>NC_141700.1:18685097-19885097 GCF_964263255.1 Lissotriton vulgaris
AGAGAGAGATGATTGAGTGTGCGAGGGAGCGAGGAAGGGTGAGGCGAGAGGAGTGAGGGTGGAGTTTTATGTGTGAGGGGAGAGGGGCCACAGATGTGTGCTGGGCCGGAATGGGGGAGGGGCCGCCTGGGGAGGTCGGGGCTCTGTTGAGTGACAAACGTCAACAGTGTCACACCTGCTCCTTTGGAACAAAGCTCCCCGCCGTCGTGGCCCCCATCCGCCCGGGCCATGGCCCACTGAAAGCCCCCTCCACCCCACCGCCCCAGGATGTTTACAGATGTGCTGCCAGCGGAACTCAAAACATTACCTGGGGCCCTCTGTGGGGGCGGGGCGTGGGTCCCCGACATTCCTAGCCTGCGGGTATCCTGGCGGAGACGGGGCTCTGAGGGGGTGGGTGTCCACAGCCTCGCAAGGCCTTCTGACTATGTATGCGTTCATTTGCAGTCTCTCTTCAATGTATACATTTATTCATAGTCTTCCTCTAGCGCTGCGTGCCTCGGAGGGTGTCAGTAAGCGCCGTGGCGCAGCACAGGTCCCAGGGGCCCTAATACAACCTTGAGAAATGGGTCTTATGCGCCCTCGGCTGCGGAGCACAAAGCTGTAAAACTGAAATGGAAAGAGCCCCAAGCAGCCTCTTACCTTGGTGCCACTGCACCTGCTGCTCCCTGGAGAGTGACACCCTGGAGTAAGTGCTATTGTGGGATTAAAAAACTCCCAATCTCAGGTCTGGGCTCAGCGCCTTGACAACCACACCACGCTAGACCTGAGGTTGGGTAGACATGACCACTGTCAGTCTAAGCCTGGAGTTGCATTTACCCTACCACTGTTACCCTTGGCCTGGAGTTGGACTGGCATGACAACCGTCACCATACCAGTGCTTAATTTGTAAAAAATTAAGTACCAGGGCCCAACTTATTTCTCATGGGACAGCTGAAGTTGGTGGAACCCACATGCCACTTTAGACTTCAGGTTGAAGTCCACTGTTTATATTATTTTAAAAATAAATTAAACAAGTAAATGCTCCACTAATGAACTGGGTTTATAACTTACACACACAGCGCCACCATGTGGTGGATTCTCATTAGTTGGGTCCAGTGTTTACAATTCCAGTTTTGGAAGGAGAAGCGGTTCTTGTGCTCCAGTCATGGGAGGAGAAGCCATTCTTGCTCTCTAGTATTGGAAGGAGAAGCGGTTCTTGCGCTCCAGTCATGGGAGGAGAAGCTGTTCTTGCGCTCTAGTCATGGGAGGAGAAGCCGTTCTTGCTCTCTAGTATTGGAAGGAGAAGCCGTTCTTGCGCTCTAGTATTGGAAGGAGAAGCCGTTCTTGCTCTCTAGTATTGGAAGGAGAAGCAGTTCTTGCTCTCTAGTATTGGAAGGAGAAGCGGTTCTTGCGCTCCAGTCATGGGAGGAGAAGCCGTTCTTGCGCTCTAGTCATGGGAGGAGAAGCCGTTCTTGCGCTCTAGTATTGGAAGGAGAAGCCGTTCTTGCTCTCTAGTTTTAGAAGGAGAAGCCGTTCTTGCTCTCTAGTTTTGGAAGGCGAAGCCGTTCTTGCTCTCTAGTTTTGGAAGGAGAAGCTGTTCTTGCGCCCTAGTGTTGGAAGGAGAAGCCGTTCTTGCGCTCTAGTTTTGGAAGGAGAAGCCGTTCTTGCGCTCTAGTATTGGAAGGAGAAGCCGTTCTTGAGCTCCAGTCATGGGAGGAGAAGCCATTCTTGCTCTCTAGTATTGGAAGGAGAAGCCGTTCTTGCGCTCTAGTATTGGAAGGAGAAGCGGTTCTTGCGCTCTAGTTTTGGAAGGAGAAGCCGTTCTTGAGCTCCAGTCATGGGAGGAGAAGCCATTCTTGTGCTCCAGTATTGGAAGGAGAAGCCGTTCTTGCGCTCCAGTCATGGGAGGAGAAGCCGTTCTTGCGCTCCAGTCATGGGAGGAGAAGCTGTTCTTGCGCTCCTGTCATGGGAGGAGAAGCCGTTCTTGCGCTCCAGTATTGGAAGGAGAAGCCGTTCTTGCGCTCTGGTTTTGGAAGGAGAAGGAAGGAGAAGCCGTTCTTGCGCTCTAGTTTTGGAAGGAGAAGCCGTTCTTGCGCTCTAGTTTTGGAAGGAGAAGCCGTTCTTGCGCTCTAGTTTTGGAAGGAGAAGCCGTTCTTGCGCTCCAGTCATGGGAGGAGAAGCCGTTCTTGTGCTCCAGTCATGGGAGGAGAAGCCGGTCTTGTGCTCCAGTCATGGGACGAGAAGCCATTCTTGCGCTCCAGTCATGGGAGTAGAAGCAGTTCTTGCGCTCCAGTCATGGGAGGAGAAGCCGTTCTTGCTCTCTAGTATTGGAAGGAGAAGCCGTTCTTGCGCTCTAGTTTTGGAAGGAGAAGGAAGGAGAAGCCGTTCTTGCGCTCTAGTTTTGGAAGGAGAAGCCGTTCTTGCGCTCTAGTTTTGGAAGGAGAAGCCGTTCTTGCGCTCTAGTTTTGGAAGGAATAGCCGTTCTTGCGCTCTAGTTTTGGAAGGAGAAGCCGTTCTTGCGCTCCAGTCATGGGAGGAGAAGCCGGTCTTGTGCTCCAGTCATGGGAGGAGAAGCCGTTCTTGCGCTCCAGTCATGGGAGGAGAAGCAGTTCTTGCGCTCCAGTCATGGGAGGAGAAGCCGTTCTTGCTCTCTAGTATTGGAAGGAGAAGCCGTTCTTGCGCTCTAGTTTTGGAAGGAGAAGGAAGGAGAAGCCGTTCTTGCGCTCTAGTTTTGGAAGGAGAAGCCGTTCTTGCGCTCTAGTTTTGGAAGGAGAAGCCGTTCTTGCGCTCTAGTTTTGGAAGGAATAGCCGTTCTTGCGCTCTAGTTTTGGAAGGAGAAGCCGTTCTTGCGCTCTAGTTTTGGAAGGAGAAGCTGTTCTTGCGCTCTAGTTTTGGAAGGAGAAGTCGTTCTTGCTCTCTAGTTTTGGAAGAAGAAGCAGTTCTTGCGCTCTAGTTTTGGAAGGAGAAGCCGTTCTTGCGCTCTAGTTTTGGAAGGAGAAGCCGTTCTTGCGCTCTAGTATTGGAAGGAGAAGCCGTTCTTGCTCTCTAGTTTTGGAAGGAGAAGCCGTTCTTGCGCTCTAGTTTTGGAAGGAGAAGCCGTTCATGCGCTCTAGTATTGGAAGGAGAAGCCGTTCTTGTGCTCCAGTCATGGGAGGAGAAACCGTTCTTGCGCTCCAGTCATGGGAGGAGAAGCCGTTCTTGCTCTCTAGTTTTGGAAGGAGAAGCCGTTCTTGCGCTCTAGTTTTGGAAGGAGAAGCCGTTCTTGCGCTCTAGTTTTGGAAGGAGAAGCCGTTCTTGCGCTCTAGTTTTGGAAGGAGAAGGCGTTCTTGCTCTCTAGTTTTGGAAAAAGAAGCAGTTCTTGCGCTCTAGTTTTGGAAGGAGAAGCCGTTCTTGCGCTCTAGTATTAGAAGGAGAAGCCGTTTTTGCTCTCTAGTTTTGGAAGGAGAAGCCGTTCTTGCGCTCCAGTTTTGGAAGAAGAAGCCGTTCTCGCGCTCCAGTCATGGGAGGAGAAGCCGTTCTTGCGCTCTAGTATTGGAAGGAGAAGCGGTTCTTGCGCTCTAGTTTTGGAAGGAGAAGCCGTTCTTGCGCTCTAGTTTTGGAAGGAGAAGCCGTTCTTGCGCTCCAGTCATGGGAGGAGAAGCCATTCTTGCTCTCTAGTATTGGAAGGAGAAGCCGTTCTTGCGCTCTAGTATTGGAAGGAGAAGCGGTTCTTGCGCTCTAGTTTTGGAAGGAGAAGCCGTTCTTGAGCTCCAGTCATGGGAGGAGAAGCCATTCTTGTGCTCCAGTATTGGAAGGAGAAGCCGTTCCTGCGCTCCAGTCATGGGAGGAGAAGCCGTTCTTGCGCTCCAGTCATGGGAGGAGAAGCTGTTCTTGCGCTCCAGTCATGGGAGGAGAAGCCATTCTTGCGCTCCAGTATTGGAAGGAGAAGCCGTTCTTGCGCTCTAGTTTTGGAAGGAGAAGGAAGGAGAAGCCGTTCTTGCGCTCTAGTTTTGGAAGGAGAAGCCGTTCTTGCACTCTAGTTTTGGAAGGAGAAGCCGTTCTTGCGCTCTTGTTTTGGAAGGAGAAGCCGTTCTTGTGCTCCAGTCATGGGAGGAGAAGCCGTTCTTGCGCTCCAGTATTGGAAGGAGAAGCCGTTCTTGCGCTCTAGTTTTGGAAGGAGAATGAAGGAGAAGCCGTTCTTGCGCTCTAGTTTTGGAAGGAGAAGCCGTTCTTGCACTCTAGTTTTGGAAGGAGAAGCCGTTCTTGCGCTCTAGTTTTGGAAGGAGAAGCCGTTCTTGTGCTCTAGTTTTGGAAGGAGAAGCCGTTCTTGCGCTCCAGTCATGGGAGGAGAAGCCGTTCTTGTGCTCCAGTCATGGGAGGAGAAGCCGTTCTTGTTCTCCAGTCATGGGACTAGAAGCCGTTCTTGCACTCCAGTCATGGGAGGAGAAGCAGTTCTTGCGCTCCAGTCATGGGAGGAGAAGCCGTTCTTGCTCTCTAGTATTGGAAGGAGAAGCCGTTCTTGCGCTCTAGTTTTGGAAGGAGAAGGAAGGAGAAGCCGTTCTTGCGCTCTAGTTTTGGAAGGAGAAGCTGTTCTTGCGCTCTAGTTTTGGAAGGAGAAGCCGTTCTTGCGCTCTAGTTTTAGAAGGAGAAGCCGTTCTTGCTCTCTAGTTTTGGAAGGAATAGCCGTTCTTGCGCTCTAGTTTTGGAAGGAGAAGCCGTTCTTGCGCTCTAGTTTGGAAGGCGAAGCCGTTCTTGCGCTCTAGTTTTGGAAGGAGAAGTCGTTCTTGCTCTCTAGTTTTGGAAGAAGAAGCAGTTCTTGTGCTCTAGTTTTGGAAGGAGAAGCCGTTCTTGCGCTCTAGTTTTGGAAGGAGAAGCCGTTCTTGCGCTCTAGTATTGGAAGGAGAAGCCGTTCTTGCTCTCTAGTTTTGGAAGGAGAAGCCGTTCTTGCGCTCTTGTTTTGGAAGGAGAAGCCGTTCTTGTGCTCCAGTCATGGGAGGAGAAACCGTTCTTGCGCTCCATTCATGGGAGGAGAAGCCGTTCTTGCTCTCTAGTTTTGGAAGGAGAAGCCGTTCTTGCGCTCTAGTTTTGGAAGGAGAAGCCGTTCTTGCGCTCTAGTTTTGGAAGGAGAAGCCGTTCTTGCGCTCTAGTTTTGGAAGGAGAAGTCGTTCTTTCTCTCTAGTTTTGGAAGAAGAAGCAGTTCTTGCGCTCTAGTTTTGGAAGGAGAAGCCGTTCTTGCGCTCTAGTATTGGAAGGAGAAGCCGTTCTTGCTCTCTAGTTTTGGAAGGAGAAGCCGTTCTTGCGCTCCAGTCATGGGAGGAGAAGCCATTCTTGAGCTCCAGTCATGGGAGGAGAAGCCGTTCTTGCTCTCTAGTATTGGAAGGAGAAGCCGTTCTTGCGCTCTAGTTTTGGAAGGAGAAGGAAGGAGAAGCCGTTCTTGCGCTCTAGTTTTGGAAGGAGAAGCCGTTCTTGCGCTCTAGTTTTGGAAGGAGAAGCCGTTCTTGCGCTCTAGTTTTGGAAGGAGAAGCCATTCTTGCGCTCTAGTTTTGGAAGGAGAAGCCGTTCTTGCTCTCTAGTTTTGGAAGGAATAGCCATTCTTGCGCTCTAGTTTTGGAAGGAGAAGCCGTTCTTGCACTCTAGTTTTGGAAGGAGAAGCCGTTCTTGCGCTCTAGTTTTGGAAGGAGAAGTCGTTCTTGCTTTCTAGTTTTGGAAGAAGAAGCAGTTCTTGCGCTCTAGTTTTGGAAGGAGAAGCCGTTCTTGCGCTCTAGTTTTGGAAGGAGAAGCCGTTCTTGCGCTCTAGTTTTGGAAGGAGAAGTCGTTCTTGCTCTCTAGTTTTGGAAGAAGAAGCAGTTCTTGCGCTCTAGTTTTGGAAGGAGAAGCCGTTCTTGCGCTCTAGTTTTGGAAGGAGAAGCCGTTCTTGCGCTCTAGTATTGGAAGGAGAAGCCGTTCTTGCTCTCTAGTTTTGGAAGGAGAAGCCGTTCTTGCGCTCTAGTATTGGAAGGAGAAGCCGTTCTTGCTCTCTAGTTTTGGAAGGAGAAGCCGTTCTTGCGCTCTAGTATTGGAAGGAGAAGCCGTTCTTGCTCTCTAGTTTTGGAAGGAGAAGCCGTTCTTGCGCTCTAGTTTTGGAAGGAGAAGCCGTTCTTGCTCTCTAGTTTTGGAAGGAGAAATCGTTCTTGCTCTCTAGTTTTGGAAGAAGAAGCAGTTCTTGTGCTCTAGTTTTGGAAGGAGAAGCCGTTCTTGCGCTCTAGTTTTGGAAGGAGAAGCCGCTCTTGTGCTCTAGTATTGGAAGGAGAAGCCGTTCTTGCTGTCTAGTTTTAGAAGGAGAAGCCGTTCTTGCTCTCTAGTTTTGGAAGGCGAAGCCGTTCTTGCTCTCTAGTTTTGGAAGGAGAAGCTGTTCTTGCGCTCTAGTGTTGGAAGGAGAAGCCGTTCTTGCGCTCTAGTTTTGGAAGGAGAAGCCGTTCTTGCGCTCTAGTATTGGAAGGAGAAGCCGTTCTTGCTCTCTAGTTTTGGAAGGAGAAGCTGTTCTTGCTCTCTAGTTTTGGAAGGAGAAGCTGTTCTTGCGCTCTAGTGTTGGAAGGAGAAGCTGTTCTTGCGCTCTATTGTTGGAAGGAGAAGCCGTTCTTGCGCTCTAGTTTTGGAAGGAGAAGCCGTTCTTGCGCTCTAGTATTGGAAGGAGAAGCCGTTCTTGCTCTCTAGTTTTGGAAGGAGAAGCCGTTCTTGCGCTCTAGTATTGGAAGGAGAAGCCGTTCTTGCGCTCTAGTTTTGGAAGGAGAAGCCGTTCTTGCGCTCTAGTATTGGAAGGAGAAGCCGTTCTTGCTCTCTAGTTTTGGAAGGAGAAGACGTTCTTGCGCTCTAGTGTTGGAAGGAGAAGCCGTTCTTGTGCTTTAGGTCGGGGGTCATCAGTCTTGATCCCCAATAAATTACCAACCCCTGTGTGACAAATACTGGAAGACAAAACCTGTAGTGTTCCAGGGCCAAGGCAGTTGCGAGCGTATGATGTCAGCTTTCTGAGGGGGACCAGACCCCATCTGCCCTCCAGGCTTATTTTTAATTTAATTATTCCTTTTATATAGCTCAAAATGTACCCAGAGGTGTCAGAGCCCTTTACAATCGAGCGAAGTAAATTACATAAGGAATGAGAGTAGCCTGGAAATAGGTAAAAGTACTTGTAGGTATTGTGGTGATAGTACACGGTAACCAGTTACAGATACATTCAAGATTACAAAATAGAAAAAGGTGACGAGATTAGGTATATACATGAAGAGAATACATATTTACAAAATTGAGCTCTTGAGAGTGTTATGAGGCTATGAGGGTCATGACCTGGGATGATGCAAATTATTCATAGAAGTGGCTTCGGAAGAGAAGAGTTTAAAAAATCCGGAAAGAGGCAGTGGTCCGAAGGTTTGGGGGTAGCGAGTTCCAAATTCTAGTTGCATTACCTGAGAAGGATTGCGCCATAAGGGGCTTACTTATGAGGATGTGGTCACTTTTGCACCGCTGGTGCGTCACTTTTTGTGACCACCAGCAGGGTAAAAAATGTGCCATGTTGCGTCATATTTACAAAGTGATGCATCTAGGTAGATGCGTCACTTTGTAAAGCCCTACGCCACATTATACCTGCGCCAGGTATAATGTATGCAGGGTGGGCGTTCTGATGGAAGAAAGCCTCGTAGAAGTGACTGCATCACTTCTAGGACGCAAATGCGTCAATATCTTACGTCGGCCTCACAGCAGGCGTAAGAATGACGCAGGCACATTGAAATGGGACTTTCCCATGTGTAATGACCCATTGCTGGATTTGCGTCACTTTTTTGACACACTCCTGCAATGCCTCATTTTTGCGCCTACAGATAGGTCAGAAATACTGACGTATCTGTAACTCCTTGCGACATGATGCGTCATATTTACAATATGACGCATCCGGCATGTCGCAAGGAGGGCGCAATGAAAAGTGACGCATCACTGTTTTCACGCAGCGGTACGTCACATCTCATAAATGAGGCCCATAGTCTATCCAATTGAAAGTTGGTTGATCAAGCTGTACATTTTCAGCCTTGCGTGAAGGTCTGGAGCCGTCTGATAATTTGTATTTGTTGGCCAGGCAGGCTTTGCGACCCCCTAAGATTTTAGGTGGGGGGCGCCCAGTTTTTTGCTCCTCAAGGACACCGAGCTCCTGTAACTCATATGTATCTGTGTGTCTGGCAATCTTTCACCCCAGAATTTTCTAGCTTCATGGATGGGAAGAAACAAACTATTATTCTAAAGTGAAGTCAGGCTCCTTGAACCCATCCACTTCCAGGTCACCAGCGCTGGGAAACAACCTTTACAATGCACCATTACATTGCACTACATTTACAACGCAGTCATTACATCGCAACATCCTTTACAACGCATGTCACTACAACACATTTATTACATTGCATGTCAGTACAACGCAGGCATTACATTGCATGCCATTACAGCGCATACCATTACAACGCATAGTACCCCTACACTATCCAACACTTACCTTACTGTTGCACCCCCTGGAGCTAGAATAGTAATTTTTACCCTTACGCTATCCAACACTTACCTTAAATGCAATGTAATGGTATGCGTTGTAATGGTAGGCATTGTAAAGTTGTAATGCGATGTAATGGACTGCGTTTTAAGTTTAGTTTTAAAAAATGTGTTGTAGTGGTATGCGATGTAAGTGTATGCGTTGTAAAGGATGTTGCGATGTAAAATCTGCGTTGTAAAGGCATGTGTTGTAAATGTATGCGTTCTCCACCCATGGCCCACTACAGGCTTGTATTCCAAGAAACACACCTGGGATTTCAGGCCTTTATAAAGCCATCTGTCTGATGCACCACGTGCCCGGGTGAGGGGGCCGGAACAAGGACCCCCCTAGGAAAGAGTGTGGTGCCAGGCCCCCAGGGCTTGCAGGAGCCTGCCCCTTGCCTGATGTGGCTAGAATGCCCAGCTGTGTTCTGGCTGCACCCCGCCCTCCCCCACCAGAACCCTCTTCCTTCCTGCTGCTTCCCCCCAGGCTCCTCAGGTGCTGAAGGAGGGGGTGGGGGCTTCCCTGGTTAAAGGGGGGAGGCAAGGACCCCTCTCTATTGCTTTGACAGGTGCTGGGCATCCCAGTCAACCAAAACACAGGCCCTTTGTCAGCAGGGGCACCCTGAGGTCAGCAGCAGCAGCTCAGTAACACTATCCCTCCCGCCAAACAAGGCCGGGGTCAAAGGTCGGGAGAGCTCAGTGAGACCACTGTGGGCACCAGGGGCAGGCCGCAGCCTCTGGGAGAACAGGGCTGATGAGCGCCAAGAAGGCCGAGGTGGAGCAACGCGCCATCTGCACCTCCATACACCTGAACTACAAGCAGGCCCGGTTCTAGAGGGTGGGCCGGGTGGGCCGGGCCCACCCAAACTTTGGCCTGGCCCACCCAAACATAACCCTTGGCCCTGGCAGTGACGTCAGCAAGGCCAGCAGAATATGGCCACTGCAAGTTAAAACGTTCTTCGAACGTTATCTTTCTTTAGGAGTTGCGTGATTGGGCCAGGGCTCACACCCCCAATCACGCATCTCCTATTAGGCAGGTGGGCTGTGTCCCCGCCGACTCGTGCAGGTACATTAGGGGCACTGCGAAGGGGACAAAGCCTTTCGTTGGAACTGGATTTGTGGATAATTAATTCTTTTCTGCTGGTAAAGAGGAGTTTATTTTGCCGTTTCGTTTTCCTGACCTTCCTGACCCCTTGAGCTGTTTGTTTAACCGATCCGAGAATGTGTGGCTATTGTGTTTTTTAAATCTGTGAGAAAGACATAGAACGCCGTGTTTATTTCATTTTCATTTACATCGTGTGTTTAAATCGATGGTATCATTCATGAGTGTTTCTGCAAGGATGCATGACAACTAAATGTCCAAATAACTTTGGGGATTGTTGATCTTGCTGGAGAGCGTTCTTTTTTTGGTTTGTAGTATTTAAATGCAATAGAACTGTAGTTAACGTGGATAGCTCAGTGGGTTACTGCCTTTGTCACAGAGATCCTTTGATACATAGGACAGTGTGATCAAAGACCTGTATACAAACCAGAATGGTATAATTAGATTTTTTTTTTGTATTGCTAGTTAGTTCGAATTTTCCCGGTATTTCATTATTCTAATGTTGCAATACAGAGTTTGGGCATATATAATTTCTAATCAATACAGCCAACCACTGGGGTATGCTTTAAATCCTGTGTTTGTGGTTCTCCAGACCCAACCCTCTTAATACATATTGCCTAGCAGCATGGATGAGATGTGATTCCTACACCTGGTAATCTTCATTAGCTTATGTGACATTCCCTATAGGCTGATTTGGATACTTTTATGAATCATTGTGTCTGCATAATGTGTGTGTGATGTACAGTACTGTGATACCCTACACTACGAGTAGCGCTATACAAGAAATAAAATGCATATGAGAGAGGGGCTATGGAGTGATGATGGGCTCTGTTGGAGGGTGGCAATGAGGGAATCCGAGGGGGCATCATGAGGGGTGGAGATACGGAGAGATGGAAGGCACTGGTGGAGGTTGTTTGTGAGGGAGTCTGAAGAGGAGGTCATGGGGGAGGGGCTTTGGAGTGATGAGAGGCACTGGTGGAGGGTGGTAGGAAGGGATTCTGAGGAGGAGGTCATAAGGGGGAGTTGCTTTGGAGTGATGAGGGGCACTGGTGGAGGGGTAGGAAGGGAGTCTGAGGAGGAGATCATGAGGGGGTGTTGCTTGGAGTGATGATGGCACTGGTGGAGGGTGGTAGGGAGGGACTCTGAGGAGGCGGTCATGAGGGGGGGTTGCTTTTGAGAGATGGGCACTGGTGGAGGGTGGTAGGGAGGGAGTCTGAGGAGGAGGGCATGAGGGGCACTGGTGGAGGGAGTCTGAGAAGGCGGTCATGAGGGGATTGCTTTGGAGTGATGGGCATTGGTGGAAGGTGGTAGGTAGGGAGTCGGAGGAGGAGGTCATGAGGCAGAGGGGCTTTGGAGTGATGAGGGGCACTGGTGAAGGGTGGTAGGGAGGGAGTCTGAGGAGGAGGTAATGGAGAGGGGTTATGGAGCGCTGAGGAGCACTGGTGGAGGGTAGTAGGGAGGGAGTCTGAGGAGGAGGTCATGAGGGGAAGAGGCTACGGAGAGATGAAGGCCAGTGTTGGAGGATGGCAATAAGGGAATCCGAGGAGGGGGAGGTCATGGGGAGGAGCTACGGAGAGATGAGGGGCACTGGTGGAGGGTGGTAGTGGGGGAGTCTGGGAGGAGGTCATGAGGGGCACTGGTGGAGGGTGGTAGTGGGGGAGTCTGAGGAGGCGGTCATGAGGGGGGTTGCTTTGGAGTGATGGGCACTGGTGGAGGGTGGTAGGGAGGGAGTCTTAGGAGGAGGTCATGAGGCAGAGGAGCTTTGGAGTGATGAGGGGCACTGGTGAAGGGTGGTAGGGAGGGAGTCTGAGGAGGAGGTAATGGGGAGGGGCTATGGAGCGCTGAGGGGCACTGGTGGAGGGTGGTAGAGAGGGAGTCTGAGGAGGAGGTCATGAGGGGAAGAGGCTACGGAGAGATGAAGGCCAGTGTTGGAGGATGGCAATGAGGGAATCCGAGGAGGGGGAGGTCATGGGGAGGAGCTACGGAGTGATGAGGGGCACTGGTGGAGGGTGGTAGTGGGGGAGTCTGGGAGGAGGGTGGCAATGAGGGAATTCGATGAGGTCATGGGGGAGGTGCTTTGGAGCGATGAGGGACACTGGTGGAGGGTGGCAGTGAGGGGCTCAGGAGGAGGTCAATGGGGGGAGGGGTTATGGAGCGATGAGGGGCACTGGTGGAGGGTATTTGTGTGGGAGTCTGAGGAGGTGGTCAAGGGGAGGGGATTTGGAGTGATGAGGGACACTGGTGGGGGGCAGGTAGGGAGGGAGTCTGATGAGGAGGTCATGACTGAAAGGGGCTAAGGAGAGATGAAGTGCACTGTTGGAGGGTGGTAGTAAAGTTGTCTATCGAGTAAGAGGTCAGTGGTGGGACACCAATAAATACTTTTGCACCGGCGCAATAATAGACCCTGTAATGTTTTTGCTTATTTAATTAGCAGTTGGGTCATTAGGGCCACTGTGTAACATAGTTTAAAGTGTGTGCTAATTATATTTACTCTTATATTCAGGGTTTTCAGTTTGAAGGTGATTTTACAAATCTTTTTATTGGGATTATGGAGAATGAAACCAGGTGGTGCCTGATATGGGGCTGGGGACCAAGGTTAGCTGTGAGTTAAGGTGCACGGTAGAGAGATTGTTGAAAATTGATGATCAGGCCTGGAAGGGAGTGTACTGCAGAGTCTGGGGTCAGATGGAGGTAATAATGAAGAGAGATTCTCTCTGAAGGCTGGCAACGAGGCAGGCTGAGTAGTGTTACTTGCCTGATACTCCCACCTCAGAAACCTCCTCTGCCCATCAAAAGGACCTTACATGGGATCAAAACACTTTTTGAGAGTGCTAACGATTAGAAAGAGATTTGGAAAATAATGGAGGGCCCTGAATCTCCTGTTATCCCCTTCTATCACACGCAGGAGTACAGTTTTTTTTATTTGTAGGCTACCTCCAGAAGCGACACATTGAGCCCGCAGTGGCCCACCCAAATGCGCCCTTGGCCCACCCAAACAAAAATTCCTGGAGCCGGGCCTGACTACAAGTACCAGCATGCACATCGAAATCCTGGCTTGACGAGTGTCAGGAGCAAGTTTGTGTCATGACAGCTTACCTTACATAGGGGTATGGGTGTGTACATCAGGGTCTGACAGAGTGACACACGTCATGTGGGCCTCCCATACGGGTCATGGCCTCTCTCTGGGGCCCCATCTGTGTGCCACCCTCCGGGCGAAGTGCACGCTGGGAGCACGATACGGTCACTGGACTTAATGGGCGAATGGATGTGTTGGCTAGAATCTGTAAATTGCTAATTTGTAAATTCCATCACGGGTACCTTATGTATAACTTACTTCGTTGTCTTGTAAAGCGCTCTGACACCTTTGGGTAAAGTTCGCGCTTTGTAAAAGTGTATTAAATAAATAAATAGACGGTGAGTGGGTGTTTCGCGGAGGCGAGCAGCAGATAGATGCAGATAAGTAGCCCGGTAGGTTAGTGCACGGGGGGAGGTGTTGGATATCTCTGGAGATGGGCCGGGGATAGCTGGGTGGGTTCGTGCACAGGTGGGTGGATGTCTCTGAGACGGGGATAGCTGGGTGGGTTCGTGCACAGGTGGGTGGATGTCTCTGGAGTCGGGGGATAGCTGGGTGGGTTCGTGCACTTGTGGGTGGGTGTCTCTGGAGACGGGGGACTGCTCGGTGGGTTCGTGCACTTGTGGGTGGATGTCTCTGGAGTCGAAGGGATAGCTGGGTGGGTTCGTGCACAGGTGGGTGGATGTCTCTGGAGTCGGGGGATAGCTGGGTGGGTTCGTGCACTTGTGGGTGGGTGTCTCTGGAGACGGGGGACTGCTCGGTGGGTTCGTGCACTTGTGGGTGGATGTCTCTGGAGTCGAAGGGATAGCTGGGTGGGTTCGTGCACAGGTGGGTGGATGTCTCTGGAGTCGGGAGATAGCTGGGTGGGTTCGTGCACTTGTGGGTGGATGTCTCTGGAGACGGGGGTAGCTTGGTGGGTTCGTGCACAGGTGGCTGGGTGAATGTGAAGCTGAGGCTATGTAACTGCCCCCCCCCTCCCCCCCCCCCCCGTCTGCCCTCTGCGGGAGGGTCCTGGGGCTGCAGACTCCACAGCAGAGGTTTGTCTTGCATTGGAATGTGCAGGGAGCAAAGCAAAGTTTACAGCCCCCCCCCTCCTCCTCTGCACGGGCGCCCCTCCCCCACCACATGGAGATGTTATTAGCAATGGCTCTAGCAGGCTGCCCGCCCCCTCCCTCCCCCACAGAGACTTCAGACACGGCTGCTGGGGCCAGGGGGGGCAATTTGGTGTCAGGGGGAGATTTATTTCTATGACTCCTGCAGATGTGGACGGACCCTCGGCCTCCCTCCTGTGAGGGGGGCCACCCCAACACCCCCCCCCCAATCCCCTCCGCCCGCCCGAGAGACCCGCATGGAGCGCCCAGAGCGTAAGGTAGCGCTTTGTACAAGGATGACTCGCTTCTAAGCGCGCTCACCGGTGACTAATCATGTAACTAAAGTGAGGAAACACAAAGTGACGTGTCTGAGACCACACAACTCATTGCACCGGGAAAGCGGGATTACACATCATATTTCCCAGTCTCCACAGAAATTCCAGACCCTCCCACCGCCAGCATCGAGCCTCCCCACAATGCACCGCTCCTTTACAAGCATTCCAGTCTAGCTGCACCGAACCCTTGGGGGCCTCTGTTTTGCTTTCGTTTTCTGGGGTCTGTTCATTTGTGAGCACGAACCCCCGTTGTTATGTCATCGTAGCACGTTCTCGACCCGGGCCCCCTTGTTGCTGATCTGCCAAGGCCCCGCCCCTATTGCAAGGAAAGAACCATTGGTTGATACTGTCTGTTGTGTGTTGGTGTCTGTGCTTACTACAGACTCAAGAATCCGCTGCCTCGGGATTCATGAGATAAAGAGACAGGAAGTATAGGAGGTGGAAGAAAGAGGCATGAGGTGGAAACAAGACCAGGCAGCCTCGGTATTCATGAGATAAAGAGACAGGAAGTGTAGGGTGGTGGAAGAAAGAGGCACGAGGTGGAACCAAGACCAGGCAGCCTCGGAATTCATGAGATAAAGAGACAGGAAGTGTAGGTGGTGGAAGAAAGAGGCGTCAGGTGGAATCAAGACCAGGCAGCCTCGGAATTCATGAGATAAAGAGACAGGAAGTGAAGGGGGGTGGAAGAAAGAGGCACGAGGTGGAACCAAGACCAGGCAGCCTCGGAATTCATGAGATAAAGAGACAGGCAGTGAAGGGGGGTGGAAGAAAGAGGCATGAGGTGGAATCAAGACCAGGCAGCCTCGGTATTCATGAGATAAAGAGACCAAAGTGCAGGGTGGTGGAAGAAAGAGGCGTGAGGTGCAATCAAGACCACGCAGCCTCGGTATTCATGAGATAAAGAGACAGGAAGTGTAGGGTGGAGGAAGAAAGAGGCGTGAGGTGGAATCAAGACATGGCAGCCACAGTATTCATGAGATAATGAGACAGGAAGTGTAGGTGGTGGAATAAAGAGGAGTGAGGTGGAATCAAGACCAGACAGCATAGGTATTCATGAGATAAAGAGACAGGAAGTGTAAGGTGGTGGAAGAAAGAGGCATGAGGTGGAATCAAGACCAGGCAGACTCGGTATTCATGAGATAAAGAGACAGGAAGTGTAGGGTGGTGGAAGAAAGAGGCGTGAGGTGGAATCAAGACCAGGCAGCCTCGGTATTCATGAGATAAAGAGACAGGAAGTGTAGGGTGGTGGAAGAAAGAGGCGTGAGGTGGAATCAAGACCAGGCAGCCTCGGTATTCATTAGATAAAGAGACAGGAAGTGTAGGGTGGTGGAAGAAAGAGGCATGAGGTGGAATCAAGACCAGGCAGCCTCGGTATTCATGAGATAAAGAGACAGGAAGTGTGGGGGGGGGTGGAAGAAAGAGGCATGAGGTGGAATGAAGACCAGGCAGCCTCGGTATTCATGAGATAAAGAGACAGGAAGTGTGGGGGGGTGGAAGAAAGAGGCATGAGGTGGAATCAAGACCAGGCAGCCTCGGTATTCATGAGCTTAAGAGACAGGAAGTGAAGGGGTGGAAGAAAGAGGCATGAGGTGGAATCAAGACCAGGCAGCCTCGGTATTCAGGAGATAAAGAGACAGGAAGTGTAGGGTAGTGGAAGAAAGAAGCGTGAGGTGGAATATAGACAAGGCGGCCTTGGTATTCATGAGATAAAGAGACAGGAAGTGTAGGGGTGGAAGAAAGAGGCATGAGGTGGAATCAAGACAAGGCGGCCTCGGTATTCATGAGATAAAGAGACAGGAAGTGTAGGGGTGGAAGAAAGAGGCATGAGGTGGAATCAAGACCAGGCAGACTCGGTATTCATGAGATAAACAGACAGGAAGTGTAGGTGGTGGAAGAAAGAGGAGTGAGGTGGAATCAAGACCAGACAGCATAGGTATTCATGAGATAAAGAGACAAGAAGTGTAGGGTGGAGGAAGAAAGAGGCATGAGGTGGAATCCAGACCAGGCAGACTCGGTATTCATGAGATAAAGAGACCAAAGTGCAGGGTGGTGGAAGAAAGAGGCGTGAGGTGGAATCAAGACCACGCTGCCTCTGTATTCATGAGATAAAGAGACAGGAAGTGTAGGGTGGAGGAAGAAAGAGGCGTGAGGTGGAATCAAGACAAGGCAGCCATAGTATTCATGAGATAATGAGACAGGAAGTGTAGGTGGTGGAAGAAAGAGGAGTGAGGTGGAATCAAGACCAGACAGCATAGGTATTCATGAGATAAAGAGACAGGAAGTGTAGGGTGGTGGAAGAAAGCGGCATGAGGTGGAATCAAGACCAGGCAGACTCGGTATTCATGAGATAAAGAGAGAGGAAGTGTAGGGGGGTGGAAGAAAGAGGCATGAGGTGGAATTCAGACCAGGCAGACTCTGTATTCATGAGATAAAGAGACAGGAAGTGCAGGGGGGTGGAAGAAAGAGGAGTGAGGTGGAATCAAGACCAGACAGCATAGGTATTCATGAGATAAAGAGACAGGAAGTGTAGGGTGGTGGAAGAAAGAGGCATGAGGTGGAATCAAGACCAGGCAGACTCGGTATTCATGAGATAAAGAGACAGGAAGTGTAGGGGGGTGGAAGAAAGAGGCATGAGGTGGAATTCAGACCAGGCAGATTCGGTATTCATGAGATAAAGAGACCAAAATGCAGGGTGGTGGAAGAAAGAGGCGTGAGGTGGAATCAATACCATGCGGCCTCGGTATTCATGAGATAAAGAGACAGGAAGTGTAGGGGTGGAGAAAGAGGCATGAGGTAGAATCAAGACAAGGTGGCCTCGGTATTCATGAGATAAAGAGACAGGAAATGTAGGGGTGGAAGAAAGAGGCATGAGGTGGAATCAAGACCAGGCAGCCTCGGTATTCATGAGATAAAGAGACAGGAAGTGTAGGGTGGTGGAAGAAAGAGGCGTGAGGTGGAATATAGACAAGGCGGCCTCGGTATTCATGAGATAAAGAGACAGGAAGTGTAGGGGTGGAAGAAAGAGGCATGAGGTGAAATCAAGACAAGGCGGCCTCGGTATTCATGAGATAAAGAGACAGGAAGTGTAGGGGTGGAAGAAAGAGGCATGAGGTGGAATCAAGACCAGGCAGACTCGGTATTCATGAGATAAAGAGACAGGAAGTGTAGGGGGGTGGAAGAAAGAGGCATGAAGTGGAATTCAGACCAGGCAGACTCGGTATTCATGAGATAAAGAGACCAAAGTGCAGGGTGGTGGAAGAAAGAGGCGTGAGGTGGAATCAAGACCACGCGGCCTCGGTATTCATGAGATAAAGAGACAAGAAGTGTAGGGTGGAGGAAGAAAGAGGCATGAGGTGGAATCCAGACCAGGCAGACTCGGTATTCATGAGATAAAGAGACCAAAGTGCAGGGTGGTGGAAGAAAGAGGCGTGAGGTGGAATCAAGACCACGCTGCCTCTGTATTCATGAGATAAAGAGACAGGAAGTGTAGGGTGGAGGAAGAAAGAGGCGTGAGGTGGAATCAAGACAAGGCAGCCATAGTATTCATGAGATAATGAGACAGGAAGTGTAGGTGGTGGAAGAAAGAGGAGTGAGGTGGAATCAAGACCAGACAGCATAGGTATTCATGAGATAAAGAGACAGGAAGTGTAGGGTGGTGGAAGAAAGCGGCATGAGGTGGAATCAAGACCAGGCAGACTCGGTATTCATGAGATAAAGAGAGAGGAAGTGTAGGGGGGTGGAAGAAAGAGGCATGAGGTGGAATTCAGACCAGGCAGACTCGGTATTCATGAGATAAAGAGACAGGAAGTGCAGGGGGGTGGAAGAAAGAGGCGTGAGGTAGAATCAAGACCACGCGGCCTCGGTATTCATGAGATAAAGAGACAAGAAGTGTAGGGTGGAGGAAGAAAGAGGCATGAGGTGGAATCCAGACCAGGCAGACTCGGTATTCATGAGATAAAGAGACCAAAGTGCAGGGTGGAGGAAGAAAGAGGCGTGAGGTGGAATCAAGACAAGGCAGCCACAGTATTCATGAGATAATGAGACAGGAAGTGTAGGTGGTGGAAGAAAGAGGAGTGAGGTGGAATCAAGACCAGACAGCATAGGTATTCATGAGATAAAGAGACAGGAAGTGTAGGGTGGTGGAAGAAAGAGGCATGAGGTGGAATCAAGACCAGGCAGACTCGGTATTCATGAGATAAAGAGAGAGGAAGTGTAGGGGGGTGGAAGAAAGAGGCATGAGGTGGAATTCAGACCAGGCAGACTCGGTATTCATGAGATAAAGAGACAGGAAGTGCAGGGGGTGGAAGAAAGAGGCGTGAGGTAGAATCAAGACCACGCGGCCTCGGTATTCATGAGATAAAGAGACAAGAAGTGTAGGGTGGTGGAAGAAAGAGGCGTGAGGTAGAATCAAGACCACGTGGCCTCGGTATTCATGAGATAAAGAGACAGGAAGTGCAGGGTGGAGGAAGAAAGAGGCGTGAGGTGGAATCAAGACAAGGCAGCCACAGTATTCATGAGATAATGAGACAGGAAGTGTAGGGGGTGGAAGAAAGAGGCATGAGGTGTAATCAATACCAGGCAGCCTCAGCGTTCATGAGATAAAGAGGCGGGAAGTGTAGGGTGAAGTAAGAAAGAGGAATTAGGTGGAATCAAGACCAGGAAGCCTCGGGGTTCATGAGATAAAGAGGCGGGAAGTGTAGGGTGGTGGAAGAAAGAGGCATGAGGTGGATTCAAGACCAGGCAGCCTCAGTGTTCATGAGATAAAGAGAAAGAAAGTCTGGGGGGGGGGGGGAAGAGGCACAGGTGGAATCGAGATTAGACAGCCTCCATATCCATTAGATAAAGAGACAGGAAGTGTAGGGTGGTGCAGGAAAGAAGCGTGAGGTTGAATCACGACCAGGCAGCCTCAATATTCATGAGATGAAGAGTCAGGAAGTGTAGGGAGGTGGAAGGAAGTGGCGTGAGGTGGAATCGAGTCCTGTCAGCCTCGGTATTTATGAGATAAAGAGTCAGGAAGTGTAGGGGTGGAAGAAAGAGGCATGAGGTGGAATCAAGACCAGGCAGCCTCAATCAATCAATTAATCAGGGATTTGTGAAGTGCACTATTCACTCGTGAGGGTCTCAACTCTCTAGGCGATTGGGGGAGAGGGGGAATTCGGGCAGCTCTGGCTCACCCAAAGAGCAAGTTCTTGAGGCTCTTCCTGAATAGTTGCAGTGTGGGGGTTCGTCTGATGTTGGGGGGTGGGAGGGAGTTTGTTCTAGGTCTTGGCTGCAATGTAGTAGAAGGACCTTCCTCTCGTTCTGGCTCTGCGGATGCGGGGGATTTCGGTCAGTGCAAGGTCGGCGGAACAGAGATTTCTCTTGGAGGCGTAGAAGGAGATTCTTTTTTTGAGGTATTGGGGTCCGGTGTTGTGGAGAGCTTTGTAGGCGTGTGTGAGCAGCTTGATAGTCTCTCTTGTTTTTGACAGGGTGCCAGTGGAGGTCTTGTAGGTGCTGGATGATGGGGTCTTGTTGTTGGATGCTGAGGACGAGTCTGGCTGTGGCGTTCAGGATGGTCTGGAGTTTGTGGAGTAGAGATTTGTTGATTCTGGCATAGAGGGAGTTCCCATAGTTCAGTCTGCTGGTTATGAGTGCGCAGGAGACGGTCTTTCCGGATTTGGGGGGATCCATTTGTAGGTCTTACTGAGTATGCAGAAGGTGTTGAAGCACGTGGAGGATACAGCGTTGATCTGTCAGCTCATGGTGAGGGAGAAGTCGAGTATGATGTCGAGGTTGCGGGCGTTGTCGGGTTGCTGAGAGCTCGGCACCACCAGGTGCATTCCCACGCGAAGGGGGTGGAGCCGAGGATAAGGACTTCTGTTTTCTCCGAGTTGAGCTTCAGGCGGCTGCTGCTCATCCAGGATGTGACATCCTTCATTCTATCCTGGAAACTGTGTCTGGAAACTGTGACCTCAAAAAATCCAAGTAAACCTGCCGCACCCTCGAAAAAGCCTGGTGCCGTAACCAAACAATAGAAAACATGACAGTCCTCAAGAACGCCACCCGCAAACACCACCAGCTGATCCGCACCACCAGGAGGACAACATTCAAAGAACGACTGGACAACAACACCCACAACAGCAAGGAACTCTTCAGCATCGTTAAAGAGCTCTCCAACACCAGCGCCTGCAACAACGACATCACACCCTTGCAAGACCTCTGCGATTCACTCGCCTTGTTCTTTCATCACAAGATCGCTGATATACACAACAGCTTTGGCGCGCAGACCACGCACCCAACCACTGAACCAGCGCCCCCACCACCACCCTCTGAGCCTGGACCCCGGTCAGCACCGATGACACCAGCCGCATGATGAACACCATCCACTCCGGCTCACCAAACGACCCCTGTCCACACCACATCTTCAACAAAGCCGACTCCATCATCGCACCCCAACTCCGGGACATCATTAACAGCTCTTTCGCATCTGCCACCTTCCCGGAGAGCTGGAAACATGCCGAGCTCAGCGCCCTCCTGAAGAAACCCACAGTGGACCCCACGGACCGTAAGAACTTCCGCCCCATCTCGCTCCTCCCTTTTCCTGCCAAGGTCATCGAGAAGACCATCAACAAACAACTCTCCGCCTTCCTCGAGACTAACGGATCCCTCGACCCCTTGCAGTCCGGCTTCTGAGCAAACCACAGCACCGAGACCGCCCTCATCGCAGCCACCGACGACATCATGTCCCTGCTCGACAACAGGGAAACAGCTGCCCTCATCCTCCTGGACCTGTCAGCAGCCTTCGACACCGTATGCCACAGCACCCTGATACAGTGCCTCAGCAACACCAGAATTCAAGGAACGGCCCTGGAGTGGATCATCTTGTTCCTCACCGGAAGAACCCAGAGAGTCCGCCTCCCCCCCTTCCGATCCGCGGCCACCGAAGTCATCTGCGGCGTTCCTCAAGGATCCTCACTCAGCCCCACCCTCTTCAACGTCTACATGAGCCCTCTCGCAGCCATCAAACGCCAACACAACCTAAGCATCATCTCCTATGCTGACGACACCCAGCTGATCCTCTCCCTCATCAACGACCCTGCCAAAGCCTGCCTCCAGGAAGGAATGAAAGACGTCGCGGAATGGATGAAGCTCAGCCGCCTGAAACTGAACTCAGACAAGACGGAAGTCCTCGTCCTGGGACCAACCCTCTCTGCCTGGAACGACTCCTGGTGGCCAACTGCGCTGGGCGCTGCACCCAAGCCCACGGACCATGCACGCAACCTGGGCATCATCCTGGACTCATCCCTCACGATGACCAAGCAAGTCAACGCCGTCTCGTCATCCTGTTTCAACACCCTACGCATGCTTCGCAAGATCCCCACCGAAACCAGGAAGACGGTCACCCAGGCCCTCGTCACCAGCCGACTGGACTACGGGAACACCCTCTACGCTGGAGCCATGGCAAAACTCCTGAAGAGACGCTTCAGCATGACTCATCCTGAACATCCCTCGTCACAGCCACATCTCTGCCCATCTGAAAGACCTGCACTGGCTCCCTGTCAGCAAGAGGATCACGTTCAGACTCCTCACCCACGCACACAAGGCTCTCCATGACATTGGCCCCAAATACCTCAACAGCCGCCTCACATTCTATACTCCCACCTGCCGGCTACGTTCCGCCAGCCTCGCCCTCGCCACCGTCCCACGAATTCGCAAATCCACCGCCGGAGGAAGATCCTTCTCCTACCTGGTGGCCAAGACATGGAACTCCCTCCCCACCCACCTACGGCTGACCAACGATCCATCTCTCCTTCAGGAAACAACTCCAGACCTGGCTGTTCGAGCAGTAGCGACTCCATCACCCCCCCCCCCCTCCCAGCGCCTTGAGACCCTAGCGGGTGAGTAGCGCTCTTTATAAATTTTTTTGTATTTGATTTGGTGGTGTTGGGTTCCTTGGTGAGGGAGGGGATGAGCTGGGTGTCATCGGCGTAGGATTCTATGCTGAATTTGTGTTTTCTGATGATGGTTGCTAGGGGTGCCATGTAGATGTTGAAGAGCGTGGGGCTGAGGTCGGATCCTTGGGGTACTCCACATCTGATCTCT
Organism: Lissotriton vulgaris; assembly: GCF_964263255.1. Classification (NCBI taxonomy): domain Eukaryota; kingdom Metazoa; phylum Chordata; class Amphibia; order Caudata; family Salamandridae; genus Lissotriton; species Lissotriton vulgaris. The sequence continues at coordinate 18,707,280 of NC_141700.1, forward strand.
GTGGGTTCGGAGAGGAAGGGCAGGAGTCTGATTCTTTGAGTTTGGCTAGCGAGGAAGAAGCAGATCCAGTCTAGGGCAGTTCCCTGTATGCCAGCGTCGGGGAGTCTGGCAGCTAGTGTGCTGCTGGAGACGGTGTCGAAGGCTGCTGAGAGGTGTAGTGGGATGAGGGCCTCCACGTGGCCTTGGTCAAAGAGAATGCGGATGTCATCCGTGGCGGCTAGGAGGGCAGTCTCTGTGCCGTGGTTGCTGCAGATTCTGGATTGAGAAGTGTCGAGGATCGAGTTGGATTCCATCGGGTCTGCGGAGGGCTTCTTGAGGAGGGGTTTGACTTCTGCGCATTTGCAGTCGTCAGGGAATGTGCCTGTTTCAAGGGTGCAGTATTGCGTCGTAGTTCAAGTGCTATGGCAGCCATGTGAAAGATGTGCGGCGGGAAGGCGTCGGTGGGAGCTCCGGAGTCTATGCTCCTCATGGTCTTTGTGGTGTCTTCTGTGGTGACTGGGGTCCAGGGGGTGATGGTTGGCTGGGTGGTGTTGCTGGTGGGTGGTGTTGCGTCGTTCCCTTGGTTCTGTTCATCGAAGTTGTCGTAGAGGGTCCTGATCTTGTGATGGAAGAAGGAGCCGAATTTGTTGCAGAGGTCCTGGGAGGGGGACCGTCTATAGATTCGGTGGGGTGGGGGGGTTTGGAGAATTCTTGTATGATGCTGAAGAGTTCCCTTGAAGTTGGGTGAGTTGGAGAGGATTCTATCCTGGATGAAATTCCTCTTCGTGGATCTGATGAGGTGGTGGTGTTCTGTCATGTCGGTCCTGAAGGCAGTGCGTGCTTCCGAGGTTTTGCTGTTCCTCCATGCTTTCTCGAGTCGTCGGCACATGCCCCTGGATTCTGGGAGGTCCGTGGTGAACCAGGTGGCTTTTGTGGTGCATTGTCAGTCGGAGTTCTGGAGGGGCGAGCTTGTTTCCGCAGTAGGCGTTCCATCTATTTGTGATATTTGTGAGGTTATTTGTAGAGCGCGACGTTCGCTCCGGAGGGAGCATCTTGGCGCTGAAGATCCTGAGTGACCAGTCCTGGGGTTGAAGGAGGGTTTAGATGGCCGCTTTGGAGTAGTCATCGGAGAGGTTGAAAATCCAGGTCTTTAAGAGCTTTCTGAAGGGTTTTTCATGAGTCTGTTGTCTGAGAGTTTTGGGCAAGCTGTTCCACGCTTTCGTGGCCAGAGAGCTTAAGGTTTTACCGCCCTTAGTCTTTAGGTTATATTTGGCAGGGAGGATGAGATTGTCACGAGACGAGTGGAGGGAACGGCTGGGGGTGTAGTGGGGAAAGTGCCTGGAGAGGTATTTAGGAATCTATGGAGTTCGTTGGCTGCAGAGTTGGCATCGGTCATGGTAGATGGAGGAGTGCGGCTGAGGGCTGCATTAAGGTGCTCTTCGGTATTCATTAGATAAAGAGACAGGAAGCTTAGGGGGTAGAAGAAAGAGGCGTGAGGTGGAATCAAGACTAGGCAGCCTCGGTATTCATGAGATAAAGATACTTGAAATGCAGGGTGAAGGAAGAAAGAGGCATGGGGTGGAATCAAGACCAGACAGCCTTTGTATTCATGAGGTTAGAGGCAGGGTGTGTAGGGGTGGAAAGAAGAGAGGATGTAGTCTTACGGCTAGAGCGGGCGACCTTGAAGCTGGGGAACCAGGTTCGAGTCTCGGCAACGACGCTCAACATCCTGTGATTCTGGGCAAATCACTCAATCTCCCCGTGCCTAACAAAAATGAATGTGTCCTTCTGTAACGGTTTGGGTCTAGTTCGCGCTAAATATAACTCTATTTAATAATTTTTTTTAAAGAGGCATGAGATGGAATCAAGAATAGGCAGCCTTGGAATTCATGAGGTGCGTACGCCGCTCAGACCCATTTCCACATGGGGGCTACTGAGGCCCCAGACATGTGCACAGACAGGTTGGAGGGGCCCACTGTCAGATTCAGGGAGAGACTCATATTTTTTTTCCGGAAAACAATAAAAAAACAGAGGACTTGTGTTTAACCCATCATCGCAGACTTTCTGAAGAGGCCGTCGTTCAAGGGATACGAGTAGCTTGGCCTAGCACAGCTGAAAACTTCATTTGCAAAACCTGTTTTTTTAAGTTGTATATGATGGTTTGTTTTATCCTACAGGGTTCTGTGGAGCGCTCTATTCAAAACCCTTTGACACAACTGGATAAGATTGTGCCATATTTAAAGATACATGTATATATTTAAAATTTGCTCTTTCCTGATTTTGTAAAAAATGTACCCATATATTTTTTCACTGAAAAAAACTGTTAAAAACTGAATTATAGTTCTGGCTGAAATGCATGAAACAGTCAAAATTTGCAAGCTATGGTTATCAAGTAAAAAAACACCGACCATAACCCGCAACGCCTCTGCTGATGGAGTGCTTAAGGCTACCCGTTCCTCAATTAGGAGAACGGACAGAGGGTTTCAGAGGGTTTGCAACAGAGTTCCTTGTCTGCCAAACTTTGCTTCAGCCCCTGAATGGAGGTGCAGCTCATGTAAACGTGTGGGCCAGTGGTAAGCATGAGCGGATTTTGCGGATTGGCAATCCGCGAATTTTGCGGATTTGCGGATTCGCAATCCGCAAAATCCGCGAATTCCCGCGAATTTGCGGATTTTTTTTTTTTTGTGTTCGCCCGTGTTTCTGCCAGTTCGCGAGGGTTTTTACAATTTCGCAATTTGCGAACTTACCTGTCGGGTCGCAAGTTTTGCGAACTTGTTGTTTCTACGTGTCCAGCCTGTTTGGGACACTCTTCTTCATCACTGCCACTCTCTGTCACCACTGCCACTCTCTGACTACTCATGCCACCCTCTGGCCCACCCATGCCACCCTCTGTTTCATCACTACACCCTCTGGTTGTCCAGTGTACATTATTTTCGGCAAAGCAAAGCACACCTTCCCTGCCTCAAGTGACCTGAATTAATTTGGGGCTGATTAATGTGTCACAGAATATTTTTTTAGCTGGCACCTGCTTCCTTAGTGCGCCCTGATTAGTGATCTTTTGCACTTGCTAAGTGCTTTCATTGTTGCAAAATTAGTTACAACACCTGCCCTGCCCCAACTGACAATAATGAATTAGGGGCTGATTAATGGATTTTAACTTCCAGCCTGGCTCCTGCTTGTCTCCCTTAGCTGTAATTCAGGACCTTTGTGGCATATGTGTAACTATTCTGAGGTTCAGAGCAGGGTCACATAATAGTTTCAACTGGCAACTGAACTCTGGAGGGGCCCCTCAGGAAGCCCTACAGGAAATGGCTACTAATGATGTGCCTGAACTTTTGAACCTGGTAAGTAGTTACTTTCAGTTTTGCCAAGATCGTATTTCTGCAATTTCGCACTTATTCGCGGGGCGCGAACTCACGCTAACAGTGCGAGCAGCGCGAGCAAAATCCGCTGCTCGCGGATTTGCGGATTTTGCGGGAAATTCGCAAATCTCGCGGATTGCGGATTTCCCGAAAATCCGCAAAATCCGCGAGCGGAACGGATTTTCCGCCCACACCTAGCCAGTGGTGGTATGTCTCTGAAAGAACCATTGTTTGATAATGTAGGGGATAATGTCTGTTGCTTGTTGGAATTTGTTCTTACTACACAGTCAAGAATCCGCTGCCTTGGTACTCATGGGAGAAAGGAAGTGTAGGATGGTGGAAGAAAGAGGCGTGAGGTGGAATCAAGACCAGGCAGCCTCGGTATTCATGAGATAAAGAGACAGGAAGTGTAGTGGGGTGGAAGAAAGAAGTTTGAGGTGGAGTTAGGATTGGGCAGCCTTGGTTTTGAGGCACCCTGACATTTGGACGCAGCAGACTCTAAGGAAAACTTTAGGCTCCCGCACCTAGATTAAAAAAAATGAGCCTGTCTTACCCTCTCACTTCCTTCTGTCCTCTCTTCCCCACACCCCCAGATCTCCTTCACCCTTTTCATCTTCCCTGCCCCACAACGCAGTGAGAATCTGGAACTCCCTTCCGCCTCAGCTCTGGACCACCACCTCCTCCCAGGCCTTCAAAACGGACCTCAAAGTTCTCCTCCTCCAAAGACACCTCCAAATTTAATTCATGCCCTCTCTATCATCTGAAGGAAGACCTCCCATTATTGAAAATTCTATTCTCCATGACTATGGACGTGCCTTCCCAGTGTGTTCTTGTGGTTGGAGTGTTTACCATTTATTGCAGTATTATCCTTGTCCCGGTGTTTGGTACCCTTTTGTAACTTGCACACATCACTTTTCTCTTGTAACACAATGTTTGCTACCTCTCACGTTTTGTTTGCTTTAGATACTTGCACAAGTGCCACCATTGACTACGTAACGTTTGTTGTTGTGCTGGAGTGTCCTCCATTTATTGCAGTAGTATACCTCTATTTGTACTTTGTACGCTTTTGTAACTTGCACACATGTCACTTTTTCCTCCTGTAATGCACCGATTGCTACCTCTTGTATTTTGGTTGCTCACAATTGTCACTTTTGTCTCATGTAATTTAGCGTTTGCTTTTGTAATTTGTTCACTTGTAATGTTCTCATGTGTCATTACTGTTCCTATTGTGAAGCGCTCTGACACCTTCGGGTAAAGTCCGCGCTATATAAAAACGCATAAATAAATGCTTTTCCTCTCTGCTCCCTTTCTCCTGCCTCTCTCTCCTGCCTCTTCCCCCCCCCCCTCCCTTTTCTCCCCGTTTCCTCTCACCTGCTTTTACATATCTCCGGGTCCAAACCGGAAGAGGGGGAATTGGTGCAATTGTAGTGTTTTTGAGAGCAGGGAGGGGTGGAGTCGACTGGATGCCCGGGCTCTGTGAGCACATGTGGCCGGACCCCCCCCTCTCCCCCCACCACTGGAGAGAAGGCCCGGGCTAATTGCAGAATTAAAGCCAGCGGTGCGGACACCCCCGCCCCCAGCTCTGACCCACTGCCACATGCGGATCCCGAGGCCCAGACATGTGCACAGACAGGTCGGAGGGGCCCACTGTCAGATTCAGGGAGAGACGCGCATTTTTTTCTGGAAAACAAGAAAAAACAGAGGCCTTGTGTTTAACCCATCATCGCAGACTTTCTGAGGAGCCCCGTCGTCCAGCCTGGCCTGGCACAGCTGAAAACTTCATCTGCAGACCTGTTTTTTTGAAGTTTTATACGGTGTTTTGTTTTATCCTATAGGATTCTGTGGGGCTCTATATTCAAAAACCTTTGATACAACTGGATAAGATTTTGCCATATTTACAGATAAATGTAGAAAATGATAAATGTATAAATGGAATTCTCTCCCTTTGATTATTCGCAACAAAACAAGTTATGTCAGTTTTCGCAGAGTCATTAAGACCTGGTTCTTCAATCAATAAAGCCCTCTGTTTTTCACGGTATTAACCTTTCGGTCTTCTAGTACACTGTCTCGTAGCGCCGGGAAACCCTTTTGGGTAGCTGTCGCTCTCTATAAGCTTAATAAATAAAATAAATAAATAAATGTATATATTTAAAATCTGCTTTTTCCAGGGTTTTTCAAATTTACACATATATATTTTTTCACTGAAATACACAGTTAAAAACTGAATTATGGTTCTGGCTCAAATGCATGAAACTGAGCAAATTTGCAAGTTATGGTTATCAATTAGAAAAAAACACCGACTGTAACCCGCATCGCCAACGGGGCCTCTGCCGACGGCACGCTCATGGTCGCCCATTCCCCATTGAGGAGGACGGACAGAGGGTTTGGTAGACAGGGTGCTCACCGCATTCGCGACAGAGTTCCTTGTCTATGGGGGGGCAACAACTGTACGAGGAGCTATTGGGGCAATTTGAATTCTGGGGGAAAAAAGCCCCCCACTCTCATGCAGTGATTATTTTTACTGTGCTGGACATATATGTAAGGTTTCTATACTAAACAACTGCACGCCAGGCTTGCACACTGCAACATTTTTTGCGTCATACACACAGTCAGTCAATGTCAAGTGTATCCCCCGTAAGCGACAGCCCCCCAAAGCCCACGCCCCCTGCTACCTTCCCTCCTCATCCGTTATCATTTGTGAATGTGCACACTTTCATTCAATATTTTAAGAGAAAGCGTTTGCGTGCTGCTGAACTGGGTTTTAAAAGATGCTTAAGTTCTACTGCTCTTCCCCACATAACCACCATACTCAAACTTAAATATGTAGCAAATGCCTGTGTATATAAGCATTTATTTGGAAAATAGATGTGTACCTACATATGTGTATTGCTTTGTATAAACATGTGTAATATTTATGTTTGTAAAGATATAGATCTTCATTAGTTCTGCTTAACAAATGCACATATTACTTATACTTGCATTATTCTATGTTTAACATGTATTTAAGTGACTGCATAAATAAGTAAATCTTTTATCAAAACTATTTATCTACATTTGCTTCACTATTGATATTAAAAAACAAATAAATGAATTTAAAGTACAGCAACACTTGAAAGTCTGAGTTTATTAAATGCAACGTTTATCTACATATACTACCTTCCTCATACATAAATAACTTCCATGTACTTATGTATCTTTATATTTATTACTTTACTTCTAATTCAGCAAATCCCATGCACTACTCTATATCTCACCCTATATCTCTCTCAATATATCCTCTACCTCAACTCTCTCATTCATCCCAGACCCCGTGCCACTACTATGATCCCCAGAGAAACCCTTTCTAGACTCTTCCCTCCTCTACCCCTCCTTGCGTCATCTCATACCTCTTTTACTATTCAGCTCCCCCAAACGAACATTTCTAAACCTTTCCCGCTGACTCTTCCTCATCCACCTCCCCTTTACTCATTCCAAACCACTTCCAACTGCTATGAACTAAAAAAAAAACTTTCTAGACCCTTCCCTCTTCTATCCCTCCACTATTCCTTTTACAATCCAAATAACAGACTAACATGTCCACCGCTCAAATCAAATTAATTTCATATTTCCCTACACTAATTCACCACTAATCCTTTTTGGGTGCCACAGTAGCTTGCCACTCACAGAAGAGTGCTACACCTCATCAGGGGTAGCAAGCGCCATATAAATGCAAACCCTTCACTCCTCCATCCCTCCACTATAATTTGCAATCCATACAGCAGACTAATATATCCACCTCTCAAATTACTTTCGTATTTCACTATACTAATTCACCACTAATCCTTTATGGTTTCCAGAGTAGTGTGCAACTTGCCAAAAAAACGCATCCACGCCTCGTCAGTAGTAAGTGCTATATAAATGTTATTACAATTACAGCTCCCATGATGCACCATGGATTTTATTAGGAGAGAACACTCTAATGAAGTCCTCCTCCATGGCCAGTGCCATTGGCCATAATGCAAGCAAGGAACGTGGGCCCTGGCGCCATGATTGTACAGTAAAAGGCAACCATAACTTGGATGCAGGGGGCCCCTTACACCAGGGCCCTGGTGCCCCTGCACTTGCTGCTCTATTGTGCCTTAGTTAGAAAAAATATTTTTATAAAACAAGGGGGATCCAAATAAAGTCAGCCAGGGACCTTGGGAATCAATTATTTTACACAACAGTGGTCCCCAGAAGAGAGTAGGGATGAACAAACAATCACTGAATGGGGTGGAAGCCCACAAGTGACACAGCGATGTTTATCGCCACAATCGGTAGGTCAAAAGCATAGAAATCCTCAGTGGGAATGGCGTGGTGGCCAGTTGCATGTTCTAAACACTGTAGCCTACGTGAATTGCATGTTGATAGAGTCTCTGGGAAGGAGCCACGGGCGTGTGCTCAAAGGGCTGAAGAATGCGGTGTGCTGTGAAGAGGGATCAGCTTCCGTGGATTTCTATGCTTTTGACCTACCGATTGTGGCAATAAACACCGCTGTGTCACTTGTGGGCTTCCACGCCATTCCCCTTGAGGATATTTTAGATTTTGACCGACCAACTGTAATCTTCGCAAAATCCGCTGTATATTTAAAGGCACTTATAAATCAGGCATGCTTATTTAATGTCCTGAAGAAGATCCATGCATTACTCACTTGGATTGAAACGCCGTCGACAACCTAAAACGCCTCATACATAAACTGTGATGTTACAATTTTTTTCTTGAGAACAAACCGTGAGTGTTGCCTGAGCCTCCCTTAAATGTTCCCCAAAATGTATGTTTGTATGGTTCTATGTTTCTGTAGTAGGATGCAGGATTGTGTCCCACTTTCAGTATCTTTGTTTGTGCATATCTCAAAGAATTGTTGATAAATTAAACATTGAACCTTTGTCTGGCTGGACATGTCTGACCAATACAGCACTGATTGGGTCTGTATTCATTGATTGCTTGTTCATCCCTACTCTCTTCTAGGGACCATTGTTGTGTAAAATAACTAGTTATATAAAAGTTGGCTCGCACCCTCCATGTTTCCAGTTCTCCACCTGGAAAGCGAGGCCTTTGCTCCTATTTTAGAAGTTCTTCATGAGGCCTTTTGCGCTTTAAAATTTTCTTGGGCGACTACCTGAATCTGCCCACACCCTACTATGGGACACGAGGCGAAAGGTTATTGGTCCAACCATTAACTGGCGCAACCAGAAAATGGGCTGACCAGAACACACTGAGTTGACAGAAAAACCAAGGCTCAACCAGAAAACACCAGCCGGGCCAGAAAATATTGGTAATTTGCCAGAAACAAAAATCACTGCCCTGACCGGAAACTACCGGCCCAACTAGAGAACATTGAGTCAACTGGAAAACACTAGCCCAAGCCTGGAACATTTGCCACAAGCAGATAGTAATGCCCTACATCTAAAGTATATGCTGCAATGCAAGATGCTTGAAGAGCCGGAAAATATAATCATAGGTAGACAAGAGGGGTAGAGCGGAAAAATGCTAGCCCAACCAAAAAAGAATGAGCCAATCACAAAACTTAAATCCAAGCATAGACGCCTGATCAGGCAAAAATCATTGGCCCAAAAACTTGTCCCAACCTGAAAAGAGTTGCTGATCTGGAAACAGTGCTACATGCTGGGACGCACTGGCCCCACTAGAAACACTGGCCCAACCACAAAACGTTAGTCCAGCCAGAAACAATGGCCCCAACAGGAAACAACGGGCCAATCAAAAATCACTTGCCAAAGAATAATACATTAGTCTAGTGAGAAAACGATGGACCCAATTGGAAAACATTTGGCCAAAGAGAAACATTGGATCACGCGGAAAATATTTGCTGAGTTGGAAAACACTTGCCCAACCGGAAATAATATGCTCCCAGTTTGACAAGACAGGCCTAGTGTAAAACGCGGGTCCAACCGGAAGACACTAGTCCAGCTGAAGGGAAAGAAATCCTAGCCATTAAACACTGGCTCGAATGGAACAGAACAAACCAATCAGAAAACATTGGTTAACGCGAAAACGGTGGCCCATCAAGAAAGCCATGGCGTGTCCGAGAATCACAAGTCCACCAGGAAGGCCTGAGTCATTTGCAGAAAAGGGCCATTTATTTTTGACGAAAAGGTCGTATATTTTTGTTTAAACCCTTGATGGGATGGGATCAAATGCAGTGATGTGCTGATCGATTCCAGAGGAAACATTTCTCAGAGGACGAAGCCTCAGACAGATCGACCCCAAGGGTCGCCAATTTGAGGCTCTATTAGGGCCACAGTTAGGAGCCGTGTGTTTGCAGCAATGGTTATTTGGCACAAGTTGTCGGCTAGCACACATTGTATTGTATTGTAATTGCATTTATATAGCGCTTACTACCCCTGACGAGGCGTCAAAGCGCTTTTTCGGCGGGTAGCACGCTACTCCGGGACCCATAGAGGATTAGTGTTGAATTAGTATAGTGAAACATGCAAGTACATTTTAAGTGGTGGATAGGTTAGTCAGTTATTTGGATTTGGAATGATAGCAGAAGGATAGAGGAGGACAAAGGTTTGTATTTATTTAGCGCCTGTTGACGCACGCTATTCAGGAAGCCTTCAAAGGATTAGTGGTGAATTAATATGGTGAAATTTTAATATTAATATAGACCCGATTCTGTCTCCAGCCTGAAATTGCATTTTCTACAATAGAAGACAAAGAGGAATTTTCATTTTCCCGATTTTTTATTTTAAATCTCATACGTCCCTGTTCCTAAATGTTGGCATGTATGGGCGAGTGACCCGACCCAACCTGGCCACCATTATCACACACTCCACTCCTGGGAACACCCCGGCTCCCTGGAGCCCAGTCGGCCCCTCAGGGACCCCACCCAGAGATCTGAAGCCCACCCCACCAGACAGGGGCCACCTGCTAGCGTTTAACTGTGGGAACGGGGCGCAGCCCGGCGCGTGATGACATCACGGATTATCCGGTGGAAGTTGGGAGGGTTTCGGGACCCCCCTACCCCCTCCCTCAGGAAATGCAGGCCGCAGGAATTCCAGCTTCTTAATCTGTGCAGCTGTGCGCTTTATCCCTCCAACACCCCCGGGAGGCTGGGCCCCCTCCCCGCCACCCCATGTCTGCACACTTCCCTCGCGCACGTGGGATCGTTGACCCACTGACTGACAAATGTGCCTTTTATTGGGGTTTTTTGTATTTATTTTTATTTTAAAAGTTTTATACAGCGCTAGCTTGACCCGTGGGTATCAGAGCGCTTTACATTCACACAGGAAATAACATAGCATTACATAGCAGGACTTAAGGCTGCATAAAGATGTAAGCAAAGCATAATAATGAGGCCTACAGTGTTCGGTAGTCTCTGCAAGGGAATGTTACTCTGCCCCTTCGCCCCGCGACTTCCTGCTGCGAGTTCGGGCTCTTGCTGCGGTGCTGCAGCGCTCTCCGCATAATTGTGGATTTTCCACACAATGCACCATCTGTATACTTTGCATATTTGACCCCAAACATTGTTTGTAGCTCAAACATTTCAAAAGTTACTTGAGATGCGGTGAGGGGTGCTGCGTGCAGCAAAAGTCGACTCTCAGCTGCCACCCATCTTAGTGCTAAACTGATAGTAAAAGGTGGAGCGTTGTCCGGGCAGTGCTAATGTGTAAAAAAACACAACACAATGGAGTAAAACTGTTCCAAAATGCCCATTACCGCGCTTAATTTGCCTATTCTTCCACAGAATTTAGTAAAACCTACTGCATACTTTGATTCTCCCCACCACATAATTACAGTGGCCCTGGATATAAACAATTGACACCACTTTAAAGAGTGAATACACATACATGGTCAGTGAAACTGAAGAGATGTGAAATATTTAGCACACGCTGTAAAAGCACAAAGGAACACCCTGGCCGGATAGCTGTACATTGGCTTCACATAGGTACGTAAAGACCTTTGGGAATAGTGCCCCATGGCATTTACACACCCCCGGGCACTGCGGTGCAGGCCTGGCAGCACGAGGACACATACACACACATGCACGACACATGCTGCACCTTTCACACATGCACATACAGCGGTCACACTAATGTGCAAGCTTCCCTCACCTGTACAGCAAGGGAGGCGGAAGTGCAAACGTAACCAGCATACACAGAACACAGGTACACCTCTGGCAGCAGCAGTGCAAGCTTCCTTCAGATACGGAAGAGGTACAGCATAAAAAGAAACAATGTAAGTGCCCCTTGCACAGACAGCGGCGCAGCATCCCCAGTATTATAGAGTTATCTTCACCTGCAGAACAGTGAGGCAGCAGCAGCGCAAGCTTCCTTCACACACAGACATGTTACAGCAAAAGAAGCAACGGTGTAAGTGTACCTCATGCAGACAGTTGTAAAGCATGCACAGTAATATGCAAGCTAACCTCACCTGCAGAACAGTGAGGCAGCAGCAGCGCAAGCTTCCTTCACACACAGACATGTTACAGCAAAAGAAGCAACTGTGTAAGTGTACCTCACGCATACAGCTGTACAGTATTAACAGTAATATGCAAGCTAACAACCCCTGCAGAACAGTGAAGGCAACAGCAGCGCAAGCTTCTTTCAGATACAGAAGAAGTACTGCATGAAAAGCAACAGTGCAAGCTTCCTTCACACACAGAAGAGATACAGCATGAAAACAACAGTGTAAGTGTCCCTCATGCAGACAGCTCACAGCATTCACAGTATTATGCAAGCTAACCTCACCTGCAGAACAGTGAAGGCAGCAACAGTGCAAGCTTCCTTCACACACAGACATGGTACAGCAAAAGAAGCAACAGTGTAAGTGTACCTCACGCAGACAGCTCACAGCATTCACAGTATTATGCAAGCTAACCTCACCTGCAGAACAGTGAAGGCAGCAGCAGTGCAAGCTTCCTTCAGATACGGAAGAGGTACTGCATGAAAAGCAGCAGTGCAAGCTTCCTTCACATACAGAAGAGATACAGCATGAAAACGCCAGTGTAAGTGTCCCTCATGCAGACAGCTCACAGCATTCACAGTATTATGCAAGCTAACCTCACCTGCAGAACAGTGAAGGCAGCAGCAGTGCAAGCTTCCTTCAGATACGGAAGAGGTACTGCATGAAAAGCAACAGTGCAAGCTTCCTTCACACACAGACATGGTACAGCAAAAGAAGCAACAGTGTAAGTGTACCTCACGCAGACAGCTCACAGCATTCACAGTATTATGCAAGCTAACCTCACCTGCAGAACAGTGAAGGCAGCAGCAGTGCAAGCTTCCTTCAGATACGGAAGAGGTACTGCATGAAAAGCAGCAGTGCAAGCTTCCTTCCCACACAGAAGAGATACAGCATGAAAACAACAGTGTAAGTGTCCCTCATGCAGACAGCTCACAGCATTCACAGTATTATGCAAGCTAACCTCACCTGCAGAACAGTGAAGGCAGCAGCAGTGCAAGCTTCCTTCAGATACGGAAGAGGTACTGCATGAAAAGCAACAGTGCAAGCTTCCTTCACACACAGACATGGTACAGCAAAAGAAGCAACAGTGTAAGTGTACCTCACGCAGACAGCTCACAGCATTCACAGTATTATGCAAGCTAACCTCACCTGCAGAACAGTGAAGGCAGCAGCAGTGCAAGCTTCCTTCAGATACGGAAGAGGTACTGCATGAAAAGCAGCAGTGCAAGCTTCCTTCACACACAGAAGAGATACAGCATGAAAACAACAGTGTAAGTGTCCCTCATGCAGACAGCTCACAGCATTCACAGTATTATGCAAGCTAACCTCACCTGCAGAACAGTGAAGGCAGCAGCAGCGCAAGCTTCCTTCACACACAGACATGGTACAGCAAAAGAAGCAACAGTGTAAGTGTACCTCACGCAGACAGCTCACAGCATTCACAGTATTATGCAAGCTAACATTACCAATAGAACAGTGAAGGCAGCAGCAGTGCAAGCTTCCTTCAGATACGGAAGAGGTACTGCATGAAAAGCAACAGTGCAAGCTTCCTTCACATACAGAAGAGATACAGCATGAAAACAACAGTGTAAGTGTCCCTCATGCAGACAGCTCACAGCATTCACAGTATTATGCAAGCTAACCTCACCTGCAGAACAGTGAAGGCAGCAGCAGCGCAAGCTTCCTTCACACACAGACATGGTACAGCAAAAGAAGCAACAGTGTAAGTGTACCTCACGCAGACAGCTCACAGCATTCACAGTATTATGCAAGCTAACATTACCAATAGAACAGTGAAGGCAGCAGCTGTGCAAGCTTCCTTCCGATACGGAAGAGGTACTGCATGAAAAGCAGCAGTGCAAGCTTCCTTCACACAGACAGCTGTACAGCATTCACAGTATTATGCAAGCTAACATTACCAATAGAACAGTGAAGGCAGCAGCTGTGCAAGCTTCCTTCCGATACGGAAGATATACAGAATGAAAACAATGGTGAAAGCATCCTTCACGCAGACAGCTGTAAAGCATTCACAGTAATATGCAAGCTATCCTTACCTATAGAACAGTGAAGGCAGCAGCTGTGCGAGCTTCCTTCCGATACGGAAGATATACAGAATGAAAACAATAGTGAAAGCATCCTTCACGCAGACAGCTGTAACTCATTCACAGTAATATGCAAGCTATCCTTACCTATAGAACAGTGGAGGCAGCAGCTGTGCAAGCTTCCTTCAGATACAGAAGAAAAACAGCATGAAAAGCTACAGTGTAAGCGCCCTTCACGCAGACAGCTGTACAGCATTCACAGTAATATGCAAGCTATCCTTACCTATAGAACAGTGAAGGCAGCAGCAGTGCAAGCTTCTCAAATGATCACTTATAGCACGCACTGCACAGAAGCGAGAACGTGGCAGCATTGCAAGCTTCTCTGACATACACCATTAAGATACAACATTGGTATTACCAATACAAGTCCCTTTACAGGCACACAAGGTGGGCCTCAGGCAGCAGCACAGCACTCTTGAAGTACACACTGCACAGAAGCGAGAACCCAGCAGCAGTGCAAGCTTCTCTGACATACACCAATAACAGATCGAACATTGGTATTATCAGTCAGAAAAGCTTGCACTGCTGCTGCGTTCTCGCTTCCTGTGCAGTGTGTACTCCAGAACAAGTGGGCTAACCCATAGCCCCACAAGCGAGGCTTGCGACGCGTTTCATTGTGAGACGCTGCATTTCACCCTCTGACCCTCAGTGACAAGAGGATGTTTCTACTCAAAACAAACGTGAGACAAAAGCAGAGCTCGAGCAAGGGTACCACGCGGGTGGATGGCGTCCCCCACTTATTTTACTGGAAGCTTGATAAGTGGAGCAAATGGAGCCACACATTCACACTTTGGCCTCTCTGGTGCAAAGCATGTCCTTTGGAGGCGAGCCATCCTGAGGACAATCACTTTGAAGCAAACCACTGTGAAGGCTCGGCAAGGAGGCGCCCTGAGGCGGCCCTTCCTGCAGGTGCGGCTCTAGGCTCATGGGGGCCCTGGGCAGGGAGCGGTGGTAGGGAGCCCTGGAAGAGGGAGTCCGGTTAGGGCGGAGCCCCTTGAGCTCAGGAAGGGGTTCAGGGTGTTTGGAAGTGGAATAGAGCTGGAGGCCGCCAAATCCCTGCCAGGGGCCGCCTCGCAAATATGTATCCATCCTCAGAGGATTATTATATTAAGGATATATATTGGCGTGGTGGCCCCTGGGGTTTGGTGGCCCTGTGCAGGTGCACAGCTTGCACATGCCTAAGGCCGGCCCTGCTTCCAGGCTGTGTAGAGGTGGGCCGTGGGAGGAAGTGGACGAGTTGTCTTTAAGCACAGCTTCTGGAGGCGCTTCTTTGATGTACAGTCCTCACAGCCCCGGCGGTCCCGCTCCGCTCTGCCCACGCGTGCCGCTCGTTCACGCATTGGACTGGCCCAGACACACCGAGGTGCAAAGTTTGCCCAGATGTTTGATTGACAGCCCCTGTTCTGATGAGGCAGGGTCAGGAGGTGGCCATGGGGCGCACCTGCGGTGCACACTGGAAGCAATAACTCCGGGGCTTGGAAGGGGGGAAGTGGGGGGGGGGGTCGGTGCTCAGGGCGCCCAGAAGTGGTTGGGGGGTGGGGGGGGCAGCTTTTACAGACAGGCCGCTTTTGTTGTCCTCATAATCCCGGATGAAGCCTCGGCAGGCCCGGGGGTGAGAGCCGGCCTCAGGTGCAGGGAGCAGGCCGGATCAGGGTGACTCCACACGGACAAAGAGCGGCTCCCGGGGGCCGGGGGAGGAGGAAAGGAGCCTCGTGCGACGGTGAAGAGGCGCGGGCGAGGGGCGCACCGATGCGAGGGTCCAATAAGTTACATTGAACTGAAGACGTAACTCCCAGAATGCATCAGTTTGTCAAATAAAGTCCGGCGACATGTTCGGTTCTAAATCTGTACTCAGTGGGCCCCCGGGGGGCCGAAATACCCACTAAGGGTGTCCGAGACGGTTTAGAAAGAAAAAACAATGCTGCACTTAATAAAGTATAGATAAACAAAGAAGCCAAACTGAAAAATGTAAAACATTCTCTAAACCTTAAAGAATTTCAAAAATGAAGCTGTTTTGTTTGAGTTCAAATCGCAGAAATTGCTTAGAGCCGGGGGTCCCCTGGTTCCAAAAGTGACTCAGTGGGGGTCCCTGGATTACAGTAATGTTTCACCGGGGGTCCCCGGATTACAGTAATGTTTCACCGGGGGTCCCCGGATTACAGTAATGATTCACCGGGGGTCCCCGGATTACAGTAATGATTCACCTGGGATCCCCGGATTACAGTAATGATTCACGGGGGGTCCCTGGATTCCAGTAATGATTCACGGGGGGTCCCTGGATTCCAGTAATGATTCACCGGGGGTCCCCGGATTCCAGTGATGATTCACAGGGGGTCCCTGGATTCCAGTAATGATTCACCGGGGGTCCCCTGGTTCCAAAAGAGATTCACTGGGGGTCCATGGATTACAGTAATGATTCACCGGGGGCCCCGGATTACAGTAATGATTCACCGGGGGCCCTTGGATTACAGTAATGATTCACCTGGGGTCCCCGGATTACAGTAATGATTCACCGGGGGTCCCCGGATTCCAGTGATGATTCACAGGGGGTCCCCGGATTCCAGTAATGATTCACCGGGGGTCCCCTGGTTCCAAAAGAGATTCACTGGGGGTCCATGGATTACAGTAATGATTCACCGGGGGTCCCTGGATTACAGTAATGATTCACCGGGGGTCCTTGGATTACAGTAATGATTCATCGGGGGTCCTTGGATTACAGTGATGATTCACCGGGGGTCCTTGGATTACAGTAATGATTCACCTGGGGTCCATGGATTACAGTAATGATTCACCGGGGGTCCCTGGATTACAGTAATGATTCACCAGGGGTCCCCGGATTACAGTAATGATTCACCTGGGGTCCCCTGGTTCCAAAAGTGATTCACTGGGGGTCCATGGATTACAGTAATGATTCACCGGGGGTCCCTGGATTACAGTAATGATTCACCGGGGGTCCTTGGATTACAGTAATGATTCACCGGGGGTCCTTGGATTACAGTAATGATTCACCTGGGGTCCCCGGATTACAGTAATGATTCACCGGGGGTCCCTGGATTACAGTAATGATTCACCGGGGGTCCCCGGATTCCAGTAATGATTCACCGGGGGTCTCCGGATTACAGTAATGATTCACCTGGGGTCCCCTGGTTCCAAAAGTGATTCACTGGGGGTCCATGGATTACAGTAATGATTCACCGGGGGTCCCTGGATTACAGTAATGGTTCACCGGGGGTCCTTGGATTACAGTAATGATTCACCGGGGGTCCTTGGATTACAGTAATGATTCACCTGGGGTCCCCGGATTACAGTAATGATTCACCGGGGGTCCTTGGATTACAGTAATGATTCACCGGGGGTCCCTGGATTACAGTAATGATTCACCGGGGGTCCCCGGATTCCAGTGATGATTCACAGGGGGTCCCCGGATTCCAGTAATGATTCACCGGGGGTCCCCTGGTTCCAAAAGTGATTCACTGGGGGTCCATGGATTACAGTAATGATTCACCTGGGGTCCCCTGGTTCCAAAAG
This sequence comes from Lissotriton vulgaris, assembly GCF_964263255.1. Taxonomy (NCBI): domain Eukaryota; kingdom Metazoa; phylum Chordata; class Amphibia; order Caudata; family Salamandridae; genus Lissotriton; species Lissotriton vulgaris. Next base: position 18,724,696 of record NC_141700.1, read on the forward strand.
TGATTCACTGGGGGTCCATGGATTACAGTAATGATTCACCGGGGGTCCCTGGATTACAGTAATGATTCACCAGGGGTCCCCGGATTACAGTAATGATTCACCTGGGGTCCCCTGGTTCCAAAATTGATTCACTGGGGGTCCATGGATTACAGTAATGATTCACCGGGGGTCCCTGGATTACAGTAATGATTCACCGGGGGTCCTTGGATTACAGTAATGATTCACCGGGGGTCCTTGGATTACAGTAATGATTCACCTGGGGTCCCCGGATTACAGTAATGATTCACCGGGGGTCCTTGGATTACAGTAATGATTCACCTGGGGTCCCCGGATTACAGTAATGATTCACCGGGGGTCCCTGGATTACAGTAATGATTCACCGGGGGTCCCCGGATTCCAGCAATGATTCACCGGGGGTCTCCGGATTACAGTAATGATTCACCTGGGGTCCCCTGGTTCCAAAATTGATTCACTGGGGGTCCATGGATTACAGTAATGATTCACCAGGGGTCCCTGGATTACAGTAATGATTCACCGGGGGTCCTTGGATTACAGTAATGATTCACCGGGGGTCCTTGGATTAAGTAATGGTTCACCTGGGATCCCCGGATTACAGTAATGATTCACCGGGGGTCCTTGGATTACAGTAATGATTCACCTGGGGTCCCCGGATTACAGTAATGATTCACCGGGGGTCCCTGGATTACAGTAATGATTCACCGGGGGTCCCCGGATTCCAGTAATGATTCACCGGGGGTCTCCGGATTACAGTAATGATTCACCTGGGGTCCCCTGGTTCCAAAAGTGATTCACTGGGGGTCCATGGATTACAGTAATGATTCACCGGGGGTCCCTGGATTACAGTAATGATTCACCGGGGGTCCTTGGATTACAGTAATGATTCACCTGGGGTCCCCGGATTACAGTAATGATTCACCGGGGGTCCTTGGATTACAGTAATGATTCACGGGGGGTCCCTGGATTCCAGTAATGATTCACGGGGGTCCCTGGATTCCAGTAATGATTCACCGGGGGTCCTTGGATTACAGTAATGATTCACCTGGGGTCCCCGGATTACAGTAATGATTCACCGGGGGTCACTGGATTACAGTAATGATTCACTGGGGGTCCCTGGATTACAGTAATGATTCAGTAATGATTCACCGGGGGTCCCTGGATTCCAATAATGATTCACCGGGGGTCCCTGGATTCCAGTAATGATTCACCGGGGGTCCCTGGATTCCAATAATGATTCACCTGGGGTCCCTGGATTCCAGTAATGATTCACCGGGGGTCCCTGGATTCCAGTAATGATTCACCGGGGGTCCCTGGATTCCAATAATGATTCACCGGGGGTCCCTGGATTCCAGTAATGATTCACCGGGGGTCCCTGGATTCCAATAATGATTCACCTGGGGTCCCTGGATTACAGTAATGATTCACTGGGGATCCCTGGATTCCAGTAATGATTCACCGGGGGTCCCCGGATTACAGTAATGATTCACCGGGGGTCCTTGGATTACAGTAATGATTCACCGGGGGTCCTTGGATTACAGTAATGATTCACCTGGGGTCCCCGGATTACAGTAATGATTCACCGGGGGTCCTTGTATTACAGTAATGATTCACCTGGGGTACCCGGATTACAGTAATGATTCACCGGGGGTCCCTGGATTCCAATAATGATTTACCTGGGGTCCCCGGATTACAGTAATGATTCACTGGAGGTCCCTGGATTACAGTAATGATTCACCGGGGTCCCTGGATTCCAGTAATGATTCACCGGGGGTCCCCGGATTCCAGTGATGATTCACAGGGGGTCCCCGGATTCCAGTAATGATTCACCGGGGGTCCCCTGGTTCCAAAAGTGATTCACTGGGGGTCCATGGATTACAGTAATGATTCACCTGGGGTCCCCTGGTTCCAAAAGTGATTCACTGGGGGTCCATGGATTACAGTAATGATTCACCGGGGGTCCCTGGATTACAGTAATGATTCACCGGGGGTCCCTGGATTCCAGTAATGATTCACCGGGGGTCCCTGGATTCCAATAATGATTCACCGGGGTCCCTGGATTCCAGTAATGATTCACTGGGGGTCCCTGGATTCCAATAATGATTCACCTGGGGTCCCTGGATTACAGTAATGATTCACTGGGGGTCCATGGATTCCAGTAATGATTCACCAGGGGTCCCCGGATTCCAGTAATGATTCACCGAGGGTCCCTGGATTCCAGTAATGATTCACCGGGGGTCCCCGGATTACAGTAATGATTCACCGGGGGTCCTTGGATTACAGTAATGATTCACCGGGGGGCCTTGGATTACAGTAATGATTCACCTGGGGTCCCCGGATTACAGTAATGATTCACCGGGGGTCCTTGGATTACAGTAATGATTCACCTGGGGTCCCCGGATTACAGTAATGATTCACCGGGGGTCCCTGGATTCCAATAATGATTCACCTGGGGTCTCCGGATTCCAGTAATGATTCACTGGGGGTCCCTGGATTCCAGTAATGATTCACCGGGGGTCCCCGGATTCCAGTAATGATTCACCGGGGGTCCCCGGATTCCAGTAATGATTCACTGGGGTCCCTGGATTCCAGTAATGATTCACCGGGGGTCCCCGGATTCCAGTAATGATTCACCGGGGGTCCATGGATTCCAGTAATGATTCACTGGGGGTCCCCGGATTCCAGTAATGATTCACCGGCGGTCCCCGGATTACAGTAATGATTCACCGGAGGTCCCCGGATTCCAGTAATGATTAACCGGGGGTCCCTGGATTACAGTAATGATTCACAGGGGGTCCCTGGATTCAGTAATGATTCACCAGGGGTCCCTGGATTCCAGTAATGATTCACCGGGGGTCCCTGGTTTAAAATAATGATTCACCGGGGGTCCCCGGATTACAGTAATGATTCACCAGGGATCCCTGGATTCCAGTAATGATTCACCGGGGGTCCCTGGTTTAAAATAATGATTCACCGGGGGTCCCCGCATGACAGTAATGATTCACCGGGGGTCCCCGGATTACAGTAATGATTCACCGGGGGTCCATGGATTCCAGTAATGATTCACCGGGGGTCCCCGGACTCCAGTAATGATTCCCTGGGGGTCCCTGGATTACAGTAATGATTCACCGGGGGTCCCTGGATTACAGTAATGATTCACCGGGGGTCCCTGGATTACAGTAATGATTCACCAGGGGTCCCTGGATTCCAGTAATGATTCACCGGGGGTCCCTGGTTTAAAATAATGATTCACCGGGGGTCCCCGGATTACAGTAATGATTCACCGGGGGTCCCCGTATTCCAGTAATGATTCACGGGGGATTCCCGGATTCCAGTAATGATTCACCGGGGGTTCCCAGATTACAGTAATGATTCACCGGGGGTCCCCGGATTCCAGTAATGATTCACCGGGGGTCCATGGATTCCAGTAATGATTCACCGGGGGTCCATGGATTCCAGTCATGATTCACGGGGGTCCCCGGATTCCAGTAATGATTCACCGGGGGTCCATGGATTCCAGTAATGATTCACCGGGGGTCCATGGATTCCAGTAATGATTCACTGGGGGTCCCCGGATTCCAGTAATGATTCACCGGGGGTCCCCGGATTCCAGTAATGATTCACCGGGGGTCCATGGATTCCAGTAATGATTCACTGGGGGTCCATGGATTCCAGTAATGATTCACTGGGGGTCCCTGGATTCCAGTAATGATTCACCGGGGGTCCATGGATTCCAGTAATGATTCACCGGGGGTCCCTGGATTACAGTAATGATTCACCGGGGGTCCCTGGATTACAGTAATGATTCACCGGGGGTCCATGGATTCCAGTAATGATTCACTGGGGGTGCCTGGATTACAGTAATGATTCACCGGGAGTCCCCGGATTCTAGTAATGATTCACCAGGGGTCCCCGGATTCCAGTAATTATTCACCGGGGGTCCCCGGATTCAAGTAATGATTCACCGGGGGTCCCCGGATTACAGTAATGATTCACCAGGGGTCCCCGGATTACAGTAATGATTCACTGGGGGTCACTGGATTACAGTAATGATTCACGGGGGGTCCCTGGATTACAGTAATGATTCACCAGGGGTCCCTGGATTACAGTAATGATTCACCGGGGGTCCCTGGATTCCAATAATTATTCACCTGGGGTCCCCGGATTCAAGTAATGATTCACCGGGGGTCCCAGGATTACAGTAATGATTCACGGGGGGTCCCTGGATTACAGTAATGATTCACCAGGGGTCCCTGGATTACAGTAATGATTTAACGGGGGTCCCTGATTCCAATAATGATTCACAGAGGGTCCCTGGACTCCAATAATGATTCACTGGGTGTCCCCGGATTACAGTAATGATTCACCGGGGTCTCCGGATTCCCGTAATGATTCACCGGGGGTCCCTGGTTTAAAATAATGATTCACCTCGGGTCCCCGGATTACAGTAATGATTCACCGGGGTCTCCGGATTACAGTAATGATTCACCGGGGGTCCCCGGATTCCAGTAATGATTCACCAGCGGTCTCTGGATTACAGTAATGATTCACCTGGGGTCCCCGGATTCCAGTAATAATTCACCGGGGGTCCCTGGATTACAGTAATGATTCACCGGGGATCCCTGGATTACAGTAATGATTCACTGGGGTCCCTGGATTCCAGTAATGATTCACCGGGGGTCCCTGGGTTACAGTAATGATTCACCGGGGGTCCATGGATTCCAGTAATGATTCACCGGGGGTCCCTGGATTACAGTAATGATTCACCGGGGGTCCCTGGATTACAGTAATGATTCACCGGGGGTCCATGGATTCCAATAATGATTCACTGGGCGTCCCCGGATTACAGTAATGATTCACCAGGGGTCCCTGGATTACAGTAATGATTCACCGGGGTCCCCTGGTTCCAAAAGTGATTCACCGGGGGTCCCTGGATTCCAGTAATGATTCACTGGGGGTCCCTGGATTACAGTAATGATTCAACGGGGGTCTCCGGATTCCAGTAATGATTCACTGGGAGTCCCTGGATTACAGTAATGATTCACCTGGGGTCCCCAGATTCCAGTAATGATTCACGGGGGGTCCCCGGATTCCAGTAATGATTCACAGGGGGTCCCTGGATTATAGTAATGATTCACCAAGGGACCCTGGATTACAGTAATGATTCACCGGGGGTCCCCGGATTACAGTAATGATATACCGGGGTCTCCGGATTCCAGTAATGATTCACCGGGGGTCCCCGGATTCCAGTAATGATTCACCAGCAGTCTCTGGATTCCAGTAATGATTCACCTGGGGTCCCCCGATTCCAGTAATGATTCACCGGGGGTCCCTGGATTACAGTAATGATTCACCGGGGATCCCTGGATTACAGTAATGATTCACCGGGGTCCCTGGATTCCAGTAATGATTCACCGGGGGTCCCTGGGTTACAGTAATGATTCACCGGGGGTCCCTGATTCCAATAATGATTCACCGAGGGTCCCTGGATTCCAATAATGATTCACTGGGCGTCCCTGGATTACAGTAATGATTCACCAGGGGTCCCTGGATTACAGTAATGATTCACCGGGGGCCCCCTGGTTCCAAAAGTGATTCACCGGGGGTCCCTGGATTCCAGTAATGATTCACTGAGGGTCCCTGGATTACAGTAATGATTCAACGGGGGTCTCCGGATTCCAGTAATGATTCACTGGGGGTCCATGGATTCCAGTAATGATTCACCTGGGGTCCCCGGATTCCAGTAATGATTCACGGGGGGTCCCCGGATTCCAGTAATGATTCACAGGGGGTCCCTGGATTACAGTAATGATTCACCAAGGGACCCTGGATTACAGTATTGATTCACCGGGGGTCCCTAGATTACAGTAATGATTCACCAGGGGTCCCCGGATTCCAGTAATGATTCACCGAGGGTGCCTGGATTCCAATAATGATTCACTGGGCGTCCCCGGATTCCAGTAATGATTCACCGGGGGTCCCCGGATTACAGTAATGATTCACCAGGGGTCCCCGGATTACAGTAATGATTCACCGTGGGACCCCGGATTCTAGTAATGATTCACCGGGGGTCCCCGGATTTTAGTAATGATTCACCGGGGGTCCCCGGATTACAGTAATGATTCACCGGGGGTCCCTGGATTACAGTAATGATTCACGGGGGTCCCTGGATTACAGTAATGATTCACCAGGGGTCCCTGGATTACAGTAATGATTCACCAGGGGTCACTGGATTACAGTAATGATTCACGGGGGGTCCCTGGATTACAGTAATGATTCACCAGGGGTCCCTGGATTACAGTAATGATTCACCGGGGGTCCCTGGATTCCAATAATGATTCACCTGGGGTCCCCGGATTCCAGTAATGATTCACCGGGGGTCCCAGGATTACAGTAATGATTCACAGGGGGTCCCTGGATTACAGTAATGATTCACCAGGGGTCCCTGGATTACAGTAATGATTCACCGGGGGTCCCTGATTCCAATAATGATTCACCGAGGGTCCCTGGATTCCAATAATGATTCACTGGGCGTCCCCGGATTACAGTAATGATTCACCGGGGTCTCCGGACTCCCGTAATGATTCACCGGGGGTCCCCGGATTCCAGTAATGATTCACCAGCGGTCTCTGGATTAAAGTAATGATTCACCAGGGGTCACTGGATTACAGTAATGATTCACGGGGGGTCCCTGGATGATTACAGTAATGATTCACCAGGGGTCCCTGGATTACAGTAATGATTCACCGGGGGTGCCTGATTCCAATAATGATTCACCGAGGGTCCCTGGATTCCAATAATGATTCACTGGGCGTCCCCGGATTACAGTAATGATTCACCGGGGTCTCCGGATTCCCGTAATGATTCACCGGGGGTCCCCAGATTCCAGTAATGATTCACCAGCGGTCTCTGGATTACAGTAATGATTCACCAGGGGTCCCCGGATTACAGTAATGATTTACCGGGGGTCCCTGGATTACAGTAATGATTCACCGGGGATCCCTGGATTACAGTAATGATTCACCGGGTTCCCTGGATTCCAGTAATGATTCACCGGGGGTCCCTGGGTTATAGTAATGATTCACCAGGGGTCCCCGGATTACAGTTATGATTCACCAGGGGTCAAGGAATTACAGTAATGATTCACCGGGGGTCCCCGGATTCCAGTAATGATTCACTGGGGGTCCCTGGGTTACAGTAATGATTCACCAGGGGTCCCTGGATTCCAGTAATGATTCACCGGGGGTCCCCGGATTCCAGTAATGATTCACCGGGGGTCCCTGGATTCCAGTAATGATTCACCGGGGGTCCCCGGATTCCAGTAATGATTCACCGGGGGTCCCTGGATTACAGTAATGATTCACCGGAGATCCATGGATTACAGTAATGATTCACCGGGGTCCCTGGATTACAGTAATGATTCACCGGGGGTCCCTGGGTTACAGTAATGATTCACTAGGGGTCCCCGGATTACAGTTATGATTCACCAGGTGTCCCGGGATTACAGTAATGATTCACCGGGGGTCCCCGGATTCCCATAATGATTCACCGGTGGTTCCTGGGTTACAGTAATAATTCACCAGGGGTCCCCGGATTCCAGTAATGATTCACCAGGGGTCCCCGGATTACAGTTATGATTCACCAGGGGTCCCGGGATTACAGTAATGATTCACCGAAGGGTCCCCAAATTCCAGTAATAATTCACCGGGGGTCCCTGGGTTACAGTAATGATTCACCAGGGGTCCCCGGATTCCAGTAATGATTCACCGGGGTCCCCGGATTCCAGTAATGATTCACCAGGGGTCCCTGGATTACAGTAATGATTCACCGGGGTCCCTGGATTCCAGTAATGATTCACCGGGGGTCCCCGGATTCCAGTAATGATTCACCGGGGGTCCCTGGATTACAGTAATGATTCACCGGGGGTCCCCGGATTCCAGTAATGATTCACAGGGGGTCCCTGGATTACAGTAATGATTCACCATGGGTCCCTGGATTACAGTAATGATTCACTGGGGGGCCCCAGATTACAGTAATGATTCACCAGGGGTCCCCGGATTCCAGTAATGATTCACCGGGGGTCCCCGGATTACAGTAATGATTCACCGGGGGTCCATGGATTCCAGTAATGATTCACCGGGGGTCCATGGATTCCAGTAATGATTCACGGGGGTCCCCGGATTCCAGTAATGATTCACCGGGGGTCCATGGATTCCAGTAATGATTCACCGGGGGTCCATGGATTCCAGTAATGATTCACTGGGGGTCCCCGGATTCCAGTAATGATTCACCGGGGGTCCCCGGATTCCAGTAATGATTCACCGGGGGTCCATGGATTCCAGTAATGATTCACTGGGGGTCCATGGATTCCAGTAATGATTCACTGGGGGTCCCTGGATTCCAGTAATGATTCACCGGGGGTCCATGGATTCCAGTAATGATTCACCGGGGGTCCCTGGATTACAGTAATAATTCACCGGGGGTCCCTGGATTACAGTAATGATTCACCGGGGGTCCATGGATTCCAGTAATGATTCACTGGGAGTGCCTGGATTACAGTAATGATTCACCGGGGGTCCCCGGATTCTAGTAATAATTCACCAGGGGTCCCCGGATTCCAGTAATTATTCACCGGGGGTCCCCGGATTACAGTAATGATTCATCGGGGGTCCCCGGATTACAGTAATGATTCACCTGGGGTCCCCGGATTCCAGTAATGATTCACGGAGGGTTCCCGGATTCCAGTAATGATTCACGGGGGGTCCCTGGATTACAGTAATGATTCACCAGGGGTCCCCGGATTACAGTAATGATTCACCAGGGGTCCCCGGATTCTAGTAATGATTCACTGGGGGTCCCCGGATTACAGTAATGATTCACCGGGGGTCCCCGGATTACAGTAATGATTCACCAGGGGTCCCCGGATTACAGTAATGATTCACTGGGGGTCACTGGATTACAGTAATGATTCACGGGGGGTCCCTGGATTACAGTAATGATTCACCAGGGGTCCCCGGATTACAGTAATGATTCACCAGGGGTCCCCGGATTCCAGTAATGATTCACTGGGGGTCCCTGGATTACAGTAATGATTCACCGGGGGTCCCCGGATTACAGTAATGATTCACCAGGGGTCCCCGGATTACAGTAATGATTCACTGGGGGTCACTGGATTACAGTAATGATTCACGGGGGGTCCCTGGATTACAGTAATGATTCACCAGGGGTCCCTGGATTACAGTAATGATGCACCGGGGGTCCCTGGATTCCAATAATTATTCACCTGGGGTCCCCGGATTCAAGTAATGATTCACCGGGGGTCCCAGGATTACAGTAATGATTCACGGGGGGTCCCTGGATTACAGTAATGATTCACCAGGGGTCCCTGGATTACAGTAATGATTTAACGGGGGTCCCTGATTCCAATAATGATTCACAGAGGGTCCCTGGATTCCAATAATGATTCACTGGGTGTCCCCGGATTACAGTAATGATTCACCGGGGTCTCCGGATTCCCGTAATGATTCACCGGGGGTCCCTGGTTTAAAATAATGATTCACCTCGGGTCCCCGGATTACAGTAATGATTCACCGGGGTCTCTGGATTACAGTAATGATTCACCGGGGGTCCCCGGATTCCAGTAATGATTCACCAGCGGTCTCTGGATTACAGTAATGATTCACCTGGGGTCCCCGGATTCCAGTAATAATTCACCGGGGGTCCCTGGATTACAGTAATGATTCACCGGGGATCCCTGGATTACAGTAATGATTCACTGGGGTCCCTGGATTCCAGTAATGATTCACCGGGGGTCCCTGGGTTACAGTAATGATTCACCGGGGGTCCATGGATTCCAGTAATGATTCACCGGGGGTCCCTGGATTACAGTAATGATTCACCGGGGGTCCCTGGATTACAGTAATGATTCACCGGGGGTCCATGGATTCCAATAATGATTCACTGGGCGTCCCCGGATTACAGTAATGATTCACCAGGGGTCCCTGGATTACAGTAATGATTCACCGGGGTCCCCTGGTTCCAAAAGTGATTCACCGGGGGTCCCTGGATTCCAGTAATGATTCACTGGGGGTCCCTGGATTACAGTAATGATTCACGGGGGTCCCCGGATTCCAGTAATGATTCACCGGGGGTCCATGGATTCCAGTAATGATTCACCGGGGGTCCATGGATTCCAGTAATGATTCACTGGGGGTCCCCGGATTCCAGTAATGATTCACCGGGGGTCCCCGGATTCCAGTAATGATTCACCGGGGGTCCATGGATTCCAGTAATGATTCACTGGGAGTCCATGGATTCCAGTAATGATTCACTGGGGGTCCCTGGATTCCAGTAATGATTCACCGGGGGTCCATGGATTCCAGTAATGATTCACGGGGGTCCCTGGATTACAGTAATAATTCACCGGGGGTCCCTGGATTACAGTAATTATTCACCGGGGGTCCATGGATTCCAGTAATGATTCACTGGGAGTGCCTGGATTACAGTAATGATTCACCGGGGGTCCCCGGATTCTAGTAATAATTCACCAGGGGTCCCCGGATTCCAGTAATTATTCACCGGGGGTCCCCGGATTACAGTAATGATTCATCGGGGGTCCCCGGATTACAGTAATGATTCACCTGGGGTCCCCGGATTCCAGTAATGATTCACGGGGGGTTCCCGGATTCCAGTAATGATTCACGGGGGGTCCCCGGATTACAGTAATGATTCACCGGGGGTCCCCGGATTACAGTAATGATTCACCAGGGGTCCCCGGATTACAGTAATGATTCACTGGGGGTCACTGGATTACAGTAATGATTCACGGGGGGTCCCTGGATTACAGTAATGATTCACCTGGGGTCCCTGGATCCCAATAATGATTCACCTGGGGTCCCCGGATTCAAGTAATGATTCACCGGGGGTCCCAGGATTACAGTAATGATTCACGGGGGGTCCCTGGATTACAGTAATGATTCACCAGGGGTCCCTGGATTACAGTAATGATTCAACGGGGGTCCCTGATTCCAATAATGATTCACCGAGGGTCCCTGGATTCCAATAATGATTCACTGGGCGTCCCCGGATTACAGTAATGATTCACCGGGGTCTCCGGATTCCCGTAATGATTCACCGGGGGTCCCTGGTTTAAAATAATGATTCACCTGGGGTCCCCGGATTACAGTAATGATTCACCGGGGTCTCCGGAATCCAGTAATGATTCACCGGGGGTCCCCGGATTCCAGTAATGATTCACCAGCGGTCTCTGGATTACAGTAATGATTCACCTGGGGTCCCCGGATTCCAGTAATAATTTACCGGGGGTCCCTGGATTACAGTAATGATTCACCGGGGATCCCTGGATTACAGTAATGATTCACCGGGGTCCCTGGATTCCAGTAATGATTCACTGGGGGTCCCTGGGTTACAGTAATGATTCACCGGGGGGTCCATGGATTCCAGTAATGATTCACCGGGGGTCCCTGGATTCCAGTAATGATTCACCGGGGGTCCCTGGATTACAGTAATGATTCACCGGGGGTCCATGGATTCCAATAATGATTCACTGGGCCTCCCCGGATTACAGTAATGATTCACCAGGGGTCCCTGGATTACAGTAATGATTCACCGGGGGTCCCCTGGTTCCAAAAGTGATTCGCCGGGGGTCCCTGGATTCCAGTAATGATTCACTGGGGGTCCCTGGATTACAGTAATTATTCAACGGGAGTCTCCGGATTCCAGTAATGATTCACTGGGAGTCCCTGGATTACAGTAATCATTCACCTGGGGTCCCCAGATTCCAGTAATGATTCACGGGGGGTCCCCGGATTCCAGTACTGATTCACAGGGGGTTCTGGATTACAGTAATGATTCACCAAGGGACCCTGGATTACAGTAATGATTCACCGGTGGTCCCCGGATTACAGTAATGATTCACTGGGGGTCCCAGGATTACAGTAATGATTCACGGGGGGTCCCTGGATTACAGTAATGATTCACCAGGGGTCCCTGGATTACAGTAATGATTCACCGAGGGTCCCTGGATTCCAATAATGATTCACTGGGTGTCCCCGGATTACAGTAATGATTCACCGGGGTCTCCGGATTCCCGTAATGATTCACCGGGGGTCCCTGGTTTAAAATAATGATTCACCTGGGGTCCCCGGATTACAGTAATTATTCACCGGGGTCTCCGGATTCCAGTAATGATTCACCGGGGGTCCCTGATTCCAATAATGATTCACCGAGGGTCCCTGGATTCCAATAATGATTCACTGGGCGTCCCCGGATTACAGTAATGATTCACCTGGGTCTCCAGATTCCCGTAATGATTCACCGGGGGTCCCCGGATTCCAGTAATGATTTACCAGCGGTCTCTGGATTACAGTAATGATTCACCAGGGGTCCCCGGATTACAGTAATGATTTACCGGGGGTCCCTGGATTACAGTAATGATTCACCGGGGATCCCTGGATTACAGTAATGATTCACCGGGGTCCCTGGATTCCAGTAATGATTCACCGGGGGTCCCTGGGTTACAGTAATGATTCACCAGGGGTCCCCGGATTACAGTTATGATTCACCAGGGGTCCCGAAATTACAGTAATGATTCACCGGGGGTCCCCGGATTCCAGTAATGATTCACTGGGGGTCCCTGGGTTACAGTAATGATTCACCAGGGGTCCCTGGATTACAGTAATGATTCACCGGGGTCCCCTGGTTCCAAAAGTGATTCACCGGGGGTCCCTGGATTCCAGTAATGATTCACTGGGGGTCCCTGGATTACAGTAATGATTCACGGGGGTCCCCGGATTCCAGTAATGATTCACCGGGGGTCCATGGATTCCAGTAATGATTCACCGGGGGTCCATGGATTCCAGTAATGATTCACTGGGGGTCCCCGGATTCCAGTAATGATTCACCGGGGGTCCCCGGATTCCAGTAATGATTCACCGGGGGTCCATGGATTCCAGTAATGATTCACTGGGAGTCCATGGATTCCAGTAATGATTCACTGGGGGTCCCTGGATTCCAGTAATGATTCACCGGGGGTCCATGGATTCCAGTAATGATTCACGGGGGTCCCTGGATTACAGTAATAATTCACCGGGGGTCCCTGGATTACAGTAATGATTCACCGGGGGTCCATGGATTCCAGTAATGATTCACTGGGAGTGCCTGGATTACAGTAATGATTCACCGGGGGTCCCCGGATTCTAGTAATAATTCACCAGGGGTCCCCGGATTCCAGTAATTATTCACCGGGGGTCCCCGGATTACAGTAATGATTCATCGGGGGTCCCCGGATTACAGTAATGATTCACCTGGGGTCCCCGGATTCCAGTAATGATTCACGGGGGGTTCCCGGATTCCAGTAATGATTCACGGGGGGTCCCTGGATTACAGTAATGATTCACCAGGGGTCCCCGGATTACAGTAATGATTCACCAGGGGTCCCCGGATTCTAGTAATGATTCACTGGGGGTCCCCGGATTACAGTAATGATTCACCGGGGGTCCCCGGATTACAGTAATGATTCACCAGGGGTCCCCGGATTACAGTAATGATTCACTGGGGGTCACTGGATTACAGTAATGATTCACGGGGGTCCCTGGATTACAGTAATGATTCACCTGGGGTCCCTGGATCCCAATAATGATTCACCTGGGGTCCCCGGATTCAAGTAATGATTCACCGGGGGTCCCAGGATTACAGTAATGATTCACGGGGGGTCCCTGGATTACAGTAATGATTCACCAGGGGTCCCTGGATTACAGTAATGATTCAACGGGGGTCCCTGATTCCAATAATGATTCACCGAGGGTCCCTGGATTCCAATAATGATTCACTGGGCGTCCCCGGATTACAGTAATGATTCACCGGGGTCTCCGGATTCCCGTAATGATTCACCGGGGGTCCCTGGTTTAAAATAATGATTCACCTGGGGTCCCCGGATTACAGTAATGATTCACCGGGGTCTCCGGAATCCAGTAATGATTCACCGGGGGTCCCCGGATTCCAGTAATGATTCACCAGCGGTCTCTGGATTACAGTAATGATTCACCTGGGGTCCTTGGATTCCAGTAATAATTTACCGGGGGTCCCTGGATTACAGTAATGATTCACCGGGGATCCCTGGATTACAGTAATGATTCACCGGGGTCCCTGGATTCCAGTAATGATTCACTGGGGGTCCCTGGGTTACAGTAATGATTCACCGGGGGGTCCATGGATTCCAGTAATGATTCACCGGGGGTCCCTGGATTCCAGTAATGATTCACCGGGGGTCCCTGGATTACAGTAATGATTCACCGGGGGTCCATGGATTCCAATAATGATTCACTGGGCCTCCCCGGATTACAGTAATGATTCACCAGGGGTCCCTGGATTACAGTAATGATTCACCGGGGGTCCCCTGGTTCCAAAAGTGATTCGCCGGGGGTCCCTGGATTCCAGTAATGATTCACTGGGGGTCCCTGGATTACAGTAATTATTCAACGGGGGTCTCCGGATTCCAGTAATGATTCACTGGGAGTCCCTGGATTACAGTAATGATTCACCTGGGGTCCCCAGATTCCAGTAATGATTCACGGGGGGTCCCCGGATTCCAGTACTGATTCACAGGGGGTTCTGGATTACAGTAATGATTCACCAAGGGACCCTGGATTACAGTAATGATTCACCGGTGGTCCCCGGATTACAGTAATGATTCACTGGGGGTCCCAGGATTACAGTAATGATTCACGGGGGGTCCCTGGATTACAGTAATGATTCACCAGGGGTCCCTGGATTACAGTAATGATTCACCGAGGGTCCCTGGATTCCAATAATGATTCACTGGGTGTCCCCGGATTACAGTAATGATTCACCGGGGTCTCCGGATTCCCGTAATGATTCACCGGGGGTCCCTGGTTTAAAATAATGATTCACCTGGGGTCCCCGGATTACAGTAATTATTCACCGGGGTCTCCGGATTCCAGTAATGATTCACCGGGGGTCCCTGATTCCAATAATGATTCACCGAGGGTCCCTGGATTCCAATAATGATTCACTGGGCGTCCCCGGATTACAGTAATGATTCACCTGGGTCTCCAGATTCCCGTAATGATTCACCGGGGGTCCCCGGATTCCAGTAATGATTTACCAGCGGTCTCTGGATTACAGTAATGATTCACCAGGGGTCCCCGGATTACAGTAATGATTTACCGGGGGTCCCTGGATTACAGTAATGATTCACCGGGGATCCCTGGATTACAGTAATGATTCACCGGGGTCCCTGGATTCCAGTAATGATTCACCGGGGGTCCCTGGGTTACAGTAATGATTCACCAGGGGTCCCCGGATTACAGTTATGATTCACCAGGGGTCCCGAAATTACAGTAATGATTCACCGGGGGTCCCCGGATTCCAGTAATGATTCACTGGGGGTCCCTGGGTTACAGTAATGATTCACCAGGGGTCCCTGGATTCCAGTAATGATTCACTGGGGGTCCCCGGATTCCAGTAATGATTCACCGTGGGTCCCTGGATTACAGTAATGATTCACCGGGGGTCCCTGGATTCCAGTAATGATTCACCGGGGGTCCCCGGATTCCAGTAATGATTCACCGGGGGTCCCTGGATTACAGTAATGATTCCCCCGAGATCCATGGATTACAGTAATGATTCACTGGGGTCCCTGGATTACAGTAATGATTCACCGGGGGTACCTGGGTTACAGTAATGATTCACCAGGGGTCCCCGGATTACAGTTATGATTCACCAGGTGTCTTGGGATTACAGTAATGATTCACTGGGGGTCCCCGGATTCCCGTAATGATTCACCGGTGGTCCCTGGGTTACAGTAATGATTCACCAGGGGTCCCCGGATTCCAGTAATGATTCACCAGGGGTCCCCGGATTACAGTTATGATTCACCAGGGGTCCCGGGATTACAGTAATGATTCACCGGGGGTCCCCAAATTCCAGTAATAATTCACCGGGGGTCCCTGGGTTACAGTAATGATTCACCAGGGGTCCCCGGATTCCAGTAATGATTCACCGGGAGTCCCTCGATTCCAGTAATGATTCACCAGGGGTCCCTGGATTACAGTAATGATTCACCGGGGTCCCTGGATTCCAGTAATGATTCACCGGGGGTCCCCGGATTCCAGTAATGATTCACCGGGGGTCCCTGGATTACAGTAATGATTCACCGGGGGTCCCCGGATTCCAGTAATGATTCACAGGGGGTCCCTGGATTACAGTAATGATTCACCATGGGTCCCTGGATTACAGTAATGATTCACTGGGGGTCCCCGGATTACAGTAATGATTCACCAGGGGTCCCCGGATTCTAGTAATGATTCACCGAGGGTCCCTGGATTCCAATAATGATTCACTGGGCGTCCCCGGATTACAGTAATGATTCACCGGGGTCTCCGGATTACAGTAATGATTCACCAGGGGTCCCCGGATTCCAGTAATGATTCACCGGGGGTCCCTGGATTACAGTAATGATTCACGGGGGTCCCTGGATTACAGTAATGATTCACCAGGGGTCCCTGGATTACAGTAATGATTCACCGGGGGTCACTGGATTACAGTAATGATTCACGGGGGGTCCCTGGATTACAGTAATGATTCACCAGGGGTCCCTGGATTACAGTAATGATTCACCGGGGGTCCCTGGATTCCAATAATGATTCACCTGGGGTCCCCGGATTCCAGTAATGATTCACCGGGGGTCCCTGGATTACAGTAATGATTCACCGGGGGTCCCTGGATTCCAATAATGATTCACCTGGGGTCCCCGAATTCCAGTAATGATTCACCGGGGGTCCCAGGATTACAGTAATGATTCACAGGGGGTCCCTGGATTACAGTAATGATTCACCAGGGGTCCCTGGATTACAGTAATGATTCACCGGGGGTCCCTGATTTCAATAATGATTCACCGAGGGTCCATGGATTCCAGTAATGATTCACCGGGGGTCCATGGATTCCAGTAATGATTCACGGGGGTCCCCGGATTCCAGTAATGATTCACCGGGGGTCCATGGATTCCAGTAATGATTCACCGGGGGTCCATGGATTCCAGTAATGATTCACTGGGGGTCCCCGGATTCCAGTAATGATTCACCGGGGGTCCCCGGATTCCAGTAATGATTCACCGGGGGTCCATGGATTCCAGTAATGATTCACTGGGGGTCCATGGATTCCAGTAATGATTCACTGGGGGTCCCTGGATTCCAGTAATGATTCACCGGGGGTCCATGGATTCCAGTAATGATTCACCGGGGGTCCCTGGATTACAGTAATAATTCACCGGGGGTCCCTGGATTACAGTAATGATTCACCGCGGGTCCATGGATTCCAGTAATGATTCACTGGGAGTGCCTGGATTACAGTAATGATTCACCGGGGGTCCCCGGATTCTAGTAATAATTCACCAGGGGTCCCCGGATTCCAGTAATTATTCACCGGGGGTCCCCGGATTACAGTAATGATTCATCGGGGGTCCCCGGATTACAGTAATGATTAACCTGGGGTCCCCGGATTCCAGTAATGATTCACGGGGGGTTCCCGGATTCCAGTAATGATTCACGGGGGGTCCCTGGATTACAGTAATGATTCACCAGGGGTCCCCGGATTACAGTAATGATTCACCAGGGGTCCCCGGATTCTAGTAATGATTCACTGGGGGTCCCCGGATTACAGTAATGATTCACCGGGGGTCCCCGGATTACAGTAATGATTCACCAGGGGTCCCCGGATTACAGTAATGATTCACTGGGGGTCACTGGATTACAGTAATGATTCACGGGGGGTCCCTGGATTACAGTAATGATTCACCAGGGGTCCCCGGATTACAGTAATGATTCACCAGGGGTCCCCGGATTCCAGTAATGATTCACTGGGGGTCCCTGGATTACAGTAATGATTCACCGGGGGTCCCCGGATTACAGTAATGATTCACCAGGGGTCCCCGGATTACAGTAATGATTCACTGGGGGTCACTGGATTACAGTAATGATTCACGGGGGTCCCTGGATTACAGTAATGATTCACCAGGGGTCCCTGGATTACAGTAATGATTCACCGGGGGTCCCTGGATTCCAATAATTATTCACCTGGGGTCCCCGGATTCAAGTAATGATTCACCGGGGGTCCCAGGATTACAGTAATGATTCACGGGGGGTCCCTGGATTACAGTAATGATTCACCAGGGGTCCCTGGATTACAGTAATGATTTAACGGGGGTCCCTGATTCCAATAATGATTCACAGAGGGTCCCTGGATTCCAATAATGATTCACTGGGTGTCCCCGGATTACAGTAATGATTCACCGGGGTCTCCGGATTCCCGTAATGATTCACCGGGGGTCCCTGGTTTAAAATAATGATTCACCTCGGGTCCCCGGATTACAGTAATGATTCACCGGGGTCTCTGGATTACAGTAATGATTCACCGGGGGTCCCCGGATTCCAGTAATGATTCACCTGCGGTCTCTGGATTACAGTAATGATTCACCTGGGGTCCCCGGATTCCAGTAATAATTCACCGGGGGTCCCTGGATTACAGTAATGATTCACCGGGGATCCCTGGATTACAGTAATGATTCACTGGGGTCCCTGGATTCCAGTAATGATTCACCGGGGGTCCCTGGGTTACAGTAATGATTCACCGGGGGTCCATGGATTCCAGTAATGATTCACCGGGGGTCCCTGGATTACAGTAATGATTCACCGGGGGTCCCTGGATTACAGTAATGATTCACCGGGGGTCCATGGATTCCAATAATGATTCACTGGGCGTCCCCGGATTACAGTAATGATTCACCAGGGGTCCCTGGATTACAGTAATGATTCACCGGGGTCCCCTGGTTCCAAAAGTGATTCACCGGGGGTCCCTGGATTCCAGTAATGATTCACTGGGGGTCCCTGGATTACAGTAATGATTCAACGGGGGTCTCCGGATTCCAGTAATGATTCACTGGGAGTCCCTGGATTACAGTAATGATTCACCTGGGGTCCCCAGATTCCAGTAATGATTCACGGGGGGTCCCCGGATTCCAGTAATGATTCACAGGGGGTCCCTGGATTATAGTAATGATTCACCAAGGGACCCTGGATTACAGTAATGATTCACCGGGGGTCCCCGGATTACAGTAATGATATACCGGGGTCTCCGGATTCCAGTAATGATTCACCGGGGGTCCCCGGATTCCAGTAATGATTCACCAGCAGTCTCTGGATTCCAGTAATGATTCACCTGGGGTCCCCCGATTCCAGTAATGATTCACCGGGGGTCCCTGGATTACAGTAATGATTCACCGGGGATCCCTGGATTACAGTAATGATTCACCGGGGTCCCTGGATTCCAGTAATGATTCACCGGGGGTCCCTGGGTTACAGTACTGATTCACCGGGGGTCCCTGATTCCAATAATGATTCACTGAGGGTCCCTGGATTCCAATAATGATTCACTGGGCGTCCCTGGATTACAGTAATGATTCACCAGGGGTCCCTGGATTACAGTAATGATTCACCGGGGGCCCCCTGGTTCCAAAAGTGATTCACCGGGGGTCCCTGGATTCCAGTAATGATTCACTGAGGGTCCCTGGATTACAGTAATGATTCAACGGGGGTCTCCGGATTCCAGTAATGATTCACTGGGGGTCCATGGATTCCAGTAATGATTCACCTGGGGTCCCCGGATTCCAGTAATGATTCACGGGGGGTCCCCGGATTCCAGTAATGATTCACAGGGGGTCCCTGGATTACAGTAATGATTCACCAAGGGACCCTGGATTACAGTATTGATTCACCGGGGGTCCCTAGATTACAGTAATGATTCACCAGGGGTCCCCGGATTCCAGTAATGATTCACCGAGGGTGCCTGGATTCCAATAATGATTCACTGGGCGTCCCCGGATTCCAGTAATGATTCACCGGGGGTCCCCGGATTACAGTAATGATTCACCAGGGGTCCCCGGATTACAGTAATGATTCACCGTGGGACCCCGGATTCTAGTAATGATTCACCGGGGGTCCCCGGATTTTAGTAATGATTCACCGGGGGTCCCCGGATTACAGTAATGATTCACCGGGGGTCCCTGGATTACAGTAATGATTCACGGGGGTCCCTGGATTACAGTAATGATTCACCAGGGGTCCCTGGATTACAGTAATGATTCACCAGGGGTCACTGGATTACAGTAATGATTCACGGGGGGTCCCTGGATTACAGTAATGATTCACCAGGGGTCCCTGGATTACAGTAATGATTCACCGGGGGTCCCTGGATTCCAATAATGATTCACCTGGGGTCCCCGGATTCCAGTAATGATTCACCGGGGGTCCCAGGATTACAGTAATGATTCACAGGGGGTCCCTGGATTACAGTAATGATTCACCAGGGGTCCCTGGATTACAGTAATGATTCACCGGGGGTCCCTGATTCCAATAATGATTCACCGAGGGTCCCTGGATTCCAATAATGATTCACTGGGCGTCCCCGGATTACAGTAATGATTCACCGGGGTCTCCGGACTCCCGTAATGATTCACCGGGGGTCCCCGGATTCCAGTAATGATTCACCAGCGGTCTCTGGATTAAAGTAATGATTCACCAGGGGTCACTGGATTACAGTAATGATTCACGGGGGGTCCCTGGATTACAGTAATGATTCACCAGGGGTCCCTGGATTACAGTAATGATTCACCGGGGGTGCCTGATTCCAATAATGATTCACCGAGGGTCCCTGGATTCCAATAATGATTCACTGGGCGTCCCCGGATTACAGTAATGATTCACCGGGGTCTCCGGATTCCCGTAATGATTCACCGGGGGTCCCCAGATTCCAGTAATGATTCACCAGCGGTCTCTGGATTACAGTAATGATTTACCGGGGGTCCCTGGATTACAGTAATGATTCACCGGGGATCCCTGGATTACAGTAATGATTCACCGGGGTCCCTGGATTACAGTAATGATTCACCGGGGGTCCCTGGGTTATAGTAATGATTCACCAGGGGTCCCCGGATTACAGTTATGATTCACCAGGGGTCAAGGATATACAGTAATGATTCACCGGGGGTCCCCGGATTCCAGTAATGATTCACTGGGGGTCCCTGGGTTACAGTAATGATTCACCAGGGGTCCCTGGATTCCAGTAATGATTCACCGGGGGTCCCCGGATTCCAGTAATGATTCACCGGGGGTCCCTGGATTCCAGTAATGATTCACCGGGGGTCCCCGGATTCCAGTAATGATTCACCGGGGGTCCCTGGATTACAGTAATGATTCACCGGAGATCCATGGATTACAGTAATGATTCACCGGGGTCCCTGGATTACAGTAATGATTCACCGGGGGTCCCTGGGTTACAGTAATGATTCACTAGGGGTCCCCGGATTACAGTTATGATTCACCAGGTGTCCCGGGATTACAGTAATGATTCACCGGGGGTCCCCGGATTCCCATAATGATTCACCGGTGGTTCCTGGGTTACAGTAATAATTCACCAGGGGTCCCCGGATTCCAGTAATGATTCACCAGGGGTCCCCGGATTACAGTTATGATTCACCAGGGGTCCCGGGATTACAGTAATGATTCACCGAAGGGTCCCCAAATTCCAGTAATAATTCACCGGGGGTCCCTGGGTTACAGTAATGATTCACCAGGGGTCCCCAGATTCCAGTAATGATTCACCGGGGTCCCCGGATTCCAGTAATGATTCACCAGGGGTCCCTGGATTACAGTAATGATTCACCGGGGTCCCTGGATTCCAGTAATGATTCACCGGGGGTCCCCGGATTCCAGTAATGATTCACCGGGGGTCCCTGGATTACAGTAATGATTCACCGGGGGTCCCCGGATTCCAGTAATGATTCACAGGGGGTCCCTGGATTACAGTAATGATTCACCATGGGTCCCTGGATTCCAGTAATGATTCACTGGGGGTCCCCAGATTACAGTAATGATTCACCAGGGGTCCCCGGATTCCAGTAATGATTCACCGGGGGTCCCCGGATTACAGTAATGATTCACCGGGGGTCCATGGATTCCAGTAATGATTCACCGGGGGTCCATGGATTCCAGTAATGATTCACGGGGGTCCCCGGATTCCAGTAATGATTCACCGGGGGTCCATGGATTCCAGTAATGATTCACCGGGGGTCCATGGATTCCAGTAATGATTCACTGGGGGTCCCCGGATTCCAGTAATGATTCACCGGGGGTCCCCGGATTCCAGTAATGATTCACCGGGGGTCCATGGATTCCAGTAATGATTCACTGGGAGTCCATGGATTCCAGTAATGATTCACTGGGGGTCCCTGGATTCCAGTAATGATTCACCGGGGGTCCATGGATTCCAGTAATGATTCACGGGGGTCCCTGGATTACAGTAATAATTCACCGGGGGTCCCTGGATTACAGTAATGATTCACCGGGGGTCCATGGATTCCAGTAATGATTCACTGGGAGTGCCTGGATTACAGTAATGATTCACCGGGGGTCCCCGGATTCTAGTAATAATTCACCAGGGGTCCCCGGATTCCAGTAATTATTCACCGGGGGTCCCCGGATTACAGTAATGATTCATCGGGGGTCCCCGGATTACAGTAATGATTCACCTGGGGTCCCCGGATTCCAGTAATGATTCACGGGGGGTTCCCGGATTCCAGTAATGATTCACTGGGGTCCCTGGATTACAGTAATGATTCACCGGGGGTACCTGGGTTACAGTAATGATTCACCAGGGGTCCCCGGATTACAGTTATGATTCACCAGGTGTCTTGGGATTACAGTAATGATTCACTGGGGGTCCCCGGATTCCCGTAATGATTCACCGGTGGTCCCTGGGTTACAGTAATGATTCACCAGGGGTCCCCGGATTCCAGTAATGATTCACCAGGGGTCCCCGGATTACAGTTATGATTCACCAGGGGTCCCGGGATTACAGTAATGATTCACCGGGGGTCCCCAAATTCCAGTAATAATTCACCGGGGGTCCCTGGGTTACAGTAATGATTCACCAGGGGTCCCCGGATTCCAGTAATGATTCACCGGGAGTCCCTCGATTCCAGTAATGATTCACCAGGGGTCCCTGGATTACAGTAATGATTCACCGGGGTCCCTGGATTCCAGTAATGATTCACCGGGGGTCCCCGGATTCCAGTAATGATTCACCGGGGGTCCCTGGATTACAGTAATGATTCACCGGGGGTCCCCGGATTCCAGTAATGATTCACAGGGGGTCCCTGGATTACAGTAATGATTCACCATGGGTCCCTGGATTACAGTAATGATTCACTGGGGGTCCCCGGATTACAGTAATGATTCACCAGGGGTCCCCGGATTCTAGTAATGATTCACCGAGGGTCCCTGGATTCCAATAATGATTCACTGGGCGTCCCCGGATTACAGTAATGATTCACCGGGGTCTCCGGATTACAGTAATGATTCACCAGGGGTCCCCGGATTCCAGTAATGATTCACCGGGGGTCCCTGGATTACAGTAATGATTCACGGGGGTCCCTGGATTACAGTAATGATTCACCAGGGGTCCCTGGATTACAGTAATGATTCACCGGGGGTCACTGGATTACAGTAATGATTCACGGGGGGTCCCTGGATTACAGTAATGATTCACCAGGGGTCCCTGGATTACAGTAATGATTCACCGGGGGTCCCTGGATTCCAATAATGATTCACCTGGGGTCCCCGGATTCCAGTAATGATTCACCGGGGGTCCCTGGATTACAGTAATGATTCACCGGGGGTCCCTGGATTCCAATAATGATTCACCTGGGGTCCCCGAATTCCAGTAATGATTCACCGGGGGTCCCAGGATTACAGTAATGATTCACAGGGGGTCCCTGGATTACAGTAATGATTCACCAGGGGTCCCTGGATTACAGTAATGATTCACCGGGGGTCCCTGATTTCAATAATGATTCACCGAGGGTCCATGGATTCCAGTAATGATTCACCGGGGGTCCATGGATTCCAGTAATGATTCACGGGGGTCCCCGGATTCCAGTAATGATTCACCGGGGGTCCATGGATTCCAGTAATGATTCACCGGGGGTCCATGGATTCCAGTAATGATTCACTGGGGGTCCCCGGATTCCAGTAATGATTCACCGGGGGTCCCCGGATTCCAGTAATGATTCACCGGGGGTCCATGGATTCCAGTAATGATTCACTGGGGGTCCATGGATTCCAGTAATGATTCACTGGGGGTCCCTGGATTCCAGTAATGATTCACCGGGGGTCCATGGATTCCAGTAATGATTCACCGGGGGTCCCTGGATTACAGTAATAATTCACCGGGGGTCCCTGGATTACAGTAATGATTCACCGGGGGTCCATGGATTCCAGTAATGATTCACTGGGAGTGCCTGGATTACAGTAATGATTCACCGGGGGTCCCCGGATTCCAGTAAATATTCACCGGGGGTCCCCGGATTACAGTAATGATTCATCGGGGGTCCCCGGATTACAGTAATGATTCACCTGGGGTCCCCGGATTCCAGTAATGATTCACGGGGGGTTCCCGGATTCCAGTAATGATTCACGGGGGGTCCCTGGATTACAGTAATGATTCACCAGGGGTCCCCGGATTACAGTAATGATTCACCAGGGGTCCCCGGATTCTAGTAATGATTCACTGGGGGTCCCCGGATTACAGTAATGATTCACCGGGGGTCCCCGGATTACAGTAATGATTCACCAGGGGTCCCCGGATTACAGTAATGATTCACTGGGGGTCACTGGATTACAGTAATGATTCACGGGGGGTCCCTGGATTACAGTAATGATTCACCAGGGGTCCCCGGATTACAGTAATGATTCACCAGGGGTCCCCGGATTCCAGTAATGATTCACTGGGGGTCCCTGGATTACAGTAATGATTCACCGGGGGTCCCCGGATTACAGTAATGATTCACCAGGGGTCCCCGGATTACAGTAATGATTCACTGGGGGTCACTGGATTACAGTAATGATTCACGGGGGGTCCCTGGATTACAGTAATGATTCACCAGGGGTCCCTGGATTACAGTAATGATTCACCGGGGGTCCCTGGATTCCAATAATTATTCACCTGGGGTCCCCGGATTCAAGTAATGATTCACCGGGGGTCCCAGGATTACAGTAATGATTCACGGGGGGTCCCTGGATTACAGTAATGATTCACCAGGGGTCCCTGGATTACAGTAATGATTTAACGGGGGTCCCTGATTCCAATAATGATTCACAGAGGGTCCCTGGATTCCAATAATGATTCACTGGGTGTCCCCGGATTACAGTAATGATTCACCGGGGTCTCCGGATTCCCGTAATGATTCACCGGGGGTCCCTGGTTTAAAATAATGATTCACCTCGGGTCCCCGGATTACAGTAATGATTCACCGGGGTCTCTGGATTACAGTAATGATTCACCGGGGGTCCCCGGATTCCAGTAATGATTCACCAGCGGTCTCTGGATTACAGTAATGATTCACCTGGGGTCCCCGGATTCCAGTAATAATTCACCGGGGGTCCCTGGATTACAGTAATGATTCACCGGGGATCCCTGGATTACAGTAATGATTCACTGGGGTCCCTGGATTCCAGTAATGATTCACCGGGGGTCCCTGGGTTACAGTAATGATTCACCGGGGGTCCATGGATTCCAGTAATGATTCACCGGGGGTCCCTGGATTACAGTAATGATTCACCGGGGGTCCCTGGATTACAGTAATGATTCACCGGGGGTCCATGGATTCCAATAATGATTCACTGGGCGTCCCCGGATTACAGTAATGATTCACCAGGGGTCCATGGATTACAGTAATGATTCACCGGGGTCCCCTGGTTCCAAAAGTGATTCACCGGGGGTCCCTGGATTCCAGTAATGATTCACTGGGGGTCCCTGGATTACAGTAATGATTCAACGGGGGTCTCCGGATTCCAGTAATGATTCACTGGGAGTCCCTGGATTACAGTAATGATTCACCTGGGGTCCCCAGATTCCAGTAATGATTCACGGGGGGTCCCCGGATTCCAGTAATGATTCACAGGGGGTCCCTGGATTATAGTAATGATTCACCAAGGGACCCTGGATTACAGTAATGATTCACCGGGGGTCCCCGGATTACAGTAATGATATACCGGGGTCTCCGGATTCCAGTAATGATTCACCGGGGGTCCCCGGATTCCAGTAATGATTCACCAGCAGTCTCTGGATTCCAGTAATGATTCACCTGGGGTCCCCCGATTCCAGTAATGATTCACCGGGGGTCCCTGGATTACAGTAATGATTCACCGGGGATCCCTGGATTACAGTAATGATTCACCGGGGTCCCTGGATTCCAGTAATGATTCACCGGGGGTCCCTGGGTTACAGTAATGATTCACCGGGGGTCCCTGATTCCAATAATGATTCACCGAGGGTCCCTGGATTCCAATAATGATTCACTGGGCGTCCCTGGATTACAGTAATGATTCACCAGGGGTCCCTGGATTACAGTAATGATTCACCGGGGGCCCCCTGGTTCCAAAAGTGATTCACCGGGGGTCCCTGGATTCCAGTAATGATTCACTGAGGGTCCCTGGATTACAGTAATGATTCAACGGGGGTCTCCGGATTCCAGTAATGATTCACTGGGGGTCCATGGATTCCAGTAATGATTCACCTGGGGTCCCCGGATTCCAGTAATGATTCACGGGGGGTCCCCGGATTCCAGTAATGATTCACAGGGGGTCCCTGGATTACAGTAATGATTCACCAAGGGACCCTGGATTACAGTATTGATTCACCGGGGGTCCCTAGATTACAGTAATGATTCACCAGGGGTCCCCGGATTCCAGTAATGATTCACCGAGGGTGCCTGGATTCCAATAATGATTCACTGGGCGTCCCCGGATTCCAGTAATGATTCACCGGGGGTCCCCGGATTACAGTAATGATTCACCAGGGGTCCCCGGATTACAGTAATGATTCACCGTGGGACCCCGGATTCTAGTAATGATTCACCGGGGGTCCCCGGATTTTAGTAATGATTCACCGGGGGTCCCCGGATTACAGTAATGATTCACCGGGGGTCCCTGGATTACAGTAATGATTCACGGGGGTCCCTGGATTACAGTAATGATTCACCAGGGGTCCCTGGATTACAGTAATGATTCACCAGGGGTCACTGGATTACAGTAATGATTCACGGGGGGTCCCTGGATTACAGTAATGATTCACCAGGGGTCCCTGGATTACAGTAATGATTCACCGGGGGTCCCTGGATTCCAATAATGATTCACCTGGGGTCCCCGGATTCCAGTAATGATTCACCGGGGGTCCCAGGATTACAGTAATGATTCACAGGGGGTCCCTGGATTACAGTAATGATTCACCAGGGGTCCCTGGATTACAGTAATGATTCACCGGGGGTCCCTGATTCCAATAATGATTCACCGAGGGTCCCTGGATTCCAATAATGATTCACTGGGCGTCCCCGGATTACAGTAATGATTCACCGGGGTCTCCGGACTCCCGTAATGATTCACCGGGGGTCCCCGGATTCCAGTAATGATTCACCAGCGGTCTCTGGATTAAAGTAATGATTCACCAGGGGTCACTGGATTACAGTAATGATTCACGGGGGGTCCCTGGATTACAGTAATGATTCACCAGGGGTCCCTGGATTACAGTAATGATTCACCGGGGGTGCCTGATTCCAATAATGATTCACCGAGGGTCCCTGGATTCCAATAATGATTCACTGGGCGTCCCCGGATTACAGTAATGATTCACCGGGGTCTCCGGATTCCCGTAATGATTCACCGGGGGTCCCCAGATTCCAGTAATGATTCACCAGCGGTCTCTGGATTACAGTAATGATTTACCGGGGGTCCCTGGATTACAGTAATGATTCACCGGGGATCCCTGGATTACAGTAATGATTCACCGGGGTCCCTGGATTCCAGTAATGATTCACCGGGGGTCCCTGGGTTATAGTAATGATTCACCAGGGGTCCCCGGATTACAGTTATGATTCACCAGGGGTCAAGGAATTACAGTAATGATTCACCGGGGGTCCCCGGATTCCAGTAATGATTCACTGGGGGTCCCTGGGTTACAGTAATGATTCACCAGGGGTCCCTGGATTCCAGTAATGATTCACCGGGGGTCCCCGGATTCCAGTAATGATTCACCGGGGGTCCCTGGATTCCAGTAATGATTCACCGGGGGTCCCCGGATTCCAGTAATGATTCACCGGGGGTCCCTGGATTACAGTAATGATTCACCGGAGATCCATGGATTACAGTAATGATTCACCGGGGTCCCTGGATTACAGTAATGATTCACCGGGGGTCCCTGGGTTACAGTAATGATTCACTAGGGGTCCCCGGATTACAGTTATGATTCACCAGGTGTCCCGGGATTACAGTAATGATTCACCGGGGGTCCCCGGATTCCCATAATGATTCACCGGTGGTTCCTGGGTTACAGTAATAATTCACCAGGGGTCCCCGGATTCCAGTAATGATTCACCAGGGGTCCCCGGATTACAGTTATGATTCACCAGGGGTCCCGGGATTACAGTAATGATTCACCGAAGGGTCCCCAAATTCCAGTAATAATTCACCGGGGGTCCCTGGGTTACAGTAATGATTCACCAGGGGTCCCCAGATTCCAGTAATGATTCACCGGGGTCCCCGGATTCCAGTAATGATTCACCAGGGGTCCCTGGATTACAGTAATGATTCACCGGGGTCCCTGGATTCCAGTAATGATTCACCGGGGGTCCCCGGATTCCAGTAATGATTCACCGGGGGTCCCTGGATTACAGTAATGATTCACCGGGGGTCCCCGGATTCCAGTAATGATTCACAGGGGGTCCCTGGATTACAGTAATGATTCACCATGGGTCCCTGGATTCCAGTAATGATTCACTGGGGGTCCCCAGATTACAGTAATGATTCACCAGGGGTCCCCGGATTCCAGTAATGATTCACCGGGGGTCCCCGGATTACAGTAATGATTCACCGGGGGTCCATGGATTCCAGTAATGATTCACCGGGGGTCCATGGATTCCAGTAATGATTCACGGGGGTCCCCGGATTCCAGTAATGATTCACCGGGGGTCCATGGATTCCAGTAATGATTCACCGGGGGTCCATGGATTCCAGTAATGATTCACTGGGGGTCCCCGGATTCCAGTAATGATTCACCGGGGGTCCCCGGATTCCAGTAATGATTCACCGGGGGTCCATGGATTCCAGTAATGATTCACTGGGAGTCCATGGATTCCAGTAATGATTCACTGGGGGTCCCTGGATTCCAGTAATGATTCACCGGGGGTCCATGGATTCCAGTAATGATTCACGGGGGTCCCTGGATTACAGTAATAATTCACCGGGGGTCCCTGGATTACAGTAATGATTCACCGGGGGTCCATGGATTCCAGTAATGATTCACTGGGAGTGCCTGGATTACAGTAATGATTCACCGGGGGTCCCTGGATTCTAGTAATAATTCACCAGGGGTCCCCGGATTCCAGTAATTATTCACCGGGGGTCCCCGGATTACAGTAATGATTCATCGGGGGTCCCCGGATTACAGTAATGATTCACCTGGGGTCCCCGGATTCCAGTAATGATTCACGGGGGGTTCCCGGATTCCAGTAATGATTCACGGGGGGTCCCTGGATTACAGTAATGATTCACCAGGGGTCCCCGGATTACAGTAATGATTCACCAGGGGTCCCCGGATTCTAGTAATGATTCACTGGGGGTCCCCGGATTACAGTAATGATTCACCGGGGGTCCCCGGATTACAGTAATGATTCACCAGGGGTCCCCGGATTACAGTAATGATTCACTGGGGGTCACTGGATTACAGTAATGATTCACGGGGGGTCCCTGGATTACAGTAATGATTCACCGGGGGTCCCTGGATTCCGATAATGATTCACCTGGGGTCCCCGGATTCAAGTAATGATTCACCGGGGGTCCCAGGATTACAGTAATGATTCACGGGGGGTCCCTGGATTACAGTAATGATTCAACGGGGGTCCCTGATTCCAATAATGATTCACCGAGGGTCCCTGGATTCCAATAATGATTCACTGGGCGTCCCCGGATTACAGTAATGATTCACCGGGGTCTCCGGATTCCCGTAATGATTCACCGGGGGTCCCTGGTTTAAAATAATGATTCACCTGGGGTCCCCGGATTACAGTAATGATTCACCGGGGTCTCCGGAATCCAGTAATGATTCACCGGGGGTCCCCGGATTCCAGTAATGATTCACCAGCGGTCTCTGGATTACAGTAATGATTCACCTGGGGTCCCCGGATTCCAGTAATAATTTACCGGGGGTCCCTGGATTACAGTAATGATTCACCGGGGATCCCTGGATTACAGTAATGATTCACCGGGGTCCCTGGATTCCAGTAATGATTCACTGGGGGTCCCTGGGTTACAGTAATGATTCACCGGGGGGTCCATGGATTCCAGTAATGATTCACCGGGGGTCCCTGGATTCCAGTAATGATTCACCGGGGGTCCCTGGATTACAGTAATGATTCACCGGGGGTCCATGGATTCCAATAATGATTCACTGGGCCTCCCCGGATTACAGTAATGATTCACCAGGGGTCCCTGGATTACAGTAATGATTCACCGGGGGTCCCCTGGTTCCAAAAGTGATTCGCCGGGGGTCCCTGGATTCCAGTAATGATTCACTGGGGGTCCCTGGATTACAGTAATTATTCAACGGGGGTCTCCGGATTCCAGTAATGATTCACTGGGAGTCCCTGGATTACAGTAATGATTCACCTGGGGTCCCCAGATTCCAGTAATGATTCACGGGGGGTCCCCGGATTCCAGTACTGATTCACAGGGGGTTCTGGATTACAGTAATGATTCACCAAGGGACCCTGGATTACAGTAATGATTCACCGGTGGTCCCCGGATTACAGTAATGATTCACTGGGGGTCCCAGGATTACAGTAATGATTCACGGGGGGGTCCCTGGATTACAGTAATGATTCACCAGGGGTCCCTGGATTACAGTAATGATTCACCGAGGGTCCCTGGATTCCAATAATGATTCACTGGGTGTCCCCGGATTACAGTAATGATTCACCGGGGTCTCCGGATTCCCGTAATGATTCACCGGGGGTCCCTGGTTTAAAATAATGATTCACCTGGGGTCCCCGGATTACAGTAATTATTCACCGGGGTCTCCGGATTCCAGTAATGATTCACCGGGGGTCCCTGATTCCAATAATGATTCACCGAGGGTCCCTGGATTCCAATAATGATTCACTGGGCGTCCCCGGATTACAGTAATGATTCACCTGGGTCTCCAGATTCCCGTAATGATTCACCGGGGGTCCCCGGATTCCAGTAATGATTTACCAGCGGTCTCTGGATTACAGTAATGATTCACCAGGGGTCCCCGGATTACAGTAATGATTTACCGGGGGTCCCTGGATTACAGTAATGATTCACCGGGGATCCCTGGATTACAGTAATGATTCACCGGGGTCCCTGGATTCCAGTAATGATTCACCGGGGGTCCCTGGGTTACAGTAATGATTCACCAGGGGTCCCCGGATTACAGTTATGATTCACCAGGGGTCCCGAAATTACAGTAATGATTCACCGGGGGTCCCCGGATTCCAGTAATGATTCACTGGGGGTCCCTGGGTTACAGTAATGATTCACCAGGGGTCCCTGGATTCCAGTAATGATTCACTGGGGGTCCCCGGATTCCAGTAATGATTCACCATGGGTCCCTGGATTACAGTAATGATTCACCGGGGGTCCCTGGATTCCAGTAATGATTCACCGGGGGTCCCCGGATTCCAGTAATGATTCACCGGGGGTCCCTGGATTACAGTAATGATTCCCCCGAGATCCATGGATTACAGTAATGATTCACTGGGGTCCCTGGATTACAGTAATGATTCACCGGGGGTACCTGGGTTACAGTAATGATTCACCAGGGGTCCCCGGATTACAGTTATGATTCACCAGGTGTCTTGGGATTACAGTAATGATTCACCGGGGGTCCCCGGATTCCCGGAATGATTCACCGGTGGTCCCTGGGTTACAGTAATGATTCACCAGGGGTCCCCGGATTCCAGTAATGATTCACCAGGGGTCCCCGGATTACAGTTATGATTCACCAGGGGTCCCGGGATTACAGTAATGATTCACCGGGGGTCCCCAAATTCCAGTAATAATTCACCGGGGGTCCCTGGGTTACAGTAATGATTCACCAGGGGTCCCCGGATTCCAGTAATGATTCACCGGGAGTCCCTCGATTCCAGTAATGATTTACCAGGGGTCCCTGGATTACAGTAATGATTCACCGGGGTCCCTGGATTCCAGTAATGATTCACCGGGGGTCCCCGGATTCCAGTAATGATTCACCGGGGGTCCCTGGATTACAGTAATGATTCACCGGGGGTCCCCGGATTCCAGTAATGATTCACAGGGGGTCCCTGGATTACAGTAATGATTAACCATGGGTCCCTGGATTACAGTAATGATTCACTGGGGGTCCCCGGATTACAGTAATGATTCACCAGGGGTCCCCGGATTCTAGTAATGATTCACCGAGGGTCCCTGGATTCCAATAATGATTCACTGGGCGTCCCCGGATTACAGTAATGATTCACCGGGGTCTCCGGATTACAGTAATGATTCACCAGGGGTCCCCGGATTCCAGTAATGATTCACCGGGGGTCCCTGGATTACAGTAATGATTCACGGGGGTCCCTGGATTACAGTAATGATTCACCAGGGGTCCCTGGATTACAGTAATGATTCACCGGGGGTCACTGGATTACAGTAATGATTCACGGGGGGTCCCTGGATTACAGTAATGATTCACCAGGGGTCCCTGGATTACAGTAATGATTCACCGGGGGTCCCTGGATTCCAATAATGATTCACCTGGGGTCCCCGGATTCCAGTAATGATTCACCGGGGGTCCCTGGATTACAGTAATGATTCACCGGGGGTCCCTGGATTCCAATAATGATTCACCTGGGGTCCCCGAATTCCAGTAATGATTCACCGGGGGTCCCAGGATTACAGTAATGATTCACAGGGGGTCCCTGGATTACAGTAATGATTCACCAGGGGTCCCTGGATTACAGTAATGATTCACCGGGGGTCCCTGATTTCAATAATGATTCACCGAGGGTCCCTGGATTCTAATAATGATTCACTGGGCGTCCCCGGATTACAGTAATGATTCACCGGGCTCTCCGGATTCCCGTAATGATTCACCGGGGGTCCCCGGATTCCAGTAATGATTCACCAGCGGTCTCTGGATTACAGTAATGATTCACCTGGGGTCCCAGGATTACGGTAATGATTTACCGGGGGTCCCTGGATTACAGTAATGATTCACCGGGGATCCCTGGATTACAGTAATGATTCCCCGGGGTCCCTGGATTCCAGTAATGATTCACCGGGGGTCCCTGGGCTACAGTAATGATTCACCAGGGGTCCCCGGATTACAGTTATGATTCACCAGGGGTCCCGGGATTACAGTAATGATTCACCGGGGGTCCCCGGATTCCAGTAATGATTCACCGGGGTCCCTGGGTTATAGTAATGATTCACCAGGGGTCCCCGGATTCCAGTAATGATTTACCAGGGGTCCCCGGCTTCCAGTAATGATTCACCGGGGGTCCCTGAATTACAGTAATGATTCACTGGGGGTCCCTTGATTACAGTAATGATTCACCTGGGGTCCCTGGATTACAGTAATGATTCACCGGGGGTCCCTGGATTCCAATAATGATTCACTGGACGTCCCCGGATTACAGTAATGATTCACCGGGGGTCCCCGGATTCCAGTAATGATTCATCAGCCGTCTCTGGATTCCAGTAATGATTCACCTGGGGTCTATGGATTCCAGTAATGATTCACGGGGGGTCTCCGGATTCCAGTAATGATTCACCGGGGGTCCCTGGATTCCAGTAATGATTCACCTGGGGTCTCCAGATTCCAGTAATGATTCACCGGGGGTCCCTGGATTCCAGTAATGATTCACCAGGGGTCCCCGGATTCCAGTAATGATTCACCAAGGGACCCTGGATTACAGTAATGATTCACCGGTTGTCCCCGGATTACAGTAATGATTCACCGGGGGTCCCAGGATTACAGTAATGATTCACAGGGGGTCCCTGGATTACAGTAATGATTCACCAGGGGTCCCTGGATTACAGTAATGATTCACCGGTGGTCCCCGGATTACAGTAATGATTCACCCGGGGTCCCAGGATTACAGTAATGATTCACGGGGGGTCCCTGGATTACAGTAATGATTCACCAGGGGTCCCTGGATTACAGTAATGATTCACCAGGGGTCCCTTATTCCAATAATGATTAACCAAGGGTCCCTGGATTCCAATAATGATTCACTGGGCGTCCCCGGATTACAGTAATGATTCACCGGGGTCTCCGGATTCCCGTAATGATTCACCGGGGGTCCCTGGTTTAAAATAATGATTCACCTGGGGTCCCCGGATTACAGTAATGATTCACCGGGGTCTCCGGATTTCAGTAATGATTCACCGGGGGTCCCCGGATTCCAGTAATGATTCACCAGCGGTCTCTGGATTACAGTAATGATTCACCTGGGGTCCCCGGATTCCAGTAATAATTCACCGGGGGTCCCTGGATTACAGTAATGATTCACCGGGGATCCCTGGATTGCAGTAATGATTCACAGCGGTCCCTGGATTCCAGTAATGATTCACCGGGGGTCCCTGGGTTACAGTAATGATTCACCGGGGGTCCATGGATTCCAGTAATGATTCACCGGGGGTCCCTGGATTACAGTAATGATTCACCGGGGGTCCCTGGATTACAGTAATTATTCACCGGGGGTCCATGGATTCCAATAATGATTCACTGGGCGTCCCCGGATTACAGTAATGATTCACCAGGGGTCCCTGGATTACAGTAATGATTCACCGGGGGTCCCCTGGTTCCAAAAGTGATTCACCGGGGGTCCCTGGATTCCAGTAATGATTCACTGGAGGTCCCTGGATTACAGTAATGATTCAACGGGGGTCTCCAGATTCCAGTAATTATTCACTGGGAGTCCCTGGATTACAGTAATGATTCACCTGGGGTCCCCAGATTCCAGTAATGATTCACGGGGGTCCCCGGATTCCAGTAATGATTCACAGGGGGTCCCTGGATTACAGTAATGATTCACCAAGGGACCCTGGATTACAGTAATGATTCACCGGGGTCCCTGGATTCCAGTAATGATTCACCGGGGGTCCCTGAGTTACAGTAATGATTCACCGGGGGTCCCTGATTCCAATAATGATTCACTGAGGGTCCCTGGATTCCAATAATGATTCACTGGGCGTCTTCGGATTACAGTAATGATTCACCAGGGGTCCCTGGATTACAGTAATGATTCACTGGGGGTCCCCTGGTTCGAAAAGTGATTCACCGGGGGTCCCTGGATTCCAGTAATTATTCACTGGGGGTCCCTGGATTACAGTAATGATTCAACGGGGGTCTCCGGATTCCAGTAATGATTCACTGGGGGTCCCTGGATTCCAGTAATGATTCACCTGGGGTCCCCGGATTCCAGTAATGATTCACGGGGGGTCCCCGGATTCCAGTAATGATTCACAGGGGGTCCCTGGATTACAGTAATGATTCACCAAGGGACCCTGGATTACAGTAATGATTCACCGGGGGTCCCCGGATTACAGTAATGATTCACCAGAGGTCCCCGGATTCCAGTAATGATTCACCGAGGGTCCCTGGATTCCAATAATGATTCACTGGGCGTCTCCGGATTACAGTAATGATTCACCGGGGTCTCCGGATTCCAGTAATGATTCACCGGAGGTCCCCGGATTACAGTAATGATTCACCAGGGGTCCCCGGATTACAGTAATGATTCACCGTGGGACCCCGGATTCTAGTAATGATTCACCGGGGGTCCCCGGATTCCTGTAATGATTCACCGGGGGTCCCCGGATTACAGTAATGATTCACCGGGGGTCCCTGGATTACAGTAAAGATTCACGGGGGTCCCTGGATTACAGTAATGATTCACGGGGGTCCCTGGATTACAGTAATGATTCACCAGGGGTCCCTGGATTACAGTAATGATTCACCAGGGGTCACTGGATTACAGTAATGATTCACGGGGGGTCCCTGGATTACAGTAATGATTCACCAGGGGTCCCTGGATTACATTAATGATTCACCGGGGGTTCCTGGATTCCAATAATGATTCACCTGGGGTCCCCGGATTCCAGTAATGATTCACCGGGGGTCCCAGGATTACAGTAATGATTCACAGGGGGTCCCAGGATTACAGTAATGATTCACCAGGGGTCCCTGGATTACAGTAATGATTCACCGGGGGTCCCTGATTCCAATATTGATTCACCGAGGGTCCCTGGATTCCAATAATGATTCACTGGGCGTCCCCGGATTACAGTAATGATTCACCGGGGTCTCCGGATTCCCGTAATGATTCACCGGGGGTCCCCGGATTCCAGTAATGATTCACCAGCGGTCTCTGGATTACAGTAATGATTCACCAGGGGTCCCCGGATTACAGTAATGATTTACCGGGGGTCCCTGGATTACAGTAATGATTCACCGGGGATCCCTGGATTACAGTAATGATTCACCGGGGTCCCTGGATTCCAGTAATGATTCACCGGGGGTCCCTGGGTTACAGTAATGATTCACCAGGGGTCCCCGGATTACAGTTATGATTTACCAGGGGTCCCGGGATTACAGTAATGATTCACCGGGGGTCCCCGGATTCCAGTAATGATTCACCGGGGGTCCCTGGGTTACAGTAATGATTCACCAGGGGTCCCTGGATTCCAGTAATGATTCACCGGGGGTCCCCGGATTCCAGTAATGATTCACCAGGGGTCCCTGGATTCCAGTAATGATTCACCGGGGGTCCCCGGATTCCAGTAATGATTCACCGGGGGTCCCTGGATTACAGTAATGATTCACCGGGGGTCCCTGGATTCCAGTAATGATTCACCGGGGGTCCCCGGATTCCAGTAATGATTCACCGGGGGTCCCTGGATTACAGTAATGATTCACCGGAGATCCCTGGATTACAGTAATGATTCACCGGGGTCCCTGGATTACAGTAATGATTCACCGGGGGTCCCTGGGTTACAGTAATGATTCACCAGGGGTCCCCGGATTACAGTTATGATTCACCAGGTGTCCCGGGATTACAGTAATGATTCACCGGGGGTCCCCGGATTCCCGTAATGATTCACCTGGGGTCCCTGGGTTACAGTAATGATTCACCAGGGGTCCCCGGATTCCAGTAATGATTCACCAGGGGTCCCCGGATTACAGTTATGATTCACCAGGGGTCCCGGGATTACAGTATTGATTCACCGGGGGTCCCCAAATTCCAGTAATGATTCACCGGGGGTCCCCGAATTCCAGTAATGATTCACCGGGGGTCCCGGGATTACAGTAATGATTCACCGGGGGTCCCCGGATTCCAGTAATGATTCACCGGGGGTCCCTGGGTTACAGTAATGATTCACCAGGGGTCCCTGGATTCCAGTAATGATTCACCAGGGGTCCCCGGATTCCAGTAATGATTCACCAGGGGTCCCTGGATTCCAGTAATGATTCACCAGGGGTCCCCGGATTCCAGTAATGATTCACCGGGGGTCCCTGGATTACAGTAATGATTCACCAGGGGTCCCTGGATTCCAGTAATGATTCACCGGGGGTCCCCGGATTCCAGTAATGATTCACCGGGAGTCCCTGGATTACAGTAATGATTCACCGGAGATCCCTGGATTACAGTAATGATTCACCGGGGTCCCTGGATTACAGTAATGATTCACCGGGGGTCCCTGGGTTACAGTAATGATTCACCAGGGGTCCCCGGATTACAGTTATGATTCACCAGGTGACCCGGGATTACAGTAATGATTCACCGGGGGTCCCCGGATTCCCGTAATGATTCACCTGGGGTCCCTGGGTTACAGTAATGATTCACCAGGGGTCCCCGGATTCCAGTAATGATTCACCAGGGGTCCCCGGATTACAGTTATGATTCACCAGGGGTCCCGGGATTATAGTAATGATTCACTGGGGGTCCCCAAATTCCAGTAATGATTCACCGGGGGTCCCCGGATTCCAGTAATGATTCACCAGGGGTCCCCGAATTCCAGTTATGATTCACCGGGGGTCCCCGGATTCCAGTAATGATTCACCAGGGGTCCCTGGATTACAGTAATGATTCACCGGGGTCCCTGGATTACAGTAATGATTCACCGGGGGTCCCCGGATTCCAGGAATGATTCACCGGGGTCCCTGGATTACAGTAATGATTCACCGGGGGTCCCCGGATTCCAGTAATGATTCACAGGGGGTCCCTGGATTACAGTAATGATTCACCATGGGTCCCTGGATTACAGTAATGATTCACTGGGGGTCCCCGGATTACAGTAATGATTCACCAGGGGTCCCCGGATTCCAGTAATGATTCACTGAGGGTCCCTGGATTCCAATAATGATTCACTGGGCGTCCCCGGATTACAGTAATGATTCACTGGGGTCTCCGGATTACAGTAATGATTCACCAGGGGTCCCCGGATTCCAGTAATGTAGCATATTAATTGCAAGTTTATATAGCGCTAGGATCGACTCCCGGAGGAGTATCTCCGCGCTTCGACCGCTGCGAAACCCTTCCTGGCTTCCCTGAGAGATGGTCCCTTAGTGGGTATCTCCAGGGTGAGACCAGGCATCCCCGGCGGTCTGGTGGGGCCGTTAGTGAAGATGAGGCAAGCTAATGCCCAGAGTTGCCGAGTGTGATCGCTGATCAGAGTGGGCACCGAGGCGAGAGAATTATCGAACCCGCTGACCCTGGTCCAGAAACCTGCCGCGTCGGGAATCGAACCCTGGTCCCGGGCCGTCCTCTGCTCTCGGGTCTGCCGCCTCTAACCAGTGAGCCACACTACTTCACAACCCCGGATTCTAGTAATGATTCACCGGGGGTCCCCGGATTCCAGTAATGATTCACCGTGGGACCCCGGATTCTAGTAATGATTCACCGGGGGTCCCCGGATTCCAGTAATGATTCACCGGGGGTCTCCGGATTCCAGTAATGATTCACTGGGGGTCCCTTGATTACAGTAATGATTCACGGGGGTCCCTGGATTACAGTAATGATTCACCAGGGGTCCCTGGATTACAGTAATGATTCACCAGGGGTCACTGGATTACAGTAATGATTCACGGGGGGTCCCTGGATTACAGTAATGATTCACCAGGGGTCCCTGGATTACAGTAATGATTCACCGGGGGTCCCTGGATTCCAATAATGATTCACCTGGGGTCCCCAGATTCCAGTAATGATTCACCGGGGTTCCCAGGATTACAGTAATGATTCACAGGGGGTCCCTGGATTACAGTAATGATTCACCAGGGGTCCCTGGATTACAGTAATGATTCACCGGGGGTCCCTGATTCCAATAATGATTCACCGAGGGTCCCTGGATTCCAATAATGATTCACCTGGCGTCCCCGGATTACAGTAATGATTCACCGGGGTCTCCGGATTCCCGTAATGATTCACCGGGGGGTCCCCGGATTCCAGTAATGATTCACCAGCGGTCTCTGGATTACAGTAATGATTCACCAGGGGTCCCCGGATTACAGTAATGATTTACCGGGGGTCCCTGGATTACAGTAATGATTCACCGGGGATCCCTGGATTACAGTAATGATTCACCGGGGTCCCTGGATTGCAGTAATGATTCACCGGGGGTCCCTGGGTTACAGTAATGATTCACCGGGGGTCCCCGGATTCCAGTAATGATTCACCGGGGGTCCCTGGGTTACAGTAATGATTCACCAGGGGTCCCTGGATTCCAGTAATGATTCACCGGGGGTCCCCGGATTCCAGTAATGATTCACCGGGGGTCCCTGGATTACAGTAATGTTTCACCGGGGGTCCCTGGATTCCAGTAATGATTCACCGGGGGTCCCCGGATTCCAGTAATGATTCACCAGGGGTCCCTGGATTACAGTAATGATTCACCGGGGTCCCTGGATTGCAGTAATGATTCACCGGGGGTCCCCGGATTCCAGTAATGATTCACCAGGGGTCCCTGGATTACAGTAATGATTCACCGGGGTCCCTGGATTCCAGTAATGATTTACCGGGGGTCCCCGGATTCCAGTAATGATTCACCGGGGGTCCATGGATTACAGTAATGATTCACCGGGGGTCCCCGGATTCCAGTAATGATTCACAGGGGGTCCCTGGATTACAGTAATGATTCACCATGGGTCCCTGGATTACAGTAATGATTCACTGGGGGTCCCCGGATTACAGTAATGATTCACCAGGGGTCCCCGGATTCCAGTAATGATTCACCGAGGGTCCCTGGATTCCAATAATGATTCACTGGGCATCCCCGGATTACAGTAATGATTCACCGGGGTCTCCGGATTACAGTAATGATTCACCAGGGGTCCCCGGATTCCAGTAATGATTCACCGTGGGACCCCGGATTCTAGTAATGATTCACCGGGGGTCCCCGGATTCCAGTAATGATTCACCGGGGGTCCCCGGATTACAGTCCTGATTCACCGGGGGTCCCTGGATTACAGTAATGATTCACGGGGTCCCTGGATTACAGTAATGATTCACCAGGGGTCCCTGGATTACAGTAATGATTCACCGGGGGTCCCTGGATTCCAATAATGATTCACCTGGGGTCCCCGAATTCCAGTAATGATTCACCGGGGGTCCCAGGATTACAGTAATGATTCACAGGGGGTCCCTGGATTACAGTAATGATTCACCAGGGGTCCCTGGATTACAGTAATGATTCACCGGGGGTCCCTGATTTCAATAATGATTCACCGGGGGTCCCTGATTTCAATAATGATTTACCGAGGGTCCCTGGATTCCAAAAATGATTCACTGGGCGTCCCCGGATTACAGTAATGATTCACCGGGGTCTCCGGATTCCCGTAATGATTCACCGGGGGTCCCCGGATTCCAGTAATGATTCACCAGCGGTCTCTGGATTAAAGTAATGATTCACCTGGGGTCCCCGGATTACAGTAATGATTTACCGGGGGTCCCCGGATTCCAGTAATGATTCACCGGGGGTCCCTGGATTACAGTAATGATTCACGGGGGTCCCTGGATTACAGTAATGATTCACCAGGGGTCCCTGGATTACAGTAATGATTCACCGGGGGTCACTGGATTACAGTAATGATTCACGGGGGGTCCCTGGATTACAGTAATGATTCACCAGGGGTCCCTGGATTACAGTAATGATTCACCGGGGGTCCCTGGATTCCAATAATGATTCACCTGGGGTCCCCGGATTCCAGTAATGATTCACCGGGGGTCCCTGGATTACAGTAATGATTCACCGGGGGTCCCTGGATTCCAATAATGATTCACCTGGGGTCCCCGAATTCCAGTAATGATTCACCGGGGGTCCCAGGATTACAGTAATGATTCACAGGGGGTCCCTGGATTACAGTAATGATTCACCAGGGGTCCCTGGATTACAGTAATGATTCACCGGGGGTCCCTGATTTCAATAATGATTCACCGAGGGTCCCTGGATTCCAATAATGATTCACCGGGGGTCCCCGGATTCCAGTAATGATTCACCAGCGGTCTCTGGATTACAGTAATGATTCACCTGGGGTCCCAGGATTACGGTAATGATTTACCGGGGGTCCCTGGATTACAGTAATGATTCATCGGGGATCCCTGGATTAAAAGTAATGATTCCCCGGGGTCCCTGGATTCCAGTAATGATTCACCGGGGGTCCCTGGGCTACAGTAATGATTCACCAGGGGTCCCCGGATTACAGTTATGATTCACCAGGGGTCCCGGGATTACAGTAATGATTCACCGGGGGTCCCCGGATTCCAGTAATGATTCACCGGGGTCCCTGGGTTATAGTAATGATTCACCAGGGGTCCCCGGATTCCAGTAATGATTTACCAGGGGTCCCCGGCTTCCAGTAATGATTCACCGGGGGTCCCTGGATTACAGTAATGATTCACTGGGGGTCCCTTGATTACAGTAATGATTCACCTGGGGTCCCTGGATTACAGTAATGATTCACCGGGGGTCCCTGGATTCCAATAATGATTCACTGGACGTCCCCGGATTACAGTAATGATTCACCGGGGGTCCCCGGATTCCAGTAATGATTCATCAGCCGTCTCTGGATTCCAGTAATGATTCACCTGGGGTCTCCGGATTCCAGTAATGATTCACGGGGGGTCTCCGGATTCCAGTAATGATTCACCGGGGGTCCCTGGATTCCAGTAATGATTCACCTGGGGTCTCCAGATTCCAGTAATGATTCACCGGGGGTCCCTGGATTCCAGTAATGATTCACCAGGGGTCCCCGGATTCCAGTAATGATTCACCAAGGGACCCTGGATTACAGTAATGATTCACCGGTTGTCCCCG
The DNA here is from genome assembly GCF_964263255.1 of Lissotriton vulgaris. Classification (NCBI taxonomy): domain Eukaryota; kingdom Metazoa; phylum Chordata; class Amphibia; order Caudata; family Salamandridae; genus Lissotriton; species Lissotriton vulgaris. The sequence goes on from NC_141700.1 coordinate 18,767,211, forward strand.
GATTACAGTAATGATTCACCGGGGGTCCCAGGATTACAGTAATGATTCACGGGGGGTCCCTGGATTACAGTAATGATTCACCAGGGGTCCCTGGATTACAGTAATGATTCACCGGTGGTCCCCGGATTACAGTAATGATTCACCCGGGGTCCCAGGATTACAGTAATGATTCACGGGGGGTCCCTGGATTACAGTAATGATTCACCAGGGGTCCCTGGATTACAGTAATGATTCACCAGGGGTCCCTTATTCCAATAATGATTCACCGAGGGTCCCTGGATTCCAATAATGATTCACTGGGCGTCCCCGGATTACAGTAATGATTCACCGGGGTCTCCGGATTCCCGTAATGATTCACCGGGGGTCCCTGGTTTAAAATAATGATTCACCTGGGGTCCCCGGATTACAGTAATGATTCACCGGGGTCTCCGGATTTCAGTAATGATTCACCGGGGGTCCCCGGATTCCAGTAATGATTCACCAGCGGTCTCTGGATTACAGTAATGATTCACCTGGGGTCCCCGGATTCCAGTAATAATTCACCGGGGGTCCCTGGATTACAGTAATGATTCACCGGGGATCCCTGGATTGCAGTAATGATTCACCGCGGTCCCTGGATTCCAGTAATGATTCACCGGGGGTCCCTGGGTTACAGTAATGATTCACCGGGGGTCCATGGATTCCAGTAATGATTCACCGGGGGTCCCTGGATTACAGTAATGATTCACCGGGGGTCCCTGGATTACAGTAATTATTCACCGGGGGTCCATGGATTCCAATAATGATTCACTGGGCGTCCCCGGATTACAGTAATGATTCACCAGGGGTCCCTGGATTACAGTAATGATTCACCGGGGGTCCCCTGGTTCCAAAAGTGATTCACCGGGGGTCCCTGGATTCCAGTAATGATTCACTGGAGGTCCCTGGATTACAGTAATGATTCAACGGGGGTCTCCAGATTCCAGTAATTATTCACTGGGAGTCCCTGGATTACAGTAATGATTCACCTGGGGTCCCCAGATTCCAGTAATGATTCACGGGGGTCCCCGGATTCCAGTAATGATTCACAGGGGGTCCCTGGATTACAGTAATGATTCACCAAGGGACCCTGGATTACAGTAATGATTCACCGGGGTCCCTGGATTCCAGTAATGATTCACCGGGGGTCCCTGAGTTACAGTAATGATTCACCGGGGGTCCCTGGATTCCAATAATGATTCACTGGGCGTCTTCGGATTACAGTAATGATTCACCAGGGGTCCATGGATTCCAGTAATGATTCACCGGGGGTCCCTGGATTACAGTAATGATTCACCGGGGGTCCCTGGATTACAGTAATTATTCACCGGGGGTCCATGGATTCCAATAATGATTCACTGGGCGTCCCCGGATTACAGTAATGATTCACCAGGGGTCCCTGGATTACAGTAATGATTCACCGGGGGTCCCCTGGTTCGAAAAGTGATTCACCGGGGGTCCCTGGATTCCAGTAATTATTCACTGGGGGTCCCTGGATTTCAGTAATGATTCAACGGGGGTCTCCGGATTCCAGTAATGATTCACTGGGGGTCCCTGGATTCCAGTAATGATTCACCTGGGGTCCCCGGATTCCAGTAATGATTCACGGGGGGTCCCCGGATTCCAGTAATGATTCACAGGGGGTCCCTGGATTACAGTAATGATTCACCAAGGGACCCTGGATTACAGTAATGATTCACCGGGGGTCCCCGGATTACAGTAATGATTCACCAGAGGTCCCCGGATTCCAGTAATGATTCACCGAGGGTCCCTGGATTCCAATAATGATTCACTGGGCGTCCCCGGATTACAGTAATGATTCACCGGGGTCTCCGGATTCCAGTAATGATTCACCGGAGGTCCCCGGATTACAGTAATGATTCACCAGGGGTCCCCGGATTACAGTAATGATTCACCGTGGGACCCCGGATTCTAGTAATGATTCACGGGGGGTCTCCGGATTCCAGTAATGATTCACCGGGGGTCCCTGGATTCCAGTAATGATTCACCTGGGGTCTCCAGATTCCAGTAATGATTCACCGGGGGTCCCTGGATTCCAGTAATGATTCACCAGGGGTCCCCGGATTCCAGTAATGATTCACCAAGGGACCCTGGATTACAGTAATGATTCACCGGTTGTCCCCGGATTACAGTAATGATTCACCGGGGGTCCCAGGATTACAGTAATGATTCACGGGGGGTCCCTGGATTACAGTAATGATTCACCAGGGGTCCCTGGATTACAGTAATGATTCACCAGGGGTCCCTTATTCCAATAATGATTCACCGAGGGTCCCTGGATTCCAATAATGATTCACTGGGCGTCCCCGGATTACAGTAATGATTCACCGGGGTCTCCGGATTCCCGTAATGATTCACCGGGGGTCCCTGGTTTAAAATAATGATTCACCTGGGGTCCCCGGATTACAGTAATGATTCACCGGGGTCTCCGGATTTCAGTAATGATTCACCGGGGGTCCCCGGATTCCAGTAATGATTCACCAGCGGTCTCTGGATTACAGTAATGATTCACCTGGGGTCCCCGGATTCCAGTAATAATTCACCGGGGGTCCCTGGATTACAGTAATGATTCACCGGGGATCCCTGGATTGCAGTAATGATTCACCGCGGTCCCTGGATTCCAGTAATGATTCACCGGGGGTCCCTGGGTTACAGTAATGATTCACCGGGGGTCCATGGATTCCAGTAATGATTCACCGGGGGTCCCTGGATTACAGTAATGATTCACCGGGGGTCCCTGGATTACAGTAATTATTCACCGGGGGTCCATGGATTCCAATAATGATTCACTGGGCGTCCCCGGATTACAGTAATGATTCACCAGGGGTCCCTGGATTACAGTAATGATTCACCGGGGGTCCCCTGGTTCCAAAAGTGATTCACCGGGGGTCCCTGGATTCCAGTAATGATTCACTGGAGGTCCCTGGATTACAGTAATGATTCAACGGGGGTCTCCAGATTCCAGTAATTATTCACTGGGAGTCCCTGGATTACAGTAATGATTCACCTGGGGTCCCCAGATTCCAGTAATGATTCACTGGGGTCCCCGGATTCCAGTAATGATTCACAGGGGGTCCCTGGATTACAGTAATGATTCACCAAGGGACCCTGGATTACAGTAATGATTCACCGGGGTCCCTGGATTCCAGTAATGATTCACCGGGGGTCCCTGAGTTACAGTAATGATTTACCGGGGGTCCCTGATTCCAATAATGATTCACCGAGGGTCCCTGGATTCCAATAATGATTCACTGGGCGTCTTCGGATTACAGTAATGATTCACCAGGGGTCCCTGGATTACAGTAATGATTCACCGGGGGTCCCCTGGTTCGAAAAGTGATTCACCGGGGGTCCCTGGATTCCAGTAATTATTCACTGGGGGTCCCTGGATTACAGTAATGATTCAACGGGGGTCTCCGGATTCCAGTAATGATTCACTGGGGGTCCCTGGATTCCAGTAATGATTCACCTGGGGTCCCCGGATTCCAGTAATGATTCACGGGGGGTCCCCGGATTCCAGTAATGATTCACAGGGGAACCCTGGATTACAGTAATGATTCACCAAGGGACCCTGGATTACAGTAATGATTCACCGGGGGTCCCCGGATTACAGTAATGATTCACCAGAGGTCCCCGGATTCCAGTAATGATTCACCGAGGGTCCCTGGATTCCAATAATGATTCACTGGGCGTCCCCGGATTACAGTAATGATTCACCGGGGTCTCCGGATTCCAGTAATGATTCACCGGAGGTCCCCGGATTACAGTAATGATTCACCAGGGGTCCCCGGATTACAGTAATGATTCACCGTGGGACCCCGGATTCTAGTAATGATTCACCGGGGGTCCCCGGATTCCTGTAATGATTCACGGGGGTCCCCGGATTACAGTAATGATTCACCGGGGGTCCCTGGATTACAGTAAAGATTCACGGGGGTCCCTGGATTACAGTAATGATTCACGGGGGTCCCTGGATTACAGTAATGATTCACCAGGGGTCCCTGGATTACAGTAATGATTCACCAGGGGTCACTGGATTACAGTAATGATTCACGGGGGGTCCCTGGATTACAGTAATGATTAACCAGGGGTCCCTGGATTACATTAATGATTCACCGGGGGTTCCTGGATTCCAATAATGATTCACCTGGGGTCCCCGGATTCCAGTAATGATTCACCGGGGGTCCCAGGATTACAGTAATGATTCACAGGGGGTCCCTGGATTACAGTAATGATTCACCAGGGGTCCCTGGATTACAGTAATGATTCACCGGGGGTCCCTGATTCCAATAATGATTCACCGAGGGTCCCTGGATTCCAATAATGATTCACTGGGCGTCCCCGGATTACAGTAATGATTCACCCGGGTCTCCGGATTCCCGTAATGATTCACCGGGGGTCCCCGGATTCCAGTAATGATTCACCAGCGGTCTCTGGATTACAGTAATGATTCACCAGGGGTCCCCGGATTACAGTAATGATTTACCGGGGGTCCCTGGATTACAGTAATGATTCACCGGGGATCCCTGGATTACAGTAATGATTCACCGGGGTCCCTGGATTCCAGTAATGATTCACCGGGGGTCCCTGGGTTACAGTAATGATTCACCAGGGGTCCCCGGATTACAGTTATGATTCACCAGGGGTCCCGGGATTACAGTAATGATTCACCGGGGTCCCCGGATTCCAGTAATGATTCACCGGGGGTCCCTGGGTTACAGTAATGATTCACCAGGGGTCCCTGGATTCCAGTAATGATTCACCGGGGGTCCCCGGATTCCAGTAATGATTCACCAGGGGTCCCTGGATTCCAGTAATGATTCACCGGGGTTCCCCGGATTCCAGTAATGATTCACCGGGGGTCCCTGGATTACAGTAATGATTCACCGGGGGTCCCTGGATTCCAGTAATGATTCACCGGGGGTCCCCGGATTCCAGTAATGATTCACCGGGGGTCCCTGGATTACAGTAATGATTCACCGGAGATCCCTGGATTACAGTAATGATTCACCGGGGTCCCTGGATTACAGTAATGATTCACCGGGGGTCCCTGGGTTACAGTAATGATTCACCAGGGGTCCCCGGATTACAGTTATGATTCACCAGGTGTCCCGGGATTACAGTAATGATTCACCGGGGGTCCCCGGATTCCCGTAATGATTCACCTGGGGTCCCTGGGTTACAGTAATGATTCACCAGGGGTCCCCGGATTCCAGTAATGATTCACCAGGGGTCCCCGGATTACAGTTATGATTCACCAGGGGTCCCGGGATTACAGTATTGATTCACCGGGGGTCCCCAAATTCCAGTAATGATTCACCGGGGGTCCCCGAATTCCAGTAATGATTCACCAGGGGTCCCGGGATTACAGTAATGATTCACCGGGGGTCCCCGGATTCCAGTAATGATTCACCGGGGGTCCCTGGGTTACAGTAATGATTCACCAGGGGTCCCTGGATTCCAGTAATGATTCACCAGGGGTCCCCGGATTCCAGTAATGATTCACCAGGGGTCCCTGGATTCCAGTAATGATTCACCAGGGGTCCCCGGATTCCAGTAATGATTCACCGGGGGTCCCTGGATTACAGTAATGATTCACCAGGGGTCCCCGGATTCCAGTAATGATTCACCGGGAGTCCCTGGATTACAGGAATGATTCACCGGAGATCCCTGGATTACAGTAATGATTCACCGGGGTCCCTGGATTACAGTAATGATTCACCGGGGGTCCCTGGGTTACAGTAATGATTCACCAGGGGTCCCCGGATTACAGTTATGATTCACCAGGTGACCCGGGATTACAGTAATGATTCACCGGGGGTCCCCGGATTCCCGTAATGATTCACCTGGGGTCCCTGGGTTACAGTAATGATTCACCAGGGGTCCCCGGATTCCAGTAATGATTCACCAGGGGTCCCCGGATTACAGTTATGATTCACCAGGGGTCCCGGGATTACAGTAATGATTCACCGGGGGTCCCCAAATTCCAGTAATGATTCACCGGGGGTCCCCGGATTCCAGTAATGATTCACCAGGGGTCCCCGGATTCCAGTTATGATTCACCGGGGGTCCCCGGATTCCAGGAATGATTCACCAGGGGTCCCTGGATTACAGTAATGATTCACCGGGGTCCCTAGATTACAGTAATGATTCACCGGGGGTCCCCGGATTCCAGTAATGATTCACCGGGGTCCCTGGATTACAGTAATGATTCACCGGGGGTCCCCGGATTCCAGTAATGATTCACAGGGGGTCCCTGGATTACAGTAATGATTCACCATGGGTCCCTGGATTACAGTAATGATTCACTGGGGGTCCCCGGATTACAGTAATGATTCACCAGGGGTCCCCGGATTCCAGTAATGATTCACTGAGGGTCCCTGGATTCCAATAATGATTCACTGGGCGTCCCCGGATTACAGTAATGATTCACTGGGGTCTCCGGATTACAGTAAAGATTCACCAGGGGTCCCCGGATTCCAGTAATGATTCACCGTGGGACCCCGGATTCTAGTAATGATTCACCGGGGGTCCCCGGATTCCAGTAATGATTCACCGGGGGTCCCCGGATTACAGTACTGATTCACCGGGGGTCCCTGGATTACAGTAATGATTCACGGGGGTCCCTGGATTACAGTAATGATTCACCAGGGGTCCCTGGATTACAGTAATGATTCACCAGGGGTCACTGGATTACAGTAATGATTCACCAGGGGTCCCTGGATTACAGTAATGATTCACCGGGGGTCCCTGGATTCCAATAATGATTCACCTGGGGTCCCCAGATTCCAGTAATGATTCACCGGGGTTCCCAGGATTACAGTAATGATTCACAGGGGGTCCCTGGATTACAGTAATGATTCACCAGGGGTCCCTGGATTACAGTAATGATTCACCGGGGGTCCCTGATTCCAATAATGATTCACCGAGGGTCCCTGGATTCCAATAATGATTCACCTGGCGTCCCCGGATTACAGTAATGATTCACCGGGGTCTCCGGATTCCCGTAATGATTCACCGGGGGTCCCCGGATTCCAGTAATGATTCACCAGCGGTCTCTGGATTACAGTAATGATTCACCAGGGGTCCCCGGATTACAGTAATGATTTACCGGGGGTCCCTGGATTACAGTAATGATTCACCGGGGATCCCTGGATTACAGTAATGATTCACCGGGGTCCCTGGATTGCAGTAATGATTCACCGGGGGTCCCTGGGTTACAGTAATGATTCACCGGGGGTCCCCGGATTCCAGTAATGATTCACCGGGGGTCCCTGGGTTACAGTAATGATTCACCAGGGGTCCCTGGATTCCAGTAATGATTCACCGGGGGTCCCCGGATTCCAGTAATGATTCACCGGGGGTCCCTGGATTATAGTAATGTTTCACCGGGGGTCCCTGGATTCCAGTAATGATTCACCGGGGGTCCCCGGATTCCAGTAATGATTCACCAGGGGTCCCTGGATTACAGTAATGATTCACCGGGGTCCCTGGATTGCAGTAATGATTCACCGGGGGTCCCCGGATTCCAGTAATGATTCACCAGGGGTCCCTGGATTACAGTAATGATTCACCGGGGTCCCTGGATTCCAGTAATGATTCACCGGGGGTCCCCGGATTCCAGTAATGATTCACCGGGGGTCCATGGATTACAGTAATGATTCACCGGGGGTCCCCGGATTCCAGTAATGATTCACAGGGGGTCCCTGGATTACAGTAATGATTCACCATGGGTCCCTGGATTACAGTAATGATTCACTGGGGGTCCCCGGATTACAGTAATGATTCACCAGGGGTCCCCGGATTCCAGTAATGATTCACCGAGGGTCCCTGGATTCCAATAATGATTCACTGGGCATCCCCGGATTACAGTAATGATTCACCGGGGTCTCCGGATTACAGTAATGATTCACCAGGGGTCCCCGGATTCCAGTAATGATTCACCGTGGGACCCCGGATTCTAGTAATGATTCACCGGGGGTCCCCGGATTCCAGTAATGATTCACCGGGGGTCCCCGGATTACAGTCCTGATTCACCGGGGGTCCCTGGATTACAGTAATGATTCACGGGGGTCCCTGGATTACAGTAATGATTCACCAGGGGTCCCTGGATTACAGTAATGATTCACCGGGGGTCCCTGGATTCCAATAATGATTCAACTGGGGTCCCCGAATTCCAGTAATGATTCACCGGGGGTCCCAGGATTACAGTAATGATTCACAGGGGGTCCCTGGATTACAGTAATGATTCACCAGGGGTCCCTGGATTACAGTAATGATTCACCGGGGGTCCCTGATTTCAATAATGATTCACCGGGGGTCCCTGATTTCAATAATGATTCACCGAGGGTCCCTGGATTCCAATAATGATTCACTGGGCGTCCCCGGATTACAGTAATGATTCACCGGGGTCTCCGGATTCCCGTAATGATTCACCGGGGGTCCCCGGATTCCAGTAATGATTCACCAGCGGTCTCTGGATTAAAGTAATGATTCACCTGGGGTCCCCGGATTACAGTAATGATTTACCGGGGGTCCCTGGATTACAGTAATGATTCACCGGGGATCCCTGGATTACAGTAATGATTCCCCGGGGTCCCTGGATTCCAGTAATGAATCACCGTGGGTCCCTGGGTTACAGTAATGATTCACCAGGGGTCCCCGGATTACAGTTATGATTCACCAGGGGTCCCGGGATTCCAGTAATGATTCACCGGGGGTCCCCGGATTCCAGTAATGATTCACCGGGGTCCCTTGGTTATAGTAATGATTCACCAGGGGTCCCCTGATTCCAGTAATGATTCACCGGGGGTCCCCGGATTCCAGTAACGATTCACCGGGGGTCCCTGGATTACAGTAATGATTCACTGGGGGTCCCTGGATTCCAGTAATGATTCACCGGGGGTCCCCGGATTCCAGTAATGATTCACCGGGGGTCCCTGGATTACAGTAATGATTCGCCGGGGGTCCCTGGATTCCAGTAATGATTCACCGGGGGTCCCCGGATTCCAGTAATGATTCATCGGGGGTCCCTGGATTACAGTAATGATTCACCAGGGGTCCCTGGATTACAGTAATGATTCACCAGGGGTCCCTGGATTACAGTAATGATTCACCTGGGGTCCCTGGATTCCAATAATGATTCACCGGGGGTCCCCGGATTACAGTAATGATTCACCGGGGGTCTCCGGATTCCAGTAATGATTCACTGGGGGTCCCTTGGTTACAGTAATGAATCACCGGGGGTCCCTGGATTCCAGTAATGATTCACCTGGGGTCCCCGGATTCCAGTAATGATTCATCGGGGGTCTCCGGATTCCAGTAATGATTCACCGGGGGTCCCTGGATTCCAGTAATGATTCACTGGGGGTCCCCGGATTCCATTAATGATTCAGTGAGGGTCCCTGGATTACAGTAATGATTCACCGGGGGTCCCTGGATTACAGTAATGATTCAGCGGGGGTCCCTGTAGAACAGTAATGACTAACCGGGGATCCCTGGATTCCAGTAATGATTCACTGGGGGTCCCCGGATTCCATTAATGATTCAGTGGGGGTCCCTGGATTCCAGTAATGATTTACTGGGGGTCCCTGGATTACAGTAATGATTCACCGGGGGTCTCTGGATTACAGTAATGATTCACTGGGGGCCCCCGGATTACAGTAATGATTCACCGGGGGTCCCTGGATTACAGTAATGATTCACGGGGGTCCCTGCAGAACAGTAATGACTACCCGGGGGTCCCTGGATTCCAGTAATGATTCAGTGGGGGTCCCTGGATTCCAGTAATGATTTACTGGGGGTCCCTGGATTACAGTAATGATTCACGGGGGGTCTCTGGATTACAGTAATGATTCACCGGGGGCCCCCGGATTACAGTAATGATTCATCGGGGGTCCCTGGATTACAGTAATGATTCACCGGGGGTCCCTGAATTACAGTAATGATTCACCGGGGCCCCTGGATTACAGTAATGATTCACTGGGAGTCTCTGGATTACAGTAATGATTCACCAGGGGTCCCTGGATTACAGTAATGATTCCCCGGGCGTCCCTGAATTACAGTAATGATTCACCGGGGGTCCCTGGATTACAGTAATGATTCACCAGGGGTCCCCGGATTCCAGTAATGATTCACCAGGGATCCCCGGATTACAGTTATGATTCACCAGGGGTCCCGGGATTACAGTAATGATTCACCGGGGGTCCCCAAATTCCAGTAATGTTTCACCGGGAGTCCCCGGATTCCAGTAATGATTCACCGGGGGTCCCTGGATTACAGTAATAATTCACCGGGGGTCCCCGGATTCCAGTAATGATTCACAGGGGGTCCCTGGATTACTGTAATGATTCACCATGGGTCCCTGGATTACAGTAATGATTCACTGGGGGTCCCCGGATTACAGTAATGATTCACCAGGGGTCCCCGGATTCCAGTACTGATTCACCGAGGGTCCCTGGATTCCAATAATGATTCACTGGGCATCCCCGGATTACAGTAATGATTTACCGGGGTCTCCGGATTCTAGTAATGATTCACCGGGGGTCCCCGGATTCCAGTAATGATTCACCGGGGGTCCCCGGATTACAGTCCTGATTCACCGGGGGTCCCTGGATTACAGTAATGATTCATGGGGGTCCCTGGATTACAGTAATGATTCACCAGGGGTCCCTGGATTACAGTAATGATTCACCGGGGGTCACTGGATTACAGTAATGATTCAAGGGGGGTCCCTGGATTACAGTAATGATTCACCAGGGGTCCCTGGATTACAGTAATGATTCACCGGGGGTCCATGGATTCCAATAATGATTCACCTGGGGTCCCCGAATTCCAGTAATGATTCACCGGGGGTCCCAGGATTACAGTAATGATTCACAGGGGGTCCCTGGATTACAGTAATGATTCACCAGGGGTCCCTGGATTACAGAAATGATTCACCGGGGGTCCCTGATTTCAATAATGATTCACCGAGGGTCCCTGGATTCCAATAATGATTCACTGGGCATCCCCGGATTACAGTAATGATTCACCGGGGTCTCCGGATTCCCGTAATGATTCACCGGGGGTCCCCGGATTCCAGTAATGATTCACCAGCGGTCTCTGGATTACAGTAATGATTCACCTGGGGTCCCCGGATTCCAGTAATGATTCACCGGGGGTCCCTGGGTTACAGTAATGATTCACCAGGGGTCCCTGGATTCCAGTAATGATTTACCGGGGGTCCCCGGATTCCAGTAATGATTCACCAGGGGTTCCTGGATTCCAGTAATGATTCACCGGGGGTCCCCGGATTCCAGTAATGATTCACCGGGGGTCCCTGGATTACAGTAATGATTCACCGGGGGTCCCTGGATTCCAGTAATGATTCACCGGGGGTCCCCGGATTCCAGTAATGATTCACCAGGGCTCCCTGGATTACAGTAATGATTCACCGGAGATCCCTGGATTACAGTAATGATTCACCGGGGTCCCTGGATTACAGTAATGATCCACCGGGGGTCCCTGGGTTACAGTAATGATTCACCAGGGGTCCCCGGATTACAGTTATGATTTACCAGGTGTCCCGGGATTACAGTAATGATTCACCGGGGGTCCCCGGATTCCCGTAATGATTCACCTGGGGTCCCTGGGTTACAGTAATGATTCACCAGGGGTCCCCGGATTCCAGTAATGATTCACCAGGGGTCCCCGGATTACAGTTATGATTCACCAGGGGTCCCGGGATTACAGTATTGATTCACCGGGGGTCCCCAAATTCCAGTAATGATTCACCGGGGGTCCCCGAATTCCAGTAATGATTCACCAGGGGTCCCGGGATTACAGTAATGATTCACCGGGGGTCCCCGGATTCCAGTAATGATTCACCGGGGGTCCCTGGGTTACAGTAATGATTCACCAGGGGTCCCTGGATTCCAGTAATGATTCACCAGGGGTCCCCGGATTCCAGTAATGATTCACCAGGGGTCCCTGGATTCCAGTAATGATTCACCAGGGGTCCCCGGATTCCAGTAATGATTCACCGGGGGTCCCTGGATTACAGTAATGATTCACCAGGGGTCCCTGGATTCCAGTAATGATTCACCGGGGGTCCCCGGATTCCAGTAATGATTCACCGGGAGTCCCTGGATTACAGTAATGATTCACCGGAGATCCCTGGATTACAGTAATGATTCACCGGGGTCCCTGGATTACAGTAATGATTCACCGGGGGTCCCTGGGTTACAGTAATGATTCACCAGGGGTCCCCGGATTACAGTTATGATTCACCAGGTGACCCGGGATTACAGTAATGATTCACCGGGGGTCCCCGGATTCCCGTAATGATTCACCTGGGGTCCCTGGGTTACAGTAATGATTCACCAGGGGTCCCCGGATTCCAGTAATGATTCACCAGGGGTCCCCGGATTACAGTTATGATTCACCAGGGGTCCCGGGATTACAGTAATGATTCACCGGGGGTCCCCAAATTCCAGTAATGATTCACCGGGGGTCCCCGGATGCCAGTAATGATTCACCAGGGGTCCCCGGATTCCAGTTATGATTCACCGGGGGTCCCCGGATTCCAGTAATGATTCACCAGGGGTCCCTGGATTACAGTAATTATTCACCGGGGTCCCTGGATTACAGTAATGATTCACCGGGGGTCCCCGGATTCCAGTAATGATTCACCGGGGTCCCTGGATTACAGTAATGATTCACCGGGGGTCCCCGGATTCCAGTAATGATTCACAGGGGGTCCCTGGATTACAGTAATGATTCACCATGGGTCCCTGGATTACAGTAATGATTCACTGGGGGTCCCCGGATTACAGTAATGATTCACCAGGGGTCCCCGGATTCCAGTAATGATTCACTGAGGGTCCCTGGATTCCAATAATGATTCACTGGGCGTCCCCGGATTACAGTAATGATTCACTGGGGTCTCCGGATTACAGTAATGATTCACCAGGGGTCCCCGGATTCCAGTAATGATTCACCGTGGGACCCCGGATTCTAGTAATGATTCACCGGGGGTCCCCGGATTCCAGTAATGATTCACCGGGGGTCCCCGGATTACAGTACTGATTCACCGGGGGTCCCTGGATTACAGTAATGATTCACGGGGGTCCCTGGATTACAGTAATGATTCACCAGGGGTCCCTGGATTACAGTAATGATTCACCAGGGGTCACTGGATTACAGTAATGATTCACGGGGGGTCCCTGGATTACAGTAATGATTCACCAGGGGTCCCTGGATTACAGTAATGATTCACCGGGGGTCCCTGGATTCCAATAATGATTCACCTGGGGTCCCCAGATTCCAGTAATGATTCACCGGGGTTCCCAGGATTACAGTAATGATTCACAGGGGGTCCCTGGATTACAGTAATGATTCACCAGGGGTCCCTGGATTACAGTAATGATTCACCGGGGGTCCCTGATTCCAATAATGATTCACCGAGGGTCCCTGGATTCCAATAATGATTCACCTGGCGTCCCCGGATTACAGTAATGATTCACCGGGGTCTCCGGATTCCCGTAATGATTCACCGGGGGTCCCCGGATTCCAGTAATGATTCACCAGCGGTCTCTGGATTACAGTAATAATTCACCAGGGGTCCCCGGATTACAGTAATGATTTACCGGGGGTCCCTGGATTACAGTAATGATTCACCGGGGATCCCTGGATTACAGTAATGATTCACCGGGGTCCCTGGATTGCAGTAATGATTCACCGGGGGTCCCTGGGTTACAGTAATGATTCACCGGGGGTCCCCGGATTCCAGTAATGATTCACTGGGAGTCTCTGGATTACAGTAATGATTCACCAGGGGTCCCTGGATTACAGTAATGATTCCCCGGGCGTCCCTGAATTACAGTAATGATTCACCGGGGGTCCCTGGATTACAGTAATGATTCACCAGGGGTCCCCGGATTCCAGTAATGATTCACCAGGGATCCCCGGATTACAGTTATGATTCAGCAGGGGTCCCGGGATTACAGTAATGATTCACCGGAGGTCCCCAAATTCCAGTAATGATTCACCGGGGGTCCCCGGATTCCAGTAATGATTCACCAGGGGTCCCCGGATTCCAGTAATGATTCACCGGGGGTCCCCGGATTACAGTAATGATTCACCAGGGGTCCCTGGATTACAGTAATGATTCACCGGGGTCCCTGAATTACAGTAATGATTCACCGGGGCCCCTGGATTACAGTAATGATTCACTGGGAGTCTCTGGATTACAGTAATGATTCACCAGGGGTCCCTGGATTACAGTAATGATTCCCTGGGCGTCCCTGAATTACAGTAATGATTCACCGGGGGTCCCTGGATTACAGTAATGATTCACCAGGGGTCCCCGGATTCCAGTAATGATTCACCAGGGATCCCCGGATTACAGTTATGATTCACCAGGGGTCCCGGGATTACAGTAATGATTCACCGGGGGTCCCCAAATTCCAGTAATGTTTCACCGGGAGTCCCCGGATTCCAGTAATGATTCACCGGGGGTCCCTGGATTACAGTAATAATTCACCGGGGGTCCCCGGATTCCAGTAATGATTCACAGGGGGTCCCTGGATTACTGTAATGATTCACCATGGGTCCCTGGATTACAGTAATGATTCACTGGGGGTCCCCGGATTACAGTAATGATTCACCAGGGGTCCCCGGATTCCAGTAATGATTCACCGAGGGTCCCTGGATTCCAATAATGATTCACTGGGCATCCCCGGATTACAGTAATGATTCACCGGGGTCTCCGGATTACAGTAATGATTCACCAGGGGTCCCCGGATTCCAGTAATGATTCACCGTGGGACCCCGGATTCTAGTAATGATTCACCGGGGGTCCCCGGATTCCAGTAATGATTCACCGGGGGTCCCCGGATTACAGTCCTGATTCACCGGGGGTCCCTGGATTACAGTAATGATTCATGGGGGTCCCTGGATTACAGTAATGATTCACCAGGGGTCCCTGGATTACAGTAATGATTCACCGGGGGTCACTGGATTACAGTAATGATTCAAGGGGGGTCCCTGGATTACAGTAATGATTCACCAGGGGTCCCTGGATTACAGTAATGATTCACCGGGGGTCCATGGATTCCAATAATGATTCACCTGGGGTCCCCGAATTCCAGTAATGATTCACCGGGGGTCCCAGGATTACAGTAATGATTCACAGGGGGTCCCTGGATTACAGTAATGATTCACCAGGGGTCCCTGGATTACAGAAATGATTCACCGGGGGTCCCTGATTTCAATAATGATTCACCGAGGGTCCCTGGATTCCAATAATGATTCACTGGGCGTCCCCGGATTACAGTAATGATTCACCGGGGTCTCCGGATTCCCGTAATGATTCACCGGGGGTCCCCGGATTCCAGTAATGATTCACCAGCGGTCTCTGGATTACAGTAATGATTCACCTGGGGTCCCCGGATTACAGTAATGATTTACCGGGGGTCCCTGGATTACAGTAATGATTCACCGGGGATCCCTGGATTCCAGTAATGATTCCCCGGGGTCCCTGGATTCCAGTAATCATTCACCGGGGGTCCCTGGGTTACAGTAATGATTCACAAGGGGTCCCCGGATTACAGTTATGATTCGCCAGGGGTCCCGGGATTACAGTAATGATTCACCGGGGGTCCCCGGATTCCAGTAATGATTCACCGGGGTCCCTGGGTTATAGTAATGATTCACCAGGGGTCCCCGGATTCCAGTAATGATTCACCGGGGGTCCCCGGATTCCAGTAATGATTCACCGGGGGTCCCTGGATTACAGTAATGATTCACTGGGGGTCCCTGGATTCCAGTAATGATTCACCGGGGGTCCCCGGATTCCAGTAATGATTCACCGGGGGTCCCTGGATTACAGTAATGATTCACCGGGGGTCCCCGGATTCCAGTAATGATTCACCGGGGGTCCCTGGATTACAGTAATGATTCACCAGGGGTCCCTGGATTACAGTAATGATTCACCAGGGGTCCCTGGATTACAGTAATGATTCACCGGGGGTCCCTGGATTCCAATAATGATTCACCGGGGGTCCCCGGATTCCAGTAATGATTCACTGGGGGTCCCCGGATTCCATTAATGATTCAGTGAGGGTCCCTGGATTACAGTAATGATTCACCGGGGGTCCCTGGATTACAGTAATGATTCACCGGGGGTCCGTGTAGAACAGTAATGACTAACCGGGGATCCCTGGATTCCAGTAATGATTCACTGGGGGTCCCCGGATTCCATTAATGATTCAGTGGGGGTCCCTGGATTCCAGTAATGATTTACTGGGGGTCCCTGGATTACAGTAATGATTCACCGGGGGTCTCTGGATTACAGTAATGATTCACTGGGGGCCCCCGGATTACAGTAATGATTCACCGGGGGTCCCTGGATTACAGTAATGATTCACCGGGGGTCCCTGCAGAACAGTAATGACTAACCGGGGGTCCCTAGATTCCAGTAATGATTCAGTGGGGGTCTCTGGATTCCAGTAATGATTTACTGGGGGTCCCTGGATTACAGTAATGATTCACCGGGGGTCTCTGGATTACAGTAATGATTCACCGGGGGCCCCCGGATTACAGTAGTGATTCATCGGGGGTCCCTGGATTACAGTAATGATTTACCGGGGGTCCCTGAATTACAGTAATGATTCACCGGGGCCCCTGGATTACAGTAATGATTCACCAGGGGTCCCTGGATTACAGTAATGATTCACCAGGGGTCCCTGGATTACAGTAATGATTCACCTGGGGTCCCTGGATTCCAATAATGATTCACCGGGGGTCCCCGGATTACAGTAATGATTCACCGGGGGTCTCCGGATTCCAGTAATGATTCACTGGGGGTCCCTTGGTTACAGTAATGAATCACCGGGGGTCCCTGGATTCCAGTAATGATTCACCTGGGGTCCCCGGATTCCAGTAATGATTCATCGGGGGTCTCCGGATTCCAGTAATGATTCACCGGGGGTCCCTGGATTCCAGTAATGATTCACTGGGGGTCCCCGGATTCCATTAATGATTCAGTGAGGGTCCCTGGATTACAGTAATGATTCACCGGGGGTCCCTGGATTACAGTAATGATTCAGCGGGGGTCCCTGTAGAACAGTAATGACTAACCGGGGATCCCTGGATTCCAGTAATGATTCACTGGGGGTCCCCGGATTCCATTAATGATTCAGTGGGGGTCCCTGGATTCCAGTAATGATTTACTGGGGGTCCCTGGATTACAGTAATGATTCACGGGGGTCCCTGCAGAACAGTAATGACTACCCGGGGGTCCCTGGATTCCAGTAATGATTCAGTGGGGGTCCCTGGATTCCAGTAATGATTTACTGGGGGTCCCTGGATTACAGTAATGATTCACGGGGGGTCTCTGGATTACAGTAATGATTCACCGGGGGCCCCCGGATTACAGTAATGATTCACCGGGGCCCCTGGATTACAGTAATGATTCACTGGGAGTCTCTGGATTACAGTAATGATTCACCAGGGGTCCCTGGATTACAGTAATGATTCCCCGGGCGTCCCTGAATTACAGTAATGATTCACCGGGGGTCCCTGGATTACAGTAATGATTCACCAGGGGTCCCCGGATTCCAGTAATGATTCACCAGGGATCCCCGGATTACAGTTATGATTCACCAGGGGTCCCGGGATTACAGTAATGATTCACCGGGGGTCCCCAAATTCCAGTAATGTTTCACCGGGAGTCCCCGGATTCCAGTAATGATTCACCGGGGGTCCCTGGATTACAGTAATAATTCACCGGGGGTCCCCGGATTCCAGTAATGATTCACAGGGGGTCCCTGGATTACTGTAATGATTCACCATGGGTCCCTGGATTACAGTAATGATTCACTGGGGGTCCCCGGATTACAGTAATGATTCACCAGGGGTCCCCGGATTCCAGTACTGATTCACCGAGGGTCCCTGGATTCCAATAATGATTCACTGGGCATCCCCGGATTACAGTAATGATTCACCGGGGTCTCCGGATTCTAGTAATGATTCACCGGGGGTCCCCGGATTCCAGTAATGATTCACCGGGGGTCCCCGGATTACAGTCCTGATTCACCGGGGGTCCCTGGATTACAGTAATGATTCATGGGGGTCCCTGGATTACAGTAATGATTCACCAGGGGTCCCTGGATTACAGTAATGATTCACCGGGGGTCACTGGATTACAGTAATGATTCAAGGGGGGTCCCTGGATTACAGTAATGATTCACCAGGGGTCCCTGGATTACAGTAATGATTCACCGGGGGTCCATGGATTCCAATAATGATTCACCTGGGGTCCCCGAATTCCAGTAATGATTCACCGGGGGTCCCAGGATTACAGTAATGATTCACAGGGGGTCCCTGGATTACAGTAATGATTCACCAGGGGTCCCTGGATTACAGAAATGATTCACCGGGGGTCCCTGATTTCAATAATGATTCACCGAGGGTCCCTGGATTCCAATAATGATTCACTGGGCATCCCCGGATTACAGTAATGATTCACCGGGGTCTCCGGATTCCCGTAATGATTCACCGGGGGTCCCCGGATTCCAGTAATGATTCACCAGCGGTCTCTGGATTACAGTAATGATTCACCTGGGGTCCCCGGATTCCAGTAATGATTCACCGGGGGTCCCTGGGTTACAGTAATGATTCACCAGGGGTCCCTGGATTCCAGTAATGATTTACCGGGGGTCCCCGGATTCCAGTAATGATTCACCAGGGGTTCCTGGATTCCAGTAATGATTCACCGGGGGTCCCCGGATTCCAGTAATGATTCACCGGGGGTCCCTGGATTACAGTAATGATTCACCGGGGGTCCCTGGATTCCAGTAATGATTCACCGGGGGTCCCCGGATTCCAGTAATGATTCACCAGGGCTCCCTGGATTACAGTAATGATTCACCGGAGATCCCTGGATTACAGTAATGATTCACCGGGGTCCCTGGATTACAGTAATGATCCACCGGGGGTCCCTGGGTTACAGTAATGATTCACCAGGGGTCCCCGGATTACAGTTATGATTCACCAGGTGTCCCGGGATTACAGTAATGATTCACCGGGGGTCCCCGGATTCCCGTAATGATTCACCTGGGGTCCCTGGGTTACAGTAATGATTCACCAGGGGTCCCCGGATTCCAGTAATGATTCACCAGGGGTCCCCGGATTACAGTTATGATTCACCAGGGGTCCCGGGATTACAGTATTGATTCACCGGGGGTCCCCAAATTCCAGTAATGATTCACCGGGGGTCCCCGAATTCCAGTAATGATTCACCAGGGGTCCCGGGATTACAGTAATGATTCACCGGGGGTCCCCGGATTCCAGTAATGATTCACCGGGGGTCCCTGGGTTACAGTAATGATTCACCAGGGGTCCCTGGATTCCAGTAATGATTCACCAGGGGTCCCCGGATTCCAGTAATGATTCACCAGGGGTCCCTGGATTCCAGTAATGATTCACCAGGGGTCCCCGGATTCCAGTAATGATTCACCGGGGGTCCCTGGATTACAGTAATGATTCACCAGGGGTCCCTGGATTCCAGTAATGATTCACCGGGGGTCCCCGGATTCCAGTAATGATTCACCGGGAGTCCCTGGATTACAGTAATGATTCACCGGAGATCCCTGGATTACAGTAATGATTCACCGGGGTCCCTGGATTACAGTAATGATTCACCGGGGGTCCCTGGGTTACAGTAATGATTCACCAGGGGTCCCCGGATTACAGTTATGATTCACCAGGTGACCCGGGATTACAGTAATGATTCACCGGGGGTCCCCGGATTCCCGTAATGATTCACCTGGGGTCCCTGGGTTACAGTAATGATTCACCAGGGGTCCCCGGATTCCAGTAATGATTCACCAGGGGTCCCCGGATTACAGTTATGATTCACCAGGGGTCCCGGGATTACAGTAATGATTCACCGGGGGTCCCCAAATTCCAGTAATGATTCACCGGGGGTCCCCGGATTCCAGTAATGATTCACCAGGGGTCCCCGGATTCCAGTTATGATTCACCGGGGGTCCCCGGATTCCAGTAATGATTCACCAGGGGTCCCTGGATTACAGTAATTATTCACCGGGGTCCCTGGATTACAGTAATGATTCACCGGGGGTCCCCGGATTCCAGTAATGATTCACCGGGGTCCCTGGATTACAGTAATGATTCACCGGGGGTCCCCGGATTCCAGTAATGATTCACAGGGGGTCCCTGGATTACAGTAATGATTCACCATGGGTCCCTGGATTACAGTAATGATTCACTGGGGGTCCCCGGATTACAGTAATGATTCACCAGGGGTCCCCGGATTCCAGTAATGATTCACTGAGGGTCCCTGGATTCCAATAATGATTCACTGGGCGTCCCCGGATTACAGTAATGATTCACTGGGGTCTCCGGATTACAGTAATGATTCACCAGGGGTCCCCGGATTCCAGTAATGATTCACCGTGGGACCCCGGATTCTAGTAATGATTCACCGGGGGTCCCCGGATTCCAGTAATGATTCACCGGGGGTCCCCGGATTACAGTACTGATTCACCGGGGGTCCCTGGATTACAGTAATGATTCACGGGGGTCCCTGGATTACAGTAATGATTCACCAGGGGTCCCTGGATTACAGTAATGATTCACCAGGGGTCACTGGATTACAGTAATGATTCACGGGGGGTCCCTGGATTACAGTAATGATTCACCAGGGGTCCCTGGATTACAGTAATGATTCACCGGGGGTCCCTGGATTCCAATAATGATTCACCTGGGGTCCCCAGATTCCAGTAATGATTCACCGGGGTTCCCAGGATTACAGTAATGATTCACAGGGGGTCCCTGGATTACAGTAATGATTCACCAGGGGTCCCTGGATTACAGTAATGATTCACCGGGGGTCCCTGATTCCAATAATGATTCACCGAGGGTCCCTGGATTCCAATAATGATTCACCTGGCGTCCCCGGATTACAGTAATGATTCACCGGGGTCTCCGGATTCCCGTAATGATTCACCGGGGGTCCCCGGATTCCAGTAATGATTCACCAGCGGTCTCTGGATTACAGTAATAATTCACCAGGGGTCCCCGGATTACAGTAATGATTTACCGGGGGTCCCTGGATTACAGTAATGATTCACCGGGGATCCCTGGATTACAGTAATGATTCACCGGGGTCCCTGGATTGCAGTAATGATTCACCGGGGGTCCCTGGGTTACAGTAATGATTCACCGGGGGTCCCCGGATTCCAGTAATGATTCACTGGGAGTCTCTGGATTACAGTAATGATTCACCAGGGGTCCCTGGATTACAGTAATGATTCCCCGGGCGTCCCTGAATTACAGTAATGATTCACCGGGGGTCCCTGGATTACAGTAATGATTCACCAGGGGTCCCCGGATTCCAGTAATGATTCACCAGGGATCCCCGGATTACAGTTATGATTCAGCAGGGGTCCCGGGATTACAGTAATGATTCACCGGAGGTCCCCAAATTCCAGTAATGATTCACCGGGGGTCCCCGGATTCCAGTAATGATTCACCAGGGGTCCCCGGATTCCAGTAATGATTCACCGGGGGTCCCCGGATTACAGTAATGATTCACCAGGGGTCCCTGGATTACAGTAATGATTCACCGGGGTCCCTGAATTACAGTAATGATTCACCGGGGCCCCTGGATTACAGTAATGATTCACTGGGAGTCTCTGGATTACAGTAATGATTCACCAGGGGTCCCTGGATTACAGTAATGATTCCCTGGGCGTCCCTGAATTACAGTAATGATTCACCGGGGGTCCCTGGATTACAGTAATGATTCACCAGGGGTCCCCGGATTCCAGTAATGATTCACCAGGGATCCCCGGATTACAGTTATGATTCACCAGGGGTCCCGGGATTACAGTAATGATTCACCGGGGGTCCCCAAATTCCAGTAATGTTTCACCGGGAGTCCCCGGATTCCAGTAATGATTCACCGGGGGTCCCTGGATTACAGTAATAATTCACCGGGGGTCCCCGGATTCCAGTAATGATTCACAGGGGGTCCCTGGATTACTGTAATGATTCACCATGGGTCCCTGGATTACAGTAATGATTCACTGGGGGTCCCCGGATTACAGTAATGATTCACCAGGGGTCCCCGGATTCCAGTAATGATTCACCGAGGGTCCCTGGATTCCAATAATGATTCACTGGGCATCCCCGGATTACAGTAATGATTCACCGGGGTCTCCGGATTACAGTAATGATTCACCAGGGGTCCCCGGATTCCAGTAATGATTCACCGTGGGACCCCGGATTCTAGTAATGATTCACCGGGGGTCCCCGGATTCCAGTAATGATTTACCGGGGGTCCCCGGATTACAGTCCTGATTCACCGGGGGTCCCTGGATTACAGTAATGATTCATGGGGGTCCCTGGATTACAGTAATGATTCACCAGGGGTCCCTGGATTACAGTAATGATTCACCGGGGGTCACTGGATTACAGTAATGATTCAAGGGGGGTCCCTGGATTACAGTAATGATTCACCAGGGGTCCCTGGATTACAGTAATGATTCACCGGGGGTCCATGGATTCCAATAATGATTCACCTGGGGTCCCCGAATTCCAGTAATGATTCACCGGGGGTCCCAGGATTACAGTAATGATTCACAGGGGGTCCCTGGATTACAGTAATGATTCACCAGGGGTCCCTGGATTACAGAAATGATTCACCGGGGGTCCCTGATTTCAATAATGATTCACCGAGGGTCCCTGGATTCCAATAATGATTCACTGGGCGTCCCCGGATTACAGTAATGATTCACCGGGGTCTCCGGATTCCCGTAATGATTCACCGGGGGTCCCCGGATTCCAGTAATGATTCACCAGCGGTCTCTGGATTACAGTAATGATTCACCTGGGGTCCCCGGATTACAGTAATGATTTACCGGGGGTCCCTGGATTACAGTAATGATTCACCGGGGATCCCTGGATTCCAGTAATGATTCCCCGGGGTCCCTGGATTCCAGTAATCATTCACCGGGGGTCCCTGGGTTACAGTAATGATTCACAAGGGGTCCCCGGATTACAGTTATGATTCACCAGGGGTCCCGGGATTACAGTAATGATTCACCGGGGGTCCCCGGATTCCAGTAATGATTCACCGGGGTCCCTGGGTTATAGTAATGATTCACCAGGGGTCCCCGGATTCCAGTAATGATTCACCGGGGGTCCCCGGATTCCAGTAATGATTCACCGGGGGTCCCTGGATTACAGTAATGATTCACTGGGGGTCCCTGGATTCCAGTAATGATTCACCGGGGGTCCCCGGATTCCAGTAATGATTCACCGGGGGTCCCTGGATTACAGTAATGATTCACCGGGGGTCCCCGGATTCCAGTAATGATTCACCGGGGGTCCCTGGATTACAGTAATGATTCACCAGGGGTCCCTGGATTACAGTAATGATTCACCAGGGGTCCCTGGATTACAGTAATGATTCACCGGGGGTCCCTGGATTCCAATAATGATTCACCGGGGGTCCCCGGATTCCAGTAATGATTCACTGGGGGTCCCCGGATTCCATTAATGATTCAGTGAGGGTCCCTGGATTACAGTAATGATTCACCGGGGGTCCCTGGATTACAGTAATGATTCACCGGGGGTCCGTGTAGAACAGTAATGACTAACCGGGGATCCCTGGATTCCAGTAATGATTCACTGGGGGTCCCCGGATTCCATTAATGATTCAGTGGGGGTCCCTGGATTCCAGTAATGATTTACTGGGGGTCCCTGGATTACAGTAATGATTCACCGGGGGTCTCTGGATTACAGTAATGATTCACTGGGGGCCCCCGGATTACAGTAATGATTCACCGGGGGTCCCTGGATTACAGTAATGATTCACCGGGGGTCCCTGCAGAACAGTAATGACTAACCGGGGGTCCCTAGATTCCAGTAATGATTCAGTGGGGGTCTCTGGATTCCAGTAATGATTTACTGGGGGTCCCTGGATTACAGTAATGATTCACCGGGGGTCTCTGGATTACAGTAATGATTCACCGGGGGCCCCCGGATTACAGTAGTGATTCATCGGGGGTCCCTGGATTACAGTAATGATTTACCGGGGGTCCCTGAATTACAGTAATGATTCACCGGGGCCCCTGGATTACAGTAATGGTTCACTGGGAGTCTCTGGATTACAGTAATGATTCACCGGGGGCCCCGGAATTACAGTAATGATTCATCGGGGTCCCTGGATTAAAGTAATGATTCCCCGGGCGTCCCTGAATTACAGTAATGATTCACCGGGGGTCCCTGGATTACAGTTATGATTCACCAGGGGTCCCGGGATTACAGTAATGATTCACCGGGGGTCCCAAAATTCCAGTAATGATTCACCCGGGGTCCCCGGATTCCAGTAATGATTCACCAGGGGTCCCCGGATTCCAGTAATGATTCACCGGGGGTCCCCGGATTCCAGTAATGATTCACCAGGGGTCCCTGGATTCCAGTAATGATTCACCGGGGGTCCCTGGATTACAGTAATGATTCACCAGGGGTCCCCGGATTCCAGTAATGATTCACAGGGGGTCCCTGGATTACAGTAATGATTCACCATGGGTCCCTGGATTACAGTAATGATTCACTGGGGGTCCCCGGATTACAGTAATGATTCACCAGGGGTCCCCGGATTCCAGTAATGATTCACCGAGGGTCCCTGGATTCCAATATTGATTCACTGGGCATCCCCGGATTACAGTAATGATTCACTGGGGTCTCCGGATTACAGTAATGATTCACCAGGGGTCCCCGGATTCCAGTAATGATTCACCGTGGGACCCCGGATTCTAGTAATGATTCACCGGGGGTCCCCGGATTCCAGTAATGATTCACCGAGGGTCCCCGGATTACAGTACTGATTCACCGGGGGTCCCTGGATTACAGTAATGATTCACGGGGGTCCCTGGATTACAGTAATGATTCACCAGGGGTCCCTGGATTACAGTAATGATTCACCGGGGGTCACTGGATTACAGTAATGATTCAAGGGGGGTCCCTGGATTACAGTAATGATTCACCAGGGGTCCCTGGATTACAGTAATGATTCACCGGGGGTCCCTGGATTCCAATAATGATTCACCTGGGGTACCCGAATTCCAGTAATGATTCACCGGGGGTCCCAGGATTACAGTAATGATTCACAGGGGGTCCCTGGATTACAGTAATGATTCACCAGGGGTCCCTGGATTACAGTAATGATTCACCGGGGGTCCCTGATTTCAATAATGATTCACCGAGGGTCCCTGGATTCCAATAATGATTCACTGAGCGTCCCCGGATTACAGTAATGATTCACCGGGGTCTCCGGATTCCCGTAATGATTC
This sequence comes from Lissotriton vulgaris, assembly GCF_964263255.1. Taxonomy (NCBI): domain Eukaryota; kingdom Metazoa; phylum Chordata; class Amphibia; order Caudata; family Salamandridae; genus Lissotriton; species Lissotriton vulgaris. The sequence goes on from NC_141700.1 coordinate 18,792,617, forward strand.
ACCGGGGGTCCCCGGATTCCAGTAATGATTCACCAGCGGTCTCTCGGTTACAGTAATGATTCACCTGGGGTCCCCGGATTACAGTAATGATTTACCGGGGGTCCCTGGATTACAGTAATTATTCACCGGGGATCCCTGGATTACAGTAATGATTCCCCGGGGTCCCTGGATTCCAGTAATGATTCACCGGGGGTCCCTGGGTTACAGTAATGATTCACCAGGGGTCCCCGGATTACAGTTATGATTCACCAGGGGTCCCGGGATTACAGTAATGATTCACCGGGGTCCCTGGGTTATAGTAATGATTCACCAGGGGTCCCCGGATTCCAGTAATGATTCACCGGGGGTCCCCGGATTCCAGTAATGATTCACCGGGGGTCCCTGGATTACAGTAATAATTCACCAGGGGTCCCTGGATTACAGTAATGATTCACCGGGGGTCCCTGGATTCCAATAATGATTCACCAGGGGTCCCCGGATTACAGTTATGATTCACCAGGGGTCCCCGGATTCCAGTAATGATTCACCGGGGGTCCCTGGATTACAGTAATGATTCACCGGGGGTCCCTGGATTCCAGTAATGATTCACCGGGGGTCCCCAGATTCCAGTAATGATTCACCGGGGGTCTCTGGATTACAGTAATGATTCACCAGGGGTCCCTGGATTACAGTAATGATTCACCGGGGGTCCCTGGATTCCAATAATGATTCACCGGGGGTCCCCGGATTACAGTAATGATTCACCGGGGGTCTCCGGATTCCAGTAATGATTCACTGGGGGTCCCTTGATTACAGTAATGATTCCCCGGGGTCCCTGGATTCCAGTAATGATTCACCTGGGGTCCCCGGATTCCAGTAATGATTCATCGGGGGTCTCCGGATTCCAGTAATGATTCACCGGGGGTCCCTGGATTCCAGTAATGATTCACTGGGGGTCCCCGGATTCCATTAATGATTCAGTGAGGGTCCCTGGATTACAGTAATGATTCACCGGGGGTCCCTGGATTACAGTAATGATTCACCGGGGGTCCCTGTAGAACAGTAATGACTAACCGGGGATCCCTGGATTCCAGTAATAATTCACTGGGGGTCCCCGGATTCCATTAATGATTCAGTGGGGGTCCCTGGATTCCAGTAATGATTTACTGGGGGTCCCTGGATTACAGTAATGATTCACCGGGGGTCTCTCGATTACAGTAATGATTCACTGGGGGCCCCCGGATTACAGTAATGATTCACCGGGGGTCCCTGGATTACAGTAATGATTCACCGGGGTTCCCTGCAGAACAGTAATGACTAACCAGGGGTCCCTGGATTCCAGTAATGATTCAGTGGGGGTCCCTGGATTCCAGTAATGATTTACTGGGGGTCCCTGGATTACAGTAATGATTCACCAGGGGTCTCTGGATTACAGTAATGATTCAACGGGGGCCCCCGGATTACAGTAATGATTCATCGGGGGTCCCTGGATCACAGTAATGATTCACCAGGGGTCCCTGGATTACAGTAATGATTCACCGGGGTCCCTGGTTTCCAGTAATGAATCACCGGGGGTCCCTGGATTACAGTAATGATTCACCGGGGGTCCCCGGATTCCAGTAATGATTCACAGGGGGTCCCTGGATTACAGTAATGATTCACCATGGGTCCCTGGATTACAGTAATGATTCACTGGGGGTCCCCGGATTACAGTAATGATTCACCAGGGGTCCCCGGATTCCAGTAATGATTCACCGAGGGTCCCTGGATTCCAATAATGATTCACTGGGCATCCCCGGATTACAGTAATGATTCACCGGGGTCTCCGGATTACAGTAATGATTCACCGGGGTCTCCGGATTACAGTAATGATTCACCAGGGGTCCCTGGATTACAGTAATGATTCACCGGGGGTCCATGGATTCCAATAATGATTCACCTGGGGTCCCCGAATTCCAGTAATGATTCACCGGGGGTCCCAGGATTACAGTAATGATTCACAGGGGGTCCCTGGATTACAGTAATGATTCACCAGGGGTCCCTGGATTACAGTAATGATTCACCTGGGGTCCATGGATTCCAATAATGATTCACCTGGGGTCCCCGAATTCCAGTAATGATTCACCGGGGGTCCCAGGATTACAGTAATGATTCACAGGGGGTCCCTGGATTACAGTAATGATTCACCAGGGGTCCCTGGATTACAGAAATGATTCACCGGGGGTCCCTGATTTCAATAATGATTCACCGAGGGTCCCTGGATTCCAATAATGATTCACTGGGCGTCCCCGGATTACAGTAATGATTCACCGGGGTCTCCGGATTCCCGTAATGATTCACCGGGGGTCCCCGGATTCCAGTAATGATTCACCAGCGGTCTCTGGATTACAGTAATGATTCACCTGGGGTCCCCGGATTACAGTAATGATTTACCGGGGGTCCCTGGATTACAGTAATGATTCACCGGGGATCCCTGGATTCCAGTAATGATTCCCCGGAGTCCCTGGATTCCAGTAATGATTCACCGGGGGTCCCTGGGTTACAGTAATGATTCACAAGGGGTCCCCGGATTACAGTTATGATTCACCAGGGGTCCCGGGATTACAGTAATGATTCACCGGGGTCCCTGGGTTATAGTAATGATTCACCAGGGGTCCCCGGATTCCAGTAATGATTCACCGGGGGTCCCCGGATTCCAGTAATGATTCACCCGGGGTCCCTGGATTACAGTAATGATTCACTGGGGGTCCCTGGATTCCAGTAATGATTCACCGGGGGTCCCCGGATTCCAGTAATGATTCACTGGGGGTCCCTGGATTACAGTAATGATTCACCGGGGGTCCCCGGATTCCAGTAATGATTCACCGGGGGTCCCTGGATTACAGTAATGATTCACCAGGGGTCCCTGGATTACAGTAATGATTCACCAGGGGTCCCTGGATTACAGTAATGATTCACCGGGGGTCCCTGGATTCCAATAATGATTCACCGGGGGTCCCCGGATTACAGTAATGATTCACCGGGGGTCTCCGGATTCCAGTAATGATTCACTGGGGGTCACTTGATTACAGTAATGAATCACCGGGGGTCCCTGGATTCCAGTAATGATTCACCTGGGGTCCCCGGATTCCAGTAATGATTCATTGGGGGTCTCCGGATTCCAGTAATGATTCACCGGGGGTCCCTGGATTCCAGTAATGATTCACTGGGGGTCCCCGGATTCCATTAATGATTCAGTGAGGGTCCCTGGATTACAGTAATGATTCACCGGGGGTCCCTGGATTACAGTAATGATTCACCGGGGGTCCGTGTAGAACAGTAATGACTAACCGGGGATCCCTGGATTCCAGTAATGATTCACTGGGGGTCCCCGGATTCCATTAATGATTCAGTGGGGGTCCCTGGATTCCAGTAATGATTTACTGGGGGTCCCTGGATTACAGTAATGATTCACCGGGGGTCTCTGGATTACAGTAATGATTCACTGGGGGCCCCCGGATTACAGTAATGATTCACCGGGGGTCCCTGGATTACAGTAATGATTCACCGGGGGTCCCTGCAGAACAGTAATGACTAACCGGGGGTCCCTAGATTCCAGTAATGATTCAGTGGGGGTCCCTGGATTCCAGTAATGATTTACTGGGGGTCCCTGGATTACAGTAATGATTCACCGGGGGTCTCTGGATTACAGTAATGATTCACCGGGGGCCCCCGGATTACAGTAGTGATTCATCGGGGGTCCCTGGATTACAGTAATGATTTACCGGGGGTCCCTGAATTACAGTAATGATTCACCGGGGCCCCTGGATTACAGTAATGATTCACTGGGAGTCTCTGGATTACAGTAATGATTCACCGGGGGCCCCGGAATTACAGTAATGATTCATCGGGGTCCCTGGATTAAAGTAATGATTCCCCGGGCGTCCCTGAATTACAGTAATGATTCACCGGGGGTCCCTGGATTACAGTAATGATTCACCGGGGGTCCCCGGATTCCAGTAATGATTCACCAGCGATCCCCGGATTACAGTTATGATTCACCAGGGGTCCCGGGATTACAGTAATGATTCACCGGGGGTCCCCAAATTCCAGTAATGATTCACCGGGGGTCCCCGGATTCCAGTAATGATTCACCAGGGGTCCCCGGATTCCAGTAATGATTCACCGGGGGTCCCCGGATTCCAGTAATGATTCACCAGGGGTCCCTGGATTCCAGTAATGATTCACCGGGGGTCCCTGGATTACAGTAATGATTCACCAGGGGTCCCCGGATTCCAGTAATGATTCACAGGGGGTCCCTGGATTACAGTAATGATTCACCATGGGTCCCTGGATTACAGTAATGATTCACTGGGGGTCCCCGGATTACAGTAATGATTCACCAGGGGTCCCCGGATTCCAGTAATGATTCACCGAGGGTCCCTGGATTCCAATAATGATTCACTGGGCATCCCCGGATTACAGTAATGATTCACCGGGGTCTCCGGATTACAGTAATGATTCACCAGGGGTCCCCGGATTCCAGTAATGATTCACCGTGGGACCCCGGATTCTAGTAATGATTCACCGGGGGTCCCCGGATTCCAGTAATGATTCACCGAGGGTCCCCAGATTACAGTACTGATTCACCGGGGGTCCCTGGATTACAGTAATGATTCACGGGGGTCCCTGGATTACAGTAATGATTCACCAGGGGTCCCTGGATTACAGTAATGATTCACCGGGGGTCACTGGATTACAGTAATGATTCAAGGGGGGTCCCTGGATTACAGTAATGATTCACCAGGGGTCCCTGGATTACAGTAATGATTCACCGGGGGTCCCTGGATTCCAATAATGATTCACCTGGGGTACCCGAATTCCAGTAATGATTCACCGGGGGTCCCAGGATTACAGTAATGATTCACAGGGGGTCCCTGGATTACAGTAATGATTCAACAGGGGTCCCTGGATTACAGTAATGATTCACCGGGGGTCCCTGATTTCAATAATGATTCACCGAGGGTCCCTGGATTCCAATAATGATTCACTGGGCGTCCCCGGATTACAGTAATGATTCACCGGGGTCTCCGGATTCCCGTAATGATTCACCGGGGGTCCCCGGATTCCAGTAATGATTCACCAGCGGTCTCTCGATTACAGTAATGATTCACCTGGGGTCCCCGGATTACAGTAATGATTTACCGGGGGTCCCTGGATTACAGTACTTATTCACCGGGGATCCCTGGATTACAGTAATGATTCCCCGGGGTCCCTGGATTCCAGTAATGATTCACCAGGGGTCCCCGGATTACAGTTATGATTCACCAGGGGTCCCGGGATTACAGTAATGATTTACCGGGGGTCCCCAGATTCCAGTAATGATTCACCAGGGTCCCTGGGTTATAGTAATGATTCACCAGGGGTCCCCGGATTCCAGTAATGATTCACCGGGGGTCCCCGGATTCCAGTAATGATTCACCGGGGGTCCCTGGATTACAGTAATGATTCACCAGGGGTCCCTGGATTACAGTAATGATTCACCGGGGGTCCCTGGATTCCAATAATGATTCACCAGGGGTCCCCGGATTACAGTTATGATTCACCAGGGGTCCCCGGATTCCAGTAATGATTCACCGGGGGTCCCTGGATTACAGTAATTATTCACCGGGGGTCCCTGGATTCCAGTAATTATTCACCGGGGGTCCCCAGATTCCAGTAATGATTCACCGGGGGTCCCTGGATTACAGTAATGATTCACCAGGGGTCCCTGGATTACAGTAATGATTCACCGGGGGTCCCTGGATTCCAATAATGATTCACCGGGGGTCCCCGGATTACAGTAATGATTCACCGGGGGTCTCCGGATTCCAGTAATGATTCACTGGGGGTCCCTTGATTACAGTAATGATTCACCGGGGGTCCCTGGATTCCAGTAATGATTCACCTGGGGTCCCCGGATTCCAGTAATGATTCATCGGGGGTCTCCGGATTCCAGTAATGATTCACCGGGGGTCCCTGGATTCCAGTAATGATTCACTGGGGGTCCCCGGATTCCATTCATGATTCAGTGAGGGTCCCTGGATTACAGTAATGATTCACCGGGGGTCCCTGGATTACAGTAATGATTCACCGGGGGTCCCTGTAGAACAGTAATGACTAACCGGGGATCCCTGGATTCCAGTAATGATTCACTGGGGGTCCCCGGATTCCATTAATGATTCAGTGGGGGTCCCTGGATTCCAGTAATGATTTACTGGGGGTCCCTGGATTACAGTAATGATTCACCGGGGGTCTCTGGATTACAGTAATGATTCACTGGGGGCCCCCAGATTACAGTAATGATTCACCGGGGGTCCCTGGATTACAGTAATGATTCACCGGGGTTCCCTGCAGAACAGTAATGACTAACCAGGGGTCCCTGGATTCCAGTAATGATTCAGTGGGGGTCCCTGGATTCCAGTAATGATTTACTGGGGGTCCCTGGATTACAGTAATGATTCACCAGGGGTCTCTGGATTACAGTAATGATTCAACGGGGGCCCCCGGATTACAGTAATGATTCATCGGGGGTCCCTGGATCACAGTAATGATTCACCAGGGGTCCCTGGATTACAGTAATGATTCACCGGGGTCCCTGGATTCCAGTAATGATTCACCGGGGGTCCCCGGATTCCAGTAATGAATCACCGGGGGTCCCTGGATTACAGTAATGATTCACCGGGGGTCCCCGGATTCCAGTAATGATTCACAGGGGGTCCCTGGATTACAGTAATGATTCACCATGGGTCCCTGGATTACAGTAATGATTCACTGGGGGTCCCCGGATTACAGTAATGATTCACCAGGGGTCCCCGGATTCCAGTAATGATTCACCGAGGGTCCCTGGATTCCAATAATGATTCACTGGGCATCCCCGGATTACAGTAATGATTCACCGGGGTCTCCGGATTACAGTAATGATTCACCAGGGGTCCCCGGATTACAGTAATGATTCACTGTGGGATCCCGGATTCTAGTAATGATTCACCGGGGGTCCCCGAATTCCAGTAATGATTCACCGGGGGTCCCCGGATTACAGTCCTGATTCACCGGGGGTCCCTGGATTACAGTAATGATTCACGGGGGTCCCTGGATTACAGTAATGATTCACCAGGGGTCCCTGGATTACAGTAATGATTCACCAGGGGTCCCCGGATTCCAGTAATGATTCACCGGGGGTCCCCGGATTCCAGTAATGATTCACCGGGGGTCCCTGGATTACAGTAATGATTCACTGGGGGTCCCTGGATTCCAGTAATGATTCACCGGGGGTCCCCGGATTCCAGTAATGATTTACCGGGGGTCCCTGGATTACAGTAATGATTCACCGGGGGTCCCTGGATTCCAGTAATGATTCACCGGGGTCCCCGGATTCCAGTAATGATTCACCGGGGGTCCCTGGATTACAGTAATGATTCACCAGGGGTCCCTGGATTACAGTAATGATTCACCAGGGGTCCCTGGATTACAGTAATGATTCACCGGGGGTCCCTGGATTCCAATAATGATTCACCGGGGGTCCCCGGATTACAGTAATGATTCACCGGGGGTCTCCGGATTCCAGTAATGATTCACTGGGGGTCCCTTGATTACAGTAATGAATCACCGGGGTCCCTGGATTCCAGTAATGATTCACCTGGGGTCCCCGGATTCCAGTAATGATTCATCGGGGGTCTCCGGATTCCAGTAATGATTCACCGGGGGTCCCTGGATTCCAGTAATGATTCACTGGGGGTCCCCGATTCCATTAATGATTCAGTGAGAGTCCCTGGATTACAGTAATGATTCACCGGGGGTCCCTGGATTACAGTAATGATATACCGGGGGTCCCTGTAGAACAGTAATGACTAACCGGGGATCCCTGGATTCCAGTAATGATTCACTGGGGGTCCCCGGATTCCATTAATGATTCAGTGGGGGTCCCTGGATTCCAGTAATGATTTACGGGGGTCCCTGGATTACAGTAATGATTCACCGGGGGTCTCTGGATTACAGTAATGATTCACTGGGGGCCCCCGGATTACAGTAATGATTCACCGGGGGTCCCTGGATTACAGTAATGATTCACCGGGGGTCCCTGCAGAACAGTAATGACTAACCGGGGGTCCCTGGATTCCAGTAATGATTCAGTGGGGGTCCCTGGATTCCAGTAATGATTTACTGGGGGTCCCTGGATTACAGTAATGATTCACTGGGGGTCTCTGGATTACAGTAATGATTCACCGGGGGCCCCCGGATTACAGTAATGATTCATCGGGGGTCCCTGGATTACAGTAATGATTCACCGGGGGTCCCTGAATTACAGTAATGATTCAGCGGGGCCCCTGGATTACAGTAATGATTCACTGGGAGTCTCTGGATTACAGTAATGATTCACCGGGGGCCCCCGGATTACAGTCATGATTCATCGGGGTCCCTGGATTAAAGTAATGATTCCCCGGGCATCCCTGAATTACAGTAATGATTCACCGGGGGTCCCTGGATTACAGTAATGATTCACCAGGGGTCCCCGGATTCCAGTAATGATTCACCAGGGATCCCCGGATTACAGTTATGATTCACCAGGGGTCCCGGGATTACAGTAATGATTCACCGGGGGTCCCCAAATTCCAGTAATGATTCACCGGGGGTCCCCGGATTCCAGTAATGATTCACCAGGGGTCCCCGGATTCCAGTAATGATTCACCGGGGGTCCCCGGATTCCAGTAATGATTCACCAGGGGTCCCTGGATTACAGTAATGATTCACCGGGGTCCCTGGATTCCACGGGGGTCCCTGGATTACAGTAATGATTCACCGGGGTTCCCTGCAGAACAGTAATGACTAACCGGGGGTCCCTGGATTCCAGTAATGATTCAGTGGGGGTCCCTGGATTCCAGAAATGATTAATCGGGGGTCCCTGGATTACAGTAATGATTCACCGGGGGTCTCTGGATTACAGTAATGATTCACCGGGGGCCCCCGGATTACAGTAATGATTCATCGGGGGTCCCTGGATTACAGTAATGATTCACCAGGGGTCCCTGGATTACAGTAATGATTCACCGGGGTCCCTGGATTCCAGTAATGATTCACCGGGGGTCCCCGGATTCCAGTAATGAATCACCGGGGGTCCCTGGATTACAGTAATGATTCACCGGGGGTCCCCGGATTCCAGTAATGATTCACAGGGGGTCCCTGGATTACAGTAATGATTCACCATGGGTCCCTGCATTACAGTAATGATTCACTGGGGGTCCCCGGATTACAGTAATGATTCACCAGGGGTCCCCGGATTCCAGTAATGATTCACCGAGGGTCCCTGGATTCCAATAATGATTCACTGGGCATCCCCGGATTACAGTAATGATTCACCGGGGTCTCCGGATTACAGTAATGATTCACCAGGGGTCCCCGGATTTCAGTAATGATTCACCGTGGGACCCCGGATTCTAGTAATGATTCACCTGGGGTCCCCGGATTCCAGTAATGATTCACCGGGGGTCCCCGGATTACAGTCCTGATTCACCGGGGGTCCCTGGATTACAGTAATGATTCACGGGGGTCCCTGGATTACAGTAATGATTCACCAGGGGTCCCTGGATTACAGTAATGATTCACCGGGGGTCACTGGATTACAGTAATGATTCAAGGGGGGTCCCTGGATTACAGTAATGATTCACCAGGGGTCCCTGGATTACAGTAATGATTCACCGGGGGTCCCTGGATTCCAATAATGATTCACCTGGGGTCCCCGAATTCCAGTAATGATTCACCGGGGGTCCCAGGATTACTGTAATGATTCACAGGGGGTCTCTGGATTACAGTAATGATTCACCAGGGTCCCCTGGATTACAGTAATGATTCACCGGGGGTCCCTGATTTCAATAATGATTCACCGAGGGTCCCTGGATTCCAATAATGATTCACTGGGCGTCCCCGGATTACAGTAATGATATACCGGGGTCTCCGGATTCCCGTAATGATTCACCGGGGGTCCTCGGATTCCAGTAATGATTCACCAGCGGTCTCTGGATTACAGTAATGATTCACCTGGGGTCCCCGGATTACAGTAATGATTTACCGGGGGTCCCTGGATTACAGTAATGATTCACCGGGGATCCCTGGATTACAGTAATGATTCCCCGGGGTCCCTGGATTCCAGTAATGATTCACCGGGGGCCCCTGGGTTACAGTAATGATTCACCAGGGGTCCCCGGATTACAGTTATGATTCACCAGGGGTCCCGGGATTACAGTAATGATTCACCGGGGGTCCCCGGATTCCAGTAATGATTCACCGGGGTCCCTGGGTTATAGTAATGATTCACCAGGGGTCCCCGGATTCCAGTAATGATTCACCGGTGGTCCCCGGATTCCAGTAATGATTCACCGGGGGTCCCTGGATTACAGTAATGATTCACTGGGGGTCCCTGGATTCCAGTAATGATTCACCGGGGGTCCCCGGATTCCAGTAATGATTCACCGGGGGTCCCTGGATTACAGTAATGATTCACCGGGGGTCCCTGGATTCCAGTAATGATTCACCGGGGGTCCCCGGATTCCAGTAATGATTCACCGGGGGTCCCTGGATTACAGTAATGATTCACCGGGGGTCCCCGGATTACAGTAATGATTCACTGGGGGTCTCCGGATTACAGTAATGATTCACTGGGGGTCCCTTGATTACAGTAATGAATCACCGGGGGTCCCTGGATTCCAGTAATGATTCACCTGGGGTCCCCGGATTCCAGTAATGATTCATCGGGGGTCTCCCGATTCCAGTAATGATTCACCGGGGGTCCCTGGATTCCAGTAATGATTCACTGGGGGTCCCCGGATTCCATTAATGATTCAGTGAGGGTCCCTGGATTACAGTAATGATTCACCGGGGGTCCCTGAATTACAGTAATGATTCACCGGGGGTCCCTGGATTACAGTAATGATTCACCAGGGGTCCCCGGATTCCAGTAATGATTCACCAGGGATCCCCGGATTACAGTTATGATTCACCAGGGGTCCCGGGATTACAGTAATGATTCACCGGGGGTCCCCAAATTCCAGTAATGATTCACCGGGGGTCCCCGGATTCCAGTAATGGTTCACCAGGGGTCCCCGGATTCCAGTAATGATTCACCGGGGGTCCCCGGATTCCAGTAATGATTCACCAGGGGTCCCTGGATTACAGTAATGATTCACCGGGGTCCCTGGATTCCACGGGGGTCCCTGGATTACAGTAATGATTCACCAGGGTTCCCTGCAGAACAGTAATGACTAACCTGGCGTCCCTGGATTCCAGTAATGATTCAGTGGGGGTCCCTGGATTCCAGTAATGATTTACTGGGGGTCCCTGGATTACAGTAATGATTCACCGGGGGTCTCTGGATTACAGTAATGATTCACCGGGGGCCCCCGGATTACAGTAATGATTCATCGGGGGTCCCTGGATTACAGTAATGATTCACCAGGGGTCCCTGGATTACAGTAATGATTCACCGGGGTCCCTGGGTTCCAGTAATGATTCACCGGGGGTCCCCGGATTCCAGTAATGAATCACCGGGGGTCCCTGGATTACAGTAATGATTCACCGGGGGTCCCCGGATTCCAGTAATGATTCACAGGGGGTCCCTGGATTACAGTAATGATTCACCATGGGTCCCTCGATTACAGTAATGATTCACTGGGGGTCCCCGGATTACAGTAATGATTCACCAGGGGTCCCCGGATTCCAGTAATGATTCACTGAGGGTCCCTGGATTCCAATAATGATTCACTGGGCATCCCCGGATTACAGTAATGATTCACCGGGGTCTCCGGATTCCAGTAATGATTCACCAGGGGTCCCCGGATTCCAGTAATGATTCACCGTGGGACCCCGGATTCTAGTAATGATTCACCGGGGGTCCCCGGATTCCAGTAATGATTCCCCGGGGGTCCCCGGATTACAGTCCTGATTCACCGGGGGTCCCTGGATTACAGTAATGATTCACGGGGGTCCCTGGATTACAGTAATGATTCACCAGGGGTCCCTGGATTACAGTAATAATTCACCGGGGGTCACTGGATTACAGTAATGATTCAAGGGGGGTCCCTGGATTACAGTAATGATTCACCAGGGGTCCCTGGATTACAGTAATGATTCACCGGGGGTCCCTCGATTCCAATAATGATTCACCTGGGGTCCCCGAATTCCAGTAATGATTCACCGGGGGTCCCAGGATTACAGTAATGATTCACAGGGGGTCCCTGGATTACAGTAATGATTCACCAGGGGTCCCTGGATTACAGTAATGATTCACCGGGGGTCCCTGATTTCAATAATGATTCACCGAGGGTCCCTGGATTCCAATAATGATTCACTGGGCGTCCCCGGATTACAGTAATGATATACCGGGTCTCCGGATTCCTGTAATGATTCACCGGGGGTCCCCGGATTCCAGTAATGATTCACCAGCGGTTTCTGGATTACAGTAATGATTCACCTGGGGTCCCCGGATTACAGTAATGATTTACCGGGGGTCCCTGGATTACAGTAATGATTCACCGGGGATCCCTGGATTACAGTAATGATTCCCCGGGGTCCCTGGATTCCAGTAATGATTCACCGGGGGTCCCTGGGTTATAGTAATGATTCACCAGGGGTCCCCGGATTACAGTTATGATTCACCAGGGGTCCCGGGATTACAGTAATGATTCACCGGGGGTCCCCGGATTCCAGTAATGATTCACCGGGGTCCCTGGGTTATAGTAATGATTCACCAGGGGTCCCCGGATTCCAGTAATGATTCACCGGGGGTCCCCGGATTCCAGTAATGATTCACCGGGGGTCCCTGGATTACAGTAATGATTCACTGGGGGTCCCTGGATTCCAGTAATGATTCACCGGGGGTCCCCGGATTCCAGTAATGATTCACCGGGGGTCCCTGGATTACAGTAATGATTCACCGGGGGTCCCTGGATTCCAGTAATGATTCACCGGGGGTCCCCGGATTCCAGTAATGATTCACCGGGGGTCCCTGGATTACAGTAATGATTCACCAGGGGTCCCTGGATTACAGTAATGATTCACCAGGGGTCCCTGGATTACAGTAATGATTCACCGGGGGTCCCTGGATTCCAATAATGATTCACCGGGGGTCCCCGGATTACAGTAATGATTCACCGGGGGTCTCCGGATTCCAGTAATGATTCACTGGGGGTCCCTCGATTACAGTAATGAATCACCGGGGGTCCCTGGATTCCAGTAATGATTCACCTGGGGTCCCCGGATTCCAGTAATGATTCATCGGGGGTCTCCGGATTCCAGTAATGATTCACCGGGGGTCCCTGGATTCCAGTAATGATTCACTGGGGGTCCCCGGATTCCATTAATGATTCAGTGAGGGTCCCTGGATTACAGTAATGATTCACCGGGGGTCCCTGGATTACAGTAATGATTCACCGGGGGTCCCTGTAGAACAGTAATGACTAACCGGGGATCCCTGGATTCCAGTAATGATTCAGTGGGGGTCCCTGGATTCCAGTAATGATTTACTGGGGGTCCCTGGATTACAGTAATGATTCACCGGGGGTCTCTGGTTTACAGTAATGATTCACCGGGGGCCCCCGGATTACAGTAATGATTCATCGGGGTCCCTGGATTACAGTAATGATTCACCGGGGGTCCCTGAATTACAGTAATGATTCACGGGGGGCCCTGGGTTACAGTAATGATTCACTGGGAGTCTCTGGATTACAGTAATGATTCACCGGGGGCCCCCGGATTACAGTAATGATTCATCCGGGACCCTGAATTAAAGTAATGATTCCCCGGGCGTCCCTTAATTACAGTAATGATTCACCGGGGGTCCCTGGATTACAGTAATGATTCACCAGGGGTCCCCGGATTCCAGTAATGATTCACCAGGGATCCCCGGATTACAGTTATGATTCACCACGGGTCCCGGGATTCCAGTAATGATTCACCGGGGGTCCCCAAATTCCAGTAATGATTCACCGGGGGTCCCTGGATTACAGTAATGATTCACCATGGGTCCCTGGATTACAGTAATGATTCACTGGGGGTCCCCGGATTACAGTAATGATTCACCAGGGGTCCCCGGATTCCAGTAATGATTCACCGAGGGTCCCTGGATTCCAATAATGATTCACTGGGCATCCCCGGATTACAGTAATGATTCACCGGGGTCTCCGGATTACAGTAATGATTCACCAGGGGTCCCCGGATTCCAGTAATGATTCACCGTGGGACCCCGGATTCTAGTAATGATTCACCGGAGGTCCCCGGATTCCAGTAATGATTCACCGGGGGTCCCCGGATTACAGTACTGATTCACCGGGGGTCCCTGGATTACAGTTATGATTCACGGGGGTCCCTGGATTACAGTAATGATTCACCAGGGGTCCCTGGATTACAGTAATGATTCACCGGGGGTCACTGGATTACAGTAATGATTCAAGGGGGGTCCCTGGATTACAGTAATGATTCACCAGGGGTCCCTGGATTACAGTAATGATTCACCGGGGGTCCCTGGATTCCAATAATGATTCACCTGGGGTACCCGAATTCCAGTAATGATTCACCGGGGGTCCCAGGATTACAGTAATGATTCACAGTGGGTCCCTGGATTACAGTAATGATTCACCAGGGGTCCCTGGATTACAGTAATGATTCACCGGGGGTCCCTGATTTCAATAATGATTCACCGAGGGTCCCTGGATTCCAATAATGATTCACTGGGCGTCCCCGGATTACAGTAATGATTCACCGGGGTCTCCGGATTCCCGTAATGATTCACCGGGGGTCCCCGGATTCCAGTAATGATTCACCAGCAGTCTCTCGATTACAGTAATGATTCACCTGGGGTCCCCGGATTACAGTAATGATTTACCGGGGGTCCCTGGATTACAGTAATTATTCACCGGGGATCCCCGGATTACAGTAATGATTCCCCGGGGTCCCTGGATTCCAGTAATGATTCACCGGGGGTCCCTGGGTTACAGTAATGATTCACCAGGGGTCCCCGGATTACAGTTATGATTCACCAGGGGTCCCGGGATTACAGTAATGATTCACCGGGGATCCCCAGATTCCAGTAATGATTCACCGGGGTCCCTGGGTTATAGTAATGATTCACCAGGGGTCCCCGGATGCCAGTAATGATTCACCGGGGGTCCCCAGATTCCAGTAATGATTCACCGGGGGTCCCTGGATTACAGTAATGATTCACCAGGGGTCCCTGGATTACAGTAATGATTCACCGGGGGTCCCTGGATTCCAATAATGATTCACCAGGGGTCCCCGGATTACAGTTATGATTCACCAGGGGTCCCCGGATTCCAGTAATGATTCACCGGGGGTCCCTGGATTACAGTAATGATTCACCGGGGGTCCCTGGATTCCAGTAATGTTTCACCGGGGGTCCCCAGATTCCAGTAATGATTCACCGGGGTCCCTGGATTACAGTAATGATTCACCAGGGGTCCCTGGATTACAGTAATGATTCACCAGGGGTCCCTGGATTACAGTAATGATTCACCGGGGGTCCCTGGATTCCAATAATGATTCACCGGGGGTCCCCGGATTACAGTAATGATTCACCGGGGGTCTCCGGATTCCAGTAATGATTCACTGGGGGTCCCTTGATTACAGTAATGATTCACCGGGGGTCCCTGGATTCCAGTAATGATTCACCTGGGGTCCCCGGATTCCAGTAATGATTCATCGGGGGTCTCCGGATTCCAGTAATGATTCACCGGGGGTCCCTGGATTCCAGTAATGATTCACTGGGGGTCCCCGGATTCCATTAATGATTCAGTGAGGGTCCCTGGATTACAGTAATGATTCACCGGGGGTCCCTGGATTACAGTAATGATTCACCGGGGGTCCCTGTAGAACCGTAATGACTAACCGGGGATCCCTGGATTCCAGTAATGATTCACTGGGGGTCCCCGGATTCCATTAATGATTCAGTGGGGGTCCCTGGATTCCAGTAATGATTTACTGGGGGTCCCTGGATTACAGTAATGATTCACCGGGGGTCTCTGGATTACAGTAATGATTCACTGGGGGCCCCCGGATTACAGTAATGATTCACCGGGGGTCCCTGGATTACAGTAATGATTCACCGGGGTTCCGTGCAGAACAGTAATGACTAACCGGGGGTCCCTGGATTCCAGTAATGATTCAGTGGGGGTCCCTGGATTCCAGTAATGATTTACTGGGGGTCCCTGGATTACAGTAATGATTCACCGGGGGTCTCTGGATTACAGTAATGATTCACCGGGGGCCCCCGGATTACAGTAATGATTCATCGGGGGTCCCTGGATTACAGTAATGATTCACCGGGGGTCCCTGAATTACAGTAATGATTCACCGGGGCCTCTGGATTACAGTAATGATTCACTGGGAGTCTCTGGATTACAGTAATGATTCACCGGGGGCCCCCGGATTACAGTAATGATTCATCGGGGTCCCTGGATTATAGTAATGATTCCCCGGGGGTCCCTGAATTACAGTAATGATTCACCGGGAGTCCCTGGATTACAGTAATGATTCACCGGGTGTCTCTGGATTACAGTAATGATTCACCGGGGGGCCCCCGGATTACAGTAATGATCATCGGGGGTCCCTGGATTACAGTAATGATTCACCGGAGGTCTCTAGATTACAGTAATGATTCACCGGGGCCCCTGGATTACAGTAATGATTCACCGGGGGCCCCCGGATTACAGTAATGATTCATCGGGGGTCCCTGGATTACAGTAATGATTCACCGGGGGTCCCTGAATTACAGTAATGATTCACCGGGGGTCCCTGGATTACAGTAATGATTCACCGGGGGTCCCTGTAGAACAGTAATGACTAACCGGGGGTCCCTGGATTCCAGTAATGATTTACTGGGGGTCCCTGGATTACAGCAATGATTCACCGGGGGTCTCTGGATTACAGTAATGATTCACCGGGGGCCCCCGGATTACAGTAATGATTCATCGGGGGTCCCTGGATTACAGTAATGATTCACCGGGGGTCCCTGAATTACAGTAATGATTCACCGGGGCCCCTGGATTACAGTAATGATTCACTGGGAGTCTCTGGATTACAGTAATGATTCACCAGGGGTCCCTGGATTACAATAATGATTCAGTGGGGGTCAACAGAATTTAAAAGGTTATGGAAAGCTGTTTTATTGATGTGGCGTCATCAGATTATGTTATCAGGACCTGTTCACCTCTGTTCACCACTTGTTTTGCACCATGGTGCTTTTCTGATCTGAGGCATTTATTTATTGTACGGTTCCAGGCACCTTCGATTGCTTGTGGTTTGCTGTTTGATTAAGTACATTGAATAAAGGTGTTTTTTTACAAGCCTCATGTACTCTGACTTCTGCTAAAGTTTTTTGTAGCCTGTCATAACTGGAAATGGGCATTGCTGGAAATGGAAAAGGGTTTCTTTTGTCTATCCGTACAACAGATTATGGATATTCTATAATACTTAGCTGTCATAGTCATATAGTTTTTTTTACGGGTGTTTGTATTCACGGCAAAGATGTGCATGTACTTAGTCTTTTTACAAAACAAACTTTACCTTCTAGCTCCTTTTTTGAACACCTTTCTTTAAGGCTTTAGCTTGTGAAAGTGTACAAAAAAATTCAGCTCATGTTGTCTACTGATAGGCATGGCCTTCAGCACCAGCTGTGCTCAGGATGAGCTGCAACTGCTCTTGGACAGGAGTGAAACTGCAAAGATGTTTTTTAGAGAAGACATGTGCGGACCATCTTGAAATGGTAAACAAATGATACAGTATGGACAATACCACACCATAAAGGGTGCTTGGGTAAAAGGCAATGACAGTACAGGATGTGACAGACTGCACAGGACATAAGCTGAAAGCAAGTGGTCCATTAGCACTGTCCGAGGAGTTGAAGTATACTAAAAAAGAGAAAGAAAAAGAAAAGATGAGAAGTAAAGAAATGAATGGTGACTTGTGAAAGAATAAAGTGGAAAATTAAAGGACTGATCCACCAGCCCTGGCACTCAAACACACTCATTTTAAGTGATGTGTGCACATATGATCAGAAACATGTCATCAATCACAGGGCATGAAAGACCATTGCTAGATGGGCGGACACACTACACCAAGCTTTGGGCTGCCACGGATAGAGGCAGAGTGTATCTGACACTCTGTGCCTCGCTATGTAAGTATATTATACACACTTATTTGTAAGAATTTATGTATTCTTAATTATTTTTATTTTAAATGTAAGATCCTTGCAGAGAACCAAGCCTGTCAGGCCTTTCAACGAGTTTCTAGCAATATTTATGAAAGTGCTCATTTTCTGCCACTAAGGTTTGTCAAAGGGGTAGTCAACCCTGAAATCCTTGCCTACAAAAGGCATCTTTGAAATGTAATGTTTGAAATACCTGTCTGCTTGCTTTAAAACAGTGCAAAAGCAATCCACATTAAAAGGCCTATAGGCTTTAACAAATGCCTTGCATAATAATTGAATCAGCCCTACTGCCTTTGTTGTATGTTTTTACAATAAACAGATCAGACCTATGGCACCATTACCACATCTACCTCAGCCTTCAAGTATACTATAGTAAATTACAAATATACACAAAACACAGTTGATAAAAATAAAAGGGGCATATTCACAACAAGTAGCGATATTTATCGCTAAATAGGCTTAGCGACGATTTTTTTATTGCTGAGCATCGCCGGAATATATTGCTGAGATAATGCGCTATTAGCAACGTTTATCTCCAAAGTGATATATTTTCTGGTGATGGCGGCGAAATGTGTGTATATCGCTGAGAATACAGTGATATTCACGCATTAGCGACTAAATGCTCTTAGCCATTTTATCCACCTCCCATTGGATAACATGGCTAAGAACTGGTCGGGGCAGGTGTTAGTTTTTGGAGATATTCGCGTTTAGCGCGAATATTTCCATTGCTACGCCTGCCTTGCTAATAGGCGATAGCGACGTTAGCGACTGCTTTCAGGCGCTAACAGGTTGGGTACGCCCACTTTGCATGTCATTAGCGATAAATATCGCTGACATGCAAAGCGGGCCCCAAACCGCTCGCTATCGCCTATAAGCTGTCGCTAACTGCTGTTAGCAACAGCTTGCTAATAGGGCGATAGAATTATCGCCGCTTAGCGGCCGAAAACGGCCGCTAAAGGGGCGATAAGTCACTATCGCCACCCTTGACAATATGCCCCAAATTCCCTCCTAAGAGGGACTAACAAGGGATATCGTTGTTCAAATCTTCTATCCCACTGTTTGTTCATGTGGATTGCCAACATCAAAACACTTGCTTTTCATGGTAATTTGTGATATTGCAAGAAATAAAATAATTGGCTATAGGCAGGGCCACTGGAATTATGCGATTGTAGAGGGACGAATCATGGGGCAAGGTGGAGTAAATTATGCAGCAAGAAAAAACAAATTATGCGGCATAATGCAGCACATTTTATAATAGTATTACTTCATAAATTTATCCTTTTTAAACTTAGTATCACTGTCTGGACATTAGTTGCACCTCATTAGCACAATTTTAACACCCAAATATAGCAATAAGGAGCAAAAAGATGACAAGTCCAGCTTCGCAAAGGGCCTTTCACTGCACAGCAACACGTTTCACTGCATTTTTAGTAGCTTTTGAACCATTTAAGCTAGAAACAATTTTTGTTTGTTAAAATCTGCAGATTATGCAGCAGATGATGGATTATGTGTCAAATTTGTCAAATCTATAATTATATGAAAATCCCCACAGCCGCACAATCACATACTTATAGTGGTCCTTGCTATAGGCTTTAGCTAAAAGGAATAACAGTCAACCTGTAAAAGCCTATTGTCTTTAAAACACGCTTTTTACAATAAGTAAGTCAGGTCGGCTAGCTTTGTCATAACCAGGTACAAATATTTTCCAGTGTTATTTCCATAAGCTTTAAGGTTGGATGGTCAGCATAGGGTTTTATGTGTAGTTAACAGGGTTGACTGCATCTTTCTTCATGGTTTATTTTCCTCACTAGACTCCTGTCCCATGGAGAGTAAAACCTTCAATTCTAATGATTGTTGTGGATGAATGGAGTTGGGGAGGGGTTGTGGCATTAACGAATGCTAAACTATATGAAAATTAATGTAGACACAAGTGGATTGCTTTAAAAGAGTCCAAAAACAAAGGACTAGCTATTCTTAAGATCTTCCGATCTCTCAGGAATGAATAGATTTTGGAACTTACACTGTTATCTTGTACATTGGCCTCATGTTCCAGCTGCTGACATACATCCTATGTTGTCCCATTTCAGCACAACATTAAACAGCAGTATACATAAACTAATTAAAAGCGGGCCCTAACATAAATACCAACTGACCGAGCCACACCAGATATGCAGTTCTGCCAAGTATCACGCAATTGACGTGACACTAACGCATTTCAGTGCGGTGTTCCGCTTCACTGCACTGAAATGCATTGTCACTCATTTCCACTGACTCCACTCTGCTGACAGCGCCAGCTGAAACTAGCAACGTAATGTCAGGGTGCTAGTGAGCGTGCTGCCGCCTCTGACACCTGTGTGCCTGCTGCTCAGCTCCCCGCAGACTTGAGGTAACTTGGAAGACGGTGCGCTGTCCTGAGTGCGCAGTATTACCTGGCCGGCGTTGCCGGACCACCACAGTGGGACTGGGCACTCAGTGCAGCATTGTCCTGCAGCACTGTCTGTCTCATCATCCTGGCCACGTGGCATCAGAGGCATCGGGCGCTGCGAGGAGACTGCTGCATTTAGTGGTCTGCGGCCGGTGGTAAGCTGCAAGGCAGGGGACTGAATGTGTGCGCGAGCGGAGTCCTCTTTAATATTCATATTCCTGATTTATATGTCATACAACAGAAACGGGGCTCTGAATGAATTATGAATGAATTGTCTCAATTAAAATCAATACGATTAATCGCAGTAAATAAGAGAAGCGAAAAGAACAGAATTAAAACGTGTAACCTGCGAGACCCCGAAATATTAAGTCTATATGAAACGACCCAAGATAAAATAAAAATATGTATTAAATAGCTGTCCAGCCGCGATAATAATAATCAGAACGTTCATGTCCTTCTCTGCCTAATGGCTGTAAAAATTATTTTGATGAGTTTCTGAAGTGTGCAAAGTACCGTGGCCACCGACGACCATGTGCGGCTGGGTCCACCACTGCGGTCCCGGGGCTCAGAGAGACAGTAGTGCCTGCCAGTGCCACAGTCACTGCACTGTCCTATGCTCACACGTGCAGCACATGCTGCCGACTCCTCCCCGGGCTTCACAGTGTCGGAGTGAAGAGCAGCACACAGAGCACATGGGACAATCGCATTGGCTGAACTCAGACTATACTACCATGAAAAAGGTAAAACACACCAAATAATTAAAGACAGGTTGGAACAGTAATTAACTTGTTTTCCATACTGCTGCCGAAGCCTGTGACCTGTTAAGCAGCAGGTGACCCGAACTTGCATTTCCTGTTATTAACTACTTTCAAAATCCAAGATTTGTCTAACAGTTCATATAATGCCACGACATGAAATTTTCACTATACATTATTACACTTATTTTTTCAATCACGCTGATTAGGCTTTAATTAATATGACTCTATTGTCTGAGATTTAAATACATACAATTTAGGCCTGGAACTTCAGTCACAGTCGTGTAAACATAAAGTGTCTGGGAAGAATAAAATAAAAGTTTGTCCCTCTTCCACAGCTCTAGCTGTAGCAAATAGGTGTGTCACAGTTGGCTGTGTCATGTAAACTTTCAATTGATGGGCGCATCAGGCTGTGTATTTTTATCTCATTGCCTCAAACTGACGTACTCTGCAATGTGGAAAATAATCCACTCTTTAGAACTTATTTTTTATAGAGTGATTTGTAACGCTCACCTTCCATTTGTAAGCACTGCAGATTACTTCTCAAACTGTCACCCAACACCTCAATTATTCCATCATAAAGTAAATACTTTTCACTGCTTATGAGGTAATTCATGCAAAAATGTTCAGTATGATAAACACTATGGGTGTGTTGCAGCTGTTTTAAGACTGCTCATAGACCACAACAGTGCAAACAAAAAGTCATTTGTGAATTGAACTAGTTAAATGGACATGACTGCTTTCTCTACTCATGAAAAGTGTCACTCTGAGTCTCCGGTTACTGTCATTCCATTTCTGGTGCTTTGCAGCAGGTTTAAGATCTTCTTAGAGTTTCTTGTTGCTCTAATGAGTGTAATTTCTGATATTCATATGTTTCCCTCATCTTCATTGCTTGATTTTCGCTCGAGAGAAAGTGTCACTCATAGTTGTTGAAATGTCAATCATAATTACACTGAAATTATGAAAATGTCACACATAGTAATCTGAAACCTTGGCAGCTATGGATATGCAAGATGGCAACCTCTACGACGGACTCTTGAAACATTAAAAATGCCTTGGAAGGGGTCATCTTCACTTTAATTTGAATAGGAATTGTGGAACTTTCAAGCACAAGAGGCTGAAAACCCTTTTGAAAAAAAAAAATTGTGATTCGCAAACATAAATACTGAGTTTTAGCATTTAAGTATGCGTACAGACCAACTAACCCGATTCAGGTGGGAGACTTCAGATTTTTCAACAAAAAGTGACTATACTTTATCAGTCTCCCACCTTAAATTGCTTTGCTTCAATTTAATTCAATGGGGAAAATAAAGTTCCTTGATCTTTGTTTCAAAATCCCCTACAAGCTTACTATTGCTCTTTGGTTGGACACTGCAGCGGTCACTCACTATGTTAGCAGCAACGATTGGGCACTGGTAGGGGTGTGGCAACCTCCATGCATATGATTGACATAAAACATGGGCGGGTCATACATCTGGGTAGGCGCCGGGATTGTCTGAATGGGCTATGGGCGGTTCACGAGGGCGTGCTCAGCGCTCCGGATTGGACGTGGGCGTGCTCTGCGTTCCGGATTGGACGTTGGCGTGGTCGGAGCCCCGGATTGGACGGGGGCGTGCTCGGCGCTCCGGATTGGCCGTGCCCACGCTGGGGGCTCGCCGTGCGCGCAGTGCCGCAGGCCCGTACGCTCTTCGCGCGCTCAGTCGTACGTCGCTCCGCAGACGGTGCGCACTGGAGGCGCGCGGCTCCCGCAGGCTGAGCCGGATGGATGGGCATGGGGGAGGCGCTCCGACTGCGGCTGCGCGGAATCATGCTCCTGGCCGTCTGCGCATGCGTCGTCCCGGCAGGTACAGACGGGGCAGGGAGGGGGCAGGGAGGGGGCAGGGCGCCGCTGCCCGGGGGCCGGAGGGGGAAGCACCCGCACGGAAGCAGGGAGGGACGGGCAAGGAGGTGGAAGGGGCGAGACGGGGAAGGGCAGGGGCCTCAGGAGGGAGAGATGGGGGCCCTGAAAGGGGCAGATATCACTGGAGAGAGGGCGCCTCTGCCCCCCCCCCCACGCTGCCCCGGTGTACCTCACACACTGCCCCCGTTCCCCTTACTCTGCTCCCTCCTCATTACTGCCCCCACACTGTCCTTCTCGACTCCTACCCCTCGCACACTGCCCTGATCCACTTTAACTGCCATGCAGAGTCTCCCACTGCCCTGCACACTCTCCCACTGCCATGCACACTCTCCCACTGCCCTGCACACACTCCCACTGTCCTGCACTGTCTCACTCACTGTCCGCCAGTCTCACTCTCACACTGTCCTGCACTGTCCTGCACTGTCCTGCACTGTCTCGCACTGTCTCACACTGTCCTGCACTGTCTCGCACTGTCCTGCACAGTCCTGCACAGTCTCACTCACTGTCCGTCAGTCTCACTCTCTCACTGTCCTGCACAGTCTCACACTGCCCTGCCCCTTTCCCTCCACAAACTGCCCTGCTTCTCTCGCACTGTCCAGCGTTTGCAGCCAAAGCTCTCAGTCCACCTGCCCCTCTCCCCCCCCCCCCCCCCCCGCATTCTGCAGTGACAGTCAAACCCCACAGTTATCCTGTTGTTGACATCGGCAGGTCCTCTGCCACTGTCCTGACTCTGCATCTCCACCATTGCCTTCCCTCTCAGGCCATTCATTTCTTACAACCACACTGCCCCCAACATTCCCACTCCTCTCTCATCTCCCGGATTCGCCCCCCCCTCTTTTATGGTCTCTCTGGTTAAAGGAACAGGGCACAGTAACGGGCGGGTGGTCGGGTGCAGGGGTGTGTGCACATTAGAGCTCACAGGGTCAGTGCACACCCGGGGTCCGATGGTGGGTTGTGTGTGCAGATCAGGACTCGTAGGGGACAGTGCACTCCTGGGGTCTGGTGCAGGATTGGCTTGGGATGAAAAATAGGCCCCTTAAAAAAGGATCACCACATTTGCAGATCGCGCCTTTTCCCAAAACACTGCTTCAGTGGTTTGGTTATCATGAAAAGAAGTGTGTGTGGGGGGAGGGGGGGTTCTTTAAAAGAGGCATGTTTTCGTAACTTCACTGCAATTGTTGCCAGGACTCTTTGTGCACGGATTAGTTCACACTGGTGACCCGCACCTGAATAGAAGTGCTCAGGCCCCCTGGCTCTGCTCAATCTGCATACATTAATGGATGGGCCCAGCCAGAGCCTGGGAATGACACCTCCACTCCTTTGGCACAAGGGAGGTAATAGATGACCATCTGCCTCCGGGGAGGCCACTCCGGCCCCCACTGGGCCGCTGGCAGCATTTCAACAGCACAGACACAGCCCACATCCTCCTCCATGCTGCCCAGAAAAGTGGCCCATAGCTGCACCTCAGATACTGGCCCATCGTCCACTGCCCTAGCGCCTACATTCCCAATCTGACCATGGTCTGGTGGTGGGTGCAGGGTGTGTGTGTAGATCTGGGCACAGTGCACATCTGGGGTCTGATGATAGGGTGCTGGGGTGTGTTTGCAGATCAGGGCCCACTGGGCTGAGTGCACATCTGGGGTCTGGTGATAGGGTGCAGGGGTGTGTGCGCAGATCTGTGAACAGTGCACATCTGGGGTCTGATAGGGTGCTGGGGTGTGTTTGCAGATCAGGGCTCCCTGGGCAGAGGGCACATCTGTGGTCTGATGATAGGGTGCTGGGGTGTGTGTGCAGACCTGGGCCCAGTGCACATCTGGGGTCTGATAGGGTGCTGGGGTGTGTTTGCAGATCAGGGCCCATCGGGCAGAGTGCACATCTGGAGTGTGATGATAGGGTGCTGTGGTGTGCGTGCAGATCGGGGCTCCCTGGGCAGAGGGCACATCTGTGGTCTGATGATAGGGTGCTGGGGTGTGTGTGCAGATCTGGGAACAGTGCACATCTGGGGTCTGATAGGGTGCCAGGGTGTGTTTGCAGATCATGGCTCACTGGGCAGAGTGCACATCTGGGGTCTGATAGGGTGTAGGGGTGTGTTTGCAGATCATGGCTCACCGGGCAAAGTGTACATCTGTGGTCTGATGATAGGGTGCTGGGGTGTGTTTGCAGATCGGGGCCCACTGGGGACAGTGCACAACTGGGGTCTGGTGATAGGGTGCTGGTGTGTCTGTGCAGATCAGGGCGCACTTGGGACAGTGCAAAACCTGTGGTCTGATAGGGTGCAGGGTCTGTGCAGATCAGGGCTCCCTGCACAGTGCACAGCTGGGGTGTGTTTGCAGAGCAGGGCCCACTGGGGACAGTGCACGTCCGGTCGATAGTGGGGTGCTCGGGTGTATGCAGATCAGGGCAGTGTATTGTAATTGCATTTATATAGCTCTTACTACCCCTGACGATGCGTCAATGCGCTTTTTTGGCGGGTAGCACGCTACTCCGGAACCCATAAAGGATTGGTGTTGAATTAGTATTGTGAATTTTGAAAATAATTTGAGTGGTGGATAGGTTGGTCAGTTATTTGGATTCAGAATAATAGCAGAAGAATGAAAGAGGAGAAAAAGTTTGTATTTATATAGCTCTTGTTACCCTTGATGTGGGCTTTTTGGGCGAGTAGCACGCTACTATGGAACCCATAGAGTACACTTGAGTCTGGAAGTGGGATGCTGGGTTTATGCAGATGTGTAAACGGTGCACACCCGGTTTTGATAGTGCGGTGCATGCAGGCAGGCGAGGACAGTGCACATGTTGTGTTGATAGTAGGGTGCTGACGTATATGCGGATGAGTGGACAGTGCACGCCTGGGGTCTGGTGCTCGGGTGTATGCAAATGAGGACAGTGCACGCCCGGGGGTGATATATACTTTTTTGTGGCGGGGTAAGGGGGGGGCGAATACATTTGAGCACGAGTCGACATTGCAAGATGTAGGGTGAGGTGCAGATCCTGTTTTAAGGGGGTGTCCAGGGTTTCATTAATAATGGTGCACGTGACCGGTTTGTTTGTTGGGGAGGAGTGATTAACCGTAAACCGGGTCGGTGCCCTAGCGCGCCCCCCCTCCCCACCCCCCTTCACCGGCACACCCGGTTGTGGGTGTTACTGAATGAATAAAAGTAGCCCCCATCTCACTAAAGTCCCACCCGCAGTCTCGGGTCTCGAGCGACGGGGGCCCTCGGTTCCCTGCTCTCAATCGGGGGTCTTGTGGGATTGTGGGACCCCTTTTCCCTCCGCCCGTGTTTAGGCCGGTGGTACCCCTCTTTTCAGCCCGTGTTTGCAGCCACTAGCGTTGTTTTTGGGGTGTTGCACAACTTTCCTTCCGCCCTTCCCCCACGCGCAGCGCTGCCCGCGCCCCTGCCAAAGAAAACAAGCCTCGGCGGCGGAGCACAGAGGCGCCATTCACCCCCAGCGCCGGGTCCGGGGGGAGGGGGCTCTGCTCCAGGCCTGGGGAGGGTGGGGCGCTCTCCATGCAGGTCTGGAGGGGCGTACCCCCAACTCTGAGTACACGTGTTTTGGGGTGCGCGTTGGCCCCCTCCTTTCCGATCCGGTGGGGCATCCTTCCATAGAAGTGGTCGGAGTGTTTTTCGGCTCAGACTGGGTCATTCTGGACGAGGATTTAGTGTCCTGAAGAGGGGTGGAGGGCCTAAGGGAATTTGTGGGGCTTGGGAGAGTTTATCAAGTGTGTCTCCACTGTAAGGCTCCTCTCTTACTGGCCATCCCCGGGGGTGCTGGTACCTCCTGTGCACACTCCATATGTGGGGGGGGGGGGCTAAAATCGGTGCCCACTCCAAGGGGAGGCCATGCCTTATACCTGCACCCTCGAACTCCGCCCATAGATAACACAACCCACGCCTGTGCTGACGGAGCTACGTAGTGTCTGTAGGTGGCAGCGCTGTAGGTCTTTCTGTAGGTGGCAGCGCTGTAGGCGCTGTAGGTCTTTCTGTAGGTGGCAGCGCTGTAGGCGCTGTAGGTCTTTCTGTAGGTGGTGGCGCTGTAGGTCTTTCTGTAGGTGGTGGCGCTGTAGGTCTTTCTGTAGGTGGCAGCGCTGTAGGTCTTTCTGTAGGTGGTGGCGCTGTAGGTCTTTCTGTAGGTGGCAGCGCTGTAGGTCTTTCTGTAAGTGGTGGCGCTGTAGGTCTTTCTGTAAGTGGTGGCGCTGTAGGTCTTTCTGTAAGTGGTGGCGCTGTAGCTCTGCCACAGGCTGTGCACCGGTCAGTAGTGACATGGATCCACGTGGTCTCTGTGGGTGGTGGCGCTGTAGGTCTGCTACAGGCTGTACACCTTTCAGTAGTGACATGGAGCCACATGGTGTCTATAGGTGGCGGCGCTGTAGGTCTGCCACAGGCTGTACACCGGTCAGTAGTGACATGGAGCCACGTGGTGTCTGTGGGTGGTGGCGCTGTAGGTCTGCCACGGGCTGTACACCGGTCAGCGTTGACATGGAGCCACGTGGTGTCTGTGGGTGGTGGCCCTGTAGGTCGTCCACAGGCTGGACACTGGTCAGCGGTGATATGGAGCCACGTGGTGTCTGTGGGTGGTGGAGCTGTAGGTCGTCCACAGGCTGGACACTGGTCAGCTGTGATATGGAGCCACGTGGTGTCTGTGGGTGGTGGAGCTGTAGGTCGTCCACAGGCTGGACACCGGTCAGCGGTGATATGGAGCCACGTGGTGTCTGTGGATGGTGGCGCTGTAGGTCTGCCACAGGCT
Source organism: Lissotriton vulgaris (assembly GCF_964263255.1). Taxonomy (NCBI): domain Eukaryota; kingdom Metazoa; phylum Chordata; class Amphibia; order Caudata; family Salamandridae; genus Lissotriton; species Lissotriton vulgaris. Next base: position 18,820,648 of record NC_141700.1, read on the forward strand.
AAACACCGGTCAGCGTTGACATGGAGCCACATGGTGAATGTGGGTGGTGGAGCTGTAGGTCGTCCACAGGCTGTACACCGGTCAGCGTTGACATGGAGCCACGTGGTGTCTGTGGGTGGTGGCGCTGTAGGTCTGCCACAGGCTGTACACCGGTCAGCGGTGATATGGAGCCATGTGGTGTCTGTGGGTGGTGGCGCTGCAGGTCTGCCACAGGCTAAACACCGGTCAGCGTTGACATGGAGCCACGTGGTGTCTGTGGGTGGTGGAGCTGTAGGTCGTCCACAGGCTGGACACCGGTCAGCAGTGATATGGAGCCACGTGGTGTCTGTGGGTGGTGGCGCTGTAGGTCTGCCACAGGCTAAACACCGGTCAGCGTTGACATGGAGCCACGTGGTGTCTGTGGGTGGTGGAGCTGTAGGTCGTCCACAGGCTGTACACCGGTCAGCGTTGACATGGAGCCTCGTGGTGTCTGTGGGTGGTGGCGCTGTAGGTCTGCCACAGGCTGTACACCGGTCAGCGTTGACATGGAGCCACGTGGTTGCTTTAGGCCTGCCACAGGCTGTAGTCTGGTCAGCAGGTGTGCCCAGGGAGGTGATGTCAGGTGTGGGTTGGTGACCGCAGTTCTTTTGCGTGCTTACAGCTTGCTTTCTTCTCTTCCAGTGCATTGCCAGCAGTGCCGGATCCAGTGGTGCAACGGTGAATACCTCTCTGCCTATTCGCCCAGCCATGCTGCGCCCGAGGACACACATGCAGACGCGGATTACTGCGCAGCACTGCGGGCCTACTCTCAGTGTACCAGAAAGACTGCCAAAGCCTGTCGGGGGGACCTGGTGTATCACTCGGCTGTCTTTCGCATCCGGGAACTCTTCTCGCAGCACAACTGCTCCAGCGATGGGCCCACCTCTGCAGCCAGAACCCGGGACCCCGCGGGCCCTTCACGCACAGAGGCTTGCAACTATGTGACCAGGGCTAACATTCAGAGGCGCTTTGCCCACTGCGGATTGTTTGGGGACCCTCATCTGAGGACGTTCAAGGATGAGTTTCAGACTTGTAAAGTGCAAGGGGCCTGGCCTCTTATTGACAATCAGTACCTCTCCGTGCAAGTCACGAATGTCGCTGTCGCACCCGGATCCAGCGCAACAGCCACCAACAAGGTAACTGACTGTGTAGTGGAGAAGCAAGGTTTGCCTCATCTACACTAACTAGATCATGGCCTTTCCTTCAGTATCCCAACCTGGCCGTCTCATGGCTCCTCTTTGAGCCCCTTTTACTTCCACAGGTTCCTGTTGTGTCCCCTTGCCGCTCCTTTACTTCTGTGGTAGGGTCTGTCCCACTACTATGCCCATCTACCACCTCAGCTGCCTGCGATGCCTCACACAGGGATCTTCTCAAGTGACTCCTACAGACAATCCCTCCATGTCTGCCAAAACACACAGCCTGCCTTTCCTCCTTACAAGCAACCCAACAGGATGTCACAATGAACAGACTAACGCAAGGAACAATACTAGCATTTACTACTATTTTCATAGCGCAAAATGCCCCATTGCATCCAAAATGGACCCAGGGATGCATTCTGCGTTAAGAAAACAGTGATAAATACAATACAACAGAACAGGAGAAGCAGTAGCCACGCAGGGTCTAGACTTATCCTCTTGGGTAGGAATTTGTTAGTGAAAATACGACCAATTACAAGAACGTTCGTAATTTTTGGTAATTTTGCATCACAAGAGTAACACTTAATTACTGCTATTACTCAGGAGTAATTAAGATTTTGCCAAGGCTTATTTGTTACTATTTCACCACACCGATTCTCATCCTGATCTTCTGCAGCTTGTCACCACAAAAACACCGCCCAGCAGACCCGACAGTAGGCTGTTGCATCCACCAGACTGTCGGTTATTAATGCCAGATTATCGTAGCCTCTCCTACAGACCATCAGGCACCTTGTTGTTTTATTTTTATTTTTATTTTTTACACCCACTGCAGGCCCCCAATAAACCTGACTCTTGCCCGCAATGCAGCTTGCTGTAGCCCTCCTATACTCCCTTCCGTAGCCCTACCCGAACATCCAGGGCCCTCCGATATTCCTGTCGCCCGTCCCCTAAGCGATCCATCTTGTATTACCCCCCCCTGCAGAGGTCTTGCACCGATATTCCTGATCTGATGTCTGTCGCTATAGTGTCTGGTCCGCAGTGGAGAGTCCTAGAGGATGGAGTGGGGGTATCTCTAGACTGATGGCAACCCAAAAGGTGCAGAGAAGTGATGAGGGTTACTTAAATATGGTGAAGCGCTTCGAGAAAAAAAACTTTTTTGATTCAAGATTAGGCATATGTAGAGGCTATCATAAAAACATGTTGCTCCACTGCCCTTGGTTCATTGGACAGCGATGGTTGTCTGTTGCCCTGGCGATAGGTGAAATGCAATGGATTGACATTTATCATAAGTTTGTACTGTCCACCTCCTTTCTCACTGAACCATCCCTTGCTGACCTCCTTTGGAAGATCAGGATTTCTAGGTTGTTGCGTAAATAGCACAGCTTTGCAAGGAGTATGATTTCCACCAGTCTCCTGTTCTCTAAAGTTGGATGCGCAGCCTGATGCATTGGATGGACCAGTGATGCAGCTTTTTATAGTTAGTCCAATATTAGTTTATTCAAGACCTTTCTGAACCTCATCAGAAGATATTGGCCTAATTCGATCAATTAATATCATTGAAACGATCTACCTCATCACAACAATGTCAGTATTAAACTTTTTAGGTCGATCATTCGAGACCTCTTGTATACACTTTAGTTTATACTTGTATGTACTTTGTGGGCTCTGGAGATGAGCCCTAGGACAGGTCTGTTCCGCTTAGGGACTTTTTTTTTCTGTTCAACTGCCTCTATTTAACTGTCTTGATAGAAAACGACCAATAGAGGTCAGTAAAATACCAGAATTGCTTTCTACTTAGGTTCTTTCATTCTTTAGATTCCAGTCCTTAGAAATGGTCTTCCACGAGCACCTGTAGACAATGTTTTTTTCAAATCTTGTATTTTCAGTGATACAACCAACGAAGGCCCTGATTTTATATTAAAAACAGAGCTTTGGACTATACCATTTCCTGCTGAAAGGCACTGTTTCTCTCAAAGTGTTCTAACCTGGCGTGTCACGCAGTTTAATGCTTACTTTTCCTCCATGTTAAGCAACAGTAGATGCTTCAGCACCCAGGCTAATGTGCTGCATAGCTAAATACATATAAGGTCCCAAAGGCGAGACCGATTGTATTGCAAATACTTGTTAAGATGGATTCTCCTTGTGAGGCTAGCCTGCTCTAGCCAATCATTGCCTCGTCACTGACACCATCTCTGAGGTTATTAATTAACCGTTTGAAATCAAAAGCTTGAAAGAGCACAAGTGCAAAATTAAAAGCCTGAAAGCTAATTGTCTAAAAACACATATTTAAGAGTCTGTAAAAAGGATATCAAGGAAAAAGGTAATGCCTATATTCGGATCGCTGAATGGTTGGCGTAAATTTTTAAAGATTAAACTAAGAGTTAGGCTGAGTAATAGAATGAGAAAGTGACAATGTCGGGTTACGGTTAGGGCCTTTAGCAGCCTGTGAGGGTTATATTTCGGGTTGGAAAAGTTGACAGCTTATTATTGGTGAACAGATTATGGCTAGTTAACATATCTTTGTGATCTTGATGACATGTGCCATACCTTTTTAATAAGGAAAAAATAACTTTTTCCAAGTTTTGAAGTTAGAAGAAACTACATGGACTACAGTAAATGTATTGAATGTAAAGTTACAAACTTTTGACTTTTCGAACTTAATTTGTCTTTTAATCTAGATTCCTTTGTGAGGGTAAGCACGCCTGTGGTGTTAAAATGGGACGCGTTGGTAGTATGAAACATTACAGTGAGGGCACATCGTTTGCACTGGTGCCAGTGTCTTGTTATAAAAGAAACCGTGGTTCTCCAGGGACATATTTCAAGAAGTGGCAACACGTAAAATGTATAATAGATCAGAAAACACATTGCCAAATTGTGTCCATAAACTGAATGATGGCCTCTGACTGAGTAGGAAGGAGTTAAAACTGAGTTCAGACTTGAAAAAAAATACCTTCTTAATGTACATATACATAAAATAATATACTAAAGTGTGCTCAGTGTCCCTGTGTTTACAAAAATAAATGACTCGAAAAGCGTATAAATAAAGTCAAACCCAAAGTATCTGAGCTGTCTATCCCATTCAGACGGTGTTTGCATTTAATCTTGGTAGGTCTGTAGGGATGTCCACATCTGAGCTGAACCTGTGAGTGGTGCTTGGCTGTGTTTCAAGAGTGGTTGTCTTGGGTGCATTGCAAGCCCCTAGCGCCCCTCTGAGAGCCCACATCAGAGTTTGTTATCCTTTTATTTGGATTCAAAACTCTTGAGTATATTCAGTCTCTCATCCACCTCTTTTTAGCACCTTCAGTCTCCTCTTCACTCTTGTAACATGCATCGGGAATAGTCAGCCGGCCATATTCCTTCAATTCTTTGTGGTGAGAGTGAAGGCGCAAGAGGACACAGCCTTGACCCATGGTAGACTCTTCTTCAGGTGGTAACAAACCTTGTGGTGCAGCCTGCGGTAAGCGATCCCTGAACCCTTGTGGGGTGCTGCATGCACAGCACTCGGAGAGCAGGCTGGAGGTGATCTAGTTCCAGCTTAGGTGCTGCGCTGTGTCGCGGTTTTCTCTCGGGTGTTTGCGTTGATGGCTTCTTTCCTTGAGATTGGACACTGAAAAGTTTGAGTATTTCATGATTTTGTTTCCCTTTGCTGGTGCTGGGGCGGAGCGTGGTGCTGCGCTGGAGTATCCCGGTAGACTGGCCTCTTTGTGTATTTGCGTGTCTGTGGCGCGTTGCTGTTGGCCCACATCTTCTCCTCTGGTTAACCTAGCCTAGCTGTGATTTTTCAAAATATATTTTTATATAAATCTTACATGCGCTAAGCGTATGTCCAAACGACCACATTAAAGCAAATAATGGCTACCTATACTAAATCAAACCGCGTCACGCAGTACGTAACTGTGCCCACAGCAGGCTGTTTAAAAGTCCTTGCTGCTAGACAAGGGAGAAAACAAAACACACATCTGAAACAGTGGACCACAGATGTGGGGCCGTGGTAGTGCACACCTGTCCCAAAGAGTTGGAGCAGGGGTTCCTCAGATGAGGTCTGGTGACAGGAGTATGAGTGCTCTGGGTGATTTGTTGGGTGAGTTACCTTTTGTATCTTGCCTACAGATAGCTAGCTGCCTGTCGAGAGCTATTGTAAACACACATGTACATACAGAAAGGGACGTTTGGACTATTCCTGGGCGTGAAATACCGCTCTGCTCATCACGTTTTTCCCGCTCTGCGTGGAGCGTAGAGTTCTGAAGAACTCTGCGGAGTGGAGCACGAGCGAGGAAAATAATAATAATGAGTTTTGTAGGGCGCGAACAGCTACCTCACATGGAGGTGTCCCGGCGCTGTGAGAACAGACTAACCATATGCCAGGTGACAAATCTTAGCGTAGTGGAGTGAAAAGCCAGGTTTTTACCAGTCGTTTAAAGCAAGTTTCAGAAGGGGCCTGTTGTAGGGCAGGAGGGAGAGAGTTCCATAACCCCGCCACATTGGCCGAGAAGGTTCTTCCACCCAACCGCGCTCTTCGCGCTCGAGGGACCACGAGCTGCCCCCGCCCATTGGAGCGGAGGGTCCTCGACTGATGATACCTGGGTAGCCTGGCTCTCAAATAATTGGGACAGGTGCCATACAGGGACCTGAAGGCCAGCGTCAAGGTTTTGAACTTGATCCTACTGGCCACTGGAAGCCAGTGCAGTGCTCGAAGATGCGGAGAGACTGGGTGCTTAAAAGGAATACACCTCAACAGTCTCGCAGCCTCATTCTGCACCGTCTGTAGGTGCTGGATTAAGTATTGGGGAAGACCCAGATAAAGTCCGTTGGCGTAGTCCAGCCTCGGTGTTACTGTGGCATGGACTACAGTCTTAAGGCACTCTTCTGGTAGAAGTCTCAGGATCTTGCGCAGGTTCCTCAGCTTGGATAGACAGCATCCTGCTACCTGCTGAATATGAGAAGCAAAGGAAAGACTGCTATCCCAGCGGACTCCCAAGTTTTTTACACTCTGGCTCTGCGACGGGGGCATCCCCATTTCCACCGGCCACCAGAACTCTGCAGGGGGGGTGATCCCTTGCCAAAGAAGATGACCTCTGTCTTCTCAGCATTCAATTTGAGTTTGTTTGCGTTCATCCATCTGGCCACATCTCGGAGGCACCCCTTAAAATTTGCAAAAGCGCCTTCCGACACCTCCGGGTATGGGAACACCAGCTGGGTGTCGTCAGCATAGGATATTGCCTTGACTCCCCAGTTTGCAATGAGTGTAAACAGAGGTGCCAAGTAAACATTAAATAGTACCGGGCTCAGAGCCGACCCCTGGGGAACACCGCATTTTATCTTGGTGGGTTTAGCCACAATATGACCCAATGCCACCTTCTGTGTTCTTTGTGACAGTTACGACTGAACCCATCCCAGTGCTTGGTCCTTTAGCCCTAATCTTACTCCAGACCACCTCCTGGCTACATTTCTCTACGTGTGCGGTCACAGGTGGGTGCTACCGCTCATGTTGAGAAACCTGTTCGCGTTGAGGAAGCTGCAGCTGGAGTACAGTATCTACTCGAATGGCAGAAGCAGCGCCCTCTTGTGGTGTTCGCACTTTTACAACGCAGGACAAACACCCTGCGCTAAAAATCAGCCCGAACGGCGTGGCTTAAAGCACTGCGCCGCTTGCAGAACTCCACTTTGTGGAGTTCTGCTAAGAGGGATGTCCATCAGCTTTGGTATCCGCCCACTACATTATGCGGACATGAGCACCCTTAAAAGAGGAGCCCATGCGTACTGCCAATGTACGAGCCTATCATCGTTAAACTTGTCTGGTCCTTCCCCGTCTCGCCCCCTCTTTAAATATCTTTTCTCCCTGAGGGTATGGCAGGTACTACTTGGTCGGCAACTTTTTTTTCTTCAAGTGCTTATATCCAACTTTGAAACACTGGTGGCCATTTTAGCCCCCCCTCACCCCCACCCCAATTAAATCTTTTAAAGATGGCCGACTGCCATTTCAGAACAGTAAAAATACAAAAATAAATTGAAAAGGAGACCCTAAAACAAGAGGCTGCAGTTGATGGCACTTAGCTGCCTGATCCCTGTGAGGAAAATAAATAAAAAGCATTGGCAAAGCCAGTATCTCGAGATAGCTCTATGTCATTAAGAATGCAGCACACAAGCCCCTTTTCCCGTGCAGCAGGGTGACACTTTGGGCTCCGAGGCTGCGGCTTCAGCGGTGGTCAGAACTTTGCCAGTGTCGAGTGAGTGTACTATGCTCCCGGAGAGTGTGCTTTACCTTTGTAGGTGTGGAGTTGACCCATTGGAGCACGCCGCAGCCCACATTACATACCTCTGCTGTGATGCTTACTCGTTGCATAGTTTGCAAACTGTCACTGTGCCTCTTAAGAAAGCATTGGCTTCCGCGGGGTCAAGTTGACGCTGGTGGAGAAATGACTCCAAGCTTTTTATTTCCCTTCCTGAATAGGGCATTTCCTTTAAAGGGGCGAGGTTTACAGACAGTTCAGAACTCAGCGGCCAGGCTTCTGTATCGGCTCCCAAAGCCGGCTTCGGGCTCACCTTTTCCAAGAGCTTCAAAGCGCTGTGCTATATGTTCAGAGCCCACGTTGCATACAGGGTCTGGTGGTGCATTATCAGCCCACGCGGATGCTGAGGTCCCTGAACCTGGCCTTGAGCCCGGTGCCTCGGTTTCGCTTGGCCCGAAAGGGAGGGCGTGGGCGCGCCTTCTCAGTTCTGGGTCTGAAACTGTGGCACTCACTACCAGAGCCCACAAGAAAGTGCACTTCTGCACTTGCACTCCTTAAAGGCCTGAAGTGCTGGCTGCTTTAAAGCGTTGGTCTGACATCTCTCCCGTTGCTAAGCGCCAGGCAGTGGCGTGGCAAGGTCAAGTGGTCCCGGTGCGGAACACTTCTGGTCAACCCCGGCTTGGCAAAATGTGTTTAAAACACATATGTTTGCCATTTTGTCCACCCCTCAGTGATGTCACCCAGGGCGGCCCGCACCCACCGCACCCCCCCCCCCCTTCCTACGCCACTGGCACCAGGAAACACTTTTTGGATAACTAGGCGCCTTACAAGATTATATATAATAATTAAGCTTGAACTCCTACAGCTGTATCATTTGAACACTTAAAAATGTGTTGAGGCAAAGTGTCACAGCTAGGAAATCAACTGGTTGTTTTACAATTTAAGGTTCATTTTTAGCATCGTTAAAAAAGGTAATCTTTGACTTAAGTTAATTATTTACCTCCCAAATATCCACGCACGTCTTGCTTTTTGGTTTCGAAAAAACCTTCTCCCCTCCGACAAATGGTCAATTTGGAGCAGTCTCTGAAAGAGCAGTCGGTAGGGGGGGCGCAGGCGAATAGTCGCGGTAGCGACTAGGACAGATTGGCATTAACATTTAGATTTAAAAGCCCACCCCCACCCCCCGTTGTGTATCTGACCGGCTGCTCACACTCGCCTGCCACGGGGCTTCCAGTGCTCAGAGGCTCTTGGCAAAGGTTGCTTGTCCCTGTGCCTGCTGGCGGAAGCCCCTTCCCTCTTCAGCTGGGGGAGGGATGCAGCAGCTACTGCCAAATGCCTCGAGTGGTAGGTGGGGGTGCACTACTCATTTGAGGAGTAGGGTCGGTACTGATTACAGAAGTCGGTTCTCTGTCTAGTGGTTTGGGCCATTGGCGAGCATTCCCCATCACCATGCATGTGTTCAAGATAAAGAACTACATTGAATCGGTGCCTGGGGTGGGGTTTGGCCCATTCACAGTGGGATGGCGCCATCTGGTGGATGTGCATAGTCTAGCCTCTTAAGGTTGGAACTCTCAGGATGCAAAGCTTGAACTTTCATTCTCCAGTCACCCTCCATTTGTACCTGTCTTTTTTTTTGGGGGGGGGTCTGGGTTGACTGCAGTAGTGTTTTCCTTTTGTGATCAATAGGAACAAAAAGCTTTGAGAGCCCCCCGAGAGGGCCCTGGCTCCTACATGCGGATTTGCCCAACTATCGCATGTTGTTCAGCGGTAAGAGTGTGCGTCTTTTACAAAGAGAGTGCTTGTATTAGACGTTTTGCCTCCCTAGAAAGCTAATGCTAAAACAGTTGGCCTGAATTGTCATAGGTTTGAAGCGTTATTTTGAAAACTTGTGACCAAGGCAATGGCCCCGAGTTATTTATTGTAAAAATCATGTTGAAGTAGGCAAGGCTTTCGGTGTTGGCTACCCTCTCTCTGACACCTCTGAGATGCTTGGTTTGCCTCTCTTAGGAGGGACTGTGTATATTTTTGCCATATGTAATCTGGTTACATATTCTTTTCTGACGGACGATGGCTGGTTTGTAGTGAAGTTCATGCTGTTTTTGTAGAGTACAGTAGGCCTGAGTTGGCCATGGCTAAGAGCTGAACATAAGCTGGATTGCAAACATTGTGTCAGATGTCCTAGGCCGGTTGTGAAAAGCGCCAGTCAATACCAGTCAGCCCTTTTAAGTGTACTAGTGTTCTGTGCCAAAAGCTGTACACAGGTATTCTGTTGCATGTAAGCACAGATTGCCGTGGGGCATGAGGGGTTTCATAGTTGTAACCCTCATGGTAGGAGATTTGCACTGCGAGGATCCTGGTTTGGGCCGTTAGGACAAATTGTGCATTGTTTAGCAAACTGTAGTTTGGGACAGGTTTGTGTCATGTATGTATGCCGGGTGGTTGCCTTGCGGCAAAGCTTTTGCTCTGCACAGTATGCCAGCATCGGTTATGCTGCCAAGTCAGTAATAAAGGCTAAGCACTTAATTGGCTAATGCGAAAAGACTGTCTGAGGCCTCGTGTCTGTTCTGTTTATTACCAAAAGTGGACTTATTTGTAGTGAAACAGTTGCTGGACAGTCCGCCCCTAAAGATGGATAGTTCACGCATGCAGACAAAGGAGCTCTGTCACATGGAGTCTGCCTAGAATACTGTGGTGTAGATCCCTCTGGGACATGTTCTGGCTTCCATTTGACAGCCCTTGGGAGGCCTCTCGGGATTAGGATTTTATATTTTGCTAACCGAATTTTTTAGAGGTTTGTCATTTTTCTGTATAGCGCTTAGGCGGTGTGTGTATTAAAGTATTTTTGTTGTTGTTGTTGTAGATCTGGCCCAACATAAAAATCATGCATACACATACATACGTTGAGGGTCTCTGAGTCAGCCATTGGTCTATTTAAGTGTCATTCACATTTTGTTCCTGCACATGACGGCCTGTAGCGTGGAAGAGTGGATCAGACAACTTTGACGTGTTAGCTGTGTTGCCATTTGATAGATTGCATTTGCCTGATCACGTGCACATCCACTTGAAGTAGTGTGAGCTTCCGTTCCTTGACTTTTGCAGCAATCATTTTAGTTTCATATTTTCTCCTTTTTAAGTTATTTCTTTACAGCCCCTGGCAGCTTCCTAGACCACACCACCTGGCCACTCGTTTATTGCTCATTTCATCTGCCGTGCACCGAATCCCATGGGTCCGCTGCTACAACCCGTCATCCATCTTGAAGGGTTTTGTTCATAGGGTATCATTGTTTTATCATACTAAGATGGCCGCTCCCTCCAGAGCTCACGGTCACACAAGTCTTAAAGGCGGAGGGGTGAGAACACGTGCAGCCGAATCAACAGTAATGCAAGTCATACAGGCTGAGGTGAGAGCACCTTCTGCAGAATTTACAGTAACACAGACATGGGATGCGAGTGAGCCGTAGCTCCCTGCCAGCACATTCAGAGTGTGAGACAGGCACAGGAGCGCCCAGCTCTGTAGCGCTTACAGTAACACGTTACACGGGCACAGGTAACACATTGCACAGAAGGAGAAATAACTGCTTGGTTACCTTTGAGTAACCTGAATAAGTCCTTGTACTACGAAAGTGTCCCATCGGTGGACCATGCAGCAGGCAAACGAACCCATTTCTACAGGTGAAGCAAGAGAGGCGAATCTCCATGTAGAGCCTTGAAGGGGGTGAGAGGGGTCATGTTTTAAATATAAAGCATGGGCCCTGTGTGGAGTTTCATTATTGAACACCGGTCATAATGCCAAGCGGGGAAGAAGGCACCTTTGGGAGTAGAAAGTGCAAGATAGGCCTGCCTGCTGTCTTCAGAGGGAGGACTGATCGCAGTCTTACAGGTGTTGAGTGGGTTTACTACACTGCCTAACCTCTTCCATGCGTCGGACAGCCCCCCAGCCGTCCAATTTGCGCACGCTTATTAATTCGCCCGCAGAGCGGGGAAATGTGCGCCGCATGGAAGCAGTTAAAGTAAAACTTCATTTTGTTCCAGAATATGGTAGATTGCAAGGTATGTCCTGCACAACCGATTGTATAACCTGGTGATGCTCCCTCGTTCACCCTCATCCAGGACATATGGTTCTCTTCCATCCTGTTGGTTCAACTCATTCCAACTGTTGCTTTTCCTTCTTTCAGATCACTGTGATATTCAAGAGTTATCCTGGCTGTGTTGAACAGAAGGTCTACCAAGCGTCCACAGGGGACCTCCCTCTGGCCTTCAACGATGGGACAAGGAACGGTGGGCTTGCTGAAGGAGCTGGCAGCCTGCACATCACTGAAAAGCCAGCGTTTGGCCAAGTAGAAATCCAAGCGCTTTACATTGGCAGCACTATCCTCATCCGCCAAGTGGGCCGCTACCTCACCTTCGCCATCCGGGTGCCAGAGGACACTCTGAACCTGTCGGAGGAGAGCAGCAGCAGCCTGCAGCTCTGCCTGCACGGGTGCCCCAGGGACGAACTCATCCAGGAGCACCGGCTGAGCCTGGAGCGGGCCAGTCCACTCTGGCCAGTATCCCGTAAAGCCTACACCGTGGAGGCAGCCACCGAGCAGTGTCGGGACATTCTGCAGGTAGAGGACGTGTACTTCCATTCTTGCGTCTTTGACCTTCTCACTACGGGTGACCCAGAGTTTTCCAAGGCGGCACATGGGGCACTTGAAGACCTCAAGGCACTGTATCCAAGTAGGCTGAAGCTTAGTGCTGCCCCAAAGACCGTCATCTTGCCGGTCGGATCGCTGGCAGCGAAGGGACAGTCTTCCACCTTTCTGCTTTGCTCTGTCCTTTTTCTTCTTGCTGTGCTCTGTTGTGGATAAGGCCTAAAAGAAGTGATGTACTGTACACATCTCTGGTTTGGCATAAGACCATCACTGGAGGCGCAGGGTAGGATGGCCAACCGCTTACTTCTCACCTCTGCTGCTATGGTGCCAAAGGCAAGTCACCACCAAGTTTCTGATCGACAGAAAGTAATCCCTGAAGAAGCCAGAATGTTACTCCACCACATCATGCTGCCGCCTTCGTAACCTGAAGGCAAAACCTAACCATGGTCTTATGCTGCTGGAGACTATCCTGACTTATTTCCTTAATTTACTAGTCAGCCAGAGAGATTTATTGAAATCAAAAACTAGCATTCGGACATGATATGGTTTTGTGTACTCCCTTTGCTTCTTCAGAGGCCCGATAGGTCTATGTGCCACCCCCCCCTGCTATGGAAAGGCGTGGGCGCTGTGTGCCATGGTTTCCATCACTACAGTTGAAGTGAACGAGCTGGCACATGGAAAGGTGAAAGCACAGACTGTCCTTTCTTCCTAAATGCCCAACACTTGGGTTGACTGCAACCGCAATATGTAGAGTGGAGACTGCGTGGACTGCCCCCCTCTATCCCAGATATCTGTAGAGCTACTGGAACACCTGGTTCTGCCTGCATTGCCCTGAAAACACTCCGACCTGGACACTCAAAATCTGAAAGTGTTTGTACATTAAGACTTGTATGTAATATGTTTTTTCATTGCATTGGTAATGTTCAAACAGTGATATGAACAGAGTAAAATTATTCATATTTAATCTGTCTGCAGTTCACAATTATGTTCCCGCTTCACCCTCCTATGGATGTTGATTTGATGCGTGTGGAGGATGCATCCTTACAAGATGTGCACTGGTGGAACACTTACGAAGAGGATGCTAGCTGGTTGTTTAGCGGTTTGTATTCTAGTATTCAATACAGGGATTGTATAGTGTTCTTTTGGGGTGCAAGAAGACATGGTGATTATGCCAGGGAGATGCGGTTGACTAGCAGACTTCACAAAAAGGGGTTATTTTAATCGCTTTGCTACATTTTTTTCTTGTGCCCATTATTAACATCCATAAACATCCAGAGTTGCAAAGTGCTGAAAAATCTCCCACCTATTGCGATTCAGGATTACGGTAGGCCGAGGGCTGGGAGGAGGGAGTGGGGGGATGGCCAGGCTGTGTTTGTCCAATGCCATATTGTATAGGTAAGATGCAGTGTATAGACAACTTGACTGGTCAGTGACCATCCCAGGATGAAAGGGGTGCCCAAATTCTTAAGATGTTGCAGGTTCAAACAAATGTTGGTAACATTAAGATGTCTTCACACCCGTTCAAGGCCCTCCCATACAGGATACAGGGGGCAACTTTGAGCCCCAGTTTTTTCAAACTTGAGTTCCGCGAAACGAACACGACTAGACAAATGAATTATCAAGTAAAACCTTTTATTATTAAATAAGTGTTGGGATCCTCAGCTCACAGGAGTTTTCACATTAGTCCTGACAGTCTCACATTTCAACACTCTGCAGTTGCTTCAGAAAAGTGGAATGGATACGTCACATTCTTAAATTTCATACCGCGTATAAGATCCTTCTAAAAATTATTGTAATTTTTTTATACTTTTTATTAAATTATTCACACTTCATTTAATCAGCCTTTGGAGTCTGTATTAGCGGTCTATGGACCCCGTTGGTCTGGATTTTTGTGGCCCCGCATCTGCTGGAGGGCAGCGGTGTGTATCGCCTTTATTATGATCTGCGATTTGCTGCTTTAGAGCCAGGTTTGCCCTTTTGAAATAAAAGCACATACCTCTAAACTTAACCTGTAACATTCCAGAAAGAGCCCGTCCACTCAAACAATCCGCTAAGGATTTTAAATAAGATCTGTTGTGTAGTGACCATTACTACCAGCTCCTTTTTGAAGGAAAAAAAGAATTTGCCTGCGCGTCATTGTAATGTAACTTTGGGAGAGACCGCTGGCCCTTGCAAGCCGTGTGGTAATGAAGGACATACAGGTATTCACCTCTACACTACAGGGGATCACTGTCTCGATTTGAAAAAGCTTCAGGGGTGGCGGCAGATTACCTACAGTGCACCACAACACTCCTTGCTGAACCTGAGCAGTGATGAGCAATGAACAGCAAATGTGGAGGCTTGGCTCAATAAATGGTACCTTAGATTGCATTTTCTGGGCTTGAAATTTTACAAAATCAGTAGTAGTTTTGCATATTTGTAATTAGGGCTCCTGGTTTTATATTTATTTTTTTGACAATTCCGTGTGTATTTATCCATATTTCTTTTTGGCTAATTTTATCTTATTGATCCATATTTATTTTGGGTTTGGGGAAAAATGAAGCTAAAATTAGTATATTTCCACATTTATTTAACCAGTAAATATGCACTCATGCTTGAATGCCTACAACTGCAAAAGTTAAATCAATGCACTTATAAGAGAATATGCAGATTTCATTATCAACCTTGTGCATATCTACTTCTGTTTTAAGTTTTTACTAAAATTATTTTTTTTGTAGCCACCTTATCTATCAATCCACACAGCCATTGACCTGGCAGTCATGGCAGACAGTATTTAGAATTACTCAAAAAGCAACCTAATTTCCGTTTTTATCCATATTTAAAAATAAATACAGACAAGAAAATAAATGTTTTCTGTCAGTAAAAATGCAAAACATGGAGCCTTAATTGTAATGTGCTTTAATTCCTGGACTTAATTTGGGGTAGGATAGGATCAAAAGCAAAAAGTGTGCCACAGGATGGTCTTTTGTGTTTTTTTTTATATCAGCACACACTGCCAAGTACAGCTATATAATTGTTGGGGAAAGTTACCCTCTGTTAACTTTGTTAAAGCAGCAATACAGTCCTATAAGGCGCAAGTATCGAGTATTAAGTAAATGGTGGTTCTAATCAAAAACTGAAAAATTCTTTGGTGCAAAAAACAGGGTGCAAGGCAATCTGCTTTTATTCTAAGCAATTTGAGACTGTTTTATCAACTATAAAAGAATGATCAGATGTGTATAATTTTTTTCAGTCATCAAAATAAAGAACCAGGTTACATTGCTGGGTTTTAGGTCTGCAACCGGTTTATCTCTGCAGTGGACACCAGGACCTCTGTTATTTCGCAGCTAGGAAATGGGCAAAAAATGTAAACTTTTAGTAGGTTTGTCCCGGAGAGCGGATATAAGGCCAGGAAAACAGTTCCTCAAGAGTTGGTATGTTAGCACAGTGGGACAGGGGGCAGACTGATGACACGTAGAGCTTGCAGGTTTATATATCTGTGCTGTCCACTCAACCACTGGCTGGACCGAGAATCTGGTGAAACTTATATAAAATTAACCTAGGTGTGGCATTAAAGAGCAAATTCTAGGACACAGACTGGTATCCCGCAATGGTTTTTACCTTGGTGTCCTATGCAGTAGGAAACTTATGGTATTGGGAATTATGAAAATTAGCAGACTGTCATCTTTAGGTTGTAAAAACTCCAGTCCTGGGATGGGAATACACTTTCTAGTAATGGTTAAAGAAACAGATTTCTTCACAACTTTATAGGAGGCCGAGGAGATAAATATGAAAGCAGCGAGAGGTAAGATCAGAATATGAGTGGAATAAAGTCAGAACACAATAAATAGGAAGGGGAGCATATGTAACATGGAAAGGATCACGTATGCTCCAAAAGTAAGTTGTGTGTAACGGGGTGATGCAGGGCTTTAGCCTGTGTCTTGGTGCTCTGTGATCCCGAAGAGACCAGGAATGGCCGAATACACCCAATAAGCCCCCAGCAGTGCAAGTGCCACAGAGAACTCCCCTAAAACAGACTTCATGGCGTGCTGCATTTCAGTATTTTTTTTAAATAGTTTTTTGTCAAGAAATCTCTTACATCGTACAAATCACATACGTAACAGATGTGAAGTATAAAAATGATATTTACACTCTGCAAAGAAACACAGTTCAGAGCTCACTTCCCCCCCGTGATGGAACAGGATGTTTGTCACCCAGCAGCACACAGACGCGCGCAAGTCCTAGCACACTCATCCACGTATGCACACCAGTGGAAGGGAAGGAGTTACTTGGGGTTATGTATGGGGAAGGACTGGTTGGGGGTCACCTAAAGCTTGAAACGAGAATAAACTCTCCGTTTCCAAAGTCCATGGGCAAAGGGCATGTTAAATGTCACTGTTCGTAAAAATGCCGCCTGGCCTCTTGCGTCTCTTGTTGAGCGTGTCGAGGTTCATGTCCATAGCTCTGCAGAGAGGGTCTCCTTGTTCCCTGAAATCTGAAGGTTGCTCCTGAAAACCTGCTTGGTGGGAGTCGGTCCAAGAACACAACATCACCCCGTGTGCCCCTAGTGCCATGCGGACAACCACTGCACCCAATCAGTAAGGATGCCAGGCTTTACACCAGGGGGCAGGAGGGCGACGAATGTAATGGAGTGTACCGACTCACCCACCCCATGGCCCTCACCCCTTCAAGTCTGTGAGCAGCACTCCGGTCAGTCCATGGAGGTGACCCACGCTACCTGTAAACGTTGCTTTGAAAACACCTTGTAAATGGCACATATTTTCTGGTTCATAATCAGGAAACTAGTTTCTGCCATTCTCTTGCCTGGAGAAAGAAAGGGTTGCAGAAATACTTGAAACAAAAGAATGTATATACAACAAAGATGGCCACCCTGTTTGAGGAGGTGCGCTGCCTTTAGAGTTTGTCCGACTTTTGTTGCAGTTCGGTGTTGAAACGTTTCATGAACCCCTTTTGGCTGAGCAGGCATTCGGATGAAGGGAGGGGATGGCTTCAGTCCAGGCCTAAAGCTTTCGGTAAAGCCTCACAGCGCACCCTTTGGAAAAGGCTTCTACCATAGCACAAAGAAGTAGACCTCTTAGCAGGACATGGGGCCACCGTCAGGCCACGTGTGTGTAACGCATGCGTGGAGAAACGTAATTGAAACAGTTGTTGCACCTCTGTTTCCTTTAGAAACCTTCCTGCCTCTATTTTTGTTACACATGTAGCAGTCGCTCAGAGGCTGACGAGGGTGCTGGGCTGTAGTGCAGGTGAGGGCTGCTGTCTCTGCTTTGGAGGGATGCAAGGAAGGAGAGGATGCTGGCTTTGGGTTACCCAAAGAGAAGGCAGTGTCATGAAAAAGATAAAAAGGTCACTTTTTAAAAGTCCCTGTGTCTGTTTGAACACAGTTGGAATAAGGAATGTTTAAGAAGATGAGAAATGGAGTCGTCTCTACCCACCGCCCCCAAGCAGCATGTGCGCTGTTCATAACAAGTAATATTTACACCAATCCGCAGAAGTCGAGGAGTTCAGGTCCAGCGGTTTTGATCTTGGTGAGGTCCGGTGAGCCACTGGTCGAGGGAAGAAGAGTTTTGCAGCAGTCTGGCTCTTGCGTTAAGGCTCACCCAACATCGTTCTCGCGTGTTTAGGTTTCAGGCAGTTCCTGTACAACACCTGCAGAGAGTCCAGAACACCGGTCCAGCCAGGAAGTGGACCGGTGGGGATTGTCAAAGGTACCTGCCAGCGCTCTCCTTCCTCTTCATCCCCCAGGCCGGTAGGACGGTGTAGGTGACTTGTGCTATTGCAGGTGCCCGGGAGCTTAGTCTGGTGACATTTCAGGCGTGAATCATACCAGGTGCCTTATCTTCTGTTTCTGGGCTTAGTGCTGCTGTTGGAGACGGCCTGGGTTGTGCAGCCACTGACCTATCCAAAGTAACAAACCAAGGCAATTTTAGGATTGCTTTCTACTCCTGATACCCCTGAGCAGTATACGTGCAGTCATAACACTAGATTGGCGGGGACTCTTTGTAGGCAGACAAGACTCTGGTGTTTGGCACATAACTGGCGATCATTTTAATAAAAGACTGCTCGTTTTGTCACTAGGATAAAGTAATGTGTCCAGCCATATCCCTAATACCTAAAGACCATCCTGGTTTATGGGTTGATCAACCTCAGACCGCTTTAGAATTGAGATGTTTCCAATGCGGTCTGTTCACCGAGGGCTACACTGTGGCAGACCGGTCACTGTTTGAGTGAGTCGGCTTAGAGTTCTGACCTGTTCTGTGGGAAGGACACTACTGTGTTGCAACCAAGCCATGCCTCTTCGTTACCTGGCGTACTCATTGGTGTATGGGCCCAAAGCATCGTTTTGGAGCTGGTGCAGGCCTCTGTGAGAAGAAAGGGGTCAATCTGTGTAGGTGGTGGTACTATGATGGAGATGCCAGAACTGTGTTGAAAAGAGGCCTCTGCAGCTAGTTGCTTTGGTCTTTCCTTGGTGGTGCTCGTTGGCAGCTCTGTTCGGTTAGTAAAGTGTTGAGGGCACGGTCTCTTAAGCGAATGCTCCTTAGGGCACCATGGAAGAGTAACTGCTTCTGCGACACACAAGTGTGCTTCAAAAGAAATAAGAGCACCTATTTTGGCACAAGACTGGCGCGAGCTACAAGGCTTATGCAAAGCTACAGCACGTGGGGAAGAATTGGAGCTCCTACATCAGACAAACTTGCTTCAATCGAGACCTCCATAGCTCACCTTTCTTCTCAGGCATGGCGTTCTTCGGCTTTCTAATCCAGGAGCGACGTTAAAGTTCCTTGAGGGCACATGTTTTCACCTCTTTTACAAACTAATGTAAAAATGGGAACAACAAAAAATATACAAATAGTAGGCTTTGTGTTTGAGCGTGTGCTTGCCTCTTTTTTCCACACTGCGAGGTCTGGGCTCTAGTTGAGGATCCTTGAAGGGCACCTGCTTGCCGAGTGTCTGAACTACTCGCTTTTCCATTTTCCAGACAGCCACGCTCCTGCTTTTGCTGCGAATTATTGAGGCACATGTTTACCCTGTGGTTGAGCTGCACACGTGCCCTCGACGGCCAGATCCGCGCTCTAGTTGCAGATTTTTGATGGGCATTAGCTTGCCATGTGTTTGAGCTGCACACGTAGTTATAGATTCTTCAATGCTTTAGTCCTGTGATGCCAATAAGAAGTTGGAAGCCATGCGGGTCCCAGCCTGACATGACTGGTTGAAAGGATCCTTTGAATGGCCTCCATCAGGAGGTGACTGGAGGCGTACAGGATGATGACTTGCTGTAAGGTTGGCATGTCCTGTAATTTAAGCTTTACGCATAATGCTGTGCTTTCTCAGTTGCTCCACCCCAAGAGACAAGGGCATTGTTACCAATCTTGGTAGTTGAGTGATAAAGTACTCGTGTCCTAGGAGAGAGTGCAAGGCGTTTGTGCTCTGAAGGTGTTGCATAAAAGCTCTTTCATCTTTCATTTCTGAATTAATCTATTGTCACTAATTTCTGTAGGCATTTTGTGTAAAATGTTAACCTCAAACCCAATATTTCCCTCATACTAAGTCTACACCCGTGACATCCGCCTGACCAGCTGTACAATCCAGCAACACCTGGGTATGCGGAAGCCAAGCAAAAAAATTCCAGTTTTGACAAAGCTAGCCCCTCTTGCAGCACAACCTCTATAGAATAACCGACTTGAAAAATCTTGGTCCCTTAATTGCCTCAAAAAATAAATTAAATTGAAATAAATATATATTGAGGAAAAAAGAATGAAATTCTGTCCTTGTTCTGGTCCCTGCGAGTTCTCTAGTTCTGTTCCAAGTTTTCTCTAGGTGAAGGCTCCCAGGTGAGGTGCTCTGGACCAGGTGTACAGCAGGTGTGAGAGAGCCTTATCCGGAGAAGCGAGAGGCCTTCTTTAACACGCCTCCTTGGAAGGCGCTGGCTTGGGAAGGAGCATGGTAAAGGGACTTGAGATGGTAGGGTAGACGGGTAGCAGTTGCGATACAAAGTCTTTTTTTCTTCTTCTTCCCTTGCATTTCACAGGATCTTCTTTTGAAAAGATCGATTTTACATTGGTCGTTAGTTAGAAATGTTCCCTTTACCTGCAGTGAGAAGGACAAGAGAAAGAAAGAGTTTAATACATATGAAATGTTGTGTATATCTGCCTCAGCAGCACCAACCTAGAATCTCTGGTACAAAGGGGGGTATACAATGGAACACAGTGGCAGAACTTTTTATGGAGTGAAAAGCTACCTTTAGTCTTGGTTCCCGTTTATATGTACTTTTATTTGCAGGACTTTAGCACACCTATAAATATGTTAATGTTTTACGAAATGCACTTGTACAAAACTTATTTTTTAAATAAAAATACAATGCCTCTATTTAAAAGGAAAAAAAGAACAGGATACTTACCCTCTGTAATGCTCTTTCTCATAGAGACTATCTAGTCACAGATTCCTAACCTTTTGCTTACTCTCTAGGCGTCGGACTGGATCTCGACTCTTTCAGAAATCCCTCGTCATGCATGCAGGCAGGTGGCATTGTTCGGTTCAGTGCTGATAACATTCTGCTCCAGAAAGTACATGGAGGGCCTATATAAGTGCCACTCCCACATAATGACGTCATTTGCTTTTGAGACTGCCCCCCACAGAGCCCCAAAAGCAAATGGACAGTGTTCAGATTCCTAGACTTGGGTTCCTATTAATGGTTAAAGGCAGATCACAAGATGGTGAGGATGGGAGAGTCGTAAAGGAATCTGCGGCAAGATGGTCTCTACCAGAAAGAGCGTTACCAAGAGAAGTCATTTGTTTTTCTGATAAAGACTGCCTCACCTTTTAAGTAGATACCAAAGCAATACCTATTCGGAGGTAGGTTTGTGAATAGACTCAAATCAGGAGGCCCTGCAGGATCGAGCACGCAAAATGCCCCTCCTGGCAAACCCGACTTTACAGGCAATAGTGCTTTGTGAACGTTTGGAGGGACGCCTGGATAGACAGACTGGGACTCTGCATGACAATGCAGCGGTAGCAGGTTTGTCCCTGGTGCAATGAGCATGCAGCCCTTCCGGATCCTGCTCTATGGCCTGTGCGCTGCAGATTTGAATGCAGAGCATGATACAGCGAGAGATGGTTCTCTTCTGCACTGCCTTGCCACTTTTTGCTCCAGGGTGCCCCACAAAGAGCTGATCACCCACCCGGTGTTCTTTAGTAGGATCTAAGTAGAAGTTCAGCTCTCTCTTGGGGTCCAAGCAAAGGAGTCTCACCTCCTTAGAAGGGCAAGGCGGAGCATATTTCCTGGCAAAGTGATGGTACTGGTGTGAAACAGCATTACAACTTATGACAGGAAGGGTGCCAAAGTTTGCAGAACCAGGTTGAATGGGAAGAAGGAAGTGTATGGAGTACTGACACAGAGCCTGAAGCTTACCCACGCTCTGAGCCGAGGTGATGGAGATGAACACAGTCTTGTTAGAAGCTGTAAAGGATAGCTGTGAAGTAGCACAAACAGGGGCACTGCAGAGAAGTCTGGACCAGATTTAGGTTCCATTAGGGCATGAGAAAGGGAGAAGAGGGAAACCTGTTGTAGCCTTTTCAAAAATGGGATCACATCAGGTCATCTAAACAACAAGGGCTGATCTGGCAACTATAAGGTGGCTGAAAAATAACCCTCAACTGTGCCCAAAGCCTTGCTGGGCAAGAGAGACAACAAATCGCAGAATGTTAGATAACTTGGCTTGGAGAGGGTCAATCCGGCATGTGCCACACCAACTCACAAATTTGTCACAACAGGTGTCTAGTTTTTGTTGAAGGGACGCTTGGCTGCCAAGATGACATGAACCACCACCCCCGGAGAAAAGTTGATCGGTTGTTGCTCAATCTCCAAGCATGGAGTTGGAGAGTGTGAAGGCCTGGGTGCAGAACGCTGACATATTACTGCGATAAAAGGTCCTCCAGGAGGGCCAGCCCGGTCGGAGGACATATGCTCAGGTCCTGGAGTTCTGGATCCCATACTGTGTGCGCCCCGTTTGGAGCCACGATTACTTGTGACTGGTCTGTTCTGATCTTGAGAACTCTGGGCAGGAGTGGTATTGAAGGAAAGGCATACAGGACTCCGTTCTACTCTAGGTGGAGCAGGAGACTCCTTGGAAACTCCAATGCGCAGAAGTGCCGACATTGTGTGCTCTCGGTGGTGGCAAAGAGATCGAGCCATGGTTCTTCCCATTCGCGAATGAGACCTTTTGCCACCTGGTGTAACTGCTGTCTGTAATTTGCTAGGCATGGACTGCTGAGCTCATCTGCCCTGGTATGTAATGAACCTTCCAGGTGATTCACCAGCAAGCAAATTCCTTGGTGGTCTAGCATTTTCAGGGACATAAGGCCTCACGGCACAGGGTCTGTGACCTCCCACCCCCTTCACATCCTGTCCTGTTTGTTGAAGTACTACATGGCGGTGGTGTTGTCCATGAGCACTTGTACCAGCCTCCATTTGATGGATGAAAAGAAGGATTTGAACGTCAAACGAATGGTCCTCCTCTCTAGAAGGTTGATGTGGAGCTGGGACGTTACCAGAGGCATCTGTTCCCCACCTTTCTTAGATGGCAGTCCCAACCCAGAAGTGATGCATTGGTCACTACTGCCAGCTCTAATCAGATCCAATCTCGATCTAGCAATCAATACGGCAAATCTTTTGCTGTCTCCTACAAATTCTGAACATGTTTGGTGAGGTCACCTTGATGTTGGGTCAACTAAGAGTTTATGTCCCACTGCAGTGCCTTTATTTGCCACCTGGCATGCTCGACCAGCAGGATGCAGGAGACCATCGGTCCCAGCAGCCTTAGTGTTGACGTCACTGAAATCCAAGACCGCAGATGAAAGATCACGATCATAGCCTGAATGTCCTGGACTCTTCTTCCCAGAGAAAAGGCATAAAAGAGAACTATGTCCAGAACAGCTCAAATGAAGAGGAGTGCTTGTGAAGGAGTCAGGTGTGAGTTTGCCATGTTGATAGTGAACCCCAAAGATGACTGTAGGTTTGCCATAGTCAGGAGGTGGTTTGACGACTAACTGGGATAAGTCAATCAATTAATCAGGGATTGTAAAGCGTGGCTACTCGCCCTTGAGGGTTTCAAAGTGCTGGGGATAGCGATGGTACCCGACGGGGGCTGATCCATCTGTGCTATGATGTTCAGTTGAAGAAGAACAATAGTTACTTACCTGTAAACAGGTGGTTCTCCAGTATTGGTGTCTTTCATAGATTCACATGCCTGAATCATTCCCCGTCGTCGGAGTGGGAGTCCCACGGTATATATAAAAGCAAAAAAATGCCATAATACATATAGCAAATATCAGAAATACCCAACCAGGAAGTAAAGTAGCATCAGCTACAGTAGAAAAAACCTTCACAATCGTGACTATCCTAGTCATTATGTCTTAGTCCAAACTGCAGCCAATCAGGCGACAGCACCCACCAGAATGTTCTCCCCAGAGGCTCAGGCTCTCAGATTTTCTCGCACAGGAGTGAAACCCCATAGTGCCTGAGTGAGTCTCTGGGGGGAGGCGGGCGGGTTGTATGTGAATCTATGAAAGACACCAATACTGGAGAACCACATGTTTACAGGTAAGTAACTATTGTTCTTCTCCAGTATTAGGGGTGTCTTTCATAGATTCACATGCCTGAATCAGAATAGTAAGCAGTACTCCTAACATAATGCTCATAGACGTCAGAGTATCCAAATTATACATACATCCACACACACATATATATACATATATATATATATATATATCACCTTAGCTTCTTCTCCTACGAGTTCGTAGATAAAGACACGGCACAGCAACAGTTGATTTTCCTCACAGTTTTATTTACACACCATGTGCAAAAGAAAGTGCATCAAATAGACGGTCTACGCGTTTCGGCTCCTGCCTTCAACTGGACCATAGAGTCTCTTGATCTAGACCTTACTTATATATGGTGATATGTGAAAGTACCCTCTACTGTTTCCATGGTCATCTAGACCTCCAACCCTGCATAGTAAACGTATGGCCAGTACATACTCGTAGTCATTTTACGTGGGTGATTACAATTTACGTGAAGTACAATTTAACCCTATATCCTAAATAAAGTATTTATAATCAGATCAGGTTTCTTCTATATACAGTGAGTATTTGTCAAATCATTATCTGAACACATCTCAGTAAAGTACTCCCGTTAAACTGTATAAACGAAATTAAGACAATTTACGTAAAGTACAAATTTTGACTCTGTATCTTAAATGAAGTATTTACAATCAAGTTTCTTCTATATACAGTGAATAAATGTCATTCTTTGACTGTCATTTTTTTAAACTCATTTCAGTGAAGTACTCCCATTAGTTTTATAACCAAAACAAGACAGAAGAGGGAAAGAGGGACTTATTATAAACATATTTACCAAAATTAATTATTGGGCTTCTGCATTTTAAATCACTACTAAAGGGGAATGGTAGTGGCCACTATTTAAAGTATGAAGTATAAAGATGGTGAAAATCTATTCTAGGTTGATGTATAACATATCAATTTACAATAGGTCTGCAGCCTGATATTTACAAATATATACATTTCCAGTTCATTCATCGCCATTTCCAACCATTCTATTCCCACTTATAGTATTAGAGATGCCTGTTACTGTGAAGTACTATGTTTTAACAAGTCCTCTTAAATTAATGTTCTTTTGATATTTCTTAATTTGTTACTTCTCGTCTTGTTCATTCAAAAGTTTTTTGCTACTATGATCTGATTGAATTTCTATAGTTTACTGATTTCATAATCGTTTCGGGTATGTTTTTAGTCCAACATCTTATATTCCATGATGTACATTGTCACTCAATTCCATGTGCTGTTCTGGATATTGTCTATACTTTAATAAACTCTTATAAATGTACATGTAACCCAGCATCCAAATTATGGCCAAATGGTACCTATATATATATATATAAACAACAGTATAAAAGAATGATAATAATCATCAACATCTGAATAACGTCTAAAGAGCATAGAGGAGGAGGTGGAACAGAGGCTCACCTTACTTGAAAAGATTGCGCAGCACTGCTCTTCCAACCGAAGCATCTGCGTCGTCTGCTGAATCTAGACAGTAGTGTCTAGTAAAGGTGTGTCTGCTAGACCATGTAGCAGCTCTGCAGATCTGTCGAAGAGGCACACCAGCAAAAAGGGCAGTGGAAGAGCTAACCGCCCTTGTAGAATGTGCTCTTGGCAAGGCCTGTAAGGGTCTACCGGCCTGCTGATGAAAAAGTCCAATCGTAGAGAAGACCCATCTAGCAATGGTCTGTTTTGAAACTGCACAGCCCTGGCGCTGCCGCCCATAAGCCACGAACAGTTGGTCTGTCTTGCGGATGGCAGAGGTTCTTGATAAGTAAAACTTAAGACATCTTCTAATGTCTAACGAATGTAGTGCTCTTTCAGCCGGAGACTGTGGGGTTGGAAAGAATGTCTTTAGGACAACCGGCTCATTCAGATGAAAATCCAAAGGCACTTTTGGCATGTACGTTGGATTAGTACGCAGCACTACTGAGTCCGTGGTGAATTGGATGAAAGGCGCTTTAGATGTAAATGCCTGAATATCTCTAACCCTTCTAGCAGATGTTAAGGCTAGTAACAATGACACTTTCCATGTCAAAAATTTCAGGTCCACCTTATGGATCGGCTCGAGAGGGTGACGCATGAGCTGAGTTAGTACGACATTCAGATGCCATGCAGGAGGAGGTTTTCGTACAGGCGGAAACATACGAAACAATCCTTTGAAAAATTGTTGTATGATCCGCATAAAAAAAAAAAAGAATTTGATCCATCTTGACGAAATCTAGAAATGGCAGCCAGGAAGACTTTAAGAGTAGAATGTGCCAAACCCAATCTGGCTAAATGCAAAAAGAAAGGAAGGATTTGCTCTGGTTTGGCATGAATGGGATGAAGACCATTAGATTGGCACCATGCACAGAAACGCCTCCACTTAAGTTTGTAGGTCTTGATCGTGGATGGAGCTCTGGCCTTCGCCAGTACCTCCTGGCAATCCTGTGGAATGTTTAAGTGTGCAAATTCCATGTGCTGAGGAGCCAAGCTGACCGTTTCAGCGAGTACGGGTCCGGATGGTACACCCTGCCTTTCTGGGTGGAGAGAAGATTCGGAATGCGAGGAAGTTGGATAGGGTTGCATTCCGAGAGAAGGAGTAGCTCGGTGAACCAGTATTGCCGGGGCCATCGTGGAGCAATCAGTATCAACCCACATGGCTGCTTCTTCATCTTCTTGATGACTTTCGGGATCAGAGGTATCGGTGGAAAAGCGTATGCGAATATTTGATTCCAATTCAGCGAAAGGGCATCCCCGCACGAGTCCTTGTGGGGAACCCAACTTGCAAAGCATGGGCATTTCCGGTTCTGGTGCGTCGCAAACAAGTCCAGATCCGGATGCCCCCATATCTGAAAGATGCGGTCTAGAGATGGTTGATATAATTCCCACTCGTGAGTGCAGCCCGTGGACCTGCTGAGAGAGTCCGCTAACACATTTGCGATTCCCGGGACATGGATCGCTGACAGATGGATATTGTGAGTCAGGGCCCAACTCCAAATCTCTTGTGCTTGCTGCGACAACCGGGCTGATCTCGTGCCTCCCTGCTTGTTTAGATAATGCATGCAGGTGGTGTTGTCTGTCCGAATCAAAACTGTGGCGCCTTCTAGGGTCGCTTGAAAGGACTTCAGGGCTAGAAAGATGGCGTGCAATTCTAGCCTGTTTATGTGCCATCTCATTTGGATCTTGTTCCATTTTCCGCTGACCGTCATGCCTTGGAGGTGTGCACCCCAGCCTTTCATCGAAGCGTCCGTCGTTACTATGAACCTGGGCACTTCCGTGAGGAAAGAGCATCCCACTTGTATGTTGGATCCTTGACTCCACCATTGTATCGCTTCTCGCATTCGAGGCATTATTTGGATGATATCCTCGAAGGACCCCGACACCTGAATCCACTGGCGAATGAGCTCCTCTTGCAAGGGCCTCATCCGAAGACGACAGTTGGGGGTGAGAAGAATACAGGAAGAAATCATTCCGATGAAGGACTTGAACATGCGCACCTTTTTAATAACAGTGCCGCAGCCAACCGTTTTATCTTTTCCTGTCTTTCCTTTGAGATAAATACTTGGGCGAGCTTGGTGTCCAGTGTCGCTCCCAAGAAAGTCTTTCTCCTTGCTGGCGTGAGGTGCGATTTCTCGAAGTTCACTGAGAAACCCAGGCTTTGCATCAGTGACATAGTTGTTTGAATGTGAGCTTGCACCATGTCGAAAGAACTGGCCATGATAAGGCAATCGTCTAGATATGGATATATCTGTATCGATTGCAACCGAAGATGGGCTGCCACCGGGGCCAGTATCTTCGTAAACACTCTGGGGGCTGAGCGCAGTCCAAATGGAAGAACTTTGAACTGGAAGTCCCTGCCAGCCACTCTGAACCTTAGAAACTTCCGGTGCCTGGGAAAAATTGGTACGTGGAAGTATGCATCCTGAAGGTCGAGTGTTGCCATATACTCTCCCGCCGAAAGAAATTGGAGGATTTCTTGAAGTGTCAGCATCCTGAATGACAACTTTTTGAGGAATTTGTTTAGGGCACGCAGGTCGAGGATGGGACGCCATTCCCCCGACTTCTTGCGAATAAGGACAAATCTCGAGTAGAAGCCTTTTCCTTTCTGATGATGAGGTACCCTTTCTATTACTCCCTTCCGAATCATAGTGTTGATCTGGGCAAACAGCTCCTTGAGGTGCGCTGGAGGCGGTCCTCTTGGGGGGCAATTTGGGGGAGTTTTTACGAATTCCAAAATGTGACCTCTGGCTACCACATCCAGAACCCATTTGTCTGTGGTAATTTTGGACCAATTTAAGTAATTTTGGGATATTTTTCCTCCAATTTGGTTCGGGTTGGGACAAAGTTGTGGCAGGAGGCGTTCCTCACTTCTTATTGTCTGTTCCTCGATAGTTAGATTTTCCTCGAGGCTGAGAGAAATTTCCTTTTCTCTGTCCGTAAGTCTGTTGCCGATATCGCTGGAATCTTTGGTTTCCCTGGGCGGAAGTATAGGAGCGCTGTTGGTTATAGCCTCCTCTATTAGAGAAATTCCCTCTTCCTCTTGCTCCACGAAAGGAAGACTTCCGTATTGTAGGGTGCCCAGCGAACGTGCTGTCTCAGTATCCTTTTTGATGGCCTCAAGAGCATCGTCAACATGCTTTCCAAATAAGTATTCTCCATCAAATGCCATAACTATAATCCTTGTTTGGACCTCCTGCCGAAAGGATGTTGCCTTCAACCATCCTTGCCTCCTGAGAACAGCTGCACCCGCTAGTTGACGAAATCCTGTGGCAGCAACGTCCACTACAGCATCAATCATCTCAGACGAGACGCACTCTCCTTCCTGAAGGATCTTCTTCGCTTCAGCTCGATCTGGCTCGGGAAGTTTGTCCACATACGGCGAGATGTCCGACCACATCTGCCTATCGTTTCTCCCCAATATGGCTAGGGAGTTTGCGGCCCTAATGGTCGTGGCTGCAATAGTAGAAACTTTCTTCCCGATAGAATCTAGGCGTCTTCCGTCCTTGTCTGGTGGAACAGAGACCTGAGATGTTGGGTTAGAAGACCTCTTTTGCGCTGCCTGCGCTACCACAGAGTCTGCTTTAGCTTGTCCAATAAGGCATGCTGGAGATGAATTTGGTGCCCTATATTTCTTATCTACTCTCGGGAGCACTGCTGGCAAAGAATTTGGCTTGGACATGATCTTCAGTCCTTCCTTCCAGATGAATTCTATGATTGGTATGGTCCAACTCTGTTTTTGTGGTGTAGATTTGAAATCATACAATAAGCAGTCTTCTTGTTTTGACTCCATGGTTATCATGAACCTCTTTGTTGCTCTATCCATGATCTTGTGGAATGAGGCAATGTCCACAGGTGGTGACTCAGATGTAGTAGGTTCTGCCGGAGAGGGCGTGTTTGCATTATAATCTTCATACTCCGACGATTCTGACCTATTGTCCAATTCCCCTTCTTCTTGCGCCTCATGATCTGAGAATTCTTCATCT
This sequence comes from Lissotriton vulgaris, assembly GCF_964263255.1. NCBI lineage: Eukaryota > Metazoa > Chordata > Amphibia > Caudata > Salamandridae > Lissotriton > Lissotriton vulgaris. The sequence goes on from NC_141700.1 coordinate 18,849,750, forward strand.
CCTGTTTGAGGAGCTGTGACTTGCGATGCAGATAATGCTGGACGTCCTTCCTCCACCGTCACAGAAACCACTGGCTGTGTCTGCTTAGAAAGCGGTGTCGCTGTTTTAGGTCTTGGCGTAGATACCTGAGATTCACCTGACTCTGAAGGTGGGAAACGCCTATAATAGTCACTGAGCATATACTGTAGATTGCAAAACAATTCCTCAGGCATCTGCATGCCGGGAGTAGGCCTGTCCTCATGTGACGTAGGCTCTGTGAGGAAAATTAAATTTTGGCCATATTGTGTTCCCTAGCGAGTACCCCACCGACTCCATGTACGAGTTAAAGTGCATGTAACTTCCCTCCTGTACCAGCTATGAAGACGCAAATACATTTGCGTCTAACGTTAACTTGTCCTCTTTCAGACCCACCATGAATGGGTTAGATGGTCCGTTCCTAAGTATGCTATGCCAACGTCTTTTTGAAGTGCACTCCTACGTTTTTCAGCCTGGCTGAAAGTAGGCCCTGAATCTCTGCCACCGAGCCTCTTTTCTGGCTTCTGACTGCGAGGGCCCCTGCCCAAGTAGCCCCCGTACCCGTGAACTCTGACTTACTTCTAGCGCGGCCCTCCGTGCTCAGCTCAGCCTGCTGCCTGCCAAGATTGACTATAACCTTCGAGTTATCTGTTTTCCTCCCCGAAAATACATTCCAGCCTGCTAGCTTCAGTAAACATCCTTCCTCAGCTACAGGGCTAAAGGGCCGACCTGTTTCTATGCAAGTAATTCATAGCCTCTGTTGCCATGCTTCCATGGAAGGCCCCATGCCCCACGCTTCTCATACAGACACTCAGGCGCTTATACACGCACTCACAGCAAGTATAGAATAGCTTCTGCTCTAGAGACCTTTCTGCCCAGATAGCTTAGTTCCTAAACATCGGATATCAGATATGATAGAAGCACAAGTTGATCTGACATGCCAGACTTCTGTCTCTTTCCGTCAGTGTAAATGTCAAGTCCCCTGCACCCCGTCAATCACACGTCATGCAGCTGCGCGCGCATCCAAGCTTCCGATTTCTGCTGACATTGCAACATTCTGTTAGCACCACCCCTTGGTGCCACCCACTTGCGTCACCTATCAGTGACGTTTCTAGCACACACCTCTAGTTTACGCCTAGTTTACGCCTCTTGATGATGTACTAATACCACGTGTATACTGTTATCTCGTTTTCTCTCAGCTGTTACGCCTCTTACATTGAACATTATGATGTAAATCAAGTATATAAGCTATGTATTGTCAATAAACGAGAGCGCGCTCATCTATCCCTTCTGACACCCTGTGTGGTGGTCAGAACATGATATCCTGATTCCTTTATGAGGAATAAAACCCTTAGAAACTCTTACACCACGGACTCTGTTTTCCTTCATTCTGATTGAGTTATTATTGATTAAGTACTTACCTGCATAGAAATTAAGAGAGTAAATTAATTATTTACGTCATTTTGGCGCCCGAACAGGGACCCCTCCCCCACCTCACGCGCCGGAAGGTGCGTTGCAATCCGTGTCCCCTGCCATCAGTTAGACGGACTACACGTGTACTGGCAGGATTTCCTGCATCCCCCTCTGACACACGGAGGTGACGAAGACTGCAATCAGTGCCCAGACGAGGCGGTGAGGAGTGCGGAGGATCCCGACCAGAGCCCAGCCGAAAGAAGCAAGGTCCGAGGTGTGAAGAGGCCCACCAGTTTTCCGAAGTTTTCCGAAGTTTTCGGAAGTCATTCCGAAGTTTTCCGAAGTTCCGAGTCGAGTCCAGTCGAGTTTTCCGAGGCCTTCTGTTTTCCGTGCTTCCCGGTGAGTACCATTGCTGGGTCGTATCTAGACGGGTTTGGGTACGCAAGTCCGGTCTGCACTGTTTTTAGGCAGTGTATCTGTACTGTTTAGCAGTATATAAAGTATTCCGAATTTCTGCACTGTTACAGCAGTGTATCCGTATCGTTGAGCGGTACATTCAGTGTAGGGGGTAGTTAGCTATGTCTTTATGTTTCCATGTGGTTAATGTTGTGGTATGAATGTGATTGTTTTTGTGCATTATTGTGTTTTCTTGTATAAATAGTTATAGTCGACATTTGAGTATCAAGGATCAAGCATTTCAGTATCAAGTAGGCACAATGCCGTTTTTCAACAAGTTAAAGCAGATAGGGACTAGGAAAGGGATGTTAGAGGAAGAGATTCCAATCCCCCCTAGGGACACTCCAGGTAATTTTATGTACAATAAACATGGCATAGACGCCATCCTGTATCTAGAGTTATGGACCGATTACACCAAGCACCTAGAGGAAAGATACCGATGGCCAGTTAACGGAACATGGGATGCCGAGTGCATCATAAAGGTAGAAGAAATATTACGGAAAAAGAAAGCTAGACAATCTCAGAAAGACGCCATAGAATTTTGGCGTAAGGAATCACGTAAGCGTGCTGAAAGAGCACTCCGTAGAGAAGACAGACTTCAAGAATCAGAAAAGGCCCAAGAAAACGAATTAGTTACTGAGGGAATTCGAGTAAAATTAGAACAAATAGATCGTACCCAAAATAGCCAAGTGAACAACATGTATCTTTTGGCCGAAGGTACCACTGACGCCATTTCAGAAATACCGAAAAATTTGCCGTCACCATTGGTTCCAACTAAAGTAATGCACAAGACTACTAAAGACATATTCCTAAATTCCTATCTAGATGATGCAGCACCAGCTTACACCAATCTGCCTGTTCGTGCCCTGCCTACAGACAGGGACGGGGGTGGTACTCCACCCCCAGGTCACGTTCCGCCGGTACCGCAACAGACTTCTCCTGTTCCGCCAGCCCCGCCACTTCCCCTACTCAAAACTGACCTACCGAAACAACGTTTGCCTGATCCACCTAAACGACAAGTTCACGTTCAGATACAGACTCCGCGGAGAGATAATGCCCAAGCATCCGCCTCAGGAGGTGCGACAGCGGGTCTACAGACCCCGCCACCGACACACAGATTGCATTTAAAAGACACACAGAATCCTTTCCAGTCTCCCCACTACTCATCCCGGCTTGAGGCATTGAAAGATAGGATGTCATTCTGCAGATATGATCCAGTACCCGGAACAGACGATCTAATGGTATTAGCATCACTGCGCTTAAGATCTGCCACCGATAGCTTGTTATGCTGTGTGGGAATGCAGGAAGCCCTCGACAGACTATACAAATTCATACAGACAGGGAAAGACCCCGACAGTGTCCAAGCTGCCATGTATAAACAGAAAGTTGACATTCAAAAACAGATATTACGATTCTTCATTAATTGTGTAATAAGAGAACGAGACAGGCCCGGGACAGATCAGAGTGAATTAGACGCATTGAACAAGTGGGGCCAAAATATAGCAGAAGCAAAACATGACAAGGGGACTTGCATAGCCGCTATGTCCCAGAAAATAAGAAAGGCAGTATTAACTGCACACCAGGAAGAAACTGATAAAACTTCCTCCGAGGAAGAAAATGAAGATGAGACATCAGGAAAGTCTACAGACATTATAGCATATGTAGGTAGGGGAAACTACCTTAGGAAAGGTGTCCGTCCGGAGAGCAAGAGAGTTTTCTTCTCTGCCTTAACAAATCCGAATTCTGCTGAGCATCAGTTCCAGGAAACTGATAAACGGCTTCGAGATCGAGTTGGGTACCATGTACTCAATTCTATGGATGAACAAGAACTAGCCCGATCAGCTGTATCATGGGCCGAAAATGCAGACATATATAATGATGATACCGTAGCACAGACATTTCTGAACCTCTCCCCCGACGAACAGAAATTAGCAGGTGTATACATGATACAGCACCTTCTCATTAAATACAGAAAACATTATTCCGATCCAGGTCCCTTACACGAGACACTCGAAGCACTACTGATGGATAGATGGAGAGGCTTAAGTACCAAATTAATTCAAATAATTCTAGAACAACGACGCAGATATGATACCTTTGTAAGCTCTGAATATGTTCCCGCCCCACCTCCAGAGAGGAAAATGTACCATATGCAGTGCGGGGGTGGTATTGAAAGTCAGAACCCCTTACGAGAAGTGCACCCTGTTATGGGTGAGGATAAAGTGTTGAAACGCGTGTATGTACACACGCCTCTGACTAAATTAGAACTGTTAGAAATGAAGAAACTAGTACCATGCCATGATAAAGACCCTGCAGGTTTCCATAGAGAGCTTAAAGACATGTTACTGATGGGAGATTACACGTATGATGATATCATGAAAATGTTGAAAGTGTTATTGCCCACGGGTATATTCGAGAAATTAAAGGAAAAGGAATGGGAGGTGGGAGACACAAAGATTGCCTGGGCAGAAATAGAGGAAGAGGAAAAGAAACGGGTCCCAGGGTTAGGCCTTGGGGACAAAACTAAAGCATTACCAGGTTTGATAGTACAGGTCTTGCCCAGATTGTTGACAACTAGAAAAGAGGATTGGGACGCAATCTCGTCCTGCAAACAGAAACAAGATGAAGATACTAGCGACTTCTATTCAAGATTCGAGAAATGTTTTATTATCAATAGTGGCCTCCAGCCAAGTAGCGAGTCGTACCCACATCTTTTTGTATCAAAGTTAGTCGAGAATTCCCTACCGTTAGTTAAAAATAGAGTGTATAAAGTCGAGAGTACATGGCAAGCAAATACGCCATCCCAGATGTTACAAATGTTACAATATCACCAGAATAGAATTAGGGAAGAACAAGATCAGGAACAGAAACGTATGAAAGACACGAAAATGAAAATGTTAGTAGCTCAGACGGTCCCATCCGACAGTCACAGAAAAGGTACGACCCAGACAAGTCACACTGCAGCTCCTGTTAAAGGGACATGCAATTATTGCAAGCAGCCAGGTCACTACGTACATGAATGTCCAGTTCTGAAACATAACATAGCGACAGGTAAAACTAAAGAAAGACCGCATCCGCCTAGACAAGACCATAACCAGCATCAGTCTACACAGAATACACAGCCTATGCATGCATCCGCACAGACAGCACAGACCGTAGCAGTACCACAGCCACAGCCCATTGCTGCAACACAGCAAGTCTCACAACAGATGTACCAGTATGCCCAGTCTGCTTACCCCGAATATTCCCGATATACATGAAACAGCCTAGAGAGGGAAGGTGGCTTGCCTCTTATTGAGATTCCCGTAGATCAAGAAGGTCCTTATGTACACAGTCAAGTATTGGGGAAAGACAGAAAGTTTTTAATTGACACAGGGGCAAGTCGCACTACAATAAGTCATGACGAAGTTCCAGGGGCACCCCTCTCAGGCTCACAAAATGTTTCCCTTGGTTTTTCAGGACAGCCTATTGTAAATGAAGTATCAGAACCAGTTCCCCTGGCTGTGGGTCCATTATCACGCGTTACAGACCTGTTACTCACAAAATCATGTCCGGAAAATCTGTTAGGAATTAAAACATTGAAGGCTCTAGGAGCTATAATATGCTGTTCCCCGGAGGGAGTTAGACTCTTTCTGCGGGATTTCAAGGGTCATTACGTTCTTCGTGAGTTTGACGTCAGATTGAAAAATGTACCTGATTACTTGTGGGCAAAAGGCCCAACTGATGTAGGATGTATGCACATTACACCATACCGCGTAACACTCAAGGCAGGTGTTGTATTACCCAGAATCAGACAATACAAGTTACCACCCGATGCTGTAGTGGCTTTACTGAAAATCATTGAAGAGCTCATTGCCCAAGGAGTGGTCGTCGAAACCGACTCCAATATCTGTAATTCACCCATCATTCCGATTCTTAAACGTACTGATCCTAATGCCCCGCCAGTATATCGGCTGGTGATTGATCTTCGAGAATTGAATAAATGCATTATCCCACAGTACCCTGTGGTCCCCGATATATCATCTCTATTGACTGCTATTGATTCAGAAGCAACGTTCTTTACTGTAATTGATCTCAAGAACGCCTTCTTCAGCGTGCCTATTGATCCAGAGAGCCAATATCTCTTCGGATTCTGTTTAAATGGACGCAGTTTCAAATTTTCGCGCGCACCTCAAGGATTCACAGAAAGCCCCAGCATCTATAGTCAAGCACTGAAGAGACAACTAGATTGTATTCAAATGCCAGTCAACACCGCTTTACTACAATACGTCGATGATCTGCTGATCACCGCACGAAGTGGGCCCGAATGTGAACAAGCATCACTAACAGTTTTACATTTTCTGGCCGACAAGGGACACAAGGTGTCTCCTTCGAAGCTACAATTCTGTGTTCAGCAAGTTGTGTACTTGGGTCACTTGCTGTCCAAAGTGGGGAGACAGCTCACTCCCGATCGCATTCAGTTAATTGTGAACATGCCGCAACCCAAGACACAAAAGGAAGTGCGGGCCTTCATAGGCCTCACCTCGTACTGCAGACAATGGATTCCCCAGTATGCATTTCTAGCTAAACCACTCATCCAGTTAACGACACAGGGGGCAGCGACTTCGACTGCCCTCCCTTGGACTCAGAAACATACACAAGCTTTTGAAGACTTAAAGAAAGCCTTATGCCAAGCACCAGTTTTAGCAACACCATGTTACAGCAAACCGTTTACACTTTTTGTTACAGAACGTGATGGCACAGCGTTGTCTGTCCTCACTCAAGATCAAGCAGGTTCACATAAGCCTTGTGCTTATTTTTCTAGTACATTGGATTCAGTAGCTCAAGCACTCCCTGCGTGCTTAAAGTCAGTAGCAGCAACAGCGTTAGCAATAAGACAAAGTGATTCAATTGTTTTAGGTCATCAGTTAACAGTTCAAGTACCACATTCTGTAGAGGTTTTGTTAAACAGAACCCAGACTCAACACTTAACTATAGCACGACTGACAGGTTATGAATTAACACTATTCCAGCCACACATAGAAATCAGACGTTGCAGCATCCTGAACCCAGCAACACTGTTACCTACAGTTATGACAGATCCAGCTCCACATGATTGTATAGAAATAATTAATGCAGTAACTAAGCCTAGACGAGACTTAACAGATGTCCCATTGACAAATCCAGACCTGACACTTTATGTGGACGGTTCATGCATGAGAACAAGTACAGGAGAATTAGTGGCCGCGTATGCCGTGACCACTGAAACTGAAATTAAAGAAACACATCGTATTGACACACTGTCTGCTCAAGCAGCAGAGCTCATCGCTCTGACCCGAGCTTGTATTCTAGCCAAGAACAGAAATGTTAACATATACACAGATTCCCGCTATGCCTTCGGAGTTGTACATGACTTCGGAGTCCTCTGGCGAGAACGAGGTTTTCTGACTTCCCATGGGGCCAAGATACAACATGGCCCCCTCATTCAAGCACTGTTAGAAGCAATACATTTGCCCTCGGGCATATCAGTCATGAAGTGTAAGGCACATACTAAAGTCACAGATTCTGTTTCCCAGGGTAACGACCTGGCAGACCAGACAGCAAAACATACAGCACTAACTCACACCCAGATTACTGACATAACAAAAACAATACCAACAAAGTGTATGGCAGTTAGAGATCCCGCCCTAGACGTAATCGATATCCAGACACATGCTACTCCAGAGGAGATAAAGAAATGGACTGAACTAGGAGGGATTCAGACAGATCAAGGTTGGGTGACGAAGGGAAAATCTATATGGTTTCTCCCCGACTCAATGGTTCAGGTCATGATAAATACAGCACATAGCCCGGCCCATCTAGGAGAGAAGGCGATGTTAGACAGTTTACAGAATCTCTGGTACAACAAACACTTACGAGCAGCAGCAAAACAGAAAGTGCGCACTTGCATGATCTGTTGTCAGTTCAATCCAGGTAAAAGCGTCCCTGTTGAGCAAGGTGGATTTCATCCTCCCGATCACCCTTTTGAAGTCCTCCAGATGGATTATATCCAGATGAATAGCTGTAGAGGTTTTAAATATGTCCTTGTAATTGTTTGTGCTCTGTCCCGTTGGACCGAAGCATACCCAGTCCCAGACTACACTGCTCTGACCACTGCCAGACAGTTGGTTCGTGAATTCTTCCCACGGTACGGTTTGCCCCGTGTCGTGTATTCAGATAACGGACAGCCGTTCTCGTCCGAGTTGATGAGACAAGTTTCCCTCTTGCTAGGATATCAGTGGAAGTTCCACTGTGTCCGACATCCCGAAGCAGCTGGCCTTGTAGAAAGGCATAATCAGACACTAAAAATCCGTCTTGCCAAGATCTGTCAGGAAAAAGGAGTCGACTGGATAGTCGCCCTGCCCGTGGCACTATTCTATATGAGAATGGTCGCCCACTCAAGATCAGGGCTATCTCCGTACGAAGTGGTTTTTGGTAGACCACCGAATATGTGGGGGACGCCCATTCCGAAAAAGATCACTGATGTTGATTGTAACATGTTGACAGATTACCTTGCCTCCTTGATGTCTGCACTCCAATCATGTCGTTCACAGGTTGCCGCAGCTTTCCCTGACAACACCGATGTAAAGGCGCATGAGGTCCGTCCAGGGGACCTGGTACTCGTCCGGAATTTCGACCGGAAAAGCCCGCTGGAGCCCCGCTGGAAGTCTCCGAAGACCGTCCTCCTTACCACAAGGACCGCTGTGAAGATCGAGGGGAGAAAGGGGTGGGTCCACACGAGTCACATCAAACTATGCAATGAACTAAAAAACGGACTGAAACAGGACTCTGACTCGTCCACCCCCTCCAAAGACTGTGTTGAGACGAAGGATTTTACCGTTGCCGAACGAGAAAAGACTCCCCAAGAACTTTACCGTATGAAGCTCCGATCTAGCAAGTCAGACAGTTTAATTGTTTAAGTCCTCCCCTAGGTGAATCGGTTAAATAGTTTCTGACATGTATCCCCTAGATCGAGATAGAGAGAGAGAGAGAGAAGCAAAGAAACGTACATACTGTAAATCACTGCGTAGTCACTGTATAGTGACGTTGTTAATAATGTTTTTTTTAAGTATTTTAATTATTATTGCCAGCATTCTGCTACCTATATATTGGCCTATTTTCAGGCGTGAACAATCTGCTTACAATGTCTCTGCTGAACACACTTTTAGTGAACTTCCTGCACATGAACTCTCTTACAGACTTGCGCTGCGCAACAATACATTCATTAGTATGTTACACCATTCCCATCAGACAAATAATGCTACAGACTGTTGGATATGTGGTCGACTCCCTCCCTACCAGAATTACAAGGGAGCTCTGCCTCTTTTTCCGTACCCGTTCACTCACAATGGCTCCTGTGGAGCCTGGTTTAAAATAATTAATTCCTTAGATCCCGATATTGCTGTTTTTGATGGGGGCTGGGTTTGGGGAAACTTGAACTTAGTCCTGCTCAACGTCTGTTATCCTGATAAAGAGGGACTTCCCACTCGAATAGGAACTGATCTAGAAAATGAAGTATATGGATTAGGTAATTATACAATTAGCCTTATGATCCTTACTGTTGAATCTGAAGCTGCTCCAGTTCTGCCCCATATGTTAGTATTACCAGTCACAGGTGAATTATGTGTTAGCAAGAAAGGTTCAGTACACGTAGGTCATAGCAAATGCACTACTGTGGTCGAGTTCAGTGACCATGGTAAATCGTCCTTTAAAGCTACCAGTCATTCCTACTTTGTTTGTGGTCATACCGCATACATACGTTTGCCTCCAGATTGGGATGGTACCTGTTACATTGCATTCCTTCTGCCACCTGTTTTTCTAGCTCCCCCTGATTACCATAGAAATACGAATCTAGCACCGAATAGACCCAAAAGAGATATTCCCCTTGTCGACTACACAGAAACGGCATGGGAACAGTACACTGATTTTAATAAAGGATTCTTTTTCTTCCTAGGACCTGTCCAAAACAGTAAATTGATACGCAGATTAACTAGAACTCTTGAAGCAGTAGTGAATGAAACTGCCTCCGCTCTAGGTAACTTAACAGAGGAGCAGTCTGCTATACAGACTGTTGTCCTTCAAAATCGTCTTGTGATTGACGTCATCTTGGCAGATAGAGGTGGAGCCTGTAAGGTCATCGGGTCAAGTTGCTGTGTTTTCATTCCACAAAATGCACCATCTGTCTATCAAGCTATTACCCGTCTACATAAAATTGCAAATCAGATACATCAGAATCCAGGCACCTGGACTTGGTCCGGTTGGTTCTGGACTACGTTAACAGCTTGGGGATGGAAGATCTTATCCTTCCTAGGCATTGGCCTTGTCATAGTATTCAGCTGCTGCCTGTGCCTGCAGTGTGGGCCAGCGATATGTGGACTGTGTGCCACATCCTGCATTGAGCATTCCAGTTGCCTCTCAAACAGTCAAAGAAAGAAAGACGAACATATAATGTTACAAGAACAAACCGATCGATTTATGAGGATCGATATATCATGAAGGGGCCGTAGGGAACAAGGAGGGAATGAGGAAAATTAAATTTTGGCCATATTGTGTTCCCTAGCGAGTACCCCACCGACTCCATGTACGAGTTAAAGTGCATGTAACTTCCCTCCTGTACCAGCTATGAAGACGCAAATACATTTGCGTCTAACGTTAACTTGTCCTCTTTCAGACCCACCATGAATGGGTTAGATGGTCCGTTCCTAAGTATGCTATGCCAACGTCTTTTTGAAGTGCACTCCTACGTTTTTCAGCCTGGCTGAAAGTAGGCCCTGAATCTCTGCCACCGAGCCTCTTTTCTGGCTTCTGACTGCGAGGGCCCCTGCCCAAGTAGCCCCCGTACCCGTGAACTCTGACTTACTTCTAGCGCGGCCCTCCGTGCTCAGCTCAGCCTGCTGCCTGCCAAGATTGACTATAACCTTCGAGTTATCTGTTTTCCTCCCCGAAAATACATTCCAGCCTGCTAGCTTCAGTAAACATCCTTCCTCAGCTACAGGGCTAAAGGGCCGACCTGTTTCTATGCAAGTAATTCATAGCCTCTGTTGCCATGCTTCCATGGAAGGCCCCATGCCCCACGCTTCTCATACAGACACTCAGGCGCTTATACACGCACTCACAGCAAGTATAGAATAGCTTCTGCTCTAGAGACCTTTCTGCCCAGATAGCTTAGTTCCTAAACATCGGATATCAGATATGATAGAAGCACAAGTTGATCTGACATGCCAGACTTCTGTCTCTTTCCGTCAGTGTAAATGTCAAGTCCCCTGCACCCCGTCAATCACACGTCATGCAGCTGCGCGCGCATCCAAGCTTCCGATTTCTGCTGACATTGCAACATTCTGTTAGCACCACCCCTTGGTGCCACCCACTTGCGTCACCTATCAGTGACGTTTCTAGCACACACCTCTAGTTTACGCCTAGTTTACGCCTCTTGATGATGTACTAATACCACGTGTATACTGTTATCTCGTTTTCTCTCAGCTGTTACGCCTCTTACATTGAACATTATGATGTAAATCAAGTATATAAGCTATGTATTGTCAATAAACGAGAGCGCGCTCATCTATCCCTTCTGACACCCTGTGTGGTGGTCAGAACATGATATCCTGATTCCTTTATGAGGAATAAAACCCTTAGAAACTCTTACACCACGGACTCTGTTTTCCTTCATTCTGATTGAGTTATTATTGATTAAGTACTTACCTGCATAGAAATTAAGAGAGTAAATTAATTATTTACGTCATTTGTTTCATCCATTTCTTCCTCCATATCATCTTGAACCTTAATTCGGAAGTCAGATGGACTTCTGGCTGCTCCAAAGTTTTCATCTTCATAGGATCCTTCCTCATCGGAATCCAAAAGTTTCTCTGGCACTACTAGCGTAGAAGAAATCGCCTCAGTAGTAGCCCCTTTCTTCAACAGCGTAGCTGTAGTTGCAGGTGATGGTAACAGAATCCCTGATGTCTGTGCTGACCAGACTTGTAAGGTAGTGCAGCTTGATAGAGGCGGCGTCGATGGGATCTCCGTTTGCTGTTGAATTGGTGGTCTCGTCGACGGTACCAACGTCGACGGTAACTTTGTTGACGTGGTTTTCATCGTCGACGAGGATTTCTTCATCGACGAGGTCGTCGACGGTAACATCGTCGACGGGGACGCCGTCGAGGTCGTCGACGGTAGCTTCGTCGACGTGGACTTCGTCGTCGACGTGGATTTCATCGTCGATGGTAACGTTGTCGGCGAGAGCTTCGTCGACGGTACAATTTTCTTCGTCGACGGGGAGCCAACCGTCGACATCATAATCGTAGACGAGGAACTCGTCGACGGTACCTTAGCCGTCGTCGACGGGACAATTGTCGACGACGAGATAGGCCTGATCTGTACATGAACCAGCGTAGGCGATGAGGCCGAAGACATGACAAGAGTCGGCTTTGGAGAGGAGAAAGTCATGGTGCAGGTGGTAGACGTGGCCACATGAGAGGAAACACAGTCCTTTTTTGACGTTGAAATTGTCAAAGGTGGCAACTGAGGAGGCACAGATTTTGAAGATTTCTTGGGAACTGCAGATTTCTCAGACTTCTTAGAGGGCGTACTATCCACCTTACTAGGTGGAAGAGTCTTTTTTGAATCACTAGGCCCAGGAGTATCCAGAGAGGATGGGCCTTCTTCGCCACCTTCGCCCTTGGAGATGAAACTTCAGTTTCAGCCTTCCTCTTAGTAGAAAGAAATGAAGACCCAGAGGCAATGCTTCCTACCTCAGACAAAGGGTCCTCCTTGTCCTTGAGTCTGTTAAGCCACAACAGCAGTCGTCCTTCTCTATCCCTGATGGTCTTAGGGGGGAAGGTCCGGCAGATCTTGCACTCCTTTGCCTTATGGTCAGGATAAAGGCAATATAAACATTTTTTGTGGGGATCTTCTTTGAATAGTCTTTGCTTCCTACAAGAATCACAGGCCCTGAACAGGGATTTTGAAGAAGACATCTGTAAACTTGAAGAAACTAACTGATCTAGAAGAAAAACTGAGCAGAGCTCAGGGAGACTCCCTTCACACGACGTGCGGTAGAAAATCTGAGAGCCTGAGCCTCTGGGGAGAACATTCTGGTGGGTGCTGTCGCCTGATTGGCTGCAGTTTGGACTAAGACATAATGACTAGGATAGTCACGATTGTGAAGGTTTTTTCTACTGTAGCTGGTGCTACTTTACTTCCTGGTTGGGTATTTCTGATATTTGCTATATGTATTTTCGCATTTTATTGCTTTTATATATACCGTGGGACTCCCACTCCGACGACGGGGAATGATTCAGGCATGTGAATCTATGAAAGACACCCCTAATACTGGAGAAGCAGGTCTTGAGTTCCTTCCTGAATTTGGTCAGTGACCGGTATTGTTTGAGGTGGGTCGGCAGGGTTTTCCAGGTCTTGGAGGCGAGGTAGGAGAAGGATCTTCCCTGGTTCTCGTCTTGTGGATCCGAGGGACGGTGGCCAGGGCTAGCTGAGCGGAGGTTTCTTTTGGGGGACGTGGGATGAGAGGAGGTGGTTCAGGTATGCTCATCCTGTATCGTGGAGAAGTGTGGCTCAATGGTTAGAGCGGCAGACCCTGTTGCAGAGCTCTAGCCCGGGCCAGGGTTCAATTCCCCGCCTCGGTGGGTCTTGGGCTCAAAATTCCACAGACCTGATAATTCTCGCCTCGGTGCCTATTCCAATCATGGAGTCCCACTCTGCAACTCTGGGCAATAGCTTGCTTAATCTCCACAACGGCCCCCACAACGCTAAGGATGCCTGGCCTCCACCTTGGGGTGCCCAAGAGTGGACACCTCACAGGGAAAGCCAGGATGGGTTCCACAGCGGTATTCGTACAAGCGCCTTGAGACCCTTGCGGGTGAGTAGTGCGCTATACAAGTATCAATTTACATTTACATCGTGGAGGGCTTCGTAGGCGTGCGTGAGGAGCTTGAAGTTAATCCTTTTGTTGACTGGGAACCAGTGGAGTTTTCAGAGTTGTTCATAGATGTGGCTGCGATGATGGATTTCGAGGACCAGTCTGGCTGCGGAGTTTTGAATGTTTAACAGCCAGTCATCGAGGTAGAGTAACACTGGCACCCCTGACCATAGAAGGTGTGCTGCCAATACTCAATAGGTGCTGGCGTGAACTGAAAATGCTCCTGTTCTACCACAAACCGCAGGTAGCGCCGATGGGTTGACAGAACGTGTGTATGACATGGGCGTTTTGCAGGTCCAATGCCATCATTCAGCCTCTAGGGTGGAGGGCAGATCAACCCTGGGCCAGAATGAGCATTTGACATTTCTCCTTCCAGAGGAAGTCCTTGAGAGGGCACAGGTCTAGAATAGGCCGAAGACCTCCGCCCTGCATTGGTTCCAGATAGTAGCGGGTATAACAACCATGTCCTGCTTGTGACACTGGCACCCTCTCGACAGCCCCTTTGGCCAAAAGTGCTTGCACGGTCTGCCACAAAATGGAGAGATGGTCTTTTGTCAGTGGCTGAGAGGATGTGAAAGGTGCGGTGGAAAAGAAATAAAGGGTAAAGCATATCCCACGCAAAAAATCTTTAGGACTCAAGTCTGACGTGATCGCTTGCAAGCCCTTTACAAATCAGTGGATTCTGCCTCCCATCAGGTGGCTGTGTCCCTGCAAGGGACCGCTAAAGAGGTTGGTAGGCTTGGCAATATGCTGACAATGGCTGTTCCCAGTGGGGGTTAGACATGTTTGCGGTAAGGGACGCTTCGTGAGAGTGAAGTCAGCTTTGTGCCAAAATAGGTGAGTCTTATCAAAGAGCATATCCGTTAGGGAGGCCTGGACATTACCAGAAAACCCAGTCAATCACAGTCACGCATGTTGGCGAATGGCAACACTGGTGCCTATGGCCCACCTGAATTAATCAGTGGTCTGAGACCACGTTCCGTAAAAAGGAACGGTGTGCACATAGAACTATATGATGATGGAAAATTGTGAAAGGTTCTGAAGATGACAAAGCCTATAACTCACTAACTCTGTACAGAGGTAACAGCTATTAACAATGCTGTTTACCATGACCAATGTTGCAATGTTGATTTATGGATGGGTTTTAATGGTTGGCCCTTCAGCTTTGATAGCGTTACGTGTAATTCTCAAAGAGAAGGTGGTCTCCTAATTGGAGGGAACACTTTAATTCCTTCCCAAAATGTTTTGACCACAGGGCTTTTGAAGAAAGATGGTTGCGTTGGAGATTTTCTGTAGGCGGTAATAGCTGCTTAGTGGACCTTAATGGAAAAGAACTTTAGACCTAACCAAGCCAAGTGCAGTAATTGCGGGAGGATGACATTGTACACTAAAAGGAAGATGCCCATTGTTTCGATACCACTTAAAAAAGCCTTTTTACTTAAGGGAATAATATGATTGTAAAGACGGTTATTCAAGAATAGCCATACAATCTTCAGGAAGGTTTAGATGACTGTATTGAATGAATTCAGGTGCAATACTGGCAAATTTCAGGAATCAATCGTTGGATGTACAAAATTGGCCCTGAGGCCTGTATAGGAGATCCGGCCTGAGTGGAAGGCACCTGTGACGTGCTACGGATATTAGGAGAAGATCTGTGTACCACCACTGTCTCGGCCAATCCAGTGAAATTCAAATCATTCTGATTATAAATTATGAACTTGGCTGCATCACAATCATCTTGAATTGCCTGAGTGAGCATAGAGGGCAAGTCTTAGGAAATACCCAGAAGGACTTATGCCACTGAATCCCAAGTGGTGTGTGAGTAGTGGCTGAACAAATGGCTGGTGTTAACAGATTGGAGGGCCAAGCTGGCAGAAGAAAAGACACATTTGCCGAACATTTCCACTCACTTTCATTCCTTATCAGGGGGAGTGGTAGAAAATGTGTTTGCATTTGAGCGGTTGATGGAATACTGCGCCACTAGGCTTTGCTTGGTTAGGTGTAATGGGAAAGAAAAGATGAGTAGCAGGGAGATGCCGCTAGGCAATGAGTTAACTGAATGGGGAGGGCTTGGTTGGGGGAGGGGGGCGCAAAACAAGGTTTGGCCCAAGCCCCCAATAAAGCATCCATCGGTTCCTCATTAAATGGAAAAAAGGGCTCAGAAGATGTTTGCCCTCGAAGACTTCTGTCAAGACACTGCTTTTAAACGCCAATGTGGGGAGCTAAGGATGAACACTTCAGACGCCCTTTGCGTCACCACGGTGTAGGGAGCCAATTTCTCAGTGGCTGGTCTGGGGCAAAAAAAAGCCTTTCTCCATGGAGATATCGAGACCACTAGCCTCCAGTAAGTCATTGTACCAACTTTCATCCTGGTAGGACTGAGTGAACTCATCACCCAGGTCACATTCATTATCCAAATCAATTCCAAAAAGGAAATGCAGAGTGTGTTGTCAGCCTTGTGGCAATTCAAGATGTGGAAGTAGCACATTGGGCGGATTTGGGTGAAACATCAGTTGAGGTGGTACCTGCGTAGAAGCTGTATAGAAGAGAACAAATGGGGCCACCTCATCAGGCATGTCTGTGTTAGCGTGCCCAGACCTGCTGTGGGTGGTGGCGCCAGAAGCGGAGTCGGAACATGAGCCAGAGGCACAATAGGCATGGTGGAAGGCCTCTCTGCTCCTTGGGAACCGGTACAGATCCAAATAGAAATAGAATAAACTAGCCATCTAGCTATAGATTGTTTAGAAGCAGCTAAGCCTTAAAGAGCCATAGTTTATGAGAAGATGGTTTGACTTCCTTATATATTTCGACTTATCCAAATAGAGAGGGAGCACTCTTAACATCAAGAGAATGCAGACATCTCTCTGCTGCTGTAGTGGGGTTAGGAAAAAATGTAGGACATGTGATAGATTGCTCAATATGAAAATCTGAGACCACGTTCCGTAAAAAAGAACGGTGTGCACACAGAACTATATGATGATGGAAAATTGTGAAAGGTTCTGAAGATGACAAATGCTATAACTCAATAACTCTGTGCAGAGGTAGCAGCTATTAACAATGCTGTTTACCATGACCAATGTTGCAATGTTGATTTATGGATGGGTTTTAATTGTTGGCCTTTCAGCTTTGATAGCGTTACGTGTAATTCTCAAAGAGAAGGTGGTCTCCTAATTGGAGGGAAAACTTTAATTCCTTCCCAAAACGTTTTGACCACAGGGCTTTTGAAGAAAGATGGTTGCGTTTGAGATTTTCTGTATGCGGTAATAGCTGCTTAGTGGGCCTTAATGGAAAAGAACTTTAGACCTAACCAAGCCAAGTGCAGTAAGTGCGGGAGGATGACATTGTACAATAAAAGGAAGATGCCCATTGTTTCGATACCACTTAAAAAATGCCTTTTTACTTAAGGGCATAATATGATTGTAAAGACGGTTATTCAAGAATAGCCATACAATCTTCAGGAAGGTTTAGATGACCGTATTGAATGAATTCAGGTGCAATGCTGGCAAATTTCAGGAATCAATCGTTGGATGTACAAAATTGGCTCTGAGGCCTGTATAGGAGATCCGGCCTGGGTGGAAAGCACCTGTGACGTGCTACGGATATTTGGAGAAGATCTGTGTACCACCACTGTCTCGGCCAATCCAGTGCAATTCAAATCATTCTGATTATAAATTTTTGTTATTTCTGGATTATTGGTGGTACAAGTGGTATCAGTGGAAAAGTGTAGACAAATAATCGACCGGTTGATCAAAAGGGCACTGCCCAGAGACTGTGGTTGGGGAAATCCTTGACGCAAAAGTCTTGACATTGTTTGTGTTGCATTGTGAAGAACAAATCAAACGTTGGAGCACCTCATTCCATGAAGATCTTGTTTAGTACCTCATCAGTGAGAACCTGCTCGAGGCATGAAACTGCTTGAGGAAGTCTGCTTCTACATTTTGGATTCCAAGAATGTGTACGGCTGTTATTGATTGCCCTCTTGCTAGTGCCCAATGCCACATCGTCTGAGATTGGAGAGGCAATTGTCTTGATTCAGTTCCACCTTGTTTGTTGATGTAGTACATTGTAGTGGTATTGTCGATTTGAACAATCAGATCTTTGGAAGCGAGAGAGGAAAGAAAAGACTTGAGAGCTGGATGTACACCGGAACACATTTATGTGATAAGATTTCTTCTTTTGAGACAAACGCCCTTGAATCGAAAGGTGGTCCTTATGTGCGCCCCCTCCTGACAGTGAGGTGTTTGCGATGATAGCCTGTGAGGGCGTTTCCTTCTGATTTCTGGGTTTTAGTCCACTGGGTGAGTGACTGAAGTGCACTCTGTCAGATTCATCTTCCCAATAACCAATTCTCTGCGACCACTGATCCTCTGGGCAAATCTGTAGAGGTCTCATTAAATATTGTGCATTCAGGACTATGATTATGCAGGGTGCCATTGATTCCAGAAGGGATGCTATCTGATTGACAGTTGGTTTGACTTGCTGCATTATTAACTGTAGACATTTCATTTGAATTGATGATGCTCTCTCCTCCAAGGGAAACACTTTTGCCTTGTGTTATCTATTGCCCCTAGAAACGTGAGGCCAGTCGTCCAGACATGGATACAGAAAATACCTCTCTTTCTTAGATGCAATCCTCCCACAGCCGTGCATTTGGAGATGGTTGGGGGGGTGTGGGTGTGGAAGGAAATCTTACTTGAGTTTGAAAGGAAGCACAGCTTATTGATAATGATCTGTTCCCACTAGGTATCTTAGAAATGGATGGTATGTGATAATGAGCTACTGGAATATGTAAATATGCATCTTGTAGGTCTACTGCACAGAGCAAATCACTTTTTCTTATGTGAGGGAATGCTTGATGGAGGGATAGCATTCTGAATGTTTCCTTCTTTATATATCTGTTGAGGAGTCAGATATCCAGAATTGCCCAAAACAGTTTGGAAAGACTTTTCTTTTGGACTAGAAAGTACCTTTTCTATTGCTGTTTTCTGCAGTAGAACATGCATCTCTTGTTTAGGTTGTCTAGATGCGGCATTGTAACTGGCAGTGGACGAAACGATGATGGAGTGTTCTTGTAAAGAAGTGCATACCCTTTTTATATGATGTATAGCACACACCTGTCCGAGCTTATGGCTTTACACTCTTCAAGGGAAGAATTTTACTGCTCCCCCCCACAGGAGTAGGAACCTGAAGGGGTGTCTGATTCTTATTATTGTGTGATGAGTTTATGCCCTTGAGTTGAGAGGGCTTAGTTGGGGTGGACCTCCTTCTTTGATACACATTTTGATATGGTCTCTGAGGTTGCTGCTTTTGCTGCAAACACTGTTAAGGCCACCATGGGATATGAACCCTATCGTAATAAAACATCCCTGCCCTATCTATATCTGTAGTGTTGTTTGAAGGCTTTATTTTGCTGTTCAAGACAAACCATCTTTGGGGCATATCAGCAAGGAATGACGATGAATAACACAAAGCGTGCTTTGCGCTTTGTTATTCATCGCCGTCTATCTCTGGAATTTATCGCCCTGGTAGCGTGTTATCAACAACGCGTTGCTCCAGGGCGATGAAAATTCCAGAGATAGTGGGGGAAATCACCATTTTGCAGGGAACATCGCTGGTTTTCCAGCGATGTTCCCTGCAAAAGGGCGATAACATTGCTGATACGACCCTTTGGTTGTAGCAGCATAATCCACCCCCTTTGTTAGGGATAGGTAAGTCAGGATTTTAGCAGACGTTAGTTTTTAGAGAAAACAGCAGTTTTCTCAAAAAACTAACGTCTGCTAAAATGCTCGGGCAGCCTTGTAAATATCGCGATGTGAACATCAGCGATATTTGCAAGGCTGTACTGCCCAGTGATGCCCACTTTGCATCTCATTAGAGATGCAAAGGGAGGCGTCTGGAAAAAGGGTGCTAACATGCATTTATGCATGTTAGCACCCTCTTGTAAATAGTGCGATAGTTTTATCTCTGCTTTTTTGGCTTTTAAAGCCAAAAAAGCGGAGATAAATCCCTTGTTAATATGCCCCTTTAATGTTTCAGCCTAATTTTTCATTCTTAACATCTTTTCCTCAGTATGTGGGCCAAATAAAGAGGAACCTGAGAATGTCAAATTATCGATGTTGAACTGGGCATCGGGCTTTAGTGAGAATAGTCTAAGCCAGGGTGTTCGTCACAAGGAAGAACAATAGTTACTTACCTGTAATCTGTGGTTCTCCACTATTGGTGTCTTTCCTAGATTCACATGCCTGAATCATTCCCAGTCGTCGGAGTGGGAGTCTCATGAGACTCCCATTCCGACGACGGGGAATGATTCAGGCATGTGAATCTATGAAAGACACCCCAATACTAGAAAAGAACAATAGTTACTTACCTGTAATCTGTGGTTCTCCAGTATTGGTGTCTTTCATAGATGCACATGCCTGAATCATTCCCAGTCGTCGGAGTGGGAGTTTGATAAGACTCCCACTCCGACGACGGGGAATGATTCAGGCATGTGAATCTATGAAAGACACCCCAATACTGGAGAAATGCCATTCCACTATGATGTGGCCGAGAGCTCAGAGTCCACCAATGCACTAAGCAATTAGTTGGAAATGAAGGAACCCTCATTCACCATTTCTAGGAAGTCTTTTTGTCTGTGAGTTGGTAGATAGACATAAAGGCCTTCATTCAATCCCAGATTTCTCTGTGACATCTGCCTAACAGGGCAGCAGCATTGGCATTCTTTAAATGGGTGGAGGCTTTTCCACAGACTTTCTTACCAATGTCATCTATTCGTTTACTCTCCCTTTTTGGTAGGGCTGTGGAATCCACAGCAGAAGCATGTATTCACCTCACTGCAATTATTGGATCCGGTTTCGGATCCGTCCGTAGAAAATTCGGATCCTGTTGTGAAGGTCTGTACTTTTTTAGAAGCATTGGCGTAGCAGACTTTTGTGTGGTGGAAGTATGGAGCATTTCCTCTACAATGTTCAAAAGATTGGGAAGAAAAGATCTTGGCATTGTTCTTGGCTGCAGAGTTTCAAAGATCACTGATACTGTTGGTTGAGGTGTGGCGACAGTAATATTTAGCTTTATAACTCCTCTTACTAACTCCTGAAAAGTGATATTTGTCGATAGATGAAATTGCAGCGTGAGACTGAGGAGAAGAAGGAATATAGGACAAATGTGTTGATGTGTAATAAGGTGATCTTGACCTTGATCTGGACTGTGATTGGGTCATGGATTCTCAGTCAGAAGGCGTCCTTGGTGGCGGAGTTCTAACCGGGGAAGGTTGCTTTTTAGGGGATTATCGTTCGCTTGCGAATGTAATAGGCGAGAATTCAAGTGCTCCATCGACTCGTCAAACCACTGCGGTTTTCTCACAGTGCATGGGAGTCACGTGACCACAAAAGCGGGTCACGTGACCACACAGGCACGCGCATCTCCCTAATCCGCCTGCCACACTTCTCCTCCCCTCGCTTGCATTCCCGCCCCCCACCAGGCTCTCCTGCCCCCATCCGGCTTCCCTCCGCGCATCGCATAACGGAGACGTTGACATGGCTGGGTGATACAAGCTCTAAATTTTGTAATCTCTACCTCTTCTTTTTTTATTTACGTTTGTTTTACAGTAAATTTGCATTTTAGCTTTCCGATCTTACAAGCGCTGGAAGAAAAGCGCATGAGCAGCTTTCTGCAGCCATCTGGCACTTCCGTCCCACCAGGCTCTCCCACCCCCATCCGGCTTCCCTCCGCGCATCGCATAACGGAGACGTTGACATGGCTGGGTGATATAAGCTCTACATCTTGTAATCTCTACCTCTTCTTTTTATTTACGTTTGTTTTACAGTAAATTTGCATTTTAGCTTTCCGATCTTACAAGCGCTGGAAGAAAAGCGCATGAGCAGCTTTCTGCAGCCATCTGGCACTTCCGGTTTCATGGCAACTGTCACCGCCCTCTTTTGTCTGTTCTTGGCGGTATTGTATAGGCTCTGTGCTGTTCGCAGTCCGGAGCTAGGAGAAAGGAGCTGTATGTCTACGGACTGCTGTTATTCCCCATGTTCGTTCTACTCCTGTCTGTATTCGCTTCATTTGACAACTATTTGGAAAACCGAGGCAAACGAGCTGTGCATCTTCACAGGTAGGCTAAAATGACTGACCCATTCTAACTGTATTTTAGGTCTGCTCGATAATAGGATGGAATCGCGACAAATTAGATTGGGTGCGAGATCAGCGAAATGTATTATGTGTATGCAGCATCTCGTTTATTCTAAATTTACATCAGTCAGACTTTACGAGTTAATGTAGTAGATTAAAGGAGGAAGATAGATCAAATTGTTAAAATACAGTCCAAATAACCCAGAGCTCTCAAACGATTATGGGTGAATCCAATATAAATTGATATGGGTATGTCTATGCATCGCGTGGAGTTCTAATATCTAAAACTGCTGATATAAGATTTGTGCATGGATTGCCTCAGCTCGCCTAACTGAGCAAGTAACACACTTACGTATTCAGTCTTTTAACCTCAACTGAAATTGCTCCCATTATTAATCGGTTTGGGAATTAACTAAGCAGCAGCAATTATGCAAACAGCAATACTTCATTCCAAAAATTGCCTCGGCAGGAATTGTTGTCCGAAAAGCAACTGGACCCTCAGTTTATTCCTTCTTTGTTTTGTCCACAGCATAAATTGTTACTCCTAAAATGATGAATCATATATTTTGTCAAGTCTTCAACCCACCAAAAATTCTGCTGTTAAACCACCTAATTGCTTCTCTAAGTCCTCCGTCTGCATTTTAAGATATCGATCTCTGAGTCAGACTATTTCAAACTCTTAGCACCAAGCAGGTGCCCAGTGTTTATTTTCATATGTAGCATGCTCTGTGTAACTGCATTTCGTCTGACGATTCTCTTCCCAAACTTGAATACTTCACATTTTATTTAACTTTTAATTGTATATGAAGAGTACATTATGATATTTTAAGTATTCAGTAGTATTTTTTTGTGTGAAAACTAGTACATTAAGACTACTAAAATATAATGAATAATCTTTTAAGACTAATAGAATACTAATCTAATACTCATGCTTTAATCTTGTAGTCTTCCATTGCAACCCAGAAACACAAACCTTTAATTGCTAATTTGATTACTAATAGACTGTGAGAAATACTAAAAGACTACTAAAGAAATAGTTATATTTTGTGTCCGTATTGTTCGCTTTGAATGCAAATATATGGATTTATAGATGGGTGACAGTCAGTAATGCTGATGTTTTAAACCAAGCGTTTCTGAGTGACACCAAATAGACAACAGGAGCAAACTTTGAGTTGTCTATGATATCACACGGAACCCAGACGTGAAAAACATTTGTTCTTATGTTCACCCAGGTGCTTATTGGCGCTAAATTGGCTAGCATGCATTCCTAGGTCACTAATTTAATGTGACCGAACTGATAAGTAAACAATTGCAATTTTAGGTGCTTCCCAAATATATAATAGTAATTCTTTAGGTTTCGCCTATTATCATTCGCTTGCGAATGTAATAGGCGAGAATTCAAGTGCTCCATCGACTCGTCAAACCACTGCGGTTTTTTCACAGTGCATGTGTGTCACGTGACCACAAAAGCGGGTCACGTGACCACACAAGCACGCGCATCTCCCTAATCCGCCTGCCACACTTCTCCTCCCCTCGCTCGCATTCCCGCCCCCCCACCAGGCTCTCCCGCCCCCATCCGGCTTCCCTCCGCGCATCTTCCTAATCCGCCTGCCACACTTCTCCTCCCCTCGCTCGCATTCCTGCCCTCCCACCAGGCTCTCCCGCCCCCATCCGGCTTCCCTCCGGCCATTTGCCAGCATTGCGAGGCCATTTGCCAGGAGCTCTCCCCCGCCCGCAGCTTGACAATGTAAACTCCTATCGCTACAATACGTTCGCATTTGGAAAGTTGGAGCTAATGGTTTTGTAAATGACATTTTATATTTATATATCGTTATTGGCATTGTCAATAACAATATATAAATATAAAATGTCATTTACAAAACCAATAGCTCCAACTTTCCAAATGTGAAACCTATTGGCAACGCCAGTGCTTGTTGAAAACCTTTCCACCGGAGACAGATTCAAAGGAATCTGTAAAGGATTGTCTGCAGGTATTATTGGCACTGTATAAAGAGGCGTGGTCTCTGATTGATCCAGTAGAACCTCTGAATGCTGAGACCCAGATGAATGTGTAGAGGGAGATTGGACCATTCAAGAGAAGGGGATAAGCTGACTTGAGGTTGATGTTGAGGAAGGTGTGATTGATGTCATGCAAGCCTTCTTTGCCTGAACCGGCGTCCTTGAAGGGGAAAGGTGCCTTCTTGACACCGAACGAGTCTTTGTTTTCGACTGCTCCGACTTCGACACAGACCTCTGGGATCTCTATGTCAATCAGTGACTTTTTGATGCTCATCAAGAGTGTGAAGATGTCGCTGTCGTAGTCTTTAGCATCGACAGCAGTGATGAGATTCTCGCCGCCCATTTGTACTCCGACCAGTGATGATGACGCGTCGGAGTTGACCCTTCCTTGGATGGTGAACAAGACTGGTCCAAACCTCTTGATGGCAATGTTGATGTTATTGACGTCGGTAAATGGCGCTTATCAGAATGGCACCGATGTTGAGAAAGAGATTTTCTGTCTTTAGCTTTCCCCCTGTGGGAGTCTATACCTGAATTTTGACACTTCTCAGAATTGTGAGAGTAGGACCTTTCCATTCTCTTCCTTTTCTTTCTTTGTAGTTCTGCATTCAGGTCTTGTATCAAACCATAAGCCTGATGCCCTCTCGGTCCTTAAGCGTCCTCTTTTGACAATTTCTTGACAAATGTTACATCCTTTTGTGAGGTGTAAAGGTGAAAGACACGCCACATAGACATTATCAGCATCTGTGCTCACCTTCTTTCTCCCACATGATGGGCATTTGGCCAAAAGAGAAGGCATTCTGACTAAAAAACTCCTGTAAAAATAGCAAAATAAAATGTAATTACTCGACAAAAGGGGTGTCAACTTGTCGAATGCAATATTTTGATTACAAGTTCTGAATATTAAGAGCAATATTTTAGAAGTGTGAAAAAACACCTGAGGTATTCAGAGATCCTGCTTGAAGGAGCTGGAAAAAAGAGCGGACACTCACAGGCAACTTGCCACTACAGTGCATTGTGGGATAGGGTGCGTCTCAGGATCTTATAGGTACAAGCTTCTTTTGTAGCTTCTATCGGTGGTAGCCTAACTGGCTTCATTTTCTCATATTGTTTGTTCACTGGCAGAATTTTTTCCATGACAAAGGGTGGAGCATTCAAAGGCTAGAGTTTCTATCAACAATTCGACAGCATTCAGAAGGAAAATTAATCGCTGACAAACTACACTGAGACTTTATGGAAATTATTTTTCAGTGATTAACATTCTTCAATTTTATTTCCCTAAAGTTTATATCTATGTATGTATATCTATAAATACACACACACACATATATATATATATATGTGACAATAAATACTTAACTGCACTAGTAAACTTGGGGTTCACATTTGTTTTTTCTATGGAAAGCAGGATTGCTATAAAACTAAGGTTGGATGTAATATATAAATATATATATATATATATATATATAAGTGTTCGGGGGTCCCCACAGGCTGCGAAGAATTATTCAATGTTTATGGCCTCAATGAAGATACCTACGATGCAGAACTAGGACTGTAGATCAAACATAAGAAGGGACCGTTCCAAGTCTCACTCACTGTCCAAGGTTCTATCTCAATCTCGTTCCCGGAATCGGCAGAGATGCTTCAGAGTTTAGCTGCGGGGAATTATTCAACGTTTATGACTATCAATGAAGATCCTACGATGCAGAATGTAAAGTTTTGCCTCGCATTCCTTGATGAGCTTCGGGTTCATTTGCCTGATGAGGATCCGCTACAGACATTTGTTACCGACAGTCCTTACAGGGCTTGCAACCTGTCATTTTAGGGGGTGACATCCCTTGCAAACTGAAAAACTAATTGTGAAAAATATGAAGGTAAGTGTCCGAGATGAAAGAGAGCTCAGGACATTTGTCTAGTGGTGTGATAGGAACTGATGTCAGCGTGCGGGAGTGGTACCTATATAAGTGCTGCATATCCTTTCAGGAGTGGAGTGGCGTTGGTGTGGAGCCGCATGGCGCCACGTTCTGGTGCGCAGAGGTACTGCCGAACAATTTCAGGATCCAGCTTACACCTGGGAAATATTCAAAAGGTGAAGAATTTGCAGCTAGAAGTCTCTATTAGGAAAACACAAATAATTGGACAAATAAGCATGGTTGATGGAGGCGAAGTTGGTGTTGTCATTTGATGACAGCACACTGCTCTAATGACGGATTGCAGCACCCCAGGCAGTTCATTCTGATTGGTCAGTTAAAGATAGAGCCTTAAAATATTAATTTTAAGGAAAGAGGCTTTTGCATGTTTACCCCACCTTTTTGCCCCCACTTTGACTACTAGGTACTGGTGTAATGACTTTGAAATGCCCAGAACCCTGCTAAACAGGACTCTGTGCAAGTGCTCTGACCCTTAAAAAGGTGTATGTTTAAGTGGCTTGTCCCCAATTGGCAAAGCCTATCTAACTTGTAAGTCCCTAGAATATAGTACATGGGGTACCCCGGACCGATTTTGCGCCACCCTGAGTGGGACAAGGTGACACATTGCTCACAGTCTGCAACTGCATACTGGAAGAGCAGTTTAAACCTGCTAACTCGACTTCGAAAGTAAGGGCAAAGCCCAAATCTCACATTTTAATATGTGTAAGCAGGCCTAACAAGCCCTAACACAGGGTGCTGTTTGTTAGAAAGTGAAACATCTACTTGTACATATTCCAGCAGTAAAAACCATAAATGGTTGTTTTTACTGTGGAAAGGCCCTCCTAACTTCAGAATGGGACTACTAGGGTTAGTACCGTTTGGCATCAAAAGAATCTGTGCATGCAAAGTGCAACTTTATAGGTTGCCACTTTGGATGCTCAAGGTTTCCAGCGCCCGGTTACTGATGTACTCGAGGCTTGCCTGCAGACAGCTTTCTGCCCTCCCTGGGAGACGTGCTAACGACTCCCAGAAAAGATGACAATAGAGACCTGCCACTGGAGGAGGTGTTACCTCCCTCCTGCTGAAGCTACATGGGTGTTAGCCCAAAAGGCGAGCTTCAAAGGAGAAGCCGCACTTTGAAGGGCAAATGGGTAACTTGGGAGACGTGCTGCTCCATTGTTTAAACAGGCTGACACTGGGGACAGGAGAGGAGCCAGTTGTCAACCCGATTTTTTCTGGGGCATGTATCCCTGAGGTAGCCACACCCTGGGGGTGGGCTAAGGAGCTCTAAGTGCTGAGAGAGGGGTCTCGCCATCTTGGGAGTGGGCAGAATGGTGCATCCTGTGATGGCCTGAAGACACACTTCCCAGGAAGTGGTCATCAGGAGGGAGAGAACCTAGCAGCTCATTGGCCACGAAGTGCCTCCTACCCTGAGTGCATTTTCTGCAGATAAATAGGGCACCCAGAACTCAGATTTTGACTGATTCAGAAGAAGGACCAAAGAAGTACTGGCCTGCTGCACAGAGGGACCAGCAAAGATAGGCTGCACTGATGAGGACTGCACCTGCTGGCTAGTGAAGAGTGGAACTGTGCCTGCCATGTCCTGCTCAAGGAGAATGCGTGCATGAAATATACTGGAGTAAAAAAGGATAAAAACGGTGTGCATACCACCACCACGTCACTGCTCAAGGAGAAGCCATCTCCAGAGCCCAGTCAAACCAAGAGAACTCCGAGGGCCAGCCAACTGGCCTTCTGTTCACAGCACAGCTGAAAAAGCCTGCTGGGGCAATTGGTAGCCCAAAGGTTTCAGCTGCTACCACAGCCGCCATGCAACACGAGGACTAAGACTGATGCACAGAGTTGCACCCAAGTTCGCTGAGCCCGGGGTGCTATTGGAGAGTTTCTGGAACCCTCAGAAGGAAAGTTATCAACCCAGGAAGCATTGGCCTGTGATTGTGACAACAAGTGACTGGTAGTCCAGTGGCGACTGGACTTTAGCCAGATCAGAGTGGACTTCGTGGGATGTTCACTGTGCAAACAGAAACCCATCATCATCTTCGCGGACCGAGGAATGCCTGCAGGAAGACCCCGTCAATCTCGTTGCATCCACAGTATGTTCAGCATCCTTCATCCCTTGTATCAGGACCACACCATAGGCATGCACTGCAATGGAGGTAAAGTGCCAGGAACTGTTGAAGGACTGCTCCTCCTGTGAAGTTAACTGTTCTTGAGGACCTTGCTGGTCCCCTTGACTAGCTCCATATCGGAGTTGTCTGCCCGAGGTACTTATTACTGACTGCACTGAAACTTATGTTTTTTAAAAAAAAGTTTCTAAGTGTTCAATTTGTTGACTTTGCCATGGCTAGTTCACATTTGAGTGAAATTGCATTAATTTATTATTGCTTGTATATCTCCAGAACCCTCTGATAGATCTTTTTCATTCTAGTGTCTACATTCTTATAAAATGCAGTCTATGTTCACAAATTGGTGTTGGATTTCTTGAGAGTTGTGTCAATTTCTTCTTCAATTGTTTTGGTGCTGTTTAAATGCTTAACACTTGTTTCTCTGTATAAGCCTTGCTGCTCAGTGCTAAAGCTACCCAGGGTTGAGCTGAGGATTTGACAGATGATGAAACCCAAGGGTATTAAAGGGGTTGGTAAGTGTGTCACACGGCGAGGATGCACAATTAAACCATATAACACACCCCACAGCTTCACATTAAAACAAAGCTTGTGAAAGGTTTGATATGTTCACCTTTACTCTATGGTGACTTATATGAAAGTAAATGTTTTTCTTTTTAAAATGAAAATAACATTTGGACTCCTTAGCCTGTTTATAGGCTGCAATTGTTGTGAGCGTGTAACTAATTTTTAGACTGATGTATATATACATACGTACATCTGTTTTATAGATGTTTCACGGGTCACTGCACATGTGTGTGACTATTCTGCACACGTGAATATTGGTGAGGATCCCCTGGAAGAGAATGCTATTAGCACCGTTTCGTACTGATTTTTCTTTTGATATTATTCTTTCAAATGTGTTTTTTAAATGGAAAAAAAACATTGGCAAAGCCATTCCATCTGGCTTCCCTGTCTTGAACTCGTCAATTGCATGTACACCTGCATTACACATGGTAGCAGGATTACTACATGCATTTGAAACGGAAGTAAAAAATGTCTAAAAGACCTATATTATCTACCACATGAACAATTGCGTAATGTAAAGTTGATGCGCAGAGTAGTCATCCCCGATATTCTGTGACCCTGTATTGAACCAGCTCACTGAAAAACTGGGGAGAAACAATATGCTGGACACCTCAATCCAGTTGCCATGCCAACCACAGCTCCGAGGCTTCCACTGATGACATCAGAACCTTCCTCGGCCGGGGTGAAACAGTGGTCCTGATCCTCCTCGACCTCTCAGCCGCATTCAGTGCCGTATCCCACCACACCAACAGTGGGATCTAAGAAGACGCCCTCAAATGGATTACATCCTTCCTCACAGGACGTACCCAGAGAATCTGCCTTCTCCCCTTCAACTAGGAACACAAGAGCATCTTCTGCAGCATCCCTCAAGGTTTATCCCTTTTCTTTTTTTTAAAATAATTTTTATTGTAGTCATACCCGTACAGGTCATTACACATAGCAGTATCATCATAAAATGTAGCAGACCTTCAACTTGCTTCGTCAATCTGTACACAGCCTTCATGCCCACAACCCGGGGGTTGGGCGGCGATGATGTCTCTGCTCGTCCATACCTGACGTTCTATATGGAGGAGTGGTCAATGTCCGGATTATTGTGCATGCCTACTTTTATAGTCCTACTTAACTACGCGCTAATCCCCAACTCCCCTTCCCTGCGCAAAGCCCAAAAAACTCCCCCCCCAACCAATCCCACCCACCACCACCTGCCTGAGGTCCCATTGCGACCATTCCTGGATTGCTAGTGTCATCCCCCCTGCATACCTGCTGTTCCTAGGGCCTCAGCCCGCCTCCTCCGTCCCATCCGCCCCGGGAGCCTCCCCCTCATCATCATCCTCGCTGTCCCTAAGTGCCTGCACCATTACTTCCCATGAGGTCGCAGTGTCAGCTGCTGTTGGGCTAGGGGTCCTACGCGCATGCTGGTACCTATGTGTGCTGTCAGCCGTGGCCCATTTCAGAAATTCCTGCCGCCACCTCCGTGGAGTTGGCCCCACTCTCGCCTTCCAGTTCTTCGTGATCTCCCTCTTGGCCACCATCAGACCCATGTCTATAAACTTACTCGTGAGTTTATTCTTGGGGGTGTGGGGGAACCAGTGCAAAAGACATTCCGCTGGACCGTATTCTATGGATCTTTCAGTCACCTCATTCAGCACCTCTCCTATGTCCTGCCAATAATCCCGCAGGGCCGGGCATGCCCACAGCATGTGCACTAGTTCAGCCCCCTCTTCCGGGCACCGAGGGCAGGCCGCTGTCTCATCTCCAAAATACCGCCTGATTCTGCCCGGGGTCATGTACGCCCTGTGCAACACATAGTAGTGGATTAGCTGAAACCTAGCGTTCCTTGTGCTGTTGCGAGCCCTACGGACAATTTGCTCCCACGTAGTGTCAGGTATTTCCCTTCCTAGGTCCGCTTCCCATTTGGCTTTGAGGGACGCGAGTGGAGGGATATTCTCTCTGAGCATTCGATTATAGAGGCACGTTACCGCCTTGATCGTGCCCGCCGCCATCATGGTGTACTGGCACGCCGCTGCCGTCCCAGGTTCCTCCAGTCCCGTGCCCCAGTGGGCCTGCATCGCCCTGGTTACGGCTGCGTGCAGCAGAAATCCCCCTCTCGGGATGCCGAAGCGTTCTATCAACTCCTGGAATGGGAGCAGTGCGCCATTTTCAAACAGGTCCCCAACCACCTGTATTCCCGCTTCCTCCCATTCCTGTAGGTGCGACCAGTCGCCGCCATGTGGTAAGGCCGTAAGCATGCCCAGGGGGATCTCAGGCGCATACGGGCGCTGGATACCCGCTCTCTTTTGGGCCCGGTTCCAGCATTGTCGGTATGTGCGCTGCTCCAGCGACAAATCCCGACTGTCCAGCCGCTGTTGGAGGGTTATATATGCTAGGACATGTCTGGGCGTCCCTCGTAAGCTTTCGTCCTCTGGGCCCCGGAACACCCTCGCTACGTCCTGCGTGAAGACTTGCAGTTGGGCCGCTAGGTAATAGAGCTCAAAGTCCGGAACCGCAAGCCCCCCCTCATCTTTCGGGCGAGAAAGCGTGGCCAGCGCTACTCTGCACCTTCCTGCTCCCCAAATGAACGCCGTAATCTGAGATTTAAGTTGTCTAAAGAAAGAGCCGGGTAGCCAGATTGGGAGCATCCGGAAATAATACAATAATCTCGGCAGGGCAACCATCTTAAGTAGTGAAATCCGGCCCGCCACCGACAGTGGTAACGTGGCCCAGAAGGCCATACAGCCCTTCAGTCCGCGTATGCAGCGCCCCAGGTTGCCCTCAAGCAAGTCCTCTGGCTTATGATAAACGTGGACCCCCAGGTATTTTATACAGGTAGGGTTCCAGGCCGCCTCCGATTGGTGCTGTGGCTGGGCAGTGCCCTCCAGGAGCGGGAACAAGCTCGTTTTGGGCCAGTTAACCCTTAGGCCCGACAAGCTCCCCAGCAGGGCTTCCGCTCTCTGCAAGTCCTCCACACCGTCGCTGAGGAACAACAGTAAGTCATCGGCATATAGCGAGATGAAATGGAGTCCGTCTCGGGCCCGTACTCCGCGAGTATGCCTCCCTGTGCGGGTCGCAGCCGCCAGCGGCTCAATAGCCAGCGCAAATAATAGCGGCGAGAGGGAACAGCCCTGACGAGTGCCCCGCTCCACTGGGTAGCGGAGGGATACAGTCGAACCCACCTTCACTCTTGCCATCGCCCCCGCATAAAGGACCTTCGTCCAGTGAATATAACCAGCACCCAGCCCGAGGCGCTCCATTACAGCATAGAGGTAGTCCCACTCGAGGCTGTCGAAGGCCTTTTCAATGTCGACCGAGAGGACCAGCTCCGTCCCTGCCTCGCCGTCCAGCCCGTCCATGATACGGACAAGCCTTCTGATATTCAGTGAGGTGTTGCGCTGTGGTATAAAACCGTTCTGGTCGCCGTGTACAAGCCCCGTCATGTGAGGCAGGAGCCTCGCCGCTAGTATGGAGCTCAGGATCTTATAATCCGCGGTGAGCATGGAGAGTGGTCGGTAGGACGCAGGGTCGCCACCCTCCCTACCGGGCTTCAATAGTGGGACCACTAATGCCTCCCGCATTGACTGCGGTAGCCGGCCCGTCGCCTTGGCCTCTCTATAGACGGTCAGGAGCCGTGGTGCCAGTGCGTCCAGGTACTTGTTATAGAACTCTATGGGGAGTCCATCTATTCCCGGCGATTTGTTCCTTGCCATGCGCCGCACCGCCGACCGTATCTCCCCCACGTCAATGTCCGACCCTAAGTCTTTCGCCTGGTCAGCCTCCAGCCGGTGTAGGGGCAGGTCAGCCAGGAAGGGTTCCACCAGCCCCGTCCTGTCTCCCGGGGTACTCTGGTATAGGCCCTCGTAATATTGCTGGAAGCCGTTGACTATGCCCAGTTGTGTGTGTTGCACCACGCCCGCCGTGTCCCTCAGTTGGAGTATGGGAGCGCTACGTCTTGTGGGGTTCGAGAGCCATGCCAGGAGGGTGCCCGCCTTATCGCCGTCAACATGGGAGCGCAGTACATATCGCTTGTAGTCGAAGGCTCGGAGTCTCTCCACTTCAACGGCCACTGCCTCCTTGGCCGCACACAGAGCCTCCTGGAGTTCTGGGTGTCCGGGCCGCCTTTTCTCCGCCTCTCTAAGCTTAGTGTCCGCCTTAGTCAAGTCGCCCAACAATACTTTCCGCACGCCTACATAATCCTTAATGCAGATACCCCTCACCACTACCTTAAAGGCGTCCCATTCCGTCGCTCTAAAGGTCGCCGTCCCTTCATTCTCCGCGAAATACAAATCCACTCCTTCCGCTAGGGCCTCCCCGAAGAGGGGGTCCTCTAGGGTCTCCGGCCTCAGTTTCCAGAGCGGGATCCTGGGCTTCTCCGCTATCCACGCTAGCCGGATCAGGAGCGGGTTATCGTCCGAAATTGTTCTCGAGAGATACTCTGATCCGGTGACGCTTGGTAGCACCCCCCGGGAGCAGAGCATCGTGTCCAGACGGACATGTAAATCATGGAGCCCGGAGAAAAATGAATAATCCCGGTCAGTCGGGTGTTGCCCTCTCCAGATATCTATCAGCTCCCAGCTCTCCTGCCATTCCCTCCTCCCTCTAGATAGTCTATGAACTGGGGAGTCACGTAGGGGGGGTGGGATCTATCCAGCAAGGGGTCGGCAATGGAATTAAAGTCGCCCCCCAGCAGGACCGGGCCCGCTAGGGAGTGGGCCAGCGTCCCTGACAGTGTCGCTAGGAAAGCCAATTGGTCCGTATTTGGGGCATATATACTGGCAAGCACAATATCTCTACCTTCCAGCTTCCCCTCCACCACCACATACCTCCCGTCCCGGTCTACCCATTGGCGCGTTAGTTGGAAAGGGGTGCCCGCTCTAACCAATATGAGCACTCCCCGCGCATAGGCCGAGTAGCTGGTGTGAAAAACCTGTCCCCGCCATCTCCTCTGTAACGCCACCCCCTCTTGTCGTGTAAGATGCGTCTCCTGCAGCATTGCGATGTGTACTCCCCTTCGCACTAAATAGGCATGCACTTTATGTCTACACTGCATGGTGTGTAGGCCCCGGACATTCCAGGTAATACAGTTCAACCCATTCACATTAGCCATTGTCCCAGTGGTCTAGTCGAAACACTCCCCCCAGATTCTGCCCTTCGACGGTGGTGGTGCCCCCCCTGAACAAAACAAAACATTTCAACAGCCCTATCCATGGTACACCCAGGGTCAACAACTTCAAGAAAAGTAAACAATCCCCGACTGTGGGACCCCCCCCCTCCCCCAGAACAGGCCCCAATATTGAAATATCAGTCCCCATCCAAACGCCCATACCTGATGACCCAGGTCTCAACTACACAGCCGTAGCCGTGGGTGCCTTAAGGGCCTTCGGAGCGCGGCCTCGTCCAGAGGGGGGCTGCGCCTTGCTCCCCGTCTCCTCCCCCATTCCACATGATCGCCCTGCCCTGAACCCTGCGGTGTGCCCCGGCCCCCACTATGTGCATAGGCAATGGTTCCTCTCCCAGTCATTCAAACATTACCCATGCTGCATCGACAGAAGTTCAAATGTTCAGGATCTCGTCCGCCGTTTGCGGTGTCACCAGCGGCCCCTCTGTGCGGTGAATCCCCGATAGGTCCGACTCTGAACCAGAGGCCGACACGTGAGTGTCCGAGTCCGTGGCCCCCCTGGATTCAGGGCCCTCCGCTCGACCGAGCTTCTCGACCTCCAGTAGCGCGGCCTGCCGTTCCGCCTCAGTCTGGGAGGCCGTTGGTCCCAGCTTCCCCCGCCCTCGTTTCCATAGTCTCCTCGATTTCCGCAGCCGTTTGGGCGAGCGCTCTCGTTCCTTTTCCCGCTCTTCTCTTGCCTTGGCGCCATCAGTCCCGGCCTTGTACGTCTCCCACCACTCCCAGGCTTCCGCTGACGTTGCGAAGAAGATCGCCTTGTCGTCCACCACTATTCTGAGCCTAGCTGGGAAAAGCAAGGAGTAGGCAATCCCTTCAGTCCGCAGTTCCTTCTTGATTGTGAGGAAGGAGGCCCGTTGCTTCTGCGTCTCAAAGGTGAAATCCGGGAAAAGTGTGACTCCGCTGTTCGCTATCTGGAAAGGGCCATCCTCTCGAGCTTTCCGTAGGAGCAAATCTCTGTCCTTGTGGTGCAGCAACTTGGCTATAATCGGTCTAGGCGGGAGCCCTGGCTTGGGCGGTCCCGAGGGGACCCTGTGCGCTCGCTCCAGAGTGAAGAACGGCGAGAGCCCCTCCGGCGCCACCACTGACTTCAGCCATTCCTCCATGTAGGCAACCAAGTTCCCCGTCCCCTCCGTCTCTGGCACGCCCACGATCCGCACATTGCTGCGTCGGCTTCTATTTTCCGTGTCCTCTGCTCGCCGTTCCAGGGTGCGTATGCGGTCCAGGGCCTCCGTTAGTTTATTCTCCATTGCCTTGTGAGCCGGCGCCAGGTCATTCAGCGCCACTTCAGCATCCTTGACCCTGTCTTTCAGTTTGTCGTGGTCCGCTCGAAGCAAACCCAGCCCCGACGCCACCTGCGCACACAGAGCCTCCTGGAGTTCTGGGTGTCCGGGCCGCCTTTTCTCCGCCTCTCTAAGCTTAGTGTCCGCCTTAGTCAAGTCGCCCAACAATACTTTCCGCACGCCTACATAATCCTTAATGCAGATACCCCTCACCACTACCTTAAAGGCGTCCCATTCCGTCGCTCTAAAGGTCGCCGTCCCTTCATTCTCCGCGAAATACAAATCCACTCCTTCCGCTAGGGCCTCCCCGAAGAGGGGGTCCTCTAGGGTCTCCGGCCTCAGTTTCCAGAGCGGGATCCTGGGCTTCTCCGCTATCCACGCTAGCCGGATCAGGAGCGGGTTATCGTCCGAAATTGTTCTCGAGAGATACTCTGATCCGGTGACGCTTGGTAGCACCCCCCGGGAGCAGAGCATCGTGTCCAGACGGACATGTAAATCATGGAGCCCGGAGAAAAATGAATAATCCCGGTCAGTCGGGTGTTGCCCTCTCCAGATATCTATCAGCTCCCAGCTCTCCTGCCATTCCCTCCTCCCTCTAGATAGTCTATGAACTGGGGAGTCACGTAGGGGGGGGGTGGGATCTATCCAGCAAGGGGTCGGCAATGGAATTAAAGTCGCCCCCCAGCAGGACCGGGCCTGCTAGGGAGTGGGCCAGCGTCCCTGACAGTGTCGCTAGGAAAGCCAATTGGTCCGTATTTGGGGCATATATACTGGCCAGCACAATATCTCTACCTTCCAGCTTCCCCTCCACCACCACATAGCTCTCCGGCCCCTCTTTCAGGATTTTCGTGGGGGAGAGGCACGGAGCTCCGAGCTCACGCCGCCATCTCCCTCGGCGCTCAAGCCACGCCCCCCTCAAGGTTTATCCCTTGGCCCTTCCCTGTTCATCACCAACGTTATGCCCCTGGCCAATACAGTCAGAACATATGCCCTCAACATCATATCCAACGCAGACAACACCCAGCTCATTCTCTTGCTATCAGAAGACCCCTCCACCATTAGAACCAACTTCTGCAACTCCATGAAGTGTTGTGTACTGGATGAAGACCAATTGCCTAAAGCTCAATACGGACAAGATGGAAGTGCTAATCTTTAGGAACAATACCTTCCCATGGAACGACATGTGGTGGCCCTCCGAACTCAGCCCCACCCTAACGGACCATGCCCACAACCTTGGCATCATCCTGGATGCCAAACTCACCATGAAACGTCAGATCAATGCAGTCTCCTCCACCTGCTTCCACACCGTCGCAAGCTCTGTAAGATCTTCAGAGACTCCCCGTCAGCACCAGAAAAACCGTCACCCAAGCCCTAGTCACCAGCTGACTGGACTGCGGCAACGCACTCTACACTGGAATCCCCACCCAACCTCTGAAAAAACTCCAGATGGTACAGAACTTAGCCAACAGACTCATACTCAACCTCCCCAAATGGACCCACATCACCCCCACCTCAGGAACCTCCACTGGCTCCCAACCCAGAAAAGATGCCTATTCAAGATACTGACAGGCCTACAAGGCCCTCCACTACCAGCACACATCAACCACCAACCATCCAGGCACCTGCGCTCTGCCTCCCTCGCTGCACTCCCCCCATCTGCCAAAGCCACAGTGGAGGACCTTCCTTCTCCTGCCGCATCGCCAAGTCCTGGAACAACCTTCCCTTTCACCTCTGAACACTATCCCCCCTCCCAGAATTCAGAAAAGGACTCAAGAACTGGCTTTTCGTCTGAGCGCAACCCAAACCTAGTGCCTGGATACCCCACGGCTGATAGCCGCACTGTACTGATCTGAGCTGATGATTGATCGAACAAGACCCTCAAAAGGTGATGTTTACTTTTGGTAGAGAAATAAGTAATTTATAATATTTGCACATATATATTGACAGATATTTATATTTCTCTCTGAACAATGTGGGCCAGGGTCCTGTTTAAAAACATTGAAGTTCCCAATATGTATATTGAATAGTAGCTTAGTTATACTTATTCTCCTGCCCAAGCTTTGCTTTCTCAGTAACCAACGGGCAGAGTTACCTTTTTCAATGCTCAAATACTGCAAACACCCTGCTCTTTAGCTTATGCTTCATATGTCTCCAACTCTCTGTGTGAGCTTGTCACTTATTAGAAGGCTTACTAGACTGTTATTGGTCTTGGCCGCTATTTTATACAAGAAGAAACCAGCCTCAAGCTTCCTTATACCCCCTTCCCATCTCGTAGTCAGTGGTGTCAGAATATGTTGTAGGAGTACACTGAATGGGTGTGGCAGATGGTGAGTTATGATTGTTCTCTATGGATTGTGGGTCAAGTTGTGAGAATCCTCTGTCCGCGAGTACACAAGTTAAAGTTCCCAGTATTGACGTGTGCGCTTCTCACTGGGTAGAATGTCTAAGCTTCATGATGTGGTGGGGGTTAATTAGTTTAGGCCCCTGTTATCCGCGTAGGTTAGATGGGCTAGTAATTTGGCCAAGGACTTCCTTGGCATGTTTGCCCATGATTGAGCTGGGTCAGTGGGGTGTAATGCCATGTGGGGTGGCTGGGCATGGTCCATGTGGGCCTATCATAGGATGTTTGAGTCTCATGTATGGTGTAGGCAGGTTGTTTGAACTCCCAGCTAGTATATGCCCTTCAGGAAGCACACTCACCTGCTTCGCCATAGCTGTGCTGATCGGCAGTGTGCAGCCTGTCAGTAAGGATGGCTCGCATCCTTCGGCCGCTTCAGCTGCACTTTCAATCGCTTCATCCCAATCTGGAACCCGTTCATGGCCTGTATGG
The DNA here is from genome assembly GCF_964263255.1 of Lissotriton vulgaris. Lineage (NCBI taxonomy): Eukaryota > Metazoa > Chordata > Amphibia > Caudata > Salamandridae > Lissotriton > Lissotriton vulgaris. The sequence continues at coordinate 18,887,637 of NC_141700.1, forward strand.
CAGTCTGAGCACTGGATGGGTTGTCAAAACTAACAAAGCCTGTAGAGGAGAGCAGGCAGCGGGGTTAACGTAGTCATCATCCGCAACAAAGGCAAGAGTCGAAAAATATCAAAAAAGTGGAGGCATTGCAATGGTAAAGAACACGAGTAGAATGGTATTCTCATTTACACCACAGAAGGGAACAGTGGGACATCTAAGGAAGAGCAAATGATAGTATTGGTTATGTGCACATAGGCTGAGAGGATCACATGTGCATGCATGAGCCGGAGAACAAGTACAAGAATGGATCTAGAGAAGTGTAAGTTGGATTTGTGGCATAACTTGTGTTTCATGATAACTGTATCAGAGTGCATGACGCAGTCTGGCCTTGTGTAATGCAACGGGCATTTTGCTTCTGCCCCGGAGCATCACCCATTATGCTCCAAAAAGCATGCACACACTTACCAAAGCACTTGCTCTGATTGGTGGCTCGGTCCATGAACACTTTAGAGGAGATAATGTTCCCAAAAGGGAGGAACATCTGCATCAACTCGTTGTCCCCAAATTCTTGAGGGAGGTGGTAGATAAACAGGTTACATCCCTCAGGACCTGGTGGTTGACAAAAAGGATGGGCAGAGGTTGAAACAGGAAGATGACAAAATTGTGTGCAAATTGTAATTTGTTGTCATTGTAGAGAGGAATACCCAAGAGAAAATAGTGGCATAATGTTCACCACAGCAATGTAACATATAAATAAATGCAACTATTATTTAGCCCATCCTTGGGTAAGAGCTCACATGACCCTTATAGCAGGAAATGATTACCCTTTAGCAATGACTCTAGATTGATTGAGTGAATAATTCCTCAAGTCATGTGAGAATCCCAGCGTTTTCAAGATGTTTTCAAGCATATGCTAGCGTGGGTTAAGGATTGTTTTAGAGGTGTGTCTCGGTGATGTCACACCAGCTATGATAAGCCATGCCTATGTTTTGGATATTTATTAATAAAGTGCACCATCACACACAAGGGTATCCTGGCGCTGAGCAGGTGTGTGCCTTGCCCTGCCTGTGGTAGGTTGGTTACTTGAAAAGCCAGGTCTTCGGCTCCTTGCAGAATTCATGAAGAGAGGAGGGGGCTCTGATGTGGAGTGGGAGGTTGGTCCACGCTTTAGGAGTGATGTAAGAGAAGGCCGGTCCTCCTTACCTGCTTCTGTGTATGGATGGGATGTTGGCGAGTATAAGTCTTGTGGAGTGGCAGTGTCTGTGTGATTGGTGGGACCTGAGTTGTGTAGTGCCTTAAACTTGTTTGTAAGGAGTTTGAATTGAGCACATTTGTATATCGGGAGTCGCTGTCGTTCGATGAGGTGTGATGTGATGTGAGTTCTGTGTGGGAGGTTGAGGATGAGTCTGGCTGCTGAGTTGGGTGGTTTGTAGTCTTCTAATGAGTTGCTTGGTGATCCCAGCATGGAGGGTGTTCCAACCGCCCAACATGCTGGTGACTAGGGCATGAGTGGCAATTTTTTCTAGTGTTTCTTTGGAGGCATTTGAAGATCTTCCTCTGCATCTTCAGGGTGTGGAACCAGGATACAGTGACAGTGTTGACGTATGTGGCCATATCTAGTTTGTTGTCGATTATTTCTAGATTCCTGGTGTGGGTCCGAGTTCGACCGGCCACCAGATGGAGTCCCATTGTGAGGTGTTATTGCCGAAGATCACTACTTTTGTCTTGTCTGTGTTGAGCTTGACCGAGTTGGGTTTCATCCCGTTAGAGACTTCTGTCATGCATTTGGGGAACCTTTTTTCTTGTGTAGAGGGTCTTGTACGAGAAGATGAGTATGAGTTTCATGTAGCCTGCGTAGGAGATCATGTTGATATATTGTGCATTGACGACATTGGCCAGAGAGATCATGTATGTGCTGAAGAGGCTGGGGCGGAGTGATGAACCTTGAGGCACGTTGCAGATAAGTTTGCGAGCTTCCGAGGAGTGAGGTGCCAGGCTGACAGCTTGTGTTGTATCCATTAAGAAGGAGCAGGTGCAGCAGAGGGCGTCCTTGGACACCAATCTCATGCAGGTGCCTGATGAGGATGGGGTGTGAGATTGTGTCAAATGCGGAAGAGAGGTCCAGGAGAAGGAGGGCTGCAGTGATGGGTGTTTCTGTACTGCTTGAATCTGGACTGCACATCGTCAGGGAGCTGGTGGTTGCGGAGCCGGTCATTGAGGTATCAGTTCATTTGTTTCTCTAAGCCAATGACAAGTGCTCTTGGGTTGATTATCAGGGGAATGTTAATATAAGAGCCCTTGTAAATTGATGGGAAATTCCAAAGTTGGAAAAGTGTTTACAGGTCAGTAATGTTCTTCACACTGACAGATTACTAAGCTAGATAGACTACAACATCGAGCTTTAAGCCAGTAAGGGAAGAGTTTACAAGGTATGGGGTAGCTGTGGAAGACATGCTGAAAAGCATGAGTATATATCTCATACAATCGGACCTCCATGTAGTGTAACATGTTCATTTGCACCACTGGAATGCTCCACATTAAGTACTATTGAGTTGTGAAAAAGTAGTCACAGAACTATAAAGCAATAAAACATTGTTTTATTATTACGACAGATTATTTGCAAGGCTTTCTGCTTGTAAATGTGTTGGAGGATGACAGCAACCGATGGCTAATACGATTCAGTAGTTCATAGGCAGCCCAATACATTTCGTTATCTGCCGAGGGACAGCCTTCCCAATGACAACAGAACACTCAGTTTAAAAAACCAAAAAAACCAATCTTGTTAGTCTGAAATACTGTGCACTGCTGATTTAATAATGATGAACCATTTTAGCAATCTTGGAAAAAAACAGACTGTCCTCAATAATTTTGTAAAATACGGGCAAACAAATGGAACAGGTAATGTAAAAATTAGAATCTAAGGTAGGAATACCTGACCCCAAAAATAGCCCAAACCCTATGAAAAAAACCTTCATCAATCATACAGAGCGAGGGAATAGTTCAGGGTGGCAGTGTACCATCAGTCCTGCTCCCCGCCCCCATCGACATTGTGACCCGCTTTCTTTTTTCGTCTCCACTTAAATCCAATCGATTTACGATGGTACCTGAGAAGTCTTGTCCCTCATAACTGCCTAGATGTACCGTAACGGGCGAATCTGGGCACTGCAGTCAGGAAACTCTTCCTCTCATTTCTAACAAGCATTAGCAAAGCCAATAAGTCTTGCTTGTATATTATGGGTGCTGAGCTCCTGGCTTTGAACATGGTTGAATTTTACTTTTTTAACTACTGTTTAAAACAGTAAAAAAAAAACCCTGAATTCAATGTTTTCAATCTTTATAAATGACGGTTTATTTTTCAATACTTTTTACTCCGGAAATACTGAACAGAAATGTAAAAATAGTAAATACTACAGGCCAACATGGCGAACGCTCTCTAACGGAGCTCCCAACTGAACCCCTCTAATCTGGCATTTATCTGGTGTAATACCTGATATTGATCTGCAGTCCCAGTGCCCAATACTGCGAGACAGGGTTGCAGTCACATCCTGCGGCTTTGGAACACTATGAAGAACCGGCTTGCGGGCTGCGTCGCTGCTGGGCCATGATGACCAGGAGGGAGATGTCGCTCCATAGTGGAGTCCCTTGTCGTGAGCAACATTTGCTGTGCCCGAAAGAGGTGGAGCGTTGATGGCATCGTTTCCCCCCCAACTACCCTGCACTAAGACGCTGCTGGGGAGGTGATCTGACCTCCCACGCTGGCTGGCAGCGCCATAAGGTGCAGGCCAATTGGTCAGCGTTGGCGCTCCGATGGTAGGATCTGCTCCAATTCCCTCCTCACCACCCTACTGCCTGTGACTTGACCCTGATGATGGGGAGACCCCCTGGGCCTTTGAACCGGCTGCGGTGCCGCCCAGAGAGGTCCCGGAGGAGAGGCCTGTGCCATGTTGCCACCGCAGGTGTAGGTGCCCGTGCAGGGAGGTGGTACGACCTGCAGTCCTACCTGAGTGAGTCTGTGACACGTCTCGCTCACAGTCGCTCGCCTTGGGAGGGACAGTGACCTGGGAAGCACCCGCTGCGGTGACCCAACTGTTTGGGCTTGCCTGGGCCCAGCCGGCTACGATAGCGGAGCTATCTTCCCCCAGCGATCTTCTAGAGCCTCCTGCCACGTGGTCCTGCGACACACCAGGTGAGTACAGCTGCTGAGGCTTGGGCCGCAGGGGTGAGTGAGAAGCTGCAGAGCCTTCCTGATTAGTCTATTTGCTCCTCGAGGCTTCTCCCCCTGGCATGGATGGTTAGCGGAGGGGGCTTAGATCCACCTTCAAGGACGGTGCGACTGTTCCCCTTCCACACCCAGTGATGCAGTGCCACACTGCCCACTAGACACGAGCAGCATCTGTACATACCACTCTGCTTCACTTTATTTCCACAACACATAGTACTTTGGAAGTGGTTGGCAGATCCTGCGCTCTACCTGCCATTTATTTACACGTGGTGGTGGCTCATGGTCTTGCGTCGCCTCTGCTGAGCTCCACATCAGCCTGCTTTTGTTTGATTACCCGAGAGACCAACTCTTTGGCCTGGCCCTCCCACTGTGCCTGCTTGGACTCCCTGCTGTTATACCTCGGCTTACCCCCCATAATACCTAACGTTACACTCTGCGCTACTGCACTATACCTTCTCCTTTCCTAAGCAAGGGCTGGGGAGATACGGACCGCCTTCTCTCTTTGCTCCGCTCTTGCCCTGGCTTAGGGGAGACCCTGTGAGACCATCCATGCTGACCATGGTGACCCCCGATGATCACCTTAATCGCTGCCTCCGCCCCCTCTCTTAGTCCCGGAGAACACACTCTACCACCATGAGGTCGGCTCCTGGAGCAGCCACAGAGCAGTGGCAAGCGGCTGAATCTCCATCGCAGGAGGTGCTGTATAAAGTCCCTGTGCCAGCACCATGGATAAAGATAAGTCTGCCTGCCCAGTGTTCTCACAGACTCGAATGGAACAATACACCACCGGACTCACAAACAGACATCCTAGAAGCACTGGGGGGGGGGGGGGGGGAGGACAAAGCCCCCTCAACAGACAGGGAACTTGCCATGATCCTTCAGGCCAGTCAAATCTCACAAGCGGCCGTGTAGACCAAAATTGGGGAGGTGAGCATGGGTATGTGTCTAGACAGGCTTTTTGGCTCTATTTAGCAGTGATATAGACTTTAATCTTGCTCACATCTAGGATATGTATTCCTGGCTTGTGTTGGCCCTTTTAGGCCCTTTCTTTCAGACATAGAAGAGGCCATCTATTGCCTATTGGCTTTGGCCTGTTATTTTTGCTTATAGCAGAGGTTGGATCCTGTGGTCCTGACTTTATATTACACATTGGTATGGTTTATGTAGGTACTCTGACAGAGCTAAGGGTTATTTCATCCTTCTCAGGCGTATAGGCCCAGAACTAGACAGACTCCATGTTGATGGAGCTGAGAGGCTTCAAGGGAAAAGGTAACGTTTATAGTTAAAGCTGTTGTTCGCCCTAAGCGAACCGGAGAGAACCGGCCAGAGCTGAATCTAATCAGGAAGTGTCCCTGGGCTCAGGTCTCTAGACGAAACAAGCAGCTGGTCACTGTGGGAGCGTCTAGTGCAAGGAGCCTGGTGCATGGGATTGGTGGGAGGAAGCTGCTGGCTGGAACTTTCCATGAGGAAACAGCATTCTATATCAGTGAAGTGCAGAAGCGGAGTCAGTTAGTTGAGCTGGAGTGGTAGAAGAGAGAGTTCGAGCTAGAGAGAGCTGAGCTGAAGTTGCAGTTAGTTGAATTGGAGGAGCAGAGAGTGTTGGTAGAGTTGGAGGAGTGGAATTGCAAGAGGAGAAGAGACAGAAAATGCTTGGAACAGAGAGAAGACAAACAGACAGTCAGTGAGCTGGAACTGAAGGAAGCAGTCAGAAGAAGTTATTTATCTATATCGTGGATTAACCTGTGGGAGCAGCTGGAGTTAATTGGACATTGGCACAGAAACCTTGAAACAGAGTGAACAAGCTAGTGGAATGAACGGTGATCAGAGCGGCAGGAACCATTAGATTGAAGTTGGAATGTGGAGAGAGAGTCCGTGAGGGAGAGAAATCCAGTGCAAAGTGATCAGCGCAAATGTGTATCCAAGAGGGCAGGAGAGAGAGAGTCTGAGATGAGCCAAGACACAGACGAGAGAGGAGCCCAGATGACAGCTAGAGCAAGACTTCACACTCACAAGGTGATATCCATCTTTTATAATTATACCTTAATCTTGTCCTTATTCCCTAGGCTATTATATGTCTAATCTTTTCCCTTTCAGCGGTGTGTTAAAAGTTCCTGCTACCCCGCAGATAAATTGTATGTCTAATCCTTTTCTTTCAGCGGTGTGTTAAAGTTACTGCTAGTTATAGAGACCCCATAGATTTGTGTATGTGTATTTTATCATTGTTAAAATAAAAACTTCCCCAGTTCTTAGTGAACCGACATGTGCCTTGTATTCTTGTTCAATCATGGTAACTTACTCTTCTAGTTGAGCATTGTTTGCATGAACGGATGTGAAATCCCGATCAGGTAAGGAGTGACCAAACAAATAGGAAGCGAGGGGACCTTTGATGCCAGGAGCAGAAGGTACATATTATTAATTGGCTAACTCCTAATATTGTAGTAGCAAGCCCTTAGTGAATAGGGAGAGAGACTCCTGTAAACAGCGTCTTCTATTTTCAGAGCATAGGTAACCTTTTTCTTCTAGTCAGATGTTACAGCCAGAACAGATGCTGCCCCTGATCCGGTAAGTCTGAATAAATAGGGAGAACAAGGAGCCCTTGAGCTAGGGAATTGTTGACACTAAGTAATTCGGTCATCCCATAATATTATTGTAGTAGCGAACCCTTAGTGAATAGGGAGAGAGACTTCCCAACATATAGAGAGAAAACTGAAGGTATTCATAGGAAAGTGGTCGTCATTGGTAAGTGGCGTTAATGAGAGCGCTGGGGAGGAGACCAGCGTGGAGGCCTGCCGGATTGCGGGCCGTGTGTAAATGAGAGCACCTAAGACAGAGGGGTGTGTAGGTCTGCTGGATTGCGGACCGTGTGTAAATGAGAGCACTGGGGCTGCAGACCCATGTGTGTATACCCACAGGATTGTGGCATGTTAATGAGAGCACCAGGGAGGACACTGGCGTGTAATGCAGTGTATAATGGTAGATAATCAGAACTGCCCCAGGGTAGATTAGTCTGGACCCATGTGGTCGCGAGACTATAAGGTATGAGTGTGGTGTAGGGCATGGATATCCTTAGTAATCAGTGAGTATTCTTAGTATCCCTATAGATTTAGTGGTGTTTCTGATAATATGAGCTTGTATATTGCGAGTTCCCCATCCTCAGGTAGGTACCCAGGTGCCTGGATAGATGGTCCTGAGGAGGGAGGTGGTTACGTTCCGGCTGGGTTAGAGGGGCTCTCAGGAGCTGATCCCATCTGGTCCAAAAATCCAGACGGTACAGTATGGCATTGCTCCTCCTAGACCTCGGAAACGTCACGGCCCGGCTCACCGAAGCGAAGTCTCAGATATCCACAGTGGAGGATAAAATCACATCTCCTAAATCCCAAGGTCTCCAGCCTTGTCATGCGCACATCAGAACTGCACGGCCACGCCGAAGACGGCGAGAACCGTTCCTGGTGCAATAATGTGCGCGAATGGCATCCCTGAAGGCACTGAACCTCAGCAAGTTGCGGACTTTCTACAAGCGTGAATTAAATCCTGGATGCCCAAAGACCAACTGTCCTCCTGGTTTCTAATAGAAAGGGACCACCAGGCTCTGACCCCTAAACCTTCCTAGGTGCCCCTCTCAGACTGGTGATCGCACCTGTCCTTAACTTCAGAGACAGGGCTGCTATCCAGAGGGAGGCCCGCTCCCCGCCGGAGCTCGGCTGTGGAGATGCCAGGGCCCACCTTTTTCCCCGACTACAACCTAGAAGTGCAACAACAACGCTGCTCCTACTTCAAGGCTAAGCAGAAACTGAGAGCCATGGTCATCCAATACAGCCTCCTGTTTCCCGCACTGCTCGGAGTAACCCATGCTTACTTCTTCGAAAATCCAGAGTCTGCCTGACTGTGGCTCACGGAGGAATGCCCCCTTCAGACCCTTGCGGAGGCCTCATGGCGAGGATCCAGAGCCACTGAACCTGCTGCGAACACACTGACACCCACGCCTCGCAGATATCGCACTCGCTCCCATAAAAGGCACCACATCACTTGCTCCAAATGTCCCTTGCGGTCTCCCCAAGCATGAGGACACTCTTGTTTCAACACCCCAGGCCTCCGGTAAAGGGGTGCAGAGATTGGATCAAGAAGCCCTGGATGTAGCGTCCTCAATACCTACAGAGAACTAAGCGGACACAGATCTCTCTCAGAGTCCCGCACTGTAACCCTTACACTACCTAGTGTCTACCGGACACTAGCGCATATTCAGCTGAACGTTGTTCAACCTACTCGGATGGCAGTCACTTATCCCTAAACTGTGGAGGTGTCAACCACCCCTTTTTCCCCCTTTATATATGCGGTTTTACTTCCTATTTTTTACTTTTTAGGGTGACATATGCTTCTGGGGTGCAAGTATGTGGATGGGGGGGAGCTAGGGGATGGGGATTCAGTACGTCAATGTTACTTCAGTTGGTTGAAACCCTTTAAATCAGTGTTGTTGCCCCTAGTCCTATCCCAGGTTTGTTTTGACTGGCGAGATAAGATACTATTCCCATCTGCCATCTCAGCGCCAAATACCTGGGCATCTAGGTTGCATTACACCCTGAACTTACAAGGTCGAAGAACCTCGAATTCCTGACATGGAAATTTAATGCCAACCATGCGAAATGGAAATCCCCCTGCTGAACATAATGGGTTGCATAGCTCTATATAAAATGATGATCCTTCCGCAGTTTCTCTCCATCGTTCAAAATCTGCCACTCCTCATTCCACGGCCATGGTTTTGGGCCCTGGACAGTATAGCAGCCTCCTTCCTGTGACACAGCTCCAGGCTGTGCCTTGCTATGCTTGTTGTCAACGAGCCACATATGACGGTGGCCTGGGGATGGCCAACCTCTACCTTTACCTGTTTAGCCTCACATCTGCTAGGACTTCACGACTGGTTTAATGGGGGTTGGTCGGATCCCGCCTACCAGTCTTCCCCTGGTTGGATCTATACCTTCTAGGGTTTCTTCGAATTCTACCCACGCTTTGTGGTTCCCCCATCTCCAACTTCACATCTCTAGTGACCAAAACTGCTCTTCTAGCTTGGAGGGCAGCCTTACGCCATACCCGCTCGAACACCAAACTCGCATAACTAACACCTCTTTGGCATGGCAATTGGTTGAGGGAGGTGGCGGCGCTGCAGGGCTTTGGGAGATGATACCCCATTGGGATTTCGCAGCTTGGCGACGTGTGGTCAGTGACACATATGCAGTCTTTTCAGGACCTTCAAACCACTTATGCACTGACCAATATGCAGTTCTATAAATACCTCCAATTGAAACGCGCTCTTGAGTCTCGCGCCCCGAAGACCAACGCCCATTGGAGGCTACACTTCTGATCGGTGATTTGGGAAAAGGTGGAATCTCCAAAATATATTGTTCTTTGATTGTCAATGCCACAGGCACTCTAGAACATCTCAGAAACCCAGTGGGAGTAAAGGTTAGGCCCCCTTTGAGGATGACGATTAGCGGGACACACTGATGATACCCAGGGCTATAACAATTTCTTCCAGACTCCGCCTGATCCAAACATACTGCCTCTATAGTGCTTACCTCTCCCTGGCTAGATTTCACTGAGTGGGGTACTCCTTCCTGAGCCTGCTTGCCCGCGCTGTGGTGACGCTACTGCCGATTTCTATCATATGGTCCGGCTATACCAAGAGATTCAAGTGTTCTGGCCTGCGGTGATGGGAGAGCTGACCGAAGTGCTGGGGTTGGAGGTTACCCTCTCCCGTTTAGTGCTTCTGCTGAGTATTCTTGAGGTCTCTGGGAGCACGAGGGCCGATCCTTCTTTCTTGGGAACAGCCGTTTTGGTCGCCAAGAGTGACATTACCATTCACCTTAAGTCCCCTACCCCTCCTACCCTTTCACAGTAGCACCGGGGGGGGGAGGGTGGAATGGTGTGTACAACAAGGAAAACTGGTCTAAGATGCCAGACGCTGTCCTCTTAAACATGGTCGAGTTTGGGGGAAATGGCTGGGCCAATTAGCCTATGGTCCTGACTAGCGACAGGAATGCTACTGTTGTTTTATACTATCATATTATGTCATCTGCATGCCAATGCCTCGAGCAAGTGCTGTATAACTTTCCTTGACAAGCTACTTGTGTGTCTTATTGTTTTTCTATATGCAAAAATCAATCAAATCTGGTTATAAAAAAAAAAGAGTAAGTAATTTTCTGAATTTAAAGATAAGTACTTGCCAAGCACTAATTTACTTTCCACAGGATTCAGCCATTGGGTCCTCTGCAGTATCACAGGAAGCAGACGTATGATCCTCCAGGAGGGGTGTCAGGCCAAGTAGCCCTTCTGCCTCAGACGCCAAATGTGTGATCACAGCAGATGGCCCTTCCAGCAGCAACATAAAGGTTTTAGTGTCCAGAGGTTGCAGCTGTTCCAAAATATTGGAGTTAGACTTAAATGAACTTGCAAACATTCATCCAGGTTCCTGAAACTTGACTTCACTTGTATTGGCTCTCTTTGACAGACCTAACCGGAGTTAAGGTCTCCTGCCTTTCTATGGGTGGTCCTATGTGTGCTCATTCAGAACTTCCCTGGCCTCCGCTCCGGTAATGTACTTTCTTCTCGACTTATGTTTCCTATTCGGTGCTGCCAGCCTGCGTCTGGGAGGATGGGCTTCCTTGGCACTGACCACACAGCTTTGTAATCTCCTACCAGTCTTCCCCTGGGAGGATGGGCTTCCTTGGCACTGACCACACAGCTTTGTAATCTCCTACCAGTCTTCCCCTGGGAGGCTGGGCTTCCACAGCTTTGTAATCTCCTACCAATCTTCCCATGGCAGGCTGGGCATCCACAGCTTTGTAATCTCCTACCAATCTTTCCCTGGGAGGATGGGCTTCCTTGGCACTGACCCCACTGCTTTGTAATCTCCTACCAGTCTTCCCCTGGGAGGCTGGGCTTCCACAGCTTTGTAATCTCCTACCAATCTTTCCCTGGGAGGATGGGCTTCCACAGCTTTGTAATCTCCTACCAATCTTCCCATGGCAGGCTGGGCATCCACAGCTTTGTAATCTCCTACCAATCTTTCCCTGGGAGGATGGGCTTCCTTGGCACTGACCCCACTGCTTTGTAATCTCCTACCAGTCTTCCCCTGGGAGGCTGGGCTTCCACAGCTTTGTAATCTCCTACCAATTTTCCCATGGCAGGCTGGGCATCCACAGCTTTGTAATCTCCTACCAATCTTTCCCTGGGAGGATGGGCTTCCTTGGCACTGACCCCACTTCTTTGTAATCTCCTACCAGTCTTCCCCTGGGAGGCTGGGCTTCCACAGCTTTGTAATCTCCTACCAATCTTTCCCTGGGAGGATGGGCTTCCTTGGCACTGACCACACTGCTTTGTAATCTCCTACCAGTCTTCCCCTGGGAGGCTGGGCTTCCACAGCTTTGTAATATCCTACCAATCTTCCCATGAGAGGCTGTGTTTCCACAGCTTTGTAATCTCCTACCAATCTTTCCCTGGGAGGATGGGCTTCCTTGGCACTGACCCCACTGCTTTGTAATCTCCTACCAGTCTTCCCCTGGGAGGCTGGGCTTCCACAGCTTTGTAATCTCCTACCAATCTTTCCCTGGGAGGATGGGCTTCCTTGGCACTGACCAGTCTTCCCCTGGGAGGCTGGGCTTCCACAGCTTTGTAATCTCCTACCAATCTTCCCATGGCAGGCTGGGCATCCACAGCTTTGTAATCTCCTACCAATCTTTCCATGGGAGGATGGGCTTCCTTGGCACTGACCCCACTGCTTTGTAATCTCCTACCAGTCTTCCCCTGGGAGGCTGGGCTTCCACAGCCTTGTAATCTCCTACCAATCTTTCCCTGGGAGGATGAGCTTCCTTGGCACTGACCACACTGCTTTGTAATCTCCTACCAGTCTTCCCCTGGGAGGCTGGGCTTCCACAGCTTTGTAATATCCTACCAATCTTTCCCTGGGAGGATGGGCTTCCTTGGCACTGACCCCACTGCTTTGTAATCTCCTACCAGTCTTCCCCTGGGAGGCTGGGTATCCACAGCTTTGTAATCTCCTACCAATCTTTCCCTGGGAGGATGGGCTTCCTTGGCACTGACCCCACTGCTTTGTAATCTCCTACCAGTCTTCCCCTGGGAGGCTGGGCTTCCACAGCCTTGTAATCTCCTACCAATCTTTCCCTGGGAGGATGGGCTTCCTTGGCACTGACCACACTGCTTTGTAATCTCCTACCAGTCTTCCCCTGGGAGGCTGGGCTTCCACAGCTTGGTAATATCCTACCAATCTTTCCCTGGGAGGATGGGCTTCCTTGGCACTGACCACACTGCTTTGTAATCTCCTACCAGTCTTCCCCTGGGAGGCTGGGCTTCCACAGCTTTGTAATATCCTACCAATCTTCCCATGGGAGGCTGTGTTTCCATAGCTTTGTAATCTCCTACCAATCTTTCCCTGGGAGGATGGGCTTCCTTGGCACTGACCCCACTGCTTTGTAATCTCCTACCAGTCTTCCCCTGGGAGGCTGGGCTTCCACAGCTTTGTAATCTCCTACCAATCTTTCCCTGGGAGGATGGGCTTCCTTGGCACTGACCACACTGCTTTGTAATCTCCTACCAGTCTTCCCCTGGGAGGCTGGGCTTCCACAGCTTTGTAATATCCTACCAATCTTCCCATGAGAGGCTGTGTTTCCACAGCTTTGTAATCTCCTACCAATCTTTCCCTGGGAGGATGGGCTTCCTTGGCACTGACCCCACTGCTTTGTAATCTCCTACCAGTCTTCCCCTGGGAGGCTGGGCTTCCACAGCTTTGTAATCTCCTACCAATCTTTCCCTGGGAGGATGGGCTTCCTTGGCACTGACCAGTCTTCCCCTGGGAGGCTGGGCTTCCACAGCTTTGTAATCTCCTACCAATCTTCCCATGGCAGGCTGGGCATCCACAGCTTTGTAATCTCCTACCAATCTTTCCATGGGAGGATGGGCTTCCTTGGCACTGACCCCACTGCTTTGTAATCTCCTACCAGTCTTCCCCTGGGAGGCTGGGCTTCCACAGCCTTGTAATCTCCTACCAATCTTTCCCTGGGAGGATGAGCTTCCTTGGCACTGACCACACTGCTTTGTAATCTCCTACCAGTCTTCCCCTGGGAGGCTGGGCTTCCACAGCTTTGTAATATCCTACCAATCTTTCCCTGGGAGGATGAGCTTCCTTGGCACTGACCCCACTGCTTTGTAATCTCCTACCAGTCTTCCCCTGGGAGGCTGGGTATCCACAGCTTTGTAATCTCCTACCAATCTTTCCCTGGGAGGATGGGCTTCCTTGGCACTGACCCCACTGCTTTGTAATCTCCTACCAGTCTTCCCCTGGGAGGCTGGGCTTCCACAGCCTTGTAATCTCCTACCAATCTTTCCCTGGGAGGATGGGCTTCCTTGGCACTGACCACACTGCTTTGTAATCTCCTACCAGTCTTCCCCTGGGAGGCTGGGCTTCCACAGCTTTGTAATATCCTACCAATCTTTCCCTGGGAGGATGGGCTTCCTTGGCACTGACCACACTGCTTTGTAATCTCCTACCAGTCTTCCCCTGGGAGGCTGGGCTTCCACAGCTTTGTAATATCCTACCAATCTTCCCATGGGAGGCTGCGTTTCCATAGCTTTGTAATCTCCTACCAATCTTTCCCTGGGAGGATGGGCTTCCTTGGCACTGACCCCACTGCTTTGTAATCTCCTACCAGTCTTCCCCTGGGAGGCTGGGCTTCCACAGCTTTGTAATCTCCTACCAATCTTTCCCTGGGAGGATGGGCTTCCTTGGCACTGACCACACAGCTTTGTAATCTCCTACCAGTCTTCCCCTGGGAGGCTGGGCTTCCACAGCTTTGTAATCTCCTACCAATCTTCCCATGGCAGGCTGGGCATCCACAGCTTTGTAATCTCCTACCAATCTTTCCCTGGGAGGATGGGCTTCCTTGGCACTGACCCCACTGCTTTGTAATCTCCTACCAGTCTTCCCCTGGGAGGCTGGGCTTCCACAGCCTTGTAATCTCCTACCAATCTTTCCCTGGGAGGATGGGCTTCCTTGGCACTGACCACACTGCTTTGTAATCTCCTACCAGTCTTCCCCTGGGAGGATGGGCTTCCTTGGCACTGACCACACAGCTTTGTAATCTCCTACCAGTCTTCCCCTGGGAGGCTGGGCTTCCACAGCTTTGTAATCTCCTACCAATCTTCCCATGGCAGGCTGGGCATCCACAGCTTTGTAATCTCCTACCAATCTTTCCCTGGGAGGATGGGCTTCCTTGGCACTGACCCCACTGCTTTGTAATCTCCTACCAGTCTTCCCCTGGGAGGCTGGGCTTCCACAGCTTTGTAATCTCCTACCAGTCTTCCCCTGGGAGGATGGGCTTCCTTGGCACTGACCACACAGCTTTGTAATCTCCTACCAGTCTTCCCCTGGGAGGCTGGGCTTCCACAGCTTTGTAATCTCCTACCAATCTTCCCATGGCAGGCTGGGCATCCACAGCTTTGTAATCTCCTACCAATCTTTCCCTGGGAGGATGGGCTTCCTTGGCACTGACCCCACTGCTTTGTAATCTCCTACCAGTCTTCCCCTGGGAGGCTGGGCTTCCACAGCTTTGTAATCTCCTACCAATCTTTCCCTGGGAGGATGGGCTTCCACAGCTTTGTAATCTCCTACCAATCTTCCCATGGCAGGCTGGGCATCCACAGCTTTGTAATCTCCTACCAATCTTTCCCTGGGAGGATGGGCTTCCTTGGCACTGACCCCACTGCTTTGTAATCTCCTACCAGTCTTCCCCTGGGAGGCTGGGCTTCCACAGCTTTGTAATCTCCTACCAATCTTCCCATGGCAGGCTGGGCATCCACAGCTTTGTAATCTCCTACCAATCTTTCCCTGGGAGGATGGGCTTCCTTGGCACTGACCCCACTTCTTTGTAATCTCCTACCAGTCTTCCCCTGGGAGGCTGGGCTTCCACAGCTTTGTAATCTCCTACCAATCTTTCCCTGGGAGGATGGGCTTCCTTGGCACTGACCACACTGCTTTGTAATCTCCTACCAGTCTTCCCCTGGGAGGCTGGGCTTCCACAGCTTTGTAATATCCTACCAATCTTCCCATGAGAGGCTGTGTTTCCACAGCTTTGTAATCTCCTACCAATCTTTCCCTGGGAGGATGGGCTTCCTTGGCACTGACCCCACTGCTTTGTAATCTCCTACCAGTCTTCCCCTGGGAGGCTGGGCTTCCACAGCTTTGTAATCTCCTACCAATCTTTCCCTGGGAGGATGGGCTTCCTTGGCACTGACCAGTCTTCCCCTGGGAGGCTGGGCTTCCACAGCTTTGTAATCCCCTACCAATCTTCCCATGGCAGGCTGGGCATCCACAGCTTTGTAATCTCCTACCAATCTTTCCATGGGAGGATGGGCTTCCTTGGCACTGACCCCACTGCTTTGTAATCTCCTACCAGTCTTCCCCTGGGAGGCTGGGCTTCCACAGCCTTGTAATCTCCTACCAATCTTTCCCTGGGAGGATGAGCTTCCTTGGCACTGACCACACTGCTTTGTAATCTCCTACCAGTCTTCCCCTGGGAGGCTGGGCTTCCACAGCTTTGTAATATCCTACCACTCTTTCCCTGGGAGGATGGGCTTCCTTGGCACTGACCCCACTGCTTTGTAATCTCCTACCAGTCTTCCCCTGGGAGGCTGGGCATCCACAGCTTTGTAATCTCCTACCAATCTTTCCCTGGGAGGATGGGCTTCCTTGGCACTGACCCCACTGCTTTGTAATCTCCTACCAGTCTTCCCCTGGGAGGCTGGGCTTCCACAGCCTTGTAATCTCCTACCAATCTTTCCCTGGGAGGATGGGCTTCCTTGGCACTGACCACACTGCTTTGTAATCTCCTACCAGTCTTCCCCTGGGAGGCTGGGCATCCACAGCTTTGTAATATCCTACCAATCTTTCCCTGGGAGGATGGGCTTCCTTGGCACTGACCACACTGCTTTGTAATCTCCTACCAGTCTTCCCCTGGGAGGCTGGGCTTCCACAGCTTTGTAATATCCTACCAATCTTCCCATGGGAGGCTGTGTTTCCATAGCTTTGTAATCTCCTACCAATCTTTCCCTGGGAGGATGGGCTTCCTTGGCACTGACCCCACTGCTTTGTAATCTCCTACCAGTCTTCCCCTGGGAGGCTGGGCTTCCACAGCTTTGTAATCTCCTACCAATCTTTCCCTGGGAGGATGGGCTTCCTTGGCACTGACCACACAGCTTTGTAATCTCCTACCAGTCTTCCCCTGGGAGGCTGGGCTTCCACAGCTTTGTAATCTCCTACCAATCTTCCCATGGCAGGCTGGGCATCCACAGCTTTGTAATCTCCTACCAATCTTTCCCTGGGAGGATGGGCTTCCTTGGCACTGACCCCACTGCTTTGTAATCTCCTACCAGTCTTCCCCTGGGAGGCTGGGCTTCCACAACCTTGTAATCTCCTACCAATCTTTCCCTGGGAGGATGGGCTTCCTTGGCACTGACCACACTGCTTTGTAATCTCCTACCAGTCTTCCCCTGGGAGGCTGGGCTTCCACAGCTTTGCAATATCCTACCAATCTTTCCCTGGGAGGATGGGCTTCCTTGGCACTGACCACACTGCTTTGTAATCTCCTACCAGTCTTCCCCTGGGAGGCTGGGCTTCCACAGCTTTGTAATATCCTACCAATCTTCCCATGGGAGGCTGTGTTTCCACAGCTTTGTAATCTCCTACCAGTCTTCCCCTGGGAGGCTGGGCTTCCACAGCCTTGTAATCTCCTACCAATCTTTCCCAGGGAGGATGGGCTTCCTTGGCACTGACCACACTGCTTTGTAATCTCCTACCAATCTTCCCATGGGAGGCTGGGTTTCCACAGCTTTGTAATCTCCTACCAATCTTTCCCTGGGAGGATGGGCTTCCTTGGCACTGACCACACTGCTTTGTAATCTCCTACCAATCTTCCCATGGGAGGCTGTGTTTCCACAGCTTTGTAATCTCCTACCAATCTTTCCCTGGGAGGATGGGCTTCCTTGGCCCTGGCCCCACAGCTTTGTAATCTCCTACCAATCTTCCCATGGGAGGCTGGGCTTCCACAGTTTTGTAATCTCCTACCAATCTTTCCCTGGGAGGATGGGCTTCCTTGGCCCTGGCCCCACAGCTTTGTAATCTCCTACCAATCTTCCCATGGGAGGCTGTGTTTCCACAGCTTTGTAATCTCCTACCAGTCTTCCACTGGGATGCTGGGCTTCCTTGGCACTGACCCCACAGCTTTGCAATCCAGTGGCGTCACTAAGGGGGTGTGGACCGCCCCAGGTGACACCATCACATGGGGTGACACCGTGACACCAAAGCAAGCAGACACAGTGACACTTCCGCAGGCCCACACTAGGAGACAGTCGCAGACAGACACACAGACAGGCAGTGGAAGGGTCACAGAGATGCAGACAGGGTCACGGACAATCTGCTTCACAGAAAGACGGGGTGACAGAAAAGCAGTCAGGTGGAGACTCTGACCGTGGAGCCCCCAGACAGGGTGAATGACAGGCAGACACCCAACAGAGGCGCAATGAACCACACACCCATGCACAGAGCGAGCCAAACCCTGGGGGGCGACCAGCATTGCCTCCGTGTGTACTTGTCTTTCCGGTTCATTCGCCTGATCGCACGTTGGTACAGACGAGCTCCAAAGCAGGCGACCCGAGCTATGTGTCCCTGTGTCTGCGGCCACGGCTCACCCTAACGGTGCCGGCCGTCTCTGACTGCCAACTACTAGGTGATCTTCCACTGTGGCAGTCGGAGACCTGGGAGATCCGACAAGGGGCACAGAGCAGAGTGCCTCGCCATCAGAAATTGTGTGCACGGCAAGGCAGGCATGGAAGTCGGCAGGGGAGGGTCGGGTGCTAGACCGGTGCAGCTTGCGCCCACAGGGGGGCCGCAGCCACTGCGTGCAGAGCAGGCAGATCCGCACCAGAAAAGCCCAAAGCTACGTCAGCCTAGACATGGGCTTTGCTCTGAGCTCTGCACGGAGATCAGCCGGAACTTGGAGTGGCAAACTGAGGCCAACTGACCTGAAAGAAGGAGAAGAGAGGAGGCCTGGATAAAAGCAGACATCGAGCAGACATCAAGGAGCAAGGTTCCAGATCAGGTAAGGTGCCTTGGAAAAACGGTGCACAGTAAGGCGCAGTGGCGTCACTAGGACCGCACGTCACCATGAGTTACCGCACTGGGTGACACCAACTCTAGTGACGCCGCTGTTGGAATCTCCCACCCGTCCCTCTAAGAATGTTCTGCCCTGCGAGCACCATCATGTCAGTTAGCAGAGTTCCTGTATGTTCACCTGTCTCAGTTGGTACTGTTTCTTTCTCTTCTGGGGTTTCTTTTAGTCTTAGCGCCAAGATGTATCTGGACAAATGCTGTGCCGACAAAAATCTTGATTTTTACCAGAAGATAAAGGACTTTTCATGTTGGAAACCTTTTCTCCTAACAATGCAAATATCTAGCTTCCTGCAAGTTGTGTATGGCTACTATAATTTCACAGAGAAGCTTCTGTTCTGTTTTTTAAGCCTGCTAAGAAAATACTTCCTTGGAAATTCTTTGATTGAATAAAAGCAGTCACTTCTCAATGCAAAGATAAACCAATAATGCAGGAGCCTGTAGATCAGATGTGAGATGATGCTTCAAAGGAGGATTCAGTGGTTCCTTTTCCTAACATGAACAATTTCTGGTTGCAGAATTTCTGTCCCCGACATAAAATGTTTAACACAGTAATACAGAAGATGAAAATGTCAGATCTTGGTACCCTGCTGCACCTTGTAATAGAGGTGCTAGGCCTCCAGCCTGCATCTCTGAAGCTGAACTGAAGCCTGGCACCTGGTCTTCTCACCAAGGGCCATGCTTGTAGAACTGGGAATCCCCCCAGCCCCTCCTAGGAAAGCCAAGAGTTTAGGGGTGATTATGGAAAATAAATTAACGTTTGGAGAACAGGTCAGTGGAGTGGTTTCAGAAAGCTTCTATCTCCTCATAGGCTTGAGGAAAATAAAATTCTTTCTGCTGGAGGAAAGCTTTAGGACGGCAGTCACGGCGCTCATTTTGTCTCGGCTGGACTATTGCAACAGTCTTTATGCGAACATTCAAAAGAAACATCTTAATAGACTCCAGCTGGTGCAAAATGCGGCAGCCAGGTTGCTTACTAATACGCCTTGGTTTGTCTCTGTCAGGAAGGAACTTAAGCACCTTCACTGCCTTCCAGTGAAACAACCTGCTCAATTTAAAGTGCTTTGCACAGTGTTTAAATCACTGACAGGCAGGGGCCCTGATTATTTCATGCAACGTCTTCAATAGTATGTCCCCGGGAGAATACTGAGATCTGCAGAGGTGAAGCAAGTGGTCGTCCCTAGAGTTAAAAAAGCCACCTGGGGCGGCAGAAGTTTCATTGTCGGTGCTGCTAAAGCATGGAACAATCTGCCATCACATCCCACATCCCTCTTCTTTAGGAGGGGGCTCAAAACGTAACTGTTTTCCCAATAATTTTTTTTCTTGTAACCAGTTAGGCATCAGCTAGGGCCAGGACACCTTTGGGTAGAAGTGCACTTTAAAGAACAAGTTACTTACCTTCAGTAACGTTATATCTGTAAGAAACAGTAGTTAGAATTAGATTCCTTACCTTAGAATATCCCCAGGCGTCAGACTGGATCCGGAAATTTTTGCGTAGCAGTACCCTTGCGCGTCAGTAGGCGTCGTCTGCGACTCCGCGTTCGTCGTCGGCATCGTAGGCGCCGTGATGACGTCGTCAGAGTACTTAGACGCCGCCTCCGCGTGCTGACGTCAGTTCTTAGACACAGCTTTTCCGCGCCAGAAACGCAGAGCCATGTTAAAAACCAACACTGGTGCCATTGAAACTAGGGCCCTGAAAGGGGATGACCTTAACCCTAGATATCAGTTCGCAGAACGGGGAGGATGGGTGGGGAGGTAAGGAATCTAATACTAACTACTGTTTCTTACAGATATATCGTTACCGAAGGTAAGTAACTTGTGCATCTGAAAGAAACAGGTTAGTATTAGATTCCTTACATTAGAATAGATACCCCAGCAATACCAACCCAGGTGGTGGTTCTGCGAACCAATGATCACACCAGAAAGTCCTGGAGGACGGAACGGCCAAAGAAGCCATGCCTCCGGACTTGGCTGTCCAGGCAGTAGTGTCTTGCGAACGTGTGCAGCGAGGCCCACGTAGCTGCCTGACAGATGTCCTGCAAGGGGACTCCCCGACCCAGGGCAGTATTAGCCGCCGTGGCCCGAGTGGAATGGGCCCTCAGCCCAACAGGAGGCTCCTTCTTTGCCAAGGAGTAACAAGCCTTGATACACAAGACGACCCACCGAGAGATAGTCCGCTTGTGTACCGCCCATCCCTTCTTAGCGCCCACGTAAACAACAAAGAGTTGGTCATCCACCCGGAACTGGCGCGTGCGATCCAGATAGAATTAGAGCGCACGTTTTGGGTCCAGACGGTGGAGCCGCTCTTCCTCCTTTGAGGGATGCGGAGGCGGAAAGAATGTGGGCAAGGTGATAGACTGCCCGATGTTGAAGGCCGTGACAACCTTGGGCAGGAAAGAGGGTCTAGTCCGCAACACAACCTTGTCCGGATGGACAGAAAGGAAAGGAGGTTTGGATGAAAGAGCCTGGAGCTCACTCACACTCCTGGCAGAGGTGATTTCAACCAGGAAAGCAGTCTTCAGAGTAAGAAGGCGGATAGGACAGTTGTGAAGTGGCTCAAAGGGAGCACACATCAGATATGTGCCAGGTTCAAGTCCCACTGAGGCATCACGAATGGAACAGGTGGAAATGTGTGTGTGGTGCCTTTCAGAAAACGAGTTACAATAGGGGACTTGAACAAAGATGGTTGATCAGGCAGCCTTAGAAAGGCCGAAAGGGCGGAAAAGTAGCCCTTGATAGTGCCCAGAGCAGAGCCCTGCTAGGCACGAGAAAGAAGGAAGAGAAGAACCTCAGAAAGGGGGGCAGAGAGAGGATCCACAGCCTTTGCTGTGCACCATTCCACAAATCTGTTCCACCTGCAGGCGTATACCTACTTGTGGAGGGACGCCTGGCTGCCAGAATGATATTACAGATTTCAGGAGGCAAGTCAAATGGCCTCAACTGTCGCCGCTCAATCTCCAAGCATGGAGGTGGAGACTGGACAGGTTCGGGTGGAGGACCGTCCCCTGCTGCTGTGACAGAAGATCCTCCTGAAGAGGCAGACGAACGGGGGGATCGACTGACATACTGAGTAGCTCGGGATACCAGTACCTTCGTGCCCAGTCCAGAGCCACAAGGATGACTTGGGCCCAGTCGCGTTTGATCTTCTTCAGCACTCTGGGCAGAAGTGGTATAGGCGGAAAGGTGTACAACAGACCGCAACTCCACTCGCGACGAAAAGCGTCTCCGAGCGAGTGCCGCCTTGGAAATTCCAACGCGCAGAACTGATGACATTGCACATTCTCTTCTGTGGCGAATAGATCTAACCAAGGCTCTCCCCACTGCAGAAAGAGACCTTGCGTCACGTCCAAGTTCAGACGCCATTTGTGATCCATCATGCACCGGCGGCTGAGTTTGTCCGCCCTGGCGTTCAGAGAACCTGCCAGGTGTTGAACCACCAGGGCCACGCCCTGATGTTCCAGCAACTGCCAAAGACGCGAGCCTCCTGGCAGAGGGTCCACGACCCCACCCGCCCTGTTTGTTGCAGTACAACAAGGCGGTCTGTGAACACCTGCACTACTCTCCCCTGGACAGAGGGGAGGAATGCCTTCAGTGCAAGACTAATCGCCCGCAGCTCCAAAAGGTTGATATGGAGCCGGGACTCCGCCGGAGACCAGAGGCCTCTGATCTCCGCCTCCCCCATGTGGCCTCCCCAGCCCTGGAGGGACACGTCCGTCACAACTACGTGCTCCGGTTGGGGAAGGGAGAGGGATCTGCCGCTGACCCAATCGCGGTCCGTGAGCCACCACTGCAGCTGTCACGCAGTGCCCTCTGAGATCAGGACATGGTCGGACAGGTTGCCCTGATGCTGGGCCCACTGAAACTTCAGGTCCCACTGCAGAGCCCACATCCGCCAACGGGCATGATGCACCAGAAGGATGCAGGAAGCCATCAGCCCCAGAAGCCGCAGCGTCAACCTGACCGAGACTCAGGATAAAGGCTGAAAGATCGGAATCAGAGCCTGAATATCCCGAACCCGCTGCTCGGGGGGATAAACCCGAAACTGCGCCGAGTCGAGAACCGCTCCGATGAAGAGGAGCTTTTGAGAGGGACACAGGTGTGACTTCGGCACGTTGATGGAGAACCCCAGCAGGTGCAGGATATCCGCCGTCGCCTGGAGGTGGCTGACGACTGTCTGGGGCGAGCCCGCCTTCAACAACCAGTCGTCGAGGTAGGGGAAGACTGAAACCCCTAACCTGAAGCCGTTGACGTCCCGTAGGTCCAAGATAGGGCGTAGGCCCCCTTTGCCCTTCTTGGGTACCAGAAAGTAGTGGGATTAGCAACCACACCCTACTTCTGGTCCAGGAACGCTCTCGATGGCCGCCTTGGCCAAGAGGGCCGTAACTTCCTCCTGCAGAAGCCGCAAATGATCCCCCGATACGCGGTGGTATTGCGGTGGCATGGCTGGAGGGGTTGTCTCGAAGGGGAGGGAGTAGCCCCTTCGGACGATTTGCAGCACCCACCTGTCTGATGTGACAGTGCGCCAGTGGGAGTGGTGATGGCGAACCCTGCCCCCCACTGGCGTCACATGGGCCCGAAAGCACGGACTAGGAAGGTTTTGAGGTGGATGCTGCGGGGGAAGGTGTGGACTGGCCTTGCCGTTGTCCCCGGCCGCCTCCACGGCGGTTTCCACGGCCACCACCGCGTTGGATGTTAGTCTGCGGTGCGAGGCTGGCAGTGCATGTGGGGGCGCCCCTTCCTTGGCCACGAAAGGAGCGAAAGGCACCCGTTTGCTGGGGCGGGCCGAGAGGCCCAAGGACTTGGCCGTAGCCCTGGAGTCCTTAAAGCGCTCAAGGGCATGGTCTGCCTTGTCGCCAAAAAGGCGACGGCCATCAAACGGCATGTCCATGAGGGTATTCTGGACATCCGCTGAAAAGTTGGGGGACCTCAACCAGGCGTGAAGACGAATCGCCACCGTCGTTGCCATCGCTCTGCCCAGTGAGTCGGTGGTATCCAGCCCACACCGGATGGAAAAACGTGCTGCATCTCTACCCTCTGCAAGGGCTTGGGCGAGTTTAGCCTTGACCTCCGCCGGGCATTGTGGCAGCACGTCCGCAACCGTGTCCCACTGGGAGTGGGTGTAGGGGCCCAAGAGGCATGCAGTGTTGGAAGACCGCAGTCCCAGACTAAGGGAGGAGAATATTTTCTTTCCGTAATTCTCATACCTCTTGGATTCCTGATCAGGCGGCGCTGACGGGAATGCGGTCTGGGAGTTTGAGGCCTGGATGACCAGGCTCTCGGGGGTGGCGTGGGTGAACAGGAAACATGGGTCACCTGGGGCCGGGCAGAGGCGTCTGGCCACGTTCCTATCTACAGGCTGGCCTGTAGCGGGCCTGGACCAAGTGCCCAAAAGAACGTCAGTCAAGGCCTCATTAAACGGCAGCAGAGGCTCAGCCGAGCTTGACTTCGGTTTAAGGACCTCAGTGAGGAGGTTAGTCCTCACGGCCGCGACGGGGAGCTCAAGGCCCAAGGCCTTGGCCGCCCTCGTCAACACCACACTGAAGGTGGCCCCCTCCTCCGAAGCCACGGTAGGAGGTGAGACAAAGCCAGTGTCTGGCAAAGTGTCCAGACCACTGGCATCCCCAAGTCCACCTGTCCAGTCCTCCTGGGACCGACACTCGTGTGTCAGAGGGTCCTCAGACCCCCCCCAATACTCCTCATCACCCATCCCCTGATAATCAGGGTTGTTAAATGATGGGGCCGGTTCATTGAAGTAAAACTCCCAAAGCGCCGCCGCTCCGACGCCGGAACCGGGTCGAGGGAGGTATCGGGGACGGCGCCACCCGAGGACTGCGCCGGAGGTGACACCTGTGGGACCGGCGCCGGTGAGGTCGTCAGGTCGGCCGGCGACGATCCGGATCCAGAAGCGGATCCAGTGGGGCCCGAAGGGTCCGGGACCGAAGGCACCGGCGGCGTCGGGCCGAAGCACCCGCCGGCATCTGGGCCGAAGCACCCGACCCGCTAGGGCCCCCAGACGGGTCCGCTGGGCCCGAAGGCGCCGCGGAGCCCGCCGGAGGAGTGAGGGACCTCATGGCCATGAGGATGCGCTCGATCTCCTCCGGCGACGCTTGCTGCCCAGGGACCGGAGGGTATGGGGCAGGTCGCAACACCCGCGACTCCGACGGAGCCGCGAGGGCGGTGTCACCCGAACCCCCGGCCGCATTATGCAAGCGTTGGGGGGGATAGGAAGAGCGATGACGTCTCTTTGACTTCTTGTGCTTACCTGACGACTACGAACCTGAGGAGTGATGTTGACTCCCGGAGCTATGATGGCTCCGCCCCCGCGACCGGTCCCTCGACCTCCGTCCGGACCGGGACCTCTCACGGCGCGGGGCCGACTGCCGGAGCTCGAGCCGCTTGCAGGACCACTCCTGCCTAGCTTTCGATGTTAAGCCCGACAGTCGGAGCAGGTCTTGTCGTCATGATCGACGCCGAGACAGTGGAGGCACTGTCGGTGAGGGTCGGTGACCGACATCAGCCGGTCGAAGTCCTCACAAGGTTTAAAACCTGGCATCCCTACCGGCACCGATCGGAGTCGAAGACTCGAAGAATGATCAAAAAACATCTCAAAAAAGTTTAGTCAAAAAGTGACTAAGGTACCACTTTTTCCGGATCTGCGCTTCTGGCGCGGAAAAAAGAAGAACTGACGCCAGCAGGCGGAGGTGGCGTCTAAGTAGTCGGATGACGTCATTACGGCGCCCACGACGCCGACGACGGACGCGGAGCCGCAGACGATGCCTACCGACGCGCAAGGGTACTGCTACGTAAAAATTTCCGGATCCAGTCTGACGCCTGGGGATATTCTAAGGTAAGGAATCTAATTCTAACTACTGTTTCTTACAGATATATTGTTACTGAAGGTAAGTAACTTGTTCTTTAAAGCGCACTTCTACCCAAAGGTGTCCTGGCCCTAGCTGATGCCTAACTGGTTACCAGAAAAAAAAATTATTGGGAAAACAGTTACGTTTTGAGCCCCCTCCTAAAGAAGAGGCGCTCCCTATGACTCCTGGGATGGCAGATTGTTCCATGCTTTAGCAGCACCGACAATGAAACTTCTGCCGGATATTCTGAGGTAAGGAATCTAATACTAACCTGTTTCTTTCAGATAGCTTATTAACATAACATGACCTGGGTTTTAATTTGATGCTCCCAGAACATGACCCCTGGCAAAACAGAAGATATGTGTTGACCCCAAGAGAGCAGGCCATGGAGATGCCTGGGAAAGGACGGTGAGTAGGGCTGGTGGCACCTCGGCAGACCACCTAGCCCTCTTGCATGCAGAAACTGAACCAGCACCCTAGCCTCTGCTGTACAGCTGATACACAGGTGAGGATATGTCCCTCCTTAGAGTTGAGTGGGACCCTCTGTAAGGGCCATTCCTAAAGGCTGTAGGCTGCAGAGATGATGGCGCCGGAAGACCTGGTCTGGAGACTGCTCATCTGAAGTGGTCTCAGCAAGCAGGAGACGTCTTATTAAGTTAATAGGAAATACAATCTTCACCGAAGCTTAAATCTACAGGACTGCGACCACTGGATGCCACTGGACTGTGCCACAGTAGGTGCAGTTGGGAAACCTTGGGGCATATTACCGAGATTCTCTACTCTACTCCGTTCAGGTTTGCGTTCTGGTTCCGGGTGACCGCACCCGGAACCAGAACGCAAACCTGAACGGCACCACCGCCGAACAACTCCCTGCATTACGGGAATTCTTCTTTTCTATTACGAAAATCGCTACACTACCTTCATCCTAAAATATGAGGATTTTAAACAGTCTCCTAAACCCTGAGGCTTCTTAAAACTCAGCATTACTACTGAGTAGAGAATCTCCACTACTAATGTGAGAATACCTCAATTGAAACAACGAATCATTACCCTACAGATACTGTCAACCCGGTCCTGAGCGGAGCCGGGTCGGAATTATCACCGGCACCGCGACCTGTAGGTATAATTCTCTAACCTACAGCCCTGAGGAGTCGCGGAAAAGTGTGTTTTTCTTGCGACGAAACACGTGTCGGCTGGCTCTCTGGGATCAATAAAAGAAAATCTGAAACACTGATGATCCAATCCTTCGCCTATAACATATGAACTTTATGTCCATTGCGACATCTGTATTGCTTTAAACTTTATTTTTAGTGTGCAACAGCTTTTGTTTCTATTGTATATAGTGTGACCTCCAGGCACACTTGGAGGGGTTTCAGGGACTTGCCCCTCACCTGCATGCACCTTCTGCCTCACTGCATTCTCCTGTGCGTCAACCCAAGCAGTGCGCCCAGTATTTCCCTCACACCTAAAACCCTGTCCTTTGTTGCCATAAACTTGTTCTTCTGATAGATACATCTGCCAGTGGTTCCTCACCTTGTGAATAGAGTCCCACAGCAGTCCCTACTCCCGGAGGAGGGTGTTCACCCTGCTATACCAAGAAATCTTGGAGGACAGAGCGCGCAAAGTGGCCGTCCCTCCTCACTTCGGTATCCAAGCAGTAATGCTTCGCGAAAGTGTGGAGGGAGGCCCAAGTCGTGGCTCTGCAAATGTCCTCAACAGGTACACCTCTAGACAATGCAGAAGTAGCAGACCGTGCCCTGGTAGAATGAGCTCTTATACCCTCAGGAGGGTCCTTACCCGCCAGAGAGTAGCAGATCTTGATGCACAGAATTATCCACCTGGAAAGTGTGCGCTTGTGCACCGCTCTACCCTTCCGGCAGCCAGCAAAACCAACAAACAGCTGGTCATCCAGTCGAAAGTCTCTTGTTCTATCAAGATAAAAGGACACCGCCCTCTTAGGGTCCAGACGGTGCAGTCTCTCTTCCTCCGTGGAAGGGTGAGGGGGAGGATAGAAGGTGGGAAGGGTAATGGACTGTCCTAGATGGAAGGGAGTTACCACCTTAGGCAGAAAAGCAGCCCTGGTCCTAAGAACCATTTGATCAGCATGAATGGTCAGGAATGGGGGCTTAGAACTAAGAGCTTGAAGCTCACTCACCCTCCTTGCCGAGGTGATCGCAACTAGGAAGACCGTCTTAAAAGACAAAAGCCTCACAGGACACTTGTGTAAGGGTTCGAAGTGAGAACCCATCAAGAATGTTAAGACAAGATTTAAGTCCCATTGAAGCACGATAAATGGAGAAGGAGGGAACCTATTAGTGAGGCCCTTCAGAAACCTCAAAACCACTGGAGATCTAAAAAGAGACAGCTGATCCGGCAAACAGAGAAATGCCGACAACACCGAAAGGTAACCTTTGACTGTGGCAACAGCAAATCCTTGCTGCACCAAAGAAAGAGCAAACTGCAAAATATCGGACAAATGAGCCCTCAAAGGGTCAATAGCCTTCTCCCTACACCAAACAACAAATTTAGACCACCTATACGAATAGATGGACTTGGTGGAGTCACGCCTGGCCGAAAGAATGACATCCACCACATTGTGAGGGAGAGAAGAGGAATTCAGGTTGCCCCGTTCAATCTCCAGGCATGCAGGTGTAATGTCTGGAGGTGGGGGTGTAGAACCTACCCCTCCATCTGAGAGAGGAGATCTGCCCTGAAAGGGAGACAGAGAGGCGGGTGAGAGGAGAGGTGGAGTAGGTCCGTGTACCACACCCTTCTTGGCCAATCCGGGGCGACCAATATGACTTGGGCCCGGTCCTGGCGAATCTTCCTCAGAACCCGAGGAATCAAGGGTATGGGAGGAAATGCGTAAAGGAGTTGACTTCCCCAACTCAACTGAAACGCGTCCCCCAAAGCTCCTTGCATCGGATACTGGAGACTGCAGAATGACGACAGGCAGTGAGCATTCTCGCGAGTGGCGAACAGGTCCACCCGAGGAGTCCCCCACATCTGAAAGATGTCGTGTACAACCTCCGGATGGAGCCTCCACTCGTGGTCAGCAGAGAACTGCCGACTGAGAATGTCTGCACGTACGTTCAGAACTCCGGCCAGATGATTAGCCATCAGACAAATCTGGTGGTCAGGACCAGAGACGCAGAGCCTCACTGCAGAGACACTGTGACCCTACTCCTCCCTGCTTGTTGACATACCACATCGCGGTCGTGTTGTCCATCAGGACTTGAACCGACTGACCGCGAAGGGAAGGGAGGAAGGCCTTGAGCGCAGACGTATCTCCTGCAACTCTAGAAGGTTGATGTGAAGCAACCTTTTCTCTGGAGACCAAAGACCTTTGACATCCAGATCCCCCAGATGAGCACCCCACCCTAGAGTGGATGCATCCGTTATCACTGTGGCCACCGATGGAGGTAGTTGAAAAGACTTTCCTTGTGACAGATTGTCTTCCACGCTCCACCAAGACAGATCCGCTGCAGTTTCTCTGGAGATCCTCACTGACTCCCTGAGATCTCCGTTGTGCTGATACCACTGCCTGTGGAGGCACCACTGGCGTACCCTCATGTGCCAGCGTGCACGGTTGACCAACAGAATGCAAGAAGCCATCAGACCGAGCAGACGAAGGACCTTCAGGACTGGAACAACCGCTCCATTGTAAAATAAAGGAATCATTTCTGTATGTCGCGAATCCTTTGAGGAGGAGGGAATTCACGGCATACAGTAGTGTCCAGTAACGCACCTATGAACAGGTTGCGCTGGGAGGGCACCAGGTGAGACTTGGGTACATTTATCGAAAAACCGAACCTGTGCAACAACTGAGTTGTCTCTTGCAGATGATGGAGCACCTTCTCTGGCGACTCCGCTTTGATCAGCCAGCCGTCCAGATACGGGAATACAGGTATTCCCGACCTCCTGAGATGTGCTGCCACCACTGCCATCACCTTGGTGAAAACTTGAGGCGCAGTAGTAAGTCCAAACGGAACGACCGCAAGCTGGTAGTGTTGCGACCCCACCGTAAAACGGAGATACTTCCCTGTGCGACTTCAGGATGGGGATGTGGAAATAAGCATCCTGCAAGTCGATCGACGCCATCCAGTCTTCTTCCAACAGCGCTTGAAGAAACTGCGCAAGAGTGAGTATCTTGAACTTTTCCTGTTTCAGATACAAGTTCAAGATCCTGAGATCCAGGATTGGTCGAAGTCTGCCATCCTTTTTGGGGATCAGGAAATACCGGGAGAAGCACCCCTGACCCCTCTCCTGCTCCGGAACCACCTCTATCGCACCCTTTCTGAACAGTGCCAGGACTTCTTCCTGAAGGAGAAGCAGGTGGTCCTCCGAACAATAACCTTGGCAAGGAGGGTAATTGGGAGGGAACTCCTGAAAAGGAAGTGCATACCCATTTTCTAAGAGATTGAGAACCCAAAGATCTGATGTAACCGCATGATCCGGAATGGTAGATCTAGGGCTGCTTTGCTGTTGTAGGTGGGGGGTGGGTATTAGAGGAGGAAGTTAGGAGGAGGAGGCCTGACGTCCATGGGTACGACCCCTTTGTCTACCTCTGTATGACTTATACAAAGGGTTCTGTTGTTGTTGCTGTTGTTAGCCGTGTTTATAGGGACGGAAAGTGGACCTCCCATAGCCCCTGTACTTCCTGGTGGTAGAGCCTCTAGTTTGCAGGCCCAAAGATCTAGCCGTCACCCGGCTATCTTTGAACCTCTCCAATGCCGCATCCGCTTTCTTTCCAAAGAGGCCAGTGCCGTCAAAAGGCAAATCCATAAGAGTAGCCTGAACATCTGCCGAAAACTCAGAGGATTTTAGCCAAGCGGCTCTTCTGGTGGCCACTGAAGAACCCATTATCCAAGCCACAGAGTCCGCCGTGTCCATGCCACTCGGAATAACCTGGCGGGCTGCTGTCTGAAAGTCAGAGACAACCTCATTAAAGTTCTTTCGATCTTCCTCCGGAAGCTTAGATGACAATTGCTTAACCGAATCCATTAAGGCATGCACGTATCTGCCCAGCAGGCAAGTAGCATTCGTAGACTTCAGAGCCATGCTACCTGATGACAAAACCTTTTTAGCAGTTTGATCCAATTTCTTTGAGTCTTTATCTCCAGGTACCTGGGGAAAAGAGCCTGCTGACCTGTTCGAACAAGCGGCTTGCACCACCAGACTCTCCGGCGAAGGATGGGAAGTCAAGAAATCCGGGTCACCAGGTGCCACCCTATATCGCCTCACCACTGATCTGGACACCGCAGGAGCAGATACTGTTTTTTCCAGACTTCCAAAATTGGTTCAGTTAGAGCCTCAGTGAATGGCAGAGTCGGCTCAACAACTGAAGAAGGAGAATGTAAAACCTCCGTGAGGATATTAGATTTGAACTCCACTGTAGGTAAAGTCAAATTTTGCAGATCAGCAGCCTTTTTAATTACCACATGGTATGGCGAAACATCCTTAGAGGGTGCATCCGAAACTGCAGGCAACCCCCATTCTGGAGAAAGTTGTAGTTCACTTGCACAATGGAGATCCACAAAAAAATCCTCCTGCTCCTGAAGTTCTCCTTCCTCCACATCAGGGTCCTCATATTTCTTCTCCTCCAGGAGACTCTGGGCTCTATGCCTCAACCACTCCATACGAACCGAAGTCGTCGGATCCGGTAATGACTCCGATGGAGTCGAACGAGGTACCGGAACTGTTGGCGGTTGGGAAGTGGGAACCGGCGTCGAACCCCAATCCAAATCACGAGGTCGCTCCGGAGCCGGTGAAGCCGTGTGCGGATTCGATGACCTCGGCTGCGCCGTACCGAGCCAAGGTGGATATGGCGTCGGCATAGACGGCAGAAAAGGCGCCGGAGCATAAGCTTGAGGGACACCCAAGTTAAACGATAATGGACCCATGGGACAAGCAGGTGCTCCAGGGGGGTACATTGCCCTCGCATATACGCCAAACATGGCATTAAGGAAATGCGAAGGGTCCTGACCGGGGCCAGGAAAGGGAGCGTACGAACCCAATGGCTGCTCCGAAGGAGGCTGTTCCGGATTCGGCTCCTCTTGACCCTCTGGGTTATCCACCGGAGTCGGTGCCCGAGGAATCTCCACGACTTCTTCATGCTCCGAAGACTGACACGAATCCGGATTCGGTACCAGCTCCGGATCCGGAGAATTCTCTCAAGATCGTACAGGCGACGCACCACCTTCAAGCTCACAAACAGGAGGAGACACAAAATCCTTTTTATGTCTTCGAGATGAAGACTTCCTCTTCGAGTCCGATGACCTAGAATGCTGCCTTGAACTATGCTTCTTCCTCTTGTGTTTTTTCTTCGAGGAACCCGAAGCATGTCCCGAAGCCGACCTCGATCCCGACTCCGACCTGGCCCTCGACCTCGATCTCAAACTCGATCGTGACTTCGATCTTGACTTCTGCTTCGATCTCGAGCGCCTAGACCTTGACCTCGAAGATCTCTTGGCTTCTTTACCTTTCACCTTTGCCAACAGAAGTTTTGCCTCTCGTTCTCGCAGAGCCTTAGGGTTCATCTTAAAGCAGGATCGACAGCCTTTGACATCATGGTCTGAACCCAGACACCACAAACAATCGTCATGAGGATCTGTCATAGACATCATCCGGGCACACGAGCCGCACTGCTTAAACCCCCTCTTCTTCGACGACATCTTCGACGAAGAACAGAAACACAGTAACAGACAAATGGTAACAAAGTCACTATCTGAATCACAGAAGATCCCAGAAACCGCTAGCGTCGACGACGCGGAAAAAAGGGAACTGATGTCATCACGCCGACGTAGGCCTATTACAGGGTCGGTGGTGTCAAACGGAGTCGCGCGCGATGCCGTGCTCCTATGACGTCGTCCACGCCGGCGTGCTACAAAGAATTTTCCAAACGTTGCTGACGCAAGGGGGATATTCACAAGGTGAGGAATCTACTGTCAGATGTATCTATCAGAAGTAGCAAGCATGCAGGTAGCTGAGACTGAAGTGCCTCACTATAGAAATTCTGAATTTCGCTTAAGAAAAAGGATACAAAGTAACCAGCAGAAAAAGAAAGGAAAGCCTTTGAAAGGCGTTTGAAACTCTTTAACACAGAGTGTCCATCAACTGTTGGATTGGATAATCTTCAACACCAAGGCTTGACACGTCTGAGTGTAATCACGTGGACCCCTAAAAAGATCCAAATATCTGTCCACAATAAGTCACCACACTTGGTCTATTAGCCAGGTTTCCTGCTAGGAACTAGAGGGTCTTTTCATTCCAAATAAATGTGTGTATCAATGCATTCGGAGTTTGGAATGGGAGGTGACTTGTGTGAGACTCACCTTCTCTCTGCTGATGCTGAAGGACGGGGGGGCCTTGTGGGACGGCCTGGGCCACCGGCGTCAGGGCAGCGGTCGGATAAATGGCTGTGCAAGAATGGAGAAGAAACAAACATCATTGGAAGAGCTCTCGCACCTTGGGACATTTTTACAATAAACTGGAGGAGTGCGGTGTTACTCCAAAATTGGTATGCCTCGCTCCGACAGTTTTAAAATGCAGGGATGCGCCGTATTTACCAAAAATATGGGCCACCCCTGCATTTCCCCAAGTGCCTTGTTGCAAGGGTGCATGTGCTGCAGGGGCGAGTGTTTATGTGCAGGAAGGTACATCTTCCTGCACATAAACAACCTTAACAGGCGATTTGCTCTATCCATGTGTGCAGAAGAGTGCAGCACACATGGAAAGAACAGTATATGAGGAGAAATAAAACATTTATCCTCGTATTGGCTGTTTAAAGTAGGAATTTTCTAGTCTTATTTTTGGCGTTGCTCCAGTCTTGTAAATCTGGGGCAGTGTCAAAAAGCAATGGGGTGTGCAGTGGAATACCTACTGTAACACCCATTGCATGCTGCGATCACGCTTAGTGCATAGGAGTATTATTTACACAGCAGTGTTAATCCACATTAAGTGGCTCAATGCCACCTTGTAAATAAGGCGAAGGACTTAACGCCACCAAACGTCGCAAAATGTGATGTTCTGGTGGCGTTAAGTCTTTGTAAATAAGCCCCCTTATCTTTTTTAACATGCAGCTTGTGTTCCAGCAGTATCTTTGTAGGAATCTCAGTCAGCAAGTAGACCCAGCTACAGTCACACTATCCACTGTCCCTCTCACGTGCTGACTGTACTCTGAGAAGAAAGGTGTATTTCACAGTTCTGAAAGTCCAACTCTTTAGAGCATCTGTCATTCTTATGGTAGCCACCTGGCTGTTACATTAGAAAAGCGGGTGAAATATTCAGGGCCTTTAAGGAAATGTTTCAGAACGATTACAAATTGCATGAGGTACTTGTATGTGGGAAACCCATTTGACCCATGACTTTTGAGGTTTTTCACAGTGCTTTCATCAATTCACAAAACTGGCTACAACCGTCAATAGTTTAGTCCGTATGGGAGCAATCTCCACATCAGCAGATGGAGAGGCAGCTGCATGTCCCACGATAATCTCCCAATGTCCTGTTCTCCTTCTTGGACCAGAAGGTCTCTCAATGGATAATGAGGCTCTTGGACATTCCATGAAGATCCTCCAAAGGCTCATCTCCATCTTGGATCGGTATCCGTCAGTAGTCAGAGAGGCCATTGCATGACCCATGAAAACCCCTTCATGGCTCATCCTCCACCTTGGATCAGTATCCTTCCGGAGACAGAGCAGCCATTGCATGTCCGATGACAACCTCTCCATGGCTCATCCTCCACCTTGGATCAGTTTCCGTCAGGGGACAGAGAGGCCATTGCACGTCATGGCAACATCTTCATGGCTCAACCTCCATCTTGGATCAGTATCTGTCAGGAGGCAGAGCGGCCATTGCATGTCCCTTGACAACCTATTCATAGCTCATCCTCTTTCTTTGATCAGTATCCGTCAAGTGCCTGAGAGGCCATTGCATGTCCCATGACAACCTCTTCATGGCTCATCCTCCATCTTGGATCAGTATCCGTCAGGCGACGGAGAGGCCATTGCATGTCCCATGTCAAACTCTTCATGGGCCATCCTCCATCTTAGATCAGTATCCGTCAGGAGACAGAGGAGCCACTGCATGTCATGGCAACCTCTTCATGGCCCATCCTCCATCTTGGATCAGTATCTGTCAGGAGGCAGAGCGGCCACTGCATGTCATGGCAGCCTCTTCATTGCACATCCTCCATTTTGGATCAGTATCAGTCAGGAGACAGAGTGGCCATTACATGTCCCATGACAACCGCTTCATGGCCCATCCTCCATCTTGGATCAGTATCTGCCAGGAGACAGAGGAGCCACTGCATGTCATGGCAACATCTACATTGCACACCCTCCATCTTGGATCAGTATCTGTCATGAGGCAGAGCGGCCATTGCATGTCCCATGACAACCTCTTCATGGCTCATCCTCCATCTTGGATCAGTATCCGTCAGGCGACGGAGAGGCCATTGCATGTCTCATGACAACCTCTTCATGGCCCATCATCCATCATGGGTCAGTATCTGTCAGGAGGCAGAGCGGACACTGCATGTCATGGCAGCCTCTTCATTGCACATCCTCCATCTTGGATAAGTATCTGTCAAGAGGCAGAGCGGCCATTGCATGTCCCATGGCAACATCTACATGGCACATCCTCCATCTTGGGTCAGTATCGGTCAGGAAGCAGAGCGGGCACTGCATGTCATGGCAGCCTCCTCATTGCACATCCTCCATCTTAGATCATAATCCGTCAGGAGACAGAGCGGCCACTGCATTTGCTATGACAACCGCTTCATGACCCAACCTCCATCTTGGAGCAGTATCTGCCAGGAGACAGAGCAGCCACTGCATGTCATGGCAACCTCTACATGGCCCATCCTCCATCTTGGATCAGTATCTGTCAGGAGACAGAGCGGCCACTGCATGTCAAGGCAACCTTTTAATGGCTCATCCTCAATCTTGGATCAGTATCTGTCAGGAGGCCGAGCGACGGTTGTCCCATGACAACCTCTTCATGGCTCATCCTCCATATTGGATCAGTATCCATGAGGTGACGGAGCAGCCACTGCATGTCCTATGACAACTGCTTCATGGCCCATCCTCCATCTTGGATCAGTATCTTCCAGGAGGCAGAGCTGCCTCTGCATGTCATGGCGACCTCTACATGGCCCATCCTCAATATTGGATCAGTACCTGTCCGGAGACAGAGGCGCCTTTACATGTCCCATGAGAACCTCTTCATGGCCCATCCTCCATCTTGGATCAGTATCTGTCAGGAGACAGAGAGGCCATTGCATGTCATGGCAACCTCTTCATGGCTCATCCTCCATCCTGTATCAGTATCTGTCAGGTGACAGAGACGCCGTTTCATGAAAAAACAATATATATTGTTTTTTAAACATTACATCCAAGTGGTACACATTAGACATGCCTATTCATGGCTCTTCCTTCCTGTTGAACCAGTATCTTTGCCAGCGGATGGAGATGCTATTGAATATCCAATGACACTCTGTCAATGGTTCCACTTTGGGTAGTGTTTTAGGAGCTACTGCATTCTCTATCACTGTGTCAGGGGCATGCCCTCCAAGTTTGGTCAAGGTTTCAGCATTGTTCAAGATGATATTACATTCCTAGTTGCTTAATCTGTCGATCATGTGTGCTCCATAATGGCCGAGTCGCATTTAACTGCTTTTAGACTCAGCTCGGTGCTCAACACTCAGTCTATCCATAACTGCATCCTAATTTCAATTAGAAATCAGCCTCTTTGTGATAGCACATGCCCTGCAGCCACTAGGGCCTAGACAATTCTACACCCATCAGTAGGAAAACCCTGCATGAAAGTGCTAATGGTACCTGCGTACTGCTGCAAGCCCGCAAACGCTGGATGTATCGTCTCTGCTGTTAATGAGGGACTTTGAGCTGAAAGAAGGGAGAGGAGAAATAAGAGTTAGAGAATGGAATTGTAAAATGTATTGACAGCGGCTACGAGTTCGCGTATCCACATCCTTATCGATATCAAATTGAGACAATAAAACTCTGAAACAGTGCTGATCCAGTTCTTACTTATATTACTGCATCTCCAATGTTTTCAAGAGGTTTTCTGCTCCTAAGTGAGTTACCCTAAATGGTAGGAGTTTGTCCACAGGTGAAAGCCCCACACGTGCGGTGTCACAGAACTCAACTATACTGGAAAGGCCCAACAGGGCCAGACCAAGCCTGAAGTTGCTTGTGTCGCCTTTCCAAAGAGGACCTGACCTACCATTTCAGGCTGCACTTGTTACCCTTGGAGCAGGGTGAAGACTGATTTGCATAAAGTGGGTCCCCTTCTGTAAGTCCATGTAGCTCTCTATCGCACTATTAGACGCTCTGTTTGGTTCTCTCTTTTATAAAGATTCCAAATGAAGGCTCCCCACTTCTTTTTGCTTTCCTAAGGCCCCCCCCCGTTCCATGCTCGCTTGGGTGCTTTTCAGCGTCCATCTGCACCCCTCTGCGGTTTACTTGTAAAACAACCAAACCCATGTAAAGATGGTTAGTCATTTTAATATGCAGTACTTCAATGCGCATAATGATACTTGAACGTACAAAACCACACCTTGCCCCTAAATCTTCCTAAGGGTTGGCTATACCAGAAGGAACCGTTTCTTACCTGTAACTCCAGTTCTCTCGTAGGCGTATTCCCCTCCTCCCCGGTGGAATAGACAGAGGTGTCCAGACAGTCTGCATAGGTCTCACATTGCCTTCAAAAAGAACTGAAGTAACTGCCACCCCCTGTGCATGATGGGATACTGGTGGTCTATGGATTCTTAAAGGCACAGCCTCTATTTTTGAGCCATATAATGGCAGCCTATGAGGCAACTCTGCCCCACTCTCATTTAGCTCTATCATGAAAAAGGGTTTTGTGTAGGAGAGTCATTCTGTCCGCAAAACATTTCAAATTCCTTCAACTATAGTGCACTGGCTCCTTTTTCACTGCAGGATGAAGACTTTGGCCAATGTAGCCTGTGCAATTAGGCTGCATTATTGTCTCTATCTCTCTCAAGTGTCTTTACAGGCCTTCCTGAAGAGAGGTGAAGAATATCCATTTAAGAAGATATATCGAGAAGAAGTGCTCCGGAGTCCCCGCACATGGGCTGGACTATTGAAGAGCCTATGAGTATACATATAAATCTCCTAGAGAGAAATTACCCTTCTCTGGCAAGAGCACTGCGCCCCTGAACCAAAATATCCTACTGTAGAAAAGAGTAGCCTAGAATTTTTGCATTACCCCATCTTAACTCTGCTCCACAAACTAACTCATTAATCTCATCATGAAAATGTACCAGAAACAGGAGCCACTCGCCCTCCAACACCCACATAACGGACAGGGCAGAACCAAAAGCAACCTGCGCGGAGGGTGGGATGTTCAGGAGTCCATTCACAGTGGCTACTTGTATGGTTAACTTGCATGTGCAAATACTTCTTTTATGAATTCAGGATGTCTTTGTAATTCACAGATGTCAGCATGGCACTTATATTAAAACATGCATTAAGATTGGTTTCAATATTAGTAAATCTCCTTCAGTGACAAAAATGCTTGTTCCAGGGTGGGAGTGCTCTGTAAGTTTGTGCCCACCCAAAAAACATAAACGTCGGTGGGCACAGCATTTCTTGCCTAGCAGAGTTTTGGAGATTTATTCCTGACACAACAGAAGTAAACCCTTTTCAGGGCAGGAAGTGAAAGGGAACACACCCAAAATTGGTGGGGGTGTGGGAAACAGGGGTTTTCACCATAAAAAATATTTTCCCCATGGTGAAATACAGTGAAAAATAGTTAGCAAGTTCTTCTGCGCCCCTTTTTTTCACTCATGCAAAATTTTAATATACACAGGCATATCTTCACTTGCTACAATAGAATAAGGAAGTTACTTACCTGTAACTGTAGTTCTCCACTATTGGTATCTTTCATAGATTCCATGCTTGAATCATTTCCTGTTGTCGAAGTGGGAGTACCACAGTATCATAAATAAAGCAATGGACAACAGTATAATAGGTAGGAATAACACTGAACCATTGGTTCTATAGACTATCTATGTCCTTTTTAAAAAATAACTAATTGCAAACTTCTAGCCAATCAGGCTACAGTACCCTCTAGAATACTCCCAAGAGAGGCTGAGTTCCTCAGATTTTACTCAGGAGAGAAGAGTGGGTCTTCTCCAGTATTGGATCTTTTATAGATTCACATACTTAAATCAGAATAGTTAGCAGTTAAAAAACAAAGTCTTAAACCAAAGAGAGGGGCTCCGTATAACCCAAAGGGAAATAGAGCTCCAAATAACTGTTAGGTAAAACAAAGTTTTCCTTTTGGGAGGTAAAAGTAATTACCAATTCAAACACTCACTTCACTCAGTCAAGGACTCTCACTCAATTATATATTGTCAACTAGTTTGGGAAATGCTCAACAACGAAAAACAAAAAACAATCATACTAAATATACAATTTTATATTCCATAAAAAACATAAATCGATATACAATTTCATTAAAACCTTACACAATACATGTTAAAACCACCTAATGTGGACTGGGAGAAATATAAGCCAAAACAGTAAACTTTGTCTTGGTATTTGTTAATTCGGACACTTTGTTGGCAACATTGGGAAGTTTTCCATTTCTTATACCTAACTATTGGTTGACAACTCCAAATTTAAACCTTTTGTAATGCGTTGACGCGTTTCGGAGACCCTTGATGATTGTGGCCTCCTTCTTCAGGACAGTATTTTTTAATTTCTCCAAATTGCGATATTTCACCTAATGTATATAAAATATTACTATTAGCAAACATATCTTAACTAAAACCTATGTTAAAAAGCTTGTACACCATATCTGAGCAGTTTAGAGCTAAAAACAATCATTTTACTGTATTCTGTTAAACAAACATATATATTCTCAGGTAGCGCCATCACAGTTATATTGATATTTTTCTCATATCAATTCGGACATTACCTAACATTTATGATATTCTGTAAACAGCCATACACAAAGCCGGATACTGTTATTATCTTCATGTTTCTCCTAGAGAACGCTAAGCATGTCGAACGTTTGATAACACAAGATCAGAATATACCAGATTTAAAAAAGAACAATACTGTTTTTTTCCTTTTCATTGGTTACAGCATTTCCCAACATGATGGTAACCTTACATTCAACTCACAGGCAACATTTGTACATCATTAAATGACGGATCGTTAGATTTAAACATAACTCACCTATGCAAAAGCATCTGGGTGAACGAGGATATATTCAAATTGTATCCTATTTGGGGTCTAATTTATCTTCATTTTTAAACTCCCAAACTATTAGTGGATATAAATAAATAAATACAGCCTGTTAGTAAATCGTCCTTCATATTGATATGAACGGTTTAACATCTCATACATTTAGGTCATTGGCTGTTACCTGAAAAACGGTTATTATCGGCTCAGAACGTGCTGTTTCATAACAATGTATTTGTATCTTTATTAAGGTGCCCTTGTTCTGCTCCTATTTAGAGAAAATACCAGTATCTTATTATCTGTTCTTAGTGCGAACTTTCGTGGCTTCATCTCGCGCCCGGATTACAGATAATTACCTTAATACTCTCTTCTCTCCGATATCTTTTCAAAGTCCCTTCTGTTTTTTATGCATTACTATTTCACCATGTTATTCTACAGAAAGGGAAACAGTAACTGTTTTGCTCTTATTTCGGTTTGTACCAGCGGATGAGATATTATGAAATTGTGCGAGCTCTCACCTGTTAGGTGGGACTTTAATTAATTTATGATTCTCTTGCATCCGGGTATTTAGCGCTCACGGCTGCATGTTCATAAAATACAAAGAGACAAGTTTTCCCAAAGTTATTGTTAAGTTGCTTCAATGGACTAAACATTATTTTTGAAAAAATCTTTTTTGGTATTCATTAAAATCACCCGTCTCAGTTAGGCCTATTTAACTATATCCATTCAGGTTTCTCCAGGTTGTTTATCAAATTAAAAAAAGCGATCGCTCAGACGCAAGAAACATCCCGGGGAAGTCTGCCAGGTTACTGCATGAGGTACGTTTAGAATCTGGCGCATTGTTGGTTATATCCGTGATGTAAACACTGTAGCCCTAAAGGCTTTATATAACTTTTGAAATGAAGTCGGGTAGTAGAGAGAGACAAATAAAATGCCGCTTGATAAAACTGTGAGGTTTATAAATTAACATCTGTGGGAGAAACCCGAATGGATATAGTTAAATAAGCCTAACTGAACCGCGACTGAGACGGGTGATTTTAATGAATACCAAAAAACATTTTTTCAAAAATAATGTTTAGTCCATTGAAGCAACTTAACAATAACTTTGGGAAAACTTGTCTCTTTGTATTTTATGAACATGCAGCCGTGTGCGCTAAATACCCGGATGCAAGAGAATCATAAATGAATTAAAGTCCCACCTAACAGGTGAGAGCTCACACAATTTCATAATATCTCATCCGCTGGTACAAACCGAAATAAGAGCTAAACAGTTACTGTTTCCCTTTCTGTAGAATAACATGGTGAAATCGTAATGCATAAAAAACAGAAGGGACTTTGAAAAGATATCGGAGAGAAGAGAGTATTAAGGTAATTATCTGTAATCCGGGCGCGAGATGAAGCCACGAAAGTTCGCACTAAGAACAGATAATAAGATACTGTTATTTTCTCTAAATAGGAGCAGAACAAGGGCACCTTAATAAAGATACAAATACATTGTTATGAAACAGCGCGTTCTGAGCCGATAATAAGCGTTTTTCAGGTAACAGCCAATGACCTAAATGTATGAGATGTTAAACCGTTCATATCAATATGAAGGACGATTTACTAACAGGCTGTATTTATTTATTTATATCCACTAATAGTTTGGGAGTTTAAAAATGAAGATAAATTAGACCCCAAATAGGATACAATTTGAATATATCCTCGTTCACCCAGATGCTTTTGCATAGGTGAGTTATGTTTAAATCTAACGATCCGTCATTTAATGATGTACAAATGTTGCCTGTGAGTTGAATGTAAGGTTACCATCATGTTGGGAAATGCTGTAACCAATGAAAAGGAAAAAAACAGTATTGTTCTTTTTTAAATCTGGTATATTCTGATCTTGTGTTATCAAACGTTCGACATGCTTAGCGTTCTCTAGGAGAAACATGAAGATAATAACAGTATCCGGCTTTGTGTATGGCTGTTTACAGAATATCATAAATGTTAGGTAAATGTCCGAATTGATATGAGAAAAATATCAATATAACTGTGATGGCGCTACCTGAGAATATATATGTTTTTTTAACAGAATACAGTAAAATGATTGTTTTTAGCTCTAAACTGCTCAGATATGGTGTACAAGCTTTTTAACATAGGTTTTAGTTAAGATATGTTTGCTAATAGTAATATTTTATATACATTAGGTGAAATATCGCAATTTGGAGAAATTAAAAAATACTGTCCTGAGGAAGGAGGCCACAATCATCAAGGGTCTCCGAAACGCGTTGACGCATTAAAAAAGGTTTAAATTTGGAGTTGTCAACCAATAGTTGGGTATAAGAAATGGAAAACTTCCCAATGTTGCCAACAAAGTGTCCGAATTAACAAATACCAAGACAAAGTTTACTGTTTTGGCTTATATTTCTCCCAGTCCACATTAGGTGGTTTTAACATGTATTGTGTAAGGTTTTAATGAAATTGTATATCGATTTATGTTTTTTATGGAAAATAAAATTGTATATTTAGTATGATAATTGTTTTTTGTTTTTCGTTGTTGAGCATTTCCCAAACTAGTTGACAATATATAATTGAGTGAGAGTCCTTGACTGAGTGAAGTGAGTGTTTGAATTGATAATTACTTTTACCTCCCAAAAGGAAAACTTTGTTTTACCTAACAGTTAAAAAACAAAGACAAATAATATGTTTAGATACTTATACTAAACATGGATACATATGAACATTTGTAGAAAAGAACTATAAACATGCATGCATACATCAAACAGTGGACGGTGGGATTGAAATCATGAGAGGCTTACCTTATTGAAATTGGTGTCTCCGTACTGCTTGACCACAGTTGCATCTGTCTTGTGTGTCTCATGATGGCAGTAGTGTTTCGTGAAGATGTGCCTGCTGGACTATGTTGCTGATCTTCAGATGTATTGAAGTGGCACAGCAGGAAACAGAGCTGTGGAAGTAGCGACAGCTCTTGCGGAATGGGCTTTAACCTCATCTTGCAATTACTTTCCAGCCTGTCAGTGGCAAAAGTGAATGGTGGATGCTGATCTCCTGTGCAGATCTGACATGTTCTGTTTAAAAAGAACTTGAGGCATCTCTTGATATCCAGAGAATGTAAAGACCTTTCTGCAACTCTCGTCGGATTTGGGAAGAAGGTGTGAAGTACAATGGGCTCATTTAAATGGAAGTCCGAAGGTACCTTGGGGATAAATCTGGGACTGCTGCCAGAATTACCTTGTTGGACTTGAACTGAATGAAAGGCTCCTTTATGGTAAAAGCTTGAATGTCGCTTCCCCTTTTAGCAGACATAAGGGCCAGTAGAAGTGTAAATGTAAATGTAAATGTACATGTATTTATATAGCGCAAATCACCCACATCGCAGGCATCTATGCGCTTGCTTAGGGAACCCGTCCTGGTAGTCCCCTGTGAGATAACCCCGGCAGGGTCTCCACAAGGTGAAAGCCAGGCATCCCGCCGCGAGGGGCCGTTGTGGAGATTAAGCAAGCTATTGCCCAGAGTCGCAGAGTGTGAACCCGTGAGTCGAGTAGGCACCGGGGCGAGAATTATCGAGTCCGTGGAATTATTGAGCCCAACCCCCGTCGAGGCGGGGAATTGAACCCTGGTCCAGGGCCGATCTCAGCTTCCGGGTCTGCCGCCTCTAACCCCTGAGCCACACTTCTCCACTGTGTTTTGCACATAAGGTATTTCATTTCAGATCTGTTAATTGGCTCGAATGGGGCTTTCATAAGTTGGCCTAGAACGATGTTGAGGAACCATGATGGTGTGGTCTTCTCACTAGGGGAAATATCCTCAAAAGACCTTTGAATAAGTGCAGCGATGTCAGGTTGGGATGATGGCCCTGGCCCTGGTTCCTGGTGAGCAACATTGGTATTGGTTTGAGTTGAATGTGAGGTTGTTTGGACAGGAGGAGAAGTTCCATGGACCAGACCTGTCTGGGCCAGTGTGGGGTAATGAGGAGAGCTCCCCATGGTTCTCGATTCTATTACAGGACCGGAGGCTTCGTATTATGCTTCTCTTTCTTTTAATGCTACACACAGCAGCCAATGAAATTAGTATCATGTATCAAAAAAACTACATTTCCCATGATGCAAAACACCACATCACATCCTGTAATAGCCCATAAGAGCCAGTCAATACTGGATATCCTCCTCCAGTTAAGTGCCTTTATTTGATACTTAATGGTTATGCTGATGTATGGGATGTATACTGCATGAGCGTTATTTCACGCGTTGTCGCGTTGCTAATTGCTGTGCTTGTACTGTGTTATTGTTTTTGACATGTTCTGTTTCCAGCAGCTTTATTCTGTGGCATTCGGCCGACCGCGACACCCCGCTGTTAACGTGGGTGTACGCACGTCTTGCCGATGCGTCCTTGCGGGGCCCCGGGGTTAATGAGCAGCGCGAGCATCACGCACAGGGTTTCCTCGACCGCGTCTCTCTCGCTAGGCGAGAGGGGAGCGTGACACTCCTTCTGCGGCATTTCCCCGTTTGATTTACCCGCGCAGCGTGTCTATTACATACAGCGGCCGCTGCGGGCCGATTACAAAGGTTTAACATCACCAGTACCGATCCGCCAACGGCGGGGGTAATATTTATATATT
Organism: Lissotriton vulgaris; assembly: GCF_964263255.1. Taxonomy (NCBI): domain Eukaryota; kingdom Metazoa; phylum Chordata; class Amphibia; order Caudata; family Salamandridae; genus Lissotriton; species Lissotriton vulgaris. Next base: position 18,931,783 of record NC_141700.1, read on the forward strand.
TTGGAGCGCGGAGGCCCCCCTCATTGGCCGGAAGCACTCGGAGCATTTACTTTCACTTTTAGTAGGTTTCGATGTGCGTAGCCCAATTGGGCTGGTTTTTAGTAGGATTGGGCTACGCACATCGCTACTGCCTGTTTTTTACAGGTTTTCTGGCCATTCCATTTCGGAGTCTTTGCTGAGCAGAACCCCCACGCTTGGCTGGCTGCAAACACGCTGGGCCTGGAGGGAGCACACCTCCTGTGTATTATTTTCACTGCTCTTGGCTCCATTTCACGCCCTGAGGGCTGCAAAAACTTGGCTACAGCTTTGGCTGAGGCGCTAGGTACCTGGTGATTGGTTTGTGCTGTGGGTTGGCTCCCCCATTTACTCCTCTCAATATTTATTATTGGTTACCTCATGAGCAGGTTCATCTATAAATTTGTCACCACCATGGAGGATTGGGTTACCTATGAGGAGGATGATGTTTATGACGAGGAAGTGGTTAACCCTTCATTGAGGATAATATTGTTGAGGCCCTGGAAGCCTCCGTCCAGGATTCCGTCAACAAGGCCCTGGAGAAGACAGTTCCAGGAACTGTTCAAGCATTGGCAACTGCTTTAAAACCTATCACTAAGCAGTTGGAGAAATTTGATAAGCATCATGGGTTCACTTCGCCTACAGCCCCTAAGGACAATGCATCTTCTGGTTCTCAGGCTGACTCCTGGCCCCAGTCCTATGCCTTGTCCTCAATGCCTGTCCCTGATCCCAGTAAGGCCAAGGTTCCGGACACGGATACTGACACTGACACAACCTCCACTGACACCCCTGACAAGTCTCCTCCCAGGAAGAAATCTAAGAAGTCCAAGAATGGGCCCTTGGCGGATGGCAATTTATTCGCTGAGCGTTTTGTGAAGGACGTGGCTAAGTACTTGGGTACCTTCACGACTCTCGACAAAGCCCAGTCGGGAATAAAGAGAGCCTTTCAGGCTGGTGTTTTTAACGGGGCCAGACGAGGCCGGGGACGCTCGTTTGGCCGCCAGTCTTTCCAAGGCTCACAGAGAGGCGACTTTGGCCGGGGTGGAGGCGATTGGGATTCCACCTGTGGGGGAACGTTCTACCCTACCAGGCAGCGCGTCAACAAGTGACTTTTCTACAGGGGAGCCGACCATGGTGGCTTCCAGGCCACAGAATCTTCAGGTGAGTGCTTCAGACACTTCCTCACTCCCTTTGGGGGGTCGTATTCATTACTTCTTCGAAAAATTGGGCTCAATTGTCTCAGGATGCTTGGATTTTAGAAACAATTCAGGGTTTTCATCTAAATTTCTTTCCGGTCCCCGTTCAGGACAGGCGTCCCCGGCAGCTGTCTTTTTCCCAAACAGAATGCGTTTTCATAGATTCAGAAATAGAAGAATTGCTGCAGAAACATGTGATAGCACGTTGCAACGAGGGCCCTCACGGTTTCTGCAGCAATATTTTTCTGGTTCAGAAGAAGGGCGGAGGTTACAAGTTGGTACTCAATTTGAAAGATTTCTATCACTACATGGTTTACAAACACTTCAAGATGGAAGGTATCCATCTCTAGGCGGATCTTCTGAAACAGGGGAACTGGATGGTCCATCTGGATCTGAAGGATGCCTACATATCTGTTCCGATTTTTCCTCCACATCGGAAGCTTCTGCAATTCCAGTGTAGAGACCGATGGTACGAATATTTGGTTCTTTCTTTTGGTCTTTCCTCGGCTACGTGGTGTTTCACCAAGGTGTTGAAACCAGTGGTTGCCTACCTCAGAGAGCAGGGGATTCGCATTATAGTGTATTTAGACGATTTACTGATCATGCAACAGACGCAGGAGATGGCAGCACAACATCTGCGCATGACCATTGCTACGCTGCAAGATCTCGGGTTTGTGGTCAACTAAACCAAATCCGTACTGTCTCCGTCACAAATAATAGATTTTCTGGGGTTTGTCATAGATTGTCACGCGGCTCAGTTGAGCCTTCCCTGTTCCAAATTGCGCGACATACAGAAGGAACTACGTGCTCTGTTGTCCAAACAAACAGTCTCACTGAGAGCCATTGCAGGATAGTGGGTCTCCTGGCGTCATCTACTCAGGCGGTCTTCATGGGCCCCCTTCATTATCGGCCCTTCAGAGATTGAAGATTCAACACCTACAGAAGGGTCTCTCGAAAATTGACCTGGTTCCTCTGTCCTGGGAGGTCCACCAGGAGCTTTAGTGGTGGCTCAGTCACGTGGAAGCATGGAACGGTCGGGCCATTTTCGGCTCCCTTCCAGAGGTTGTCATAGAGTCCGGCGCCAGCCGTTGGGGCTGGGGGGGCGCGTTGCAGAAATATTTCCACAGGAGGACGGTGGTCCCTTCAAGAACTAGACCTCCATATCAACTGCCTAGAGCTGCTCGCCGGCTCATTCGCGATCAAGACTCTATCACCCAAGAAAGTCTCATGTTGCATCCTTTTAAGGATGGACAACATCTCGGCAGTCCGCTACATCAACAAACTGGGAGGCACAAGATCCTCCATGTTAGTAGAAATAGCGAAGAACTTCTGGCACTATTGCCCAAGTCACCAGATATCGGTTATAGCCGAATACATTCTGGGCCAGTCGAACGTGGTGGCAGACTGGCATTCATGACACCTGAAGGACTACAGTGACTGGCAACTCCAGCCGCAGGTAGTTCATTGGTTACAAGTGATTTGGGGAACATGCCAGATCGGCCTCTTTGCGTCCAGGTTGAATCGGCAGATGTCTCATTTCTTCAGTTGGAAACCGGATCCCTTAGCTCTGGCAAAGGACGCTTTCACTCAGGACTGGTCTCAGTCTCTGAATTATGCCTTTCCCCCGTTCATATTGATCCCTCAAGTGTATTCACAGATAATGCGACAGAGGGCGGAAGTGATCTTAGTGACTCCCCCTTGGAAGTCGCAGCCCTGGTTTCTGAGTCTTCTGGAGGTGAGTTGCGACCTTCCCAGGAAGATTTTCGGAGTCCCTGATGATGCTCCAGGGCCCTCATGGAGAGACGTGCCTGATGGTAATGTCGGGGCGTCTGTCCCTGATGGCCTGAAGACATTCCGGCAACGTTGGCAAATGCCAGGATTTTCAGAGCAAGCTTCAGCCTTTATCAATCAAGCTTGGGCTCCTTCCACTAGAAAGAGATCCACTTAAGCCTGGAAAGGCTGGGTTCGTTGGTGCGTAGAACAACATGTGGATCCCGTGGGGGCGGGATTACCCTGCTTTGTGAACTTCCTTTTCCTGAAAGCTTCGGAAGGTTTGGCGTATCATTCCATTATTAATTTCCGTTCCGTGATCTCGGCAGGTCATTCTCAAATTGAAGGTAAACCTGTAGGTATGCATCCGCTTGTTTGCAAGCTTCTGAAAGGTATTAGGGTAGTGAATCCGCCCAAACCTAAATATACTTCATTATGGGATGTCTCTCTCATTCTTTCCCTGTTCAATCTTTGGCCCCAAAATGATTTGTTGACTCTCAGCCAAGTTAGCTATGCTGCTATGTCTGGCGGCATGTAGAAGATCATCGAATGTCAAGGCCTTGGACATTACAGGTAGAGTATATACTCCAGAAGGAGTCTCTTCTAATATTACTACCAGGACCAAGACAATGTCTAGAAGTGTTGATTATCATGCTTTTCCAAGTAATGTTAAGCTTTGTGTGGTGCAATGCCTTAAGGCCTATGAGGAAAGTACGAGGTCTATTCGGCCTCCAGGTGTAACACAATTATTGCTTGCTTTGCAGAAGTCATTCAAATTTGTTACTGAGGCTACTATAGCCAGATGACTGAAATATGTTATGCTGGAGGCGGGTATTGATACCTTAGTTCGGGGCGCCATGGCTTCTAAGAGCTGTATGTTAGGGTCTACTGTTCAAGACATTATGCATTCTGCTGATTGGTCTTCAGAATCTACTTTCAAACTGTTTATTACAAACCGGTGGGTGATATTTCCTCTGTAGTGTTTTAACAGCGTTAAACTAGCATAATACGAAGCCTTCGGTCCTGTAATAGAATAAAAAATTAGCTAGCTATCGCACCAAGAATTTTCAATTCTTTTAAGGACACGGAGGCGAGGATTATCCCACCCGGTTATATTACATCTATTGAACTAAATTGGCCCACCCATGATTTGATGGTCTGTTTAAGCAGAATTTACGGGCTTTATTTCTCATTCTTCCAGGTTCTGAAAAGAAGATGGACTAAATACGTTTCTGGTTGAAGAAGTTTCATTCCAGTTGGCTGTTCTTCCACGTTGGAGGATGTTTCTGTTGGACTTTTAGTTATTTATGGACTTATTGTTCGAAGCAAAGAAAGAGGAGGATATCCGGTATTGACTGGCTCTTATGGGCTATTACAAGATGTGATGTGGTGTTTTGCATCATGGGAAATGTAGTTTTTTTGATACATAATACTAATTTCATTGGCTGCTGTGTGTAGCATTAAAAGAAAGAGAAGCATATTCCTCGCCTCCGTGTTCTTAATAGAATTGAAAATTCTTGGCGCGATAGCTAGCTAATTTTTTATTCATCTTCATGAGAAATCATGGAATGAGAGGGATCGGGGGAAAAACATAATCATAGATTCCTGAACATCTCATCGAAACACATTTCCCCTCGACCCCTCTTGGTGATGCCAACTTACAAAGTACTGGCATTTCTTGTTCTCCTTCATGGCAAATAGGTCTAGCATTCGTTTGCCCCAAAGATGGAATAGGTTGTGCAGAATGTGCTGGTCAAGTTCCCACTTGTGGCCGGCGATGTTGGTCCTGCTTAATGAGCCTGCGAGGATGTTGGATACTCCTGGAACATGTTCTGCTTTGAATGTTATGTGGTGCTGGAGTGCCAGGTCCAAATGTGCAGTGCCTGAACAGATAGTGCTAGTGAGCGTGTTACTCCCTGCTTATTATTATTATTATTATTATTGCATTTATTGAGCGCACAGCTACCCGAAGGTTTCCCGGCGCTTGCCTTGGGAACCCGTCCTGGCTTTTCCCTGTGAGATAGCCCCTACAGGGCATCCCCAAGGTGAAAGCCAGGCATCCCGCCACAGGGGGCCGTTGTGGAGATTAAGCAAGCTTAATGCCCAGAGTTGCAGAGTGAGAACCCATGATTAGAGCAGGCACCGAAGCGAGAATTATCGAGTCCGTGGACATTTGAGCTCAAGACCCTGCCGCGTCGGGAATTGAACCCTGGTCCCGGGTCTGACCTCAGCTTCCGGGTCTGCCTGCTCTACACCGTGAGCCACACTTCTCCACAAGTAGAACATGCTGGTGGTATTGTCCATTCAAATGAGAACTGAGGAGTGTGTAATCTTGAGGAGAAAAGCTTTGAATGCCAAAGCAATGGCTTTCAGCTCCAGAAGATTTATGTGTGGATTGTTCTGCTCTGGTCGCCCTTTTCGGCTGATGGTCAGGTCTTGGAGGTGACCACCCCATCCTTTCAGAGATGCATCTGTTGTGATAGTAGAATCTGGAATTAATGCCAGAAATGAAAAGGCCTTGAAAAGATTGGATGTCTGTGCCCATCAGCCCATCTTTTTGGACATGTGAGGGGTGATTTGAACAATGTCCTCGAACAAGCCTTTGGCTTGAAACCATTGTTTGTCCAAGTCTTCTTGGAGCTGTCTCGTGTATAGATGGCAATTGGGAATGATGTGAATGCATGAAGAAAGCATTCCTAGTAGAGATTTGTACATCCAGAAAGAAACTGACTTTTTGCTGGCTAATATTTTTGCTAGATGCTGAATATTTAGATGTCTGTCCTTTGACGCAAAGGCCTTGTTATGATCGGTGTCTACGAATGCCCCTAAGAATGTTATACTTTGGGTGGGATTCAAATGAGATTTTTGATAGTTGACTGAAAGGAGTAGACCGTGAAAGAGTATGAAGCAGGTAAACGTGGCCTTGGCAATTTGGTGATGTGCCCTTGTCCACTTGTCTAAGTATGGAAATAACTTTACTTCCCGCTGTCTGAGATAAGCAGCTACCGGTGCTAAGGCCTTTGTGAAGATACACAGAGCCAATTTTAGTCCGAAGAGAAGGCCGGTAAACTGGTAGTGTGTGCTGGCTACCTTGAACGTCAGAAAGTTGCAGATTTTCTGGTGGATTGGTACATGAACGTTAGTTTCCTGAAGATCCAAGGCCATCCTATGATCTCCAGAATTGAGAAGGTGAAGAATTTCCTGGAGTGTTACCATGTGGAAAGATTGTTTTTTCAGAATCGTGTGCAATTTGCGAAGGTTCAAAATAGGGCACCATTCTTACTGCTTGCGAATCAGGAAGAAATAAGAATAGAATCCCATTTCTCTCTGACATTTTGAGGCAACTTCTATTGCTCCCTTCTGTAACATTATGGATAGTTCGCTGAGCAGTTGTTTGAGGTGCGGAGCGAGTGGTCCCTTTGGCGGACTGTTTGGAAGTGCATTGATGAGCTCCAGAGTATGACCCTGTGCAATGACATTGAGGACTCATTTATCCGATGTTATGAGGGACCATTGATGGAGATGATGGGAAATGCGGCCCACTAATTGAGTAGGTGAGTAGGGAGGGGCAGCTAGCACTATAAAAGGGTCACTGTTTTCTGCTGGAATTCCTTCCACGGGTCGAAAATTTGCCTCTATTGGTATGTTTGTACGGTGCAGCCAATTGTTGCCTGTAAGGTTGTTACGGTTGATTCTGGTATTGCAGATGATACTGAGGTTGACCGGGCAAGTATTGGCTTCTATAGGGTTGAAAACCTCCTCTATGTGAGTAATTCCAGCTGCCTCTGGCTCCTCGACAGCTCTGTTTCCTATACTGTAACGTTCTGAGAGACCAAGCAGTGTCTATCAGCTTTGATGGACTGAAGCACCTCATCCACTTGTTTACTGAATTAAGATTCCCTGTTGAAGGGTAAACCTAAAATTTGACTTTGTACCTCAAGACAGAAAGAGGAACCGCTGTCTTTGCAAGCTGCCTGAAACCTGTGGTTGAGATATCGATAGCACAATCTATAATCTTAGCTGAAATGTTCTCTCCCTCTTGTAGAATCTTACAAATTTACCTTAGTGTCCTCAGGTAACAGGTCGATGTAGGTAGAAAGGTTTGACCAAATTTGGTGGTTGTAATGGCCCTGTATTGCCAGAGAGTTAGCAGCTCTTACTGTTGTGGCTGCTATAGAGGTAAATCTCTTGCAGATGTTATCAAGCTTACGACCATCCTTGTTGGGAGGTGCTGAAACTGGATTGGATGAATTTTTGAAGCGACGTTGGGCTGCCTGGGAAATCACTGAATCCAGTTTTTGTTGGCCAGTCATACATGCTGGAAAGTCCTCAGGGGCTTCATATTTCTTATCCTCTCTGGGAATGACTGTTGAGACTGACCTTTTCATTATCTTTAATCCTTCCTGCCAAGTGTAATCAATCTTAGGGATCAACCAATGAGACTTTTTGTAGGCTCTTGAAAATCATAATGGACACAATCCAATTGTTTGGAAAATAGTGGAGGGCCATACTTAATGGCAGCTCTATCCATCAAACTGTGGAACCCGCCAATATCCTCTGGAGGGGATTCTGAGGCTGGTGGCCGTGGAGGGGATGGAATTGGTACCAAATAATCATCTCACTCATTAGGGCGTGATGCGGTGTCCCTTATTTCACCTTCCTCTCTCTCCTCGTCTGTGGAAAGTTGATCCTCAGCAGGAGGGTCAGCTATGAAAGAAGGCACCGGAGGAGATGGAGTAGAAGAAGCTGTGAGTGGCCTTGATTGTGGTGTAAGTGGAATTCGGGGTGGAGGAGAAGACAGTGGAGTGGATGGCTGCTGTGCTGTGGCTCCCCCTGCTGGTTGAGGGAACCTACTATAATGGTCTTGCAGCATATGTTGTAGGTTGCTGACTTAAGACAGGGGCATTTGGATAGACTGGTTCTGGCGGACGTGCTGCGTGAATATACCTGCTGATATTGCTCAGCTTGTTCGCCCCCAGTGTAATGGCATTCCTCGTAGTATTGGTCCTCCTCATCGTCATCCTGGCACTTTCCATCAAGCTCGGATGGACTGTGAGCTACACTGAAACAATCGTCATCTTCTGAATCTTCATCGAAGAGATGTGCAGGTGGAAGTAAGGAGACCTTAGATGGCAAGGTGTGGGTTGGAAAGATCTCCTTCCTAGGAGTGATGAATATCAGCGGTAGAAATTACGTGTTTGTGGATGACACAAGTCTTATTGCAGCTGACTTGTCCGTCAACGACTCACTTGTCGGCGAATCCTGCATCAAGTGCCCTCTTCTGGACATGTCCAACGTCGACTGGTCTGTATTGGATGGGTCCTTTGTCGAAGGGTTCTTCGTCGATGGGTTCTTCGTCGCTGGGTCCTTCATCACCGAACGTTTCGTCAAGTGTGATACTGTTGTCCTCGATGAGTCCTTCGTCGTTGAGTCCTTCAAGGGCAAATTCTTCTCCGCTGGGTGCTTCACTGAGGGATTAATAGAAGACTGTAGTTTTGCCGATGCTATCTTCATCGCTAGGCTGACTGAACGGGTTGCAAGCGATGACGATTGTGAAGACAGCTTGTTTTTAAGTATCTTAGCCGTTATCAAAGTTGTCATCAACAACAAAGTTGATGAAAGAATGATGGGTGAAGCCACTGAAGTAAATGTCACTGTTGGCATTGTACTCATCGTCGAATCCATCGACGACGATGAGGTGACCGCTGACACTGATACAGAGGAGATTTTGAAGTTTGCGAGGGGGTGAGCGCCCTTCACAAGATCTGTGCCTTTTTTTGGGTGTTACTGTTTTTGAAGACCCCTCGCTGTCCTTATCTGAAAGAGGGTATTCTTCAGTTTTAAGTGTCCGGAGCCACAACAACAATCTACCTTCCCCTATCTTTGAGCCTTTTTGGGGAAACGGTGGTGCAAATTTTGCAATACCTCACCTTATGCTCCGAATGAAGACAATATAAACACTGCTTATGTGAGTCATCAATTTGGAGTCGTTTTTCCCACAGGTGTCTCAGGATCTAAAAAATCCTTTTTTAGGTTGGTCTGACATGATGTAGTTAAGAAGAGAAATATTCTTACAAATTGTGGAAAATGATGAAAACTGAGCAGAGACTCCCATCACATGATATGCGGTAAAAAAATCGGAGAAACATAGCCTCTCTTGGGTTTCTTCTACAGGGTACCGTACCCTGATTGGCTAAAGGTTGGCATTTAGTTATTTTTTTTAAAAAGAGCATAGGTATGACCAAAGGTTCAGTGCTATTCCTATTATACTGTTGCACATTGCTTTGTTATGATACCGTTGGACTCCCACTTCGACGACGGGGAATGATTCAAGGATGTGAATCTATAAAGAGATACCAATAATGGTGAATTCTAAAGAACAAGTTACTTACCTTCGGTAACGCTTTTTCTGGTAGATACAGTATCTGCCTGTGGATTCCTCACCTTGTGAATATCCCCTTGTGTCAGCAACATTCGGAAATTATTTTTTTTATAGCTTCGCGGCGACGGGGACGACGTCATAGATGCACGGCATCGACGCTGGTGTCCCTCCTTAAACCAGGCCGAGATGGCATGCTCCTTGGATCATATAGGCCATTGGCGCTGCTGAACACAGACTATAAGATCTTGGCGTCGACCCTAGCCAGACGCCTGGCAGCCCTAGTGCCTGCCTTGGTGCACGCTGACCAGAACGGCTTTGTGCCTGCTAGGTGTACCTCCCACAATATACGGAGGCTGTTCCGCGTGCAGACCTACGCAGTGCGGGAGTGGCCGCGTTCGGGTTGCCTGGTTCTAGACCTTGAAAAGGCATTTAATTCGGTCGAATGGCCTTACTTGCTATCAGTGTTGCGCAAATTCGAATTAGGAGACAACTATATTGAGCTGGTCGGACTGCTCTATGACCGCGCAGAAGTACGATTCCACACCGGCAAATTGATGTCTGACTCCATCAGAGTCCGACGCGGCACCAGACAGGGCTGCCCACTATCCCCACTACTATTCTCACTGGCAATAGAGCCCCTTTCCAAGGTATTGCGCGCCAGAGGCACACACTGGGGCATCCCAATGGCAGAAGGCGTGCACATAGTGTCGCTATATGCGGATGACCTACTCTTGTATATCAAAGACCTCACCCTCATACCGCCGGAGCTGTCAGAAATCTTCCGATCCTTCGAGTCCATGTCAGGCCTTAAAGTCAACTGGGCCAAATCGGGGGCATATGCATTCGCTCCGGATACTCCTGACCCCGAGATCGCAATCCACGGCAAGCGGCTACCATGGCACCACACCACGTTCAAGTATCTAGGCATATACATATACAGAACACCCCCGGACATCCTAGATGGCAACCTGACGCGCGCCATAACGTCCATAAGATCCCAGATCTCCTTTTGGAAAACGCTCCCACTCAATGTGCCGAGTAGAGTGACATTGACGAAAATGATCGTCTTGCCCAGACTCCTATATTATTTTGCTAATATCCCAACATATGTCCAGGTCCGCACTTTCAAAGAGCTGGACACCATGATCCGGGACCTGATCTGGAATACTGGAAGGCCCAGAGTGGCCCTGCGCAAACTTTACACCCCGGTCAGCGACGGAGGCCTCGCAGTGCCGAATCTAGAACTTTATTATCTAGCAGCACAATTACAGTGGGTAACAGCCTGGCTCGCGCCTAGGAACCTAGAGGATACAGCAACGGCCACAGATATGCTGTCTCATACACAAATACATTCCCTCTTCCACCCCCTGGCGCCCACGAGGAGCACATCACAACTACATGCAGCCGTAGCTGTCACCTGCTACGCCAGGAGCTTAAAACTAACTAAACACACAAAACCATACGCCCCCGCGTTACCACTCCTGGGCACCCCCAAAGCCTCATCTGTCGTCACGGAAGCAGCACTGGCACACTGGACACGCACAGGAGTGGACACCATGGCAGACCTATATGCCGATGGCGCACTGATACCTTTCGGGACACTGGCCGATGACACTGGTCTTCCAGCGGGGCAGTTCTTACAGCATACCTCCATAGTCATGGCATACACGCAACGATGGGGGAGCATCGCGGAGGAACCACCCACACACCAACTGATACAGCACCTACACGTCATGGGGAACGGTACACATGTGGTGCACTGGCTGACCCAAGCACTGCTGTCACACACGCAACATACCCTGCAGCCGCTGCGAGACAAATGGGCGGATGACAGGGGGAGGGACTGGACAGATGGAGAGTGGACGATGATATTATCGGGCCCCAAGAACATCCCACGAAATGCGCGCTTTAAGCTGATCCAGTTCTACATACTACATCGTGCGTATCTCTCGCCAGATAAAATTAACCTGTACTTCCCGGGCGCCACAGCTGGCTGCCCGAGATGTACACTGGAGGGCGCGGACCTACTGCATATGCTATGGCGATGCCCACAACTTCAGACATATTGGCAGACAGTGCGGCCAGCATTGGAGCGCTGCACCGCCATGCAGGTACCACACACATGGGAAGCATGCATACTGGGCATATACAAGCGGACCAAGCATAATAAAGTCCCCTCTCGTTTCTGGGACCTTGGCCTCCTCAGGCCAAACAGCTGATCACGAAACACTGGAAACGACCCACCCCACCCCTAGCAGATCACTGGTGCACCTCCCTGGACAATTGGGCGAAGGCAGAAAGCATCACCCTACACAATGAGGAAACCGCGGGATTGCGGAAGTTCCCGATCGCAACATTGTGAGACGAGATGCTGGGCTCCTTCCACCAACCACATGACGCCACTGATGCACCTACCGACGATGCCCAACCGTGCTCGCCACAGTGATGCCACACCTAACTTCCCGAGCACACAACACACCTCCTGCCACCGGCCCTCGGCCCTCCCCGACACCCAGAGATAACCTGCAGTCACTACCAAAGGGCAACCATGAACCCGCAATGCACTGGCAGATCCTTGCTCCGGACCACACACCACACCCTCACATTAGATGACCACACCCCCCTCTTAGGTCTCCTTTAGGTTTTGTTTCTATCCCTTGTTGTTCACTTTTTGATGTCATCTTGATTACTGCACTGACACGGCTGGAACACTTGTATTGCATCGTTGTTAAGCTGTATACAGCGCTGTACTACTGCAAATTGTGATACGTCCCACAACTACGACAGACATCCTTGAGATGTAGACAAATGCATGATGTAACAATACAGTTGTCTTTTATCCTGTGAAATCAATAAAAGATATATTTAAAAAAAAAATAGATGCACGGCATCGCACGCGACTCCGCTGACGTCACCGACACTACAATAGGCCCACGCCGGCGTGATGACGTCAGTTCCGCCCTTTTTTCCGTGCCTTCGAGGCACACGGACGGACCAACGACAGTAGAAATATACACAGTATACACAGTACACAAATGTCAAAGTGACACACACATTGTAAAACAAATGCAATAAAACATTTGAAATAAACAACTCCTTGATAATAAAGTAGATACATCACAGTAACTCTGGTATAGAAGAGTGGACAACGGGGAGGCAGGTGGGTCAGTGAGGAATCCACAGGCAGATACTGTATCTTCCAGAAAAAGCGTTACCAAAGGTAAGTAACTTGTTCTTCTGATAGATACATCTGCCAGTGGATTCCTCACCTTGTGAATAGAGTCCCACAGCAGTCCCCACTCCCGGAGGAGGGTGTTCACTCTCCTATACCAGAAAATCCTGGAGGACAGAGCACGCAAAGTGACCTTCCTCCTCACCTCGGCATCTAAGCAGTAAAGCTTCGCGAAAGTGTGGAGGGAGGTCCAAGTTGCGGCCCTACAAATATCCTCTACAGGTACACCCCTAGACAAAGCACAAGTTGACGACTTTGCTCTTGTAGAATGAGCTCTTATACCCTTTGGAGGTTCATTACCGGCCAAAGAGTAGCAGATCTTTATACAGAGAATGATCCATCTTGAAAGAGTGCACGTGTGCACTGCTCTTCCTTTCTTGCAGCCACCAAATCCAATGAAGAGCTGGTCATCCACTCAATAGTCTCTAGTCCTATCAAGATAAAAGTCACCGCCCTCTTGGGGTCCAGACGGTGTAGTCTCTCCTCCTCCTTGGAAGGGTGAGGGGGAGGATAAAAGGTAGGAAGGGTAATAGATTGTCCTAGATGGAAGATTGTTACCACCTTAGGGAGAAAAGCAGCCCTGGTCCTAAGAACCATTCGTTCAGCATGAATGGTTAAGAATGGGGGCTTGGAACTAAGAGCTTGAAGCTCACTTACCCTCCTTGCCGAGGTGATCGCAACCAGGAAGACCGTCTTAAAAGACAAAAGCCTCGTGGGACACTTGTGTAAGGGTTCGAAGGGATAACCCATCAAGTAGGTTAAAACAAGATTTAAATCCCATTGAGGCACAATAAAGGGAGTAGGAGGGAACTTATTTGTGAGGCCCTTCAAAAACCTTAAAACCACAGGAGACTTGAAGACAGACGGCTGATCCGGCAAACAGAGAAATGCCGACAATGCCGAAAGATAACCCTTCACTGTGGCAACAGCAAAACCCTGCAGAGCTAAAGAAAGAGCAAACTGTAAAATATCACACAAACGAGCCTTCAAAGGGTCAACAGACTTCTCCCCACACCAAGAGACAAATTTAGACCATCTATATGAATAAATGGATTTAGTGGAGTCACGTCTAGCCGAAAGAATGACATCCACCACATCGTGTGGGAGAGAAAAGGAATTCAGGTTGCCCCGTTCAATCTCCAGGCATGAAGGTGTAATGTCTGGAGGTGGGGGTGTAGAACCTGCCCCTCCATCTGGGAGAGGGGATCTGCCCTGAACCGGAGACGGAGCAGCGGCGAGAGGAGAGGTGGAGAAGATCCGTGTACCACACCCTTCTTGGCCAATCCGGGGCGATCAGAATAACTTGGGCCCGGTCTTGGCGAATCATCCTTAGAACCCGAGGAATCAAAGGTATGGGAGGAAACACATAAAGGAGTTGACTTCCCCAACTCAACTGAAACGTTTCCTCCAAGGCTCCTTGCATCGGATACTGGAGACTGGAGAATGACGGGCAGTGAGCATTCTCGCGAGTGGTAAACAGGTCCACCTGAGGAGTTCCTCACGTCCGAAAAACATGACAAACCACCTCCGGGTGAAGCCTCCACTTGTGGTTGGCCGAAAACTGCCGACTGAGACTGTCTGCACGCACGTTCAGAACTCCGGCCAGATGATTTGCCATCAGACAAATTTGATGGTCCTGAACCCAGGACCAGAGGTGCAGAGCCTCTCTGCAGAGACACTGCGACCCCACTCCTCCCTGCTTGTTGACATACCACATCGTGGTCGTATTGTCCGTCAGGACTTGAACTGACCGACCGCGAAGGGAAGGGAGGAAGGCCTTGAGCGCCAAATGAATCGCCCGTAACTCTAGAAGGTTGATGTGAAGCAACCTTTCCTCTGGAGACCAAAGACCTTTGACCTCCGGATCCCCCAGATGAGCACCCCACCCTAGAGTGGATGCATCTGTAATCACTGTGGCCACCGGGGGAGGCAGATGAAAAGGCTTTCCCTGAGACAGATTGCCTTCCACGCCCCACCAAGATAGATCCGCCGCAGTTTCTCTGGAGATCCTCACAGACTCCCTGAGATCTCCGTTGTGTTGATACCACTGCCTGCAGAGGCACCACTGGAGCGCCCTCATGTGCCAGCGTGCATGGTTGACCAACAGAATGCAAGAAGCCATCAGACCGAGCAGGCGAAGGACCTTCAGGACTGGAGCGACTGCTCCATTGTGAAATAAAGGAATCATTTCCTGTATGTCGCGAATCCTTTGAGGAGGAGGGAATGCACGACATACAGTTGTGTCCAGTACAGCACCTATGAACAGGTTGCGCTGGGAGGGCATCAGGTGAGACTTGGGTACATTTATTGAAAAACCCAACCGGTACAACAACTGAGTTGTCTTCTGCAGATGCTGGAGCACTCTCTCTTACGACTCTGCTTTGATCAGCCAGTCGTCCAAATTTGGGAATACTGAAATCCGCGACCTTCTGAGATGTACAGCCACCACCGCCATCACCTTGGTGAAGACTCGAGGCGCAGTAGTAATTCCAAAAGGAAGGAGCGCAAACTGATAATGTTGCGATCCCACCGTAAAACGGAGATACTTCCTGTGCGACTTCAGGATTGGGATGTGAAAATACGCATCCTGCAAGTTGAGCGACACCATCCAGTCTTCTTCCAGCAGCGCCTGAAGAACCTGCGCAAGGGTGAGCATCTTGAACTTCTCTTGTTTCAGATAAAGATTCAAGATCCTAAGATCCAGGATTGGACGAAGTCTGCCATCCTTCTTGGGAATCAGGAAATACCGGGAGTAGCATCCCTGACCCCTTTCCTGCTCTGGCACCACCTCTATCGCACTCTTTCTTAAAAGTGTCTGCACTTCCTCCTGCAGAAGTAAGAGGTGTTTCTCCGTGCAAAAACCTTGGCAAGGAGGGTAATTGGGAGGAAATTCCCGAAAGGGAAGAGCATACCCATTTTCTACGAGATTGAGAACCCAAAGATCTGATGTAACCGATTCCCAATCCTGTAGAAAGTGGATAAGCCGACCTCCCACCGGACTCGCATGATCCTGAATGGCGGATCTAGGGCTGCTTTTCTGAGGCTGGGGGGTTGGAAGAAGTGGAAGAGGAGGAGGCCTGGCGACCTCTTGGACGAGCTCTTTATTTTCCTCTGTACGACTTGTACAAGGGATTCTGCTACTGCTGCTGCTGCTGCTGTTGACCTTGCCGATAGTTGCGAAAGGAAGAGCGACCAAATCCTCTGAATCTTCTGGTAGAAGAACCCCTGGTCTGAAGCCCTAAAGATTTGACAGTAGCCCTACTGTCCTTAAATCTTTCTAACGCCGTATCAGCTTTCTTACCAAAGAGTCCAGCACCATCAAACGGCAAATCTTACAAAGCAGCCTGAACATCCGCTGAAAAGTCCGAAGATTTCAGCCAAGCTGATCTTCTTGTGGCAACCGCAGTACCCATGATGCGTGCCACAGAATCCGCACTGTCTAGTCCACTTTGTATCACCTGACGAGCAGCTGCCTGCGCATCCGTTAGTACTTCTTCAAAATCTTTTCTGCTGTCATCAGGGATCTTAGGTGCCAGAAGACGCAGTGTATCCATGAGAGCATGTACATATCTCCCCATAAGGCAAGTGCCATTGGTTGACTTTAATGCCATACTCGCAGAAGAAAAGGTCTTTTTAGCAACCTGATCTTGCTTCTTTGCATCCTTATCTCCAGGCACTTGAGGAAATGCACTCACAGTCTTTTTGGAACAGGTTGCCTGGATTACTAAACTTTCAGGTGAAGGATGAGAAGTCAGAAAAGCAGGGTCTTCTGGTGCGACCCTGTACCTTCTTGCCACACTCCAGGAAACTGCTGGTGCTGTAAGTGGCTTTTTCCAAACTTCCATAATAGGCTCCGTTAAAGCCTCATTAAAGGGGAGTAACGGTTCCACCACAGAACTGGGTGAATGCAGAACCTCAGTTAGTAGATTAGATTTAAATTCTACTGTAGGAAGAGTCAAATTCAAAAGTTCAGCTGCCTTCCTCATAACCATGTGATAAGGCTGAACGTCTTTTGAAGGGGCATCAGATACAGAAGGTAGCTCCCACTCGGGAGAAAACTCCAGGCCACTAGCCTCCGCCAGTTTATCGAAACTGTCATCCTCAAGCTCACCTTCTTCCATTTCAGCTTGAGCTTCTGTATATCTCTGCTCTTCTATGAGGCGCTGAGCGTCCCTCCTGGACCTTTCCTTCACACGCCACGCCGTCCGATCCACCAACGACTCCGACGGAGCCGGAACCGACGTTGGTATCAAATCCGATGGCAAAGTGGCTTGGCCCTGAGGCCGACTCAGAGCAGACGACGTTGGTATCGGCGTCGATGGCCTCGGCGGAGCCGGGTATTGCCACGGAGGTGTCTGAGCCGGCATGAATGGCAAAAATTGAGCCAGAGCATAGGAGTGTGGAATTCATAAATTGAAGGCTATTGGACCCATGGGACCCGAAGGCGCACCAGAGGGGTACCATGCCCTTGAAAATACACCTTACATAGCGTTCAAAAACGCTGATGGATCCTGGCCCGGGGCCGAAAATGGTGGCTGAAGACCCTCGGGCTGGCTTTGAGGTGGTTCCGAATTCGGCTCTTCCAAAGGCGCAGAATTCTCACCAACCAGAACTTCCTCCTCATCCTCACGGGCCGGGGATGACGCCGGAGATTGAACCGGAGACGGAGCCGGAACCTGCGACTCCGAAGGCGAAGCCTCACCTTCGGGATCCAAGTCCTCCTCCCGAGGCACCACCTTCGAACGTACCTTCTTAGGTGACTTCGACCTCGAGTCCGAATCCCTACCGGAGTGACTTCGGGACTCGTGTCTTCTTTTCTTATGCTTCTTCCTTGACTTTCGAAGCGTGGTCAGATGGTGACTTCGAAGACGACTCTTCTCGAGGCCTTGATCTCGACGCCGATCTCGACCTCGACCTCGCCCTTCTCGAACGAGACCTCGAAGACTTTTTTCCTTTGTCACCTCTCAACTTCGCCACCAGAAGTTTGGTCTCTCTCTCTCGCAGAGCCTTTGGGTTCATCTTCCGACATGAAGAACATTCTTCAACATCATGATCTGAACTCAGACACCAGATGCAATCTTCGTGTGGGTCCGTGATTGACATCATTTTCCCACACTCTCTGCAAGGCTTAAAGCCGGTCTTCTTTGTCGACATTGTGAAGGAAACAAGGAAACATAAAAGCGAAGAAAATAGCAACAAAGTTACTAAGAGGCTACAGAGATTCCCCGAAACCGCTAGCATCGACGACGCGGAAAAAAAGGAACTAACATCATCACGCCGGCGTGGGCCTATTGTAGTGTCGGTGACGTCAGCGTAGTCGCGTGCGATGCCGTGCCTCTATGACGTCGTCCACGTCCACGTCGGTGCAAAGCTACAAAAAGAATTTCCGAATGTTGCTGACGCAAGGGGATATTCACAAAGTGAGGAATCCACTGGCAGATGTATCTATCAGAAACCTGTTTACGCATTGCACCTGAAAAGCTAGGATTATTGCAAGATTACCAGGTTTAATCTACAAAAGTTTAGAAAATTCCAGAAAGATGTAAACAAGAAAAAGTGTGAGGTATTAAACCATGTCTCTATGACTTTGCATATGAATTGGGTCCCCTGGGTTTGCACATTCAGCAGCAAGAGGAGTTTCAAGATTTACAGTTGTGGAATCTTGTACCCATCTGCCAGACAAAGAGAGAAGCCAATATATGGTAGTGGCATGAATCTATACAGCAATCCATATTAAATTATGAAGCCCCACTGTAATCATGAAACCCCAAATAATGCTGTTTAACGAGAAACAACATCACACTATTTGAACACAATTCACTTCTGCATTCAAGTTGAAAAGGTTGGAAGGAGAGATTTTCGTGCTAGCACTAACAGATTAGCAGTGTCTGTATTTTTCTGCTGAGGCTGGCAGGTACCTGGGTAAGGCACAAGGCCATTGGAGTATATTGTCTCTAGAGCAGGATGTCCGTTGGGAAAAGGCATCACCCCGGTAAACCCATTTGTCAACGGTGCCACGAGTCCAGGGACCGATGCTGTGCCGATGACTGGAGGCGAATGTAAACCTGTGGATAAATGAAGACGTACAGAGGTGATAGCCATAACAGGAATGCAGGTTAATCAATCAATGCAGAAATACTCATCATATCTCAAGGTCAAATTCAACATTACAGGAAAAAAAGGATAACAATGTCATTCTAGTAGGAACCCCATTGCTTCACCGTAAGCACCCTATGTGATGATTCCTAGAGGAAGACAATCCAGAAATGAACCCCCAAATTCCGCTGTTAGATTGTAAACACTTGTGACTCGGGTGAATCCAAAATCTTTGTAGTCCAGTGCCCATGCTGCATTGAAGTCCAGACCCTAGCGGAAGCTGCTATGTAAAGAGCAGCGACGAAGAACAGAGAGTGATCGGCATCAGGTCAGTCGGCCAGGTTATGTTACTATTTGCTGTATTGCAGTGATCTATCACCCTACGAGATCGACTGGCACTACATGAATCGGTGTTGTAGTGTTAATCTTAAAACACGCATAGAATGGATCTTCCTTTAAAGTGGACTTCTTAAAATCTGAGCATGCTGTAGAATGTCTGAGCTAAGTTTACTCAGGGGGAGGGATCTATGTCTTGACTTTTCCAGAGTCCTCTTCCTGTTTTCTGTCACTCTTGGTCGTTTCCCCGTTCCTTCCAATCCCCAAGTGCCCTATTCCAGGATTCTGGTCCTACCTTCCCTGTACTTTTGCCCTCTCTGTGCGTTCTGTGGCTTTCAAATAACTTTTTTGTGTCTTATTAAAAGCTCTTCCAGCTGTCACTGACAGATCACTTTTCAAGGAGCATATCAAAGGTTATATACACTCCACCTGAGTACACCCAATCATTATTTCTATAATCCAGTTTTGGCATGTATCACCGAATGAAATATAGCAGAAAAAGTATTTTCATAACATAGTACAAGACCCAAAGAGGTTTTTTGTCCAATTTCCCGAAATTCAGCTTCAAAGAAGTACTTCAATCACACTTTTCAATCAGGTCTTGTGTGTTTTATTTCAAATAACATGTATGTTGACACAGCAGCAGCCAACGCGCGTTTCGCCCACATGGCTTTTTCAAGGATCAAAAACGAATAGTTTATCAGAAATTGTGGTTATGACTGCCAGAATAAAGTTTGGTAAATTGTAGCAACGTTTTTTTCTAAAAAAATCTTTTTTCCCATATAGAAGCACAGGTTTAATTTTCTCAGTTGAGACGTGGTTGAGAATAAATGCAGGACAGTCACCCACGCACTGGTCACTAGCCGACTGGACTATGGAAACGCCCTCTACGCCGGAACCACAACCAAATTACAGAAAAAACTTCAACGCATCCAAAACGCATCTGCCAGACTCATATTAGACATCCCTCGCCAAGCTCACATTACCGGCCACCTGAAAGACCTCCACTGGCTTCCCGTCAACAAGAGAATAACGTTCCGCCTCCTCACCCACGCTCACAAGGCCCTCTACAAACTAGGACCCGAATGCCTTAACACACGACTGTCCTTCTACACACCCACCCGACAACTAAGATCCTCCAACCAAGCGCTTGCCGCAGTTCCGCGCATCCACAGATCCACCATGGGAGGAAGATCCTTCTCCTACCTGGCGGCCAAGCCCTGGAACTCTCTCCCCACTCACCTCCGCCTCACACAGAACCACATTTCCTTCAGAAAGGAACTTAAAACCTGGCTATTCGATAAATAAAACACCCCTTCACACAAGCGCCTTGAGACCCTATGGGTGAGTAGTGCGCTATACAAATTACTGAACTTGAACTTGAACTTGACGGATGGGTATGTGGAAATACGCATCTTTGAGGTCTAATGTTGCTAGGAAATCTCCTTGCTGTAGCAGCGAGAGCACTTGTTGTAATGTGATCATATGGAAGTGCTCCGATAGTATATATTGATTTAGGGGTCTGAGGTCCAATATTGGTCTGAGGGAACCGTCCTTCTTTGGAATAAGGAAGTATAGGGAGTATAATCCTGTCCCTTGTTGGTGGAAAGGGACTTGCTCTATGGCCCCCTTTTCCAGCATGCATTTCACCTCTTGTTGTAGCAGGGTGATGTGTTCCGTGGACATAGGACGATGTCTGGGTGGTATATTTGGTGGTGGAGAAGTCAGTTGTAGGCAATAACCAGACTGGATAATTTCTCTCACCCACCTGTCCGTGGTAATTGTGTGTGCCAGACAGGTAGGAACTGTTGTAGTCTGCCTCCGACCGGTGTTAAGTGGTCTGGAGGTAGCGTAATAAAGTCACTGTTTTGTGGCAGTGGAGGCTCTGGTGGTATTGCCTCCACATCCTCTTCCCTTATTATTGTTACCTCTGTAACCTCCTCTGGTTGTGTTCTTGTTGAAGGAACCTTGTGTGTTACTTTTGTATGAGGCAGATGTTTGCGAGGTAGTTCCTCGTGTATTTGCTCTGTATGAGGAACGTCGAAAGGAGCACCTATGTTGCAGATATTGCAATGCACCCATTGATTTTGCGGTTTCTGTGTCTTTTTTCATTTTATCCAAAATGGTGTCGACACCAGGGCCAAATAGAAAGTCCTGATTGACAGGTTGGTTAAGAATGGTGGACTGCACCTCATTCTTACACCCGGAAATACGCAGCCATGCATGTCTGCGTAGTAAGACGCTAGTGTTAATTGACCTAGCTGTGTGTCTGCTGCGTCAAGCGCACATTTGATGGAGGCGTTTGATATGAATTTTCCCTCTTGTATGAGATCATTAGCTTGTGCTTTAAAAGGCTCAGGTAGGTGTTGCATTAGGCTTTCGAGCTGGTCATAGTTCGCCCTGTCGTAACGAGCCAGTAGGGCTTGTGTATTAGCAATCCTCCATGAGTTTGAGGCTTGTGCTGCTACCCTTTTACCTGATGCCTCTAGTATTTTTGACTCTTTGTCAGGGGGAGGTGCTTCCCCTGTTGTCTGGGAGTTGGCTCTTTTACGTGCGTTAGCCACCACCAGTGAGTCTAGTGGCAACTGCCCTTTGATGTAAGTAGGGTCTGTAGGAGCTGCCCTATACTTTTTCTCTATTCTGGGATTGATTACCCGTGCCCTGGCTGTATCCTTAAATATGTCAGTTGCGTGTTTTAGAACTCCCTTTAACATGGGAAGTGTTCTGACACTTTTTTCTGCAGTAGGGAATATGTCAAATAAGAAGTCTTCTTCCACAGGGTCATTATGCATGTCCACATTGTGGAATTGTGCTGCCCTGTCTATGAGTTGATTGAAGACTACGGTGTCATCAGTAGGTGACGGCTTGGTAGGATAAGTGGGTACATCAGGGATGGGATGGGTGTTGTAAGGGTCTGTTGACTCATCCCAAGGTTCCTCTTGTGGTTCAGGTTCCTGTGGGAAATCATATAGTAGCTGTGGCTCATCCCCTGTGTCCCCCTCATTGTCCCCGTGGTGAGAAGGAGAGTAAGGAGCAAAAGGTGTAGTAGGCATGATAGGTTAAAAAGGGATGAAGGGTCTAGAGGGAGAAGTCCCAAAGTCCTTTTTCTTCAGTGGAATAGGGGAATGAGGTTCAACGTCCAAAGGCCTCTTTTTCTTATGCAGGATGGTAACTTTACCAGTCTGTGGATTAATATATATCTTTGCCTGGTCGTCTGATGGATCTGGGTGGAATAGTTCTTACTCTACAGTCAAGGGTTGAGTGTTAGACTTTTTGGGGTCGGTAACACCTGGTTTGTGGACACCTTTTGGTGTTTTGTCAGACTTTTTCGGCTCGGGCCCTTTTTTCGGGTCGACGGGTGTCTTCGGGTCGACCGGAACTTTCGGTTCGACACGTTTTTTGTGCTCCGTACGCTTCTTTGGATGAGTGTCTTTTTCCGAGTCGATGTTCTTTTTTGGATCGACTGGTGTCTTTGGAGCATTTATCTTTGGGTCGACAGGTTTTTCCGGCCTTGCTACGGGCTTCGGTACGGCCCCGTGTGCCGGGTCGACGGATTTCGGAACAGTAGGCTTGTTCGGGTCGGCGACCTTTTTCGGTTTGGCGCCCTTCGGCTGTGTGCCTTTGTTCGGTTCGCCGACTTTATTAGGGTCGATAGTTTTTGGCTGAACGGCCTTTTTGGAGTCGACAGTCTTCTTTGGCTCGACGCTCTTTGGCTGTATGGCCTTTTTGGGATCGACGCCCTTCGGGTCGACGACCTTCTTTGGCTCTGGAACCTTCTTTGGGATGATGGTACTGGGCCCTGGGGTCTCTGAAGGTTTCGGTTTTGGTTTCGATTACAGAGCCGAGCCGGACGGCTGGGCTGGCAAAACTTTTTTATGATCTTGGCTAAGGCCTTTTGGTGATGCCTCGACCGGAGCCTTTGGTAACGGGCTAATTGGTGTCAGGGGCAGGGTACTCACGATTTGCCCCGGTGGGATCTCGTCATCGGAGTCCGAGTAGTCCTCAACGGTGACGATTTCTAGGTCCGAGTCTGGAGCTTCTTGGAGATCCTGGTCATCATCGAAGATGTTGTCCGGTTACGGTGCCTTTTGCTGCATTTCTTGCCTAGCGGCCCGTCGGTTTCGAATAGTTTTCTTGGATAGAAACTGGGCGCAGGCTGGGCAGGTTTTTTCCCTATGGTCTCGGGAAAGGCACTTGTTGCATACTGAGTGTTTATCAGTATGTGGGAACTTGGCGGCATTGTGGGCACCTTTTAAATGGGCTTCTTTCTATCGACGGTCGGCTCACGTGGCGTCGGAAAGGCCCAACGGCCCGCGTTGTCGACAGATTCGAGGTGGAAGGTTGGATCGAGTAGAGAGGTACCGAACGAGAACAATACAGTCGAAGTCGAAGGCCTTTTAGCCTTTAGAAAAGTTTTGTTTTCGATTCCGAAGTTGGAATATAGGAGTTAGCATCTGAACCCAATGGCGGAAAAAAACAATCTGAGGATGAAGAAGATGCCCATGCGCACTGTAGTCCAGGGGAGGAGTCACCTATCTCGTGATACTTCGAAGACTCTTTCAAGACAACAAAGTGCAATCATCCGGACCCAACACTAGGCGGCGATCTATGCACAGATTTGAATTCAGCACACCACATGCCTTGAACGAAAAGGATTTCTCTATGGACTTAGATAGTCAGTAGATGTGCAGATCAAACTGAGCAAACCCACTACTTGTGCCTATGAGCTATCAAAGGTCTTTTTCTCCTCTTACTTCTCCTTTCACCATTTCATCTGGCCTGTATAGGGCATTTCTTCTTTTTCGTTTTGTCTTCTGCATCCAGTATCTCATCCCTGTCTAGTTTTTAGACCACAGTCGGCTCCAGCCTTCAGATCTTATGCAGTTCCTACCTAGCCTATAGCTACTCTTACCTATACCTACTCTTCCAGGCTCAGGTACTTCTTTGGATGTGGTACAACTCCATTCTCCAGACTCCGCTGTCCTTGCAGAGAGTAAGCTCTGCATATTGGGTATTCCAGTCCTGGTCTCAGTAAGTCCTGGAATCTAGCAGTCAATTATTGCTGGAACCCAACCAATCCAGCGTAACTGAAATTCAACCAAATCATTGACGCTTCAACCAAACCACAGTAGAATACCTGCAGCCCAACCAGTATATTACAGTGGAGCCCAACCAATCAATATTGGCTGTAACCAATGACGGAGCTAGAGCTCAACCAATCAATGTTAGCTGTAACCAATGACACAGATGGAGCCCAACTGATACAACATGGGAACACAACCAATGATAGAGCTGGAACCAAACCAGTCCATCATTACGGGAACTCAAATGATCATCATAGTTGGATACTGTTGAGTCTATGATGAATTGAACCCAAACAGTCTATTCTAGCTGGAACTCATCTAATCCATCATAGGCAGTGCTTTAAATGGGCCGGTACTCACCGGTACTGAGTACCAGCACTTCTTCATTTTCTCCCCTTGAGTACCGGCACTTTTTCTAGAAGAGTACCGGTATATGGGGACCTTACTTGAACCGAGGCAGCGCGCCCTTCATCCTTCAACTTATACCAAGGCAGCACCTTTACCAAGCACTACACAGAATCAATTAATAGAGCTCGTCACCAGGACACAGCATGAGCTGCTTTGTAAGTCATCAGGGCAGGGATGTGTCTGCAGAGTAATTTGCTTATCCATAGATCTTTCACAGTGGGGCTGAGAGGGGGGCTGTAAAATCTAATGGCTGGCGGTGGGAGGCACTGTTCAGGACATAACAAAAGAACGTACAGGAATGCTTTTATTATCGCCACGCATCTGAATTGCTTTCTTGCATGTTTAAATAGGAAGGGATCTTGTTACCACACTCGCAGATCCCTATTTTATCGACCTTAGACAGTCCTTAAGACCAATCAAAAATGTGGGATTGGCACCATGTTCCCCAGTAAAGCCGTTGTCAGCTCTGGCCCCTCAGGTTTGCAAATGTTCCAGGAGAGACCTGTGTACTAGACAGATGGCTCAGTGGGCTGTAGGCCATTGGCTCGATTTAAGGCAGATTGAAGCAGCATGTCATCCTTAGGCGGTTGATAAAATGAATGCATTTTAGTTAGATTATTGAAAATCTGTTATGCAATGGCCTCATTAGTATTCAGATCTTGAGGTTTGATACATAAACTGTCCTCATTTCTTTGAAAAACTTCACATTACAAACTTTATTTCAAACCGGTGCAAAGCACGAGTGGTTTAGTTTAAAAAGTACTACTTTTATGTGTGGATTACAAAATCGAAGTAAATGGGAAATATTTGGTGAGTTGAACTTTGTGGATGCTGTATTCAGAAAGGAAGGTTTACTGAAAGTCATAGTAAGTGACAGTGGAGGCAATTTAAAGTTGAAACCTTCTAACAGTACATGGACAGGAGTGGGTAAATCTGCCTACCAGCCTGAAGGAAATTGGAGTGTGCAACGGTTTAACAGCGGAGATAAAGGGGTTATTGAGTTGGCAAAAAAACAAATAAACTAAGAATGAAGTAAGACCAGCATTGGCGAATAGGTCTTGTAATGGGACAGTTAAAAAGAAGCTTAATGAAGCGGCCAGAAGAAACATGCAAGGAATGGCAGTGTGAGGGGGTAGAAGAAACAGCATGGGGAGAGGTGGAGGGGAGAAGAAACAAGATGGAGGAGGGTGGGGAAGGTTAAAAAAGAGCTGTGACATGGCCAGCATTCACTGAGTCATATCGTAAAAGAAATAGCACCTGAACCATAGCGTGAGCAGCGTATGAACACTATTTATAGTTCTTTTTAATATTTATTTATTTGACAATTGCAAATGCAAGAATGCATTTGACATTTATTATAGTAAGTATATAAGGCATAGAATATCAATTATTAGCTGAATTCACACAAGTGAGATAATGATGTGTATTTTTATTACACATAGTGCAGCTAGATGAGCCCAGTAGTTACTTTATTCTTTCTGATATCACATCTGCAGCGTATTTACTCCTTCCACCACTCCTTTCAACCACATTAAATGGAATGATGAAAGGCTGAACCACCAACAGCAATATCGCTATTGTCTGTGTATCCGCCTTTCTCATCCAGTGGCAGAGAGAGAAAATATGCGGCTCATTAAAGTTGTACAAACCATGTCCCTTGGAAAGCAACTCTGGTTTCCAGGTTCTGACAGAAAGGATAAGTTACTTACCTGTAATCCTAGTTCTCTTCCAGGAGTATCCTCATCAAAGTCATAAGCACTGAATATTCCCACCCATGTGCGGGATCCCGGAAACAATATAAAAATATATATGTAAAAACACATATATCTCGCTCCACATATATGTACGTACATATATAATTTTTCTCACACCAATGCGGCTCCAAAACTGAGGCTAAAACAATGTAAACACATGTACATGTACTGCAATTAGTAAGGAAACAAAAAACACATTAGGTCAAATATCCCTTGAACTTTGTGTTTTAATGAGTAAAACCACTCATAAATCCTGAAAATTGCTTATAAATAGACATTGTTAGCCCTCAGGCTGCATTGTAAAACAATAGCATAGAAAATGAAACCATTTTCAACAAAAACTGGCACCGTGCCTTTAAGGCAGCCATGACCCCAGGCTTCCCATTGTGCCTCAGGGGTGACAGTTAGGTCAGTTGTTCTTTGCATAACCCTGAAGACAGGGCTCAACCATAAGATTGTAATAGTACCGAATCTCATTTACCTGGGGAGGCGGGTGGGTTGCTTATGAATTTGATGAGGATACCCCTGGAAGAGAACTAGGATTACAAGTAAGTAACTTATCCTTCTCTTCCAGGGGATCCTCATCAATAGTCATAAGCACTGAATAGAATAGCAAGCCCATCAACCACCTGCAGGTAAATGAGAAGTACATGACCCAAACAAATCATAACAGCCAATAACTCAGCTGTTAATCAGATTCCTCAGGGAGGCCTGGCCCACCTGGGTATCTGCTCTCGTGTCAGAATCTAGACAGTAATGTCTGGTAAATGTATGGACAGACATGGGCACATTATGCAGGTAAGCTGCCGTGGCAGCTCTACCTCTAGTGGAATGCGCTTTAGGGGTAAACCCCAGAGGTTTTTGCGCCAATTGGTAAGCAAGTTTGATACACGAAACGATCCATCTGGAAATGGAACGTTTCGATGCTGCATGACCAGTTCTGATCGATCCATAATTAATAAATAACTGATCAGAATGCCGAATAGACTTGGACCTGTCCACATAGAACTTTAAAACCCTTTTCAGGTCCAAAGAGTGTAAAGCCCTCTCAGCTGGAGTAGAGGGATTGGGAAAGAAAGTGGGCAGAGAGATTGACTGATTGACATGAAAATCTGACACCACTTTCGGCAGGAAAGAAGGGTGCGTTCTCAGCACTACTCTATTCAAATGAAACACTGTATATGGTTCCTTGGTACAAAGAGTCTGAATCTCGCTCACCCTACGGGCTGACGTAATCGCTACCAAAAAAGCCACTTTCCAGGAAATATGCTGTAAAGTAGCTTTATGAATGGGCTCAAAAGGAGGGCCCATCAACTTTGATAGTACTAGGTTCAGCTCCCAGGGAGGAGAAGGAGGACGTACAGGAGGGTACACCTTTTTCAGACCCTGCAGGAAATCTTTTACCGCTGGCAACTGGAAAAAAGAGGTTTGTGAAGGTGATCGCCTATAAGCAGTTATAGCGGCTGTGAGAAGTTGGTCTGATATATAATGTTCACTATTCTAGTGAACACTTTGTATCAGTCCAAACAACCCTTATTGATGATTGGTTGTAAGTCAACCTTATAGACCAGCTATCCTAGTAGCATGGATACGAGCAGTCTAAGGCTAAAGACTCGAGAGGGCGTGTTAAGCCAGCTGTTATACCACACATGTACCCCTTGAATACCCAGTGAAAGGACACCACACAAGTGTTATGAAAATAAACAGTGTATTTATTAAAATCACAACAGCCCTGTACTCTTTATGAGGACAGGGTACTAAGCACAAAACAAAACTCTTACGAAAATACTTAAGTTAGCACAGTATATACAAATGCCCGAAGGGCACGGAAAACCATATACTCTGAAAGTGGAATGCGAAATTACTAGCAGGTAAGTACAGTACTAACAGGCTTTGGAATCGCTAGGTCTTGACTATAGAATCTTCAGATTACTTCTAGGAGGCCTAGGGGGCTCGGGTGCAGAGTGTGCACTCTCACGCGGGATGCGGGACAAAGTCTATGGTATCTAGATTTCACAGAGTTAGTGTTCTCGGGCGAACCCGACCTGGTAGGAGGAAAACGAAAGTGGATTCTGACCCTTGGATAGTGAGGCTATGCTGGGGCACCGAAATGCCGAAGTTACCTAGCCCAGGGGCTGCAGCTGCATATGTCTCAAAAGACGTTGGGAATCCTCGTAGACGGAACAGGAGCCTGGAAGAAAGATGCTGGCAGGCGACCAGTGAAGAGAGTTCGAAGTGATCCAAGCCTGGATCTCGAAGATGGATGACACCTGAAAGCAGAGGGGACCAAGTTCGTGACTACTAGCCAGTAGTCAGGTGGCACCAGGAGGGCACCGGATGGTAGTCACCTCGACTAGGTGAGTGGGTGACGCTGTGCTCTGCAGATCTCACGGACCAGGAGGCGTTGTCGGTGACCAGGATGGAGGAGCGAGCTGTCCCACGATGGATGAAGCTGTCGGCGTCGCTGGACCCAGGATTGGGCAACACAGCCTTGGCAAATTCAAGCCCACGCGGTGGACTCAAAATGGCGTCTGGAGTGGACCAGGAGGGTCCGGGGTGCTTCTCTTGAAGAAGGAAGCAAGGGCCAGTCTGGAGCAACCAGACCAGCAGCAGTGATGTTGTCGGGCGTCGTTAGGAAGGCCACAAGCCAGCCGGCTAGTAGCCAAACAACGCGGTGAGCAGGCAAAAGCAGAAGGGCCCCACGCAGATCGTGGAGATGCTGGAGGGCTGATCTTCGGTGCTGGAGCTGCTCAGGGTTGGGGCTTCTCGGACCCCAAAGCACTCACCAGTGGAGCACACGGTGGGCTTGTTGCAAAGAAGTCGTGCAGTCTTGGCGATCGTCGGTCCCTCGAGGTCTCGTCACACTCACGGTTCTCAGCTTTGCTGTAGAGGTGAGTAGAGGTCAGAGGTGCCAGGGAAGCCGGGTCTCGTCGAGCTGGGTCGTCGGATTCCGGAGGAAGGACTTGCAGCAGACCGCAGTGTTCTTAGGATGGTGCCCGCTTGATGCAGGGTGACTACTCCTTAGCCACAAGGGAGAATCTTGAAGAAGAAATCTTGATGTCTTTCGCAGAAAGTCGTGTCTTGATTCCAAAGATGATCTAATTTGAACAGGGGGCCCGCTCCTATCTTTATACTAAAAAAGGGGGCTGACCCGGTGACTAGGTCCTGCCTATGGGTGGGACTAGGAGGGGGGTGGTTACACCCCTCTCCCATGCCGGACTTTCCCCAGGCCAGGGGCTGGTGTGCCCCTGGAACTGGTTCTGACCGGCCTATGCGTAGTGAGCACCGGGGTGCCACTCAGCAGTCACCTTCCTGTAAAGCCCTGCCTACCCAGGATACACAAAACCCTGTCTGGGATGGTGCTAGCACCGCCCCGGACAGGAAACCCTTTGTCCGAGCTCTCCTCGCTGGAAGGACTCCCAGCAGCAGGAGGTCAGACTTGTGTCTGTGGTGGCAGCATCCATTTTGTGGAGCTGAGGCTTCGTTTAACTTTAACCGGGGTTCACAGTTACATACACGTCGTGTCCCTCTAGAAGGGTGGAATGCTAACCCCGTCGCCAGAATTGGCGAGGGGTTAGTATTCCAATTCGTATGACACCTTACTCGACATGTTTTGATAAAGCAATACCAAAGATAGCATTTAACCGCGATGATTATAATGCACTTAAGAGTATATGGTATGCAATATCATGGAACAGCTATTAGGACTTGGTTCCGCAAGCTGCAGGCAGGCTCAGCTCATGCCAGAGCACCATCTCACACGATTCCCAGCACTCTGCCTTCAGGATTGTCAAGGCCTGCCATAGGAGTGACTGATAGGAATCTGTGTGTCCATTTTAGGGTTAGATATAGGTATACTATATCTACAGCAAAGGGTGATTACACAACTTTGCCCCAGCTGTCATGCAGCCAGTTGTGTCAAATTTAGGAGGCCAGCCAGGGGTGGCATAATACATGCTTCAGCCCCTGGTAGGCCCTGGGTACACCTATGCCCTGAGTTACAGGGTCTGATAAGGTGGCCCAGTACCAATTGGTAAATGCACCTAGGGTACACGTTGTAATTTAGAGAGAGAACAGCCAGGCTGTGGGTCTGATTGGCAGGCCCACAGCCAGAGAAAGTCGTAAACCAGTGAAACAAAGGCATTGTCTCGGCCAGTCGGGGGCAATCAGGATCATTGTTGTGCACGAGTGGTTCAGCTTGCACCACCACCTTCGGGATCAGCGGAAGGGGTGGAAAGGCGTACACAAATTGCCCTGACCAGTCGATCAAAAGGGCATTCCCTCTCGTTCCTGGTCGGTAGTACCTTGAGGCGAAGCTTGGGCATTTGCTGTTTACGTCGTCTGCGAAGAGGTCTATGGAAGGACGACCCCCAAGACTGGAAAATGTCTTCTAGCACTTCGTTGTTGAGAACCCAGTCCTCTCTGTCTTCGAAGTGCCGACTTAGTGCGTCCGCCCTCACGTTCTGCTCTCCTGGGAGGTGGACTGCTTGAACAAACAACTTGCGAGCCAGAAGCCAATGCCAGATGCGCTGAGCTTCCAGTGATAGAGTCCTTGAGCGTCTTCCTCCCTGCTTGTTCAAATAGTACATCGTGGTGGTGTTGTCCGTTTGTACTATAACCATTTCCTCCTGAAGCGAGGGAAGGAACGCTTTGAGAGCCAGGTGGACTGCTCTCAATTCCAGCAAGTTGATGTGGTAGGTGCTTTCTTTGGACGACCACAGACCCTGCACTTGGAGAGGCCCCATGTGCGCCCCCCAGCCTTGTAAAGACGCGTCTGTGATGATCGTTTGTGCAGGAGGAGGTTGATGGAAGAGAACTCCCACCTGCATGTTCTGCTTCTTTGTCCACCAGGGGATAGAAGCTCGAGGTACCTCTGACAAAGTTATCTGATCGTCCCAGCGATCTGATTGCTGGTCCCATTTGTCCTCCAGATCCTGCTGAAGAGGACGCATCCGAAGTCTGGCGTTCGATAAGAAGATGCATGAAGCCATCGACCCTAAGAGGGAGGCTATCTTTCGCACTTTCTGAGTCCTGTTGCGAGGAACTTGCTCTCACTTGAGCGTTATCGAAAACTGTCTCTCCTCTGAAGGAACACTTTTCCTACCTCGGAGTCTAGCAGAGCTCCTAGGAAGTGAATCTTCTGAGTGGGTTGGGAGACAGACTTGCTGTAGTTGACATGCAGGCCTAGACGCTAACAGAGTTCTATGCATGTCTGGAATTGATTCCTTACGTTGTCTGGAGAAGGACCTTTCAACAGCCAATCGTCTAGGTATGGGTATACTAAGACCCCCCTGCGGCGTAGAGCTGCCGCCACCACTGTGACACACTTCGTGAACACCCTGGGGGCCGACTTCAACCCAAACGGTAGGACTTTGAACTGGTAGTGGGAGGTCCCCACCCGGAATCGAAGGAATCTCCTGTGATTGGGCCGTATCGGGACATGAAAGTATGCATCTTGAAGGTCCAGCGAACACATCCAATCCACCTTCCTGAGATGTGGATATATTTGGTGAAGCGCCAACATGCGAAACTTTTCTTTTCTGACGTGTAGATTGAGTGTTCTCAAGTCCAGAATGGGCCTGTGAACCGCCTTTTGGCCCTTTTTTCTTACCAGAAAATACCTCGAATAGACTCCTTTCCCCCTTTGAGCCACCGGCACCCTCTCAATGGCTGATTTTTCGAGGATCGTCGCTACTTCCTTCTTTAGCATTTGTTTGTAGCTGGTGGCTTGACATTGGCATCGGAGGAATGAGTGGAGGTAGACGATGAAAACGAAGACAGTACCCATTCTGCAGCGTAGACAACACCCATTGATCTTTTGAATTGGCCTGCCACTCTGTCCTGTGATGTGCAATGCTTCCCCCCACTGGAGTGGACAACGGCGCTGGGGGAAGCGAAGACTCATTGCTTCTGCTGAGGCTTATTGAAGCTGTTGCCTTGGCGCTGATTCCCGTTTCCTTTAGAATTGCGCATGCCTTTATATTGCGATTTTTGTTGGCCTTGCTGGTTCTGGCCCTTCTGCCAGTGAGGGGTTTGAACCCTCTGCTTCGAAGAGCCCTTGTTGTCAGAACGGAACTTCTTCCGGAATTCCTTTTTCTTTTCAAGCCCTACCGCTTTAAGGGTGTCTAACTCCGTTTTCATCCGTTGCATCTCCTCATCAGCACTTGCCCCAAAGAGAGATGTGCCCGAAAAAGAAAGGTTTAATATTCTGGCTTGAGCCTCGGGTTTCAATCCTGTTAGGCGCAACCACGAGGATCTCCTCGCTCTGATTCCATGCGCATAACCATGCGCAGCCAGAGTAGCTCCATCTGTCGCCGCCCCTATAATCTGATCAGAATCTCCTCAAAGTCCTTTCTATGTTCCTGAGGCAGTTTTGTAGAAAACCTCTGAAGCGAGTCCCACAGAAATCTATCATATCTGCCCAGTAGAGCTTCCGCATTGGAGACCTTGAGGAAAGAGGCTGAGGTGTTACACACTCGTCTCCCTCATGAGTTCTGTAACTTGCTGTCCTTATCCGGCGGTACCGTGGATGAGGAGGCCACCGCATTGGATTTTTTAGCCGCCGCAATGATTAGCGAATCTGGAGGTGGGTCGGTCTTGAGGAACAGAGGATCCTCTTCAGGAGAGCGATATTTCTTGAGAATCCTCGCTGGGACTGATTTCACTGTAGCCGGAGTCAGGAAGACTTAATTCACCGGATCCATGATACCCGGGACCAATGGCAATAAAGGTTTGGGTGCCGATCTGTGCTGCAGGGTTTCGAAGATGACCGTCGTCTTGACCTGCGGAGCTGTCATAGGCACTCCTCGCTTCAGGGCTCCCCTGCCCAAGAAGATATCCTCAGTTGGAGATATTCTCGAGTGTGGGCTGTCTGTTAGACTCGGAGAGTAATTCCTGTGAGAGCGGGTCCTCGATGAACTTGAAGAACTATGAGTCCGCCTGGACCTAGATCTTCTCCTACTTGAGCGTGCTCTAGAACGAGATCGCTCCCTGTGGCTAGATCTTCTCTTACTTGAGTGTACTCTAGAACGAGACTGCTCTTTGCGGCGGGAGGCTTGATCTCGATACGCCCTCAACCGATCCGCCGTCTCCTTGTCCTTGGCCCAGTGGTGAAGAGGTCTATACCACCTTGGAGAAAGACGAACAGGAGGAGATTTCTGGGTGCGATCCCTCACTGGCGAACGTGTAGGAGGAGGTTGATCCGCTTGTTCCTGCTGCGACCTTGCAGGGGGCTTGGACCTCTCCCTATCCGAAGAGCTGATTTCCCCATCCGAAGATCTGTCACTTCGAGATGCCGAGGAGGATGAGGACAGGCTCACCAGAGACCGTCTAGAGGAAGACCTCGACCGACCTCTCTCATCCGAGACCCTTCTCCTTTTGATGGGAGGATCCTGTATCGGTGATTGTTCCACCTCCGCAACCGATGCTGATCTTGGGGAACCCTGTTGAGACCTTAGGGCTTGAGGCTGGTCCAATGACTCACTCTCCTTCTCTTGCACCACCTGCCTCAAGGGTGACATCTCCTGTATTCTTGTAGGAGAGACATTCGCTGAATGCGAGTCGCCCCACTCCCTGGATCTCCGCTGACCGGTCGACGGTGGCTGCTTCGACGTCAAACGCCGAGCAGTTAGACGCTCTCTTGACGTCGACCGTGATCTCCTCGATCTTCTCAACCTCGAGTGTCGATGACTGTCCTTTGACATAGGGCGTCTCCCCGTTGAAGGGTGCCTGCTCGATGACGACGGAGGTTGCTTCGATGTCGACCGCCGATGCTCTGGCGGCGACGGAGGGTGCCTCGACGTCGAATGCCGCTGGACTGACTGCGACGGAGGCTGCCTCGACGTCGAACGCCGTTGACTAGGCGTCGACGTGGGCTGCTTCGACGTCGATCGACGATGTGTCGGCAGAGGCTCCCTCGACGTCGTACGACCACGACTAGTCATCGACGGAGGTTGTCTCGACGTCGAACGCTGGTGGCCAGGCATCGATGGAGAATGCCTTGATGTCACAGCATGACGATGCTGCTTCGACGCCGGTTGGCTCGCCGTCGAGCTGCTCTGCTTCAACGGCGACCTACCCCTCGACGCTGCCTGTAGCGGAGGTACCTTGCCTTTCGACGCTGAAGACGTCTTCTTCGTCGCCGTCGACTGCTTCTTCGACGCCGGTCCCGACGCCGAAGGTGAACAAGTCGGGACTTCTTTCGATGTCAACCGCGCCCCCCGACTTTTCTGCTTCTTGGGAGATCTTCCTCTCTCAGAAAGTCCATAAATGCAAATTCTCTCTCTGCCTTTGAGAGTTCTGGAAGTTAAAACCTGGCAGTGTTCACAGGTTTTTGAAGAATGAGAGTCTGGTAGGCACAGGATACACACTGAATGAGTGTCAGTCCTGGCCATCTTCCTTCCACGTGAAGGGCATTTGTCAAAGAAGGAAGGCATTTTGACAGAAAAATCACCTTTTTTAAGCCTAAAAAGGTAGTAGTAACACCCTAAGTCTAAAAGACGTCGAGTGAAAGCAAAAATTGTAGATTAATTGGAATATTTTTTGACAGAAAGTCAAAAAGAAAGGGAGCTGTTTCACCAGGGTTCTGACTGAAGGAGCCGGAAACAACAACTGACCTAACTGTCACCCCTGAGGCATGATGGGAAGCCTGGGGTCATGGCTGCCTTAAAGGCACGGTGCCAGTTTTTTTTTAAATGGTTTCATTTTCTATGCTATTGTTTTACAATGCAGCCTGAGGGCTAACAATGTCTATTTATAAGCAATTTTCAGGATTTTGAGTGGTTTTACTCATTAAAACACAAAGTTCAAGGGATATTTGACCTAATGTGTTTTTTGTTTCCTTACTAATTGCAGTACATGTACATGTGTTTACATTGTTTTAGCCTCAGTTTTGGAGCTGCATTGGTGTGAGAAAAATAATATATGTTCATACATATATGTGGAGCGAGATATATGTGTTTTTACATATATATTTTTATATTGTTTCCTGGGTCCCGCACATGGGCGGGAATATTCAGTGCTTTGACTATTGACGAGGATCCCCTGGAAGAGAACACTCAGTAGTACCAATCACGAGAACCAGAAAGCATAAATAAGTGAGCTTGGGGCTTCATAGGTGACAATGAAGTGGATAACTCTGGAGGTTACTGCACTTGCTTGAAAGATCTGCGTACATTCTAATCAAAGGTTCAACTCACCATAATATTGCGTAGGGGATCAAAGTGTCTGCTGGACAGCACAGCATGCAACATGTAAATCACAGATTAGCTGTTTTGTGTAGATAGCTTAGTTGATTACTGTTTTTGTTGCATAGAGCCTTGTGTTACCTGCAGGTCAAAAGTTAACATCCCTGTATTATGGCTTAGTGAGTTATAAACCTGCAGCAAGGACCTGACTGCAAACAAGACAGCATATATTTAGAACTTGCTGTTTTTTCCTCAATCCTTTCTTATTTTAAAGTTGCTAAAAAAGAAAAGTTTCTTTGGATAGTAATAAACACTTATTAGTAAGTGCCATATATTTAGTTAATTGTGAGATAACTAATGGACAGATACATCCCGCATTCAAACAAAGCATGCAGATTTTGTGCATACAACGTTGGCACGGTCAAAAAGCGAACCACAGCCCTTGTTCCTCCTTAGCCCCGCCCTTGTGCCCGCCCTAAACTCCGCCCACTGCTCCTTTAGGTAAGTACCTGCACTTCTTTTTTTCCATTTAAAGCACTGATCATAGGGGAGACGTCAACCAGTCCCCAGCTGTAACCCACCCTACCCACCGTCGCTGTAATCCATACAACAATCCATCATACCCATAACCCAACCGGATGACAACTAATCTATGTTCTTCAAACCCCAAACAGAAGTCCAAACCCAATCAGATCACCGTAGCCAAAACCCAGGCAGATCAACTTAGTGTCAAAACAAACTACTGTATCAAAGCTGAACCCCGATTCGAGACGCCGGAGAGCCAAACTCCCCCATCGGAGGACGCTACCGACTCCGTCTTCAGAGACGAATTGTTCCCATCCATCACCCGGAGCGAGGAATCACAAACTTTGCGCCATCACGAAAAAAGTCTTAACCAAGATGTCCCGCTCTCCTTGATATCTTACGGACTACCCTGCGTCACTTTATGCTGACACATCGCCAAGTTTTCAAGTATATAGACCACAGGGTAGCATCGTATCAAATTCTACACGACCAATACCTAACCAGCAGAGAAGAGTGAACCTCTGCACCCCGGACTGTGTCATATCCTTGGCCTTAGCACAATTCTAAATGTGCATCTAGAGTCCACCCCTTCGTATTGCGGCTGCAATACAACATTGGTACATTTGGAACATACACCATGGCTTCCTGATGAAGGCTAATAGCCGAAACGCGCGTAGCAATTATAATTTATTTCTAGTCATGTTTTCTGATTGATATTAAGTATTCTTGTATCTCTGTATCTTTTGGATCTATTTATGAATTGTATATTTACACTGAAATGTATTGTGACGCATAAAAAGTATAAAGTGCACAGCATGAGATTCATTGCTGGATCTAAATCAATGAATGTTAAAAAGTTAGATCCTCAATAATATTATTAAATAAAGCATCTTTTAAACCATATGCTATAATGTGTATTGTTAATCCATAGTCAGCACTTCCTGTTGCCAGTCTGTGTCCATTTGAAATCCATGTTCCTAAATTCTTGTTTTTTCAAATCATATCAAAGCTGAATCCCAAACAATCTACCACAGTGGAGCCCACCAAATACTTTTAGTAGGCCAAACAATCCATCATAATTGGAGCCCAACCAAAATGTCAGCGCGCAAACCAGCCCATGAACAGCAGTGGGGTACTAACCTGATGCTGGTGTTAAAGAGGTGGCAGGAAGTCCATTCAAACTCACTGCTCCAATCTGCTGGATGTGGCAGGGGGGAAAGGCCACGCCGGGGCTCAGGTAGCTCCCATGAGAGGTGGAAAGGACTGTTGTTTGCTGCTGCATCAGCTGAAAGAACGATAGAAAAGCTTGCTTCAGTACAATGGGTGTCCGTGTCCTTCCCTCTCCATGCCTGCGCCACCCTGTCCACGCGTCTCCACCCTAACTTTCCCTGCCTGCCGCCCTGTTGATATCTGCCCTGTTTGTGTTTGCCACCCAGCCCATGCGTCTCCACCCCATCTTCCTCTACCTGCGGCCCTGTCAATGTCTGCCCTGTCCATGTCTGCCACCCTGCCCAGATGTCTCCACCCCATCTTCAATTTCTGCGGCTCTGTCCATGTCTGCCCTGTCCCGGTCTGCCACCCTGCCCAGATGTCTCCTCCCCATCTTCCATTTGTGCCTCTCTGTCCATGTCTGCCCTTTCTATGTCTGCCACCCTGCCCAGATGTCTCCTCCCCATGCCCCTTGTACATGTCTGCCACACTGCCCATACGTCTCCACCCCATCTCGCCTTGCCTGCCCTTCTCCCTGTGTCTCCATCTCATCTCTTCATGCCTATTGCCCCCTGCCAAACATCACACCAGTAAAAATGAAAGGACAGGTTTCCAGCTCATGATTACGTTTTGCACGTGGCCTGTAATGAAATACCTTCCTGTTGTGTAGTAGCTTTACAGTAGAGAATGTGTGCCTGATTCCACTCAAAACC
This sequence comes from Lissotriton vulgaris, assembly GCF_964263255.1. Classification (NCBI taxonomy): domain Eukaryota; kingdom Metazoa; phylum Chordata; class Amphibia; order Caudata; family Salamandridae; genus Lissotriton; species Lissotriton vulgaris. Next base: position 18,969,688 of record NC_141700.1, read on the forward strand.
ATTGTGAGTGTTTGTTGCAGCTTTGCTGGCCTTCAGAGGCACTGAGTGACCTCCCAGAATATCTCCGGGGGCACCAAGAGAGCAGCTCAACTGTCTCCAGCCCTTTCTGCACACACTGCCGCCTGCCTGTCATGTAAAAGGGGAGCTGCAAAGCCATGGAGTGGAATGCTCCTAGAGAGATTACTACTGGTTCAGATGAATCCAAGCATTTCCATCTATTCCCTTTTGCTTTGAAAGTGAGTCCCCTCCGATGCCATTGGTGTGTTGAGATGTGGGTTCTGAGCTGCTGCTCCACAGGCCTGACCCTGCGCCTCATGGGCGAGGGGGGCCAAGGCTGGAGCCTTCTGTCCAGGCAGGACACAGACCAGCACTTCGAGCTGGGCACACCCTTTTTGATCAGGAGCATTATTTATTTGCAAATGGTTGGCCCTTTCAGTAATGGCACATGTGAGTTAAATGCGATAGAATGGAATGCTCCCAGATGACGTACAAGCGATTCAGATGGATTCAAGTGTTTCCAACCATCACTTCTTGCCTCAGACTGGAGCGTATACAAGGGCGCACGCGCGGCTGAGGATATGACCATGCAAGAAGAAAAGATGGCGCTCCCAACCTGAGGGGTGACCCCCAGGGTTCACGGGTCATGACGGTCCCGCACTTTGGCAAATTCATCATGAAGGTGGCAATCTCTTCCTGCCACTCACTCGAGGTGGGAGGGGTGGCCCACTGGCGCCCTCTGGGGACAAGGGGGGGGGGGGGGGGGGGGGGGCAAGCTCTAGCCTACAAGCTCACTAGCTAGTGCCATAGGTAAGCAAGGGGGGGGGGGGGGGGGGGAGTGAGCTCTCAGTCAAACCCACCTGAATAAAAGTGCAGAAAAGCTGCAAGTACAAGTTGTACTCCTTCGACACAATTCACGCATGCGTACAAAGACACACACATAAACATGCACAGTCATAGGTAAGCGATGCACGTTTGCATTCGCACACACGTAATACGCATGTGTCCATGTATGCATGCACAGACACATATGGACAGCGCCGCACATTCCTCCGCTGACACGTTAGCCTTTATGTTGTTTTTATGAGGGGTAGAACACAGGCACCCCTCCCCCCAACAGCGCTAGTAAAACACACGCACCGCTCTGAGCCTGGCTGGTTTATTATTATTATTAGTGTGTGAAGCACACGTCCACGCGCGCACGTGCGGTTTATTTTTAGCAGCTCTGCTCCCGCTCGGGGCCTTTCACCCCCGGAGCACACACAGCTTTCTAGGTCAGGCTGCAGCACTCGGGGTGTTGTGTAGCACACAGCACTGTCCCCAGAGAGCATCACGTACGTGGCACGCCCCTGTAACCTGATGGCGCGTGCCAGACTCTACATGTGGGGGGGGGGCTACAATCATCTATCAACCATCCGAGCCTTACACATGTGTGATTTAAAACACATACACCCCGAGGTCTGCTTTAGCAGTGAAATGTAACAGGATGCGTCAGGCAGACACAACTCTGTGGAAAACCACCTTATCACCCAACCGAAGAGAGAAACACGTGGAAGCAGGGTGGGGTGGGGCAGGGTCAGTGACGAGAAAGAGAACTGGCACCGCCACGGGCAGGCCTTATGCCTGGGGAAGCAGACGAGGCCCCTACATGCAGCCAGCGCTCAAGTCCTAAAAAAAGAAGTGGGGGGACGCTGACGTCACAACATGAAGTGACGTCACGAAAGGTGGCTTGCACCATCAGGCTCATTGCCTCCCCTTGCATCACAGAAGCCAGCGCGTGAGCAGCGTTCTGAATGAGCTCCGATCTCCACCCAGAGAGGCCAAAGAGTGAATGTGTGGCTCCATTTGCTCCAGGTATCGAGCTCCCAGTAAAATAAGTGGGGGGGTGCTGTCCACCCTCGTGGTACCCCGACTCGAGCCATGCATGCAGCACCGCCTACAATCCATCCCCTCAGTAAGGCAATAGGGAAAAAGCGACACCTAGAGCCCAGAGTGGGACATTAGAATAAAACCTATAGCTAGTGCCCATGCAATGGAGCAGCAGCGCCACCTAGTGGCACAGGGTGTTGCACATTCTGAAGTCCCACTGGGAGAGTGCAGGGATGGGCACGGGAGTGACCCCTAGAGGCCAAGGCAAGCATGGCAGCAACCCTCTAGAGTCTGATGCTGCTGTGGCACTGGTTGGTGTTCACAAGAGAGCGCGTGACAGATCAAAGAGGGTGAGAACAAGGAGCACAAGTGAGCAATAGAGCAGGATGAACGTACGGAAGAGGTGGAGGAAGAGACTGGGAAAGGAGAGGGAACTGGAGAGAGTCAGGGAAGGGAGGGGGAGAAATACACTGAGAACGAGTGGGTGAAGAGAAACTGATAGAAAGGAGAGAACTGGCATGGCATAGTGAGGTCAGAATTATATCACATTGTTTTATGCCGTGCTGCTATGTGAGCTAATTAGTTCTGTTATTCTCTCTCTTGAACCTTCAATTCCATATATTCTTTCCCAAAGAGAGGGATACCACGTGGTCTTTCAGGCAGACCCTGAAAATTCTGAGGGGCAGATTTACAAGCCCCTTGCGCCTCTTTTGCGCCGCTGTTGCGTCACTTTTGTGACGCAGCAGCGGCGCAAAACATGCGCCATGGTGCGGGGTATTAACAATGTGACGCATCTGGGAGATGCGTCACGTTGTAAAGCCCTGCGCCATAAGGAGGCGTTCCGGCGCAGGAACGCCTCCTAAAAGTGGCTGAGTGAAATATACAAGATTTCACTCAGTCACTTTTAGGCCAATGCTGTGTCAAAACCCTGCGCCTGCTTCAAGCAGGCGTAAGGCTTGACGCACCATTGTCCAGATAGGGCCCCCCAAAGCATTGCTGGAGCTGCGTCGCGCTTGCAATGCAACTCCAGCAATGCGCCGCTTTTACGGCACAGATGTGTGACGCATCTGTGCCGTTTTTGCCCCATGGTGCGCCGCATTCTAAATGCTGACAGGTAATATGTGCTGACAAGGCATTTCACTTCACTTAATTATTTCTAGCTGTAGATCAGTAGGGAATTCATTCGTCACTGATTTTAAATCTTAATTTCATGAAGAAGCTGTTAACCAATCATGCTTCTAAAAATAGTTAATATGCAATAATGGTGAAAAAACATGGGGATATCGTATATTCAAAAGGATATATTTTCATTCTAAAAAGGGTACATACATGATGAAAAATCAATCTCATATAGACATCTACACAAGGCACTTCATTGTGAACCTATATTTCAATACACTTTCATATCTACCAATACACTTAAAATATCTCTTGAGAACAAGGATTAGGGAGATACAGTCGTCGTTTCGATCTTTTCGGTATGACTCCTTCAGACCATCTTCAGTACTATGAGAAAATGTAACAAAAGACCCTTCTATTAGATCGTTCTTAGAAACTGCACTTCGGACAAGAGATATTTTAAGTGTATTGGTAGATAGATTTTTGCAACACAGCGCGTAATATACATATATTCTCTGGATTGGTTGTTATTGGACATTTGAAATTTAGGTTCACAATGAAGTGCCTTGTTTAGATGTCTATATGAGATTGATTTTTCATCATGTATGTACCCTTTTTAAAATGAAAATATATCCTTTTGAATATACGATATCCCCGTGTTTTTTCACCATTATTGCATATTAACTATTTTTAGAAGCATGATTGGTTAACAGCTTCTTCATGAAATTAAGATTTAAAATCAGTGATAAAGGAATTCCCTACTGATCTACAGCTAGAAATAAGTAAAAGAAGTGAAATCCCTTGTAGGCACATATTACCTGTCAACATTAGTTCTTACCCAGGCCCATAAGGGTATATTGGGTTTCGCGCCTCATTGTGTCAGCATTGTAAATGCGGCGCATCATGGGTGGGGGAGCTGCAGCGCACAATTACTGGCGCATCCCTGCTAATTTGCAGGGATGCGCCAGTAATTGTAAATCTGCCCCCTGTAATCTAAAGTTTTACTTAGTTCATGGCTGATTATACCAAAGTAGTGCTGCAGTGACCTCCAGTGGCCAGAGTTAGCACTGAGAACAGACTGTGACCTCCAGTGACACCTTGTGGCCTGCAAGAGAACAGCACTGGATAAGGTATCCAGGCATTTGTTGCCAGGCACCATGGTTTGCTGATGCAGGAGTAGCCCCAGCTTGATATTATATCAGCGCTTGGACGCCCTTGGGCAGCAACCGCGCTTAATAAATCCATTTCCATTCCATTTCCATTCCATTCCATTCCATTATGTTTGCAAGGTCACACCTTCTGGCTCTGCGAGGCATCTTTATGTTCAGATGTTTGGGTGGCAATATATAAATAAGACCTCAGCCTTAAAGAGAATGAACTACCCCTGGATGGGACTCCCAACCCCAAGGTCACCACACATTTGTAGAGGTCACACACTATGACACCACACTAGCGCTTACTGCCTAGAAAGAGGCGTCAGGTACTCACAGCTTGTGCGTATGCACTGTACGGACTGAAGGGCAGAGTGAGGGATGGCGTAAAGATGCCCAGTTGACCCACCATCTGCTGCATCCGCCGGAGAGTGCGCTCCTTGTCCGTGTCTGCGAACTTCACCACCAGGCTGGAGGAGGCACCCTGTGTGAAAAGGGAGGTGACAGCGTTAGTGGGAGTCAGGCGACTTTGGAAGCAGTGAGAGGAAGAAGAGGACGAGAGAAAGAGGGAAGGTGGGACAAGAACGGTGGACAGGAGTGAGAGGGTAAAGAAGAAACAGAAGACAAGTGGCAACAAAAATGCAATAGAGAGTAAGATGGGAACTTGAATCATAGAACGGACAGTGTGTGTAGGAAGGAAGGGGGGGCAAATACACATACGAGCACAAGGCGGTGAACGTTAAAAAAATAAAATAGAAGTGCAGGCAACAGGGACTTAGGAGAATGAACAGAGGGATGCAGGAGGAGTAGCTTATCTATACAGTTAAACAACAGAGAGTGAGCTGTGTCAGCTGTGATATTACAAAACACCATTGTGTACAACCATCCCATACTTTATAAAACACAAAAAGACAGAGAGAAAGAAATAAACAGATTTGTGAGCCCGGACATGCATTTTCAAGGCCACAATGACTCTAGTATACAACACAAGGTGTATCTGTAAACCGCATGTTCATCTCGAAGGGAAACTTTGCTCTCAACAGCAGAAGGTTATTGCTACCCAACTCAATGGTAGTCAATCTATCAACCTTGGAAGGATGAAAGAGTGAGTGGATCCTCTGAGATTTGCACCTGTGAGCATCAGATCAAACGCAGATCCCTGCAGTGGATGCCCTGGCCCGCTCATTCACCACTAGTGTATTCACAAGAAGATTCGACGGCGCTCACGTGTAAACTCACACACATAGAGCCCCACACGAGCCACACACTAGAGTGACGATGGCACCATCCACCGATGAAGCTGTGTCCCCTGCCCCCGCCCCACACCTCAGCACTGGGCATCACTCTTCGCACAAGAGACCCACTTCACTGCCACCCTCCTCTTGAGGGTAGCACCTCGTAGTAAGTTACTGTGAGTGGTGTCTTGGTGCTACTGCTCATTGTATTGAGCTCTCAAGGATGAAATGCTGGAAGGGCCAGCCTGGGTGCAAACCTGTGACAGCACTGCTGGAGGAGACAGAAGAGAGGCGCTCGAGGAGGGGGCTGTGCCCACTGTCTCCAAGCACCTCCTTCTCTAGGATGGGGGGTCCCTTAAGTGACTTCAAATGAGCTGAATTTAAGAAGCGAGGCAGGCACTGCCAGTGTGTGACCACCTGCCAGACTCGCAGCCAATGCCCGATTGTGTTGCCAGCAGCAGTGGGTGTCGCTGCTGTCACAGTGTTACAAAGAACCCCCAGAAATGAAGCCACTGCAACACCAGACTCTGCCACAGGGGGGCAGTGCTGCTCCACTCCCGGCCTGTCTGCCGCCCCAGGGTTTGTGCTCCTTGCAAGGAAGGCCAAGTTCTGGCATTTTTACCCTAAATAAAAGCACCCTCTCGACTCACACTGTTTCTGTATTCCATGGTTCCGGCAATCTCGTTTTTTTTCTGGTTATCTTCAGAAATATCGACATCTTTCTTTTCATGGACTATTCTTCCATGTAATTATTTTACAGGCTTTCAGTTTGCCTTAGATTCAGGGGTGTGGTTTCGCCTCCCTCGACTTTGAACTCGGGTACACGTGCTATTGTGACGGTGGGTGCCGGAAGTCGAGAGGCGGCCCAGGTTGGCGGCATTGATTGGTTCGCACTCACTGTTTGCGGCCTGTCAGCGGGGATCCCGCTCGTGAGCTCTGTGGCATTTCTGAGGATGCTGCTTTTCTTAAAGTACTCTTGATGTGGGAAGGTTTTAGGGCTCAGCGGAGGGACGTGGGACCATGGTCCTTTCAGCAGCACATCCAGCCTTTTAGGCGGAAGACTCCTTACACCTGAGGCAATCTCCCCGGTTCATCTGGCTCTTGAAGTAAAAGGCTGTAGATACCAACACAAATCCCACAGCCATCAGGCCATAGGAATGGAAGACTCTGCATCCTTGGGGCTACTCACCCAAGGGGACACTCAGGCCAATGAGTAGGGCACTCAGTCCTTGAACCCCTCTGTCTGGCCGGAACCCAATCTGCGAGCATTCCGTAAACGTCTCAAAAGCTATCTTTTCACTATGGCACACTAGCATCACTCGCACCTCTGTCTCTCCGCTCCGCAAGCGCTAGGAGGCCTCTGGGTGGCTAGCGCTATACAAGTCCAAATTCAATTCAGGAGGCTTCGGTCCAGAGGCCTTGCTCGTTCTTCGGGTCGTGCACTCGTAGAGATGAAGCAGCTTCTTGCAGCTCTGAACCGACCCACCCAAAGCTCACCCTGCGGCACTGTGCTCAATACTTCATGCAAGTCATCTCGGCGAGATACTCACTGGCATCGTTTGGCTGCCGTGGAGAGCCTGGATAGCTGCTTGGGCCTCCGTGTGAGAAGAAAACTTTACAAAGGCACAGCCTGGACAAAAGAAACAAATAGGAGACAAAGAGAAGAGAAAAAAAGAAAGATTGTAGTGAGACTACAATAACCAGCAAGGAAACCAAGCAACAAACTTACAAAAATGGTAGACAGACAACAGGGAGAAGTGCTCTCTCGGGCAGGCGTCTGCAAGCACAGGCAATTTAGTCTAATTCAGACAGACAGATGAGTAACCTACACACCACTTTCCACCAACAGAGCAACGCTCCACTTGACAAGATGCGGATGAGATGGACTTGTCCTCAAGCTAAGGGCGCCTCAACATTTATAGACCTCACCTTGTGCAAAGGAAACATCTATGCGTGTGTGTGTATGCCTTGCTTCCCCATGACTGCTCAGTTTGGCACTTAAATAGAGTTTTTTTTCCTTTTTAATGAAAAAAGAGGATATATTTCAAAGCTGAGTAGGTGTCCCGGGAACCATGAAGTATGGGAATCTTGCAACATCTTCCAATATCTTGGACACGGGCTGATGATTTTAGGGTAGTCCCAGGTGGTAAATGACAAGGGGAGCGAGGCGTAGGTGGCATTCCCATTGCACTTAAGTGATGCAACTACACACAAGTACATAACCCTGTCCCAGATGTCTCCTGTGCACAAAGTGGCCTTTAACAGCTTGGAAGGGCCAGGGTTTCCAGAAGGCTCTTGGTTGGAAAACTGCCTTCTGTCACCCCTAAGACTCACCAGGATATTGTCTCTACTGAAAGTCAAACCTTAATAAACTCGAACCACTATATTTATATATTTCAATGGATTTTTTCATGTGTTCCCTTTACTTTCTTTGATTCTCATAACCAGGAAGTAGGAGGAGCCTCTGACCGGCGCCATTTTGTATGGCTCACTAGTGCATTGTGGGTAATGCCAGGTGCAGCCCTGAAGCATGTGGCAGGTTTGACCATAAAGAGCAATAGGTGGCAGCAGTCACTTTCTGTACAGAGTGGATCCCCAGAGCCTCAATCGCTGCTGCCCCCTAGAGGCCCTTCCTGGCAAAACCTCACAGAGAGGGCAAATCGAGGGACAGAGAGTGCGGCTTGGAAGATTACCCAGAGTGAATATGGGGCTAATAAAGATGGCGCCGGGCAGAGGCACTTCCATCTTCCTGTTTCCAAGAAACATACAAGTGAACCACTCAGAAAGTGTTTAGTTTATAAAATAAATATGGTGTTTCAGGTCTACAAATTATTATCTATCAATACAGACTGTTAAGGGGGCGGCAGTACTTTTTAAAGAAAAATCTGCACTCTAAAGGTCTGTGAGGAGCAACAAGGACAGCCAATCACACAAGCAGGTGACAAAGGTGTCCCTACCGACTCGGATCCTTCTGGAAAACATCTCCCACCCTCCTCATCTGACTTTCTAGGACAATGAGGTCTAGACTGGCAACACAGAACAATCCACCGCTAGTCACACTGCCCGCTGGGCCATCTATGTGGTCCAGGTGGGGCGCACACGCTTCACGTTGACCCCGCTGGACGCCCCTCCAGAGTGCAGCCCGGGGAGGTTTAAGCTACAGACAGGTGAGAAATAGAGATGAAACTCACACCTTTACTGCTTCCATCCGGTCCGCGCAGAACTGTACATTCGTCAATCACCCCAAAAGGCTCAAAGAGGTGCAGCACGTCATCCTCGGACTGATGCTTACTGAGCATGCCCACAAACAACTTCCTGTCTCCTACAGTTAAACATAGAACCATCAATCTTCTGTAAATCTCGGATCAGGGCAATATTCGACAGTATTCTGGCTGTGGCGCGCTCTGATATGTGGTTTAATCGAAAAAAACCAGTCATGAGAATACAAGGTATGAAAATCCGAAATGTCGAAAATGATTTTTTATAAATTCTGATAATGAGAATGGCCAAAAATTAGAAAAACACATAAAAAACACGAAGACCTGGTATCAAATTCCAAGCCAGCAAAATAAACACAACTTCCAAAGATTCTTAAAATGCTGGAATTTCAGACTATTTATTATTTTGAAAAAAAAATGGGGAAACAGGAAAGAGGTGTTGTAATCTGTTTTCTATATATACTGTAGCCCTAACACAGGAGGAGCACAGGTAGCAAGACAGAAGCAAAAGTGGAACAGGTAATGAAAAGGGGCAAGGAAACGGGGGTAGAAAAGGGGAAGAAAAAATAAACCCTTGAAGGTGCCTTTTAGATTTACGAAATGGAGATATGATGCCCAGGAAGGGGGAGGCAAGCATGAGTATGTGTTGGTTATAAGGAGAAAGGTTAGAGGTGTACTCTCCAAGAAAAGGCAAAACAAAGACAGTTGGAGGGAAGAGTAGGGGCTGGAGAGAGGAGGAAAGGGGGGAGGGTACTGTAGAAAGGAACCAGACTTCTGCCCTGAGGAAGAGAAGAAATCATGGAGGAAATAGTGCAACACAAATGATTCAAACAGAAAGGGATGAAATGTGTTTGTCTAAAAGAGCGCAATTGTATGGGCATCATGTGACAAATATATTACAAGTAGTTCCATAATGGGGGAACTATGGGGCGGAGGGAGTAAAATGTATATTAGAAGTTACACAAATGAGCTCTTCATTGTTTCAAGCACTGATGACTTCAAAGCCAAGAGAGACCCCTGAGCTCTGTCACTGCGCAAAGACACAGGGCCTGATTTATATTCAGTGGACGGGTTACTCTATCACAACGGTGACAGATATCTCGTCCGCCGAAATATAAATCCCATAGGATATAATGGAATGTATAGTTTGGCAGAAGGGACATCCAGCACGGAGAAACCCGTCCGCCGAAATATAAATCCCATAGGATATAATGGAATGTATAGTTCGGCAGAAGGGATACCCAGCACAGAGAAACCCGTCCGCCGAAATATAAATCCCATAGGATATAATGGAATTTATATTTCGGCAGGCGGGATATCCAGCACGGAGAAACCCGTCTGCCAAAATATAAATCGGCCCACAGGCAGGGACCTGTCCAGAGACACAGACAGGGCGCAAAAATGTTCAGAGATGCAGACAGTGAGTGATCAGTCACTACTGAGAGATAGCGGGGCCGGCTTTAGCGCTGGTGGCGCCTGGTACGACAATCTTTGTCGCCCCCACCACTAACCTCCTTCTTCATGGATTCCCTCACTGCCACCCTCCAGCAGTGCCCCTTTTCTCTCCATAGCCCTCTCTCACATGCATTTCAGTTGTTTTACAGCACTACTCATACCAGTGTAAGGTGTCACAGCACTTTACATCACACACACACATTATACAAAAAATCATACGTGTTAGTCTATGTTACATAAGACAATGAGGATTACAAGGTGTAGAAATGACTTGTTGCAGCGCAATGAATGGCGCGGAAGTGTAGAAGTCCTCCGGAAGCCAAGCCGAGAAGACAGAGCCAAGTTCATGCCACTGCCTTATTCAACGAAACTTTTGAATCAGCTGGCGATAAAGACAGCGGAAAATACCTACACTTCCACGCCATTCATCACGCTGCATCAAGTGAAGAAATGGTCATCAGCACGAAGGCAGTAAAAATATGCAGCAGGCAGTAGAGGGATCAAACCAAATAATGAGTAAGATCGAGTTCCCCAAGCACAAATGATCACACAAAAGAAAACAAGTTACTTACCTGTAACTGTAGTTCTCCAGTATTGGAAGCTTTCATAGATTCACATACCTGAATCATTTCCCCGTCGTCGAGACAGGAGTCTCCGGTATATAAAAAGCAATGGTTAGCAGTATAGCGAAATGAAAAAAGGCCTTAGGCCCATTCCCTTTTGCAACCCATAACCTTTGTTATGTAAAAAAGGACCAAACTTTTCTCTTAGCCAATCAGAGCCACTCACCCTCTATAACCCTCCTGAGAGAACCTTCTGCTCCTCAGATTTTTGGGCACTTGTGCTATAATACCTTTCGTGCCAAATCCGAGGTGAGCCTCTCAGGGGAGGAGGGTGGGCGTATGTGAATCTATGAAAGCTTCCAATACTGGAGAACTACAGTTACAGGTAAGTAACTTGTTTTCTTACTCCAGTATTGGAGCTTTCATAGATTCACATACCTGAATCAGAATAGCGAGCCGTAAATTATATTACATTTTGTTTTTGTCACCTGCTTTTCACAAATAGGCAACACATGATACATGCACATAGTAGTAACTGTTTCAAAATACACAGAGACATATTGCCCATATATGACACATCCAATATCATACAACAATAAAATGTGCTTTTCTTACCAACCAAAGGAAGGAGGGATGAGAAAGGAGGCTCACCGTTATTGGAAAATGTACCTCTGCACCGCTTGTGCTACTGCTACATCGCTTCTTGCATGTGCATCCAGGCAGTAATGCCTGGTGAAGGTATGCGTACTCCTCCAGGAAGCTGCTCTGCAGATGTCCTGAATAGAGATGCCTGAAAATAGAGCAGTAGAGGTTGATACCGCTCTTGTGGAATGTGCATTAACACGTGCTGGTAATGGCTTCCCGCCGCCTGATGACAGAATTGAATGCCATTTGAGATCTATCGTGCAATTCCCCGTTTTGATAACGGTAAACCTTTCCTGGGGGCACTAAAAGCCACAAACAATTGTGTAGATTTTCTGAAAGGTCTTGTCATTTGCAAATAAAATTTCAGGCAACGTTAGACATCCAGAGAGTGGAGAGTCCTCTCCGCCGCCGTAGATGGTTGAGGAAAGAATCTTTTCAGGATTAATGGCTCATTTAAGTGGAAATCCGTTGGTACTTTTGGAATAAACTTGGGATTCGTTCTGAGCACCAATCGGTCTTCCCTGAATTGCAGAAAAGGTTCTTGCGTCGTAAGGGCATGTATTTCTCCCACCCTTCTGGCTGATGTTAGAGCTATTAATAGAGCCCCCTTCCAGGATAGGAATTTTAGATCAGTTTTGTGAACTGGCTCAAATGGTGGTTTCATCAGTAGTGATAAGACAATATTCAGTTGCCATAGAGGCGGTGCAGGCCTAATGGGTGGATAAACTCGAAACAACCCCTTCATGAATTGTTTCGCAATTCTTTCCGACCACAGAGATGGATCTACTGAGCTTCTCATGTATCTAGAAATCGCCGCCAAATGCACTTTAAATGAGGCATGGGCTAATCCAGAGTTTGCCAGCTTTAGTATATATGGGATGATTTGATGTGCCTCTGCTCGCAGAGGATGCAATGCATTCTCCTGACACCAGAAGCAGATTCTTTTCCATTTCATCCTGTACGTCCTATTAGGGCTTTCAGCTCTTGCCAGGATTTCTCTGCATTCTGCCGGAATGTTTAAGCTATGAAATTCTCCGTAGTCAGGAGCCAGGCCGCTAATTGCCGTGATGTCGGGTCTGGATGCCACACTTGTCCCTTCTCCATGGCCAATAGTGCTGGTATTGGCTGTAGACGTATTGGCTCTGTCTCTGACAAAAGGAGCAGCTCTGTGAACCAATGCTGCCTGGGCCAGCAAGGGGCTATTAGTATCATCCTGCATGGTTCCTTTTTCATCTTCGTGAGAACTCGTGGCAGAAGGGGAATCAGCGGAAAGGCGTAGGCAAAGACACCTGACCATACCATGGAAAACGCATTCCCCCATGATCCCCTTTGGTGACGCCAGCTTGCAAAGAACTGGCATTTCTTGTTCTGGGCTGTGGCAAACAGATCCACCGTTGGTATCCCCCACTTGGCAAAGATGGTCCTCAGCATGTCCTGATCCAGCTCCCACTCATGACAGGTCATTTTTTTAGCATGCTGAGGGTGTTCGCTGTCGTGTTTTGATATCCTGGAAGATGTATGGCCGTCAGAGTCACTCCGTGATCTATCGCCCATTTCCACATTTTTTGAGCTTCCTTTGACAGAGAGAGAGAGATCTTGTGCCCCCCTGTTTGTTTATGTAGTGCATTGCCGTTGTGTTGCCAGTTCGCACTAGTACTGATCTCCCTTCTATTCTTGGCAGGAAGGCCAACAATGCCAATCCTATTGCCCTTAATTCCAAAAGGTTTATGTGAAGGTGTTGTTCTTGTTTGTTCCACCGGCCGCTGACTTGTAACTCCTGTAGGACTGCTCCCCCTCCTTCGAGAGAAGTGTCCGTGGTAACTACTAACGGAGCTGGTTCGGTCAGGAAGGACAGACCCACCAAGATATTGTTCCTGCGAGTCCACCACTTTACCGCCAGCAACATTGGTTGCGTGACTTTGATTTTGTCCTCAAAGGATCCCTTTGATTGGCACCGCTGAAGGTCTAACTCTTCTTGTAACGGCCGCATTCTCAAACGACATAGGGGAATGAGTGGAATACACGAAGACATTACCCCCAGAAGCGATTTGTATTTTCGGACTGAAAGAGACTTTCTTCTGCTGAATTCTTTGGCTAGAGATACTAGACCCAATTGCCTCTCTATGGATGGGAATGCCTTGTTTTGAGATGTATCTAGGATCGCACCTTGAAACTTGATCGTTCTGTATGGCTGCAGAGATGATTTTTCCACATTTAAGGTCAGGCCCAGATTCACAAACAACTCCATGCAAGCCGAAGTCGAAGCGTGAGCTGCCTCCTGCAATGGTGCCTTTCCCAACCAGTCGTCCAGGTATGAGAATATTTGATGTTTTTTTCTTCTTAGATAGGCTGCCACTGGCGCCAGACATTTTGTAAATATTCTCGGTGCAGATTTGAGGCCGAATGGCAGCACTTTGAATTGGTAATGGTCTTTGGACACTGTAAAACGAAGGAACTTTCTGTGGGACGGATGGATGGGGATATGAAAATATGCATGCTGTAAATCTAGGGAGGTCATCTGATCTCCTGGGTTTAAGAGCAACATAATATCTTGGAGGGTCACCATTCTGAATGACTGTTTCTTGAGATAAACATTTAGGGACAGTAGGTCCAAGATTGGACGCCACCTGATAGCATCCTTTTTGATCAAGAAGAATCTGGAATAAAATCCTCGTCTTTTTTAGGAGTTTGGCACCGGTTCTATTGCTCCCTTTCGGAGCATTACCCGAATCTTCCGACGCATCTGAGGTGTTTTACTTCTTGATATGTAGGTGACGTGGGAGGAGGGAAATTGGACGAATTCAAATGTATGCTCGAATTTTATTACGTGGAGGACCCATTTGTCCGATGTTATTTTCTGCCTGTGCTGTAAATAATAAGTTACTCTTCCACCCAGGGGAACATTTGACAGGGTAGGAGGATAAGCTTCCGGAACTTGTAGGTTGTCATTGTCTTTTATTGTTATCCGTCCCAGAACGACCTCCTCGACCTCTGGGCGTGGACTTAGAGTAGCTCCCAGAATGCTTCTGGTCATAATGCTGCCGGTAGGGCTGCGAAGAGGAATAATAGGATGTGTATCTTCCTTGCTGGTAGCCACCTCTATACGAAGGTTGTCCTCTTCCACGGGCGCCTCGAAAGGGCAACTTTCTGTACTGTAACGCACCCAAGGTTTTCGCCGTATCAGTGTCCTTCTTAATACTTTGAAGGGTCTCATCCACTAGACGTCCAAACAGATCTTCCCCATCAAAAGGTAGGTCTAAAATCTTATTTTGGACCTCCGGTCTAAAGGCGGTGGCCCTCAGCCAACCCTGGCGCCTTAAAACTGCTGCTCCTCCTAGGGAACGAAAGGCTGTGGTAGCTATGTCCATAGCACAATCAATAACTTCAGCGGAAGTTCTCTCCCCTTCCTGCAGAACTTTCTTCGCCTCCTGCTTGCTGTCTTCCGGAAGGAGGTCGACATATAGAGCTATATCGCACCACTGCTGTCAGTCATATCTGCCCAGGATGGCAAGGGCATTAGCTGCTCTGACCAGGAGAAATGACATTGCGGAGAATCGTTTACCTGTGTTGTCTAAACGCCATCCCTCTCTATCCGGAGGTGCAGAAATAGGTGCTGATGGATTTTTTGACTTTTTACTTTTGTTGCGCTGCCTGCGAAATGATAGAGTCTGGTTTAGGATGGCCCAGTAAACACACCGGAGCGTCCGCAGGCGCCTTATATTTCTTGTCCAGCCTCGCTAGTACCGGTGTAACTATCGCTGGAGTCATCATTACTTGTAACCCTTCCTTCCATACGTGGTCAATGATTGGTATGGACCTGATTGACTTTTTATAGGGCTCTTTAAAGTCATAAAGAAAATACCCTGCTTGAGTTGTTTTCATTGGTAGCTGAAATCTCTTTGCAGCTCTCTCCATTAAGTTGTGGAATCCACCAATATCCACTGGTGGAGAATCCGCTGGTACTTGGGTGGGTGATGGTGGAGAGGGAATTAGATAGTCATTCCTTTCTCTTGGGGGCTCCGTTAGCTCCCCTTCTTCGTGGTCATCATCATCTGTTGTCACAGGATCCTGCTGCTGTTGGACCTGAGATGTCTGCAGAGCAGTGTCTAGTAGGCTTCCCTACTGCGGACTGGAGTAGCTGGAATAGAACGAGGACGTGAAGGTGGAACGTCCTGAGGGAGCCCTGATGGAGGAAACCTCTTCTTATAATCCGCCAACATGAATTGCATATCCATCATCATTGAAGATGGCATCGCGACCATCTCTTCTTGAGGCTCTTGTTGGTAGCGTTTGTGTGAGAGGACGTGGTGTTCTTCATACCCCTCTTCATCGTCATCTTCTTGACATTTTACGTGGAGTTCAGATGGGCTTGTGGCATACCCGAAGGGTCCATCATCCTCATCCTCATCCGACTCTTCCTCCTTTAAAAGGTGCGACGGGACCAGAGGAGTACTCTTGCTTGGGGAAGTCACTGCTGGCGTGATTTTCTTCTTCTGCTTTTCTGGAGTTTGTCTCATCGACGAAGCTATTGTCGTCATCGACAGTGCTGAAGAACCACTCCTCGCCGTCAACATAGTAATCGTCGCCGACGTTCAGGTCGACGACCCCGTTGTCATCATCGTCGACGACGATCCCGTCATCGACATTACCATCATCACCACCGTCGTCGACGATGTCGTCTTCGATGTTACCGGCGTTGACTCTAATGCAATCAAAGGTAGCTTCTGTACCTTCTGTGGTCGTCGCCGTAGACGATGACTTCTTCGTCGACGGCCTCGTCGACGATACCGTTGACGATGTCGATTTTTTCACTTTCCCCTCAGGAATACTAGAGGATGGCTTCTTGAATGATGCTGGAGCCAAAGGTGGTGTCTTTGAAGGCTCAGAAGAGGCTCTTTTTGATTCTTTTCCTCTCAAAGTGTGTCCTTTGCTCTCCTTTGGTTTTGGTTGAGGAGATTTGGAAGGACTACGCCCTGAAGACCCTTGAGTGGTCTTTTTTAGGGCCTTGTCAGGATGGTCCTCTGAGGAATGAGCCTGAGGAGATCTTGATCTTTTCTGAGATCTCCTTGACGAAGAGGAGGATATCACTAGAAACTACCTCCTTTCTGGCCTTAAACTTCTGAAGCCAAATAAAAAGGCTTCCCTCACAATCTCTAAGGGTCTTGCTAGAGAAAGTGCGACATACCTTGCAATCCTTTGCTTGGTGATCCGGATAAAGACAGTAAATGCAGTCTTCATGTGGATCATCAGTGTATAGTCTTTTTTTAGAGCAGGTGGCACATGCTCTAAAAAGACCCCTTTTCTCCTTTCCAGACATTCTCAAGGATGTAGATGAGAAATTGATGATAACATTCTCAAATCCACAAGAAGTAGAATGAAAATAAAGCTTCTACAAAGTTGGAAATCCAGAGTTTGAGCAGAGCTCAAAGGAGACTCCCTAGCACAACGTGCCGGTAGAAAACTGAGGGGCAGAAGGTTCTCTCAGGAGGGTTCTAGAGGGTGATTGGCTCTGATTGGACAAAGGTTATGGGTTGCAAAAGGGAATGGGCCTAAGGCCTTTTTTCAGTTAGCTATACTGCTAACCATTGCTTTTTTATATACCGGAGACTCCCGTCTCGAGGGCGGGGAAATGATTCAGGTATGTGAATCTATGAAAGCTCCAATACTGGAGTAATTGTAAATACCACCACCAGAAGAAAACTTTTTGAAACACAACCACAAATAATGGTTCAGATTACACCAAGTCAATTTGCCCTGAAGATAATCTCTTGGTGATACAGGGATTAGAAACGCATCAGCACTTTTTAGGACACCATGAAGGCTATGCATAAAATGTAGCCCTTAGGCATGTTAGGGATAATGAACTAAAAGTATATCCCACAAAGACCTTGAGCTTAGGCCCATGGTTCAAGAAACTCTAAAAAAGTCAGCTAAATAGATGCTAAAAGAGAGTTCCTATAAGATATGGATTTTGACAAAGTTTAGGTGTAATGTGACTGTTGCACTTCACTTTTCGATTAATGTGATTTATTGTACTTATTCATAGAACTTTGATTCATGTGATTTATTGTACTGGTTTACACAAATATTTGTTTTCATTTTATGTATTCATCTGTTATGATTAACAAGTGTATCTATTTATGTTTTGGCATGCATTTAAATGTCATGAAATAAGTAAAAAAGATTTTTGAGTAATGGCAAAAATAGCCAGGACTAAGATAAAGTACGTTTATTGGCCCCTTAATCTGTTAAAATAAATAGCAGGACCCACCATATTCTGAAATGGCAGTCACAAGAGATGTTTTTTTCTTGTGGCCAACAAGTGAGAGTCCTTGGACCTGATAGGGATATTAGGGGGCGGGGGAGCCCCCCTCATCCAATCTGATTTGCTTATTATGTAAAAAAAAATGATTTGCTGATAATCTCTGATTGACCTTATGCAATTACAACGGCCAAGAGACACAAAAGTAATACATCTTTAAAGTCTGCTAGCCAACTTATTTAAAGACTTATATCTCAAAAACAGATGTACAGATTTACATCAAGCCAACATAAGCATGCTTTGTGACTAAAGTTCTGTTTTCTTGCCAGGTTTTCTGTAATTGCTTTCAGCTGTTTTGGCTACAGGCACAAGCAATATTCCCTATTGGAGCTAAAAAGGGGAAATACATTGTCTTTTTAACCTTTGCCTCACTTACCTTTTTATCTAAGTAGACCAAGGAACTGCCAAAGTGCAGACTCATGCATAGGGGTCAAAAGTTAAAGGCAAATCAGAAACACACTTTTCAATGAAAAGTGCACCACAACTACGCAGTGCTGACTACTACTGAATGAAATATCTATCTATCTATCTATCTATCTATCTATCTATCTATCTATATATATATATATCTTCCTCAAAAATGCCCTGCATTTAGGAACACACTCCTCCAGCCAGTGATTTTTCCAAACCTTTATTTCAAAACAGACAGGAAATGTCACACCAATAATTGCTGTCCTCCTGCCTGACGCGTTTCAGAGCTTTGTGCTATTTCTTCAGAGGCATTTGAAAACACACATTATTCAGGCTGCCACAGTTCCCTGTGTGCTTCTGCATTTTTTTTGGCCTCCGGTGTGCCTTTCTTAGTGAATGTCATTATGATGCACACTGGAACTTGTGGTTTCACTCACGCCATTTTCTGCCCTCCAGTGGGTTGTGTGTGATTCAATCTGTACAGGACCGATAGCTGCCCTCCAGTGAGCCTCAGAGTGGCATTTCCTGTTATAAAATTTCGAGCTGGCTGCGCCGTCATGACATCCCCAAATAGTTCAGGAAAAACGGATCCCATTTAATTTTGAAGGGCGGTGCGTCTTCCTCACGGCTGGACCTGCCGTGTATAAATCTTCCTCAAAAATGCCCTGCATTTAGGAACGCACTCCTCCAGCCAGTGATTTTTCCAAACCTTTATTTCAAAACAGAGCAGGAAATGCCACACCGATAATTGCTGCCCAACCCACTGAGGACACTGTCAAATAAAAACACACCTGGCTGAAGTGAAAACCTGATGTCTGTTACTTCGAAGCCCATGAAGAAGAGGCGTATTAGCCTCGAAACGCGTCGGCTGCATGAAGAAAACGAATGGCTGCTGAGAGGCAGGCTGCGTGAGGCTTGACAATACCTGCTGGTATGGGGCGCTGCCGAGTGACCCTTTAAAATGCTTGGGGCAATTTGTTGGAATATATATATAGTTATAGCATCAGACTATTTATACATTGTTAGTCAGTAGATATATGCCGTTTTAGTCAACATTATGAACATTGCCTAAATTTGGGTTTTTTTCATTGTTGGAGCTATTCACCATTCAAAGATGGCGCTCATGAATTGTAGAGTTATCCGTTTTTTGTTTCATTTGTAATGCCTTATTTAACTTCCGCCTTGCCGTCGCCAGCTGACACTGACGAAGGCAAGTGCTGAAACGCGTCTGTTGTTTACGATTTGTGTGCAATAAACCGAGGAAAAGGTTTAACCTACTACGAGTGCTGATTCTTGCGGGTTTTCGGACCACAGAGCTTTAATATATTAAACGGCACGCCGCCGTTTGTATCGGCACCCACTCGGCTGAGTGCGGACTCCATATGGCGACACGGGACCTGAGAAACTAAGGAGAAGGAGAGCGCACCGCCAAGAGGAGTCGGCAGACCTGGACCAGTCCCGAGGAACACGGACCGCGATTGCAACTGCGTGTGACGAAGACGGACTGAGGGAGGTAGGAGACGCCCGACTTACTTTGAATCTACGGGCACGAGTGAAGTAGGACGCGCAACCAAGTTTAAAGAACTAGATTAACGTAATAAATGTTCCGCGACACAGCACGCCGGGAGGCGGCAAGTGGCATTTTTAAAGGGCGACCGGGGCCACAGGCACGAGACGCCACACAGGCAGTTGACACAGCACAATCTGCGCTCAAAAGCAAATACTATCAGCTTGAAAGACTATATGAGCGCGAAACGAGAAAGTGGTGGGAGGCCACCTCGCTGCAGCACTATGTAGAGGTGAAGCGGGTCCCACGCGGTCTCCGCATTTATACAATCCCAGCCTACAAAAACCCGGACCCTGAATTACTCAGCGAGTGGGCAGCGTACACTGCAGACTCTTCAGAAGGCATGCTGAGGCTTCTCATTAAGTTTGCGTGGAAAGACAGTGAGAAGGCATTACAGGACATTGAGGTGCTGGAAAAGGAGATCGTGGAATTGACTGATCAGGGGCAACTGGACACGGAGAAGGAGTCTATGAAGAAGAGATTGACTGGCTACGAGAAAAAGATACAACAGAGGAAACAACAGAAGTTTGAACGCGACGCTCGCGATTACGAGCAAGGAAGGATACTGACATTTGCCCGCAAGTACGACTCACCGCGCCGGGATCTGAGGGCAAGGCGACAGAAGCCAGAGGCTTCAAGAGAGACCTCAGAATCTGAGATAACGAGCGCTGAGCAGTCTGAAGAAGAACTAACAAGCGGGGGCCAACAAACGGGGCCAAGATGCGAGCCGCCTTCTTTTCGCGAGGAATGCGATCTAATCCGCAAGAACTGGCTGACGGATGGGAAAAAACGCCCTCCGGACCAATCCACAAACGCAAGCGGAGACGCATCACGAGGCGCGGAGGGAGAAGGCATAGGGAGAGGCACCAGAAAACTGAGGAACCGACAGGCCAGGAACAAGAGGAACTAACAGAGGATTTGAACATAACCAACCTCACACAAAGAACTCCTACAGCAGATGAAGAAAATGTTCTGAAATTGGGACTCACATTCTGCCCAACAGGCCACTACGAGTATGCACAAACTCGCATAGACTTGTTTTTATTTATCCGGAAACTCAAGCTCTGGAAGTATTTCAAACAAACAAAGGCCAATGTTGGTGGGCAGTACAACACAACTAGACCCTATGGATATGAGTATCAGAGATCTTGAAAGTATGGCCGTATTGGAGGACCTACTGGAAGAAAGTGGGGGCCCGATGTAGGTAAACGCGATTTTCCGATTTCAAAATACCGAGGCGGGCCGAATCGGTATTCTGAAATCGGAAAACGAGATGTAGGGGAAAAAAAGCGAATGAAAACCGAATCGGTCGGCATCGGTAATGAGAATCGGTACGTTCCGAATCGGCACGGTCCGAATAGGAAAGTACCGAATCGGCTAACAACGAATCGGAATTTACCGATTCGGCTAACACCGAATCGGATAGTCCCGAATCGGCGATCACCGAATCGGTAAAAGCCGATTCGGTAAAATCCGATTCGGCAATCAGAGATTCGTAGCCATGAAAACACACCCATGGCGAAAAAGCCCATAGGAATGCATTGAAGGAACCGAATCGGCTTTTACCGATTCGGATAATACCGATTCGGATTTTACCGAATCGGATATTACCGATTCGGTAAAAGCCGATTCGGCTAAAGCCGATTCAGCCAATGAGGTGGCTCCCCCTCCCCCACCCAAACAGGGAGTGGCAACCCTGGCAGGTGCAGCTAATTAAGAAGTTTCTGGAGAGCCAGCCTGAGCTCAACACTCACAGTTAGCAGCAGTGGGAGTAGGAGGTTGCCAACTGAACTGAACTGAGGAACATGGCAGAGCAGTCAGAAAGCCAGAAGTCCTCCCAGAAGAGGAAGCCGAAGTTCACCACCACCGAACTTCAGGTGCTGGTCGAGGAGGTGGTGAGGGTGCACCGCCAGCTGTTTGGCAAGCTGTCCCTCAACGTGCCAGACAGCACCAAGAGGAGGATCTGGGCCGACATCGCCCAGAAGGTGAATGCTGCGGGTGTCACCCCCAGGTCCGTAGAAGAACTAAAAAAGAGATTCTATGACATCCGCAGCCTCACAAAAAGGAAGATGGCTGAGATACAGAGGCAGGCTGGAGGCACTGGAGGAGGCAAGAACCCGGCGCCACCCCTCACCGAGCTGGAGGAACTGGTCTCCAGCACCATTGAGAGGGAGAGTGTCAGTGGAATCGGGACCCTGGACAGCTCTGCGAGGGCTACAGCTACAGGTAAGAAGCATGCGCATCATGACACACCCTACCAGACACCTCCCCATTAGACACAATGCATAGGCAAACCCCAGCACAGTACTGTCACCAACATACAAGAGACAAGCATCATGGTACATGTAGTCAGCAGAAGTTAGCTAAATATGGCAGTGCAGAATCACAAGACAGGAAACAGTGTGACACAGTGTAAGGAGATGCAAGGACATGTGGAATGCTATAATTGTACTGACTGTAATACATCGGCACTCAGTTTACAAATGCTTCTTTGTACCTAGGGGCCCCATCAGGCGGAACAACAGTGACATCAGCGGGAGCAGCAGCGTCCGACACTGCAGTCGCAGGGCCGAGCACCAGCCAGGCTGGCCAGGAGGAGGAGGAGGAAGGAGACACCCCAGGGCTAGGTATGGAGGGAGTCCTGGTCATTGACTTCGATGCACTGCACTCCCCAGAAATGGCCAGCACACCCCCCTTGCAGTTCTCCCCAGAGAACTCCCCTACAAGGGACACCATTCCGCCTACACCAGCTCCTGCCACAACCATGGCCTTGCCACCTGTTCAACCTGTCCTGGGAGCAGGGGCTCAGGGACCGGCCAGCTCCACACCCCCACCAGTGGCACCCCAGCCCACTCAGCAGCCCGGAAGCAGCAGTGCCTGGCGCCGTACCATCACCACCACTGCTACACCAGCACGGGAGGGCAGTGTATTCCTGGGCCTCGAGGGACAGATGGTGAAGATTCAGAGGCAACAGGCAAGATCCACTATGGCCTGCCAACGCCAGCTCCTGCAGCACAACATGCAGATGGGAGAGTTGGTCAAGGGATTCCAGTCCGTCGTGGAATCGAACAAGGAGGTGGCAGCAGGGTTAGGCAGGCTAACCACTGCCATCACCCACTCAACTAGCAGACAGGAGGAGCATGAGCTGGTGCGCAGGCGGGATGCCCGGGTGCTGAACCGCGCCATGGGCCGCCTTGCTGCGGCGACGGCACAACTGTGCCATCGCAGCGCCAACCAGGAATCTGTCCTTAGTCAGCATACAGCTGAGCTCACGAGGGGGATGGCCCGGATCACCACTGCTATGGAGGCCATGATTATTTCAAACACCGCCTCCAATCCTGCCCTGGACCTGGGTGATGCTGGGGACAGCAGCAGCCGCAGCAGCCCGGCCAGCGCTGCGTCTGAGCCACGGAGGAGCACCAGGCGCTCCGCTGATGCTGCTGGGCATTCAGAGGGGGCTGAGGGACACCCCAGTGGGTCTGGCAAGCGGGCAAAGAAATAGCCTTGCAAGGGCGGGTGAGGCAACCTGAACCTTGGACTTTATTTTATTTCCCATACACCATTTTTTGTTGCACATCAGTGCCGTAACTGTGTTGCAACACAATTAAAATTTGCTTTTTTCCAATCAACATTTTGCTGTCTTTGCATCTGTACTCAGTCAGAAATAGTTCTCAGTTATCTCCTCACGTCTGTATCTGCCATCACTTGGCGTACACACCCCAGCTGGCTGTGTCAGTGGCACAGCTTCGTCGTCGTCATGGTCCTCGTAGTCAGACAACTCCACCTCAGTGCCCTTCTTCACCGCAAGGTTGTGTAACATTGCACATACTGCTATGATCTTGCAGCAGGTGATGGGGGTATACTGCCTTGCACCTCCACTCTTGTGCAGGCATCTAAATCTACTTTTCCAGATGCCAAAGGTCCGTTCAACAACATTCCTTGTGCGTATGTGGGCCCGGTTATACCTCCTTTGGCTGGGTGTGGAGGGGTTGAGGTAGGGGGTGAGTATGAAAGAGCGGAGGGCATATGCACTGTCGCCTGGAAGAGAAAGGGGTCACATTAGACCCATGCATACATGTATTCCACCTACCTACTAAGTGTTATGGGGGTCTGATGATGTGTCTCACCTAGGAGGTATCCTTCTCCAAATTCGCCAGCCATCAGCCGTGCATATATGCCACTCTGTTGGAAAATATAGGAGTCATGGGTACTCCCTGGAAATTTTGCTACCAGGTCTGTGATGGTGCACTTTGCATTGCAGATCACCTGCACGTTGATGGTGTGTGTAGACTTGCGATTGCGGTATATGTATTCGGTGTCCGCTGGTGGGCAAATCGGAATGTGCGTGCCATCTATGCAACCGATGATTTGGGGAAATTGTGCCATCTGGTAGAAGTCAGCTTTGGTTTGTAGCAGTTCTGCGTGGGTTGCAGGGAAAGAGATGCATTGGTCCATCCTGTGTATCATGGCGTCAAGGAATGTGTGGAAGAACCTTGACAGGCTTCTCTGGCTCACCCCTCCTGCTGCTGCTACACCACTTTGATAGCTGCCAGACGCTAGAAGGTGTAGGCTGCATAGCACCTGGATGTGCGCAGGGATGGCGTGTGCCCTTGGGGTGTGGTGGTCCAAGAATGGCTTGAGATCCCTGATGAGCTCAAGTATGGTGTCAGAGTCCAGCCTGTATCTCTGTAGTATTTCTGCCTCTGTGAGCATGAACAGGGTTATCCTCTGTCTGTAGACCTGTTCATTTCGTAGCCATTCCCTCTGTCCTTCCTGCTGTAGCCGTAGCCGCCTCGCAATGACATAGAAAGCTGCCATCCTGCAAGTTGCAATGCATTTTGGGACTGTTTATATGGGTTGGAGTTGGTTACCACCTGATTGCAATCCATGGTAAATACCGAGTGATTTCTACCGATTTTGAGCCGATTTCGGTGTTTCTGTGCCTCCCTACATCTCCCCAACTGTCGGAATCGGGGAATTTCCCGATCGGCGATTCATACGAATCGGCATGTTTTCCGAATCGGCTCATGTCCGAATCGGTCTTTCTACCGATTCGGTACATGGACCGATTCGGTGATTTTCCGATTCGGTGTCACTAACGATTCGGTACATGGACCGAATCGGTGATTTTCCGATTCGGTGTCACTAACGATTCGGTACATGGACCGAATCGGTGATTTTCCGATTCGGTGTCACTAACGATTCGGTACATGGACCGATTCGGCCTTTGCATCCGATTCGGTGTTTTTCCGATTCGATACATATCCGATTTTCGGTATGTACGTATCGGATTCTTTCCCATTCGGTACTCATTCCGATTCGGTTTTCTATCCGATTCTTTATGTTTTTGGTTCCCTACATCTCGATGGCTGTTTACCGATCGGTAAGGGCCAAAAATCGGTATTTTCGGCCGTTACCGATCGGTAACGCCCTACCTACATCGGGCCCTGGATCACAGGTGGTACCACCAGTAGATGTAGTAGGGAGAGGTACATCTATAGGTATAATCCAAATAGGGGAGCACAGTGCCTTCAAACCAACCTCTCGTTTCCTCCCGCAAACACCAACAGATGCAGTGGATGTTTTCTCAGACGCAGTTAGCCATGACTTGCAAGAGTTATCCAAAAAAGAAGAGTCCCGAAAGGGGGACATTAAGTGGAATCTCTCATTTCAACAGCGGGTCGCTGTGTCGAATCTCGAACAAGATGACTCAATCGTTATTAAGCCTTCGGATAAAGGCGGAAACGTAGTCATCCAGAGCCGTGAAAACTACAGCAAAGAAGCCCTACGACAGCTACAGGACCGCGACAACTACATGCCAACAACGGAATATGAATATCAGGAAAGCATTCGTAAATATCATTCCCTTATTGAATACTGGTGTGGAAAGGGAATACTGGGAAGGGAGGAATATCTATTCTTGCAGAATAAGCAGCCGAGACTGCCCAGTTTTTACCATCTCCCAAAAGTACATAAGGACGCCACACAGCCACCAGGGAGACCAATTGTGTCATCCATTGGAGGAATAACCGAAAAGATGTCAAAACTTATTGACTCATTTCTGGCCCCATGGGTGAATCAGTTAAGCTCTTATACAAAAGATACAAAGGACTTCCTCAGGCAGATACAAGACGTGGAATGGGAGGACGATCTGGTGATGGTAACAATGGATATCTCCAGTCTCTATATGAGCATCAGACATCTTGATGGGATCACAGCAGTAAAAACATTCTTGAACCTACGACCGGCCCACTACCTGGAGCATAGCAGAATGATCTTGGACTTTATGTCTTTCTGTTTTAATAATAACATCTTTATTTTCCAGAATCAACGGTATAGACAGGTCAGGGGGACCGCCATGGGCACCTGCTTCGCCCCCAGCTATGCGAATTTATTCATAGGCTGGTGGGAGAAGCAGGTGGCCTGGGCGGATGATAAAATCGATTGGGTCGATAAGGTGATATGCTGGAGAAGGTATATCGACGACCTCTTCCTTATCTGGAGAGGGTCGGAATCCTCAGCAATGGAATATATAAAGGCCCTTAATCAGAATGATCTGAATCTGCAATTTACTTATCATATGAGCAAGAAAGAAGTCAGCTTTCTAGACCTAAGGGTTTTCGTTGATTCAGGCACCATACAGACCGCTCTCTTTAGAAAAGAGACGGCAGGAAACTCCGTCTTACATGGACGAAGCAGTTAAGAGTATCCCCTATGGGGAACTGTTGAGGATAAAGCGCAACAGTTCCCTGGAGAAAGATTTTACAGAGGCCGCAGGCAGAAGCGTAAAACGCTTCAAATCCCGGGGTTATTCTGGTACTGTACTCCGACTGGCAGAAGAGAAGGCGTAAGCCATTGATAGGAAAACCCTATTGACTGAGAAAAAAACGGAACCAACCAAAGGTGGTAGTGGCATTATTAGACTAACAAAAATATTCGGTGGCAGCAAATAAAGTCAGAGCCATAATGTCCAAAAATTGGGGGATTCTAAAATCTGATTCCATAATTGGTAAAGATTTGTAAAAACGTCCAATGATAACATTCAGGAAAATAAGATCACTGAAAGACAGGCTAGTCACAAGCCATCTATCTAGTGAGAAACCTAAAGGAGACCTGCACGCCATGCATGGGTCATACCCATGTGGGAAATGCAAGGCCTGCAGCAACAGCCATAGGGTACTTGCTTACCAGGTACCACATAAGGACTCTAAGATTAAAATCAACAAGTTTATCACCTGTTCCACCACATTTGTGGTGTACTGTCTAAATTGTCCCTGCGAACTTCGGTACGTAGGAAGTACCACCAAGGCAGTCAAGTTGAGAATCCTTGAGCATCAGAGGGCCATCATGAACAAGGATGAAAACTACCCGATGGCTCGGCATTTTGCCACTCACCATAATAGTGATAGGACATTACTCAGCTTCTTTAGTTTGGATTGTGTCCCACAAGATATAAGAGGTGGGGATCTGAAACGGAAGCTCAGGAGATTAGAGTCAAGGTACATCATAGATCTCCAAATGAAGTCACCAGAGGGACTCAATGCAGGGGAGGAATTATTATCGCATTTATAATAACAGCAATTGAAAGTACATGTGTTGAACTTTGTCACTGCTTGAGAATTGATCTACCTTTACAAATGCTTTAAGAAATCTAGTTGGTAGCTAGTTTTGACCCTTTATGATGAATTTAATGTTTAGCAGTTAATTTGATAGTGTAGCACAGGGATATTGGTGATTATGAGTTGTAGTTTCACTTAGTTGGCCATTCAGGCCTTAATGATTAATTAATTTATCAGGGGTCACATTGAACACAATTTTTCCTTTGAAACCTGTTACCACTGGATATATTGATTATTAGTGCATTGTGAATCATGTTGATTTAACTGAATTTTGGTTCTATAATTGAGAACCCCTATGAATTTAGCCCATCTATGGGCTTAATTGTTAGCATCAGACTATTTATACATTGTTAGTCAGTAGATATACGCCGTTTTAGTCAACATTATGAACATTGCCTTCATTTGTTTTTTTTTCATTGTTCGAGCTATTCACCATTCAAAGATGGCGCTCATGAATTGTAGAGTTATCCGTTTTTTGTTTCACTTGTAATGCCTTATTTAACTTCCGCCTTGCCGTCGCCAGCTGACAGTGACGAAGGCAAGTGCTGAAACGCGTCTGTTGTTTACGATTTGTGTGCAATAAACCAAGGAAAAGGTTTAACCTACTACGAGTGCTGATTCTTGCGGGTTTTCAGGCCACAGAGCTTTAATATATATATATGTATATATATATATATATATATATATATATATATATATATATATATCTACTGGTGGTCACCAGTGGGTAGTTATAGTTAGGAACTAATTTTCAAACAAAGAGCATATTTTCATTTTTTCATTTGCCAATAACTTTGCCGTCATTTCACAAATCCTCGCAACTTTTTCAATACTAGTTCCACGCTTAATTCTTCTGCTGTTTTGAAAGTGTCAGGGTGATCCGTCAAGCGGGGGACAGGAAAAGTGGGGGTCCCAAAACGCCTTTTCCCCATGTTAATTTCAATGGGAAACTTTAGACACGGCTACAGCCGGAACTGCAGAACAGAATTACATCACATTTGGCAGAAAGGTAGCTTTTGGTCCAGAAAGCAACCTTTTTGTAAATTGGTGTAAATCCATTCAGTAGTTTTTGAAATATTAAATAAAATCCAAATTTGTATATATAGGGATCTGGAGGATCAGCGACCCCTTCCGATCTCATGCTGAGATCTGATTGGCTGCCAACACTTCAAAGCAGGAATTGTTGGCAGCCATCTTTAGACTTGACTTTAACGAGTCCCAGAAAAAACATTTTAAAAAAAGAAAAGGGGTCAGGGTAGAAATACCCTGCACCACCAGCACCGCTCTCGGGCCACATGTCACCAATTATTTGGGGGCTGGTTTGGACCCCCCGCCTGTGCCCCGGGACCACCACCTCCCTGGGCACAATCAATTTGCGTTGGGGGCCTCAAGGTCCCCCCGCCCTGGGGACCACCTCACCCCTGGGGCCAACTTTCTTCAAAAGATGGGACGGGGGGCGTGCGCCCCCCCCCCCCGGGACATTCTCGGCCCAGGGGTTTGCCGCCATCCTGGGGCTGTCCCAACATCAAGAAAGGCGAGGGGCCGTGCGGCACCCCTCCGGGAGCCAAAGATGGCCCTGGGGACCGCCACTCCCCTACTTTGTCCTGGGAAACCCACCCCTAGGACAATGCTGTTTGCTATGGCTTGGCGGGAGCTTTACCACTTGTGCCAAGCCACAGCAAACTCTGCTCTGTGTCCAGCAAGCGAGGTCATGAAATATGGTCTCGTTTGGAAGCGGAGTCATATTGCTTTTACAGAGAGGGAGCTGCATATTTAGCCCTCCTCCGCCCTTTCAAAAAGGCATGGTCTTGGGGATGGGGTCTGTGGAGCCCAAATCACTCAGGAAAGAGGGGCCACAAATCATTGAAGACATCATCCACAGGACCACTCACACACCCACTTACATCCTCATACAACCTCTCGTACACCAACTCCCACACAACCACTCGCATACCCTTTCACAAATCCATACCAGTACTCACGCACAGCCACACTCCACCATAGAGGCACTCACAACCCACTCACTTGTACAGCCATTCACACAACCATTCACTCACCCATAGAGCCACTCATAGAGCCAGTCACTCAACCATACAGCTACTCACACACCCACTTATTTACCTACACATTCACTCACACATCCACTCACTCACCCATACAGCCTCACAAAACAGTCACTCATTCACCCATACAAGCACTCCCACACTTACTCAAACACCCACAAAACCACTTACATACCAAATGGTTCATCAATACAAGCCCTCACACATCCGCTCACCCATAGAGACATTCACACAGACACTTACTCACTAATACAGCCACCCCCACCAACTCACTTAAGCAAGCACCTGCTCAAATATTTTCTCACTCACCCATTCAGCCACTTGCACACTGAGTCACTCACCCACACAGCCATTCAGACACCCACTCACTCACGCATACAGTCACTACACACCCACATACCCACCCATAGACCAACTCACACTACCACTTAGTCACTCACACCCACTCACTCACCAACACAGCCATTCACACAGCATCTCACTCACCCACACAGCTTCTCACACACCCACTTATACACCCATTCAGCCACGTACACACCATACACACAAGGATACATACATTCACACAGCCACTCACATAATATATGTTACTAGTAGCACCAGGGAGCAGTAGTGCACCTGGTATACTAATGTAACATTTGTAGTGGGTTACTATATAACACCCAGAAACTCTTAAAAACACACTCACTTGAGAGGTCATCAGTGTTGTCATTTGAGATGTCATTAGTGATGTAATCACTGAATCACTGACCATGTCATGAATAATGTAATAAGTGAGGTCATAAGCAGTGCAGTGTCGGGCCTAAGTTATAGTTAGATCAGATAACTATGATTGCTGCATTTCACTGGCTTGTATGAGTGAAATCTGAGCCCAACTATAACGCCCCAGTAACCTTTATTTTGTTATATATATATATATATATATATATATATATATATATATATATATATATATATATATATATATATATATATATATATATATATATATATATATATATATCACACTGCTCATGTGCAGAGATACAGAGATGTTTGTTGTTACTGCTCAAAGATAAAGATTGGGGGGCATATTACCAAGCATAAGCGATAATTATCGCTATGCTTGGTTAGCGGCAATAATTTTATCGCTGTGCTTCGCCGATTTTTATCGCTTAGGAGCCTTGCTATTATCAAGGTTTATCTCCTAAGCGATAAAAATCGGCCGAAATGCATGAATATCGCTGAAAAGTCAGCAATATTCATGCATTACCGAGCTAATGCTCTTAGCCATGTTATCCACCTACCATTGGATAACATGGCTAAGAACTGCTCAGGGCAGGCGTTAACTTTTGGAGATATTCACGCTTAGCGCAAATATTTCCAAAAGTTGGTAATCGGAGATAGCGATGTTGGCGACTGTTTTCAGTCGCTAACATCTTGGCACGCCCACTTTGCATGTCATTAGCGATAATTATCGCTGACATGCAAAGTGGGCCCCTAAATGCCCGCTATCACCTACAAGCTGTCGCTAACTGGTGTTAGCGACAGCTTGGTAATAGGGCGATGAAATTATCGCCGCATTAGCGGGAAAAAAACCCGCTAATGCGGCGATAATGGCCCTTGGTAATATGCCCCTGGGTGCTCTGTCCCTGCTCACAAACACGTTACAGACCGGGCGCTGTCACTTCACAGAGATACACACAGGGCTTTGTGTTGCACAGGCATACTGGTGTGTGCACTGTTCCCACTCTGTCATTATGCAGGGTCCTGTCGCATTCAGAGACACAGGAAGGGCTCTGTTGCTGCAGTGTTTACCTTCAGAGTGGTCTCTGCCATTGTACAGCCATGAGGCAGGGCTCGGCCTCTGGATACAGGCACTTCTCAGCTGTGTGCACAGATGCACTTGACAGGACCCCACACCAAGAACCAGGCAGGCAATGAGGCGGTGCTCAGGCTCCCCGGCCCCTTTAAGGCACAGCACATGTCGTGACAAGGCTCGTGGTGAGTGGGCGGGAGATGTCCCTTATTGCAAGTGACAGGATGCGAAGCTGTTCGCTACAAATCAAGGCGGAATCATGAGACGTGTGTCTGCCTGCCTCGTGCTTGAGAGTGCAGTGACCTGAAAGGCAACAGGTCTACAAGCGAGAGCCTTACTGGCATCTGTGAGCAGCCTGGAAACAAGGGCACGTCTCCTCCTGGCACACTCAGGCGAGGGCTGAGGGTAAGCATGTGCAGCCCCTTCCAACCACACACAGGCGAGGGCTCGGCACATACAGCGCCTCCTTGGCACGCACAGGCCAGGGCTGATGGGCTCAGTGCATGCAGTCCATCCCTGGCAGGCACAGGCCGGGGCTGATGGGCTCAATGCACGCAGTCCATCCCTGGCACGCACAGGCCAGGGCTGATGGGCTCAGTGCATGCAGTCCATCCCTGGCAGGCACAGACCAGGGCTGATGGCCTCAGTGCATGCAGTCCATCCCTGGCAGGCACAGGCCGGGGCTGATGGGCTCAGTGCATGCAGTCCATCCCTGGCACGTACAGGCCAGGGCTGATGGGCTCAATGCATGCAGTCCATCCCTGGCAGGCACAGGCCAGGGCTGATGGGCTCAGTGCATGCAGTCCATCCCTGGCAGGCACAGGCCAGGGCTGATGGGCTCAGTGCATGCAGTCCATCCCTGGCAGGCACAGGCCGGGGCTGATGGGCTCAATGCACGCAGTCCATCCCTGGCAGGCACAGGCTAGGGCTGATGGGCTCAGTGCATGCAGTCCATCCCTGGCAGGCACAGGCCAGGGCTGATCGGCTCAGTGCATGCAGTCCATCCCTGGCACGCACAGGCCAGGGCTGATGAGTCCATCCGTGGCAGGCACAGGCCAGGGCTGATGGGTTCAGTGCATGCAGTCCATCCCTGGCAGGCACAGGCCAGGGCTGATGGGCTCAGTGTATGCAGTCCATCCCTGGCAGGCACAGGCCAGGGCTGATTGGCTCAGTGCATGCAGTCCATCCCTGGCACGCACAGGCCAGGGCTGATGGGCTCAGTGCATGCAGTCCATCCCTGGCACGCACAGGCCGGGGCTGATGGGCTCAGTGCATGCAGCCCATCCCTGGCAGGCACAGGCCAGGGCTGATCGGCTCAGTGCATGCAGTCCATCCCTGGCACGCACAGGCCAGGGCTGATGAGTCCATCCGTGGCAGGCACAGGCCGGTGCTGATGGGCTCAGTGCATGCAGTCCATCCCTGGCACGCACAGGCCGGGGCTGATGGGCTCAATGCATGCAGTCCATCCCTGGCAGGCACAGGCCAGGGCTGATGGGCTCAGTGCATGCAGTCCATCCCTGGCAGGCACAGGCCAGGGCTGATGGGCTCAGTGCATGCAGTCCATCCCTGGCAAGCACAGGCCGGTGCTGATGGGCTCAGTGCATGCAGTCCATCCCTGGCACGCACAGGCCGGGGCTGATGGGCTCAATGCATGCAGTCCATCCCTGGCACGCACAGGCCAGGGCTGATGAGTCCATCCCTGGCAGGCACAGGCCAGGGCTGATCGGCTCAGTGCATGCAGTCCATCCCTGGCACGCACAGGCCAGGGCTGATGGGCTCAGTGCATCCAGTCCATCCCTGGCACGCACAGGCCAGGGCTGATGGGCTCAGTGCATGCAATCCATCCCTGGCAGGCACAGGCCAGGGCTGATGGGCTCAGTGGATGCAGTCCATCCCTGGCAGGCACAGGCCAGGGCTGATGGGCTCAGTGCACGCAGTCCATCCCTGGCAGGCACAGGCCGGGGCTGATGGGCTCAGTGCATGCAGTCCATCCCTGGCACGCACAGGTCAGGGCTGATGGGCTCAGTGCATGCAGTCCATCCCTGGCAGGCACAGGCTAGGGCTGATGAGTCCATCCCTGGCACGCACAGGCCAGGGCTGATGGGCTCAGTGCATGCAGTCCATCCCTGGCACGCACAGGCCAGGGCTGATGGGCTCAGTGCATGCAGTCCATCCCTGGCAAGCACAGGTCAGGGCTGAAGTATCACCAGGTACACTCATGCAAGAGCTGCGGGGTCTCCAGGTGCAGCCCCTCCCTGGCACACTCAGGCGAGGGCTTGACACATACAGTGCCTCCCTGGCACGTACAGGCCAGGGCTGATGGGCTCAGTGCATGGAGTCCATCCCTGGCATGCACTGGTCAGGGCTGAAGTATCACCAGGTACACTCAGGCCAGGGCTGCGGGGTCACCAGGTACAACCCACCCTGGCACATTCAGGTGGGTGCTGGAGTGTCACTGCATACAGTGCCTTCCTGGCAGCGGAGGGCTGGAGTATCACCAGGTACAGCCCATTCATGGCAAGCGAGGGCTAGAGAATCACCAGGTGCAGGCCCTCCCTGGCACACTCTGGCGAGATCTGGAATATCACCAGGTGCAGCCCCTCCCTGGCACACTCAGGCGAGAGCTGGAGTATCACCAGTTATAGCCTCTCCCTGGCTCACTCAGGCATGGGCTGGAGTATCACCAGGAACAACCTCTCCCTGGCTCACTCAGGCGAGGACTGGAGTATCACCAGGTACAGCCTCTCCCTGGCTCGCGAGGGCTGGAGTATCACCAGGTGCAGCCCCTCCCTGGCACACTCAGACGAGAGCTGGAGTATCACCAGGTATAGCCTCTCCCTGGCTCACTCATGCATGGTCTGGAGTATCACCAGGTACAGCCTCTCCCTGGCTCACTCAGGCATGGGCTGGAGAATCACCAAGTACAGCCTCTCCGGGGCTCACTCAGGGATGGGCTGGAGAATCACCAGGTGCAGCCCCTCCCTGGCACACTCAGGCGAGAGCTGTAGTATCACCAGGTGCAGTCTCTCCCTGGCACACTTAGGCGAGAGCTGGAGTATCACCAGGTATAGCCTCTCCCTGGCTCACTCAGGCATGGGCTGGAGTATCACCAGGTACAGCCTCTCCCTGGCTCACTCAGGCATGGGCTGGAGTATCACCAGGTATAGCCTCTCCCTGGCTCACTCAGGCATGGGCTGGAGTATCACCAGGTATAGCCTCTCCCTGGCTCACTCAGGCATGGGCTGGAGTATCACCAGGTGCAGTCTCTCCCTGGCACACTTAGGCGTGAGCTGGAGTATCACCAGGTATAGCCTCTCCCTGGCTCACTCAGGCATGGGCTGGAGTATCACCAGGTACAGCCTCTCCCTGGCTCACTCAGGCATGGGCTGGAGTATCACCAGGTACAGCGTCTCCCAGGCTCACTCAGTCATGGGCTGGAGTATCACCAAGTACACAATGTGGGTAACATCCTGGACAGTAAGAGTCGCTATAGGTGAATGAAGAATGTGTTATTCAGAAATTATATACATAAAATATCAAGCAAGTAAGGGCAGTACAAAATGATCTGTTTTATTTAAAATGTAGCAAATATCAACAGTGTGAAATCAAGGTAAGACAATTAATTTTTGCGAAAAAAGTATACAGTACACAATTATAACAATTGGTTAAAACAGTTTATTTCTATAATCCAATAATTAACAGTATGGCAAAACTTAATATAATTTGACCCGCGTTTCGGCGTGTGGAGAAACCTTCGTCAGGAAATCAAGCCAGAGATTCCTGTATCTATGAAGACATGGAGCCTAGAAAGACGTTGAACAGATAATCCTTCTGTTTGGGGGAATCTATAGTATTCTAATGGACACTAAGGGTCAGAATCTACATCTTTAAGATGTCATTGAAGCTCTTCATACATCCACTCTTGGGGTGAAGGTCAATGGCAATTTGATGATCAATAAACATCAAGGAGATGAAGTTCATAAGATGTCTGAGTGGGCATCATAGATCTTGTATTTCATAAAGGCTCTAGGTTCCTTATGTCTAGAGATAGCAACAGGTAATTTTATAAGGAGGTACAAGTGTAATGGATATTCGAACAGGATTCTTATATAGCACAACAACAATTTTGCAGCAGATATTTCATTTATGACTTTGGGGAATCCAAGAGTCAAGAGGTACGTCACATGGACAACGATAGGTATCCTGATATGGAGCTTCAAAAAGCGCCTGATCTCTACTCGTGTCGGAAAGATCCTTAATGGGACCAAGTACAGCCTCTCCTTGGCTCACTCAGGCATGGGCTGGAGAATCTTAGTGGAGCGGGTAGTAAACACTGTTACTCCCTAACCTGATGCACTGGAGAATCACCAAGTGCAGCCTCTCCCTGGCACATTCAGGTGAGGGCCGAAGTATCACCAGGTGCAGCCTGTCCCTGGCTTGCGAGGGCTGGAGTTTCACTAGGTACAGACCCTTCCTGGCAGGCGTGGGCTTGAGTATCACCAGGTAGAGTCCCTCCCTTGCACACTTATTAAGCATGGGCCGATTTCACGGATTCACGATCCGCGAATTTGCAGATTTGCGTATTCGTGGATCAGCAAAATCCGCAAATATGCGGATTCGCGGATTTTGCGGATTTTTTAAATGGGGGGGGGGTCTTCTGTGCGAGTTCAAGTGCCTCTTGTGTGTATAAATGTCAGAGACCGATCAGAGCAGCAGATGAAGAGAAAGAAGCTCCTAGTCACAGGAACAGCACGAGGATTGCGCTCGTGAAAGTCAAGGATACAAAGGCCTCTATCCAGCATCACAGCTGATTTTCGATGGTAGATTTGGGAAGAAGGCACACCTGCCCAGCCTCGACGACGCTCACGATTGTTTTTGGGCTGATGAATGCGTCACTGAATTTGAGCTTCAACTAGTTCCAGCGACCATGTGTGTGTTACTATGCAATCGCACCGAGTTCAAGTGCCTCTTGTGTGTATAAATGGTCAGAGACCGATCAGAGCAGCAGATGAAGAGAAAGAAGCTCCTGGTCACAGGAACAGCACAAGGATTGCGCTCGTGAAAGTCAAGGATACAAAGGCCTCTATCCAGCATCACAGCTGATTTTCAACTGTAGATTTGGGAAGAAGGCACACCTGCCCACCCTCAACGACGCTCACGATTGTTTTTGGGCTGATGAATGAGTCACTGAATTTAAGCTTCAACTAGTTCCAGTGGCCATGTGTGTGTTACTATGCAATCGCACCGATGTGCGCAGGGGTCCCTTGAGTGAGCTGTCCATCTTCCTGTAACTATTTTAGGATGGTGCCGGCAAGCTGCCAGCGCCATCCTAAAATAGTTACTAAATTAGCTTCATCAGGAAGCACTAATAGATAAAATAAAGCAGGTGCTCGAGCACCTGCTTTATTTTATCTATTAGTGCTTCCTGCTGAAGCTAACTTAGTAACTATTTTAGTGCTCACCCGATCGATGGGTGAGCACCAGAGTCCTCCGGGGCCCCGTGGGGGATTATGGCCGAAACGAGCAAGGGTCTCCCCGCCAGAGGGGCCAGGGTAGATGTTGTAAATGAAGCCAGTAGACAGAAGTAAGGCTTAATACTTATTTATTAAGCACCATAGAGAATAACTGGTGTTCCCATCAGAAAGCAGGGAGCTAACTGACAGGGCAGAACACAGGAGAAGATGACATCAGGGAAAATGGAATGCAGGACTTAAAGAGGTACAGAGAAACATAAGTGCAGAGAATACAACATATCCTCTTCCCTTCATATGGAGAAACACAAAAAAAACGAAAGTGAGTCTAAAAAAAAACATGATAAGAACATGCTCTTCGTTACAGAGAGAGACCTTACTTACAAACAAAGTCACGTAAATAACCTGGAGGTCTTCTCACTCTCTGAATTCTACTAGCACAAGACTCATTGGTACTACTGGCACTAGGCTCATTGGTTCTCACCGGTTCTCGCTCGGCTTTTTTATACAGTGCCACACGCCTCAAGTTCCAACTCTCACCGTTAAATAAAGTGACAAATCTTTTATGGACAGACTTGACCTTAAATGGTCCCCTGAACTTCGTTAGTCCGACACCCACTCGACCCGGTTTGACTTTCACCCAATCATTCACAGCAAATTTACACGCGCCATCTGATTCACGTACGGTGTCAGGCTCACCAGGACCAGCAGGAAGGTCAGCGTTCAGATATTCTTTCATCCACGCAGCCACTAGTTTAGTACCCGCTGAACGTCCCCTCATGACAGAAAACGGGATCAAACCGGTCACACCATTTTCAGTAGTCCTGTAGGCCCAAACCAGGTCATTAACCAAACTCTTCACATCCATTCTGGAAGAAATCGCCATTTGAATGGCACCTTTAACCATGCGGTTTGCCCTCTCCACTATGCCATTTCCCTGGGGGTTGTAAAGTGAGGTCCTTGAGTGAACAATACCGCACCTTCCCAAGAAATTAGCCATCTCTAGGGAGGTGAGCTGCGTCCCATTATCGGTAATGATCCTTGTGGGAAAACCTTCCTCTCTAAAGATCTCACTCAGCACAGCAATAGTGTTGCTCGTAGTGATCTCCTTCATGAATTTGACTACCAACCACTTGGAAGAGACATCAACTACTACCAACCCAAACCTCATATCTTGATTCAACTGGTAGAACGGGCCAATAAAATCAAGACATATGGTGTGCCAAGGACACCCGGGATCTACTATTGAGCCACAACCAGTATGGCTACCCACTTTAAGTCTCTTCTCGCTTTCCAAGCAATCGGTACATCTCTCCACCCACTGCGAGATTTCGGAGTCCATTCCGGGCCACCAAAAATTCTCCCTAATTCTCCTCTTGGTAAGGGACTGCCCTAAATGACCCTCATGGGCCAGCTTAAATAAAGTAAATCGCACTTCTTGTGGAGGAATGAATTTGTCGTCCATCAAAATCATGAATCCATCTTTGTCCAAGATAGACAATTGTTCCAGAACCTTTAAATAAGGACGAAGTGCAGGAGATAAGCAACTCTCTCTCCTTGGACCCTTCGCTATCAGGTCTTTGACTTCACACAACACCACATCTTTAGCCATAGATGTATTCCACAAACTTCTACTAATTGCCCCAGCACACATATCTACAACTTCATCCACAGCGGCAACAGAGCCCTCTGAGTTGAGAGATTCTACTCCTAACTTGTCCACCCTCTCCCAAGGTAGTGGAAGTCTAGAGAGTCCATCCGCCTGGCAATTCTTCCAACCGGGAATATATTCCACAGTGTACAAGTACTCTTGGATCCTGGCAGCGAGTCTAGCTAACCTGGCAGAACCCTTGCCAGCGCCGCCAGGCGAAAGTATTTTAACTAGGGGTTTGTGATCTGTCAATAACGTGAACTTGAACCCCCACAGATACATCCTATAATACTCGCAACCCCATGCTGCGGCTAGAGCTTCGCGCTCGATTATAGAGTAATTCCTCTCAGCTGTAGTGAGTGTTCTTGAGGCAAACGCTACAGTTTTAAGACCAGAATCGTGTACTTGAGCCAGAACCGCACCAACACCCACAGCACTCGCGTCTACTGTCAAAACTGACCTGCGGTTGGTGTCGAACGGTGTCAAAATGCCTGCCTCGCAGATTTCCACCTTGATTCTTTTAAAACACTCGTCTTGTTCCACACCCCACACAAACTTGCATCCACTCCTCAACAGCACCTTGATCTTTTCGGTTTTCTCTGCAAAATCCCTTACAAACTTAGCGTAGTACTCGATGAGGCCGAGGAAAGACCTCAACTGATCTTTATCGCACGTAGGTGGTGCATTTCTAATGGAGTCTAATAAGTCTCTCTTGGGTTTTACCCCGTCAACAGACAATGTATACCCAAGATATTCAACCTCCTCCACTGCAAATTTACATTTCTCTTTCTTGAGAGTCAATCCTGCCTGTTCCATCCTCTCCAAAACGGTCTTCAAGATCACATTGTGTTCTTCAACAGTCGCTCCAAATATCAGGACATCGTCCTGAAAATACACTACATTGTTCACGCCTTTTAGTACAGCACCCATCGTCCTTTGAAATACCCCAGCTGCAGAGGCGAGTCCAAAAGGCATTCGTGTAAATTGGTATATTCCTTCGGTTGTTATGAACGCTGTCAGTGCTTTTGAGTCCTGGTGTAGTTTTATTTGATGATAGGCGCTGCGAAGGTCCAACTTGGAAA
This sequence comes from Lissotriton vulgaris, assembly GCF_964263255.1. Lineage (NCBI taxonomy): Eukaryota > Metazoa > Chordata > Amphibia > Caudata > Salamandridae > Lissotriton > Lissotriton vulgaris. Next base: position 19,008,924 of record NC_141700.1, read on the forward strand.
AATACTTTCCACCTTTTAGTGACAGGACCAACTCATTGATGTTCGGTAAGGGGAAGTTGTCTACTACAATGTTTTGGTTCAGGGTGCGAAGGTCCACACAAAAACGAAATTTTCCATCGGATTTGGTCGTAATAACTACGGGGGAAATCCAGGGTGACGTTTCGATCTGCTCTATCACACCCTGATCTAGCATTTCTTCCAACATCTTCTTCACTTCCTCACGTGCAATGAATGGAACCTTTCTCACTTTGTGTTGCATGGGTATGGCATCATCCCGCAAAACAATTTTATGCACATAACCCCTTAACTCTCCTATATGCTCATCAAACAGACCATTCATCCCTTCAACTATCGCATCTGTGGTTATGCTATCTACCACCATCACTTGTTGTGCTGCTCTAGGATTTATTATTATTCCGAGGTCATACTGTTGCCCCCATCCCAAAATTGCAGGACCAGATTTGGCTACATACACCTTTCCTTCGGCTGAGCGATCCTTGAATGATATTACACACACCATAAACCCAATCACATCTATACTTTCACCCTGATAACCACAGGCATTAATGTCACTAGCAGATAGCTGCACATCCTTCCAATTTGCTAAAAACATATCCTTGGGAATGATGGTCCATAAGGATCCAGGGTCAACCATCAGCTGGACCTCAATTTTATCAATAAGGAACAGGGCTTTTGGTCTGAATCTCCTTCCAGGCTCACCCTCATTCACACCATCCCCACCTAAACACAATATTTTGTTGGCACCCTCAATACTAACGATGTCTCTTACTTCATCCCTGTTTTCAACAACAGCTACTTTATCAACGTTTGTACCCCTACACTTCTTCGCAAAATGTCCTTTCCGCCCACATTTCCTACACATCTTGTCAATTGCAAAACATCTCCTGAAGTCCGAACTGTGAAAAGTACTCCCACACCTACTGCACATTCTTCCTTGAAATCTATTCCTGTCATTGCCTGAGAACGCATTGTTAAATCTCCTCTGACCACTTCCTCCCTGATCTACACTTTTCTTATTCACAACAGCAACTTCATCATGATCAACACAAGAAACACCATTGCCTTGAACATTTTCTTTTGTGTTATCTTTCTTTTCCATCTCTTTCATGCATGCATTTGATTCCTCAACTACTTTTGCTATGTCAATGGCCATTTGTAGGGTAGGGTTTTTTGCTGCCCACAGTTTTTCTTGCATCTTTTTGTTTCGGCACTGTACTATCAGCTGGTCTCTTATCATTTCGTCCCTTATCTCTCCAAAATTACATTTTATTGACAACTCGCGTAACCTAGCTACAAACTGGTCTACTGATTCCTCATTCCTTTGGGGTTGGGTGTAAAATTTGTGCCTCGCCATAACAATATTTACTTCTTTAGCATATTGTTTTTTCATCCGAGCTTTGGCTTCTGTGTATACATTGGTTATTGCCCTACCATCTTGGTTCACTGCTACGGGAAGATATTTAAAGGAATGTTGACCCTCCTTGCCCAATGCACTTCACAAGAGGGCTTTCTTCCTAATTGCACTGAAATCTTTCCCATCAAGTGCCTCGATATAATTCTCAAAAATGTCTATCCATTCATCCCACTCAATGGGTGGATCCCCAGTAGCTTGTAAGAACAATGGAGGTGCAATAATATTCAGATTTTCCATTCTTAAAGAAGCACTATTCTCTTTGACAGAGAGATGGTCAAACTCGAATGAAATGTCAATTTTTCCTCATTAACACCTGCTTCCCCAATGTAGGGAATAGTGTCTGTGGTGACTTTTCAATGTGCGCTGTTTAAAGTCCCAAAAACAAAAGAGAGAAAAAAATATATATAAATTCGATCAGTAAATGGCACTCTCACCCTTTGATTTCTCTTGCTGACACTCGTTTCTGTTTAAAGAGGCATTTTTCAGTCACTCGGTATGTTGTTTGAAGTATCGGTTTCAACTCGGTGCGATGTTCAATGAGCGATGTCAGTTGCTAGGATACCAGACAATCCTAAGATGGCCGCCGCGTACGTTGCATTGCGCAGTCGCGTCACTGCCGGCACGTCACTTCCTCCGTCAGTGACGCTTGTTCCTTTCTTGTTCGAGTGCTTCCTTCTTGACGCGGCTCCGTTAAAGGAAAACAATGGCAGGGAAATCGAACGGTGAGTCAGCTCTTGTGCCTCTCCGCTCGAGGAGTGTGCTCGTGTGTCTCTCTGCTCGAGGAGACTTTTGAAAGATGCACCCTGTGTGTTTGTACTGGTGAAGTCGGTTCAGACGAGGGAAAAGTCAAATATTTACTGAATGGCATAAATACAACACAAGTCGCTCCGTTTTCTTTCAAGAAGTTGCGCTCTCATTCTCTTTAATTTTAAACGTGCACAGGAATTTCTTTTTAGTTCAATTTTTGAAATATAACGTTGAATAGGGTTCCTTTAGCAAGGTGCACCTCTTTATAATCCCAACTCGACAAAGTCACAATCAGATACACGGTATAAATAGGCAAATGTTCTCCCAAACTCACCAGTTGTTTTGGAAACGTTGCAGGCTTCAGTTCAAAACGTAAACTTTTGCAGGCTTCAGTTCAAAACGTTTCTTCTTCTTCAAGGTAGCAAAGATATCTCTATTACAGTACTTTTGATATGGATAAAAGGTTCTTCTTTGTTCCAAAACTTGCGTGGTTCTTTGAAATGAGAGAGCTTTTTTTTTTTCCTTTTTCTTCAAAAATACGCGTGGTTCTTTTCACCAGTGGAGTTCTCCTCCCTCTATGGTTGTTCAGCTCCTTCTGCTCCTCGTCGCCATGTGTTGTAAATGAAGCTAGTAGACAGAAGTAAGGCTTAATACTTATTTATTAAGCACCATAGAGAATAACTGGTGTTCCCATCAGAAAGCAGGGAGCTAACTGACAGGGCAGAACACAGGAGAAGATGACATCAGGGAAAATGGAATGCAGGACTTAAAGAGGTACAGAGAAACATAAGTGCAGAGAATACAACAGTAGACAGAGGGGACCCCAGACAGGGCCTCCCCGAAGCCCCCCCAGAAACCAGTCCGGGACCTCTCCTCCTGCCACGAGGGCAGGGTTCCCCCCAGCTAGACAGGGACCTAGAATAAGCACCGCCTGCTACCGATGTCAACAGACAGGGCGTTATGCCAGTGACCCTAACTGCCCCATGCTCAGAAAACCCGCTGCTGCGAGCCACCCGCGCCAGCTAGCCACAGTAGCACTAGAAGAGGAAGAGGGAGAAGATGCAGAGGGGTGGGAACCAGCAGCCATGACCTTAGTATCCCTGGGGGATAGAGAGATGGTTCCCGGAGCTCTCCTGCCCGATAACACTGAAAAGTACCGACAGCAGGTAACCGTCAACGGACACCGCATAGGGGCCCTCCGAGACACAGGGCCAGCATTACTGCAGTAAGGGGGCACCTAGTTACTGAAGACCAAATTATACCCCACGCCTCCTGCAGGGTGATCTCAGCTGACAACTCTGTCCGCACCTGCCGAATAGCTCAGGTCCCATTCGAGTGGGAGGGCGTCTCCGGGGAATTACGAGTAGCAGTCCGCACCGACATGCCCGTGGACTGTCTACTGGGTAACGACCTGGAGAGCTCTCCGTGGAAGCAGGTAGAACGGAGAACTCACCTAGAGATGGTGGGCCTGCGTGAACACACGATCCATGACGCCCGAGCGTCCGCCCCCGAGGGGGTGGAACCCGAGAACCCTCGCCCTGTCCCCGCCGAGCCAGAGGGCAGCGGGCGAACCAAAGGCCTAGATCTTTTTCCCGGCGAGAGCAGTAACCCCGACCCGGGATTTCCGGGCCCTGCCGGTGAATCAACCCCGGACCCGGACGACCTCCCCGAGCTAGCCCAGTGGCGCTAGGAGTGGGGGCCCTCTCGAGAAGAGTTGTGCCTGGAACAGACCTCCTGTCCCTCTCTAGTGGGGCTGCGGCAGCAGGCCGCCGCATAGGCCGCCGGTGACCAGTCCGGCTCCCACCACGTATATTGGGAAAACGGCCTACTGTATAGCGAACAAAAGTCCGCCGAACTAGGATCAGCCCGGGTGCTGGTGGTACCCCTACGTTTCCGCGGCTTTCTCCTGAACCTCGCCCATGATGTGCCCTTGGCCACTTGGGACAAGACAAAACGTACCACCGTCTGGTCACACATTTCTACTGGCCCCACATGCGCTCCGATGTGGAGGCCCACTGCAAGTCCTGCCCCACATGTCAGGCCAGCGGAAAGAGCGGCGGGAGGGGCAAAGCTCCCCTCCAACCCTTCCCCGTGGTCAGTACCCCCTTTGAATGGGTGGGAATAGACATTGTGGGGCCCCTTGACCCCAGGACCTCCTTAGGCCACCGATTCATCCTTGTCCTGGTAGACCATGCCACCCGCTATCCGGAGGCCATTCCCCTTCGAACGGTGACGGCCTCCCGGGTGGGATTCCCGCGAGAAGTAGCGAGCGACCGATGGACGAACTTCATCTCCAAGTACATGAAGTCCCTCTGGCAACAGTGTGGGGTGACGTACAAGTTCACCACCCCATACCATCCCCAAGGTAACGGCCTGGTTGAGCGGTTCAACTGCACCCTCAAGGGAATGATTATAGGTCTCGAGGAACCCCTGAGGCGCAAATGGGACGTCCTCCTTCCCTACCTCCTGTTCTCATACCGAGAAGTTCCCCAGAAGTCCTTCGGGTTTAGCCCTTTCAAGCTGCTATATGGACACCCCGTACGGGGGCCCCTCAGCCTGGTCAAGGAAGGATGGGAGACGGCGTCTCTGGACCCCCCTGCGAAACCAGACTCGGAAGTTCCGAGAGCTGGCCGAGGCAAACCTCGAGGCCAGTCAAGAAGAGATGAAAAGGTGGTATGACCAGAATGCCACTCTGGTCGAGTTTCAACCCAGACAACAGGTCTGGGTGATGGCCCCTGTGGAACCTTGCGCCCTGCAGGACAAGTGGACAGGGCCCTTCAAGGTGGTAGAACGAAAAAGCCAGGTTACCTACCTCATTGATGTGCAGTCCTCCAGGAACCCCTTGCGGGTCCTTCATGTGAACCGCCTTAAACCCCACTTTGTGCGGTTCGAGTTGAGTTTGCTCCTCGCCACCGACGTCGGAGCGCAAGAGGACACGGATCCTCTCCCCGATCTCTTGTGTGCGAAAGAAAAAGATGGCTCCGTAGAGGGATACCGGGGACAGCCCTCCGGTACGGCACAGAGCCTACCGCGTTCCCGACCGAGTGCGAGCCTGCATCAAGGCAGAAGTCCCTAAGATGCTAGCCCTGGGGGTGGTCGAAGCCTCCGACAGCCAATGGGCCAGCCCCGTGGTTCTGGTTCCGAAGGCCGCCGCCCCTGGCGCTGTCCCCGAGCTGAGGTTCTGTGTGGACTACCGAGGGCTCAACGCAGTCACCAGAACCGACGCTCACCCCATTCCCCGAGCAGACGAGCTCATTGACCGTCTAGGGTCTGCTTGCTATCTCAGCACCTTCGACTTGACCAGCGGATACTGGCAGATCGCCCTGACAGAGGGAGCCAGAGAGAGATCCGCCTTCTCCACTACCATTTCCGGGTGATGCCCTTCGGAATGAAAAATGCCCCCGCCACCTTCCAGAGGCTGGTTAACCAGGTACTGGCTGGGTTGGAGGAATTCAGTGCTGCTTATCTGGACGATATTGCGGTATTCAGCTCCCACTGGACCGAACATCTCCTCCACCTCCCGGAGGTCTTGTTAGCCCTGCAGAGGGCGGGTCTCACCATCAAAGCCAGCAAATGTCAAATCGGACAAGGGCCCGTGGTATACCTGGGGCACCAGGTCGGGAGCGGCCTCGTGGCCCCCCTTCAACCCAAGATCGTTGCAATCGTGGCCTGGGAGACCCCCACCACCCAGACGGATGTGCGGGCGTTCCTAGGACTCACAGGATATTACCGAAGATTCATAATGGGGTATGGCAGCATCGTAGTTCCCCTCACAGAGTTGACCTCCAAAAACCAGCCGAAGAAAGTTAGCTGGACCCCCGCCTGACAAGAGGCGTTCGAAGAGTTGAAACACGCTATGTGTACTGCCCCTGTGTTACAGGTCCCCGACTACTCCCAAGAGTTCGTGGTCCAAACGGACGCATCCAAGCATGGCATCGGAGCCGTCCTGTCCCAGATGAACGAGAAAGGCCTGGATCAGCCAGTGGCCTTCATTAGCCGGAGGTTACTCCCTCGAGAGCAAAGGTGGAGCACCATCGAGCGGGAGGCATTTGCGGTGGTTTGGGCCCTGAAGAAGCTGAGGCCCTACCTGTTCGGTACTCACTTCCGGGTCCAAACCGACCACCGACCCCTCCGGTGGCTAATGCAAATGAGATGGGAGAACCCCAAATTGTTGCGATGGTCCATCTCCCTCCAGGGGATGGACTTCACTGTTGAGCACCGGCCTGGTGTTGACCACGCCAACGCAGACGGCCTGTCCCGATTCTTCCGCCTCAGTGAAGAGAACCCCCAAGGGGATGGGTAGTTCTCTCCGCCTTTCAGCTGGTGGGGACGCGTGTTGGACCTGGCCTCGTGGCGTGGTTCCCCCCGATCCTCAGCGCCCCGTTAGCTTAGCCACGCGCCCCGAAATCCCTGGACATCCTGTCCCTGTCCGCCCAAAAGCCGACGACCAGCCCCAGCATACCCCCGTACTCCTCCCCGGCCATGCGCGCCAGATCCTGCATGGCCCACCGGCAGCCATTTTCCCTTCCCAAAATCCCGACTCCCTGGGCCTAGCATGACCCCCAGCCCCAGCAACACTCAGGCTCCAGACACGCCAGCCCCCGCTGGGAGGGTGAGAGCTCCCCGAGTGAGATAAGACAGGGAGTTTTGATTGCACTTCCGGCCTCCCCTGAGAGACTGGTTTCTGTCACACCTCTGGCCATCCCCTGGGAGCCGGTTTCGATCGCACCTCTGGCCTCCCCGAGTGCTGGCTCCAAACCTTGCTGGGCATCTGGGAATTCCCGGATGCATCCTCAAAGAGATCAAAGGGCCAACTGCCGGACCTCACCAACGACCAGCCCCCAAGGCCTAAGACCTCCTCCTGCGAGGGTCCAGACATCAAAGGGCCACTGGACCATATCAAGGCCCGCCCAAGAACTAGCGGGCAGTTGTATCCTGGACAAGAAAGCCCTGCTGATCTGATCGCTGCTGACCCTTGGGGAAAACTGAACATTGGAACTCTTCGAGCCCTGCTGACGCTGTCGCGGCTCTTCCTCGTACCTACGGAACCGGAACATCGGAGCCCTGCTGACCTCGTTGCGGCTCGATCTTGAACCTCAAAGATCTTCATCGAACATCCTGAGCCCTGCTGACGTGGTGGCGGCTCCTCAAGAACTATCTACGGAACCGAGCCCTGCTGACTTCGTCGCGGCTCGAGGAGTACTCTGGTCTGGCTAGACCATCGACGCTACCAACACGAACTGAGTCAACCTGAAGTGAGTAGGACATCCAGTACGACTATCAGCCCCCGTATCCCCCCGGCTCGAGGATTGAGAGCTGTGCGCAGGGTACGCATCGTACTGACCAAACAACTAAGACTGTCCCGCTTCCCTGTTACCCGAATCTCTGAGACTTTACGATCCCTCGATCACCTGTAAATAAGAGTGCTAATTTGTTTTCCTGTTCATAAAGAACATGTTACTGAAAACCTGCAATGTGGTGTCTGTTCGTAAGTGTGGTGTGATCTCAGTGTGTACGATTCATTACTTGAAGTCCTTTCAGAGTGGGGACCTCTCGTCCAGGCTTGGCGTTATTGACGGGAGAGGTGGGTCACGGAGCAGTCGGGTAGACATAACCTGACCTCTGGGGCCGCCCCTTCTAACACGCACACTCAGGTGAGGTTGGAGTATCACCAGGTACAGCCTCTCCCTGGCTCATTCAGGCATGGGCTGGAGTATCACCAGGTACAGCCTCTCCCTGGCTCACTCGGACAAGGGCTGGAGTATCACCAGGAACAGCCTCTCCCTGGCTTACTCAGGCGAGGGCTGGAGTATCACCAGGTACAGTCTCTCCCTGGCACACTCAGGCGAGGGCTGAAATATTACCAAGTATAGCCCCTCCCTTGCACACACAGTGGTCTCGCCTGCTTCAACACACTAAGAATGCTGAAGAAAATCTTCAAGTGGCTACCAGTCAACACCAGGAAAACCATCACCCAAAGCCCTCATCACCTGAGACAAGACTATGGAAAAACACTGTGCGCAGGGATTACCAACCAGTTCACACAAAGACTGCAAACTGTCTAAAACACAGCAGCCAGGCTAGTCCTCAACCTCTTATGACAAGTCAACATCACATCACAATTTAGGGAACTCAACTGGCTCCAGATATATGTGTGTATGCTTTACACTCCTCACCGACATCTGCAAAGCTCTCCACAACACTGACCCTCCCTACCTGATCAGTCGCATTCACTTCCACAAAATATCCAGACGCCTTTGTTCTGCTATCACTCTCTAGCACACACCTCACACGTTCACAAAAGAAGAGCAGGTGGCTGCGCCTTCTCATACCTGGCCCCTAATGCCTAGAACGACCTCCCACAACACACCAGAACCTCTTCCTCACGTCTTCATTTCCGTAAGAAGCTGAAGACCTAGCTTTTCGAGTAAGCCCCTAGGGCTGGCCTCGCACACCTGCTACAGAGCGCCTGAATACCCTCGCTGGTGATTAACGAGCTATAAAAACACAGATAACGTAACACATAACAATGTGATGGCTTCTTAGACCTCAAACCTCACTTCTTGGTCCTGGCTCAAGTCCCAGCACATCACTAGGGGATACCCCCAGCAAGCACAGAGATATTTCAAGGCTCGGGCAAAGTGTGCTCTGGTAAAGGGGCCCCATCATTAAGCTTTCGGGACAGTACCGGACTGTTATGAGTTTTAAAATAGCCTGTTTGTTTGTGTTCTTTTTTTTATACTGGCTGCATCCCCATATCTATTGGGGTGTGTCCCCAGGGCACTGGTGTAGAGACCTCAAATGAGGTTAATAACAGCGGAGGTATTTTCAATAAATACGATGCTCAAAGAGCTAAGTTGCTGGTATTCATATATTGTTGCTTCACAACATGAATTCAATTCCTTCGTTAATCAACAAATGCTTTTTACAACAAACAGCATGATTCACACTTCCATCATCCCAATGCATTTCGGCCGAGATGGGCCTTTGTCAAAGGATTATTTGTGTATGAAAGATAGTCTCCCAATACTTAAATGTGGTTCAGGCTTTTTTGGGGGGCCAGCCTAGGCTGTCCGGCCAGCACCGCACCCAACAGAGAGATAGTGGGGATAGAGAAAAATACCTGTGAGATTCTGGGTAGATTCAGCAAGTGCTTTAACCTTTTAAAAGTGCATACACCTGAGCCCAACTCCACAGGCCTTTATGCAGCATGTGCCACTTACTGTGCAGTAAAGACTGCCATTGTGTGGTACCTCTGTGACTGCATCGTCCTTTTAGAGCTGCTGCCAGACTGTTGTCACAATAGCCTGCTGCTACGTGACTATGAATACCAGCTGCGGCCTGTGCAGGTAAGAACGGTGGGGCAGGGTGGGGGGGTTTCGACGGACGATAACAAGGAAAAATTAATTATTTGTTTCATTTTCCCTCATCATCGTTTGCCGAAATCCCCCTACTCTCCCACCTGCTCCACTGCTCTTACCTGCACGGGCTGCAGTTGCTGAATACCAATCCTAAGCAACGCAGCTCAGGCAGCGCAATAAACAAAAGCACCGTTCACAGACAAGTTGCACCACACATTGTGGATACAAGGCATGGTTGGAACACTGGTATTTCTGCTTTTCTGTAACAGTACAGCTGGACACAACTTGCACCAAGAAAGGACCAGAGGGTAAGTTAGGTGTCAGTGTGCGGCGCAGAGCTGCATTATATGCTGCCTCTAAGGTTCCATTGGCCTTGGCCACATGGAACTGCTGGGCTGGTACAATCACAGAAGAATGCCACCTGACAAAGAATCCTTGTTCCTCACTCGGAGCATAGTAAACAAAAGCAAAATAAAACACCCTTCATTAGGACAAAAGATGAGGGACCACTCTACTGCACCGCCAGGGGCTCGTTTTTAGGTCGAGCCTAGCATTGCAGCACATGCGCTGCTCGCTTTGCGATGCATGCAATATTCAGTATAGCGTGGAAGCTTTGTGGAAGCTCTGCCCACTCTCCGCCCATCTTTTTCATTGGCTTAGGTCCTAAATGCTGCCTTCTGATTGGTTTTAGGCTTGTTAGTCCCTACTCATGACAGCCATGTCGTCATTAGTATCCTTCCATGGCTACTGCCCCTTTACTCCTAACACTATTTTCTTCCCCACCTCCCCCCTGCCCCTACTGCAATCCATGACTTCTCTGCCCTCCCCATCCCCCCACTCCTGCTTCGCCGTCTTGCCCCCTACACTCCCGTTTCCAATATAGTAGGTCTCGCGTAAATGCTAGTCCTATTGCCTTACAAATGCTTGTTCTGTTTCTCTGGTGCTGGCCAGCCAGAGAGGGACTGTCCATGGTTGGGCTCACATACGGGCCAGCCTACGAAGAGGGCTGTCACTCATGCGACCATAGTTACCAAGGGCATGACTGAGATGAAAATGGATGATGCATTACGTGCAGGGGGGCCTGAGTTATATTTAGCCTGAGGCTCCCCGAAATCCTTAAATAGTCCAGGGCTGGAGGATGAAGAAGTAATGCTTACTCTGAGGCACTAATTCCAAGATAAGCAGGAATTAGAATGCTCTAATGTAGTCCCCTGAATTACCAATACTGCAGGGAATGATAAACATGGGAAGTGAAATTAACCCGGTATTTCGAATGTTCCCCTTTGGAATGGGGAATGGCTATTACTATGCCACATTCCCCGGCAATATCTTGGTAGTAGACTACTTTCCAGGGACACCCTGATGAATATGGACCCCAGAAAGGATAAGTTACTTACCTGTAATCCTAGTTCTCTTCCAGGGGTATACTCATCAAAGTCGTAAGCAATGAATAATGCAGGATCCCGTAGCAATAGCCAATATTAACACCTTCCATGCTCATGACGAGCTGAGCTCGTCACATATAATGGAAATTCTAAAAGTTCAGCATCCAAGGTGTTAAGCATATATCTACATATATACACTTATAAATACCCATATATATAGCTAATATGCATATACATATACATAAACAAAAATACAACAGAGTATTGGGGGGTCCTAGGGGAGTTAGTTTATAGACAATGTGAGTACCTTGTCCCCCAACTACTACTACAAAAAACAAGAGAGGTACTGAGAGTCTGTGAAATGAAGAAATGACAGGACCAGGTTGTGTCCAGTATAAGTGTTCAGATCAAACCATTGATCTTGAGCACATGACACTATTATGTCATAGAGGTGAGGATAGGAAGATACAGGGTTTAGAAAGTAAGAACATAGTACCCATCCGCCCACTCATCAGTGGAATTTCGTCATCTGGGTTGGTGAAAAGAAAGGTGTCCTATGGGCTTCTCCTCAGGGAGAGTCTGAGGTAGCCAGATGTTGGACCCTTAAGAACCACATCCAACCAGCAGAGGATAGTGTGTGAGTGGAAGGGGCAAATAAATTTGCAGTGCTCAGAAAAGAAAAAGGAAACTAATCCTAGTGATTAAAAATACCTACTTTGATGACATAAGAAGACTTTTATTCGGTGTGACCATCAAAGTGGTATCGTTAAAAACAGTAAGCTGATAGCATGTAAGGAATTGCTATCTATCACGTGTATTAATCGGTCGACATGTTTCAGCCTATACCGGCTTTCTTCAGGACCTATGATAAGCTACTTCAACATATACTTATCGTGAGTTGGAGCTTGAACATGAACAATCTCCAACAATTGAAGGTGTATCTCCTCCTGTGCATAGAAATGTGGGAAACAAAAAGACACAGTGTTAAATATATACAAACTATGTAGTGTTTACCTCAACCTCTTGAAATGCAAAGAAAACATAGTCTTCACTCACCCCAATTGTAGGGAGAAAAAACCTCACCTCGCCTGGCAACAGCTCAGGTTGGAAGGAGGCCACGCACTAAAAAGATAAGTGCGAGAAAAGGAATTAGTAATGCAGTAACTAGATAAGTCCTGCATTTTGTTGTAGACTTTTACAAACAGTGACACCAAAAGGCATAAGGAGGCGGCTGGATTGAGAAGCTGATGTGAAATTCATCTCTAAAAATTATATCAAACCCCTTAATGTTTCAAGGTTGTACTATCAGTAGAGTTATTCAAGGGTGGCAAAAACCGCCATATTATGTTGTTAGCGTTAAGTTAAATCAAAGGGAGATGGAGTCTTCCTATTCAGAGCCCTCTCAGAAAGAAGCGCAGCATAGAGCGCTAAAGAACTCACCTCTCCGTCGTTACCTCGGGTAGAATCCTGAGCCGAGGGGGAGGTGACTGGCTCACTGAGAATGGCTGTTAATAACAGCCGGTGGCGGACCTGAGAGAGAACTCTCAGTATATGCGTTGTGATAGGTTGTGAGAAATCGACCAATGGTGGCGATGCAAGTTAAGCCTGCAAAGGCACAGACCTCTTGGCGCGTTCTCATTGGTTGAGACTTAAACCAATGACAGCGGATGTAGGCTATTTTGCGGAGCTGTGTAAAATGCGTACCGCTAGTCTTTTTATCAGTAATTTATGGTGATCATAAGTCTGTTTAGGCGAACGACCTCATCTTAGGACTGCATGTAGAGCATTCAGCATGGAAAACGTATATCACCCAATGACTCTGAGAATATCAGGGAAATGTCTAAATGGGCTTTGGCACAAGGTGCGTGATTGGTGAGCTTGCAACCAATCACGCAATAACAGCCGGTGGCGGACCTGAGAGAGAACTCTCAGTATATGCGTTGTGATAGGTTGTGAGAAATCGACCAATGGTGGCGATGCAAGTTAAGCCTGCAAAGGCACAGACCTCTTGGCGCGTTCTCATTGGTTGAGACTTAAACCAATGACAGCGGATGTAGGCTATTTTGCGGAGTTGTGTAAAATGCGTACCGCTAGTCTTTTTATCAGTCATTTATGGTGATCATAAGTCTGTTTAGGCGAACGACCTCATCTTAGGACTGCATGTAGAGCATTCAGCATGGAAAACGTATATCGCCCAATGACTCTGAGAATATCAGGGAAATGTCTAAATGGGCTTTGGCACAAGGTGCGTGATTGGTGAGCTTGCAACCAATCACGCACTGTTTAGTAAAAAAGGGGTTTTTGTTTTGTTTACTTTACGTAATGCCAGTGTAATATGTTACAGACCAAGTCCGCTTTCAATAAGAGCTCCGCAGTTGCAGAGAAGTGATAGAAAGCAAGGTGATGTTGATCTGCACTCCGTGGTTACCTCAAGTGGTGTATAACAAAAGAAGTTATCATGTCTAACCGGTCGTATCCGAGTGTGAACAAATGAATAGACATATCGACCGGTAAATTGCAACCAAGTCGTGTATACCAAAGGGAAGGCAGTATGTCGGAGGCTTGTCCAATATTATGTGCAATCCCTAGGTTACGGCTGCGTGTGACAGTAAAGTTGGGCAAGATTAAATTAACGTGGTGTCAATACCAAATGGGAAGTCAATTCTATGGACCAAAGGGAGCGGGCCTAGACGCTGACAACCTCCCGTGTGGGACCAATGAGGTGGAGGTGGTGTGCACCCATGTTTGAGATGTTAGCCCCAGGTGCCCAAAAGCCAAGGTGAACTGTAAATCTGATGATGTTTAAGATGGATGCTCACAGTTGCATCCAGGGTATATCATCGTTGAGCCCTTGTGTGTCGCTTCGCAGTTTGTAGACCCACCTTTGCTCTTTTCTTAGAAGGAACAATGAAATGTCTGTGATGTGACTGGGTATGTGTGGTTGTTCCAGGATTAGCCACCTCAGTTCATCAGGATGATGTTTTTTCTCCAGAAAATGTGAGGTAAGGCGGGTAGCCTGTTTTGTGCGTCTGATTGTACTTTTGTGCTCTTGGATGCGCAGTTTGATTTTTCTTGTTGTCATCCCTATGTACCTTAAGCCACAAGGACAGGTGATCTGATAGATGACTTTGTCACTATTACAGTTTGTGTGACGTTTTAGTTTCCAGGGTGTAGTGGTGCCAATATCAACTTCCAGGATTTTGCTGGTTTGGGCACACACTGAGCAGTTGCCACAGGGATAATGGCCCTGCACTGGAGGAAGATTCCAAAGGTTAGGAGTGGATTCTGCAATGTCATCACGAGGTCTTGTGTGTACAAGAGCATCTCTAAGATTAGCCCCTCTCTTAAAAGAGAACAGTGGTAGAGAAATGTGTTCACCAGAGCTATTTAAAATGCGCCATTTCTGTCTAATTATTTTCTGTATTTTAGACGAAGAGGTGTTGTATGTGGTGACACACACTATTCTGTCGAGGGGTGGTTTAGCAACTGGTGGTTCAAGTAGGGCCTCACGATGATTGTTGGCAGCACGTTTGAAAGACTTGTGAACCAGAGATTTAGGATATCGTCGCATTCTCAGTTTGCTAGTAAGATCCTTAGCTTTTGCACGGAAGTCTGCAGTGTCAGAGCAGTTCCTCCGGACCCTGAGGAACTGGCCAAAAGGAAGGTTTTCCCTCAGGGAGCGGGGATGATGGCTGTCGAATCTGAGCAAAGAGTTCCGTGCCATAGGTTTTCGATATAGAGAACTGGCCAAGTGCCCTTCTTGTGGAAAGATTGTTAAATCAAGAAAGGGTAGTTCGGTTTTACTATGCTCTACAGTGAACCGAAGGTAAGGATTTTGTCCATTCAACCAGTCTTGAAAAAGCAAAAGGGATTGTGTATCTCCTTGCCAGACCACTATGATGTCATCAATGTACCGTTTCCACATCTTCAAATGATGAAGATGTGGATTGATGTTGTTCAGTACCTGTTGGGTCTCAAAATGATGGACATAAAGATTCGCTAAGCTGGGTGCGAATTTGCTGCCCATAGATGTCCCCGAGATCTGTAAATACAGAGAGTCCTCGAAGGCGAAAAAGTTTTCGGTCATGGCAATCCTTGCCAGTTCCATTATAAAATGGATGGGGGTTCCAATTTTCATTGTTCCTTCTAAGAAAAGAGCAAAGGTGGGTCTACAAACTGCGAAGCGACACACAAGGGCTCAACGATGATATACCCTGGATGCAACTGTGAGCATCCATCTTAAACATCATCAGATTTACAGTTCACCTTGGCTTTTGGGCACCTGGGGCTAACATCTCAAACATGGGTGCACACCACCTCCACCTCATTGGTCCCACACGGGAGGTTGTCAGCGTCTAGGCCCGCTCCCTTTGGTCCATAGAATTGACTTCCCATTTGGTATTGACACCACGTTAATTTAATCTTGCCCAACTTTACTGTCACACGCAGCCGTAACCTAGGGATTGCACATAATATTGGACAAGCCTCCGACATACTGCCTTCCCTTTGGTATACACGACTTGGTTGCAATTTACCGGTCGATCTGTCTATTCATTTGTTCACACTCGGATACGACCGGTTAGACATGATAACTTCTTTTGTTACACACCACCTGATGTAACCACGGAGTGCAGATCAACATCACCTTGCTTTCTATCACTTCTCTGCAACTGCGGAGCTCTTATTGAAAGCGGACTTGGTCTGTAACATATTACACTGGCATTACGTAAAGTAAACAAAACAAAAACCCCTTTTTTACTAAACAGTGCGTGATTGGTTGCAAGCTCACCAATCACGCACCTTGTGCCAAAGCCCATTTAGACATTTCCCTGATATTCTCAGAGTCATTGGGCGATATACGTTTTCCATGCTGAATGCTCTACATGCAGTCCTAAGATGAGGTCGTTCGCCTAAACAGACTTATGATCACCATAAATGACTGATAAAAAGACTAGCGGTACGCATTTTACACAACTCCGCAAAATAGCCTACATCCGCTGTCATTGGTTTAAGTCTCAACCAATGAGAACGCGCCAAGAGGTCTGTGCCTTTGCAGGCTTAACTTGCATCGCCACCATTGGTCGATTTCTCACAACCTATCACAACGCATATACTGAGAGTTCTCTCTCAGGTCCGCCACCGGCTGTTATTGCGTGATTGGTTGCAAGCTTACCAATCACGCACCTTGTGCCAAAGCCCATTTAGACATTTCCCTGATATTCTCAGAGTCATTGGGTGATATACGTTTTCCATGCTGAATGCTCTACATGCAGTCCTAAGATGAGGTCGTTCGCCTAAACAGACTTATGATCACCATAAATTACTGATAAAAAGACTAGCGGTACGCATTTTACACAGCTCCGCAAAATAGCCTACATCCGCTGTCATTGGTTTAAGTCTCAACCAATGAGAACACGCCAAGAGGTCTGTGCCTTTGCAGGCTTAACTTGCATCGCCACCATTGGTCGATTTCTCACAACCTATCACAACGCATATACTGAGAGTTCTCTCTCAGGTCCGCCACCGGCGGTTATTAACAGCCATTCTCAGTGAGCCAGTCACCTCCCCCTCGGCTCAGGATTCTACCCGAGGTAACGACGGAGAGGTGAGTTCTTTAGCGCTCTATGCTGCGCTTCTTTCTGAGAGGGCTCTGAATAGGAAGACTCCATCTCCCTTTGATTTAACTTAACGCTAACAACATAATATGGCGGTTTTTGCCACCCTTGAATAACTCTACTGATAGTACAACCTTGAAACATTAAGGGGTTTGATATAATTTTTAGAGATGAATTTCACATCAGCTTCTCAATCCAGCCGCCTCCTTATGCCTTTTGGTGTCACTGTTTGTAAAAGTCTACAACAAAATGCAGGACTTATCTAGTTACTGCATTACTAATTCCTTTTCTCGCACTTATCTTTTTAGTGCGTGGCCTCCTTCCAACCTGAGCTGTTGCCAGGCGAGGTGAGGTTTTTTCTCCCTACAATTGGGGTGAGTGAAGACTATGTTTTCTTTGCATTTCAAGAGGTTGAGGTAAACACTACATAGTTTGTATATATTTAACACTGTGTCTTTTTGTTTCCCACATTTCTATGCACAGGAGGAGATACACCTTCAATTGTTGGAGATTGTTCATGTTCAAGCTCCAACTCACGATAAGTATATGTTGCAGTAGCTTATCATAGGTCCTGAAGAAAGCCGGTATAGGCTGAAACATGTCGACCGATTAATACACGTGATAGATAGCAATTCCTTACATGCTATCAGCTTACTGTTTTTAACGATACCACTTTGATGGTCACACCGAATAAAAGTCTTCTTATGTCATCAAAGTAGGTATTTTTAATCACTAGGATTAGTTTCCTTTTTCTTTTCTGAGCACTGCAAATTTATTTGCCCCTTCCACTCACACACTATCCTCTGCTGGTTGGATGTGGTTCTTAAGGGTCCAACATCTGGCTACCTCAGACTCTCCCTGAGGAGAAGCCCATAGGACACCTTTCTTTTCACCAACCCAGATGACGAAATTCCACTGATGAGTGGGCGGATGGGTACTATGTTCTTACTTTCTAAACCCTGTATCTTCCTATCCTCACCTCTATGACATAATAGTGTCATGTGCTCAAGATCAATGGTTTGATCTGAACACTTATACTGGACACAACCTGGTCCTGTCATTTCTTCATTTCACAGACTCTCAGTACCTCTCTTGTTTTTTGTATACATATACATATGCAGCCTGAAAAACACCATATTAGGCTCCAAAACTGCCATTATTGCATGTAAAACTTTTACATTTGAGCAAATAAAGACATATAAATCACCATATATGATATATTTAAAGAAGAAAACTGCCCTGAGTTTCTTTGAAACACATAACCTTTATTTTCAAATGTAAAAACAGGCAGGATCATAGAGGCAGGTTTAACTCAACAGAAGATCCCTCGAAACCGTTAGCGTTGACGACGCGGAAAAAAGGGAACTGATGCTATCACGCCGACGTAGGCCTAATAAGAAATCAGTGACGTCAGTCGGAGTCGCGCGCGATGCCGTGCTCCTGTGACGTCATCCACGCCGGCGTGCTACAAAAGAATTTTACAAACGTTGCTGACGCAGGGAGATATTCACAAGGTGAGGAATCCACTGGCAGATGTATCCAATGAAGTCTGAGATCTATATAGGCCTGAACTCCTTGTTTGGACCTTTCTTTGGGACCAGAAAATATCGGGAGTAGATCCCTTGTCGACGCTGTTGCCATGGGACCTCTTCGATGGCGTTCTTTAGGGGTAGAGCAGACACCTCTTCCCTCAAGAGATTTATACGATCCAGGTAAAAACGTACACTTTCCCCCACCGGAGTGGGTAACGGAGATAGGGGAAGCAAGCACTCACTGCTTATGTTGCTGTTCCTTGGCAGCAGGTGTGGACTGTCTTGAATTGCCACCTCTTCCTCTACCAGGACGATGCTGGGAGAATTGTGGCCTTCCTTGGTTTTGTTGCGAGAACCATTGAGGGGTTTGAACCCTGAAACCCAAAGAGGGATGACCCATTGAAAGGAAGATTAAGAATCTGATGCTGTACTTCAGGTTTCAGTCCTGTGAGCCTCAGCCAAGCTGAGAGTCGAGCACAAATCCCATGCGAGTAGCCATGTGCAGCTAGATCCGAGGCATCCTCCGCTGTAATGATCACTTGATTGGCTACTAGACTACCTTCATGCAAGATTTCAAGAAAATCCTGTTTGTCCTCTTTAGGGAGCTTCTCTCTGAAGCGTGACAGGGAGTCCCATAATGAGCGATCATATCGACCCAGCAGAGCAGAGGTGCTGGATACTTTCATGTAGGAAGCCGAGGTAGTACACATTCTCTTCCCGACAAAGTCCATAGTCTTACTGTCTTTATCAGGGGGCACAGATGATGATGCTGCCCCTGTCTGGTTCTTTCTTGTCGCCGACACAATAACAGAGTTCGGTGGAGGGTCAGCCCTCAGAAAGAAGGGATCAATATCAGGAGCCTTATATTTCTTTGCGATCCAGGATGGTACAGCCCCCACTGCTGCTGGAGTAAGAAACTTGTGTAACACAGACTCCAGCAATCCAGGTACTAGAGGAAGCAAAGGTCTGGAGGAGGACTTTTGGTGCAGAGTTTCAAATATCACTGATCAATGACCGGCATTTCAATGTGGAGTTTAGCAGCCCCATGGCAGAGAACCTCATTAAAGGTTAGAACATCATCAATGGATGATATTCTGCTTGAAGGAGATGAGGAAAGAGTCAGAGAATAGTCCCCCTTGGAATCCGACGACCCTGTGGAAGACCTATAGCTTCACCTTCTAGAAGATCAGTGGCATGATGTTCTACTCCTGGGAGAGCGTGATGATTGCCTCCTCACCGATGGGGACCTTCTCGGCGTGGTACGCTCGCATCGCCCCGAAGAATGAACCGACTGTATCAGAGGTGACCATGATCTTGAAGAAGATCGTGGTAGGTTAATTCTGCGGATCTTCCACTCTCTAATATCTCCTAGCTATCTTGGCAAGATATTGGTTGGTCGGACTGGAGACAGTGCTGGTGAGGGCTCTGGAGATACTTGAATGATCTGCAGCCCTGGGGAGGAAGAAGCACTCCCTGAAGTCACCACCGGGGCGTCACAAGTCGAACGTTCCTTCGACGCAGCCCTAGGTCTCTTCGCTGGAGGAGAAGCCGATTTAGATCTCCTCGACGGCGACCTCCTCAATGTCGACCTCCTCGACGTCGACCGGGATCTCGACCTCATAGACCCAGAAGGCCTTTTTCTTGATCTCGACGTCGATCTCCTCGACGGCAATCTCTTCGATGACGACGTCGACGGCATGCGTCTCAACGTCGAATGGCTGGTTCTCTTCGGCATCGAAGCCCTTGGTGTTCGGGTCGACGTCGATGCCCATGGACCTCTCGCCGTCGATGGCGATCCCGACGTCAGTCCAGCGCCTCTCGGCAGCGAACTTCGACATCGATGGGACAACGTTGAGTCTCGACCTCCTGCTGTCGTAGGCGAGCCGGACTTGGACCGCCTAAGCATGGATGGAGACCTCCTCCTCTGTCTCTTCTCAACTTGTTTCGACGTCAACAGACGTCTCAACTGCGATTTCGATGCCGACTCTGAGCACAGAGGTACCTTGGATGAAGATCTGTCTCTTGGCGGAGAAGGAGACCGATGCCTTCTTTTTTCACCTCTTTCCTTGCGTTTTTTAGGATGAGAAGAGGGCTTTCTGGAATGATGCTTTTCTCGCCCACTCACTGTTTCTCCTCTCTCATGAAGTGACTGCATCTTGATCTTCTCCCTCTCTCTAAGGGTTCTCTTGGAAAACTTGCTACAGTGGTAGCATTGGTCTGGCTTGTGGGATGAAGGCAAACAAGCAATACAGACCGAATGAGGGTCTGACTTGGCCATCTTTTTACCACAGGCCGGGCACTTACTAAATAAGGCCGGCATTTTGACTGGAAAAAATAGGCAAAAGTCTGAAAAAATTGTACAATTAGTCAGATAGAGACTAAAGACGTCGAGTGAAGTAAAAAAAAAAAAAAAGTTTCTACCAGAAAAAAGTGATAAATGTCACCAACTGGCGAGCTCAATGCTGCCGGAAAAAATAGCTGACCTAACTGTCACCTGTGGTGCATGATGGGAGCCTGGGGGTTCCTGGAGGTCTTAAAGGCATGGTGCCAATTTTTCCAATGGTTTTCCATGCAGCCTGTCTAGGCTAAACCTGCCTCTAGATCCTGCCTGTTTTTCCCTTTGAAAATAAAGGTTGTGTGTTTCAAAAAAACTTCACATGTTCGTGGGTAGCACTCCGATCTTTTAAACTTCATATTTTTATACAATTTTAACCATCTTTGTTTAAACGGGTGGCATGCTCACATTAACGCGCTAAGCCCAAACAGCACGTGCTTAGACATAACAACAAAATTTCAGGGCTCCTTCGCCCCAAGAAACCGTGGCGACAACCTCTTCTTAGAATGCAGTTGCAACCTATCATTTTAATGTTTTACTTCTTCTTCCTTTTTAAATTCCTTCTATTTCTCAAATGTGCCATTTTCAATTGTTTCCGCTTTTTTATCCATCTCGACATCATGCAAGGTAAAGTGCCATATTTTCATAGTTTCTTATATTCAGGCGGGCTGTTCACGCCCCTCTTCATGAATATGTACAAAAGACACCATGCCTCTCTTCTGTCATGTAGCAGGTTATTCATGGCCCAATGCATTTCGGACCACCCAGGGTCCTTCGTCAGGGGAAACTAGAAATAACATAAACAAACGTTTTCTGTAAATGCTCGACTTAACATTTTAGTCACTGTTTAAACAAGAAACTTGTAATATGTGTATCTATTCATAGCTAGCATTCATTCTAGGCTCAGTCGTGATCGTTCTGAGGCAATCACGTTTACGTAACCGTTCCTAACCCTCACCTTCGTTCCATTCCTTCTAATTCCATTACATTTCTCCAACCCCTACTTCACCCTCCTCCCCTCTCCTAACGTCGTGACACTTTCTCATCCAATATTTCATGAAACATGCAATCCTTTCCCAACAGTAAAAGCGTTTCCAATTCTCCCATTTTTCATCCATGCGTACCTGCTAAAACGATGACATCCTCACATCTCTAATCTTTCCACAGGATCTACTCCATCCAGTAGCCACTCCCTTTCCTTTAGCCAGCATCACCCGCATTTTCTCATTATATCCACCCACCCTCTCCATGGGATTATTCACACCTGAGCCTACCGAACATCACCTGAAATACTACGATTCCCAGAATCCTGTTCTCGACGACGTTAAACAGTGACTAAAATGTTAAGTCGAGCATTTACAGAAAACGTTTGTTTATGTTATTTCTAGTTTCCCCTGACGAAGGACCCTGGGTGGTCCGAAATGCATTGGGCCATGAATAAACTGCTACATGACAGAAGAGAGGCATGGTGTCTTTTGTACGTATTCATGAAGAGGGGTGTGAACAGCCCGCCTGAATATAAGAAACTATGAAAATATGGCACTTTACCTTGCATGATGTCGAGATGGATAAAAAAGCGGAAACAATTGAAAATGGCACATTTGAGAAATAGAAGGAATTTAAAAAGGAAGAAGAAGTAAAACATTAAAATGATAGGTTGCAACTGCATTCTAAGAAGAGGTTGTCGCCACGGTTTCTTAGGGCGAAGGAGCCCTGAAATGTTGTTGTTATGTCTAAGCACGTGCTGTTTGGGCTTAGCGCGTTAATGTGAGCACGCCACCCGTTTAAACAAAGATGGTTAAAATTGTATAAAAATATGAAGTTTAAAAGATCGGAGTGCTACCCACGAACATGTGAATTTGTACCCCAAAGCCCTAATGGGTAGGCACCCACGAGTTTACATGTTTGATGAACTTTTTTCGTAAATCTGGACGTTTTCTCATGCAAGGAAGGATATATCTTCGTCGATGCAGCTCGTTCATTGAATTTTGTTTGGATGGACGTTTTTTTAAAGAAACATGTGGGAACTATTTTTGAATACATTTTAGTACATTTTTAATCATGTTTTTATTGTAAGCGCTTGAAATGTGATATGAGGTTTAGTTATACTGCCATTAGAGTGTAGCAAGCTTAGGACACTACGGAACAAGTTATTTAGGCCAGAGAACAGGATTCTGGGAATCGTAGTATTTCAGGTGATGTTCGGTAGGCTCAGGTGTGAATAATCCCATGGAGAGGGTGGGTGGATATAATGAGAAAAGGCGGGTGATGCTGGCTAAAGGAAAGGGAGTGGCTACTGGATGGAGTAGATCCTGTGGAAAGATTAGAGATGTGAGGATGTCATCGTTTTAGCAGGTACGCATGGATGAAAAATGGGAGAATTGGAAACGCAGTTACTGTTGGGAAGGGATTGCATGTTTCATGAAATATTGGATGAGAAAGTGTCACGACGTTAGGAGAGGGGAGGAGGGTGAAGTAGGGGTTGGAGAAATGTAATGGAATTAGAAGGAATGGAACGAAGGTGAGGGTTAGGAACGGTTACGTAAACGTGATTGCCTCAGAACGATCACGACTGAGCCTAGAATGAATGCTAGCTATGAATAGATACACATATTACAAGTTTCTTGTTTAAACAGTGACTAAAATGTTAAGTCGAGCATTTACAGAAAACTTTTGTTTATGTTATTTCTAGTTTCCCCTGACGAAGGACCCTGGGTGGTCCGAAATGCATTGGGCCATGAATAAACTGCTACATGACAGAAGAGAGGCATGGTGTCTTTTGTACGTATTCATGAAGAGGGGCGTGAACAGCCCGCCTGAATATAAGAAACTATGAAAATATGGCACTTTACCTTGCATGATGTCGAGATGGATAAAAAAGCGGAAACAATTGAAAATGGCACATTTGAGAATTAGAAGGAATTTAAAAAGGAAGAAGAAGTAAAATATTAAAATGATAGGTTGCAACTGCATTCTAAGAAGAGGCTGTCGCCATGGTTTCTTGGGGCGAAGGAGCCCTGAAATTTTGTTGTTATGTCAAAAATACTTCGGCCAATTTTCTTCTTTACATATATCATATATGGTGATTTATATGTCTTTATTTGGTCAAATGTAAACGTTTTACATGCAATAATGGCAGTTTTGGAGCCTAATATAGTGTTTTTCAGGCTGCATATGTATATGTATATGCATATTATCTATATATATGGGTATTTATATGTGTATATATGTAGATATATGCATATTATTGGCTATTGTTCCGGGATCCCGCACGTGGAGGGGACTATTCAGTGCTTATGGCTATTGATGGGTATCCCCTGGAAGAGAACCAATTGTTTCTCTGACAGAGAGGCAGTTTTACTTTCTCCAGGCCTCACCCCCTCTCTGAGGCACCACTCCTCATCCTCTGCCCCCCTCTTTCTCTGGTGAAACTTGCCGCATGTTTTCATGTGAGCCCTCGCTTGCTATGGATCACAGCTTCTGACAGTGGGGTTCGGAGCCCGCCGTCGAACCCGGGGCAAGGCGGGGTAGATGGGGCTTAGATAGAGAGATAAAGTTAAGGTGCGCTCGCGTGGAGCGTTAGCATGGTGCGCACGTGGTCTTGCGCGTATTTTGCCGGCAGGGGCAATACCTCACTTTTGTTGAGCCTGGCCTTCCTGGAATAAACAAGAGTATCATACGCCGTTATAGAGGGGGTAGGCGTGACCTCAAATGGCGGGCGGCTCCTCGCCGTGGACTCCACCGACTGCGGCCGCCGCTGGGAGGTAGGATTACGACCTGCGCTCCCCCAGCCTGCCGAGACTTTCGCCGATTTTCGCAGCAGCTGACGGGACATAATATTATCTAGCTTCACTTTGGCGGCAACCCCCACCGAGGGAATCCTCCCAGCGCCTGCCTGACTCCAAGATGGCGGCCGGCGGTGACCTTCAGATGGCGATCGCCGCTTCCACTGGCTCGCCCCAACTTCTCTCCGGCCTCCTGTTAATCCTGCGGCCCTCTCTCGGATTTTCTGGCCTGCATCCCGACCTGCTGCCGGTTTGGGGCCACTGCCATTACCGGAATTCCCTGCAGTCCTGCAACACGGGCCGGATCTCCAAATCACTCACCCCTCCCCCCCACCCCCGCATAGCACCAGTGTTGTGAATTTGCCGTGCAAGGCTGCATTGCTCCCGGAGTCCACACTGCTTGCCCCCCTGCCAGCCCGTCGCTGATTCCCACACATCTTCCAGGGCGGTTGAAAACACACACAACCCACCGGCTGCTGTGCCAGCGCCTCACGGCCAACGCGTGACCGCACCAACAGCTTCAACACGGCCTTCACCACCTTGCGCACCCTCACCCCCACTGAGCCGGCTGACCTCATTCTCTCCAAGATGGTGACGCGCCTGCGGCTGGCCTCCAGTTTCATCTCCCACCTGGGCTCCCACCTTCTCTCCTGGACTTCTTTAATTTTTGTTCTGTCCTGGCCGACATTTTGCTGCTGATTTCGGACAGTTTTCTCTGGACTCTGACCCTCCATCCATTCCCTCGTCCTTTAACCCTTTTCCCCGTTGATGATCCTCAAATGTTTCTTCCCTTTTCTGCTTTGCCTTCTCTCCATACCCTTGCATCCCTCCCACCCTCCCTTTGTGCTGTGACTGCATCCACACTTATGGAACTCTGCTTTTTTGCATATTGAAATAACTCTAATCACTAGTATATGCAGTATCTACCATTCCTATGTGACTCTTAGAGTATATCCAGTCATATCCCTTCCCTATGTATATAGAGATAACTCTAATCACTAGTATATGCAGTAGACCTTTAGACTCTCTACCATTCCTATGTGACCCTTAGAGTATATCCACACGTATCCCTTCCCTATGAATATAGAGATAACTCTAACGACTAGTCTCCTATGTGACTTTTAGAGTATATCCATGTGTATCCCTTCCCTATGTATATAGAGATAACTCTAACGACTAGTCTCCTATGTGACTTTTAGAGTATATCCATGTGTATCCCTTCCCTATGTATATAGAGATAACTCTAATCACTAGTATATGTAGTAGACCTTTGTAATATCTACCATTCTTATGTGACTCTTAGAGTATATCCAGTCTTATCCCTTCCCTATGTATATAGAGATAACTCTAATCACTAGTATATGCAGTAGTCCGCTGTGCTCTCTACCATTCATATGTGACTCTTAGGGTATATCCATGTGTATCCCTTCCCTATGTAGATAGAGATAACTCTAATCACTAGTATATGCAGTGACCTTTGTACTCTACCATTCCTATGTGACTCCTAGAGTATATCCAGTCTTATCCCCCCTATGTATATAGAGATAACTCTAACGACTAGTCTCCTATGTGACTTTTAGAGTATATCCATGTGTGTCCCTTCCCTATGTATATAGAGATAACTCTAATCACTAGTATATGTAGTAGACCTTTATAATATCTATCATTCCTATGTGACTCTTAGTGTATATCCAGTCTTATCCCTTCCCTATGTATATAGAGATAACTCTAATCACTAGAATATGCAGTAGTCCGCTGTGCTCTCTACCATTCCTATGTGACTCTTAGAGTATATCCATGTGTATCCCTTCCCTATGTAGATAGAGATAACTCTAATCACTAGTATATGCAGTAGACCTTTGTACTCTCTACCATTCCTATGTGACTCCTAGAGTATATCCATTTGTATCTCCTCCTTCTGTGACTTTACCTCTTGTACATTTGCAATTTTGTCTGTTTGTATCCTTTATGTAACACATGTAATCCTAAATCCTTATGTTTTCAACTGGCTCTTATGTAAAGCGCTCTGACACCTTCGGGTAAAGTTCACACTATATAAAATCGCACAAATAAAATAAATAAATAAATAAATAAATCCCACTCCCTGTAAGTCTCACGACCTCCCCTTGTTGGGCAATCTTCTTTCAGTCTCTCTTCCACTGACACTCGGGTCGCCCTTCTTTTTGCAGCTCTTCCTGTGAGCCCTGCTGACCCACCTCCGCCCCCCCCCCTAAAAAAACTGGCATGTTTCTGCTAGCTAGGCAGCACCTGTCTCCATAGGTTCTACCCGCTCTTGTTGCACGCCCTCTCCATCCTACGCCCTAGCCTAGTGCCTCCCTAAGAGTCAGGCAGCCTCTCTTCCTGCGGTCTCGCCCCCTCCCTAACCCCTCCTCCTCCTAAGACCCCTGTCACTCTCTCTGGCCGTCGGGAGCCCCCCCCCCCTTACACGTGCCAGGCACCTCTTCTTCGTAACTCTCGCCACCCCTACCCTGCTCATACGTCTCTCTCACAGCCTCTTCCTCCATGTTCTAGCTACTCACCCCCTCCTAATCCACGTCCCCCTTGTGCGGTTGCCCAGGCATCCCCCCTCTGCTCGTGCCCCTACCGCCCCTTTCACCCTCCGCTTGCTAATTTCATGATGTCCGGGTAGCATCCTTGGATGTTGAGTTGCGTCGCCATGGCAACGCCTTCTCCCAGGCACGCCGCCTGATGGCGCTGAGGCCCACTCCAGGGCCAGCCATCGGGGGCTCATACGCCAGTGTGACAGCCTCCCGTGGCAAGAGCGGGGAATTAGGTCAGATGGCCAGCAGCTGGAAGGGGGTGTGCTTTGGGGGAGGGGGCACTGCGGTGCCAGCCCTCGGGCTGCTGTGGCTTTTACAGGCAGAGCGCTGAGGTTGGACGAGAAATGTCCTGGAAGGGAGAGATCCTTCGGCGTTCGGAGGCACACAGGCTATCGTGAGAGATGGAGAGAGAAGGGCAGGGGCAAGAGAAGGTGCGAGGAAAGAAGGCAGGGGCAAGAGAAGGTGCGAGGAAAGAGAAGTCAGGGGCAAGAGAAGGTGCGAGGAAAGGATGGAGCGGGCGGGGGCAAGAGAAGGTGCGAGGAAAGAGAAGTCAGGGGCAAGAGAAGGTGCGAGGAAAGAGAGAGGGCACAGGGGCAAGAGAAGGTGCGAGGAAAGGATGGAGCGGGCGGGGGCAAGAGAAGGTGCGAGGGGAGGAGAGTGAGGGCAATAGAAGCCGCGAGGGAAGGAGAGAGAGGGCAAGAGAAGGTGCGTGGAAAGGAGAGAGAGGGCAAGAGAAGGTGCGTGGAAAGGAGAGAGAGGGCAAGAGAAGCTGCGAGGGGAGGAGAGTGAGGGCAAGAGAAGGTGCGAGGGAAGGAGAGAGAGGGCAAGAGAAGCTGCGAGGGAAGGAGAGAGAGGGCAAGAGAAGCTGCGTGGAAAGGAGAGAGGGCAAGAGAAGCTGCGAGGGAAGGAGAGAGAGGGCAAGAGAAGGTGCGTGGAAAGGAGAGAGAGGGCAAGAGAAGCTGCGAGGGAAGGAGGGGGAGGGCAAGAGAAGGTGCGAGGGGAGGAGAGTGAGGGCAATAGAAGCCGCGAGGGAAGGAGAGAGAGGGCAAGAGAAGGTGCGTGGAAAGGAGAGAGAGGGCAAGAGAAGGTGCGTGGAAAGGAGAGAGAGGGCAAGAGAAGCTGCGAGGGAAGGAGAGTGAGGGCAAGAGAAGGTGCGAGGGGAGGAGAGCGAGGGCAAGAGAAGGTGCGAGGGAAGGAGAGAGAGGGCAAGAGAAGCTGCGAGGGAAGGAGAGAGAGGGCAAGAGAAGCTGCGTGGAAAGGAGAGAGGGCAAGAGAAGCTGCGAGGGAAGGAGAGAGAGGGCAAGAGAAGGTGCGTGGGAAGGAGAGAGAGGGCAAGAGAAGCTGGAGGGAAGGAGAGCGAGGGCAAGAGAAGGTGCGTGGAAAGGAGAGAGAGGGCAAGAGAAGGTGCGTGGAAAGGAGAGAGGGCAAGAGAAGCTGCGAGGGAAGGAGAGCGAGGGCAAGAGAAGGTGCGAGGGGAGGAGACGAGGGCAAGAGAAGGTGCGAGGGGAGGAGAGCGAGGGCAACAGAAGGTGCGAGGGAAGGAGAGAGAGGGCAGGAGAAGCTGCGAGGGAAGGAGAGAGAGGGCAAGAGAAGCTGCGTGGAAAGGAGAGAGAGGGCAAGAGAAGGTGCGTGGAAAGGAGAGAGGGCAAGAGAAGCTGCGAGGGAAGGAGAGAGAGGGCAAGAGAAGCTGCGAGGGAAGAGAGAGAGAGGGCAAGAGAAGGTGCGTGGAAAGGAGAGAGAGGGCAAGAGAAGGTGCGAGGGAAGGAGAGTGAGGGCAAGAGAAGGTGGGAGGGGAGGAGAGCGAGGGCAAGAGAAGGTGCGAGGGAAGGAGAGAGAGGGCAAGAGAAGCTGCGAGGGAAGGAGAGAGAGGGCAAGAGAAGGTGCGAGGGCAAGAGAAGGTGCGAGGGGAGGAGAGCGAGGGCAAGAGAAGGTGCGAGGGAAGGAGAGAGAGGGCAAGAGAAGCTGCGAGGGAAGGAGAGAGAGGGCAAGAGAAGCTGCGTGGAAAGGAGAGAGAGGGCAAGAGAAGGTGCGTGGAAAGGAGAGAGGGCAAGAGAAGCTGCGAGGGAAGGAGAGCGAGGGCAAGAGAAGGTGCGTGGAAAGGAGAGAGGGCAAGAGAAGCTGCGAGGGAAGGAGAGCGAGGGCAAGAGAAGGTGCGAGGGGAGGAGAGCGAGGGCAAGAGAAGGTGCGAGGGGAGGAGAGCGAGGGCAAGAGAAGGTGCGAGGGAAGGAGAGAGAGGGCAAGAGAAGCTGCGAGGGAAGGAGAGAGAGGGCAAGAGAAGCTGCGTGGAAAGGAGAGAGAGGGCAAGAGAAGGTGCGAGGGGAGGAGAGCGAGGGCAAGAGAAGGTGCGAGGGAAGGAGAGAGAGGGCAAGAGAAGCTGCGAGGGAAGGAGAGAGAGGGCAAGAGAAGCTGCGTGGAAAGGAGAGAGAGGGCAAGAGAAGGTGCGTGGAAAGGAGAGAGGGCAAGAGAAGCTGCGAGGGAAGGAGAGAGAGGGCAAGAGAAGCTGCGAGGGAAGGAGAGAGAGGGCAAGAGAAGGTGCGAGGGCAAGAGAAGGTGCGAGGGGAGGAGAGCGAGGGCAAGAGAAGGTGCGAGGGAAGGAGAGAGAGGGCAAGAGAAGCTGCGAGGGAAGGAGAGAGAGGGCAAGAGAAGCTGCGTGGAAAGGAGAGAGAGGGCAAGAGAAGGTGCGTGGAAAGGAGAGAGGGCAAGAGAAGCTGCGAGGGAAGGAGAGCGAGGGCAAGAGAAGGTGCGTGGAAAGGAGAGAGGGCAAGAGAAGCTGCGAGGGAAGGAGAGCGAGGGCAAGAGAAGGTGCGAGGGGAGGAGAGCGAGGGCAAGAGAAGGTGCGAGGGGAGGAGAGCGAGGGCAAGAGAAGGTGCGAGGGAAGGAGAGAGAGGGCAAGAGAAGCTGCGAGGGAAGGAGAGAGAGGGCAAGAGAAGCTGCGTGGAAAGGAGAGAGAGGGCAAGAGAAGGTGCGTGGAAAGGAGAGAGGGCAAGAGAAGCTGCGAGGGAAGGAGAGAGAGGGCAAGAGAAGCTGCGAGGGAAGAGAGAGAGAGGGCAAGAGAAGGTGCGTGGAAAGGTGAGAGGGCAAGAGAAGCTGCGAGGGAAGGAGAGCGAGGGCAAGAGAAGGTGCGAGGGGAGGAGAGCGAGGGCAAGAGAAGGTGCGTGGAAAGGAGAAAGAGGGCAGAGAAAGGAGTGGGTGCGAGTGTGGAAGAGAGGACAGGGGAAGAAGAAAGAGAGGAAACAGGAAAGGGAAAACGAGGAGCGGGGAGGGAGATGTAAGAACGATAGGAGAGAATGAGGGACTGGGGAGGGGGCAAGAGCGTGGGGGAAATTGGTGTAGATATAAACACGTAGGGATGGATTTGAAGAGAAAACAACGGTGTGAGGGGCGAGTGCTGAGGGAAGAGAGACGACAGGTGGGGAATGGGATGGAGTGGTGTGTGACAGGTGTGGAGGGGCAAGACGCAGACCTGTAGGGGGCGGCAGGAGGAAAGAGGAGACAGGTGTCAGTGGAGGAGGAAAGGGGCGAAGAGGCAGATGTGAAGGGAGAAGGGCTGAGGGAATAGAGGCAGGCAAGCGTGCAAGGAAGAGAGCTGGAGATAAGAGGACTGAGTGTGAAAGGAAACAAGATGAGGGAAGAGGGCCGTGTGTAAAAAAAAAGTGTGCTATTCTCTAGCCACCATTTTTTATATTTACTGATCCAAGATAGCGGTTGCCAATTTTTGTGGTAAATACAACAAAAACATATTTGCACAAAAGCCCTTTTTGTACCGCAGAGCAACGTCCCAGCAAATGACAGCTGATGGCCGCCCTAAAAATAAAACACACTTGGAAAGGACCACTGGGGAGGGGGCCTTACAGAGCAAGGGAGGAGTTGGTGGGGGGACCAGGTGGGTGGGAAGCATCGGGGAGTGGTGAGGGGGTGACAGCACAATGAAGGCGCTGGAGCTCCCCCCCGGGTGGCCACAAAAAGAAGAAGAAGAAAAGTCGGTGGAGAAAGCAATGGATGAGCTTGGCAGGCATGGGCGAGCAGCGCAGAGTGCGTGGAGGGAGGGGTTCATGGGGAGCAGCACTCGAGGGAGAGGCTGGAAAACACATGCTCTCAGACTGCTGAAATGTGAGAAGAGGAACAATACAAGTAGAACAATTAAAAGGATGAACAAGAGTCTATGCTCCATGAGAGGGCCAAACGCAGGAAGAGACCGAGAAGCAGGCAAGTGAGCCTGCCTGACAGTAAACCCAACCAAAGGGAAGCTCTGGGCGGGCTCCAGGCCCATTGGCAGTTGTTGCTGTGGTCTACAAGAGATATTTTGTGGAGGCAGTTGAAAGCTGTCTGGTAGGTTAGGTGAGACCTAAAAACAGGAGGTGTACGCGTGAAAGGAATGGAGAGGAGCATGGAGGGAAGAGATGCTAAAGTGCAATGGTGCATGTCCTACAGGAAGTTCAGGGCTCAGTTTTCTGCATTTTATTCCCTTTCCCTGGCCTCATATACACACCTTTATAACGCTTCATAACCTCTAGCCTTTCCATAACCTATGAGGGTTCATGACTTTATAGCATACATGATTACTTTATGCTAGATGTTCACCCTACATATATGTATTCCTATTTACGGAGTACCAGACAGCAACTTCAAAGACAATTGATTGGCTGCTCCGTTTTTATTGGTTTTAGTGATTAATTGCATTATATTGTTTTTGCTCAAAAAACTTCATGGGTTTGTTAAAGGGTCCTCAAACACCCTTTTATAAACCCCAGAGGGTTTTTGAGGAAGCAGATTCTTTGGAAAAGGGAAAGAAATATCCATTGTTCAGCTGGAGAAGGACCTTCCTTGGTTGATCTGCCTGAGATGATGAGACTCCACCGTACATTTTCCTCCTCGCCATTTGTGTTCTGGAGACACCATAGTAAAGAATATATGTTGGGATAGGAATCAGTGTCCTACTGCATGTATATCTGGTAAACGAACTCTTGTTTTAGGCCCCAAGTCACGATAGGGTATGCGTGTGCACAGAGGCCTAGATTCTTCCCTCACTACGAGAGGTCCTGGACTTGTCCTGTGTCTGGAGGAAATCACAAAACAACAGTTGATGGACAGAATGCAGAACAATGTCATACATTCACCCCAGTACAGAGATCTGGGCCTAAATACATCGTTTTTTTGCACTCCACACCATCCCAGTTCAGACATGGCCATATGCAAATCAGCCTTGACCCTGTGCCTCATGGGAACAGTCCAGCCCGAACTGCCAAGCCATGTCTTTCCTGGACCGGAATCAAGCATCCTAGGACCAGTTTCTGGCTATCAGCCGTCTTCAGCCAGGATAGCTTGACTCCAGTGGTGTGGAGAGCATGGGACTCACGTCTGAGCATACCCATCCCACTCGGGGTGACAAAATGCAAAACATCAGTTGATGGAGTCAAGCTATCCAGGCTGAAGAAGGCTGATAGCCAGAAACCGGTCCTTGGATGCTTGATTTCGGTCTAGGAAAGACATGGCTTGGTAGTTCGGGCTGGACTGTTCCCATGAGGCACAGGGTCAAGGCTGATTTGCATATAGCCATTGTCTGACCTAGGGTGGTGTGGAGTGCAAATAAAACGATGGATTTAGGCCCAGATCTTTGTACTGGGGTGAATGTAAGACATTGTTCTGCATTCTGTCCATCAACTGTGTTTTTAGGTCGAAGGCCTAAAAGGCTGCGCTTGCGCAGTCTTAGGCCGGAGATTTAATGAGTCTGAGTAGCGGCGAAGGTCCCGCCTCCGTGCCCCATCTCTCCTTCATTGGCTGGCTTCCTAAACGGAGGCCAGCCATTGGAGGAGAGATGCGTCACTCCAAACAAGCTCCGTCCTTTTCGGATTTGGGGGCGTAATTTTTGATGTTCTTTAGACAGTGACGTTGTCCGTCACTCAGAACATCAAAACCACGCCCCCAAATCGGAAAAAATCTCGGAGCTTGTGTCCGCCATTTTCGATCCTTCGCAGTGAAGGTAAGATCGTGGCTGTTTCCCTCCGTGCCTTCTTCCCCCTGTCTGTTTCCCGCCCCCCTCCCGCTCTCCGTGTATTTTCGCTGTCCGTGTGTGTGTTTCCCGCCCCCTGTTTGTTTCCCGCCCCCTCCCGCTCTCCGTGTATTTTTGCTGTCCGTGTGTGTGTTTCCCGCCCCCTCCCGCTCGTGTGTGCATTTCAGAGCGTCTGTTTCCCGCCCCCCTCCCGCTCGCCGTGTATTTTCGCTGTCCGTGTGTGTTTCCCGCCCCCTGTTTGTTTCCCGCCCCCTCCCGCTCTCCGTGTATTTTTGCTGTCCGTGTGTGTGTTTCCCGCCCCCTCCCGCTCGTGTGTGCATTTCAGAGCGTCTGTTTCCCGCCCCCCTCCCGCTCGCCGTGTATTTTCGCTGTCCGTGTGTGTTTCCCGCCCCCTGTTTGTTTCCCGCCCCCCCTCCCGCTCTCCGTGTATTTTTGCTGTCCGTGTGTGTGTTTCCCGCCCCCCTCCCGCTCGTGTGTGCATTTCAGAGCAGATACCCGCATCATGGTACGAGTTATGATAATGCTTGTTATAGCTTCATCTCGAGTTGGTCAGTGTCATGTGACGGAGAGAAGCAGGCTCTTAAAAGCCAGGCACAGCCGTCAACCTCTGTGAAAAGCTTTCGGAGGTGTAACAGTTACCTGCTGCCCAGTATACTATGCCAGCACTGGTATTGCACAACTTTAACCTGTTCAAATTGTAGACAACGGCCCTGCCACGGCTTAACAGAAAACCCAATTTAGTTGGAAATGGTATGCGCACTTGCCTCACCAAACATGGCGACACAATCTAGTCATCTCGAGACCTCGATCCTTTACTGTTTCAATTCAAACACTGTCACAGCACTTGCACCACGCACGCATTGTCGCAGGATTTTGACGAAACCTGAGCTAGGTGCGCACGTGCACACGGCTCGTTCCTTCTGTTCTTTCCCTGCCTGGTTTATCTTCTAAAGTCATAAGAAACGGGGCTCCAGCGTAGGGCATACACCGCAGTCAGCATTTGAGCGGAGGACGCTCTATCTGTCTCAGCTAGCGCTGGATTCCCGGTTCCGTCATCAGCACGCACCGGAGACGCTGGATCCTCCCGGTTTTTGTGCCTCTGTGCTCCCCTGTCCGTGATCCCGTTTTTGTGCCTCTGTGCTCCCCTGTCCGTGATGCCGTTGTTGTGCCTCTGTGCTCCCCTGTCCGTGATCCCGGTTTTTGTGCCTCTGTGCTCCCCTGTCCGTGATCCCGTTTTTGTGCCTCTGTGCTCCCCTGTCCGTGATGCCGTTGTTGTGCCTCTGTGCTCCCCTGTCCGTGATCCCGTTTTTGTGCCTCTGTGCTCCCCTGTCCGTGATGCCGTTGTTGTGCCTCTGTGCTCCCCTGTCCGTGATCCCGGTTTTTGTGCCTATGTGCTCCCTTGTCCGTGATCCCGGTTTTTGTGCCTCTGTGCTCCCCTGTCCGTGATTCCGTTTTTGTGCCTCTGTGCTCCCCTGTCCGTGATCCCGGTTTTTGTGCCTATGTGCTCCCTTGTCCGTGATCCCGGTTTTTGTGCCTCTGTGCTCCCCTGTCCGTGATTCCGTTTTTGTGCCTCTGTGCTGCCCTGCCTGTGATTCGGTTTAAGGGCTTCTTGGCGCTGTGCAGTGCAGTCACTGAGGTTCTTTGTCTGGTGAGTGCACGACAACCACTGGGGGCTCTGAACGTCTGTCACTGCCCTTTTGCTTCTGTTGTCGCTGATCCAGGGCTCGCCTGACACGGGGAGGCTTGTATGGTAGAGTGCAATCCTATGACTGTGGGGGTATCTATAGTGCAGTGCACTTCAGTCACTTGAGGCAAGAGTTGATTTGGCTGTGATACAGTGAGGTGCTGTCTCTGGTGCTGTGCAGGACAACCACTGGGGGCGGGGTCGATTATCTCGGATATAGTGTTCGACTGCCAATGATGATCTTTTATCGTGCAGTGCATGCCCGTGCTCGAGGCTTGCCTCTGGTGCAGATCACGACTGACACTGGGGGAGGGGGGAT
Source organism: Lissotriton vulgaris (assembly GCF_964263255.1). Classification (NCBI taxonomy): domain Eukaryota; kingdom Metazoa; phylum Chordata; class Amphibia; order Caudata; family Salamandridae; genus Lissotriton; species Lissotriton vulgaris. Next base: position 19,043,693 of record NC_141700.1, read on the forward strand.
TATTTCTAGTGCGGTGTCCCGTGCACGCCTGTAAGCTGGGTGCTGCTTATATTGCAGTGCTCTCCTGTCACTGATGTGCTGGTGCTGTGAACTGGTAACGGAGGTTGTCTCTTATGCAGTGCACTCCTGTCACTAGGGTTTTCTTACTGCTTCTGACGCTCTGCACGCACATCACTGACATGCTGTTGTTGGTGCCTGCACGACGGGTATGTGTGTATGGTGGGGGGGGGGGGGTCAGGGCTCACCTGACAGAAGAAAGCTTGTGCGGAATAGTGAACACTTGTGACTATGGGTTCGTCTCTAGTGCAGTGCACGCTATTCATTGGGGACAGTGTTCTGAATTCTACAGCAGGGGGCACTGGTGGAGCATACAGTAGCCAGATGATGGCTGGAATGTGTATGTTTTAGTACTCAACATGGACGATACGTTAGTACTGTACAGTACAATGCTTTGCTGCACTTGAAATTCCCCAGTTGCATTCTGCGTGCCTGCATGTTGAATGGAAAGGTGCTCCAGATGCGGCATGTATCATTGATCTACTGCAGGATGAGACAGTTTGTGGCTGTGCACTGTCCGTGCAAATGTATGCTAAGTGGAAAGGCTTTGTGTTAGCTAGAGGTGTTTAAGTGTGTGTGTGTGGCTCTGTGTATGTGTGGGTGGCTGTGTGTGTGTGTGTGGGTGGCTGTGTGTGTGTGTGGGTGGCTGTGTGTGTGTGGGTGGCTCTGTTTTTGGGTGGGTGGCTGTGTGTGGGTGGGTGGCTCTGTGTGTGGGTGGGTGGCTCTGTGTGTGGGTGGGTGGATCTGTGTGTGGGTGGGTGGCTCTGTGTGTGGGTGGGTGGCTCTGTGTGTGGGTGGGTGGCTCTGTGTGGGTGGATGTGTGTGTGGGTGGCTGTGTGTGTGGGTGGGTGGGTGTGTGTGTGGCTGTGTGTGGGTGGCTGTGTCTGGGCGGCTCTCTGTGTGGGTGGCTCTATGTGTGTGGGTGGCTCTCTGTGTGGGTGGTTGTGTGTGTGTGGGTGGCTGCGTGTGTGTGGGTGGCTCTGTGTGTGTGGGTGGCTCTCTGGGTGTGGGTGGGTGGCTCTGTGTGTGTGTGTGTGTGTGTAGCTCTGTGAGTGTGGGTGGCTCTGTGAATACTCTCTACTACTCTCTAATGCTCACCTATTGCCATTGTAAAAGACAATACCATTTATTTATGTTTAAAAAAAAAAAGAAAAAAAATGTCATGAGCAATGCCAATAGCTCTACCTTTAATAATGCCGAGACCATTGCATTGTAAATGCTTGTTTGCAATTTTCACCCCGAGTGGGCTGGGCTGGGTATGCTCAGACGTGAGTCCCAGGCTCTCCACATCACTGGAGTCAAGCTATCCATGCTGAAGAAGGCTGATAGCCAGAAACCGGTCCTTGGATGCTTGATTCCGGTCTAGGAAAGACATGGCTTGGTAGTTCGGGCTGGACTGTTCCCATGAGGCACAGGGACAAGGCTGATTTGCATATAGCCATTGTCTGACCTAGGGTGGTGTGGAGTGCAAAAAAACGATGGATTTAGGCCCAGATCTTTGTACTGGGGTGAATGTAAGACATTGTTCTGCATTCTGTCCATCAACTGTGTTTTTTGCAATTTTCTGGAGGAAATCACCAAACACGCCCTCAGAAGCAACAGTGAACTTTTGTGTCACGCATGAGAACAGAGCGTAAAGCAATGTTGGCAGCATAGCGCGGTTAAGAGAATTAATAGAGTAACCAGACCTTTTTATCTGGGTCATTTGGGCTTAGGCCTTCTCGCCCGCCTGTGTAAAGTTCTGCTCCAATGTGTATGTTCCTACCCTTGCGCTGACATCCTGACAGAGTCGGACTGACCTATAGGGCAATCAGGCAGCGCCCGATGGGCTTGTCTGAGGGATTAATGTGTGGGCTGGTTTCATAACAGTTTGTGGGACGGTTTTATGGCACGGTGGGCTGTTTTTATTTCTGTTGATTTCCCCGATATTACCACAAACATTGGCTGCAGCAAACAAAAATGCATGGCAGGCTCACATATCATGCAAAATACCCATAAAGCTTATACTTAAAAGTTCAAATTTGGCCTGATTTAAAATGTGGGCCACTTTATTAGCTATCTTGTTCGCTAAGGGGACCCACTTTTATTTTGGAGCTCAGGCCTAATTTTTATCCCAGTCCGAACCTGCATCCTGAGTGCATATTAAGCAAGTTTGTGTGGGTAGCAAGTGTAACACATGCATGGTGTAAGTGAGCCAGAATATTGGTGTCCAGTGGCTTCCATTTTGAATACTCGAGCCCTGGTGTAACACAAGATGGAAGGGGAGGCCTGTACTCACACAGACAGAGGAAGAGCATTGCTTGCATTCCAGTAGCTGTAGGACTTCAGGACTGTAGACACGATTTTGAAAGATGAGGAAGGTGCTAGGTAAAGCCTGCTCTTTTGTTGATCCCCAAATAATCTGTCAGGTGGGCTAATGAAGCCAAGTGCAGAAACCTCACACCTTCATGTGCCTCGGTTGTAGGTGCTCCAGGCTGCAGATAGTCCTAGACAGCCAGTGCTACCTGCTGCGAGGAGCATCACTCTACATAAAGGCTGTGTCAGGAGAGCAGTATGATTAGGACACTTGAAAGAGGAGCCCGCACAGGTACTACTGTCTGAGACAGAGGGACCGCATCCACTGTCTGAAAAAGGATGTTTCAAAGTGGGACCAAAACCCATCCCACTTTGTTCCATTTGGCAGTCATTTATGACCATGGAAAGGAGTACTCTACAGACAATTAGAAAGACTGCTGTGCAACCAGGGCGGACAGTCAGTCTCCCAGAGATGAGGGAACATCGCCTGAAGTTTGGATTTCCTGCTGGTGGCTCGGTGTACCTGCCTTGAAGGGCCTAGAAGCATGCCTGCTTTCTAGGAGAAGGAATGAGGATACCTGGCACTGCTGAGAGGAAGGTCTCCAGTGGGTGTGGGGCACCCAGGAAAAAAGGAGACTCCACAATAACAATATGGAGGGAACCTTGTGTCTGTGGCCCCCCTAGACACAATCACGACGCTGCCCGATCCGGGCTGCATCTGCTGACTGAAGTAGGCCTGGATGGAGGCTGCAACTGCTGCTGACCTAAATCTCAGTCCATGCTGCATCTGCTGAATATAGTAGTTCCAGAAGGGGCTGCAACTGGTGATTGTTAAGGCCCCCTCTGGACTGAGCTGCCTTTGCTACGATCAGAACTGCAAACCTTCAGGACTGCCGGTCAGCCAACCCTCAGGCTGCACCTGCTATAATGGAGTCACACCTTCAAGACCCCTACGGCCAGGTCCTCAATCTCACCCCCACCAGACCTGGCACTGTAACCTCTGAAGAGGAGGCTGAGCAGGCACGCAGCTGCACGTGGCCCGCCCCAGGCTCTGACAAACTCTGGCAAGGACTTGCCAGTTCTCCATATCCCTCGAGTGCACGGAAGAGCAGCCCTGGGTGCACAGCAGCAGAAGAAAGGACTAACAAGAACTTACCTATCTCAAGGAAGGGGTAAGAAAGAACGAGCATATTTTTGATCAACGACTAACCAGAACGGCACATGAGCCTAATCCACACTATACATGATCGCTCTTAGAGACCGACAAACTCGGAATATGGGGAGATCTCCTGGGATGGAGATGGGTGCAGCACCTAAAAGAGATAGCGCTCAGAGTCAGTGGCATGTGTATGTTCATTGAAGTGTGTAGTATTTAGTACAACTGTATGATTAAAGTAATTGTTTTCTTACTGAGGTAAGCAGAGCTGGACTGGGAACCAAAACTGGCCCAAACTGCTTGGGGGTGCAGGCGATCAATCAATCAATCAATCAATCCATTTATAGAGCGCGCTACTCACCCGTGACGGTCTCAAGGCGCAGAAGGGAGGAACTGCTACTGCTCGAATAGCCAGGTCTTGATGTGCTTCCTGAAAGTGAGGTGGTCCTGGGTCATTCGTAGATGTGCGGGGAGGGAGTTCCATGTCTTGGCGGCCAGGTAGGAGAACGATTTACCTCCGGCGGTCGTTCTGCAAATTCGTGGGACGGTGGTGAGGGCGAGGCTGACGGAGCGGAGCTGGCGGGTGGGCGTGTAGAAGGAGAGGCGGTTGTTGAGGTATTCGGGGCCCATGTCGTGGAGCGCTTTGTGTGTGTGGGTGAGGAGTCTGAACATGATCCTTTTGCTGACGGGGAGCCAGTGCAGGTTTCTCAGGAGGGCGGATATGTGGCTGTGGCGAGGGATGTCGAGGATGAGTCATGCGGAGGCGTTCTGTATGCGCAGAAGTCGTTCCTGAAGTTTGGCTGTGGTTCCTGCGTATAGGCGTTCCCGTAGTCCAGTCGGCTGGTGACGAGGGCCTGGGTGACCGTCTTTCTGGTTTCGGTGGGGATCCACCAGAAGATTTTTCGGAGCATGCGCAGGGTGTTGAAGCATGAGGATGAGATGGCGTTGACTTGTTTGGTCATTGAGAGTGAGGAGTCCAGGATGAATCCCAGGTTGCGTGCGTGGTCCATGGGTATCGGTGCGGTGCCCATTGCTGTGGCCCACCAGGAGACATCCCAGGCGGATGGGGAATGTCGAGGATGAGGACCTCCGTCTTGTCTGAGTTCAGTTTCAGACGACTGAGCTTCATTCATTCCGCAACGTCTTTCATCCCTTCCTGGAGGTTGGTTTTGGCAGTGGCTGGGTGAGGGAGAGTATCAGCTGGGTGTCGTCGGCGTAAGAGATGATGTTGAGGTTGTGTTTGCGTGCGATGGCGGCGAGGGGGATCATGTAGATATTGAAGAGGGTTGGGCTGAGCGAGGAGCCTTGGGGTACGCCGCAGATGATCTCAGTGGCCGCAGAGCGAGCGGGAGGGAGGCGGACTCTCTGGGTTCTGTTGGAGAGGATCGAGGTGATCCAGCCCAGGGCTTTTCCTTGGATCCCCGTGTCATGGAAGCGGGTTATAAGGGTGTGGTGGCAGACAGTATCAAAGGCGGTTGAGAGGTCTAGGAGGATGAGAGCGGTTGTTTCCCCGTTGTCAAGCTGGGTCCTGATGTCGTCGGTGGCTGCGATGAGGGCGGTCACGGTGCTGTGGTTGGCTCGAAATCCAGACTAGGACGGGTCGAGAGAGTTGTTAGCCTCGAGGAATGTAGTCAGCTGTTTATTGACGGTCTTTTCGATGACTTTTGCTGGGAAGGGAAGGAGAGAGATGGGGCAGAAGTTCTTGAGGTCTTTAGGGTCCGCTGTGGGTTTCTTCAGGATGGTGTTGATCTCGGCGTGTTTCCAGCTTTCTGGGAAGGTGGCGGACGTGAAGGAGTTGTTTATGACGCTCCGGAGGTGGGGTGCGATGATTGCGTCGGCTTTGTTGAAGATGTGGTGAGGGCATGGGTCAGAGGGGGAGCCAGAGTGGATGGTGTTCAGGGCGTGGGTGGTGTCTTCAGTGCTGATGGGGGTCCAGGCGCTGAGGGTGCTGGTGGGGGCTGGGGGGCGTTGGTTTGGTGAGTGGAGGCGAAGTCTGGGCGCCGAAGCTGTCGTGTATATCGGTGATCTTGCCGGGCGCCGAAGCTGTCGTGTATATCAGTGATCTTGCTGTAGAAGAGCGTGGCGAGGGAGTTGCAGAGGTCTTGTGATGGTATGATGTCATTGCTGCTGACGTTGGGGTTGGAGAGCTCTTTTACTATGCTGAAGAGTTCCTTGCTGTTGTGAGTGTTGTTGTCCAGCCGCTCTTTGAACAATGTCCTTTTGGTGGTGCGGATCAGCTGATGGTGTTTGCAAGTGGCGTTCTTGAGAGCTGTCATGTTTTCTGTTTTTTGCTCGTGGCGCCAGGTTTTCACGAGAGTTCGGCAGGATTTCTTTGATTTTTTTTAGGGCGTTGGCGAACCATGTGGTTTTCCTGTTGCCGGTCTTGCCTGGGGGGTTCTTCAGTTCAGCAAGGGCATCGGCGCAGTTGGTGATCCACTGTGCGAGGTTGCGGGTTGCGTCGTTGGTGTCAGAGGTGTTGGTTGGTGGGTTCTGGCTCAGTGATGTGGTTAGCTGATCTGTGGTGACTCTGCGGGGGATCTGTTGTGGGCAGTGGTGGGAGGTAGTCTTCTTGAAGGTGAAATGGATGCAGCTGTGGTCGGTCCAGTGTAGGCCGGTGGAGTGGCTGAAGGAGACGTGGTTGCTGGCGGAGAAGATGGGGTCGAGCGTGTGGCCGGCGTGGTGGGTGGGGGTGTTCACCAGTTGCTTGAGTCCAAGATTGGCGAGGTTGTCGAGCAGGGTGGTGGTGTTGTTGTCGTTATTGTTCTCCATGTGGAAATTCAGGTCCCCTGGGAGGATGTATTCTGATGTGGCGAGGTCATGCGGGCTGATGAAGTTGGCGATGGTTTCGCTGGAGTGTGTGCATGAGCCCGGGGGTCTGTAGATGAGGGTTCCTCTTAGGGTGGTCTTGGGGTCGGTGTGGATCTGGAAGTGTAGGTGCTCGGCAGTGGTTAGGGTGTCTTCGGTGTTGGTCGTGACGCTGATGGTGTTCCTGTAGATGATGGCGATTCCTCCTCCGGTTCGGTTGACGCGGTCCTTACGGGTGATCTTGTAGCCGTCCGGGATAGCTATGGCGATGTCGGGGGCTGAGAAGGCGTTCATCCAGGTTTCCGTGAGGAAGGCGATGTCCGGTGCTGTTGTATCGAGGAGGTCCCAGAGTTCGACGATCTGTTTGCTTGAGCCGATTTCAGCCGATTTTGTTACAGGGGGCCGACATTGCTGGCTCCAGGTAACAAAAAAGGCACCCCAGGGGCCCAAAACCAGCCCCCACCCTAGTGGTCCACCGGGGAAACGCCTGATGCCCGCTATGGCCAGTCCGGCCCTGAAGGTAAGTACTGGTTTAGGCATTCATTTATTATGCTGGTGTGTGATTGGTGAGTGCTGAGCTCGAACACCCCTACAATACCTCCAGAGAAGCCTGTGACTGTTCGCCCTCACTACCCTGAGAGTCATGTGCAGAAGGGTTGAACTTGGCCCAGTTTGCAGAGCCATAAAAGGACAGACCATGAGACACCAGTTTAAATGACATCTAGCCCCATGATTGAGGCCCAGAGCCATGTCTGTCACGTGGCCCCTCGAGTGGTGACTGACACGACACATCCCAAAAGACCTAAATGGGACATCCATTGAGGGAACATATGAGCTGGCCTAGCTCCCTGCTTTTGAACAGGGTTGTACCGTAATGGAGATGAGAGATGAAGGCGAGACTAGAGACTTATTTAAGCTCCTGCTTTGGAGAGGTCGAGAGTCTTTCATGGAACTGACTGAATCAGAGCCCAAAACAACAGAGAAAATTGTAAGGAAAATAAATCAGACGCTTAAACACTATTTGGGCCATTTCAGAAATATTCAGAAGAGTAAAAAGCAAGTTGGTAAACTTGTGTGAATGGAGCTACAAATTATTAACACAACTCAAAGGGGGGGACTTGCTTTCTGTGCATGCCACAAGGATTCACGCCTTTTGGTGCAACGGAATTTACATTTCAAGACACTAAAAAAAGATACACAGAAGCAAGAGGTGCAAATCCACTTGAGGCAAACAATTTGTATTTACTTTAGTTCAAGGGGATTAAACTGCTTAGGGTACTTCCCCTGACTAAGAGGAAAACACAGTATAAGCCAAATGAAGGAGAAAATCAAAGTTTGATATGGAAATGTGGATTTTTCACAGTTTTGCCAAATAATATTTTCCAGAGGCCCACCAGTTATCCCAGGACACTCTCACTTAATTAGCTTCATAGGTAACAGGATGAGTGACCAGTTGTACACTATAAGCCAGTGTTTTTAAACTGGCCTGCCAGGAATTTTCTTCTGGTGACCCCAAGACCTTGGATCCTCGCAGGCCTATTATTCCACAGTCGGGCACCACAGACAAAGGGCCTGATTTAGATGTTGGTGGCTCTAGTCCCGCCGTCGCTTTTCTGATGGTTCCTGCCCGCTTGGCGGTCCACCCGCTGTGTTTAGATGTTGGCGAGTCTATGGAATCGACAGCGTCATAGGCAAAATGGCTGTTGGAGGGAGTCCCGACAACATTACTGCTGTGCCGATAATGATGTGCCTTTCCGTCGAGGCAACTGCGGCAGAGAAACCTCCAAACTCAACTTGGCGAAACTGAAGAAAAAGAAGTGAAAATGTACCTTTTTTCAGTTTCCCACTTCCATTTCTGTCTTGTACCATATTGTACAGGTGTTTTTTTGTGCTGCTTCTACTTAACCACAACGCTAAGCAACCCTGTTACTGCCGTAATCTAAGGTAGGCCTTTGTGTCACTTGACTCACTATGAATCGTGTGTTAACATTTGCTTTAGGCTTGTGTATTTTTACATAGCTCTCACATGCTATTTTTTTATGTGTCATACATAAGTGTTCATCTTACAACTTATCGTAGTAAAATGTACCAACCTGTATTGACACTTAAAAAAATATTTATTTGGTAGTGGGGGTTTTGGGTGTTGTGCATGTGATGCCTGTGGGTGTACATTCTATAGTGTGTGTACGTTGTTGGAGTACTATGCTATTTGTTTAAAAAAGGGCATTACTCATAACCTACATTTACATTTTGACCCAATCACAACATATATGTGTAGTGAGGCAATAGTGGTAGTACTTACCTGTCTCCACACCACATGGGACTTACTCCATCAGGAATACGTCGCCAGGACACGGCCAACACAACAGGGAAATCTAAATTGACTTGGCGCAAACTCGCCGGCCTGACGACGATGAAGTACTGTTAGCCAGCAGAGAAGACTACCGACGCGATGGGAAACAGTCTGTTGATGCCACATCTAAATATGGTTGAAGGAACATAGTCACCTCGACGGAGTACTTGGAACCGCCGTGACGGGACGACGGTAGTCCTGCCAAGATCTAAATCAGGTAGGGATGGTGCACAAAAAGTAGAAGTCCAAGAGAGTTGTAGTATTTTAAAAAATTTCTTTTATTGTTGCAATTCTTTAAACGGCCTCAGCCAACGCGTTTCGTTCTTGTAGGAACTTCGTCAGGGACACCGCCAACTGTTCTCAACAAACACAAAGTCTTCAAGTCACTGGTTAATAAAGATTAAGCAGATGGGCAGAAGAGCCTTTTTTTTCTTCGAAGTGCGAATGCACTGACGCCAAGACAGCTGTAGGAGGTGGAAAGTCCCTTTTCAGACGGGGATTATATTATATTTACTTGTTGTTGTGGGGTTATAGATGCCCCTGCTCTTCTGCCCATCTGCTTAATCTGCAGTTTCTACCCCCAGTTCTGCATCCGATTACCACAGCTTTGACTGAGTACTTTACTCTACATAAACAGATCCATCTCCTACGTCATCTATGCCTGTCCGTAGTTTGACTACCCTTGTCTTCTATTGATACAATATAGTTAACGTAATCCTACAGATTATGTCTCCCCTGCAGGCTGTAAGAAATGTATCAACCAGCAACTTGAAGACTTTGTGTTTGTTGAGAACACTTCCGTAACCAAAACTGGGTCTGGGCTCACGGGCAATAAGGCCAAGCCTCACTACTAATCACAAAAAACAAAACGAGCACCACTATTACCAATTATTCATGTAAGGGTTTAGGAAGACCTACTGAACTAAACAGTAACTCTCAGGACACTTTTTGTCCAGAATCAATCAAATGACTTTAATCAGATTATTTTTTTAACACATTTTTAGAAAAAATTCACATTAATTAGAACAACATATTTCACTCCACATTAAACTTACAAAAACAATTCTCTCATTCTCAATCTCTCATTCACGCACTCATCCAAACTATACTACACAACAGAAAAACGACTTTACATCAGTTAATACAGGGTCACTATTTACATCAGTTAACACAACAAACCAGCATCGGAAATAATTTTTTCAATGTTAAGCAAGCATTAACATTTTTGCAACATAATCCTAATGCTGTATGAGGAAGATCTACGCGTTTTGATAACCCCTAATTTGGGGGAAATCTCGTCAGGACCACGTAGCTCAAAAGTGCTTGTTTTTCTTGACTGGAAAAGGCTTCGCTCTCAATGGTAGTCTATAATTCAAGGGGAGTGAAACTTTGTATTGTGGTGTGTACACGATCCAGCGTTTGGATGGTGAAGGGCGGTCACGTTTTTCCGCCTGAAGCTCAATCAATGTGGCAAAAACGTGAGTCTTCTGAGGAAAGACACGGAGGCTGTCTGACGTTTTTGCCACGTGGTCCTGACGAGATTTCCCCCAAATTAGGGGTTATCGAAACGCGTAGATCTTCCTCATACAGCATTAGGATTATGTTGCAAAAATTTTAATGCTTGCTTAACATTGAAAAAATAATTTCCGATGCTGGTTTGTTGTGTTAACTGATGTAAATAGTGACCCTGTATTAACTGATGTAAAGTCGTTTTTCTGTTGTGTAGTATAGTTTGGATGAGTGCGTGAATGAGAGATTGAGAATGAGAGAATTGTTGTTGTAAGTTTTATATGGAGTGAAATATGTTGTTCTAATTAATGTGAATTTTTTCTAAAAATGTGTTCAAAAAATAATCTGATTAAAGTCATTTGATTGATTCTGGACAAAAAGTGTCCTGAGAGTTACTGTTTAGTTCAGTAGGTCTTCCTAAACCCTTACATGAATAATTGGCAATAGTGGTGCTCGTTTTGGTTTTTGTGTTGAGAACACTTGGCATTCATATGGGACTCCCCTATAAGACTTTCTAGAAACCTAATCAACCAGCAACTTGGAGATTACATGTTGGTTGAATATACTTGGCTTTCATACGGGACTCCCTATAAGACTTTTTAGCCCTGACGAGGTTCCTACGAGAACGAAACGCGTTGGCTGAGACCGTTTAAAGAATTGGAACAATAAAATAAATTTTTTCAAATACTACAACTCTCTTGGAATTCTACTTTTTGTGCACCATCCCTACCCATAAGAATTTGTATCTGTTTCAACAGTGGAGCTTCTCTGCGGCTAGCTCTGGATGTTCTTTGTGCACAGTGTCTTGCGGACTTGCCGAGATTCGAAATTTAAGTGCAAAGCCCTGGTCAGCTGCAGTTGTCTTTTTTTGAATCAAGATCTAAATCAGGCCCTTAATATTTTGATGTCCAGAGCTATACTGCTAACAGCAGACCAGTTTGTGGCAAAAAACCTACCTACTAGGGAAATATCATTACAAGATACTTTGAAAACCACTCCTTGATGCTGAAACATTATTGACCTGTGGTCCCTAATCTCTAGGGTTCTTTTTGGATGTGGCTGTGTGATGTAAGGGCAAAGAGGACTTCAACTACCAAATGTCTTTGGTTCAGGCCCTGCATACACAGAGCATAACCTGTAGAAAGCCCAGGTCCTCCAGACACCGTACACCCCACCAAGGTGACCACGACCCGGGCCGGCCATTGCCCGGCACGGAGAGTGGCAGGTGGGGGGGCTGGACATTTGATGAACACTTTTGGTCATTGGTGCGGGAAGATAAGCCAGTGCGAGTGGGTGACACTACTCCAGGGTAGAGCATCATTGGAGTTCTCGCTGGATCACTGGATCCACTATTGTGTAGAGGGAGAGCAAGTGTGAGCAGAGGAGGGTGAGACGAAAGCAAGTGTCAGGTGAGAAAGGATAGAAGGTAGCGAGGCGGGAGGGCATGAGAAGGAAAACAAGAGAGTGGGGCATGCCAGGGGAGAAGGGGTGCAAGGATAAGAAGGGACAAAGGGTAGCGAGACTAGCATGTGTGAGAGGGAATACAAGAGAGTGTCCCATAGGGACCTTCACTGCAACCCTTCCTACCCAGGCTTCAAAGGAGACCTGAAACGCCATCTCCTCAATAAATACTGGAGCCCCTGAATCTAACCCCATTTATTTTTGTTCTAACCTCATTTCTGTCATTTGTCTGTTCATCGCTCTGATTCCGCTGGCTCTTGCCGAGCCAACACTTCATGTCCCCTAAATTGTTAAATGTTTGGACCTCATTTTCAGCAACTTCATCCCCCATGTCCCTACAAATCGTTATTTGTACTGATTTGATGTCTGTTCCTTCTCTGTTACATTTCCCTTATTGTTAAGCGTATGTAACCATGGGTCTTAAGTTTATTGCCTTGCTCCAAAATCTGCGCTAATCTTTCACTTCCTTTGCCATTTCGTATGTAACCTGTTCCATTGATTGTCGCCTTGCAAGCGCTCTGATACCCCTGGGTCAAGCTAGCGCTATATAAAAACTCTACAATAAAATAAAATAAATAAAGATGACAGAGGAGGAGGGGTGGAGGGAGGGATGACTGAAGAACAGGTGTGAGGGAGTAATGACAGAAGTGAGAGGCAAGCATGGAGGAAGAAGGCACAGAGGAAAGACAGGGAGATCTGGGGCGGGGGCTGGGGGGGAAAGGAGAGGTGAAGAGAGTCATGCACGCATGAGGGGAGGAAGGAGGGTGTGAAGAGGGCCAGACAGGTGTGAGGGCAGATGGACGGGGGACGAAAACGTGGCAGGAGTGAGGAACAACATATTTCATGCCCTATGGACAACACAGGGAATTTGATGCATGGGGGGGTTTGAGCTGAAAGGTTTTGTTGTTCTGTGTGCTCATTGGTTGCCTTGGTGTATGGACACCTATGAGACTGACTCCTCCTCAGCCACACCGACTTCACCAAAACAATGATATTTGTAAAAGCCCAGATTTACTGGGCACTCCGGAGGACCCTCTAATGCACAATCACTCTAACACTTTGAAGCTACGAAATCACAAAAAGAAGACATCTCGTTCCCTCTGGACACCTCCGGCCCCATTCTAGGAAGATGTTTGAAGACCTACGGTGAGGCCGATACCCCGCCCCCACCCCTCGGCCTCCATGCTTCTTTCTTCGATGCAACGCACTCCACAGATTTATTTCACCAGTGCCCAAGCCATGAATAAAATATGTGGGAAAGGACGGCAATGGGAGACCATCCCCCTCTCACCAAGTGCACAGGTGCCTTCTAGACAGAATAAATTATGCAAATGAAGGAGCAGTCCATGCCACCCCTCTGGTCTCCCTCAAATTGCCTTTTCTGAAATGCTGCTATCCTTGTAAGAGGAGGGGCAGGGGAGGCTCTAGGCTCATGGTGGCCCTGGGCAGGGAGGGTAGGTAAGGGGCCCCGGAAGAGGGGGTCCGGGCGGGGCGGAGCGCGGAGGCCAGTGAAGAGGGGGGGTCCAGGGTGTTTGGAAGTGGAACAGAGCCGGAGGCTGCCAAATCCCTGCCAGGGGCCGCCACGCAAATATGTATCCATCTTCAGAGGATTATTATATTAAGGATATATTTTGGCATGGTGGCCCCTGTGGTTTGGTGGCCCTGTGCAGGTGCACAGCTTGCACATGCCTAAGGCCGCCCCTGGGAGGGGGCCAGGGGAGGGGCAGGGGGGCAGGCGTCCTTCACGTAACTTTTCCAATAGAACCCTCTGTAATACTACGTGTAATTGGGGGAGTGACATTCAATATCCTTTGAAACTGCTGTATGTATCGTCCGTTACATTTTATTGTTGGATAAAAACCTGAAATTCGATGCACTTTATACAGAACACAAACCGTAAGGTGAAATCTATGGGCTTTTTTCAACGAAATATTTACGATAATCTGATTTAAATAAACCTAAGACGAAGTTTATTCAGTGGACTAATTGCATATATTCGACTATAATGTGTGAAACATGTTTTGTTTTCTGGACTCTCGATGAGCGTTTCCATGCTTGTTCTCCCAAGTCTGCTGTTTGAGGAGGGCGCCACGCGAGTTCAAAGGTCAACCTGCGTGCTCTCCCAGTGCCCCCTGGCGTCTGGCTCCACTAGGGGAGCTCTGCAGACTGCTGCACCCCTCTGCAGTTAGAAACAAGTGGGGGTTTGTCCTATCGGGACCGAGTAGGACAATGTAATACTATTGACAATAAGGCGACTCCGTCTCGATTTTTATTTATTTATTTATGCGATTTTATATAGCGCGGACCTTACCCGAAGGTGTCAGAGCGCTTCACAATAGGAACAGCAATGATACATGAGGAGAAAAATTACAAGTGAACAAATTACAAAAGCATGAATCAAAAGTGACAATAGTGAGCAACCAAAATACATGAGGTAGCAATTGGTACATTACAGGAGGAAAAAGTGATATGTGTGCAGGTTACACAAGCGTACAAAGTACAAGTAGAGGTATAATACTGCAATAAATGGCAGACACTCAAGCACAAGAACAAACGTTACGTAGGCAATGGTGGCACTTGTGCAAGTATCTAAAGCAAACAAAAAGTGAGAGGTAGCATACAGTGTGTTACAAGAGAAAAGTGACGTGTGCAAGTTACAAAAGGGTATCATACACAGGTACAAGGATAATACTGCAATAAATGGTAAACACTCAAATTGCCAGAACACACTAGGAAGGCACTTCAATAGTCATGGACAATAGAATTTTCAATATTGGGAGGTCTTCCTTCAGATGATAGAGAGGGCGTGAATTAGATTTGGAGGTGTCTTTGGAGGAGGAGAACTTTGAGGTCCATTTTGAAGGCCTGGGAGGAGGAGGTGGTCCGGAGCTGAGGCGGAAGTGAGTTCCAGATTCTCACTGCGTTGCCCGAAAAGGATTGGGCCATCGATCTTTCCTTCTTGAAAGTGGGGGGTTCAAGCAGTAGATTTTCCGCATTACGAGATGGTCTAGAGCCTCGAGACAGTTTCAGTTTATTCAACAGGTAGAGAGGAGAGGAGGAGTGCAAGGCTTTGTGGGTGATACAGGAAGTCTTGTAGATAGCTCTAGCCTCGATGGGAAGCCAGCGAAGGGTGGATAACAACGGTGTGATGTGGTAGCTTCTTTTTGCCCCACAAATGAAACGGGCTGCTGAGTGGAGGACAGATTTAAGGGGGGACAGGTGGGATTTGGGGAGGCCAGTAAGAAGAGAATTGCAGTAGTCCAGTCTGGAGAGGACCAGAAATTGCACCAGTGTTTTAAGGTCTTGTTCAGGGAAAAAGCAACGAATTCCCCAAAGAAGGCGCAGTTGGTATCGTGCAGATTTTGCAATGGAGTTGATGTGGGGGATTAGATTGAGTTTGTTGTAGAGTATGACACCAAGGGATTTTGCGCTGTCGACAATGATGGGTTTATTGTTAAGCAGATTAATCTGATCCATCCATGATTGAACCGGGGGAGGAGAAAGTGAGGAAGAGAGGAGGAGGAATTCAGTTTTGGAGGGATTCAGAATCAGTTGATGAGTTGACATCCAGTTTTGAATGGAGTCGAGAGTCGAGCTTAGGATGGCGAGATCATGAGTGGAGGCAACCTTGAGGTAGATTTGAGTGTCATCTGCGTAGAGATGCTAGTGGATCCCGGATTTACTTAGGAGATTTCCCAGTGGTTCTAGGTAGAGATTGAACAATGTGGGTGCAAGTATAGAGCCTTGAGGAACACCTTGACCTACCGTCACAGGAGATGAAAGACTGTTCGCTATTTTGATCATTTGGGATCTATCAGAGAGGAAGGAAGCAAACCATTTAAGCACAGTGCCCTCCAGTGCCCTTCAAGCTGCTCTTTATTCAAAGCAGACTTAATACCCTTTTAAATTAATTTGTGGGTATCAATGTATTGTTCATCAAATGTTCAAATTAGTTCAATTTATACATTTACAATTGAAAGTTTTCCAAGTGTTACACATTGCTGTACATTTCTAATTCACAAACTTATATAACATTACTATACAAACAAATGATATACATAACAAATGACACAATTTACAAACAAATTGAATAGTACCCTAGTACTTCTTTTCTAACAATCCTATACCCTTTTTGTTTGGTTAATATTTTAGGACTGGTCACACAAGGGATTGTTATTTTTAATCATGACTTATAAACACTTATAACCGTTTGTGGATGTGGAAATTGTGAAACAGCGGACGCGTTTCCAAACCCTTTTTCAAGTTGGCGGGTTTTTCTTCAGGGCTTAACTGGGTACCTGTTGGGGGATAAGGGGGGGGGGGCTGCAGTGCACACTGAAAGGGCACTGTCTGGAGTGGGCAGGCAGGACCGACCGACTCTCATGCAAGGCTGGACGTACCCAGGGAGGCGCGTGCGAGGGTCCCGCGCACAGGCTCAGCCCTGCATACAAGCATCCAGAGTTCAACGAGGCATGTCACGCATAGGAGAGCCGGGGTCACGCCAGCACGGACACGCTCTGCTGTCCCTTCACTGCGTGGGAGCAGTGACCCTGCCTTGGCCTCTGGTGGGAAACAGTAGAGACGACACCGTGGTGGAGAGGGGCTCACCGGGTGATGTTCAGACCTTGAGAGCAATGTCGTTCTGTATTTCAGAATCCTTGCTTTCCGGTGTAGCGCTGGGAAGCATAAAACGCGGCTCTAGGAAACAACGCATGCCAGGTCGCTTCAGCTGCAGAACAGCAAAAGAGTACGGCATTGTTTTTTTAAAATTTTATTTTATGATTTGTATAAAAGTCTACATGCGGGTATCGGAGAGTACTTCCCCACCCGCACCCCCTGTGGGGTTTAACCAATGAAGTGCGCGCGGGAGTCGATCCGGGAGGCCTCGGTGTCCATCGTGCCACCACCGGCCCTGGGGGCTCTTGTGCGGCAATGAGCCCCCGGGGAGGTCGCGGGGCTGTTCATCACTGCCGGGCGTGGTGTCACTTTAACTGGTCTTCAGGTCACGGGGTGACCACTCACACTGACAGCCTCTCACGTCCTCCATCACGGGAGAGGGGGGGGGGGAGGACGAGGCAGGAGTCCTCCTAGTGAAGGGTGGGGGCAGGGGCATGGGCGTAGGAAGTGTGGGGGATGCGGGGGACATATCCCCCCAGATTTTGTAGTGGGGGGGACGCGGGGGACAAGGGTGAGGGGGCGAAAGAATTTCCCCTCTCTCCCCTGTCTGTGGCAGGGCCATTAATATGTCAAAGGGCGAGTTCTGACCTTCCCTTTTGTTATTCAGCAAAAGCATCAGGAATGTTTTCACACCTCTCCCTAGCCGCCACCGCTGCTTGCAGTCTTCATTTCCAGTTCAAGGAAGAGGTAGTTTGTTTATTGCTGACTGCAGAGCTGGCTTTAGAGTTGGTTGCCTCAACAAACTTTTTTATTTTGAGTTATGCAGGAGAACAAAGGTGGTGTAATGCTTATTAAGGGACTCAGATTCATGGCGCTCTGAGCACATGAGATTTAAAATGTGCTATTTACTGCATTCCTGAAAACAAGAAAGGTATTTGGGCTAGAGGCACACAAAGTAAAGGAATATGAAGAGGTGCCCAGAATGCAATAGGCGCACACTGCTGAAAGGCATTGTGGGGCACACACAGTGACAGGTGCAAGGCTACATGAAGCACAGCTAGTGCACTGTACTTAAACCAATGAGAATTCTAGAATGAAAGGCAAAAAAATGACATCTGATGCTCTGTAAGACACAAAGACAAAGATTAGCAGGTTAGGCCCTTGTGTATCTATCAGACCTTCACGAAGCAAAGGAGCACAGATACCCAGTGGTGAAATGGATGGAGAGTGGCTTCTTGAGTGGGAGGATATGTTCGGTTGCTATGATTTCTTAGCAGTAACATTTTGCCTAATAGCCTAACAGTCTGCCTGCTTAGACGATGCCTGGGTGGCAGGCCTGTTACTGGTGGCTAGAAAGGCTATATTGTATTACGAAGGTCCTGGCTTGCGAGGGGAAGTCTGCGCACTCAGACATGTCCCAGGGTGTCCACCCATCATTTTATCCACTTTTGTAGTTTTCTTATTGCGCAAACCTGGCCGATGGGGATCACAGTGCTTCATGTGAACACTAGATTATAGTAGTCAAGTCAAGTCAATAAATTTATATAGCGCGCTACATACCCAGAGGGTCTCAAGGCGCTTGAGGAAGGGTGGGGAATTACTTGTCAAATATCCACGTTTTAAGTTGCTTTCTGAATGCTAGGTGGTTCTGAGTAAGGCGAAGGTGAGTGGGAAGTGAGTTCCAGGTTTTAGCTGCCAGGTAGGAGAAGGATCTACCTCCCATGGTGGTTTTGTTGATGCGAGGCACAGTGGCAAGGGCTTGGTTGGAGGATCGTAATTGGCGGGTGGGGGTGTAGAAGGACAGTCGTGTGTTGAGGCATTCGGGTCCGATTTCGTAAAGTGCTTTGTGTGCGTGGGTTAGGAGCCGGAAAGTAATCCTCTTATTGATGGGGAGCCAGTGGAGGTTTTTCAGGTGACCAGAGATGTGTTCTTTACGCGGGATGTCTAATATGAGCCTGGCTGAAGCGTTCTGGATGCGTTGGAGTTTTTTCTGGAGTTTTGCGGTGGTACCGGCGTAGAGGGTGTTTCCGTAGTCCAGTCGGCTCGTGATCAGAGCGTGGGTGACTGTTTTTCTAGTTTCAGTTGGGATCCAGCGAAATGTTTTTTTGAGCATGCGCAGAATGTTGAAGCAAGATGAAGAAACAGCGTTGACTTGTCTGGTCATCGAGAGTGAGGAGTCCAGGATGACGCCCAGGTTGCGTGCGTGGTTCGTCGGGATGGGTGCTTTTCCAAGGGCCTCTGGCCACCAAGAGTCATCCCAGGCGGAGGGGGAGGTGCCTAGGATGAGGACTTCTGTTTTGTCTGAGTTCAGTTTCAGACGGCTGTGCTTCATCCATTCGGCTACTTCTTTCATTCCTTCATGCAGGTTGGTTTTGGCAGTGTTAGGGTCTCTGGTGAGTGATAGGATCAGTTGAGTGTCGTCGGCGTAGGAGATGATCTTGAGGTTGTGTTGGCGTGCGATGGTTGCGAGGGGGCTCATGTATATGTTGAAGAGGGTGGAGCTGAGAGAAGAACCTTGTGGTACGCCGCAGATGACTTCAGTGGCCTCTGACTTGAATGGTGGGAGGCGGACTCTCTGGGTTCTTCCGGCAAGGAACGAGGTGATCCAATCCAGTGCTTTTCCTTGGATTCCGACGTTTCTGAGGCGTTGTAAAAGGGTTCTAGGACAGACCGTGTCGAAGGCTGCGGAGAGGTCAAGGAGGATGAGGGCGACTGTGTCTCCATTGTCCAGTAGAGTTCGAATGTCGTCTGTTGCTGCGATGAGGGCGGTTTCAGTGCTGTGCTTGGCTCGGAAGCCAGATTGTGAGGAGTCGAGGGATTTGTTGGTTTCAAGGAATGCGGCGAGCTGGTTGTTGACCGCTTTCTCGATGACTTTGGCCGGGAATGGAAGGAGTGAGATAGGGCGGTAGTTTTTGAGTTCGGTGGGGTCAGCAGTGGGTTTCTTCAGGAGGGCGCTGAGTTCGGCATGTTTCCAGCTTTCCGGGAAGGTTCCAGAGTTGAGGGAGCAGTTGATGACGTCTCGGAGGTGCGGTGCTATAATAGAGTCTGCTTTGTTGAAGATGTGGTGAGGGCATGGGTCTGTGGGGGATCCTGAGTGGATAGAGTTCATCAGACGGATGGTGTCCTCAGTGGAGATTGGCTTCCAGTCATTGAGGATGTTCAAGGGGGGTGGGGGTCCTGCAGGGGGTTGGGTGGGTTGGTCTACGGGTCGGTTGTCAAAGCTGTTGTGGATGTCTGCAATTTTGTTGTGGAAGAATGAGGCTAGGGAGTCGCAGAGGGCTTGAGAGGGGGTGATGTCGTTGGAGATGGCTGCGGGGTTGGTAAATTCTTTGACGATGTTGAATAGTTCCTTGCTGTTGTGGGCGTTGTTATCTAGTCGGTCCTTGAAAGCGGCTTTCTTGGCATTCCGGATCAGTTGGTGGTGAGTGCGGGTGGCGTTTTTGAAGGCGTCCTTGGTGCTGGTGGTTGGGTCTTTTTTCCAGGCCTTCTCAAGGGAGCGACAGAGTTTCTTGGATTTCTTAAGATCATCGTTGAACCAGGAGGCCTTCTTGCTTCCTAGTTTGATTTGTCGTTTTTTCAGTGGTGCTAGGATGTCGGCGCTGTTGGATAACCATTGGGTGAGGTTGGTGGCTGCTTGGTCTGGGTTTGAGGAGTGGGCTGGGGGCTTTTGAAGAAGCGATGAGGAGATCTGGTCGATGGTGATTTTGTTCCAGTTTCTTTGCAGAGTGGGTTGGGGGTGGTTGTTGGATGTGGGCTTGTTGTAGGTAAAGTGAACGCAGCTGTGATCAGTCCAAAGGAGAGCTGTGGTGCGGCTGAAGGAGATATGTTTACTGGAGGTGAAGATAGGGTTGAGTGTGTGACCTGCGATGTGGGTGGGGGTTGTGACAAGTTGTTTAAGTCCGAGGTTGGCGAGGTTGTCCAAAAGGGTGATGGTGTTGCGGTCGTTGTTCTTTTCAAGGTGAAAGTTGAGGTCTCCCAAAAGTATGTAATCCTCGGAGGGGAGCGCGTGTGGAGTGATGAAGTCCGTGATGTCTTCGCTAAATTGTGCGCGGGGACCTGGTGGCCTGTAAAGAAGGGTGCCTCTGAGTGTGGTCTTGGGGTCGATGTGGATCTGGAAGTGAAGGTGTTCAGAGTTGGCGAGATTGACGTCTGAGCTGGTTGAGATGCAGATGGATTTCTTATGGACGATTGCGATGCCTCCTCCTGTGTGGCCGGTGCGGTCCTTGCGAATGATCTTATAGCCTTCCGGGATGGCAATGGTGATGTCTGGGGCTGAGGAGGCGTTCATCCATGTTTCTGTTAGGAAGGCGACGTCCGGAGAGATGGTGTCTAGTAGATTCCAGAGGCGTGCCTGTGGACCGAGCAGGTGTTGAGTAGGATGCATTGTAGGTGGTTGGGGTCGGATGTCTGTTGTGTGATCGTAGATGAGGAGTTGTTCTTGGTGCCGTCGAACTTGCAGGAGTTGCAGGAGAAGGGTCCATGGGTGTGTCCAGGAGCGGCTTGGACGCAGTTGGGGGAACGGCCAGGGTTAAGGGCTAGGAGGGTGGTGGCATCGTAAGTAATGCGGGGAGGGTGGGCATTACGAGGACCAGGGGGTATGGCACTGGGCGCGGTCCAGGCGCGGACGGGCGTAGACGGGCTTACCTTTGGCGCACCTTTGGCGTGGCCGTAGCGCGTGGACGCTGCGCGTGGGGGCATTGGCCATAAATGGATGGTGGAGGGGGCGGAGCGTGGGAGGGTCAGCTGGGAGGCGGGGTCTGGGAGGAGACACGGGTGGAGGTAAACACACTCTGAAATGGCCGCCCGGTAATAAACCGAAACTGGGGCACAGCCGGAGCTCAACTCGATACAATGTTGCCAAAGACGTACAAAAATGCGTTTAAATTAAATCTCTCAGCCGCTATGCAGTTCGTGGCTGTGTGCAAGTTAGATTAAATTAATGTGGGCTAATAACGATACCAGGCGCTGAGTGGAGCGCTGTAGCGGGGTGGCAGGCTGCAGGAATCAGGTCAGGCAAAGCAGGCAGCAAGGAGAGCCTTCCGTCGTGAGAGCAGGGAGCAGGGGGAGCGACCGTGATGGAAGGAATCCAGACGGTCACAGGATAGGAGAGGATGGGGCTGGTGTAGTCGACAGTGTGTGGGAGGGTCAGCTGGGAGGCGGGGTCTGGGAGGAGACACGGGTGGAGGTAAACACACTCTGAAATGGCCGTCCGGTAATAAACCGAAACTGGGGCACAGCCGGAGCTCAACTCGATACAATGTTGCCAAAGATGTACAAAAATGCTTTTAAGTTAAATCTCTCAGCCGCTATGCAGTTCGTGGCTGTGTGCAAGTTAGATTAAATTAATGTGGGCTAATAACGATACCAGGCGCTGAGTGGAGCGCTGTAGCGGGGTGGCAGGCTGCAGGAATCAGGTCAGGCAAAGCAGGCAGCAAGGAGAGCCTTCCGTCGTGAGAGCAGGGAGCAGGGGGAGCGACCGTAATGGAAGGAATCCAGACGGTCACAGGATAGGAGAGGACGGGGCTGGTGTAGTCGACAGTGTGTGGGAGGGTCAGCTGGGAGGCGGGGTCTGGGAGGAGACACGGGTGGAGGTAAACACACTCTGAAATGGCCGCCCGGTAATAAACCGAAACTGGGGCACAGCCGGAGCTCAACTCGATACAATGTTGCCAAAGATGTACAAAAATGCTTATAAGTTAAATCTCTCAGCCGCTATGCAGTTCGTGGCTGTGTGCAAGTTAGATTAAATTAATGTGGGCTAATAACGATACCAGGCGCTGAGTGGAGCGCTGTAGCGGGGTGGCAGGCTGCAGGAATCAGGTCAGGCAAAGCAGGCAGCAAGGAGAGCCTTCCGTCGTGAGAGCAGGGAGCAGGGGGAGCGACCGTGATGGAAGGAATCCAGACGGTCACAGGATAGGAGAGGACGGGGCTGGTGTAGTCGACAGTGTGTGGGAGGGTCAGCTGGGAGGCAGGGTCTGGGAGGAGACACGGGTGGAGGTAAACACACTCTGAAATGGCCGCCCGGTAATAAACCGAAACTGGGGCACAGCCGGAGCTCAACTCGATACAATGTTGCCAAAGATGTACAAAAATGCTTTTAAGTTAAATCTCTCAGCCGCTATGCAGTTCGTGGCTGTGTGCAAGTTAGATTAAATTAATGTGGGCTAATAACGATACCAGGCGCTGAGTGGAGCGCTGTAGCAGGGTGGCAGGCTGCAGGAATCAGGTCAGGCAAAGCAGGCAGCAAGGAGAGCCTTCCGTCGTGAGAGCAGGGAGCAGGGGGAGCGACCGTGATGGAAGGAATCCAGACGGTCACAGGATAGGAGAGGACGGGGCTGGTGTAGTCGACAGTGTGTGGGAGGGTCAGCTGGGAGGCGGGGTCTGGGAGGAGACACGGGTGGAGGTAAACACACTCTGAAATGGCCGCCCGGTAATAAACCGAAACTGGGGCACAGCCGGACCTCAACTCGATACAATGTTGCCAAAGATGTACAAATATGCTTTTAACCTGAGTGCCCAGTTGGAAAGTCAGAAGCTCTATACGTTAGGCCACATCTGGTATCCTGGCCACTTGAATTTGTTGGATGGCAGACTATATGCATGAAAGCGGCATAAAAAAAGTCCATACCAGACTGTACACACCATGACAGTAGCGGAAAAATGATACAGGGCAGACTGTACACACCAGAGCAGCAGTCTAAATGAAGACAAGCCACATCAGTGTAAAGAGGGTCAAAAAATAGACTGCATATAAGGGATAGCAGTGTAGACCCACAAGTAGGCTGTAAACCAGAAGAGTAGTGTAAAGAGAGATGAGGGCATACTGTACACAGCACACAGGGTTGCTAGGACCCACTGGCCTGAAGGGCCCATTTCCTTTCTTTCACTGGGGTCCATGACACACCGATAGGCCTCTGGTAGCAGGAGAGCAGTGTAAATAGGCACAGGCAGACTGTCTACCACTGTAAAGTAAGATAGTATGGATCAGAATAGCGGTGTAAAGGGGGCAGGCTGTTAAGTAAAAACATTGACAAGCAGACTGTTCACAATAAAACGTAAAGGCATGAAAAACGGCAAGACAAGGAAGGCTTGTTCAAACCAAAAGACAGGAGCTGTGTTTGTTTTTAGCCACAGTGCTTTGCCTCAATTTCCTGTGAAGGATGCTCTGGTGAAGGCCCGTGCTGTTCCTCTCCTGTATCTGAGGGTTGCTCCTTCGAGGGCCCTCGGACTTGTTGTCAGAAGCCCAAGGGTGCACGGCTGCTTAGACTAGCTGCTGGGCCTCGAGTCCACCACTTTTTTTTAGGACTTGTGCCCTGTTGGGAGATGTATATTAGAGAACTGGTGTTGGCGGTTGTGGGAGGCAGGTTTAGGATATGGTGCACAGTCTCTGGAGTGATGCACCATGCACTAATGCAGGCAACCCTTATAGTGATTTTAGTGGTCTTTGATAACCATATAAAGCTCTCCAAGTGGTAGCTGTGGAGAGAAGCATTCAGGCTTATCTTGAAGGAGTGTAAAGCAGCTTGTTTTACCACAATTAATCAACTGTGTAGATTTGATGAAGAAGAACCATACATGGTTATAAAAATAAGGCTATTTATTATGCAACACAATCACTAACACATTGGTATATCTCCTACCCAGAGATATCAACAATACACACAAGAATACTTCAAAATAATGAGGCAAGTAGCACAAATCTACACTGGTGTCCAGGGGAAGACCAAACCATATGCGAAGAAAGTGGTATGCAAACTTCCAGGAGAACAGGACTTGGACCAGAAAACTCATAGGAGATGGAGACGCAAGGAACTACCCAAGGTAAGTACCCAGGAACCTCAGGGGCTGTGTGCAGAGTAGAAACACAGCCACATGCCTGATGGAAGTCAATGGAGAAGTCGCGGTTGTAGTTTTACAGAAGAAGGACCCTTCCCAGAGGACCCCAAAGAAACCCTTTTGAAGTTCGGGAGGTTGGAGAGTCATCCCACCCATGGATGCACAGGAACCAGGTTATCTGCACCAGGGAAGCCGGGTGCATAGGGGTGGATTGATGTCGGAACCTGCCATAGATGACAAAGGAAGACTTCAAATAAGACCCCTCTGAAGAAGCATGTGAAGGAGTCTGGTGGAATCCAATAATGGATTCTTGAAGAAGAGAACCTGAAAGCAGAGGGGATAGAGTCTACGCCACTCAGAAGTGACCAGGAGGCACAGAAGCACAATCCCTACCGATGGTGGGAGGTTCAAGAGTGAAGACGGTGACCGTGTTTCTGCAGCTGCAAGGACCAGGAAATGAACCATGCACTAGCTGTCCCATATTGGGTGTCGGTGTTCACGTGGTCGGTGTCTAGCGGGAGGACGAACAAGCCTTGGTAGCCGCAAATGACGCAGAAAGCAAAAAGATGCAAACATTGGGACCAGTGAGATCCTAGCGACTCACCAAGTGCAGGAGAGTCAGAGCAAGCCCTGAGCAAGCAGGGTAGCCCACTGAAGCAAAGGAAGACCCTTGAAAGGACCCACATGCCAAAGGCACAGGAGTTGCAAGAAGTCCTCAGGTAGCTCACAAAAGATGGAGGCCCACGGTGCAGAGGATGCAGTGAGGATGTTGATCTTTGAGGGATGAAGTGCTAGAGGGTAAATCGTCTTGTAGCCCAAATATCTCCAGAGTGCATAGCCAACAAGCCTTGGCAACAGCAATTCATCGCAGTGCACATGAGTCCCCAAAATTGCAGAGAATACAGGTCAGGCCTCTAGGGGCTGTAGAACCACCACCTGTGTTGCTGGGCTGCGGGAAGTCCGTTGGATGCCAGGAGCAGCAGACCGGTCAGCTTTGTTGCGGTACCTGCAGATGCAGTGGAGTGACTCCTTCACGCCAAGGGAGATTAAATCGGATGTCCTTGATGCCCAAAGGCCTTCTGGAGAACTTTAGTTATGCACAGACACAGACGACGCAGAAGACTTAGTGAGACCAGGAACAGCAGGAGTCTTCCTTGATGCAGTCTCGGGTCCAGTCAAAGTCCGACGAAGTCCAAGTGCCCAAACGGTACAAGAATGTCTTGGTTTCAGAGGTGAGTCTTGTTCCGCAAAGAATCTGAGGACCTACCCACGGGGGCACCCTTAAGTACCCTAGGGAAAGGGTTGGAATGACTCGGGGGTCCTCCCAGAGGAGGGGCTGGACAGAGGGGAAGATACTTCCCTTTTCTTTGTCCAGTTTTGCACCAGAGTGGAAACCAGGGGTTCCTGGACTGTCTCAAATAGAAGTATGCAAGGCAGGCACAAATATGGCCCTTCAAAGTAGTCTGGTGCCACTGGGAAGCGCCCCACCCCAGGCCAATACAATAAATCCTCTCTGGGAGGTGGTCACACCTCCCTGTGACAGGAAACCTATTGCTCTACCTTCCCTTGCTCAAGTTCAGCCCAGGAGAAGGAGGGCAGAATCGTGTCTGTGGTCAGCAGCACTAGGTTGCTGGCAGACCCTGAAAGGCTGCTACTTGGAGTACAGGGAAGTCATCTTAAGAGCCTCCAGTACTTGGGATCATTCTTCTAGCACCAGAGTCAGTGTTGGGGTATGATTCCAACACGTTTGATACAAAACATGACCCGGTCCAGTGCAGCCGTTATTTAATTAGACATCTCATAATAACTGATGTCCACTATATACCTTAAAATGGCTGATTGCTCTTCCAAAGCCTGTAGAATCAACTCCGGGGCCTGTATGGGTGTCTTTCTCATGTAGGGGCACCCTCACATTTTGAACCAAGCATCCTGCCTACCTTAGGGGTGACATAGTTTTTAAGTGCAGTGACCTCAGATATAAGTAACTTATAGCTATTGTGAGAGGTGCAAGTACTATCTCACACAGGCTGTAAGGGCAGGCCTGTAGTCAAGTTTAAGTGGACTATCCAATGTGATAAAATACATGCTGCAGCCCATTGGAGCCTCTGGTGTACCTATGTCCTGGGTACCTTAGTGGCATATACTTGCGATGTATAATGTTACACCAGTAGCAAATTGTGGATGTACCAAAGTACTTACCAGAGCCAATTTTGGGCATAGAGCACAGTTGCTGGCGTCCTGATTAGTAGTATCCCAGCAGACTACAGTCAAAACACACTGACCCCAGGAAAAAACAATGAAAGCAGATCCTGCTTTCCCATACCCCCTGCCCCAAACATAAGGATGAGGCTAACCTTTCCCATTTGAGGCTTCATTGTCATAGTGGAAATAGCTGGAAAGTCCATCTTTGTTGGCATTTTTACTCCCAAGTCTATGTTCCACTGAAAAGTCCATCCCCTGTAGGGAAATGGACCACCTCAAAAGTTTTAGTTTTTCACCCTTCATCGGTTTCAGCCATAAGAGGGGTGTATGGTCTTTCTGAAAAATGAAGTGAGTGCCAAACAGGTATGGCCTCAACTTCTTCAAGGTCCAGACCACAGCAAAGACCTCCATCTCAATAGCTGACCAACGTTTCTCCTTGGTGCTCAACTTTCTGCTTATAAAAGCTGAGGTTGATCCTGGCCCTCTGCATTAAATAGTGACACTATTGCACCTATCCCTATCTCAGAAGCATCTATATGGACAATGAATGGTTTTGAGTAGTCTAGACTTTGCAGAATTGGAGCAGAGCACGTTTCTTGCTTTAGGTTATCAAATGCCTTCTGACAGCTAAATGCTAGATATGCTGCACTACAAGCTTGTAGACATGTTAAGACTTTATTCACCAGCCTCTGAAATGTGGTAGGTACATTTTTTAAACCAAAAGTAATCACAATAAATTGATAATGTCCATTGGGGGTTGAAAATGCTGTTTTAGGTTTGAGTCTGATTTGCAAATAACCAGCAGCCAGGTCAAATGTACTGAGATATTTGGCTGTGGCCAAAGTATCAATCAGTTCATTTGCCCTTGGAATTGGATTGGCATTAGCCCTTGAGGCCTCTATAGTCCTCACAAAAACTCATCTCTATCTTACCATCCTGCTGTGAGATTTTGGTACAAGAACTGCAAGACTAGCCCAAGGGCTATCTCAAGCCTCAATGACTCCCAACTCTGGCATCTTTTGGACCTCTGTCCTGATGCAGTCTCTGACATGGTCAGGCTGTCTGTATATTTTACTTTTCACAGGCATGCTGTCACCTGTGTCCACTTCATGGGTACACCAGGTGGTTTGACTGGGTGTCTGAGAAAAGGGACCAGAAATCTGAAAAACTGTCTACAATCAGCTTGGTTTTGATCAATGAGGCTGTCTGCCGAGGCTACTCCTTCAACTGATCTGTCAACAGGCTCCTGAGAGAGGAGATTAGGGAGAAGATCACTCTCTTCCTCCTGTCTCTCATCAGTGGCCATGAGCAAGCTCATGTCAGCCCTGTTAACAAAAGGTTTCAGGCGTATCACATGAAGTACCCTGTGGGGACTTCTTGGAGTATCTAGGTCAACTGGGGTCAACTCCACTTGTCTTAGAGGGCTGCTGGGGCCACAGGCCACAACACCCACACTTTCTGTCCTGGCCAGTAAACAGTAAGTACAGCTTTTAGGTCATGTCAAGCTTTCTGAAGCTCCTGTCTGGCCTCAAGGTTTTTTGCTGGCCACCTTCATATGCTCAGCCATGTGAGAACGCAGGCTCAGAACATAGTCTACTGTCTTTAGGAGGCTTGAGAGGTTACTCCCATCCTTCTTTGACCATACATAATGGACCCCTAACTGGATGTCCAAACAGAAGTTCAAATGGGTTGTAGCCCACCCCTTCTGAGGAACCACTCTGTAGGGAAAGAGAAGGCAGGTAGTAAGGCATCCCATTTTCTTTTCAGCTTTTCTAGGAGTCACATGATCATACCTTTGAGGGTCTTGTTGAACCTTTCAAAAACCCCATTGGTCTGTGGATGGTAGGGTGTAGAAAGCTTATAGTTTACACCGCACTCTTTCAACATAGCAGTGATGTAACTAGACATGAAGTTAGTACTTCTATCTGATAAGACCTCCTTAGGGAACCCAACTCTGAAAAAGATTCCCAGGAGAGCCCTGGCCGCTGCAGGAGCTGTAGTGGTCCTAGGGGGAATAGCCTCTGAATATCTTGTAGCATGGTCTACCACCACTAAGATAAAACTATCTCCAGATGCTGTTGGAGGGTTTAAGGGACCTGCAATGTCTATCCCTACCCTCTCATAGAGAACCATAACCACTGGCAGAGGGATTAGGGGGGCCTGTGTAGTGCCACCTGACTTACCACTGGCTTGGCAGGTGACACCGGACTGGCAAAACTCCCTGGTGCCTCAGACATGTGGGGCCAATGAAAGTAAGAGACAAGCCCCCACCACATCTTGCTTTGCCCAAGATGTTCTGAAAGGGGAATGTTGTGTGCCAGGGCCAATAAGAACCCCCTGAACTTCGTAGGTATGACCAACCTCCTGGTAGCACCAGGCTTGGGGTCTCTACTTACAGAAAACAGGAGCCCTTCTACCTGATAAGTCCTGTGGGACCTGCTGAAATGTCCTGCTTCCTCAGCAGCAGCTTGATGACTGAGTTGTTCACGAGAGAGACAGGCCTTCTGCTCCAGATTGAAGTCTTCCCTTGAAGGACCCCTGACCCTATTTGCTCTGCCTTGTCTGGCCCAAGCTCCTCTAGTACAGCTCCTACACAAGTACTGAGAACATCTCCCTGAGGAGGCTGATTCTCATCGTAAGTCTGAGAGGAGGATACATCTTTAACCTTCTTGCTCCATCTGTTGGGAGCTGGCTGGTCCATTTCTTCAGGATCCAGGGCTCCCACTGTGCCTAACTTCTTGGCCGCAGCCCTAGTGGCAGCAAATACACTGGCTAAAATTCCCATCATTTCTACATGAGTCATGAACTTCACTTTAGACCAGGCTGAAGTTTCCAAATGATTGCCCGGTAGACAGTCCACAGGTTGGTCAGGGGATGCCACAACTCTCTTTGGGTCAGTTACCCCTCCCCAGCTGAGATCGACATCTGCCAGGGAATGATCTGTCCTGCTATTGTTAGCATTGGTCACTTGGTAAATCTGTCCAAATAGAATTTGCTCAGTAGAGACAAGTCTTTCTGTCACCATAATGACACTGGCCCAATGTTTCCATGTATGCCACAGCTTCCTGACCATTGATGAGAGGCTGTTGTCTGCATTTGCCTAAGTTAGTGGGACTTTACAATAAGGGTGGCGAGCTCAGTGCCACCATCACAAACTAAAACAGCCTGAGTGGGTGTCCTGACTAGGACAGAGCCCACTTTAGTACACAAGGTTAACCCAGCTAAACTCTTGGGGGCCCTACCAGTGCTATTGCTAGGGGCACTAGGAGGTTTAGGAGTAGTAGTAGCAGTATTGGTGCTAGACTTAGAGCAATCAGCATCCTTTGCCCTTTTACCTTTTTCCTTACACAAATAGCGCCAAGGTTTCTTGTTAGAGTAGGAAGAGGTTTTAGATTTGTCCCCACCTTTCTTGTGGACCTTAGAATAATCTTGCTTCTTCTGGTCGGCACTACCATGAGATATGTGTTGCACTCTGATACAGACCCACTAGTTTGCCTTCTTTACCAATACTTGGGGAGAGGTCAGATCTGAGTCCACCATGTACTGGTGCAGTTGCTGATTTTGACAGTTGTTAAAGATGGGCTTCCTCACAAGTAAATTGTGCAGTCCCTCACAATCATGCACATGTCGTAAGAGCATTCAGTTTATTTTTCCTTTTTCATCCCATCTTTGTTTACTGTGTGCATGAAGATGTAAGATTCAAAAACATGTTTTTTCACATTTGGTCTAATTATTTTGTGAATCGAAGCATACTTGCAAACTGTGACTACATGCCTGCCTTTATCAATGTTACACTACAAAACTATGCGATTGTATTCTTTTAACGGAGTGTACGGTTCCCAGACAATGGTCGATTTGAATCGGGGCACTGGAAAGTCCAAAAGGTTGTCCCTGTCCCCCCCAGAAATTTAGTGTCTCCTACACCCCTGGGCAGGGGCAACGGTGCCCCCACCCCAGGGAGCGGAGAGTGCAGACACTTCGAGCCAGGGATGCATCTGTCACTCAGGCTCAACTTTCCAGCCTCCTTTGTGTGGGCGGAGGGACACTAAAGAGCCGCTGCAAAGAGGACCGGCTTGCATGAGCTCTCGCCGCCGTTCACTGTCGTGGACCGTGATAAGCTTCGGGGGAGACGACCCCCCAAGAGGAGGGACTCCACTCTCTAGCGGTGCCGGCCGCGACGGGAAAAGCACCATGTACATCCGAACAGAAAAAACCCGATACCTTCAGTCCGGCCTCTGTGTAGAGGCAGGTGAGGGCGAGGACGAGATCACGCCTGCCTCTGTCTCCCCCTGGCAGCTCGTGAGGGGTCACGCATGTCTCTCCCTGGCAGCTCGTGAGGCGTCACGCCTGCCTCTGCCTCCCCTGACAGCTCGTATGGGGTCACGCCTGTCTCTCCCTGGCAGCTAGTGAGGGGTCACGCCTGTCTCCCCCTGGCAGCTCGTGAGGGGTCACGCCTGTCTGCATGGCAGCTCGTGAGGGGTCACGCCTATCTCCCCCTGGCAGCTCGTGAGGGGTCACGCCTATCTCCCCCTGGCAGCTCGTGAGGGGTCACGCCTGCCTCTGCCTCCCCTGACAGCTCGTATGGGGTCACGCCTGTCTCTCCCTGGCAGCTCGTGAGGAGTCACGCCTGTCTCTCCCTGGCAGCTCGTGAGGCGTCACGCCTGCCTCTGCCTCCCCCTGGCAGCTCGTATGGGGTCACGCCTGTCTCTCCCTGGCAGCTCGTGAGGGGTCACGCCTGTCTCCCCCTGGCAGCTCGTGAGGGGTCACGCCTGCCTCTGCCTCTCCCTGTCAGCTCGTGAGGGGTCATGCCTGCCTCTGCCTCCCCCTGGCAGCTTGTGAGGGGTCACGCCTGTCTCCCCCTGGCAGCTCGTGAGGGGTCACGCCTGTCTCCCCCTGGCAGCTCATGAGGGGTCACGCCTGTCTGCATGGCAGCTCGTGAGGGGTCACGCCTGTCTCCCCCTGGCAGCTCGTGAGGGGTCACACCTGCCTCTGCCTCCCCCTTGCAGCTCCTGAGGGGTCACGCCTGTCTCCCCCTGGCAGCTCGTGAGGGGTCACGCCTGTCTCACCCTGGCAGCCTCGCTGGTGTGAGCTGGACGGGCCTCTCCTCTCAAATACTCACTGCCTGACAGGTCTGGCACTTCACTCTGACATGCCCCAGCTGCCAGGTCACAGGCGGGGTCAGGGGTGGCCACTGAGAAGGAAATCTGACGGTGTGTGGGGTCAGTATAAATTAAGAGAAGAAGGGCCTCACAGGGGCTAGCAGGAATAACAAAAATCTTCTTTCTTTTTATTTTGTTACTTTATTGTCATACAGAAAAAAACCACAGCCAACAAGTTTCGTTCATGTACTGAACTTCTTCAGGGCTTAAATATGATTCTGTATGTGTGCCACAAATGTTGTTGAGAGAAGCTCTCTAACCCTGAGGTGTGCAGACACAATGCCTTAGACTCTGGTGCTGGGATGGTTTGTTGTAGAAACTCCCCATCTCTTCGGTGTGCAGACACACTGCTTTGGGCTTTGGCACCAGGATGGTTTGTTGTTGCAGAGGCCGCCTCACCCCCCGAAGGGGAAGGGGGAGGCTCAGGGGCCGGCGCCATAACCCGCGCCAAGCCCCAGTGGAAAAACTGGTTCTGGGCGCCCTAAAGCGCGCAGAAGCCAGTCCGAAAGAAATGCCCACTTTGCCAAAAAGAGCGCCCAGTGGTGCCAAAAGAGGGCCAATGGGCGGTCAGCACTAGGTTTAAACCCCCCAATCAGGGAGCACCACCGGAGCGCTAAGGTGAGAAAATTAGGGATATAAGTCGCCGCCCTGCCAGGTAGCTCCTAACTTCGTGGAGCAGGGAAAGCGGAGCACAGTACCGGAGTTCTGCAGACCCACCCACCCACACCTAAGAAACATCAGTGTCTTAGTGCTGGACAGTAACACAGGTGTTTAGCGGAAATTGGTACAATGATTGGCTAGGGAGACACACCGACGGGCGATGTGTAGGATGAGGGCCACTCACTTTTGGATGCCGCCTGGCAGGGTGAGGTGGCTGCGCCAAGGAGGGCAGTTGCAAAAGGAGACGGGGCTCGCGGCCCAGACCTGGCCGGACGGCAGGGCGCCAAAGATAGCGAGTTGGGAGCCTAACTCCAGAGTGAGAAGCTACCCCTCCACTACACGCAGAGGGCGTGGGTGACCAACCAAATGGTGGTCCCAGAAATACCCAGACAAAGAGGATTACCAAGGACTAACAAAAGGAACTGGTTTGGGCGTGCCATTTAAGAACTGAAATGTACCACAATAGTATCGGACCAGGATGGTTTATGACATGTATGATTTATGACCAACATACGGCAGCTCGCAAATGATAAATGTATAACCAGCATGTGTACAATCCTAATAAAACTGTGGCCAACAATGACCACAACATATACACTCATTGTTGGCTAACTTTATTGGGTTGATGGCAGGTCGGCGGGGTGGGGGGCATATGTATGTCTTCCACGGAATGGGCGCAGTGCAAGGGTTATTGAGGGAAACTCCCTGCCTCTGAGGTGTGCAGACATGCACTTGTTAGGTTCTGTCACTGGTGATAGTTTGTTAGTGAGAGAAGCTTCCTGCCTCTGAGGTGTGCATGTATAAGAGCAACAGGAGGAAACCCATAGACCACGTTGGGATGGTTGTGTCGTGTAAACAAGAACAATTTCCCAACAGGTATCATGCAAAGGCAATTTTAACAATGTATGCAGTTTGCATTACAAGAATAAGGAACAAGGAGTCACTAGAGTTTTTTTAAAACAAGGCGGTATTATTCACCAATAGAAACAGGAAGAGGTCTTTCACATGGCAATACAGTTAAACAGCACTGTACAGAACAGATCATGTGACAACCCAGTGGCACTTGGTGCGTAGTGATATATACAATTGGTGATTGTGAAGGTGCAAGTGCTAAAGTGAACAGCGTGATCGGCGCATAAACACAAGTTATATATCAATAATGGCTCCACAAGAACAAGTTGTAGTCACTTAAAACAAGATTGCATAAATTTAAACAGGAGCACAAAACGTAATATGCGTCATATAGTTATGCTGTGGAGTCGACGGCGTTTCGATCCCCGTTAGTCGGGATCGTCATCAGGACAGGGTTGTCGATGGATTCAGTGCTGTGGGGGAAGAGAAGGGCAATTGAGAAGGGGACTGGGGAGGAAAGCGCGGGGAAAGGAGGGGGGTTGTGAAGGTAAAGCGGTGTGCACTAATAATGAGTAGATAGTGCTGGTGTGACATGAGTTACAGCTAGGGCAGTGAGCAAATGGAGTTGGATGTGACGTGATTTGAGCGTGGCGCGCGGGGTGCCAAGGGGGGTGATTGGGGTGTGTACCAAGGGGAAGAGGCTACTTATGTGGCATGAGTTACAGAAAAAACATTGGGAGATTACCAATGGCCAGTGAGTCACTGTGGTAGGGGTGGCTAAGTGGCTGGTACAAAGCATGCACCGGGGCGTGAAAGGGTACAAATGTTGATTAAGAGGAGGGGTGGTGAGGGAGCGCGTGAAGAAATTGATAACTTACGGTGTCACCCAAGCGGAGGCGCGTGGGTGGCCGAGGTCCATGCGGTCGCTCAAAAGTCAATAGCTGCAGGGGAACAACAGGAGGGGGAGTGAGAAAGGGCCTCGGGCGTTAGGGAAAGAAGGCGTCTCAGTGCCAAGTGATTTACCTGATCGTAGATTGAATCTGACCAGCGGGTGGGGCATGCGGCGCCTGTGAGGAAGGAAAAGCAGCGGGGGTAAGAAACCGGCCGTAGCGTGAGAGACCTATAAACTACATAGAAAGGAGATCGCACCAGTTGTGCGTGTCCTAGGCGTACCTGTAAGAATCAGGGCGGCGGAGGGCGATTAGGGCTCTTCTGGTTTCGGAATGCTCGCAATGAATGCTGGAGCTAAGTGAGGGTCCGAAGCCTCAGTCTAAATCAGGAAGCCGAAGGCCGGGGGCGGGATCGGATCAGCAGGGGAGGCGGGGTTAGGGGCATGTCCCGGTGATGCCGAGGCAGCACTGGCAAACATGGAGTGGCGCGATAGGAGAAAAGGATGCGGTCGTGTCAGAATGTTGTCAAGGCAACATTGACAAACAGGAAGCATCAGGGATAGTATAAGGGAGGGCTTACCAACAGGTCGGAGCCTGAAGGTTGGAGCAGTCAAAGCAGTCAGCGAGAAGGAACAGGGGTGGCATTGGATGTAAAAAGCATGGCAATAGGTTACAGCAAAATGATTTGCAGGACAAAAAGAGGCAATATGAACTACAAAATTCACAATATTGCGAAGTCAATAAACATAACATTAGAGTCCCCTGTTTAGACAAAAAGGTATTGTTAAAGTGTCGGTCACACAAGGGCAAGAGTTACGGTGTGTTTACAAGGGGTTGATGCCCAGTTGGATGCTTGGTTTGAAACCGGTAGGGTATTTAACATCAAAATATATTGGTCCGGGGAGGTAATTTTGCACAGCAATGGAGTTTACATGAAATTGAAGTGCAACTGGGCATATGGTCTGAAACCGGAGGGTTATTTACATCAAGATAAAAAGTGGACGGTTTATGGGAGTAAACTTAAACAGTAATTGTGTTGGTCCACTCATCAAGAGTGTTCAGCCCATGGTTAACCGAGTCAACACGTGAGATCCATTTACATTCTGCCCTATTTAGTAGAGTAGCCATGTTCCCCCCTCTGATGGGTAGTGTGGGTTTTTCAATGACCATCCATCTCAGATCTGTGTCGGCATGTGATTTTTCCAGGAAATGGGTGACCAAAGGAGCAGTGAGTACTTTGCAGTTAATTCTGCTCTTGTGTTGAATTATCCGTTGTTTGACCATTTGGGTGGTTTGGCCAATGTAAATGAGGTCACACGGACAACGGATGGCATAGATGACATTTTGCGTTTTACAGTTCGAGTAGTGGGAGAGTTGATGAGTGTGTCCATTGTAGATGAATTCTTTGGTATTAGTTGTGAGCTCACAGACACTGCAAGATTGGCATTTAAAATGTCCGATCACTGGGCTCAAGCCCCAGGCGGCTGTGATAGTGTGTTTTTCCGTTGCTGGGGTCGGCCAGGTAATCGCATGTACAAGATGGTTGGCGATGTTGTTACCTCTTTGATATGAAAATAGGGGTGGTTCGTGAAATTGTTCATCAAAGCGTAAAATAGGCCAATTTTTCTTGATTATTTTGGCAATTTTATTGCTGTCAGGGCTGAAAACGGAGACAAATGGAATTCTAGTCATTGGTTTTTTGTTGTTATTCGGCACAAGTAGGTCCTCGCGGTGATTGTACCAAGCCTGTTTCTTTGCTTTCGTGACCAAGCGTCGTGGGTAGCCTCTATTGATGAGTTTGGAGACCAAAATCTCTGCCTCCCTGAAGTAGTCTTTTCGCCACTTGCAATTGCGGCGGATCCGCAAGAACTGGCCAAAGGGAAGACAATCATGTAGGCCTCTTGGGTGGTGGCTTGAGTAATGTAACAGGGTGTTACGCTCCGTTGGTTTGCGGAAAAGGGATGTTCCAAGGGCACCTTCTTCTGCATGAATAGTGACATCAAGGAATGGAAGATCATTGGACTTAGACTCACTAGTGAATTTAAGGTGTTGCTGTGCGGTTGCTGTGCGGTATTGAGCCAATCAATGAAGGGTGGGAGGGTGTCGGCTGTTCCGTTCCAGATCAGTAAAATGTCATCTATGTATCAACCCCTCGTAAACACACCGTAACTCTTGCCCTTGTGTGACCGACACTTTAACAATACCTTTTTGTCTAAACAGGGGACTCTAATGTTATGTTTACTGACTTCGCAATATTGTGAATTTTGTAGTTCATATTGCCTCTTTTTGTCCTGCAAATCGTTTTGCTGTAACCTATTGCCATGCTTTTTACATCCAATGCCACCCCTGTTCCTTCTCGCTGACTGCTTTGACTGCTCCAACCTTCAGGCTCCGACCTGTTGGTAAGCCCTCCCCTATACTATCCCTGATGCCTCCTGTTTGTCAATGTTGCCTTGACAACATTCTGACACGCCCGTATCCTTTTCTCCTATCGCGCCACTCCATGTTTGCCAGTGCTGCCTCGGCATCACCGGGACACGCCCCTAACCCCGCCTCCCCTGCCGATCCGATCCCGCCCCCGGCCTTCGGCTTCCTGATTTAGACTGAGGCTTCGGACCCCCACTTAGCTCCAGCATTCATTGCGAGCATTCCGAAACCAGAAGAGCCCTAATCGCCCTCCGCCGCCCTGATTCTTACAGGTACGCCTAGGACACGCACAACTGGTGCGATCTCCTTTCCATGTAGTTTATAGGTCTCTCACGCTACGGCCGGTTTCTTACCCCCGCTGCTTTTCCTTCCTCACAGGCGCCGCACGCCCCACCCGCTGGTCAGATTCAATCTACGATCAGGTAAATCACTTGGCACTGAGACGCCTTCTTTCCCTAACGCCCGAGGCCCTTACTCACTCCCCCTCCTGTTGTTCCCCTGCAGCTATCGACTTTTGAGCGACCGCATGGACCTCGGCCACCCACGCGCCTCCGCTTGGGTGACACCGTAAGTTATCAATTTCTTTCCGCGCTCCCTCACCACCCCTCCTCTTAATCAACATTTGTACCCTTTCACGCCCCGGTGCATGCTTTGTACCAGCCACTTAGCCACCCCTACCACAGTGACTCACTGGCCATTGGTAATCTCCCAATGTTTTAGCTGTAACTCATGCCACATAAGTAGCCTCTTCCTCTTGGTACACACCCCAATCACCCCCCTTGTCACCCTGCGCGCCACGCTCAAATCACGTCACATCCAACTCCATTTGCTCACTGCCCTAGCTGTAACTCATGTCACACCAGCACTATCTACTCATTATTAGTGCACACCCCTTTACCTTCACAACCCCCCCCTTTCCCCGCGCTTTCCTCCCCAGTCCCCTTCTCAATTGCCCTTCTCTTCCCCCACAGCACTGATTCCATCGACAACCCTGTCCTGATGACGATCCCGACTAACGGGGATCGAAACGCCGTCGACTCCACAGCATAACTATATGACGCATATTACGTTTTGTGCTCCTGTTTAAATTTATGCAATCTTGTTTTAAGTGACTACAACTTGTTCTTGTGGAGCCATTATTGATATATAACTTGTGTTTATGCGCCGATCACGCTGTTCACTTTAGCACTTGCACCTTCACAATCACCAATTGTATATATCACTACGCACCAAGTGCCACTGGGTTGTCACATGATCTGTTCTGTACCGTGCTGTTTAACTGTATTGCCATGTGAAAGACCTCTTCCTGTTTCTATTGGTGAATAATACCGCCTTTTTTTCAAAAAACTCTAGTGACTCCTTGTTCCTTATTCTTGTAATGCAAACTGCATACATTGTTAAAATTGCCTTTGCATGATACCTGTTGGGAAATTGTTCTTGTTTACTCTGAGGTGTGCAGACACTGCCTTAGGCTCTGGTGATCTTTTCTAGTGAGAGGAATTCTTGCCTCTGAAGTGGGCAGACATGCACTAGTTAGGTCCTGTCATGAGTTTCTTTTTTTAGTGAGAAGCTCCTATCAGTGAGGTGTGCAGACACACTCTCCCAGGCTCTGGGAATTGTTTTGTTTGTTAGTTTGATTGCAGTGAAAGCTCCTCCGCTAAGGCAGAGGGCCGTTGTCCCAGTGTGTTTTTTAACTCATGTTATTATACTTTTATTTTCTCCTACTTACGCAGCTTTGCGTGAGGGGGCAGGGGAGGAGTGGTAGTGCCCTCCTAAAGGGCTCAGTGACTGCTTGGCCGGCCTCTCAGGCCACCCAAAACAGTCTTCTGCACTTCGCATGTTCGCCATGCCGGCTGCATCGCAGCATGAGTGGAGAACATGCCAAGGCTCCCAGTCAGCGTCTCAGCGCCATAACACAGTGCTCAGACCAATCACAATGCTGCTAAGGCAGCATTGTCCTTGGCTGACTGGTAGCCTGGGT
This sequence comes from Lissotriton vulgaris, assembly GCF_964263255.1. Lineage (NCBI taxonomy): Eukaryota > Metazoa > Chordata > Amphibia > Caudata > Salamandridae > Lissotriton > Lissotriton vulgaris. The sequence goes on from NC_141700.1 coordinate 19,081,953, forward strand.
GTGCTTTCTATGGCGGAGCGAGGTAGGACTACAGAGGAGCGACGTAGCGAGTAGGTACCGTTTTAGGTCTCGCCTACGCAACATGCACGCGCTGGATAGGAGGACCGTTAGCCGTCGCTCTGGTCATTTTCAAGCACACACTCGTGCTTGTGGCGGCATCCACCTTGCGGGAGCGAGCAGGGGCGCGCCACAAGCACGAGTGCAGTGCTTGAAAATGAGCCGACTGCTCTTCCAAGCGCGCGTGCACGCACCACTCGCGGGTGCACCCCTCAACCTCTCTCTCCCGCTGCAGCCTGCACACCTTTTATTTAAAACTTTCAGTGAAAGGCGCGCGCGCTTGTTTCTTCCTAAAGCCTATGAAAGAGAAAACAAATTTCATACCGAAAAGTACAATGAGATCCCCTGTTTCTGCTCCGCATTCCTTGAGAGAGCATGTACATTTAATTCTGGTCATATGCCTGATTTGGTTTCACAGCCCGTGGATTTTCCTTCCTAAACGTGTGTATGGCGCCCACGTGTCAGGAGAATGGCGCAGGAGCCTGGCGCGTGAAGCCTGCCTTATTTTCATTCGCGCTGCTGGGCTTTCAATTAATAATACTACTGGTTTTGAACTTGTAAAGGACAGACACAGGTTGGTGTTCTGCTAGAGCAAGTTAACGCACGCAGCAATTTTGCTAATTCGTGATGTTGTGTTCTTTGCCAAAAATCTCTCCATAGCACTAGCCGACTAAAGACCTATTCCTCCTCAGCAGCATTATACTTAATATAATTATTTTTCCGTTGTGTTATTGACATTTCAGAATATAGTTGCGCTTAGAATAGCACGACATCAAAATGTAACACGAGGCACTACGGTGCAGGCCTACACTTTTCGGCAAAGCCTACCTTTTAGACATTTTATGTGAGCTTGCGTGATTTCTTGTGATTATATCAATTTTAGGCCCCTAAATTTAGAAGCTATAGCATAATGTCTTTTCAAGTGCCGAGATTCATTGACATGTCTAGATAAAGAGGAGGTTTACTGTCCAACACTTTGCCTACACCTTCAAGTGTCAGCTTCTATCTACTAATGCTGGCCTTTTTTCTAGATCTTTCTTTGCTGCTTCTGTTTTTCCACCTATTTTAACTCTACCCTCAGTTATTGGCACATAACCTCCACATCATCCCCTATTTTGGATTTTCCTACCACGCACACAGAGGTTGCACCCCAAAATACTTCTCTTTCCCAACTTTCTCATGCTTTCAGAAGTCCCCTAAAGCAGATTAGCTTGCTGCTATTCATTTGAAATGATTCAAGATGGAGGTCCAATAGTTTCCCTTCTCCAGGACTAGTTCTGCTACCTACTCTACCTGGTTCCTGCTCGGCACACTAAGTCTTGCTACATCTACTGTACCTACATATTCTAAAACCCTTCCATGTGGCTGGAATCTTTTATCACCACTCACAATACTGCAACAGGATAAGAAATCCTAAATATAGACACGATCCAACCTCGTATTACCTCTTTAAGGCAAAGCAATGATTAGCTCATTGGCTATTAACAAATGTACAACTACAAAAGTTTTAGTGGACCATCCTCATCATGCCTTGAGCTCCCTCAACAAAGTCTTAACATTTGTCATGAAGATAGTATTCTAACTCCCTTGAAACACCCACACTTCACACTATTGCCATCAATCTTGCTGGCTTTACGCTAAAAACGAGGCCTTTGGACAGCTTTTAATACTAGCCTTCAAAGCTAATCTTGGGTCAGCTCCAAATTACCTCTTTAATGCCCTATTCCGATATATTGCCTCATGCAACTTAAGATCAGTCAGTCAACACCCCCTTGTCTCACTAAAACCACCCTGCACACTGTCCATATTCTGATCCTTCTGCCTTCTGGGACCCATGCGCTAGATGTCCTACTAAACACCACAGCCAGTCCAACACTAAGAGATTTTTCAACAACAGTAAACGCCCATCTCTTGAAAACCAAAGTGGTTAAATATTAACTTGAGGTGACCAAACATTGTACATATGTATTTTTTTGTTTATACCTCAATCTAAGAGTGAACTGGCCTCTATGCTGCTCTGTTATACATCCTACAGCCAGTGCAGTATTCAGTTGTTTATTGACCTTGCTGCTCTTGCATTTCATTCAATGGCATAAGTAGCTCTTGTCAGTTATTAACACTTTGTAACTCCTCTCAATCGGGTTACTGTCTGATTTACTAGCCGTGTTGAGGACAGGAGAACCCAGAGACAATAACAAGCATTGGCATAGCCAATAGGTCTTGCCTTTGGGACCTTCTAAGTGTTTAGCCATGCAACAGTTGATGTTGTTGCACCAAGGATATTGTGCTGCATAACTAAATACTTATAAGGTCCTAAAGGCGAGACCTATTGGCTATGCCAATGCTTGTTGTTTTATTATTTTCTTATACCTACTACCCCCGCGTCCTCTCCCCTTCCCGATCCCCTACCTCTGATCAGTGCCAGCCACCACTGTTTAATTGGATTCCTTGTGTCCTTCTACTTGAAACAACTTTTTTCTCTTTCTTTCAGCAATTAATGGCAGTGCATTCATCTTCTTGCTTTCTACTTTGTGTACTGTGCTTTTCCCATTAAATACCTTTCCTGACTGCACGCTTCATGTTGCTGCTTCCTGCTTCTTACCCCAGTTCGCACAATGATTCCCCTAAATCTACTGCCCAGCTTTATTTTGATATATATTTTAACCTCTCCCACATCAAGCTCCTCGATTTCTCTACCGACCTCCCACTCCCAAATTCTACCCCATGTTGAATTGTCTTCACACCCACTCCAATGCTTCTCCTTCGCCGCTTCAGCTGCAATCAATTTTTATTTTTAACAAAATTGTAGGCACGTGATGTTTTATGCGCATGCATACATCATCATGCTGGGCTATTATAGCGTCATGATGCATTTGCAAACATGCGTAATGACTCATGAGTGCTGTGCACACATCATTGCACTTCTTTTGCATCAGCAAAAAACATTTCATTTTAGTGATGCTAACAGCATCGGAAAAAGCATTGTCAAAGCCAAAAGGCCTGCACTGACACCCAAAGGAGAGATGCAGTGGCTTGGCCAATGCTGCTTTTTTAAGTCTCTGAGGTGTGCAGAGAGTGCACCAGGGCTTGTTTGTGGGGGTCCATTTTAGTTCTCATTCATTGTATTGCTCCCACATTTCATTGAGAGTCTAAGACTAAACATACCACACCTCTGAAATTCCTATAGCAGGTGACTTGCTTTGTATTCTTACAATCTTCTTTCCTCCGACTCGAGTTGCAGGAAGATTCCCTAGAGTTAAGCATCTCTGTGGCGATGGCAGCTGTGGCTACTGGAATATTCTGTAAATATACGCTCTTCATTATAGCTTTGCTAAAGCAGATACTGGGTTTAGGGCAGACTTCTGGTGCGCAGTACTAAGGGAAAGCATGCCCCGGAGCCCATGTTACTGCCCTGCAGGTGATATCAACTGAGCCATTTCCATGTAAAGCCAAGGAAGCTGCATTGGTGCTTAATCCAGAGAATGAACACTTGCAAATGGCAAAGAGCTCTGAATAGTTTAGCATTCTAAAAAGAACATAAACATCAACAGGCGGCAGAACCCAGAGGCTTCTCTAAGCCTAAATTAGTACCTTTCTAAATAACACTAATTCTATCAGAAACCAAATGTTAGTGTGGTCCGCATGAAACAGCCTTCTTTTACCAATCATACTGAGGATGGTTTTTCCATTTCATGGAAAAACCTAGGAAATAATATATTTATTTATTTACAGAGTTTTGTGAAGGTGGAACAACTTCAACTCGTGGTCAGTGAGAAAAAATGAGAACACGAAGTAGGACAGTATGGCACATAGACGATGTGAGGAGCCGTGAGAGCCCAATGCGGTGCAAGCTATCCCTCTCTTATACTCTGCATCCACCTACGCCTGAGAGATTATGAGGGTAAAGGTCAGTCTGAATACTTCAGTGTTCCTTTATTTTCTGATGTGCTGTTGACTAGAGGATTCAACCCTAAGAGGAGGTTCATCTTGTTCCAGACTTTGAGTCCTTACACGCCCAGGAATCTTTCTCCCTGTTTTAGCAGACTGAAGTCTCTTTGATAGATCAGACTGGGGGTGACTGTCTAGTGTTTACCTGGGATTTTTTGGGGACATTTTACATAGCACAAAAGTGGCCCAAGGGCATTGGAGTGCTTTACACGAGCACCGGATTACACTACACATTTTTTTAGGCAAAGTGGGATTAAGGGGTTTGCTCAAAATCAGAGAGAGCTGAGCCGAGGCAGAGACCTGAACCTGGTTCTGCAGTTCCAAAAACACCAGCTCTGGCCGTCAGACCACATATCTTCCATATATTCCTGGATGTTACACTATGTTATGTTTATGTGTTTGGGCCCATATCACCCAAAAGGGTATCCCGGGGCCTATAAAAAGGGTTCTTCAGCCTTGTCGCAGTTTATATAAAGATGAAAACAAGTTACTTACCTGTAACTTTGGTTCCCCAGTATTGGTAACTTTCATAGATTCCCATGCTTTGTATCATTCCCCGTCGTCGGAATGGGAGCCTCGGTAAATAGTAAAAAACTATAGTAGTAAGCACAAAGTGAAAAAATAGGCCTAGGCCTCATCTCATTTTGTAGCTTATCCACCTCTTTTTGTAAAAGAGACCAAATTTCTGCAGCAGCCAATCAGAGCAGCCTCACCCCATAGAACCTTCCTGAGAGAAGCTCAGAGCCTCAGATTTTCGTAGCCGTTGTATACAGCTATCCACAAAGATCAGAAGAGTGAGCTTTCCCAGGGGAGGTGGGTGGGCGCATGGGAATCTATGAAAGTTACCAATACTGGGGAACCAAAGTTACAGGTAAGTAACTTGTTTTCTTGCCCCAGTATTGGAACTTTCATAGATTCCCATGCTTTGTATCAGAGTAACTAGCAGTAAAGAAAACATATTTTGTCATACCTGAACCTGAAAATGTGACACATATCTGTAAAAAACAGCAGAACACATAGGATCATGAAATATGACAATAATGCAGTATACAAAATATGCAAAGGAAGGCGGGATAGAAAGGAAAGCTCACCGACTTATTGGAAAAGATTCCTCAGGACTGCTTGGCCCACTGCTGCATCCTCCTTCACAGAAGAATCCAGGCAATAGTGGCGGGTGAAGGTGTGGACACTGCTCCACGTTGCCGCCCTGCAAATGTCCTTGATAGGGACTCCTGCGAATAACGCCGCAGAGGAAGCCATGGATCTGGTAGAGTGAGCACGAACTGCTCGCTGCAGAGGTTTCCCAGCCGCCTGGTGACAAAATTGTATAGCACTGGAAATCCAACGGGAAATACAAGCCTTAGAAACTGCACAACCCTTGCGTGGAGCACTGAAGGAAACAAAGAGCTGTGAAGATTTCCTGAACTGCTTCGTTCGCTCCAAGTAGAATTTCAGGCATCTGTGAATATCCAGAGAGTGCAGAGTTCTTTCCGCAGGTGAAGAAGGTTTTGGAAAAAATGGTTTCAAGACCACGGGTTCATTAAGGTGGAATTCCGAAGGAACTTTCGGGATAAATTTAGGATTCGTCCGTAGAATCAGCACATTATTTTTAAACTGGAGGAATGGTTCCTCAATCGTGAAAGCCTGGACCTCGCTTACTCTGCGAGCCGATGTCAGGGCCAAGAGAAGAGCCACCTTCCAGGAAAGAAACTTAAGGTCAGACTTATGCACAGGTTCAAAAGGCGCTTTCATGAGGGATGACAAAACTAGATTCAAGTGCCAGGTCGGAGGAGGTGGCCGGACTGGAGGAAAAACCCTGAATAAACCTTTCAGGAATTGCTTGACAATCCTGGCCGACCATAGGGAAGGCCCTGAAGATGAACGTCTGAATCTAGATATGGCTGCCAGATGGACCTTTATCGACGATGGAGCCAATCCCGATTTTGCCAGTGAAAGAATGTAAGGCAAGAGCTTGTGTGGAGAAGAAGTATACGGGTGTAAACCTTCCTTCTGGCACCAAACACAGAATCTCTTCCATTTGGCTCGATAGGTCTTGTTGGTACTAGGGGCTCGAGCCTGAGCTAGAATGTCTCTACACTCATTTGAGAGATCTAAACCCTGGAACTCTCTGAACTCAGGAGCCACGCTGTCAATCGCAGGGACTTCAAGTCCGGATGTAGAACCTGACCGTGAGACATTGTTAGCAAAGTTGGAACAGGCTGCAGGAGAACTGGCTGGTCCTGAGAGAGGAGAAGAAGCTCCGAGTACCAAACTTGTCTGGGCCATGCTGGAGCGATCAAAATCATCCTGCACGGTTCCACCTTGAGTTTGCTGACCAACCTCGGAATCAGTGGAATGGGAGGAAAGGCGTAAACAAAGGCGCCTGACCAGGCAATCAAAAGCGCATTCCCCAAGGATTCCCGATGGTGAACCCTGCTTGCGAAGGACAGGCATTTGGCGTTCTGGGGAGTCGCAAACAGGTCGATTGATGGTGTCCCCCATCGAGCAAAGAGTTCCTCCAGAACGGTCTGATCCAGTTCCCACTCGTGAGAGACTGTCCTCTGACGACTCAAAGCGTCCGCCCTGACATTGAGTGTCCCCGCTAGATGTTCCGCTGAGAGGGAGACGTTGTTCTGTATTAACCAATTCCATATCGTTTGGGCTTCCTTGGAGAGGGTGGAGGATCTTGTGCCACCCTGTTTGTTTATGTAGTGCATGGCTGTAGTGTTGTCCGTACGAACCAGCACTGCCCTGTTTTGGATCCTCGGAAGAAAAGCTTGAAGAGCCAAGCGGATCGCGAGAAGTTCCAGGAGGTTGATATGGAACTTGCGTTGCACTGGACTCCAGTGACCGCTGACCTTCAGCTCCTGAAGGACCGCTCCCCATCCTTCCATGGAAGCGTCCGTTGTTACAATCAGGGGAGATGGAGGAATGAGAAACGATAAGCCCTTGGAAAGATTGTCTTTTTCCAGCCACCAGCCGCCTGCTTTTCTCATTTCCTTGGTAATGACAACCTTGTCGTCGAAGGATCCTGTGACCTGCCGCCACTGTCTGTCCAGTTGCTCTTGTAGTGGACGCATCCTGAGCCTGCAGTGCGGAACTAAAGGAATGCAAGATGAAATCGATCCGAGAAGTGATTTGTACTTGCGAACTGTCAGTGTCTTTCGAGATTGGAGAAGACGAGCTGAACACATTAGTTTGGTCTGGCGCTCCTCCGATGGAAGGGCTAAGCAACTGTCCGTGTTCAGGATGGCTCCTAGGAACCTTGCTGACCTGGATGGGTATAAAACCGATTTCTCCCTGTTGAGTCGAAGACCTAGTCGCTCGAACAGATCCCTGCACGTCCGGACTGCACTGGACGCTTCTTGAACAGATGGAGCTTTCAGCAGCCAATCGTCCAGGTATGGAAACACCTGAATAGCTTGTTTTCTGAGAAAAGCTGCCACCGGAGCTAGAACCTTTGTGAAGATCCGTGGGGCGGACCGGAGACCAAATGGCAGTACCTTGAATTGAAAGTGACTCTTGCCCACTGTAAAGCGCAGATATTGCCTGTGAGCTGGATGGATAGGAACGTGGAAGTAGGCGTCCTCCAAATCGAGGGTCGCCATACAATCCCCCGGATTGAGCAGACGAAGGATGTCCTGAAGAGTGACCATCCTGAAGGACAACTTCACGAGATAAGTGTTGAGCTGCCGTAGATCTAAAATTGGACGCCACTTGTTCCTTGTCTTCCGAACCAGGAAGAACCTGGAATAGAACCCTTTCCCCTTCTGCGAAAGGGGTACAGGCTCTACCGCCCCCTTGGTGAAAAGCTGGTGGGCTTCGAGATGAAGGAGCCTGAGATGTTTTGGAGGGAAGGCATCCGGCGCTCTTGTTGGAGGAAGGTCTTGAAACTCCAATGTGTGTCCTTCTCTGACAATCTGGAGGACCCACTGATCCGATGTAATAATCATCCAGTTGTGTAGGCAATGGGAAATCCTGCCCCCCACAGATGTGAATGAGGGAACAGGAACAGTGGAAAGAGCCACCTGGCCGCTATTGTTTCCTGGTGTTGTCTCTCCTTTGCTGCCCCTGACGTCCTTTAGGCTGCTGGCGAGAGAAAGAACCCCTTTGAGAGTATTGAGGCTTATACGACTGGCTGGACTGAGATCCAGAAGAGTAGCGATTTTGATTACCTCCACGATAAGAAGAAAAACCTCTTCCTCTAGCTCCTCTGAAGGGCACCTTACGATACTGCAATGTACCCAAGGACTTAGCTGTATCTGTGTCCTTTTTGATTCCTTGCAGGGCCTCATCGACATGCTTGCCAAATAGCATCTCACCGTCATATGGTAGATCCAAGATCTTATTCTGCACCTCCTGCCTGAACCATGTGGCCTTTAGCCACCCTTGGCGTCGCAGAACCGCCGAGCCGGCTAGTGCTCGGAATGCGGTGGTTGCAATATCCATTGCCACATCAATGACTTCCGAAGAGGCCCGCTCCCCTTCGAGCAAAATCTTCTTCACATCCTCCTTAGACGAATCCTGCAGTTCGTCTACAAATGGGGCAAGATCGCACCACATTTGTCGATCATAGCGTCCCAGAATCGCTAACGCATTGGCTGCCCTAACCAGGAGACTGGCCATAGCTGAAAACCTCTTGCCCACATTGTCTAGGCGCCTGCCCTCCTTATCCGGCGGCGTAGTCATCGGCGTAGAAGGATTCTTAGACTTGCTCTGGGCAGCCTGCGAAATGACCGAATCCGGTTTCGGTTGGCCAAGTAAACATGCTGGACTGCCATCCGGTGCCTTATACTTCTTTTCTAGTCTCGGAAGTACCGGGAGGACTGTGGCCGGATTATGCATAGCCTTCAAGCCCTCAGACCAGACATGCTCAATGATTGGAATGGACCTCACTGACTTTCTGAATGGTTCTTTAAAGTCATACAAAAAGCAATCCGATTGCACTGTGGTCACTGGGAGACCAAATCTTTTGGATGCCCTGTCCATTAAGTTGTGAAACCCTCCAACGTCCGCTGGAGGCGAAGTAATATTATCCGGGTCGGTGTTGTCCGGATCTATAGGGTCAGCAGTATTCCATGGCGCCTGTTGATCTTGATCAGGATCCGCTTGCTGGTCTGCATCAGAAGACGCAGCGTCATCATCATCAGTATCGGGCACCTGTACTACCTCTTGAGGGCGCACTTCCCTTGGGGGTAAAGAATGGTCTGCCACCGGACGTAATGTCTGAGGCGGAGGAGTCGTGGGGCGCACATGTTGGGTTTCCGGAGGCGCCGGGAAACGTTGCTTGTAATCCCGCAACATAAGTTGTAAATCCGTCACTAAAGTGGATGGTATTGCCACCATACCCTCAGGCAACTGACGCCTCGGTTGTTGTGGAGGCACGCGCCTGGTAGCAGTACGTTCCTCCTCATAATAATGCTCTGGAGCATAGTGCTGTCGTTCCATCTGCTCCTCCTCAGAGCTAAACTCCTGCACCTTAACCTGGAGGTCAGAAGGGCTATAGGCCTGCCCAAATTCACTGAAAGTCTCTTCCTCAGAGTCATCCTCCAATAGTAGTGTTGGTGGTAGCTTTTGAACCTGGCGAGGAGACGTCATCTCTGGCGTGATCTGATTCCTTTTCCGTGAAAAAACATGTTTTCCCGCCATTTCCATCGTCGACGAGGCCGTCGTCGACGAGGCCGTCGTCGACGAGGCCGTCGTCGACGAGGCCGTCGTCGACGGGAAGGTCTTCTGTGTCTGTGTCGACAGTGGAAGTGTAGACATAGAAAGTGTCTTCGTCGACGAGGATAGCGTCGTCGACGAGGTGAAGCTCATCGTCGACGATGGTGGAATCGTCGACGGGACCGTCGACGAGCTCGTCGTCATCAACATGGCAACCGGCGTCGTCGACATCGTCGTCGTCGAAGTCGTTCCCGTCGACGACACCGCCGTCGACGGCAGCTTTGCAGACATTGTCGTCGACATGGAGGTGGTCACCCTCGTCGACGACGAGCAGGATTCCGGAGCCTTGAAAACAGTCGACAGTGTAGGCGTCGACGCAGCCGTCGTCGACGAGCCCGTCGACGAGGCAACCTTGGTAGAGCTGTCCTTTTTAACACTCGTAGACGACGTACCTGGGAGTTTAGTCGTCGACGGTTTCTGCTTCTTGTCTGAAGCGACCTCCTGAGTCGGGGTTGAAGGCTTGTTGACCCCACGATCTTTCTCTGAGGAAGGCGAAGAGACTGTAGAAGCCTTTCTCACCTTTTTTGAGGCCGGAAGTTCCTCAGGCTTACCCTGCCTCTCCTTTTCACCTCGGTGAGGAGATTTTTGGGCAGCCGGCCTGTCGGACCTGTCAGAGGTCCCTGGTAAGGCCTTGTGACGGGACTCGTCTGAAGCAGAAAGGGGGGACCTACCCCTCTTTTGAGACCTTCTGGAAGACACCATAGACGAGGAGCCCTCACTGTCCGAAGAGATGTCGTCTTTCCGGTCTTTCATCTTCTGAAGCCATGTGAGGAGACGTCCTTCCCTGTCCCTCTGGGTCTTGGCTGAGAAGGATCTGCAAATCGGACAGCCTGTTGGTTTATGGTCCGGATATAAACAGTAGATACAATCCTCATGTTTGTCTTCGACAAACAACCTCTTCTTAGAGCAGGTGGCACAGGCTCTAAAAAGGGCTTTCCTCTCCGACATGCTGAGAAAAAATCCAAGTAGTTGAAGAAAAAACTGAAGAAAACTGAGCAGAGCTCAATGGAGACTCCCTTGCACAACGTGCGGTAGAAAATCTGAGGCTCTGAGCTTCTCTCAGGAAGGTTCTATGGGGTGAGGCTGCTCTGATTGGCTGCTGCAGAAATTTGGTCTCTTTTACAAAAAGAGGTGGATAAGCTACAAAATGAGATGAGGCCTAGGCCTATTTTTTCACTTTGTGCTTACTACTATAGTTTTTTACTATTTACCGAGGCTCCCATTCCGACGACGGGGAATGATACAAAGCATGGGAATCTATGAAAGTTCCAATACTGGGGCAACCATGTTTTCAGCTTCTTGCAGAAGTTTCTTGAATGCAACGAGGGCTCAGTTTTTGTATGGATTATGGAACTTTGCTCCAATAGGCCTCATGAGCTGCTCAAAAATCGTTAAATGCAGTTCTTTATTCTGCCCGGGGTCAGTTGTACATGGTCTTGTTTCCTGAAGTGGAGACAATGTGTGCCAGTCTGTTTTTGCACTCTTTCCAGTGTGCTGGGGTCATTCTTTGGAAGACCAGAGTATATGATGGTACAATAGTCAGAGCCAGCCTTTAACTAGATTCGGGACACCTCCCTCCAGATTACGACCATGTTTCCAGTCCTGATTTAAGTGACCTTAACTCCCCAGCAGACACAAGCCAGCGCTCCTGGAGGCAACAAGATAAAGTGATTACTAAGGAGAAATTAGATTCCCAGACTGCCAGTTTGGCATCAGTTAAGATTGTACAGATAAATATTGATTTAGACACACACTCAAAACAAGTTCTAGATCCCACACAGAGTGGCCTTTCCTGAAGGTGAGGGTGCAGTGTAAGATCTCCTAAATATATATTTGAACTATTTTGCTTTTTAACAAACGATCAGGACCTGGAAAAATGATGCAATTCATGTAAGAATATTTCCACAGATACCAATATTGTTCAGGTGAGGAGTGAGGACGGCGTGGTCACCGGCATCGAATGTTGCCAATGAGTCCAGCAGTACCGTGCCAACGACATGGCCAACCTCCATTATTCTACTTGCGCCATCAGGAACCAAGACTAGGCTGGTGTCAGTGGTCCGTCTTGAACAAAGTCCTGCTGTACAGGTTCTAAGGTGTCAAGAGCCCTCTATAAAGGGAGAGAAGTGCTGGGTAAGGGACTTCTTCAAAAGCTTGTGGCAGTGAGCAAGATTATCCGCTAGGACAGGGAACCCTTGTTCATATAGAACTTGAAAGACGATTAAGATTGGAAGAGATATATTAATTATTCAAAAGATACAATATGCATATAATTCTATCACAAAACAACCTAAAAGGTGACAAGGCACAATATACTGGTCAATTTAGGTTCATAAACCGCGTTCTCCCACGCAACAGTAGGTGAGAGCCCTCAAGGGTTCCATATGAACGAGAGCGCTCCCTTTCGCATTAGGTACCCACAAGTTATTTAATGACGTGCTCCCCATCCCTTACAATAGATCCCTTAGAAAAAATCCTTTAGAATAAATATGGGAGATCGCCTTGTTTGAGAAAAGGATGGGACACCCCCTGAGCTAAACACGAGTACAGCAACAACACAAAGGATGCCCAACACTCAACACAACAGAGCTAGGGTTATGCAGTGTAATTTCTGGACCTTCCAGGGTCATTTCATGACAATCTCCAAGTATAACAGTACCTTATCCCTTTAGTATGAACTGTAAGCTGGGAGATGATAAGGCTCCCGGAGGACTAACTCCTGTTTCAACTTTCACCCTATGTTAATGTAATCTTATCAAGGAGAGTCAACTAAATGCTCTCCACTACCAAGTTCTGAAAGGCCAAGTAGCCAACCCCTCCTTTCAGGAATAGGGAGAACACAAGACGAGGAGGGACGTCCAAGGGACTCTTAGAACTTGAACCATCATGAGTAGGATTATTAACCTGTTGTAATTCTTCAAAGCCAAGCAGATTATCAATTAAGAGCTCTGAATTTTTATCATCTGTGTGTTCTAAGTATAAATTAAAGACTCCTAAAATCATGAAATTTGAGTAAACAATACATGATTTCATGAATCCTACTAAGGACTGAATGAAGCCTACCTTTGGGCCCGACAGGCGGTAAATAAGGAGGCCGTTATAAGTAAAGGTGTTGCGTATTCTTAAATGAAAGAGAAGTGCTTCTCAGTTTAAATGTACTGGGGGGTTGGTGAGTAACATTGATTATGGTTACGATGCGCAATGACAATTCCACCGCCTCTTTCGAGCGGTCTATGCAATCTAATTATAGTGTATCCATCAGGGATGCCTGCATTAAAATCTGGGTCAGATGCTGCACTTGTCCAGGTCTCCCTTAGATGAAAACAAGTTACTTACCTGTAACTTTGGTTCCCCAGTATTGGTAACTTTCACAGATTCCCATGCTTTGTATCATTCCCCCGTCGTCAGCCTGGGAGCCTCGGTAAATAAAAAATACCATAGCAGTATGTACAAAAGTGAAAGTAAGGCCTAGGCCTCATCTCATTTTGTAGCCTAACTACCTTTTTGTGTAAAAGAGACCAAAACTTTGCAACAACCAATCAGATTACCCATACCCCATAGAACCCTCAAGAGAGAGCCTCAGAGCCTCAGATTTTCGTAGCGGTTGTGTAACAATAACCACTTCTGCTGCAGGCTGAGCTTTCCCCGGGGAGGAGGGTGGGCGCATGGGAATCTATGAAAGTTACCAATACTGGGGAACCAAAGTTACAGGTAAGTAACTTGTTTTCTTGCCCCAGTATTGGAACTTTCATAGATTCCCATGCTTTGTATCAGATTAGCTAGCAGTAAAAAATCCCTGCACATTTTGTTACAAGCGTATACCAACATTTCAGCATAAGCATACTTACATAAGCATCTATACTTTGTAACAGTACATGTAGAAAACTTATGCGATACAAAATGTGCAATCATAGGAAGGAGGGATAGAAGGGAAAGCTCACGTCTCATTGGAAAAGATTCCTCCGTACAGCTTGTCCTACTGCCGCTTCGCTCTTCATGAAAGAGTCGTGAAGTATGGGCGCTGCTCCATGTGGCCGCCCTACAAATGTCCTTTATAGGGACTCCAGTGAAGAGAGCTGCTGAAGATGAGACAGATCTTGTGGAGTGAGCTCAAACATGCCTCTCCAATGGCTTTCCTGCCGTTTTGTGGCAGTAATCAATTGCGCTTGTAATCCAGCATGAAATCCCTTGCTTTGAGATAGGAAGTCCTTTCTGGGGTGCACTAAAAGCCACAAAAAGCTGGGATCATTTCCTAAAATCTTTTATCCTTTCAAGTTCAAATTTGAGGCATCTCTGGACATCTAAGGAATGAAGAGAATGTTCTGCTGGCGTCGTAGGACGCGGAAAAAATGACTTTAGAACCACTGGCTCATTCAAATGGAAATCTGAAGGGACTTTCGGGATAAACTTTGGATTGGTTCTTAAAAACATAGAATCCTTCTTCAATTGTAGAAAAGGTTCTAGGATGGAGAGAGCTTGCAATTCTCCTACCATCCTAGCTGAGGTAAGAGCCAGAAGGAGAGTTAATTTCCACGATAAGAATTTCAAATCCGCTCTGTGAATTGGCTCAAATGGAAGTCTCATCAGATGAGCCAAAACCAGATTAGGATTCCAGGATGGAGGTGACGGCCGCACTGGTGGAAAAACTCTGAACAGACCTTTCAGGAATTGTTTGATAATCCTAGCTGATCAAAGTGATGGACCCGCAGCTGACCTCCTGTACCTTGAAATAGCCGCCAGATGAACTTTGATGGAAGAATGAGAAAGGCCTGATTTAGCCAGTGATAGAATGTAAGGCAGTATTTGATGAGGAGCTGAAGAAAATGGATGGCTGTGCTCCCAAAGACACAACAGACAGAAACGCTTCCATTTAGGTGTTGAGCTCCCTCAGGTCCAAGATTGGGCGCCATTTGTCTTCCGTCTTCTGAATGAGGAAAAATCTGGAATAGAACCCTTTTCCTCTTTTTGTGGGAGGCACTGGTTCTATTGCTCCCTTGGCGAGCAGATGAGAGACTTCGAGACGGAGAAGGTGCAGATGTTTTGATTCTGTGGCGCAAGGGGCTCTTGGAGGTGGTAAAATTTTGGAATTCTAAGGTATGGCCGAAACGAACAATTTGTAGGACCCACTGATCTGTTGTTATGATCTTCCAGCAATCGAGAAAATGTGTTATCCTTCCCCCTATCTTTGAAACAAGAGGAGAATGACCAGTAGGCAGAGCAAGGAAGCTGCTATTGGCGTTTAGAGGTGTCTCTACCTTGACACCCATGTTTGCCTCTAGACGATTGGCGAGAGTAAGATGTCGATTGATTTTGTCGCTAAGAATACTGAGGCTTATATGATTAAGAGGATTGCGAATAGGAGGAGTATCGTTGCTGGTAGCCTCCCCTGTATGTCGAAAATCCCCTGCCTCTTGCTCCCCGGAAAGGCACTTTTCAGTATTGGAGCGTGCACAAGGATTTTGCAGTTTCGGTGTCTTTTTTAATGTCCTGTAAAGCATCATCTACATGCTTGCCAAACAGCATGTCTCCGTCAAAAGGCAGATCCAGGTTTTTGTTCTGCACCTCCGGGCGAAACCAGGTACATCTCAGCCAACCATGACGCCTCAGGACCGCTGATCCCGCTAAGGCCCTAAAAGCCGTTGTAGCAATGTCCATTGCACAATCTATATTTTCTGATGAAGATCTTTCCCCTTCTAAAATCTTTCTCGCTTCCGTCTTGGCACTCTCTGGAAGCTGATCAATGAAAGGAGAGAGATTGCACCACATCTGGCGATCATATCGTCCCAAGATTGCGAGTGCGTTCAAGGCCCGAACCAGGAGGCTAGACATCGAAGAAAACCTCTTCCCAACATTATCTAAGCGTCTGCTTTCTCTGTCAGGCGGAGCTGTTAGGGGTGCTGCAGGGTTCCTTGATTTTCTTTGTGCCGCCCGGGAAATAACTGAGTCCGGTTTAGATTGACCAATAAGACATGCTAGACTGTCCTCCGGGGCCTTATATTTCTTTTCCAGCCACGGTAGAACCGGAGTTACAGTACTGGATTCTGCATCACTCTCTTTCCCTCCTTCCAAACATACTCCACAATTGGTATGGAACGGATTGATTTCTTGTAGGGCTCTTTGAAGTCGTATAAGAAACAGTCTTACTGCAAGACAGGAACTAGAAGTTCAAATTGTTTGGATGCCCTTTCCATAAGATTATCGAAGCCCCCTATGTCCGCTGGAGGCGAATCCACAGGATCCGGAGATGGTGATGCCGGATCAGGGATAACATAGTCGTTCCATTCAGTGTCAGGTTTTTGAACATGCTCTCTATCTTGGTCTTCATCAGAAGAATCATCATCATCATTATCAGGCACTGTCATCACATTACGTCCTTCCGTCCCAGGCTGTTCACCTTGTGTCTGAGAGGTTGAAGCCACAGGAGTAAATGAAGTTTGCTGCGACGGTGGCGGAGAAGGTGGATTGGTTTCTGAGGTTTGAGATGGGAACCTCTTTTTGTTATCCAACAGCATCAACTGCAGATCATTTATCAATGAAGATGGCATGGCCACCATATCCTGGCCAGATTTTTGTTGATGTGCGTCCTGAGGAGTGAATTGCGATTCTGGATGATGTTGATCCGGGTAATATTCGTCTGAATCTGAATCTTGATACTTCACTTGAAGCTGTGAAGGACTATATGCATCCCCATATGGACTTTCGTCGTCATCTGAATATTCCTACTCCGGTAGAAGAGGTGGAGGCAATGGAGTTACCCTACAGGGTGATGTCATCTCCGTTGTAATCAGGCTTTTCCTTATTGAAATCCTTACTTTTTGGATCGTGGACGGTGTCCTCGATGGTGTCGTCGACGAGGGGATCGTCGTCGCTGGAGAAAGACCTGTCGTTGACGGTGGAGCAGCCGTCGACGGAGGGCTGATCATCGACGAGGTGGATGTCAGGATCACTGTCGTCGCCGTCGTCACCGTAGTAGTCGTCGTCCCCGCCGTCGAAGTCATCATCGACGACATCACCGTCGACGGCGAGGCTGAGACCCTCGGTGACGAAACCAAGGCAGGAACTGTAGACGGCGAAGTCATCGTCGACTATTTCGTCAGCGAAACTCTCGTCGACGGGCCGAAGCCAATGAAGTTCTTTTTTTTTTCTTTTTTTTTGTCCTCATTAGCCATAAAGTCGATCCAACTATGCTCTTAACCTCTCAGACACGAGGACCGTCCCCCCCATAGCACCAAGGAGCCCAATGCTGAGCTCCAGGTGCCCAGAGAGCCGGCCCCTATGCTTCCAGCAGAGCTTGAATAGACGTACTCCCTTCAGACCAGTTCGGCCAGTTGTCCAGTTGCTGTACGATACCACCCTTTTGGACAGAGAGATTTTAGGCCTAATCATCGGACCCGGGGAAAAAAAAAAAAAAAAAAACCCCGGGTAGGCTAACTATCCCTCCTCCAATCGATCAAAAGGTGCCAAAATGTAAGAGATCGAGGGCTGCATGTTCTCATTAAGTCCAGCTTTGAAGTTGCGTATAATGAAGACAGCCACTCTGCATGTGTTGGGGGATTTATGTTAATCCAGTTTTTACAGATCTCTCTTCTAGCCAGTAAGATGGCATAAAACAAAAAATCTCTCTCTGATCCCTTGATGTTATAATTTAATCCGAAGATGACCAAAGACCATGACCACGGGATAGTGACACTAAGAATAGATTCGAGTGTTGTTCTAACTTCATGCCAAAAGGTGGCAATACTCGGACAGTCACAAAACATATGCAGGTCTGACGCTGCTGGTAAGGAACATTTACTACAGCACTTCCCTGTTTGGAATTTCGACAACCGTTTGGGGGAGTAATATGCTCTATGAAGTGTGAAGAAATGATTGCGCCTCAGCCATGCTGGCTTGACGATTTTATAGAGGAGGATAAAAGATTCCTCCCAAATATCTCCCCTATCTGGTTCTCCCTCCGCACCCCAAAGTTTTTCCGGAAGGTTAAAGTCTCGCTCTCCATCCTCTATAATATGCCAATAGAAGAGTGCAACTTCTTTTTTCCCCGCCGGCCAATGAAGTTCTTGTCGTTGTCGTCGACGTGCCATAGGAGATCGTCGTCGACGATGGACGGATTTTCTTCTCTTTTTTTGCTTCCTGAGGCGTGCTTGAAGGTTTTTTTAATATCTTCTCTTTTTCTGATGGAGAAGAAGCCACAGAAAGGCCTTGGCTTGCCTTTTTTCCAGATGGCACCTAAGGGAGGAGTCCCTCTTTCTCCTTTGAATGATGAGGAGATTTTTTGGGACTTAGGGCTAGATGTAGGTAATTCTGATTTACCGACTCATAAATACCGAATTTTACTGATTCTGTATTTATGAATCAGTAAATTAGAAGGAGGGAGATGTAGCTAATTTTTAAATGTGAATTACCGAATCGTTAACATTCGGTATTTACCGATTCGGTAAATACCGAATCGGTATTGCCCATTGATTCCTATGGGCCTTGAAGCCCATAGGAATCAATGGGCAATACCGATTCGGTATTTACCGAATCGGTAAATACCGAATCCTGCAAGGGTGCAGGGGGTGTCACTTTGACACCCCCTAGCACCCCAATTCCGGACTTGTGTGCCATGTGGCACACAGACATGCCCTAAGGGCATGTCTGTGTGTCACATTGCACAGGTGTACATGCACAGATGTGCATGCACACCTGAATTCGGTATTTTACCACCCAATAGGATTGGGTGGCAAAATACCGATTCTTAAGGGCCTGTGGCACTCTTAGGAGTGCCACCTACATGTGGATTTACCGAATCGGTAAATATACCGATTCGGTATTTTACCGAATTGGTAAATATACCGATTCGGTATTTTACCGAATCAGTAAATATATCGATTCGGTATTTTACAGATTCTGTAAATTTAACGATTCGGTAAATTTACAGAATCGGTAAAATATAGGTCCCCTACATTTGAAACGGCCGAATTCAGCCGTTACCGACCGGTATTAGGGCACCTACATCTGGCCCTTAGCCTTTTAGACCTTTCAGTGGTCTTTTGAGAGGCTTTAGTAGGAGGTTCAGCAGATTTAGAGGGGGAAGACCTACCCCTTTTTGTAGACCTTGATGAAGCGAGGGTTTAAAATTAATTTTGTTTTCACTTGCTGAGTTGAACTTCCATAATAAATAATAATATTAATGAGTTCTTGCATGATTTGTATTAATTCAACCTAGAATAATGTGCATTTACATGAACACGAGGGAAATAACATTATGTGCTCTTGTTGCATTTGCCAGTTCGTTCAAAAATAATAAATGAACTTTGTCTTTCTGTTTTATCAACATTAATTGCGGCTGTTTAAGTAATGGCATGTGCTTATTTTTAAATGTGCTTTTGTTTATGTCGTGTCTTTTATGTGGCAAAAGCTCATGGAGAATCCTGAGGCTCGTGGAGAATCCTGAGGCTCGTGTGAAAAGTCTCTATGTCTGCTGCTTTCTCTGTGCTTAAAGCTAGGTAACATAAACTAATGGGTTAACATTAGTGAAGGGGGTGGGTAACAGAATGACTTTCATTACTCAAATTAATTAATGTTTTGTGTTTCCTTGCATACTAGTGCTACGAAAAAGAGGCCTGAGGCCTAGTTTTAAGATGGATGTTTTGGAGTCCTGTCATGATGAGCCGTGCACAGCAAAGAGTAAAAAAAAAAGTTTGTCGTTCATAATCTTCAGAAAACAAAATACGAGGAACTGTGCAGGATGTGCTCCGTGTTGTATAACTTTTCCAAGGACAAGATATGGCAGAAAATCCAAAGCTGAGGAAGCAAGGAACTGTTATTCAATAAAATGTTGCAAAGGCCCTCGGAAGCTAATGTCACTTGTAGACAATGAACAATGTCCTTATAGAAGAGCATGATTTCGGAATGAAGAGACAATGACTTCATGTGGACGGACGGCTGTCAGCTAATGGAATCGCAGGATGGCTTTCTAAAAGTATTATTTTAGCTAGTTTTAGATAGAGAAAGGGTATAAAACCTGGCCCCTTGGGAGGAGCTCTGCTGGCTCGTTCATGATTCCTGAGAGCGTGAGATGCTGACGGACTTTTGACTCACGTAAGGGAGAATGAACTTATGCTTCTCCTTCTAGGTTCCATTTAGTTTAGTCAGGGAAGCAAGGTTTAGGGAATGAGATTCTTTCTGCTAAAATACTTTTCATGCTGATTTCTTTTAAAAACTGACAGTCTAATGTGCCTTTACTTAATAAAATGATGCTTATTAAATGCTAATAAAAGATTTAATATTTTGAAAATGCTCTTTACTTGATAATAAAGTTAATAAAATAGATTTTTAAATGACAAGCTGATCTTGGTTATTTTAAGTCTAGTTACCATTAGTTAATCCATTGCCTAGGTGACTTAATTAAATTTACATTTCTATAAAAATGATAATAATAAACTGGGCCTTGTGATGATTTTATGAATAATGGTGAGTATCGTGGTGTAGGTTAATGCTTTTGAGACAGAATTTCTTTAGGACCGCTGGATCAATTCTCTGGTAGCAGAGTTTGGTTACTATGGTAACTGACATGTTACATGATAAATACATAGGATACATGTTAAGTTTGTTTAGTTGTTATATGTAGTCGAAAGGTTTTTCCATAAGTGTGAAAATTCCTGGTTAAGTTGCCGGCAGAGTAGTGTGACAGGTGAAGTTACACAGTTCATTTGTTCTGTTTGAAATTAGTGGTATTGACATATCACTAGTGTTGTGGACGTACAGCACAAGTTTAGGGATTTTTAGGTATGACAGGTTGTATGTATAGTGAGGATTGCCTATGAAATCGTAGCTTTGAGTATAGGGACTAGGAGCCGGTTTTAAAACTCGTTGTGAAAAGAGTAATAGGATTTTTCCAAGCTTAAGTGAAGGGTAAGGAAGCGTCGTCTATTCTTACTGGCGATTGAGGATTTCTATTGGTTGGTTAAAGTCCTGCCGAAGATTTCATGTATACATGCTCAGGTTTTTCTGTTTGAATGCGTAAAAATGATTTTATGAAAATAGCGTCGTCTATTTCACGAGAGTGTGTACTCGAATGATTGATAAAAACTATCACTTTGTTTAGTGAAACAGACAAATGGTTTGTTTTTCTGTAGTTACTAACTGAATTTCATTGAAAAGAATTGTTTTAAAATGGCGCTGTGAAAATATGTTGTAAAGAAGGGGTGAGTTTGGGGAGCGGAGACAGCGAAGCTGCAGCGGCAGTATACGTCACAGGGTTCGCGCTGTGATTGGTTGACATACGTCACAGCAAGCGCACTGATTGGTTCATGTGACCAAAACGAGCTGTTAGCTGATTGGTCTTTTCTGAAAACAGTACTTCCATTTGTTGAGCAAAGTAGTGACGTGGCTTAACCTGATTGGCTTGTTGGTGAGTTTCGCGCACAGATTGGTCAGAGTAGCGGAACAACTAGGAAATACTTACGATCTTTTCTAAATTAAGCGGAATAGTTTTAAATCATGAGTTATTGGTACGATAAGGAGGAAAAGAAGCCTTCATGGTTTCAGAAATTTAAAAATGTATTCAACCCCGATGTAGGAGAGTAGGGTCTGCTATCCTATGGTCACCCCATTTTTTTGCTTTTTGCTTCACTGGTTTCTGACTTAATGTGGCTGTGGGCCTGCTAATCAGACCCACAGCCTGCTGGTCTCTCTCTAAATTACTGCCAATGCACTTTAGGTGCATTACGAATTGGAACTGGTTCACCTTATGAGCCCCTGTAGTAGTGTACCCTAGGTACCCAGGGCATAGGTGTATCCAAGGCCTACCAGGGGCTGCAGCATGTATGATGCCACCCCTGGCCTGGCCTTCATATTTGACACAACTGGCTGATCACTCAGCTGGGGTAAGTTGGTGTAATCACCTCTTACTTAGGTACAGTATGCCTGTGCCTAACCCTAAACTGGACACATATGTTTCTATCAGCCACTCCTATGGAAGGCCTCATCAATCCTGGAGGCAGAGTGCTTGGAAATATATGAGATGGTGCTCTAGCATGAGCTGAGCCTGTCTGCAGCGGTCGGGAACCACTCCCTAAGCTGTTCCGGGATATTGCCATACCATATACTCTTAAGTGCATTATAATCCTCGCGGTTATATGCTATCTTTGGTTTGGCTTTATCAAAACATGTCGAGTAAGGTGTCATACGAATTGGAATACTATCTCCTCGCCAGTTCTGGCGACGGGGATAGCATTCCACCCTTCTAGAGGGACACGACATGTGTGTAGCCTTAACCCCGGTTAAAGTTAAACAGAGCCTCAGCATCACAAAATGGATGCTGCCACCACAGACACGAGTCTGGCCTCCTGCTGCTGACCGAAACTCGGCAGATGGTGGCCTGGACAAAGGGTTTCCTGCCTTGGGAGGTGCGAGCACCACCCCAGACAGGGTTTTGTGTATTGGGTAGGACAGGGCTGAATAGAATCAGACATGCCCGGGGCACACAAGGTGTCCCCGTGCATAGGCCAGTCCAAACCGGTCCTGGGACTTTCCAGACCCAGGCTTGGCGCGGAACTGGACAAAGGAAAGGGGGTGTAACTGCCCCCCTTCCTGGTTCCTCCCAGAGGAGGGACCTAGTAGGTGATCCACCCCTCAGATTGGGAATAAGAGTGGGAGCAGTGCCATTGCACAGCAGATCATCCTGAAATCAACTTTAAACAAAAAAGAAGACTGGACTTCGACATTCTGCTGCTCAGAAGACTGAAGAGAATCTCCCTTGTGGCCTAGGAGTGGCCACCCTGTGAACAGAGGTACCAACCAGCAACTCGAAGTCTGCTTTGCCGCCGCCTCCCACCGGAGCCGGAGCCCAGAGCCCAACAAGAACCAGACTCCCAGACCTCTCAGAGCCCGATCCACAGTCCCTGCAAAGAAGGGACCCGTGGAGGCACCGAGTGACGTGGGACCGGACCTCTTGGAAGACACTCGAAAAGCTGACTGCGCAGCTTCTGAGGCATCCTCGACGTTGTGCTTTGGGGACTGAGAACCCCTACCACCGAGCAGCCTTTGCACCGAAGATCAGCCCTCCAGCATCTCCACGATCTGCGTGGGGCCCTTTTGCATTGTGCCACTCGACGCGCCATCCCGGCCACTAGCCACGTGGTCAGCGGCCATCTTGGTGATGAAACCGACAATTTACACAGCAGGTCTGGTTGCTCCAGACCTACCCAAGCTCCTGTAAAAAGGAGCACCCGCTCTGACCTTGCTGGTCCGAGTGTTAAGCATCTTTCAACTTCTGCGTGGCTTGCATTTGCCAAGGCCTGTTTGCTCCGATCAAGTTGCCGACACCGCCAACAGCGAGAAGCCTGCGTGGGACAGCTCGTGACCGACTCCTGGACGTCCTCGACCCCGGGTGTCCACGTGGCTGCAGAGAGAATCTACCCGACAACGCCTGTTTGCACCCGACATCGCCTGGTTCCAATCTGGCTCCACGGTAGTCACTGGCTAGTGACTTTGAACATTGTCCCCTCTGCTTTCAGGTCTTCACATCTTCAGATCCACCCTTGGATCCACCGGAACTCTTCACATCGAGCCGCCTGCAGCATCTTCAGCTCCAAGCACCATCGACCAGCGTGACGAAACCCGACACTACTTCGACCCTGTGCACCCGCTTCCTGTGGGTGAGGTAACTCAGCTCCGCCGGTGCTCCTGCACTGGTACACATCTCAAGGGCCTGTGTCTTAAGTCTCAGCTCCGTAGGTCACTCGGAAGGTTCCTAACTTTCTAACTTTGTACTTTTTACGCACCATAAACTTTGCATTGGAAAGTGCGTGCACTTTGAACACTGCACCCGAGTCCCGCGGGCCTTTCCCGACTTAGTCACTGCTAGTCTCGAATAGCTCCAGCGATTCCCAAGGCCCTAGGCCTGTTCCCTTTCCTATTGGTATCTCTTATACCACTTTCTTAGTATATGGTTTAGGTGGCCCCTAGGGCTCATCCATATTGTGCAACTTTTGTGTATTTTAAACTGTCTTGTGATTTAACGCTTGTGCTTCTGTGCTCATAAAGAGTCCAGGGGATTTTATAGTTAATAAATCAATATATATTTTCAATATATATCTGTGTGGTGTCCCTTTCATTTGGTATTCAAGGGGGTTGTGTATGGTATAACAGCTGGCTTCACATGCCTTTCAGAGTTTAGCCTAAGACTGCTTTGTCCACGTTACCACTAGGATAACTGGTCTACAAGGTTGAATTACAACCATCATCATAAGGGTTGCTTGGCACGGTACAAAGTGATCACTAAGAATTAGTGAGCATGATATACCAGGCCAACTTCTCACATTGGTGAGCAGCGGATTGGGATCTGAGCTTGCTGTTGTTTTACCATTACAATCTTTGAGATTATCATTTGAAAGATCATACAGGTACCTGCTAGGTACATATAAAACAAGACTAGTATACTTAAGTTCTACTGAACTTAGTTGTTGTAGAGCAAAGGGAGTAGCACACCCTAGCTACAACTACTAGATAGGTTTAGTAGGTAAACACCAGTGTAGGTAGATTGCAACACATCCACCCACACTAGAGCAATGTCTGGAGCAGAGGGTTCCACTGGGAATGTCTCTGTTGAAAGTGACCCTCCAAGGGCACCATCCAAATTTGCTATTTTTTCCTTTAAGGAATTAAGACAGCTTTGTGTCTTAAGGGGTCTGAAGACAGGGCCTTCCCCTACTACAGGTCACCTAAGAGAGCTCTTAGACCAGTCTGAGACTCTAAAGCCCTCTAAGGCAAACCCCACAGGGAATGCTGAAGGAGGCCCTCCTTCAGAGGATGACACTGTAGACACCCCTGGTCCTATCATCCTGGTAGATGAGGAAGCATCCACCACTGGAGCTCCTCAGGTAGATGAGGAGGAAGAGGAAGAGGAAGAAGAGGAGGAGGAGGTGGAAAGCAGTGAGTCAGATGATGACAGAAATAGTCAGGTGCTGGTCAGTAGACTGAACCAGGCTAACTTAAGTGTGTTTGGGACTGAAGCAAGGCTGACCTTGCCCAGCCACCCAAATGGACTTAACCAGGGGGCATAGGAGGAGGAGGAATCACTCAGGTGAATCCAATACCTCCCATGTCTCTAGAGGCTCTCATGGTCACTCCAGGAAGGAGATGACTAGCCCTCAGAGAAGGGAACATGAGGCCAAGATGAGAGAGGCTGAGCTTAGGATTCAGAGGCAAGAACTAGAGGTTGCCCTGGCCCAAGAGAAACTTGCTAGAGCAAGACAGCCTAGAGAGAGTGGGGTACTAAAACCCACTGGTGGCAGCAATATCCACAAGGATAAAGACAGGTCTTTTGATAACAGAAACCTGAGTAAGATTGTGCCCCCCTACAAAGCTGGGGATGACATCCATAAATGGATTACTGCAATGGAGAGAGCCTGCAGAGTACAGCAGATCCCTCAGGAGCAGTGGGCAGCAATCTTGTGGCTCTCCTTTGAAGATAGAGGCCGAGACAGACTCCTCACAGTTAGTGATGGGGATTCTAGAAACTACCTGGTCCTGAAGAGTGCTCTGATTGATGGGTTAGGCTTAACCACTGAACAGTACAGGTTAATGTTCAGAGATACCCAGACGACACAGACTCAGGACTGGTCTGAATTTGTTGAGTGTGCCACTAAGGCTCTGGAGGGATGGTTGCTGGGAAGCAAGGTTACAGACTATGAAGGATTGTATAATTTGCTGATGAGAGAACAAATTTTAAATAATTGTCAGAACCAGCAGTTGCATCAACATTTGGTTGACTCAGATTTGACCTCTCCCCAAGAATTGGGAAAGAGGGCAGATAAATGGGTAAGAACCAGAGTTAAGCAAAAGAACCAGAACCAGAACCAGGGCGGTGACCAGAAGAAAACAGACCAGAAGGGTGGGGAGCAGAAATCTAAAGACCAGAAGTCTTCAACAGGGCCCCAAACTGAGACAGAGGGTGGGTCCCAAACTTCCAAGAAGAAGAAGAAAGAAGGTCAGAAGAAACCCTGGTGTAAAACTTGTAAGAACACCTCTCACTGGACAAGTGAGTGTAAAAAGGGTGGAGCCCCCAGCACTGCAGCCCCTAAGGCAACTGCACCCACTAGTACAGCTAGCAGTGCTGGTCCTCAAACCAAGGGGGTAGTGGGTATCACTTTGGGAACTGAAGGAGATTCTGACCTAGTCAGAACCCTTACACAGGCTGTTCTGATTTGTGAAGGGGACATAGATTTGACCCCTGACATAAGTCCCAGTAATCTGGGCAAATACAGACAGACGCCTTTGATCAACAATAAAGTGGCTCAAGCTTACAGGGACACATGTGCCAGTGTCACTATGGTGACACCTAACTTTGTGGACCCTGGACAATACATGCCAGGTGATAATTACCTGGTGACCAATGCCAGCAATGTCACTACTACACATAGTGTGGCACTTGTTAACTTTTCCTGGGGAGGGGTAACTGGCCTAAAAAGAGTTGTGGTTAGTGCTGATCTCCCAGTAGAATGTTTGTTGGGCAATGACCTGGAGAACTCTCTATGGTCAGAAGTTGAGTACGGGACTCATGCAGAGATGTTAGGGATATCATCACATGTCCTTGCTGTGACCAGGTCACAGGCCAAAAAGTGCCTCTCTGAACCTCAGGTCTTGGATCCTGGAACAATGGACCAAGCACCTTCCAAGAAGAAGAACAGGAGGGTTAAGGCTGCGCCTTCCCAACTGCCTACAAGTGAGGATCAGGCTTCACAGGAAACTGATCTTGAGACCCCTGAAGGAACTGTCTCTGAAGAACTTGAACCTGATCAGGTTGAGTTTCTGGGGACAGGGGGACCTTCTAGGGCAGACTTGGGGCAGGCTCAGTTAACCTGTCCTTCTCTTGAACCCCTCAGACAGCAGGCTGCTGCTGAGGCTGCTGGGAATGCTCAAGGTGCCCATAAAGTTTATTGGGATGAAGGACTCCTTTACACAGAGGGTAGAGACCCCAAGCCTGGTGCAACCAGGAGGTTGGTTATACCTCTGCAATTTAGGGGTTTCCTTCTCACCTTGGCCCATGATATTCCTTTAGCAGGACACTTAGGCCAGAACAAGACCTGGGACAGGCTTGTCCCTCACTTTCACTGGCCTCACATGTCTGAAGACACCAAGGAGTTTTGTCGCTCCTGTGAAACCTGCCAAGCCAGTGGTAAAGCAGGTGGAACAACAAAGGCCCCCCTGATACCACTACCTGTGGTGGGGGTTCCCTTTGAAAGAGTGGGGATTGATATTGTTGGTCCAATGGATCCCCCTACAGCATCTGGGCACAGATTCATACTGGTGGTAGTGGATCATGCCACCAGGTACCCAGAGGCAATTCCACTTAGGACCACAACAGCTCCTGTTGTGGCCAGGGCCTTACTTGGAGTTTTCTCCAGAGTGGGGTTTCCTAAGGAGGTAATATCTGATAGAGGTGCCAACTTCATGTCAGGATATTTGACAGCTATGTGGAAGGAATGTGGTGTCAACTACAAGTTCACCACTCCTTATCACCCACAATGCAATGGGCTTGTTGAGAGATTTAACAAGACCCTGAAGGGCATGATTAAAGGATTACCTGAAAAGCTCAGGCGAAGATGGGACATCCTACTGCCCTGCCTTTTGTTTGCTTACAGAGAGGTCCCTCAAAAGGGGGTTGGCTTCAGCCCCTTTGAATTGTTGTTTGGGCACCTTGTAAGAGGACCCCTGTGTCTAGTGAAGGAAGGATGGGAGTTACCTCTCAAAAAGCCTAAACAAGACATAGTGGACTATGTACTTGGTCTCCGCTCCAGGATGGCAGAGTACATGGAAAAGGCATCCAAAAACCTTGAGGCTAGCCAAGAATTACAGAAAGCTTGGCATGACCAAAAGGCTGTCCTTGTTGAATTTCAGCCTGGACAGAAGGTATGGGTGTTGGAGCCAGTGGCCCCAGCAGCACTCCAAGACAAGTGGTCTGGACCCCATACAATTCTGGAGAAGGAGGGAGAGGTTACCTACTTGGTTGACCTAGGAACTCCCAGGAGCCCCCACAAGGTGCTCCATGTAAACAGATTGAAGGCATATGTCAGCAGGGAAGACATGGGCTTGCTCATGGCTACAGATGAGGGACAGGAGGAAGAGAGTGACCCTCTCCCAGACCTGCTCACTCAGAACCCTGAGGATGGTTCAGTTGATGGTGTGGCCTTAGGTGGCAGCCTCACTGAGCATCAGCAACATGACTGCAGACAAGTTCTACAGGCATACAGACATATGTTCTCCTTGACACCCAGTCAGACTAACTGGTGTACCCATGTGGTGGACACTGGTGACAGTCTTCCTGTAAAGAGCAAGATTTACAGGCAACCTGACCACGTCAGGGACTGTATAAAGACTGAGGTGCAAAAGATGCTGGAATTAGGTGTTATTGAGCCTTCAGAGAGCCCCTGGGCTAGCCCAGTGGTTCTGGTCCCCAAACCTCACACCAAAGATGGCAAGAGAGAGATGAGGTTCTGTGTGGATTACAGAGGACTCAATGCTGTCACCAGGACAGATGCACACCATATTCCAAGGGCAGATGAGCTCATTGACAAGTTGGCTTCTGACAAATATTTGAGCACATTTGACTTGACAGCTGGCTACTGGCAAATCAGGTTAGCTGAGGAGTCTAAAGCCAAAACAGCATTTTCTACCCCTAGTGGGCATTATCAGTTTGTGGTGATGCCCTTTGGTTTGAAAAATGCACCTGCCACCTTCCAAAGGTTGGTGAATCAAGTCCTTACTGGGTTGGATGACTTTTGTGCAGCTTATCTGGATGATATTGCTGTCTTTAGCTCCACCTGGGAGGATCACCTGGTCCACCTGAAGAAGTGCTTGAGGCTCTGCAGAAGGCAGGCCTCACTATCAAGGCAAAAAAGTGCCAGATAGGGCAGAGTAAGGTTGTATACCTGGGCCACCTTGTAGGTAGAGGCCAAGTTCAACCACTGGAGAGTAAGATCCAGACCATCAAGGACTGGTCCCCTCCAACCACCCAGACTCAGGTCAGAGCTTTCTTGGGCCTGACTGGGTACTACAGGAAGTTTGTTAAGAACTATGGGTCCATTGTGACTCCTCTTAATGATCTGACATCCAAGAAGATGCCCAAAAAGGTTCAGTGGACAGAAATCTGTCAAAAGGCATTTGATGACCTGAAGAAGGCCATGTGCTCTGCACCTATCCTGAAGAGTCCTGACTACTCAAGAGAGTTCATTGTCCAAACAGATGCTTCTGAGTTGGGAGTGGGAGCAGTGCTTTCACAGCTTAATGTAGATGGCCAGGACCAGCCCATTGCTTTCATTAGCAGAAGGCTGACCCCCAGAGAGAAACGTTGGTCAGCTCTAGAGAGGGAGGCCTTTGCTGTGGTGTGGGCCCTGAAGAAGTTGAGAGCATACTTGTTTGGCACTCACTTCAAGATTCAGACCGACCATAAGCCCCTCCTATGGCTTAATCAGATGAAGGGTGAAAACCCCAAACTACTCAGGTAGTCCATTTCCCTACAGGGGATGGACTTCACAGTGGAGTACCACCCAGGGACTGACCATGGCAACGCAGATGGTCTCTCCAGGTACTTCCACTTAGAACATGAAGACACAACTGGTCAAGGTTAGTCTAATGTCCCTGCGTTTGGGGGGGGGGGTTATGTAGGAGAGTAGGGTCTGCTATCCTATGGTCACCCCAAATTTTTGCTTTTTGCTTCACTGGTTTCTGACTTAATGTGGCTGTGGGCCTGCTAATCAGACCCACAGCCTGCTGTTCTCTCTCTATATTACTGCCAATGCACTTTAGGTGCATTACGAATTGGAACTGGTTCACCTTAAGAGCCCCTGTAGTAGTGTACCCTAGGTACCCAGGGCATAGGTGTATCCAAGGCCTACCAGGGGCTGCAGCATGTATTATGCCACCCCTGGCCTGGCCTCCATATTTGACACAACTGGCTGATCACTCAGCTGGGGTAAGTTGGTGTAATCACCTCTTACTTAGGTACAGTATGCCTGTGCCTAACCCTAAACTGGACACATATGTTCCTATCAGCCACTCCTATGGAAGGCCTCATCAATCCTGGAGGCAGAGTGCTTGGAAATATGTGAGATGGTGCTCTAGCATGAGCTGAGCCTGTCTGCAGCGGTCGGGAACCACTCCCTAAGCTGTTCCGGGATATTGCCATACCATATACTCTTAAGTGCATTATAATCCTCGCGGTTATATGCTATCTTTGGTTTGGCTTTATCAAAACATGTTGAGTAAGGTGTCATACGAATTGGAATACTATCCCCTCGCCAGTTCTGGCGACGGGGATAGCATTCCACCCTTCTAGAGGGACACGACATGTGTGTAGCCTTAACCCCGGTTAAAGTTAAACAGAGCCTCAGCATCACAAAATGGATGCTGCCACCACAGACACGAGTCTGGCCTCCTGCTGCTGACCGAAACTCGGCAGATGGTGGCCTGGACAAAGGGTTTCCTGCCTTGGGAGGTGCGAGCACCACCCCAGACAGGGTTTTGTGTATTGGGTAGGACAGGGCTGAATAGAATCAGACATGCCCGGGGCACACAAGGTGTCCCCGTGCATAGGCCAGTCCAAACCGGTCCTGGGACTTTCCAGACCCAGGCTTGGCGCGGAACTGGACAAAGGAAAGGGGGTGTAACCGCCCACCTTCCTGGTTCCTCCCAGAAGAGGGACCTAGTAGGTGATCCACCCCTCAGATTGGGAATAAGAGTGGGAGCAGTGCCATTGCACAGCAGATCATCCTGAAATCAACTTTAAACAAAGAAGAAGACTGGACTTCGACATTCTGCTGCTCAGAAGACTGAAGAGAATCTCCCTTATGGCCTAGGAGTGGCCACCCTGTGAACACAGGTACCAACCAGCAACTCGACGTCTGCTTGCCGCCGCCTCCCGCCGGAGCCCGAGCCCAGAGCCCGACAAAAACCAGACTCCCAGACCTCTCAGAGCCCGATCCACAGTCCCTGCAAAGAAGGGACCCGTGGAGGCACCGAGTGACGTGGGACCGGACCTCTTGGAAGACACTCGAAAAGCTGACTGCGCAGCTTCTGAGGCATCCTCGACGTTGTGCTTTGGGGACTGAGAACCCCCACCACCGAGCAGCCTTTGCACCGAAGATCAGCCCTCCAGCATCTCCACGATCTGCGTGGGGCTCTTTTGCATTGTGCCACTCGACGCGCCATCCCGGCCACTAGCCACGTGGTCAGCGGCCATCTTGGCGATGAAACCAACGATTTACACAGCAGGTCTGGTTGCTCCAGACCTACCCAAGCTCCTGTAAAAAGGAGCACCCGCTCTGACCTTGCTGGTTCGAGTGTTAAGCATCTTTCAACTTCTGCGTGGCTTGCATTTGCCAAGGCCTGTTTGCTCCGATCAAGTTGCCGACACCGCCAACAGCGAGAAGCCTGCGTGGGACAGCTCGTGACCGACTCCTGGACGTCCTCGACCCCGGGTGTCCACGTGGCTGCAGAGAGAAGCTACCCAACAACGCCTGTTTGCACCCGACATCGCCTGGTTCCAATCTGGCTCCACGGTAGTCACTGGCTAGTGACTTTGAACATTGTCCCCTCTGCTTTCAGGTCTTCACATCTTCAGATCCACCCTTGGATCCACCGGAACTCTTCACATCGAGCCGCCTGCAGCATCTTCAGCTCCAAGCACCATCGACCAGTGTGACGAAACCCGACACTACTTCGACCCTGTGCACCCGCTTCCTGTGGGTGAGGTAACTCAGCTCCGCCGGTGCTCCTGCACTGGTACACATCTCAAGGGCCTGTGTCTTAAGTCTCAGCTCCGTAGGTCACTCGGAAGGTTCCTAACTTTCTAACTTTGTACTTTTTACGCACCATAGACTTTGCATTGGAAAGTGCGTGCACTTTGAACACTGCACCCGAATCCCGCGGGCCTTTCCCGACTTAGTCACTGCTAGTCTCGAATAGCTCCAGCAATTCCCAAGGCCCTAGGCCTGTTCCCTTTCCTATTGGTATCTCTTATACCACTTTCTTAGTATATGGTTTAGGTGGCCCCTAGGGCTCATCCATATTGTGCAACTTTTGTGTATTTTAAACTGTCTTGTGATTTAACGCTTGTGCTTCTGTGCTCATAAAGAGTCCAGGGGATTTTATAGTTAATAAATCAATATATATTTTCAATATATATCTGTGTGGTGTCCCTTTCATTTGGTATTCAAGGGGGTTGTGTATGGTATAACAGCTGGCTTCACATGCCTTTCAGAGTTTAGCCTAAGACTGCTTTGTCCACGTTACCACTAGGATAACTGGTCTACAAGGTTGAATTACAACCATCATCATAAGGGTTGCTTGGCATGGTACAAAGTGATCACTAAGAATTAGTGAGCATTATACACCAGGCCAACTTCTCACATTGGTGAGCAGCGGATTGGGATCTGAGCTTGCTGTTGTTTTACCATTACAATCTTTGAGATTATCGAACGAGAAAGCAGGGGAATAGCAAGAGGCCCAAAATTAGACATAAACAGGGAAACTCATCAAGATAGAGTGCGTCGTTGGAGAAAAGCAGACATGTATGATGGTTTGTACCCAGTTAGGGAGATGGTTGTTGAAACTTCAGGTCAAAAGAATACCCGGAAGAAAGGTCATCTTGATGAAGAATTAGATGATGCAGTTTTAGAAGAAATTTTTATTAATCCACCACCATGTCAGCCAAGTTGTTCACAGTCTACCCCGAGAGTTTCTTCAGGAACCTCTCCTAGTGCACCTCCTAGAGAAGCTGATGAAAATTCACCCAGATTTTTAAGATTACCTGAGAGAGTAAGGTCAAGAAGTAAATCTAATACTCCAATAGAAAACAGAAATTATCCAGAAATTCCAGAGCAGAGAAATGAATTCCCGAGAAATGAAAAGAGAGCAGAAGTACCTGAAAATATACCAAATATTTCAGAATATTTAAGAGCAAAAGGGGAATTAATACAGCAATTAACGAAAGGGATGGAAGCAGTAACAGTACCAGTAACAATTGGTCCTGTTGTACCAGTTTTTGAGCAAAGTGAAAATAGACATTCAGCTCTGACTGTTCCATCAAATGCAGAAATTCAGAAAGTGGCTGAAAATTTGTATTCAGAATTATCAGAAATCCATCGAGAAAAAACAATGCCAAATTTAACTTTTAATCAAAGTTTGTCAAATGGTCAGACACCATCAGCTGCAGGATCCGATTCTGGATCTTCAGAAAAAAGCATGAATAAAACAGATTTGACACAGACCCCATTAATTCCATAAGTTCCTGAGTCTAAACAGCTTGATGTTGCGAAATTAAAAGCAGATTTAGAAGAATTAATTATTGGAACTGACTGTTTGAAACAATATCAGGATGATGAATTGTTGTTTATCTGTAAGAGTATACAATGGAAAACGAAAAATAAATATGATCAATTTGAAGAAGTGGCTGCTGAATTAGACATAGATTTGAGCAGACAGAAACAATTGCAAAAACATTACAGAGTGGATTTCTCAGAGAAAGACATTGAAAACCTGAATACCACAGGCAGGATAACCCATGTAAAAGAATTAATTGTGTTCCTGAAAAGATTAGGTGAATTAAGTAAATGGAGAGTGAAATGGACAAAGAAAAGAGAAGAAGAAAAAAGAGAAAGAGTGGAAGTTGTAAATGAGTTTCCTATGAGGGAAATAGCTGGCAGAGGTTATGTTCATGTTCCATGGATAAGGCAGGATATTTTGCTCTTTACAAATGATTTCCCTCGGATGAGAGAAAAACCAGTAGAATGGTATCGTCAGGTAGACAGATTTATAAAGGTTTCCAAAGTTCTGTGGATTGATCTTGATGGATTCTTTGACATTGTTGTCCCATCAGATCTTTGGACAGAATGTAAAATTTCTGTAGGTTGGCCCAGAGAAGAACCAGCTCGAAATAAAATAACAGATGCTCCTTCAGCTGATGTCATGGATTTTTATGACAAAGTAATTGTGTGGCTGAAAAACAAAATTCCTCCAAAAGAAGTAGATTGGGTTAAAATTGACAGAACAAACCAAGAACCAAAAGAGTCAGTACATTCATTTTATGAAAGATTACTGCTGGTATTTAAACAATACAGTGGATACAAAAAATTAAGTGAAAAGGATATGAGCCATTTCATTTACAGATATGTTTATGGCTTGAGACCTGAAATTGGTGAGATGATTAGAAATGGGATTGTCGGCTGGCAATCACTTACAGTTGACGACATCCTGAGAAAGGCAAAATACTGCAGTGACGAGATAGGCGCTAAGCAGAAAAAGCTTAAGGAAAAGGCAATGTGGGCACAAGTGAAGGTAGCTGAACAGCAAATAGCAACCTTAGAAAATAAAAATGTTCAGCAGAATCAAGGCAAATTTAAGGGGAACTTTGTTAACAAACCAAAATTTAATGTAAATATTGAAGAGCTTAAACAGAAGCTCCCATGTTTTAATCGCGGTGAGATTGAACACTGGAAGCGAGAGTGTAAGAATCCGCCCAGAAATTTTAAATAAATCATCATTAAATCCACAGATGCAGAATGAGATAAATCAGCAGCAACAGCTACAGCGACAGTTAAATGAAATAAGTCAGCAGCAACAGCTACAGCGACAGTTAGTGAATCAGCAGAGCCAATTAAATCAGCAGAGCCAAATTCCACAGCCACCACTTCCAAATTGTATGAATGCACAAAGGTTCAGTCCTGAGACGGGATTCTGCGGTGCTGAGCAGGTAAATAGATCGCAAAGAGTGAATGTGTCCAATGTCTCTCAACAATTTTGGCTGAAAGAAAATGAAAGCAGTGACTCAGAGGATTACTCATGACGGTGCCTGAGAGAGGAGGAAGAGTGTGTGCTTGGAGCCACTCTTGAGGTAGATCAGTCAGGTCCATTTGTAAATGGTAAAGTGAATGATGTAGAAATCACTTTTCTTGTGGACACTGGTACTACCCGTTCTACTGTTAGATCAGTAGAAATTGAGAACCTTCCTATCTCAGGTGAGTCCATCCAAGTAGTAGGTGTAGCAAATCAGCAGATTAAAACAGACTTGACGGAGCCAGTCAAAATAGAGATTGGAAATTACAAAGACAAACACAGATTTGTTGTCTGTAACAGCAGTCCTGTTAACCTGTCAGGGAGGGACATATTGTGTAAGATGAACTGCAAAATATATTGCTCACCAGATGGTATTGAGCTCCAAACCTTAGAAGAAGATGGTCTGTACAAATTAACAATGTTAATGGTTGAGGAAGAAAATAAATTGTTTCCTGCTTTTGATAAAAACAATTTGCCCGAGGAACTGAAAGAAGCAGTTAATCCAAAAATTTGGGATTTGACTGGAGATGAAATAAGTTTAATGAAACATGTGGACCCAGTAAAAATTACTGTTAAGCAAGGAATAGATTTTCCAAACATTCCCCAGTACAAAATGAAAGCTGAAACTATTGAGGGTGTCATTCCTGTGATTGAGAAATTCATAAAACAAGTGTTTTAAAAGAAATCGAGAGCAGCCCATGTAATTCACCGATTATGGGAATCAAAAAGCCAAACGGAACTTACAGAATAGTTCAGGACCTGAGAAAGGTTAACCAAATTGTTGTTCCTTGTTGCCCAGTTGTACCAAACCCAGCGGTAATTCTATATCAGATTCCGCATGATGCAGAATGGTACACAGTCATAGACCTGTGTAATGCCTTCTTTACAGTTCCACTGCATCCAGAGAGCCAACAAATGTTTGCGTCCAGATTCCAAGATCTTATTTTAGCATGGTGTTATATCCCTCTAGGGTATACAGAGAGTCCATCTATCTTTAATCAGTTGTTTAAGACATCTTTGGAAGATCTAGATTTGCCTGGAAAATCAACATTGGTGCAGTATATTGACGATCTCTTAGTGGCTGCAAAAACACGAGAAAATTGTGTAACAGACACCATTACACTTTTAAACCGATTGGCAGATGAGGGGCATAAAGTGTCACCTGCAAAGTTACAGTTTTGCAAACAAGAGGTAAAATACCTTGGTCACAGAATTGCAAAGGGAATCAGACAAGTGACAATTGAGAGAAAAAAAAATGATTCGAGCAATACAACCCCCAACAACACAGAGACAGGTCAGAATGTTTCTAGGAATGGTAGGTTATTGTCGTCAATGGATTAGTGGATTGTCAGTAATTGCGAAACCACTACAAAGACTGACAAAAGCAGACATAAAAGACCCGATTGTTTTGACAAAAACTGAGTTAGAAGCTTTTGAAAAGCTAAAGAAAAGTCTGTGTGAAGCTCCAGCATTTTGGGATGCCAGACTATGACAAGGAATTTGAGCTGTATTGCAGTGAAAGGGTGGGTTGTGCATTATCAGTTCTGATTCAGAGACATGGAAAAATGAGAAAGCCAATAGCTTACTTTTCAGCTGTTCTAGACCCTGTTGCAAAAGCATTGCCAGGTTGCTTAAAAGCAGTGGCTGCAACACGTGTAAGCCTTGAGCAAAGTGAGGGGATCATAATGAGGTCTCCTGTGAAAGTGTATGTACCTCATTCAGTGGAAACTCTCCTTACCAGAAGTAAAACACAACACTTATCGAGTAACAGGCTGACCAAATATGAAATGGTTATTCTAGGATCGGATAATGTATCGATTGCAAGGTGTGTTAATCTTAACCCTTCTACACTATTGCCAGATGGTGTTATTACTGAAATCAAAAATGAAACTGATGTTGATCATGAGTGCTTGGATGTTTTGGAATACTGTACCAACCCTAGAAAGGACATAAAAGATGTGCCTTTACCAGAGTCAGACATTGTTTACTTTTTGATGGCTCCTGTCTAAGAACAGATGAAGGCATTCTGAGAGGAGAATATTCAGTTTGCACAGTTGCAGAAGTAGTTGAAGGTTCAACTCTTGAAGGAATTCGTTCAGCTCAAGTGGCAGAATTAATTGCTTTAATTTGTGCATGTGAAAGAGCTAAGGGAAAAAAGGTTACCATAGTGACTGATAGTCAGTATGGATATGGTGTAGTCCATGACTATGGCTAGCTCTGGTCTCAAAGAAGTTATTTAACTTCTGCGGGAACACCGATCAGAAATGCAAAATTGATCAAAAGAAAATTGCTGTTGTGAAATGCGGAGCTCACAAAAAAGGTGAAGACTATCTTACTAAAGGTAATTCTTTTGCAGATGAAACTGCACATTATTGTGCGAAAAACAATTTTTCAATTAATCGGGAAAAAGACAATGACCACATTTTGAACTCTCATGCTAATATCTGTAGTTGAAACATGGCAGGGAATGAAAGATCTTCAAGATGAGGCAGATGATGAGGAGAAAAACACATGGCTGAAAGAAGGTTGCAGACAGAGGGAGGAAGATGAGATTTGGGTCTACAAAGACGGCAGACCTGTAATGCCAAATTGTATGTTTGCTGACAGGGCACGGATGTACCATGGTCCAGGGCATTTAGGAAGAGACTCTATGATAAGAATGTTCAGGCAGACATGGTATAATCCCAAATTTAGGATTATTGCGGAGTCACTTTGCCAGAGATGCTTGATCTGCCAGCAAATCAATCCAAACAGAAAAACAGTTGTAAGCATGGTAACCATAGGACGGGAGGATGGTCCTTTTACCAGGTTGCAAATGGATTTCATTGACATGCCACCTCATAATAAACTGAGATATGTCCTTGTGATTGTCTGTCTGTTTTCAAGATGGGTGGAAGTGTTCCCAACTCGTCACAATGATTCAATTACTGTGGCAAAATTGCTCTTAAGGGAGATCATACCAAGGTATGGATTTCCAGTTACTGTTGAAAGTGATCGTGGCACACATTTTGAAAACAGATTGCTAACATTGATTTGTGAAGCCTTCAACATAAAGCAAAAGCTACACTGTGCATACAGACCAGAAGCATCAGGCGTTGTTGAGCAAATTAATGGAACAATTAAAAATAGAATTGGAAAAATGTGCCTAGCTACAGGAATGAAGTGGACAGATGCACTTCCACTTCTCTTAATGTCTTTGAGAAGCACACCAGATAAAAAGACAGGTCTAAGCCCTCATGATATTCTCATGGGAAGAGTAATGAGACAAGCATTTACTCCAGTCTGGAAGATTTTGAGCATTAATGAAAGTGCAATTATGGATTATTGTAAAAATCTCTCTGATGTGGTAACTTCTGTATTCCATCAGGTGGGAACAGATGGGATTTCAAAAGAAAAGGAGCAAGCTCATGATCTGTTACCAGGAGACTGGGTCAGAACAAAAGTTCACCGGAGAAGAAACTGTTTAGTACCCAGGTGGCAGAAAGCAAGACAGGTGATATTAGTCACAACAAATGCAGTTAAATGCAAAGGTTTGAAGAGGTGGGTGCATGCAAGTCATACCATTTCTGTACCACCTCCTGATAATCCTGATGAGGATAGTGACGACACAACAAGTGATTCAGACTCTGAAGAACCTGAGAATCCAGATTCTGAAGATCGACAAGAAGAAAGATCTAGAGATTGTGATTCTAGATTCAGAAAATGATGAAAATGTTCTAGAAACAGAAAAAGAATCTAAGTCAAAGGAGATTCAAGATCAGGAGAGTATTGAAAAGCAGATTGAAAGCTCTGAAAGCAGGAACAAAAATTCTGAAACTGGGAAGTTAGAAGTAATTCCAGAAGAAGAAGAAGACAAATTACTGAGTACCAGCTACAAGGATGATGTTCCTAACGGAGAGAAGCTGCCGAGTGAAGAAGTTCCTAGATATAGAATTGAAATCTCTGAAACAGATTCGTATGAGAGTGATGAAGAGTCTGGAATAAGAAAATTCAGAAAAATGGCTTGGAAAGCTGAATGTAACAAAACTGAGCCTAAGAAGAAATTCTTAAGAAAAGGAGATAATTGGCCAAGAGAAAATTTAAAGTTTAAATTGGTGAAAAAATCAAAAGAACAGATTAACGAAATATCAAGTCAAAAGGGTGATTCTGATAAGAAAGGTCAAGCAGGAAAGAAAATTGAAGTAATTAGCAGTAGAGGCAAAAGACCATTGAAGCCAAATCAAAAGTACAAGTCCCCTGAGTGGACCTACATAATTATCCCACCAGTAGTGGAAATCAGTAGCAGTAGTCAGGAAGATCTGGAAGAAACCAGTGACATTGATTAAGAGTAATTTTTCTTAAGTTGAGGT
The DNA here is from genome assembly GCF_964263255.1 of Lissotriton vulgaris. Taxonomy (NCBI): domain Eukaryota; kingdom Metazoa; phylum Chordata; class Amphibia; order Caudata; family Salamandridae; genus Lissotriton; species Lissotriton vulgaris. The sequence goes on from NC_141700.1 coordinate 19,120,853, forward strand.
TTATTTTTGGCTTAAGGGTGAAGAAATTGTGTCAGGTGACACAAGGTCGAAGAAATTGTGTTAGCTGGAAAAACACTTTGTTGTAAGACGCAAGGTCGAAGAAAAGCTGTTAGAGGGTTACTAAAAAAAAAATTAAAAAGGGGAGGTGTATATAGTACTATTTTTAATATTTTTAAATTTTTGTTTTAAGTAAAACTTTGTAAAGGAAAAAAAAGATGCCTAATACGGACAATTCGAGGTGTGCTATTTTAAGAAGATGTTGTAAAATGTCTTCTATTTGTGTGATTCTAATTATCCTGGTTTGGTTAATTCTGGCAGTCATCTTTCCTTTTGGCATAGACAAGGAAGACTATAAAGCTAACATGACAAGCAAAGCTGAATCTAAACAAGCTGTTCATGATGTTGCAGGCAAAACTAATAGAGTTATAGAGCACAAACCAGAGATCCACCAAGATAGATCTGTTGGTGATTTTTCTACTAATTCTTTTTCAAGACTCTTGTCAGAATATGTAAAAGTTATGGATGTGAAGTGTTGTTATGTTTGTGTGAAGCTTCCTTCTTCAGTTTCAGAAGGGGTCAAATATAACATGCTTCCCCTTACTTATGGCATTACATGCAGTGTTATAGCTAGCTTGTTCTATCAAACAGGTCGTCTGGAGTACTATTACTCAGACTACGAAGAAATTTTTGCTAATCTGAAAGTTGTAAATAGCTTAAACAAAGTTAGACCTGCTAAGCAGATGAGGGAATTCTTTTTGGTGAGTAATGGACTTACTTATGAATATGCTTACAAAAACAATTTAACTTGCAAAATGAGAGATGAAGAAAGATGGTTGAGGAGAGAAGGGCGATTTATAAGAGAAATGAGATGCTGAAACAGACGAAATCCAAATTTTGGCAGCTCGAGGATGAGAGGCTCAATGGTGGAAATAGTTATGCTGCTATTCACATAGATGATCCTGTTAGTGGGAAATTCTGTATTAGGAGAGATAACACTTTATACGGCAATTATTTTGTCGGTGCTAGCCAGTGTGAGGATACTTATCGCATCATAGGGGCATGGGGATTTAAAGGTGGCAAAGATCCAATTTTTCCTGGAATTTATTTTGTTTGTGGGAACAAAGCTTACTTTAGTCTTCCGAACCATTGGTATGGGACATGTTACCTTGGTTTACTTTTTTCCAAAAATTTTCATGTGGACAGAAATGGAGAAGGTTCATTCGAAATTGGCGAACACCTAAACAGATACAAGAAAGTTTCTCTGAGATCATGGGTGACATATTTGGTGCAATAATTCCTATGGTGGGAATAACTCTGAATGCAATTAAAATCAGAAAGGTCCCCACAATTGTTGACAGATTGTCCACGGATACTGCAAGTGGTTTCCAATTAGTTAACACTGAACTTGTCGCCACCAGAAGTATGGTTATGCAGAACCGTCTTGCATTAGACATTCTGTTAGCAAAAGAAGGAGGAGTCTGTGGGATTTTACATGTCCAGCATTGCTGTACTTATATCCCAGATAAGAGCCAGAATATAGAGATGCTTATAAAAAATATCACTGAATTTCACTCAGAAATAGAACCCATGGAAAGCGACAACTTTTCAGAATGTTTGAGTAAAAGGTTTGAGGCAATTGGGAAGTGGTTTGGAGAAATTGGCAGTTCTATCATTGGCAAAGTACTTTATCCTGTAATAATCATTGTTATAGTGACACTTTTGTTAAAAATTAGTTGCATGATTCACAAGAGAAAGAAGCATGTGAGGGAAAAAAGAAGAATCTACAAACTCAGAAAGGCTCAGGAGAAGGAGATAGAAATGGAAGAGTTTCGTAGAGCTCAATATGAGAGCTCCAGACAAACTGCTGAGACAGGGGTTTAGAATTACTAACACAGAGAGTGTTCAAAATGCGAAGTCTACAAAAAGTTAAAATTTTGGTAAAATTTTTGGTATTGTTTGGTGATTTTAAAATCACCAGATGAGGGAGTTGATGAAGCGAGTTTTTAAAATTAATTTTGTTTTCACTTGCTGAGTTGAACTTCCATAATAAATAATAATATTAATGAGTTTTTGCATGATTTATATTAATTCAACCTAGAATAATGTGCATTTACATGAACACGAGGGAATTAACATTATGTGCTCTTGTTGCATTTGCCAGTTCGTTCAAAAATAATAAATTAACTTTGTCTCTCTGTTTTGTCAACATTAATTGCGGCTGTTTAAGTAATGTCATGTGCTTATTTTTAAATGTGTTTTCGTTTATGTTGTGTCTTTTATGTGGCAAAAGCTTGTGGAGAATCCTGAGGCTCGTGGAGAATCCTGAGGCTCGTGTGAAAAGTCTCTATGTTTGCTGCTTTCTCTGTGCTTAAAGCTAGGTAACATAAACTAATGGGGTAACATTAGTGAAGGGGTTGGGTAACAGAATGACTTTCATTACTCAAATTAAATAATGTTTTGTGTTTCCTTGCATACTAGTGCTACGAAAAAGAGGCCTGAGGCCTAGTTTTAAGATGGATGTTTTGGAGTCCTGTCATGATGAGCCGTGCACAGCAAAGAGTAAAAAAAAAAAGTTTGTCGTTCATAATCTTCGGAAAACAAAATACGAGGAACTGTGCGGGATGTGCTCCGTGTTGTATAACTTTTCCAAGGACAAGATATGGCAGAAAAGCCAAAGCTGAGGAAGCAACGAACTGTTATTCAATAAAATGTTGCAAAGGTCCTCGGAAGCTAATGTCACTTGTAGACAATGAACAATGTCCTTATAGAAGAGCATGATTTTGGAATGAAGAGACAATGACTTCATGTGGACTGGCGGCTGTCAGCCAATGAAATCGCAGGATGGCTTTCTAAAAGTATTCTTTTAGCTAGTTTTAGATAGAGAATGAACTTATGCTTTTCCTTCTAGGTTCCATTTAGTTTAGTCAGGGAAGCAAGGTTTAGGGAATGAGATTCTTTCTGCTAAAATACTTTTCATGCCGATTTCGTTTAAAAACTGACAGTCTAATGTGCCTTTACTTAATAAAATGATGCTTATTAAATCCTAATAAAAGATTTAATATTTTGAAAATGCTCTTTACTTGATAATAAAGTTAATAAAATAGATTTTGAAATGACAAGCTGGTCTTGGTTATTTTAAGTCTAGTTACCATTAGTTAATCCATTGCCTAGGTGACTTAATTAAATGTACATTTCTATAAAAATGATAATAATAAACTGCAGTTGTATATAAATATAAATAGTCTTGTGAATAGTTCTGATTAATTAGGTCACATGATTCAGTTGGCCAATTCTTGTCACAGACATTTATGGGCCTTGTGATGATTTTATGAATAATGGTGAGTATCGTGGTGTAGGTTAATGCTTTTGAGACAGAATTTCTTTAGGCCTGCTGGATCAACCTCCTCGAAGATGCAGCTGAGGAAGAATCCCCACTGTCACTGGACAGAACCTCTTTCCGAGACTTCATCTTCTGTAGCCAAGTCAGAAGTCTTCCTTCCTGGTCTCTCAGAGTCTTAATTGAGAAGGTTCTGCAGACCTTGCACTCAGTGGCCTTATGATCTGGATATAAGCAATAAATACAATCTTTATGCTTATCTTCCACATTAAGGGCTCCATTAGGATGTCGGGCGGATTTCCTCCGCCAGGGTAGCGGTGGCCAACGCCACCCTGGCGGAGGCAATCCGCCCGACATCCTTCCCTGCATTCCCTCCCGCCATATTACGATGACGGAGGGGACCGCAGCGGTGGGAAACACCGTCCGCCTGTTTTCCGCCCCGGTCGCCTTGCGGCCGGGGCGGAGAAGGGATAACATAGTGGCGGTGTCTATCAGACACCGCCAGCCATATTAGAATAGGCATTTTTCAATGCCTGTCCGTGGCGGCAATGCCGCCACGGAAAGGCATGCGGTGTTCAGAGAGTGACGGCCAAAGGGGGGTGGCACACGGAGGGTACCTGTGGTACCCCCCTGCATTTGCATAATCGCAGCGGCAGGCACCGCGCGGTGCCTGCCGCTTCGATTATGCAAATGCGTGCATTTGTTATTAACATTGTTCCGGGAGGTGCAGTGAGCACCGCCCGCCACAATGTTAATTTGAGGAATGCGCCCGCCACTGTGGCGGGCGCATCCTAATGCCAATGTCGGGACCCCCGCCCTTTAGGCGTGCGGTCCCCATTTGCGATGGGATGACGGGCGGGCCAAGTCCGCCCGTCATCCTAATGGAGCCCTAAGTCTTTTCTTCGAACATGTGGCACAGTCTTTGAATAAAGCTTTCTTTTCAGACATCCTGAAGAGAAAAAAGGTTGTAGAAATCCACTGAAGAGAAAACTGAGCAGAGCTCAGAGGAGACTCCCTTAGCATAAACGTGCAGTAGAAAATCTGGGGCTCTGAGGCTCTCTCCTGAGGGTTCTATGGGATGAGGCTAATCTGATTGGTTGTTGAAAAGTTTTGGTCTCTTTTATACAAAGAGGTAGTTAGGCTACAAAATGAGATGAGGCCTAGGCCTTACTTTCTCTTTGGTACATACTGCTATGGTATTTTCTATTTACCGAGGCTCCCAGGCTGACGACGGGGGAATGATACAAAGCATGGGAATCTATGAAAGTTCCAATACTGGGGCAAAGAAGACATCTGTTTTTTTGGCTTCCATCAAATCAGCAAACTCCGTATAGTGTTTGATGAAGGACTGAGTATTTAGGAGTAGGCACTTCAGCTCGGTCTTTGCTCCCATGACTATGATCTGTGCGTGTGTTTGGGATTGACCGTTAACAATGGCTTGTTGCATACATGGGGAGGTTAGCTTGGAGAAATGACATTTGTTGCAGCAATAATGAGTCGTTTCTAAATGAATTGTTTTGGGGGGGGGGGGGAGCAGAAACAAGACTTACCAAGATTGCCTATGTCCAGGAGTTCAGCTCAGGTATAGTTTTGGCGGGGGAATTTGAAGAGGCAGGGGTCTTGGTGCTGTCCAGTCGTAAAAGGGTGCAGCCGAGCTTGCCTTTGGCGTGCCATCAACGTGGACGTGCATTTGAGCCACTAAAGAGAGCCGTGATGAGGAGGCGTGTCAGGTTAGTGCCGCTGTGAGAAGATGTGCTAGAGCGCCTTTGCTAAAAACAATGTGGCGAAATAAAAACACAAAAAAAGGTCCAGCAATCCTTTTCATGTAGAACAGGGCCCCCTGTACTGCTGGAATACTGGCAATGTAAGAATAATTAAAAGAAAAGCGAGGAAGTCAACCAAATAATAAACCGAATAAACAAGGCAGCGAGTGCCTAAATACGGCATCTCCTGCATGTGCTCAGGCAAAATAAAGTTCCTTACAATGAAAGAGCCAGAGGATTTAATAGGCTGCCCACTGCTCCACGCTGTATGCTGAGGTGGGTGGAAGCAAAATGTGAATGACACTTGAACAGACAAATGGATGAAGAGTCCTTGCCAAAAGGTCCCGTAAGTTAGAATCTTTTTTTGGATGAACTCTTTTAGCAAACATGACTCCGGTGCAAAAGCTAAAATGGTCTTTCAGCCAGACCTACAGTATCGTCCAGGTAACCTACCAGAAAAAGCAGAGATAACATCCACATGTCTATCTCTGCACAAAAAAGACCAGGCATAATACAGAGGCTTCAAAACAGCTATAAAGGGAACCAACCACTGCAGGACTGTAATATTCACTGTCTACGTGCTATGAATGTTATGTATGTGGTATTTCTATAGCACTAACATAGCCAAGAGGGAGGGCAGCTCTGAGCAGCATCATAGGCACAGATACAATCAACATTTAAACTTTCTTTAAAGAAGTATGTCTTCGGCTCTTTCGTACATTGGAGCAACGTTGTTGGGGTTCCATTAATTAAGGATACAGGGATTTTGCTCCAGATCATCGATGCATATATGGAAAAAGCCTCCTGCTTTTTTCTTTTTTAACACTTCTTTGCCTACAGTCTGATGGTGTGCTGAGAGCCACCAGAGATGGTGAGCCTGTCAGTCGGATAAACGGGGATGCCGGTCCTGATAGCTTTGTAAATGATGCAACTGGTTTTGAGGACTGTGCGGCTGGCAAGAGAAGCTGGTGGAGTTCCAGCAGGATGGGGGAGATGTGATCATATTTCTTCTGGCCCTGGGTGAGAAGTGTAGGATGCCCTTAATGGGGCCCAGGGTGGAGTCCTGAAGGCAGTGGGGGGAGGTCACTACCATTATCCAGATACAAAGGTGCGAGGGCTTGAACATATGATTGCAAACAAGGTTTCTGGGGAGAACTAGGCTTCTCTGCAGGAGAACCAGGCCCTGCAAAAGAAGCAGTCATATGCAAAGAACCAGACATCTGTGATTCTTTCAGGAGAACAGGAACCACACATGTGTGTCTGGGTAGGTGGGCCTTGGAGCTCTGTGCAGGAAGACCAAGCCACTGCTTCTCAAGCAGTACTCCAAGGGACAACAAGATCTCTTTGCAGGTAAACCAGGCCCTACGGGAGAACAAGTCAACAGTCTGAGAACCAGGCCCCTGTATGAGTAGCCAGTGCTTACTTGCGGAGAACCAGAGCCCTGAAGGAGAACCAAGATCCGTGAAGAGCTTGACCACTGTATGAAGTCAACGCCTCTGCATAAGACTCCAGGTTCAGTGGGAGAACCAACCCTACCTGCACTGGGCCCAGCCCACTGTAAGAAGTCAACGCCTCTGCATAAGACTCCGGGTTCAGTAGGAGAACCTTGCCTACCGGCCCTGAGGCCAGAGCCCGGTTGTAGAACCAGTTCTCCTTGATAGAGAACCAAACCAGTCCTCTCTGCAGCCTGGCAATGCACGCTGCCTGTGGAGGCATGCATGTTCCAAGGCAGCGCCATGCTTTCTGCTAGCAGCTCGCCAGGCAAACTGCGCAGAGAGGACGTCAGTCATAGCGAATAGAGTCCTAGGCACGTAGCTGCGGGGGATCAGTTGCCAGGCCCTATGGTTGTGTGGGCGCCTCCTTCTCTGGTTGCCAGTTTTGAGAGTTGATAATTTTTTGCACACCCTGTCGAGCAAAGGCAGGTTTCTGTGGGGGAATACATTTTAAAAGCCTCACCTTCACCCTTCTCAATGCCGGTTTCTCATTTTAGCCAGTGTCCAGGATGAGATACCGCTCATCCCTCTGACGCTCGGTGTATTCTTGGCTGGATCCCCTGCCCTCCCTGCATCTTAGTGCAAAAGGTGGTCTGATCTGCCAGTGCATGAACAGTGTAGTGTGCCTGGAGGGCACTGACGTGTCTTCGGCTGGATAGGACCTCTAGGCACATGGTGCAGTGGGCTTTACTTGCATTTAGTAAGAGACTAGAGAAGAAACACTGGCTAACGAGGCCTTCAGGAAGGGGGTTCTCCAAAGTACTAGTGACCGCCCACCGAACTCATTTGGAGTGTCTCCACAGAGCAGCTTTGTCCTCTGCTAAAATACAAATCACCATCACTTCAATGGCTACCGTCCTGCATAAACACCCGCCATCCATGATGAAAAAAAATGGCCGACAGTGACAAGCACCATCCTGCAGGCACGTGCTACAACAACGATCAGGTGGAAATAAATGAGGCTGTCTCGGCGAGTAGGGTGGGGTCACTTGAAGGGCGTTGCATGTAAGTCAAAGAGGAGAACAGTTTACAAGCACTGGAAAGACCTCCACGCCCTCACGGTCCACCTTTGTGGTCAAGGAGAGGGGGCAATATAGTGTGAGATTAATAACCTAGATGCCACCTGAACACTACCACTCCTGTTTGTGGCTCGTAATTCACATTATTAATGAAAAGAGGAGTTTCTAGAAAGAGACTGCTGTAGCACCTGGGCTGCACTTTTCTTCCTAGTATTTTGGCCCCATGTCTACTGAAGCCGTCCACTGCTAGCTCTAGATTTTTTTTTAATGATTCCAAGGCTTATCTCTACCTTTCATCCATTTCAACCAATCTTCTATTTTATGCTTTGCAGTGTTATTTTAATTTAATGAAAGGCCTGTTAGTTACACTAACTTGTCTCACTGGAACCACCGGCCGCCCTTGCTCGCACCCTCTCTCCTCTAAGAGGTTTGATTCGTTTGGCTTCCTGCGAGCAAAGTTTATAGCTTTCAGAGCCAGGAAGCGTGCGTGACATGGACCCCAGCATCCCTATCGCCCCAACTATAGCAATGTTCAGAGATGTAAGAGCATGCCCCCAAAGCAGCAAAAAAGAAACCAGGAACAGAAAAGGTAAAAATTCCCAAAACCAGTAAAAAAAGAAATATTCAGCGGTGGCCGGCAAGGCTTGTGGGTGGTGTGGCGGGGCGGGAGAGTCGAGCGGGTGGTGGTGGTGGTGGGGGCGGGGGGGGGGTACGTGGGGATTACGCTGATATTCAATAAATAAATAACCTTAGCTTTGCGCCGGGTCCCACGTCTCCGCTCCTGCTCTTCTCCGTCTCAGACGGAAGCACAACCAGGCCACACTGACCAATCACCACGCTGCAATGCAGCGTGGTGATTGGTTTTGAGCGTCCTGGTTGGACGCTCAACCAGGCAATAGGAGCCTGGGCTTGTTCTCCATTCAGGCTGTAATGCAGCCTGCATGGAGAACGGGAAAAGTGCGCATGACTTGTTTGGGTGGCCAGAGTGCTCGAACCAAACAGTCATTGCGCACTTAGGAGTAGACAAACCATTCTTCCCCTGCCCTATTCCGAGAGAAGAGCAGCCCCACCCACTTGCACACTCGCAAAGCAGCAGAAAGCATAAAATTCTAATAACTTAAAGTTATTATCATTTATGCTTCTTCTTCGCACTACTTAAAAGCAGTTGGTCGACGCTCCTCCGCCATTCTGGAGGAGCCTCCACTGATAATGTTTACACTTATGATTGTTTTTCTTTCCAATGAAAAAACACATTAGTAGGCAATGCAAGCAAAAATATAAGGATTATGTTACTTACACTGGAAGCATCTGTTCTTGGCATATAGTGCTGTAAATTCCCATGCTTTGCATACTCCTGCCATCTAATGCTGGGTCCGGATGTGGGAAAGTTGTTCTTCTACGAAGATGTTTTTGGAGTCACGAGGTAAGGTGACTCCTCCCTCCCCTTGGTAATAGTGCGCATGGGCATCAACTCCATTGTTAGATTGTTTTCCCGCAAGAGAGTGAAAATGGAATATAAGTAAGTATTAGTAAAGAGATTCCCATGCATATGAAAGTAGAGCTAAGAACTGCAATGACCATAGGTGACTGGGGAGGAGAGTGGGCACATGTGAATCTACAGTACTACGAGCCAAGACCAGATGCTTACAAGGTAAGTAACATAATCTGTTCAAGGCATGTGTGGTTGTAGATAAACATGCTTTGCATAGACTGCACAGCAGTGTCCTCCAAAAGAAGTGGCTAACCAGTAGACGTTGCAGTTGTTTGAAAAAGTGTACGTAGCACCGCCTGTCATACATTAGCTTCTTGGCGTGCTAGTACATTCACATAATAGTGCTCAGTGATATTGCGTGGTATAGATCATGTAGCTGCTTTACAAATGTCAGCTATGGGAATTTTGCCCAAGAAAGCCATAGATACCCGTATTTAACGAGTAGAATATGCTCTACGGGGTATAGAAACGTTTGTAGGCTTTGACCAAGAATGTTTAAATACATTTAATGATCCATCTGTAAACGGCTGATTTTGAAATGCGCTTTCCGTTATGAGGGGGTTGAACAGCAACAAAGAGTTGTTTTGTTTAGAAAAAGTCTTCTGTCCTGTCAATATAATGCATTAATACTCTTTTGACATCTAGCCTATGAAGAGCTCTTTCTGCCACAGAATCTGATTGAGGGAAGAAAGCAGGCAGCTCAACCGATTGGTTAATGTGGAAAGGGGACACTACCTTTCAAAGGAATTTTGGTTTGGTACAACAAACCACACTATTCCTGTAAAGCTGGAAGAAAGGTTCTTCCAAAGTCAGTGCCTGGAGCTCAGTGGCACGCCTTAGTGAGGTGAAGGCAATTGTAAATGTAAATGTATAGGCATTTATATAGCGCACTACTTACCCGTAGGGTCCCAAGGCGCTTCGACCGCTGCGAAACCCTTCCTGGCTTCCCTGAGAGATGGTCCCTTAATGGGTATCTCCAGGGTGAGACCAGGCATCCCCGGCGGTCTGGTGGGGCCGTTAGTGAAGATGAGGCAAGCTAATGCCCAGAGTTGCCGAGTGTGATCGCTGATCAGAGTGGGCACCGAGGCGAGAGAATTATCGAGTCCGCTGACCCTGGTCCAGAAACCTGCCGCGCCGGGAATCGAACCCTGGTCCCGGGCCGTCCTCTGCTCTCGGGTCTGCCGCCTCTAACCAGTGAGCCACACTACTTCTTCAATTAAGAAAGCAACCTTCCAAGATAGAAACTGGAGGGGGCAATTATACAATTATTTAAAAGGTGGGCGCATACGTCTTGTTAGAACAATATTGAGATTCCACGGAGGTGCAGGTAGGACCTTTAGTGGGATCACTCTTTGAAGGGCTGCCATGAAAGCATTAATGTCTGCCACTCTGAACAAGAATAAGTGTTCTCTGTTTTGAAGGTAGGCAGCCACTGCTGTAAGATGTAGACGTACTGAAGTGTAAGCAAGGCCAGAGTGCTGTAAATGCAAGAGGGAACAAATAATGTTTTGTACAGATGCATTGAGTGAATCAATTAGTTGGTTATGACAGTAAAAAACAAATTTTTTCCACTTGGTTGCATAACAAGCTCTAGTGGCAGGCTTACGTGCTTCCTTAGGATGGTCATGCATTCTGGTGACAAATTTAGATACCCAAATTCTATGATTTCATGAGCCAAAGGTTTAGCTCCTTTGGGTTTGGAGGTCTGATTTCGCCATCATTCTGAATGAGAAGGTTTTGGGTTGAGGTGAAGATTCTTGTGTGGAACTACTGAAAGTTCAAGTAGTGCGGTGACCCACAGCTGACAAGCCCATGTGGGGGCCACGAGAATGAGGATGAGAGTCGTTTGCTTGAGCCTCCGAACCCGAAATGGAAGAAGAGGAAGAGAAAGAAAATCATAGGCAAATATCCTTGACCAACTCATCCATAGTGCACTGCATTTGGATAGGGGGTTTGGGAATGTGGAGGCGAAGTTTTGGCATTTTGCGTTCTCTGTGGTCGCAAAGAGGTCTATTTGTGGAAACCCCCACTTGTGGAAGTATGGGAGGAGGACTTGGGGGTGGAGTTCCCACTCATAGACTTGTTGCCGCATCCCGCTGAGGATATCGGCAAAGTAATTGTCCATTCTGGGAGGTGTTCTACAAAGCGATGAATACTGTAATGCAGAGAGCAATGCCAAATGATCTGAGAGAGTGGTGACTAGGCCTGGCCGGAGCTCATGGAGTTTCACTCTGTGGAATTCTGCTGAGTTGCTGAAAAACGGCGCCACATTCTGCAGAGTTCTGCGAGTGGGAAGGGATTGCTCGGCCACCCCTAGTATTTTAAGATATCAAGTATGATGGCCACAACTCAGGAAACAAAGTGTGCCCCCGGTGGTGGTATTCGATAGTGCTCTCATCATCACACTTAATAAATGATAAACTCGGTAGCCAATAAAAGCAGCTTTTACGAACTCTACATGAGACCTATGCACAACAGGAACAAATGTGAGAAAAAAACCACATACTTAGAAACTTCAATCACTGGGTCCTCCATCACATTAGATCTGTTTACATAGGGGTGCTTCTGCATAGTTTCCTTTTCACCAGATAAGCAGCCCTTCCGATTTTTCTTGGCAGTAGCTTGTTAGGACAGAAGCAGTAAACGAGCAAATAATAAGTGACAACGGAAAAAGGTGTCTTGGTGAGTGCTGTTTTACAATGTTGGGTGTCCGAGACAGACATGGCCATATAAACATACTGGGTGGTTATCACTCTGCAGTGAGGCCATCAACAGTATTTGAATCATCCACAGAGTCACTCGCGGGAAACCCCCATCAAACCCAGCTCTTTGCTTCCTTTTTCAACCGATGAACAGATGCCCACAATCAGTGCCTTTCTCTCTGGCTATGAAACACATTGCACAATTTACTCCACAGACAGAAATAAGTTATTGAATGTGAATTGCCCAGTTAGTGCGGAACCACGTAGTCCATAATGAAATGTGTGAAGAAAACACAATAATTTGTCAACAAAATGTTTGCCTTAATGTAATTTTCAATACCTGTCAGATAAATGCAGGAAAAACCTTAAAATTGCAAACCCTGAATACCTGTCTTCGACTCCCAGCACTTCTCTTCTGGGTGTATAGGGTTAGAGCGGTGCATTCATTTACTTTACTGTCTGATGAGCCTGAAAATAAAAGGATGCGGGTGGAGTCCACAGAGACAGCAGGAGGCCATTTCTCATCCCACGACTCAAGCTGGTGGGTCCCTTGCAAGTTTTTTCACTCCCTTGCAACGCCTCTAACCACTTTAACCGTCACCCAAAGACAGGTCTCAGCGCAACAATATATATGGCCCACCAGCTACAACACAAAATGTTATGCGAAAGGCTGTCTTGAGTGACCCACCGCCCCCTCCAAAGCAAGAGTATTCAAACTTTCCCCGGTACCCAGCAAACACATGGTGGCCGCCTTCATGAGAGTTATGAAAGGTAGCTCGGGCGCCAACTGCATGACGAGGGGCACGAGGATGAATGCCTGCACCGCACACAGGAGTTCGCACGGCTGGTCTGCCGAGATGTAAGTGAAGTGATGCGGACCGCGCCGCTCATGATGTGTTACCCCGACTGACACTCATGCAGCTATGTGGGTTCACTATTGTTTCAGGGGTCAGTGAGCCCTGTGCGCCAGTGATCTCCGCTCCACCGCTCCTTGGTGGAGTTTGCTGAACTTCGCGCTCCAAGTGGAGTGCAGAGTGCCAAAAACTCTGTGACCTCCGTCGGCAGAGCGGAGTTCACCCCCACCCCTAGGCGTGACAACGGTAAAGTGTCCCCCTCCCCCTGTTTTTGTAAACTGCACATGGCTGTCATATTGTCCATCTAGACTAGGGCAACCTTGCCTATAATGTGAGGTCGAAATGCTTTCATCACTAGGTGAACAGCTTGAAGCTCTAGGTAGGTGATGTGGAAATTCTGATGTCTAGTGTCCCAGAGACTAGATGAGCACCTCACGCTATGGGTGATGCCTCTGCTGTTAGCATGACCTGTGGAAGAGGGTTGATGAACGGCTAACCTAACAGGTTGTGTGTGTTCCATTACTGCAGAGAGTGAGGATTGTGGCTGTCTACCAACTCTAGCCGTCCAGTCGACCCTGTGACTAAGTCCACTGTTGTGCTAAGCATTCCTGTAAAGGACATATGTTCAGGGTAGCAGGAGGCACTGTGGTGATGCATGAGGCCATCATTCCCAAAAGACGCATGAAAGGTTTGACGGTTAAGTGTTGATTGGCTTGAAATTGTGGTAGCAGTGTTTGAAAATGTTAAACTCTGGCTGCATTTGGGTAGGCTAAAGCCAATTGAGCACAGCCCCTAGATATGGTTGCAGCTGTGAAGGTCAAAGATGGGACTTTGGAACATTGATAGTAAACCCCAGTTGATGTAGCCAGTCGTCTAGATACAGGAAGACATGAATGTTCTGTCTGTGTAAATTCACTGCTACCAGCGCTAAGCATTTGGTGGACACTGAGTGTAGTGGTGACTCCGAATGGAAGGACTTTGAATTGGTAATGTTTTTGCGATGTGCTGGGTAATTGGTGATGTGAAAGTATGCATCCTTTAAGTCTAGGGCTAACATATAGTCACCTTGCTGTAGAAGTGGAAGCACCTGTTGAAGTGTGACCTTATGGAATTGCTATGATAGTATGTAGTGATTTAGAGGCTGTAGGGAGCCGTCCTTTTTGGGAATAAGGAAGTACAGAAAATAAACTCCTGACCCTTGATGTTGTTGTGGAACTGCCTCTATATCTCCTTTGAGTAAAAAAACTTGCACTTTCTGTTTGAGCAGTTGTTGATGTTCCAGAGAGTCTGTGGGTGTGAGGTGAAATATTGGGAGGAGTGCTGGTGAGTTTCAGGCAATAACCATGTTGGATAATGTTCAACACCCACTGGTCCAATGTTATGGACTGCCAGGTGGGAAGAAACTGCCACAATCGACCCCCAACAGGCATAGAATATTTTGGGGGGGAAGGACAAGTGAGTCACTGTTTGTTATGGGATGGGGCGCTACAGGTTGGTGCACCTTTACTCCGACCTTTGACATTGCTAGCCCTGTAGTTGCCTCTAAAATATCCTCAAGATGGAGCGGATTGGGTTTGTGACCTGTAGGAGGATGCGGAAGCATCTGCAGACATAGCTTTGAAACCCGCTCTATAAGAGGAGCAACAAAAGGAGCCCTGTGGAGTGGGTGTTTGATATGCCCCCATGGATTTGGCAACTTCAGTTTCTTTTTTCATTTTCTCCAAGGTCTCATCTATTTGTGAGATGAAGAGATGCAACTTATCAAATGGGACATTAAGTAAAGTTTGCTGGACTTCTGGCTTAAATCCAGAGATAGGCAGCCAGGCATGCCTCCGTAGGAGGCCACTTGTAGTGATGTCTCTGGCGGCGGTATCTGTAGAGTCGAGTGCGGATCTAATGGAGGAGTTGGAAATCAACTTTCCTTCCTGAACCAATCCTTGCCCTTTCTTTTTATGTTCCTCTGGGCGTTATTGGGGGTGTTCTATCAACTCATCCCATTGAGCTCTGTCATAGCTGTCTAACAATCCCTGTGTGATTGCAATTCGCCAATGATTGGTGGATTGTTGCATCTATACGTTTGGCTTCCTTATCAGGAGGTGGTGCGTCAGCTTTAGTTTGTGAGTTAACCCGTTTACGGGTATTTTAAACAACTAGGGAGTCTAGTGGAAGCTGGCCTTGAATAAAATTTGGGTGAGAGGATGCAGCTTCATATTTCTTATCTACCCTAGGGGTGATAATGCGAGCCCGTGCAGGATTGTTAAAAATATCATCTGTATGGCGCAATCTGCCTTTTAGCACGGGAAGAGATTGAGCCACGCTGTGTGTAGTGCATAATGTCTCAAATAAAACATCTTTTTCCATGGATTCTTTATGTAGTGTAAGTGTAACCCCATGGTATGCTGCTGCCCTATCAATGAGCTTCTGGTATGATGCAGTACCATCAGAAGGTGGGATTTTGGCAGGGTATAGGCCTGTGTCTGTATCCCCTGGAGGTCAATTGTATAATCCTGCCAGTGGTCTGGTGGTGGTGGTGCCCCATAAGTGTCATCATTCTCCCATCTGGGTCTGTATGTGGAGACCCCTGAAGTGTAATATTTAAGGGATTCTGTGGTGTGTGAGGTACAGAAGGTACAGGTGGTGGAATGTGAGATGGAGAAGGAGGAACAGGGTGCAAGGGATTGGAAGCCTTATTCTTTTTCTCCTTCTTGATAGGTATCCGCAAATCAATGGTTTTTTGGAAAGAGGTTTGACACTTGGCAGAAGGCACTAACGCAGACTTTGTAATAATGGGGACCGTCTCTGGTTGTTTATGGATCCGTTTTTGTTTCGGATCAAGGCTTTCCTCCATGGCCTCTAAAGTGGGCTACGGGAATGTAGCGGGAGTCAATTTTGGTGCTGAAGGTTTTCGGAACTGAACTAGCTTTGACTTTCCGAGCTGGAGCAGCTGGAGCCGAAGAGATGGAGGCTCTGCTCGGTGTGAAGCCAGCAGGCTTCACATGTGCTTCAGTGCCGAGACCATGGGCGGGGCAGCTGCAGCTGAATCTTATTGCCGACCATGGCCAGGTGGCAGTGTCGGTCATGTGATTTTTTGTGGGCAGGTGAGGGGTTGGAGTACTCATGTCAACTTGACATGGCGGCAGATCGTGTGACTTCAAGTGGATTTCCAATTCGGAGTCCGAATCTCCAATCAAAAAGCCCCCTTTTCTGTGGCTACAGAGGCCTCTAGATCTTCTTCTTCTTCTGGCTCGCTAGCTACCTGCCCGAAGATATCGGACATGTGTTCTATTTCCCATCCCTACCTTTTTCTGCCCAGTGGGCCTAGCCCGGACGGAAGAGGCCCGAAGGCCGCAATCGGAAAGGTCCGACCCGACGAACGTGAGGTTTCCGAACTTCGATAAGAGTAGAGGGAAAATGCATTCGAAACAATACAGACGAGGGTGGAGTGAATTATGCACCAAAAGGATCCTGAAAATATCTCTAACTGCAGTGCCATAATACATGTCCGAACCCACCGGCGGAAAGAAAACAATCTAAATATGGATTCGATGTCCATGCGCACTATTACCAAGAGTAGGAGTCACCTTACCTTGTGACTCGAAAGACTTCTTCAAAGAATAATAACTTTCACACATCCGGACCAAACACTATATGACAGGAGTATGCAAAGCATGTGTATCTACAGTCACACATGCCTCGAACAAATAATACGAGTATTCCAGAGCTTTCTTAATTGCCCCAATATCTTCAGCACATTATCTATGGTACACAGGAAAGTCAGTACCATTTTCCACACAACTACAATTGAAAACCCAAAATAGACAGAAAAACATTTTTGTTGAGCACGTAACACTAATGGAAGTATGGGACAGCAGAGAAAAGATAGGCATTGAATGAGAGTAGGTGATTTTGAAAGGTTTGAAGCAAATTAATGATGTACAACGTAAGTATCACCAAAGATATTGAACCAAATTGACAAGAGCGAGTTGTTCAGAGGTAACAAACAGGTCGAGCCACTCAGAAGGCCCAGCACATTACTGATGAAGAAGTATGGGTAAAAGGACCTCGTAGGCCACAGAGTTGAGGACTGGTTGTGAGAAGTGAGCTACTCATCCTTCTGAGGTTGATAAAATGAGTATCATGCAGTTCTGTTAAAGCAGCGCATTCCATTTTATTTACAGCTATCGAATACCTCTGACAGGGTTTCAACATCAAAACAATATTTGATACAGCTAGAATTCAATCTGTCTGCTTCAGTCCTTGATAGGTAAGTGGCAAAAAGGACAACAGACAATTGCATTGTTTCCGCTCAGGCTAACCCCTCAGAAAATGTGCTTTTGTTGCTCTAGTCCCTATTGCAAAATTGAATACTGAATAACACTCAGTAGAAGTTTGACTCAGATATGAGGTCAATAGAATCAAATCTGAACCTTGAGCTGCACCAAACTGCTGTGGGAAACAAAGAAGAGAGAATAAACTCTCTCCCCTTAGAAAGAAACTGGTACTCATCCGAACAACCACCTTTTCTTATCAGACAGACCTTTAGGAGGCGTTTTATTTCACTAATCCAAGTAGGTCGGTGCCCCGCCTGCCTCCAGCTAGGCGCTGCCTGGTGCATTATGGCCAATCTATGATGTCACCTCGGCTAGAATCTTGACCAGTAGGAGCTCTTGCAGTGAAGTGGCTCTAGGGGGCAGCAGCAGCTGAGGCTCTGGGGATCCACCATGTAAAGGCTGGAGCTGCTGCCCCCTTCAGGGACTTCATGGCAAAGCATCATGGGTGGACACCACAAATTACCCAAAATGCTCCAGTATTTCAGCGGCTTTATCATTTTCCTTGGTGGAGAGTTGAAGAAGATAACATTAATCAGCATGACGCTTCAGATCAGTAAGGGCTTTATGCAGGGGAGAAATTAATTTATGTTAAATTTACTTGCTTTCTTGTTAAAATTATAACCCACCATTCTTTTTAAAACCGAAGCACTAGATACTCAGGGTTATAGCTGATGGCCATGCTTCTGTAACTAAAAAGAGGGTGCTTGCACCCAGTGACAGAAGATGAGGCCGAAAGGTAGGCCCCAGGCCTAGTGTAGCGTTTCCACGGCCAGACCCAGGGTTTCACTTTGATGTAAACCAGGGAAAACAGTGACCCTGGCTGGAGGGAAGGACCACACCAAACCTACTTCTAAATGTTGAGCATAGAGATCAGGATGTGAGAAGGTGAGGAGGACGCCATGTAAGGATATGGGAACCATCACTTCTGTAACTCTAGAGATGGATGATGCAAGGTTAGGAGATGAACAGGTGGGGCCCATGTATGGATAAATGTGACAGTCCCATGCACCATGTAGTTCTGGGGGGAGGGGGATTGGGTACATCCGCCTGAGGGTACACTAGTATTGATGGAAATCAGACTGTAGTGCTTACATCTCCTGAATGTCTCTCTATATGGGCCTGCAGTGATGTATGAGGAAAAAGTGAATGCTCCCTCTCACCACGGCGCAACCGTTCACTCAACATCACATACAAAAGTGTCAAGTGTCTGTTAACGAAAAACCCAAAAAGAAGGAAAAACCACAAAGGACAAAAGAACCTCTTTGGCAATATTGTAGCCATTGATTGTAGATATAGAATAGTGTAGAGGTGATTAGCAAGGCCCCAAGCTTTCCCTACAATACCCAAGCAGGAAAGACTGCAGAAGGATTCCAGTAGACTTTGCAGTCACAAAGGATAACATTTCGGAGACAAAATATTAGCAAACAGGTGATGAAAAAATATAGCATCACATTTTGTGGCGATTCATTCATCTCTTGCAGATGACTCCTTATATGCGATTTAAAAAAGATCAGACATCACAAGAAAAACCTCTTCCATCTTGAGTCGGAAGCTCACACAGCATTTTTGGAAGAATCTTCATCTTGGAAAGGCAGATCATAAGGCTTGCCATGTCGGATCGCCATCTTGCAAAGGCAGATTATAAGACTTCCCAAAACACAATTAGGCATATGAAGAAGTCCAAGCTTGACATCCTCCATTAAGGATTGAACCCTTGCTGCCCTTCCCACCCGGCGCTCAAGACAGCTTACGGAACACTTCTCAGTGACTGCGAGTGCGGCAACGCTAATCAAGTCTTTTCTGTGGGAGCATGCCATTCTGCAGCAAGGCCACCCAAGCACTCATGGAGTGTGCCACCTGCATGCCTGCAACTGCTGGAAGCGCTTCATGCTCTTAGCATTCTCTGTACAGATGGAACAGTAGAGACCCTTCTAGATGCTCCAGGTTTGTTGAGTTGTCATTGAAAGAAAGGACAAACTAACAAAGGACCGTGGACGATAGAAGCATCTCCCCAAGAACACTCACTGGAAGATTAGAAGGATGAGAAATCGAAGGCGGCCTCAACATTTTTAAGAATCAGAAATTTCTTCATCATCATATTCTAGTTGTCCTTGTACCTTAATTGTTGGAAGTACAAAGGGAAACCAACGATAGTCAAGAATAAATGGTTTCAGATGAGATGAATGAAAGACAGGATGAATCTTCCAAGTATGAGGCAATTTTAGTTGGAAGAGCAGAATGAATATGAGGAGTTCATAACATATGGGCTACAAAATCATGTTTGAAACTGGCAGTGAATTAAGAAGTAGGAAAACAAGAAGATAGTCAAACTTTCTTCAAAGGAACAAAGCAAGACGAATTTGATCTTGCTTTATCAGCATTTTGCTTCATCTTGACTTTGAAATAGTCTAAACTTTAAGAAACAAGCTGTTAACCCCTTCGATGCTTGTGACAAGGTCAACTTGTCATGGGTGTTACCTGCGCTGTGCTTATGACGAGTTGACCTTGTCACATAACAAGGGATTTTTAAAATTGCAGCGCAGCACGGGAATGTGCTGTAGCAATGATGCGGCTAATGCATCTGAAACTGCTCCCAATACCCAGTGGCCACTCCAAAACCAATTATCATACATTTCATGGCAGTTACATTACAGATATTGAGCTTGGGTTTAATTAGTTGACTCTGTCTGACTATTTAACTGGGGCTAAAACCAAAAGAAAACGCTTGCTCAATTCCCAAAGCCTTACACAAGGCTCTCCCAAACGAGAAAGAATCTGAGTTCCTCTATTAGATATGAGAGTAAAGGGTAATCCAGAGTCGAAAAATATCAGTGAAAAAACAAAGGGCCATTTCGTCAGCTATTAGTAACTTGGACAACGTTGAAAAATGAGCCACCATTAAAAAGGTGTCTACAATAGAAATTGTATGCCATTGTGCTGGAGCCACTGGTGAAGGGCAAACAGCTGTAAATAGCCAAAGACAGTGGGAGCAATGATTTCAACTGAGCACAAATTGGACAAGCAAGAACATATTCTTGAACATCAGTTGGCCACCAAAAAGCTCATAATACTAAATCCAATGTGGCCCAAACTCTGTGACCAGATATGGCTGAGTCATGACACATTCTCATCACATCCAACTGTAGCTCCTTAGTTGGCACAAATATGGTTTACTGGCTACAATAAAACTCATGCTGTCAAACAAAAAGGAATCTTTAGTTGAAACTTTTTTAGCTCTTTTGGATCCATCTGTTTTTCAACCATCTTTACTTGATATACAAAGACAGAACTACTCCAACCACACACTGGGAAGAAATGACAGGGTTATCATAAGTGAGTGATGTCTCTGGAGAACGACAGATTATTGGAACAGAAATATAAATAATAGTGAAATCATGCTGTGCAAAAAAGAGACTGTGTCCCCTGGCAATGATTCCCGCATCGAAGGTGTCAGACACTGTAAATTCCGATGGTTAGCTCAAACTCAAAGCAGTTCTCTAGTGCCATTCAAAAATCTCTCCATTCAGTGCAGGCCATTTCCACGGCTATGCATTCTCTTTGAGGAGCTGAGGGATTGTGCTCTGAATCGTTCTCTTCTGGTTCTGATAAAATGGGAGACGGATAAAAGGAAAGGTGTTCTCGCACATCATTTTCTTGCTTTTGTAATAAAACGGATCCAATTTCCGCGTTAACTGTTTTGAAGCATCATGATGACATAGAATTGGAGCCTGAGTGGATATCTGTTTGAGTGTACAAAAAGCGTTTTCTTCTTATTAATTCAAACAAAACCTTTCTTCAACTTCCCCTACATTAACACGAGCGATATCATTAGTTATCTTAGTAAAGTTCCCAATGAATTGATGACAAACGCTTGAATATCACAGGAGACCTTCAGTTTCCTTTTGTATTAGAAAGTGAAGGCAAATTCAAAGTAGCATAAACATTCTTGGGATCTCTAGGAATGCCAGAAGCCTCCAATCTACATCCAATATATTTACGTTCATCCTTATTAAATTTACACTTTCCTGCTTGCAATGCAATTTATATTGTTGAAATCTTGACAGTACTAAACTCACAAGTTCAGCATCAGTCTTTGAAAACACAAAGATGTTATCCAAACAGAGCAAAACAAACTGATGCAAGACATCAGGGAACACTGAACAGATGGATTGTTGGGAAAAGTCAATATTACACAACCTAAATGCATAATATAAGATTCAAAAAGTCCAGATGGGGTGAGAAAGGCTGTTTAATACTTGGTCCTTTCCTTTATTCATTACAAATGATAAGCTCCCCGAAAAACAACCAAGCTTTGGCAAAACTCATGCTCTGCAAACTGATTCCAAAGTATCCCTATCAGGAGTAAAGGATGCATAGCCTTGAGTATGATCTGCTTTGATCCTGTACAATCGATTCAAGGTTCTGACTTGCTACTCGCGTCTACATGAATCTTTATCTACAATCAAGAGCTACAGCAGTGCAAAGAAGGTGTTCTACTCTTCGCGGTTTGTCCTCCTGGTAGGTATGGTCCTACAGAGACACTTACCATCTTTCTTGTGCACATTAAATGTCGGGCGCCACCGTGGTTACCTTGAGGAGTCACACTTTCCTCGGGGCAGTCAAGAAATGGACTCAACATACCTTCTCAGGGAGCAGTCCTTTACACTTTATTCCAATATTGGGGCAGAGCTGGACTCTGCAGCGGAGGCACTAGCGTGTTTTGTGCTGCAGAAGCAACCAAGCAAGTGCTGAGAGAAACACAGAGTTCAGTGGTGAGAGAAGCATGACACCTGCATCACTGTCCCGGCCAGCCGCTATGTGCAAGCCACATATGGTTCTACTGCAAATATAAGGGCATAGTGCAATGAATGGCATACTGCAGCAATGTGGCCATCCGTAAGTAGCATGTCGGCTGGTTGCTGTGCACGGCCGTGCTGCGACACATACGGCAAACTGGCCTGAAGCAGAGTGTCGGCCGACTGCAACACATGTAGCAACCGCAAAATACAGGACCGTTACAACATATGGGCCAGCTGCAGTTTAGACACCTGCTGTGACATACGTGATTGCTGCAACATAAAGGACAGGTGGAACTTAACACTCCTTCTTTTCAAAGAGAAACTCAAATGTTAATGTGGAAGTTCATCTGTTACCCAGGGGCAGAATCCCTTTCGAGTGAATATGCTGTGATTATTTTACACCTCTAAAGCTCTCTTTGTATCTGTCACTATGCCCCAATCTCCTGCCCTGGAATGCATAGAAAACATGCTCACTGTCCCAGCCATGCCTGACAATGCCGCTGCAGACAGTGCTTGTGCTGACGTGTGCAGAACTTGGAGCTGGACTCACCATAGCTTTCAGATCTGCAACAAAGTTTGGTGTGAATCACTAATAGCCAGATTTATATATTGGTGGTAAGTTTACTCCATCGAAATGGCGACAGACTATCCTTACTGCCAATATAATGGTTTGCCTGCCAAATGTATATGCAGGCAGACCAAAGTTCGGCAATGGCGGAGGCTACTCTGTAAAAAAAATAAATTGTAAATTGATACTTGTAAAGCGCATTACTCACCCGCAAGGGTCTCAAGGCGCTTGTACGAATACCACTGTGGAACCCATCCTGGCTTTCCCTGTGAGGCATCCACTCCTGGGCAACCCCAAGGTGGAGGCCAGGCATCCTTAGCGTTGTGGGGGCCGTTGAGGAGATTAAGCAAGCTATTGCCCAGAGTTGCAGAGTGCAGAGTGGAACTCCATGTTTGGAATAGGCACAGAGGCGAGAATTATCAGGTCCGTGGAATTTTGAGCCCAAGACCCGCCGAGGCGGGGAATTGAACCCTGGTCCCGGGCCAGACCTCTGCATCAGGGTCTGCCGCTCTAATCATTGAGCCACGCTCTCTGTCTCCACTGCGGCCAGACTTTTCCAACAGCCTAATGGAGTAAGGGTTATCTGAGAAAAGGTTAAATGTCTGCCCAGCCAATTTAGAGGGGTGGGCATAGAGCAGATTTTTTTACTGCCCATCCCAACAGCAAGGGGCAGTAACAAAACTAAAAATGCCCCCTCGCCAATGGAGATGACAGCCAAGGGAAGGGGGAATTTATAATTTATCTTCAGACAAAAATCCACTTTGAGGTTTTGTTTTTGAAAATAATTTTTTTTTGCAACTTTACATTATGTTCATGTTATATTTGATGGAGCCTTACAGCAAAGTTCCAATACATTCAAAGGCTCCACCGGTGCTTCCTTTGATTGGAAGAAATGTCAGTGGCGCTGATGGATATTTCCAAATTTGGCAGGCAGGTACTCCGTCAGTGCGACAGAGTAATTTACTCCATCACCCTGATGGAGTACAATTCCGTCCGTCAAATATTAAATCAGCCCCTACATTAAATTAGTTACTTACCTGTAATGCCAGCTCTCCATCATTGGTATATTTAAATATATTCACATGTTTGGATCATTCCCCATCATCAGGCTGGGAATCCCCGCTACATTAAATTAGGAGTATACATAGTAAAAATATACAATATACGGTATGTAATGTAAAAAGTCCAGAGGCCAGAAACAACTTAGTATGTCTAGTAACACATCCACCTCATTTCAAACAACTGAAATTTCAGCCACTGAGGTGGAAGCTTAAGCACTCCTCCTCCGCCTAGAGGCCAGTATAGCTTAGATTTCAAACCACAGTGTGAGAATAGTATACAATAAATCTCTGACCCGGGTGGAAGGAGGGTCGCATGTGAATATATGAAAGATACCAATGTTGGCGAACCGGAGTTACAGTTAAGTAACTAATTCTGTTCACCAACATTCTATCTTTTATATATTCACGTGCTTGAATCAGAATAGAAAGTAGTACACATTCTGAAATACAACAAACCGGGAAGCAGGCTTACCATTAGTGAAAGAGGCTTCTCAGTACTGTCTGTCCCACAGCTGTGTCAGCTTCTGCGTCCACATCTAGGCACTGATGCTTCGTGAACGTATGCCTGCTCCTCCAGGTGGCTGCACCCCCGCATAGAGTGCTGCAGTTGAAGCCATGCGCTGGTGGGATGCACCCCCAGTCTTACCTCAAGAGAACGATTGGTTTTGGCATGACAGAAAGCAATACAGGCTGAGGGCCAACGTGCTATCCCCTGTTTGGACAGGACTTGGCCTTTTTCGTGTTTGTGCAAATGATACAAATAGATGATCTGATGTGCATATGTCCTTTTTTTTTGTCTATACAGAATTTCACACATCTACGCACGTCTAAAGAATGTAACGATCTTTCTCCTGGTGAAGATGGATTGTGAAAGAACATCTAAGAATGATAGGCTCATTCAGATGGAAGTCAGTAGGAACCTTAGGAATGAATTATGGGTTGGTTCAGAGTATCACTTTGTCCTCTGTGAACCAGAGAAAAGGTTCTCTGATGGTGAATGCCTGAATCTCTCACAATCTCCTAGCTGATGTCTGAGCCTGGGGTAGCGCTGTCTTCCATGATTTTTTTAAAAAAAAACACTCTATGTATCGCTCTAAAGGAGGTGGCATCAGCTGACTGAAGTCTGTATTAAGTTCCCATGGAACCGGAGGATGCCAAAGAGGTGGAAATGTTCTAAAAGGCCCTTTCATTAACTGTTTAATGACCATTTGGGAAAACAAAGTATATGTCGAACTGTAGGTCCTTCTGAATCTGGATATTGCAACCAGATGGACCCTGACTGAAGAATATTTGAGGTTACTTTTGGCCAAACTTACCAAATACTGCAGGATCTGAGAAGGCTTTATTTGAAGCGGATGATGACCCTTACTCCTGCACCTGACACAGGAAAGTTTCCATATAATGTTGTAAGTCTTATTGGTCGCTAGAGAATCAGCCTGCAGTAGACTCTGTTTACACTCTTGTACAATGGACAAATTCTAGGTGGTCAGGTGCCATGCTGCCAAGTTCAGAGACTTGGGATCATGGTGAAGAATCCCTCTTGATGTCTGAACAATATCCTGGGATACTCAATATCAAAGGAATGGACGGACGTACTGCCAAATGTAGCAGCTCGCTGCACCAGTACTGGCGAGGCCAGGCTGGAGCAATGAGGATTAGAGTGCAATGGTCTATCTTTGCCTTCGTCAACACCGTGGGGATCAGGAGAAAAGGATGAAAGGCGTAGGTGAATATCTTGAACCAACTGATCCAAAGAACATTGCCCATCATCTCTGGACGCCAAAACCTGCTTGCATAGCACCAGCAATTCCTGTTCGGAGTGCCAAATAGATTGATTGTAGGGGGACTCTATTAATTGAAAACATAATCCACCTGTTTCTGTTATAGTTCCCACGTGTGAGAATCCATTATTTACCAGATAAGTACATCCACCTGATCATTCAGCCTGGCAGATGTTCCATAGCAATGTCTAGCCTGTGAGAAATGGCACGGTTCCACAGCAGCTGAGCTTCTTCCGAAAGAATCCTGGATCGTGTCCCTCCCTGCTTGCCTATGTAGAACATGGATGTTGTCTTGTTTGTTCTGACTACGACCAGCCTGCCTGCCAGTCTGGGAGGTAACGCTTGTAAACGCCAGTCTTATGGCACGGAGTCCCAACATATTGATGTGGAGCTCCCTCTCTGCATCCGATTGACATTGTCTGTAATTTTATTATTCTCTCTACTGATGGAAAGGCTTTCCCAACTGAATATCGAGTGTTGCTCTTTGAAATTGGATCTCTGTTTGTGGCACCATCAAAGGTTTCTCCCTGTTCAAAGTGAAGCCTAGTCTCTGGAAGAGATTAATGCAACATTCATGAAAGCTTTTTCTTTTTCTCTGGATGGCTCTTTGATTAACCCGTCGTCCAGGTATGGGAACACCTGGTGACCTTCTCTCCTGACAAAAAGCAGCAACTGGAGTGAGACATTTTGTGAATATTCTCAGCATAGATTTGAGCCCAAATGGGAGCATCTTGTACTGGTATTGCTGACCCACTACTGAGAAACAGAGGTACTTTCTGTGTTTTCGATGAATGGGTATGTGGAGGTAAGTATCCCAAAGGCCCAGGGAGATGAAAAAGTCCCTTCCTACATCATCAGGAGAACTTCTTGCAGAGTAAGCATCCCAAATGACTGTTTATTTAAAAACTTGTTCTGCTCTCTGTGGTCCAGTATAAACCTCTATTGATCTGTCTTCCTTTTTATTAGAAAGTACCTGGTATAGAAGCCCTGATTACTTTGCGACTTCTGGACAATTTTTATGGCTCCTTTGGATAGAAGCATGAGAGTTTCTATTTGCAGCTCCTTTAAATGAAGATGAGGTTACTTTCTAGGTGGGCAAACTGGGGGACTCAGGCTGGACTCCAATGTACAATGTACTGGACAATTAACACCCATTTGTATAATGTTATATTCTTCCATGTGGGAGCAAAAAGGAAAATTCTCCTCCGCCACTTCTGATGACCCGACGGGAAAGGTGAAACAAGCTGGGAGTCAGGCTCTCTTATGATTATCTTTAGTTCATACTTGTGGGGTATCTCTCTTCCTTTCAGCAGAACACCTGTAGGTGTGCTTTAGTTTCGATTAAAGGCATATCCTTGATCATATCAAGACTGCCTTTGAGGATAATAAGGATGTCCTTGACCTCCTTACTTGATGAATGTTGCTCTGAAATGTTGCAATCTTTGTGAACCATGAAAAGTCAATGTTCTAAATTTGCGATCCTGAAACAGCCCTAACGCCTTGTCGTTTTAAGGCCTTGCGAAGCTTCATCAATATGTTTTCCAAAAAGAGTCATCACTTCAAAAGGCATGTCTCAGATTTTAGATTGGACAGCCATACGGAAAGCAGAGGATTTCAACCAGCCTTGCGTCTTTAGAACAACCCCTCCCAACAACTGGCAAAAACCTATGCTAGAAGCATCCATTGTCTCATCAATAATGAAAGAAGAGGTTAGTTCTCCTTCTTTTAGGATAGCTTTCAGCATTTTCTTCTTTTACTCCGGGATAAGGGGGCACATGTACCAACTCCATTTTGCAAGTTGGTAAGCTATTACCAACTTGCAAAATAGGGTTTGCGAGTCGCTATTAGGAAGGGGCGTGCCAAGGACGTCCCTTCCTAATAGCGAGTCAGAGGGAGATGTACGATTGTTTTGCTAACAGAATGTGGTCACAAAACAATTGCAGTTTATTGCCTACTTCAAGTAGGTGGTAAGACAGTCGCAACTGGGAAGGAGACCCCAGGGGAATCCTTACCCTTTGTGAATGGTAGCAAAAACGTGTTTTTTAAGAGCAGGTAGTGGTCTTGCAGACCACTAGCTACTCTTAAAAAATTAAAAGGAAACTTTTCATTTTCTTTTATAAATGCATCCCATTTTCCTTCTAAGACAATGGCTGCATTTCAATTTTAAAAATTGCTTTATTTAAAAAGAAGTCACATACATGGTTGTGGTCTGCTGATTACAGGCCATTCTCAATGGGTCGCAAATTTCAACCTGCTTCATGAATATTGATGAGGTAGGTCATTTGTGACCCCATTAGCCATCACTAAATGTGTCTGAGACACATTAGTACCTTGCATTTTGCAAGTTCCTAATTGCGAGTCACAAAAAAATCACTATTAGAGACTCCAAAAATGAAATGGTCGCACAACAGTAATGGAGCTATGCCATGCCATGCCACATCTGGTGATTGTACCGTCCTAGAATCGCCAGGGATTTGGCTGCCCTAACTGAGGTTGCTGCCATAGAGGAAATTCTCCAGCCCAGATTGTCAATATGTTTGTTATCCTTTTCTGGCGTACTAGATGATGACCAGACTTAATCAAGAATAGGTATGGATTTAATGGTATTGTTATTGGTGATGGCACGTTTGAGGTGAACGGTCTTTTCACCATCGGCGGCATGTTCGACGTCGACCGTGCTGTTGTCAATGGAATGCTCGACGTTGACGGAGGTGTCATCATCGACAGCATCTTGGTCGTCAACAAAGCAGTTAAAGTCTGTGATGTCGACGGTCTCGTCATCGACGTGGGTTCCTTTGAAGACAGCTTTTTTGTCACAGGTGAGTCTCTATAGCGCTTAGTCTCTGGTTTGTCAGTAGAAGAGGTGCCTGCAAGCTCTGTACCAAAGAGATCATGCTCAGGAAACTATAAAAATCTCCTCTTGTGCGCTGCATTCATGGAAGTGCTTGGTAGGCACTTCTCACAGATCTTCCCCCGAAGAGGGGGTATCTCCCTTAGAAGGAGTAAAATTATCTTTCTTCATAAAGATTAAAGCCAACTTCTTTTTCTATGACTTTAAGAGTCTCAGTGAATAAAGACTTGCAGATCTTGCAATTCACTGACTTACGCTTAGGATAAAGACAATAAAAACAATGAGAGTGTGAATCAACAGGGTAAATTATCATGCTGCCACAAGATAAACGGGTTTTAAAAAGAGATCTCTTCTCTTTGTCAGCCATGCTGACAGTTGCTTGTCAGACCAACATGGTCTCCCCAGTCCAAACATTGTAACAATCTTCCCTAAAACAACTCACAGTACAGTAGTGCCAAAGACAGAGCTGGTTCAACTCCAAGGCAGACCAAAATTGACACATTTTCAGGTTCACTGAAAGGTTAGAGCAGAGTTTTGTCAGGGGACTCCCTCACAAATGACATGCAGTAGAATTCTGAGCTATGGTGGCCTCTAGGGGGAGTAGGAGAGCTTAAGCTTCCACCTCATTAACTGGAGTTTGAGTTCTGTCAAATGAGGTAGATGTGCTACTAAACATAATGTGTTGTTTCAAGGCCTATGGCAATTCTTCATTATGTACTGTTTGTTATAAGGTACTGGGGATTCCCAGCCTGATGACGGTGAAGGACTCAAGCATGTGAATATATAAAAGATCCAATGTTGGAGAATTTCTGGTACTTAGTACCCTTCCCCAGGTCTTGTGGCATCTGGGGCCAAAAAACCAAACTCTAGTAGAATCTGTTACCAAATTACTCATGTCTCTTGGTGCTTAGTGGCAAGTCACCAAAATCTTGTGGAATCAACAGTAAATCACCAGTTTCATGTTGGCTGTTACCAAATTAGCCAAAAATCTTGTATGGGGTGACCAATGACATTTATAAGAAACTCAGAGGAGCACTTACAACTGGAAAATGAAGGGGATGCCAGACTGTTGCTGCCCTTGAAAGGGCTGAAAAGCAGGGGCAGGCTTTATCACAAGAAAACACCTTTGCCCCAGTCTTTCCACGGTCTCAGTAGTGGAGAGGTCTTCTACCCAGGACACCATATATGGAGGAAGACACAGAGGGGCCTCTGTGTACGAGGTTTAGCCAAACTGTACTGTATAGAAAGGTTGTTGTGACCCTTTAAGGCCTGCTCTAAATATTTTTCACATTTACATGGGCTAAAATTAAGTAAACTGCTTTTGCATCCTTTTTGCCACAAACTAATCCAGAATGCAGCAGACAGATTTGTCCCATATATTACAAGTAAAATGGGGGGTAAGAAAAAAATACGTTTTTCAACATCCCATGTTAGGGGTCTTGTGACAAAATGGCACCAAATCGAATGTTGCTATCTATCATGGTCCAAAATCGATTTCCTGCCTCTTTGGTCCAGTGCAAACCATTGCAGAAGATCAAGCCAGCGGTAGAAGCAGGTCGCAGATGAAGATACTCCGCTCACCTGCCCCTACGCCAACCACAGCGGCAACACAATAACTACGGTAAATAGTGAACATTCAGAACCGACCTCGGAAATAACAGGCTTGGGTAACTAAAAAGAGTGTGTGGCTATCCAAGGATAGATGCACCAGTCTTATTGTTAACGACTCACCACACTCCTCAGATGTAGGTGGTAAAAGCCTACCAGGAAAACTTCATTGTCTGCCATCAAGACTCCACTGACAGGACCCCGGCCCTCACACCAACAGCAGCCAACAGGGCTCCTTTTAACTAAAACCACACCCACCTCAGTGGATGCCATGAAGACGGACCCCATACACCCAACCCCCATACCCATCCCAGTGGCAACCCTGAAGGCCCCACTCACCAGACCCTCTGCCCATACCCACAGCCCACCTCAAGGCGGTAAAGAACGACAAAGACAGATGACAACTACCTCCACGGCTCTCACTGTCCGCCGGCTTCACCTGGATGGGTCGCGCCATCTGGAAAGGAAGAGGAGAGAAAGTAAATAAGATGCTTATGACTCAACAAAGCACTCAGGAGTCAGAGACCCCAACTCTGATGAGATACAGACACAAAGAGGCTTCTGAGGAGAACCCCATGGGTGGCACTCATGGGAGAACAGCGGCTGCCAAGCGTTCACCCCCAAAAATACCATGAGGAGCACAGGGCAGGCCCTAGTGAGAGAACTGATGCTGTAGAGGTTTCACTCCCAGAACACCAGAAGCGGCACCAGGGTGGGCACCAGTGAGAGAACCGTGGCTATTCCAGGACACCATGTTCCAGGGCGGGCACTCATGGGAGAACAGAGGCTGTCTGGGGTTCACCCCAGAATACCATGCGGAGCATGGCGCAGCACTAGTGGAACAGAGGCACAGGGTGGGCATCAATGGACAGTGGAGACACAGAAGTCATGTACACGAATATTGTACAGAAATCCTCCCATCATGTCGCAGAAGACATGCTTAGTAAACCAGAGTGGCAATAAGAGACACCAAGCTCCTGTATCATGGATCTTAAAGAAGTATCCCTCACACACACACAAAAAACCTTTCCATTATGAGAAGGACATCTACCACCAGGTGGGCTGTACCTATGCTCCCAGCTGAGCCTTTCTTTATTTTCACAATTTTGTATTACATTTTATTTTTGAGACAAGTAATCATTCCTCCAACATCACATCCTCCTGTGGAAACTTTTATTTATTTATTTATTTAATGCGATTTTCTATAGCGCGAACATTACCCGAAGGTGTCAGAGCCCTTTACAAAAGAACTAGTTGCAATACATAAGGACTTAGGATTACATGAGTTACATATAAGATGCAAACAGAAAAAAATTGCAAATGTACAAGTTATAAAGTCACACAAGGAAGAGATACAAACAGAAAAAATTGCAAATGTACAAGTTGTAAAGTCACTCAAGTAAGGGATACAAATGGAGAAACTCTAAGAATCACATAGGAATGGCACTGAGTACAAAGGTCTACTACATATACTAGTGGTTACAGTTATCTCTATATACATATATACAAATAGTAGATTTTCTCTGGATTACATTTTGCCAGCGATTAGGCTTGGACAAGTATATATCACATATTTACAGAGTGAACGGAGAAATAAAAATTAAATCAAAAGGGGTAGAGAGCGGTAGGTGGGGGAGAAGAGTCGGAGGCTGAGATTGGTGAGAGGAGGGAGGGGGCCTGGGGGGAGAAAGAGATAAGACAGTCCAGCTAAGAGAAATGTCTGAAAGTCTGCATGATGGAATCTAATGGAGCAAAGGAAAGGACAAGAATCAACAAAATGGTGGACCTGAGTCGTGGGCATCGATGGAAACCATCTCAAAATGGCAAGATGCACCCAGGTCAAGATCCAGGAAACCAGGAGAGCAGAGTTTCATTAAGTGGTGTCGGACGGGGGACGCAGTCACAGCACCAAGGGAGGGCAGTAGAAAGTCTGCTGTTTGCGTGCACAGGCATCAAGGAGAGCCGAGAACTGGAGCGAGTCTCAGAGTAGGTAGGGACCACAGAGACCGAAATAGAAGAGCGTCCCACACGTTGCCTGCCTCGCTGGGAACAGTGACAAATTCCAGCTAAAATCCATGAACGAGGAGGGAAGCTGGAGCAATTGTTAAACAGCTAGCGCTGCCATCTTGTGCTCAGCAAGCGCGCATTTGACCTGGCGAGTTTAAGGCGGGTGGGGGGACAGGTCATCGGAGCACCCCACCGTCAATACCAGAACAGTTTGATCAGCAGTGCCCCCGCTCACCGTCTACCATACAGCGGAGCGTTAACCCCTCAAGAAGCACATCGTCAGCCGCCAATTCCGCTCCGATCTCCCGGACCGCGAGTGGCTAGGCGAGGCACGCTGAAGTGCTGGAGGTCTCCGAGAGCGCTCGAGCTCACCGTGTGTAGTGTGGGGAGGTGCCGGCAGCCACGGGCAGTGGATCAGCCTCCGGCAGCAGTGTTGGTGGATGGCGTAGCTCTGCCGATGCCATCTGCGGTCCCTCTTCATTACCGGCGGGGACGGCAGCCAGGTGGCACTGGGGAATCGCAGTGCTACAGCAAACCAATCCCTGGGTGTGTTGGAATCGAGATGAGCCACTTTCAGGGATATTTCGCCAAAACAGCGATCCCTAGCCCGGGAGCTCCCGGAAGTTGGTGTTGTACATCAATAAATCCATTTGTGACATCCTAATGATCGCAAAAGGAAGAGCGGAAGAACTGAACCAGATCCAGGGATGGGTCAACCAATGGGATTCAGACTTCCATTTCGAGTGGGCTGATGGGTACTTTTTCTAGCCCTCTAGACTCTGTATCTTCTCTGTCTCACCTCTATGACATAATATGGTCATTTGTTTAGATCAACGGTGTGGTCTGAACACGAATACGGGACACAATTAGGTTCCAGTAGATTTTTCATTTCCAGACTTTGAGTACCTCTCGTGTTTTGTTGCTGTTAAGTTGGGGGACAAGGTACTTTCTCGGTCTATAAACAAACTCCCCTAGGACCCTCCACCACTCTTTTTGTTCTTTTGTTCCATTTCACACCAAGCAGCAGCAGACATGGAACTTTCTTTCTTGAGTTGATGATGACAGGGATTGAGGGTGGATGGACTAGTTAAGCTTTCTACCAAACCACTTACAAAAAAATATTACTGCTCTTCGACAGACAGCATCCTTGAACTTTGAAAGAAAACCTACTGTTCTCGACAGGTCTTGTGAAAGCAGGAACCCTAACTACTAATTTTGCAGACAGAAAATATCCTAAGAAAATATTAAGAACTGCAGGGAGGGAGCCAGGAATACAAACTGAGGCACTCAAACAAGAAGATACCTCTGAGAGCAATGTACACATTGATCTGGAACAGACTCAAGAAGAGTGTATACAAGCATCGGAAATATTGCATGCTGGCTTCATGAATCATGGGAAACAACTATTTGCCTAAACATATAGAAGTGTAGGAGACTTTTATAGATTCGAGTCCCAAACCTCTGACTGAACACACACACACACACGCAAACAAAGCTTTGTTAACTCATCGGGGTAGTAAGACATTAGCCTTGTGGGAACTATGGAGCCTGCTGGTTCACAGCC
The DNA here is from genome assembly GCF_964263255.1 of Lissotriton vulgaris. Classification (NCBI taxonomy): domain Eukaryota; kingdom Metazoa; phylum Chordata; class Amphibia; order Caudata; family Salamandridae; genus Lissotriton; species Lissotriton vulgaris. Next base: position 19,154,083 of record NC_141700.1, read on the forward strand.
CCCTCAAAAGTAGTAGAGTTGGGGCTTAATACACCCTCGAGGCAAGTGGAGCATCAACTGGGATACCCCATGCCCCTGTAACCCTAGGTACACAGCCAAGACAACACACAAGGTAAAAATCAAAACCACCTCGCAGCAGCCGGTCTGGTACTCGGACCATTAAATTAGTGGCAGATTATAAAGAAATGGGGCATTCCGAAACTGACCAGACATGGACTGTGATTGAATGGACTGGTGAACGAAACTCCTGTGATCAAAGTACAAGCGTCCTTCCTTTTAAGGAAGAACAAGGATTGGCAAAGTCAATAGGTCTCTCCCCTAGGCTCTATTGGTTTTAGAAATGCCTTTTGGTGATTCTGTGCAGTGTAGGGAGCAAAAGCAAACTGCTTTTTCCTGATGCTGCACAGCGTGGGTTAAAAAAAAATATTTTTAAAAGGCTGGATGACGCAACCGCTACTGGCGGTCATGTCATTCTGCTGGCAAATGCATGTGTTACAATGCATGCACATGCCAGCAGAATTATGCGGCTGCCATTTTCTTAGTTTCTTATTTACTGATCAAAAATGGTAGACATCACTTAGATCAGTAAATCTAAAGAAAATGTGAAAGAGCACAAATAAACACGTTTTGGCAAAGCAAATAGGTCACACCTTTGGGACCAGTTCACTTTGTCAATAGTTTTTAGCCATGCTGCACAGCATCCCAATGCAATATTGCATGGCTAAAGATGAAAAATAATATATATATATATATATATATATATATATATATATATATATATATATATATATATATATATATATATATATATATATATATATATATATATATATATATACACATATATATACTTTTGGGATCTATGACAGAATTTCGACAGACAGAATTTCGACCTACACAAATATCGGCGTAATTATATCGATAGCAAAAATATTGACGCCCTATGTACAACATGGTAAGTACCAAAATATCGAAAAAATAATATCGATGTTAAAAATATCGTTGTCAAATATATCGATTTTTTGGGGATTTAAAATAACATAAAAAATACTGTAAATAATACTTATTAATTACTTAAACATATTTAAATATATGTAATAATGATAAAAAAAATAATAATACATATTTAATAAAAAAAAATGAAAAATCATATATAATATATACTTACTTAACAATAATTACTATTCCCACTCCAGTGGGTGCAACAGTAGGGAAAACTGACCCTGAACCCTAAAAATACCCCTTTACCCAAAAACCTAAAACTGACCCTGAACCCTAAAAATACCCCTTTACCCAAAAACTGAAAACTGACCCTGAACCCAAAAAATACCCCTTTACCCAAGAACTGAAAACTGACCCTGAACGCAAAAAATACCCCTTTACCCAAAAACTGAAAACTGACCCTGAACCCTAAAAATACCCCTTTACCCAAAAACTGAAAACTGACCCTGAACCCTAAAAATACCCCTTTACCCAAAAACTGAAAACTGACCCTGAACCCTAAAAATACCCCTTTACCCATAAACTGAAAACTGACCCTGAACCCTAAAAATACCCCTTTACCCAAAAAATAAAAACTGACCCTGAACCCTAAAAATACCCCTTTACCCAAAAACTGAAAACTGACCCTGAACCCAAAAAATACCCCTTTACCCAAAAACTGAAAACTGACCCTGAACCCTAAAAATACCCCTTTACCCAAAAACTGAAAACTGACCCTGAATCCTAAAAATACCCCTTTACCCCAAAAACCAAAACTGACCCAGAACCCTAAAAATACCCCTTTACCCAAAATACCAAAACTGACCCTGAAACCTAAAAATACACCTTTACCCAAAATTAATTAATATTACAATTAAATTACTTCCCACCCTATTCCCCTATAAACCCACAACCCGCTCCAGTAGTAAAACATATAATTTAGTTAAAAATATACATAAATTATAAATTAATTATTCAATTAATCAATTAAAATAATTCATTGCCAATTAATATTTAATAGCAAAATAAATTAATCATTAAAAAATATTTAATTACAAATAAATTACTTCCCACCCTATTCCCCTATAAACCCACAACCCGCTCCAGTAGTAAAACATATAATTTACTTGAAAATATACATAAATTATCAATAAATTAATCAATTAATCAATTAAAAGAATTCATTGCCAATTAATATTTAATTGCAAAAAAAATTAATCATTAAAAAATAATTATTTAATTACAAATAAATTACTTCCCACCCTATTCCCCTATAAACCCACAACCCGCTCCAGTAGTAAAACATATAATTTACTTAAAATATACATAAATTATCAATTAATTAATCAATTAATCAATTAAAATAATTCATTGCCAATTAATATGTAATTGCAAAATAAATTAATCATTAAAAAATAATTATTTAATTACAAATAAATTACTTCCCACCCTATTCCTCTAAAAACCCACAACCCGCTCTGGTAGTAAAACATATTATTTACTTTTATATATTTTTTATTTATAAAAACATATTAAACACATATTATAACAATTAATTTAAATACTTAACTAAAATTTCTAACACATATTAGTAAATCGAAATTACTTACATCGATATATATGCTATCGATATAAGTAATTTCGATATTACTTACCTTAGGGTCGATATTCTGGCCATCGATATTCTGGACATCGATATTCTGTCCCATCGATATTAGCAACTCGATATAAGTGTAAGTCGAAATTAAAAATTCGATATTTTGACTGTGTACCATACTTTTGACACGGACAAAAAAGAAAAGAATGCAGCCACGTCATTTTGTAGGCACTTGCACCCACCACTACATTATATATGTATATAATTTAGTGGTGGGTTGGAATTTATAATGGGATTATTATTGTTGTTGTTGTTTATTGTTTAACTTATATCAAGCAAGCTTTAGAGCTATGTTTGGGATAATTTATAAGGATGAACCCACTAAAAAGATTGGTATGTCTTGTTTTATCTCATATTAGGTGAGATTAAAAGTCGTGTTAAGGAGAAAAAATCTTTACTTGTCCTGATGAAGGTGATCCTATTGAGAATGTACCACTGAAACGCGTTGACGCCCCACTTTGTTGTTAAATTTGGACAATTCAGCAGTCAAACAGTGACAGGTAATCAAGACCCGTGCCCTCTGCTGTTTATTATGGATCCAAATTAACGTGCATATGACAGAGTTTAATGTCTATGTTCATTCTCCTTTAGGAACATTGTAGTCATTGAGAATTGTGTCTTTTGATGTATGTGTTTTTAAAACGTGTATTTAAAACTTTTGCAATGATATAACGTGTATGATTAGACAGGTTTTTATCGATTAAAAAACATATATTTTGTATAAATCTGGTTTTTATAAGTGCTTTAATACGTTCAGAGTGAAATTTGAGACGTGTTGGTTGGTTGAGTGTCTTGGAGGCATGAATGGTATGTAATAGGTCCTGGCCAAAGGGAAACCTTTTTTAAATTTATGGTTATTGGGAGCCCCATCCCTATGGTACATAGAACCCCCTCTCCTTGATTTCCAGGTCAGTAGCTAAAAAGACAAGCATTGGCAAACTCGGCAAGTCAAGCGGGAGACTGCCAAAATATTAAGTATGGCGCCCGTGTTGCTAATAGTGACAGTTTAGCGCGGCGCCCAGGGCAATGATGACAGCACTGAGATGAAAGTAGACGAGCTGCCAACCAATAAAGAAGGGGAGAGGGTGGCCGCACGCAAGCAGTGTGCGCGTCCCTACTCGCTTCCGAGGTAATACTCCAGGGGAGTGAACTCACGAAAAAAGGTGGGATAAACAGCCACCATTAGCCATTTGCAGGCTACGTTTTTAAAGGACAACCAGACAAGCCAATCCAGAGCATGGGAGGAGTCAGGCCCTACAAAGTAAAGATAACAGATTGCCTACAGCGCAAGCGCTGTTTAGGCTCGACCTAAACAAGGCTGCAGAAGTGTGGGGGAAGCAGCACAGGGGATGGGAGAGGGCTGAAGCAGTACAGGGACACGGTCAGGAGCAGAAGCAACATGGGTGGGTGGGAGGTGGGTGAATGTAACATGGGGGCATGGGTGGGGGAAGCAACACTCAGAGTGCAGATGTGGTGGGGCAAATGAAAGAAAGAGCAAACAAGAGTGGGGCGAGCAACTGGCAAATTCGGAGCCAAAGCTGGTGGGGAGAAGCACACAGGCAAGACAGTAATGGAGGGAAAGGGGGAGAAGCACATGGGGTGAGAGAGGAACACCAGAGAGCTGTGGGGGGTGTGGAGAGAAGTACACAAGAAAGACAGTTAGAAAACACATTCACGTGGAGTGCTTAAAGAAAAAGGTAGTGCTTATGCGAGTAGTGGAAGAACACAAGTAATGCGTCCATGCTCCAGGGGAGGGACAACCACAACAAGAGGAAGGAAAGCCCACATAAGCTAACGAGGAAGAAGCAAGAAAAAAAGAGTGATAATGAAGCCATACAATGGAAAGCGAGGGGAGGGCTCAAAACCTACTGTAAGCTAACAATACATCCTGCAATAGAGAGTGTATGAGCTGTCCAGGAAATGAGACCTAAAAAAGGACCACCGGGGTGGGGGGCAAAGCAGATGAGGGTGGTCGGGGAGCAGTTGGGGGAGGAGGGGAAAGGACGCACACAAAGGAGAGAGCAACACAGAGGTGGGGGAGCAGTACAAGGTGGAGTGAAGTACGCTGAAGGAAGGGGGTGTAACGCACAAGAGCGTGAGCAGCACATGAGGGAGACAGCAACACGGGGAGCAGGAGAAGGAACACACGAGTGAGAGAATAAAATAGAGAGGGGGAGAAGTAAACAAGAGAAAACATGGAGTGCTGGGGGTTGGATATTTGCGGGAAAACACATGAGAGAGAGAGCTGAGAAACACATGCACTCTCATGAGTGCTAATCAAAAACAAGAAAAGTAGTTCCCTAAAAGTGAGCTGTGGAAGGAAACAAGTCAGTCAAACCGAGGGGATGGTATACATGTTGTGCTCCGGGTGATGGTCTAAAAGACCACTGTATGTTCTTGGTAAGCCCACAATAGGGTTTGCGCTGTCTGCTAGGCGAGACCTAAACTCGGGTCCAGCAGCTATTGACCCACCAATGGGTTAAATGACAAAATCGAATGTGTCAGAGTATGACGTCTTCACACCAATTAAACCACCTAGTGTCCCCACAAGCACTGTTACTTTCAAAATGTATCTAGCATCCTCGCTAAGTATCGACCTTTCTGTCTACGTTATCCAGTGAATATAATAATCCAGTGTGACAACCTAAATGTATCTGACATACAAGGAACATTAACCTCTTTTCAGCCTCTTTTATGATTAAAATGAGCCTCCCAGATTCCTGGTTTGTATTGTTGTAAAGGTAGATTTACGTCAACTATACACGTACGGTAAACTGTGATGTCCTGGGGCTACAACACAGTCAACTCAATGTGCAGTCATGTGAACATTCATGTGACATGTATCGCAATCACACAAGCGAGCTCCATGCACTGCCAAGCCAAGATCTCTGGTGGATAACATAAGACTCACAGCAACCTCCTCAGATGCAAGACAAGAACATGTACAAAAGTCAAGAGATGACACACAACCAGCATTCTCATGTTGAGCTCCTAGCCCGGGGAACTCCCTCTGCCCCCAGATCCATCAAGCTTGCTCACTCCAGATCTTCTAAAAGTAAGAGGAGCTCTTCCACTCCAAGTAGCGCCGCCTCCAAGTGGATCACTCGCAGTGAGGGACCTCAGCTGGTACTCTGCCATATCCGGCCTGTACTGCCTCTCCTTCCACTTTCTGTACACCACTCCCTTCCTTTATAGCTGGGTTTGTGCTGTTTAGGTCAATTTCCATGAATACATACACACAAGGCTCTACACAACCAAGGACAAACCTACATTAACTACCGCCTGAACTTCCACCAACCATTGAGAAGAGTACTTGCCGCCTCCCTCTCTCTCGATTGCCCATACTGTAGGCATCTACCGAAGCAGAAGTGGGGGACGCTCCTTCTTCACCATTGCAGAAAAGACCTGGAACCTCCTCCCCACGCACCTCTGGACCATCACCTCACTTCCGGAATTCCCAATGGCCCTCAAGATCTGGCTATTCAAATAAGCATCCGGGGCCTGCAAAGGCCTGGATACTCTACCGGGTGATTAGCCGCGCTTTATATTGACATATCTATATATACACACAGAGGACAGCCGACATGTGTGTCTTTTCGAAACAGGCTCTGAGCAATTACAACCAGGTCCCATTTTGAGACTTCGACAAAGAAGAGAAAATACCCAAATCTGATTTTAAGTTCGATGGTAATGCAGGTAAAGTTTAGATATCGCATCTGCTGCTTGCAATCAGGGAGCGCGTAATCTGCGAGGAGACACCGCGCCATTAGCTGTCCATCGATTGACCACAGCAGTACAGCAGAAGTCTTTTGCCACCTACCAGCGACTTATAATGGCGTTAACAGATTAACTGCGATGGGACAAACCTAATTGACACATTTCCTCATCAGCATTAAAAAAAATTAGCATTGTAACTGGCACTAAATGGGGTTGTCAATTTGGAAAAAGCATTAGGTATTTGTCAATATACCGATTGTGTCTCAAAACAGCTGATGAGACGGGGGAGTTTTATGGCCCCGGGGTGCCTTCCTGTCATGTTTGGGAGATGGTTTATTTTCTTTCTTCGGAGATTGAAACACTGGAGAAAAGGCACTTCTATGTTTACTTTCAGAGAGTTATTTCGACCCCCTTGCATGAATCTAAGAGCTGACACCGTCCTTCTGAAGGCACCGAGTTTGCACAGGCCTCCCACAGTGGGGGGCTTCCCCTCTGCCCTTCCCTGATCTGTGGGGTAGTCTTAGGCGGCATGCTTGAGGGAGAGCGGGCAGTGGACTGCCCACTTCCACTAGACCAAGGCCTGGTAGAGTCGGTTCTACTTGACATTTCATACATGACAAGGCATGAAATCGCCTGCCTAATGCCGAGTGGAGTCACAGTACCCAAGCTCGAGAAAGAATAACACAGAACGCAAAGCGGAAGGCCTTAGAGTCAAGCAAGGATTACTTGACGGATACTGGGTGATACCCAGAGTGTACCATATCTAAGAGGAACTTACTGATCGACCTCCGCCCAATTACATTACAGAATGCGTGGTGCACACAGCAGGAAGAGCCAATCAAAGTAATTAATTACTTATGACATCACGAACCCTGATAAAAGCTAACTGGCCTCCCAGAACTAACCACACTGCTGTGGCTAACACATCCCGAAAAGCATGGACAAGCACAGGAAGAACCCCCTGCCTCCCATCATACATGACATCAATCAAGGGACAGGCACAGGAAGAACCCCCTGCCTCCCTTCACACATGACATCAATCATGGGACAGACACAGGATGAACCCCCTGCCTCCCATCACAGATGACATCAATCATGGGACAGGCACAGGAAGAAACCCTTGCCTCCCATCACACATGACATCAATCACGGGACAGGCACAGGAAGAACCGCCTGCCTCCCATCACACATGGCATCAATCACGGGACAGGCACAGGAAGAACCCCCTGCTTCCCATCACACATGACATCAATCACGGGACAGGCACAGGCACAGGAAGAACCCCCTGCTTCCCATCACACATGACATCAATCACGGGACAGGCACAGGAAGAACCCCCTGTCTCCCATCATACATGGCATCAATCACGGGACAGGCACAGGAAGAACCCCCTGCCTCCATGACATCAATCACGGGAGAGGCACAGGAAGAACCCCCTGCCTCCCATCACACATGACGTGAATCACGGGACAGACACAGGAAGAACCCCCTGCCTCCCATCACAAATGGCATCAATCATGGGACAGGCACAGGATGAACCCCTTGCCTCCATGACATCAATCATGGGACAGGCACAGGAAGAACCCCCTGCCTCCCATCACACATGACATCAATCACGGGACAGGCACGGGAAGAACCCCCTGCCTCCCATCACACATGGCATCAATCACGGGACAGGCACAGGAAGAACTCCCTGCCTCCCATCACACATGGCAACAATCACGGGACAGGCACGGGAAGAACCCCCTGCCTCCCATCACACATGACATCAATCACGGGACAGGCAAGGGCAGAACCCCCTGCCTCCCATCACACATGACATCAATCACGGGACAGACACAGGAAGAACCCCCTGCCTCCCTTCACACATGACATCAATCATGGGACAGACACAGGATGAACCCCCTGCCTACCATCACAGATGACATCAATCATGGGACAGGCACAGGAAGAAACCCTTGCCTCCCATCACACATGACATCAATCACGGGACAGGCACAGGAAGAACACCCTGCCTCCCATCACACATGACATCAATCACGGGACAGGCACAGGAAGAACCCCCTGCCTCCCATCACACATGACATCAATCACGGGACAGACACAGGAAGAACCCCCTGCCTCCCATCACACATGACACCAATCACGGGACAGGCACAGGAAGAACCCCCTGCCTCCCATCACACATGACATCAATCACGGGACAGACACAGGAAGAACCCCCTGCCTCCCATCATACATGACATCAATCACGGGACAGGCACAGGAAGAAATGCGTTACTTACCTGTAACTGCAGTTATCCAGTATTAGTGTCTTTCATAGATTCACATGCCTGAATCATTCCCCGTCGTCGAGACGGGAGCCTACGGTACATAAAAAAGTAATGTCCTAAGACATACATGAAGAGATTAGGTCTAAGGGACTCACCTTAGTGACCTATCGAGGTCCTTATGCAGGAAGGACCAAATAGAGTAGGCTCCAGGGTCCCACCTTGGTAGCCTATCTGTGTCCTTTTGTAAAAAAGGACCGAAGTAAAAGGAACAACCAATCAGCTACTACCTCCCTCTAGAACCTTCCTGTGAGGAGCCTCAGTCTCTCAGATTTTCGTACGCACCAAGTTGGTTAGGTGTAAACCTGTTAGAGAGAGGTGAGTCCTACCAGGGGAGGCAGGAGGGTGCATGTGAATCTATGAAAGACACTAATACTGGATAACTGCAGTTGGAGAACCTGTCCTTGAGACATCGTGAGTAGGGTCGGGTGACTGTGTAGGCGAAGAGGCGGATGGATAGATAGACGATGAAGTTCCGTGTACCAGTGCTGCCTCGGCCAGGATGGGGCGATGAGGATCAGGGTGCAGGGCTCCGATTTCATCTTCCTGATTACTCTGGGTATCAGTGGGAATGGCTGAAAGGCGTAAGCAAACACGTTCTGCCAAGCTATGGAAAATGCATTCCCTAGTGTTCCTGGTTGGGGAAGCCTGCTTGCGAAGCTTGGGCATTTGGCGTTCTCCCTGGTGGCAAAGAGGTCTATCTGTGGTGTCCCCCACTTCGCGAAGATGTAGTCCATCGCTCCCGCATCCAACTCCCATTCGTGGGATAGAGACTGTTCTCTGCTCAGGGCGTCCGCTAGGACGTTGTCTTTGCCCGGAACGTATTCGGCTTTGAGTGTTATGCCATGTTGGAGGAGCCAGTTCCAGACTCTCTGAGATTCTCGAGAGAGGGAGAGAGAGCGCGTCCCTCCCTGTTTGTTCAGGTAGTGCATCGTCGTGGTGTTGTCCGTCCTGACGAGCACTGGGGAGTTTCGGATGCGCGGGAGGAACGATTGGAGCGCCAGAAAAACTGCCCTTAGCTCCAGAATGTTGATGTGGAGTTTGGATTCCTGTGGCGTCCATTTTCCGTTGGTCTGTAGTTCTTGCAGGACTGCACCCCAGCCTTCCAAGGATGCGTCCGTGGTGATTATATGTGGTTGCGCCGGAAGCAGGAACGGCAGTCCTTGCGACAGGTGTTTGGTTGACCTCCACCATTGTAGATTGTTGATCATAGGTTGGGTGACTCGTATGCGGTCCTCGAAGGATCCCGCAGCTTGCATCCACTGTTTTGTCAGTTCTTCCTGAAGGGGACGCATTTTTAGGCGGCAGTGCGGGATGAGCAGAATGCATGACGACATCATGCCGAGGAGCGATTTGAAGATACGGACGGTCAGAGTCTTTTTGGATGCTACTGACTTGGCCAAGGAGATAAGTTTCGATTTTCTCTCCTGTGATGGGAAGGCTTTTGTTCATTCCGTGTCTAGGGTCGCTCCAAGGAAAGTGATAACTTTGGTTGGTATTAGTGATTACTTTTCTTTGTTGAGGGTCAAGCCTAGTCGGCGGAAAAGATGCAGACAGGCGCTGGAAGATGCGGCTGCGGCTTCTTTTGACGGAGCCTTTACCAGCCAGTCGTCCAGGTATGGGAAGACCTGGTGTCCCTGCTGGCGAAGAAAGGCTGCGACAGGAGAAAGGCATTTCGTAAAGATCCGTGGGGCAGATTTGAGGCCGAAGGGGAGGACACGGAATTGGTAGTGTACACCTGCGACTGCAAATCTGAGGTACTTCCTGTGTCCCTTTAGGATAGGGATGTGGTAATAGGCGTCCTGTAGGTCTAGTGATGTCATGTAGTCGCCTTTTTCCAGAAGTCCCAGGATCTCTTGTAGCGTGACCATACGGAACGACTGTTTCTTTAAGAACACATTGAGAGCTCTCAAGTCGAGGATCGGTCGCCATTGCTTTCCCTTTTTGTGAATTAGGAAGAAGTGGGAATAGAATCCCTCCCCCTTTTGGGCGTGTGGAACTTTTTCTATTGCGCCCTTCTGAAGCATGGAAGCTAGTTCTTGGAGAAGCAGCCGTAGGTGTCTGTGAGGGCGCTTGACAGGTGGTGTCTGTGGAGGATTTGAGAGGAATTCCAGCGAGTGGCCGAATTGAAGAAGTTGTAGAACCCACCGGTCCGTTGTTATTTGTCGCCAATTTTGTAGGTAAAAAGAAAGTTTTCCTCCAAGTCGTAAAAAATGTGATGGTGGAGGGGCTGGCCAATTGATAGAGTCATTGGCGATTGCCTGCGGGTCTCTTCTGTCCTTTTCCTCTGTAGGACGATTTGTTGAAGGAGGTCTGACGTCCCGACTGGTTTTGGCGCTGTTGAAACTGCGTCTTGCCCTGTGAGTACGAGTAGGAGGACTTGTTTTGATAAGAACCCCTATAGGAGGATTGTCCTCTTCCTCTGTTGGTACGAAAGGACTGATTGCGAGATTGTAGAGTACCTAGGGCTCTGGCTATGTCGGTGTCCTTCTTGATTGTGGTGAGGGCTTCGTCTATCTTCTCGCCGAAAAGATGATCGCCGTCATAAGGCATATCGAGTATTTTGGTTTGGATCTCCTGTCTGAAAGAGGTGGCCTTAAGCCAGCCTTGGCGTCTTAGGACAGCGGCGCCTGCCAACTGTCTGAAGCCAGTCATGGCCACGTCAATGGCACAGTCGATCAGTTCGGAAGCCGAAGTTTGGCCCTCGAGGAGGAGCGAGTGTGCCTCCGCTTTCAGATCTTCTGGAAGGTCAGCAAGGTAGGGCGCGATGTCCGCCCAGAGTTGACGGTTGTAACGTCCGAGAAGGGCAATGGAGTTGTCGATCTTCACCGTCCTCGCAGACGTAGTGGAAAAGCGCATTCCGACGGCATCCAGCTTCCTGCCTTCTTTATCGGGTGGAGTTGATAAAGGGGATGCAGGGTTGCGCGAATTCTTCTGCGCCGCCTGGGTGACCACGGAGTCCGCCTTGGGGTGACCCGTGAGGCATGCTGGAGCCGACGATGTAGCTTTATATTTTTTGTCCAGTCTGGGTACTACTACCTGCAGGGAAGCTGGAGACTGCATGAGTTGTTTGCCCTGTTTTAGTAGGTAATCAATGATCGGGATCGATCTTGTTGTTTTCTTCGTTGGTTCCTTGAAATCATAGAGGAAACAGTCAGTTTCCTGTGTTTCCATGGACATATGGAACCTTTTGGCTGCCCTTTCCATGAGGTTATGAAAACCTCCAATGTCTGCGGGCGGAGACTCCGAGGATTGTGGCTCCGGAGAGGCTGGAGAGTGAGTGACGTAGTCTTGGTCAGCGTCAGCGTCCACGTCTGTATCATCGTCTCGGACTTCCCCTTCTTCATGTTCCCTTCCCTCATCATCGGACGAGATGGGGTCTTGTGCTGGGTCCTGTGTCCTAGGAAGAACCAGTGGAGGGGGCTTATGCCGTGGCACGGGCGCAGGAACGGACACAGTTGGCTGCGGGGTTGGCGGAACAACAGGAGTGGCCTTTTGTGGAAACCGCTCTTTGTAGTCCTGAATGAGGAAACGCAAGTCTGAAACTAAGGAGGCTGGCAGGCACACCATTGGAGTCACTTGAGTGTGAACCTGGGTATTTACAACTGGAGTCACAGGTTCTTCAACCTCCTGCTCCTCGTCAGTACTTTGGCACTTGACAATCAGGTCTGAAGGGCTAGTGGCCTGGGTAAACATTTCCTCCTCCATGTCTTGGTCCTGTAAGAAGCAGGATGGCGTTAGCTGCTGGACCTTACTAGGTGATGTCATTTCCGGTGTAATCGGTTTTTTGGTAATTCTGATGGTAACATGGGATGTTTGGGCGTCCATAGCATGTGATAGGAGCTCAGACTCCTTCCAGGCACCAGTCGCCGTCGACGCCTGTGACGATGGCTTCATCAAGGAGCTCTCCGTCATTGGTTGAACTTTAGTCTTCGTCGACGGTATGTCCGTCGACGACGCTCTCGTCGACGGCGATTTTGCCTTTGATAACTTTTCTGCCGTCGACTGCTTCGTCGTCGGCACCGTCGTCGACGGAGTGCTCTTCGTCGACGGTGGGGGCTTCGTCGACGGTGTGGCTTTCGTCGACGGTGTTGGCGTCGACGTCTTCGTCGGCGGTCGTGTCGTCGACGGCGTGCTCCTAGTCGTCGACGGAGCGGAGGATGAAAGCGGTCTACCCGTCGACGATGAGGGTGTTATTCTCATCGACGAGGAAGACACCGACGATGCCGTCGTCGTCGACACTGTCGTCGTCGACGTAGAGACGGTTTTCAGCGATGAGGTGGTCGTCGATGTCGCCGTCGTCGTAGTACGCAGTGGCTGCTTCCTGGGGACAGGAAGGTCCTTGCTAGACACGGTAGGCTTGCCCTCTGAAGACCTTTTGGACTTCTTAGGAGGGGTGTCTGAGGGGCCAGGCGAGGAAGCCCTAGGCCTCTTCAAGGAAAACTGTGAGGCGCCAGACATGCTCTCACCTTCAGAAACCAAGTCGCCTTCTGATTTGTCCTTAAGCCTGTTCAGCCATATTAGAAGTCTCCCTTCCCAGTCTTTCTGGGTCTTGTGGGAGAATTTACGGCAAATCCTGCAGTCTATGGACTGGTGGTGAGGATAGAGACAGTATAGGCAGGTCTCATGTTCGTCGTCCACGTGAAGCCTCAACTTGCCACAGGAGGCACAGGGTCGAAAAAGTCCTCTCTTTTTGCTATCAGCCATAGCAAAGAAAGTCGAAAAACTGTCGTGTTTAGATGAAAATCCAAGATTCCTGAGGAGAACTCAGGTGGAGACTCCCTAGCACAACGTGCGGTAGAAAATCTGAGAGACTGAGGCTCCTCACAGGAAGGTTCTAGAGGGAGGTAGTAGCTGATTGGTTGTTCCTTTTACTTTGGTCCTTTTTTACAAAAGGACACAGATAGGCTACCAAGGTGGGACCCTGGAGCCTACTCTATTTGGTCCTTCCTGCATAAGGACCTAGATAGGTCACTAAGGTGAGTCCCTTAGACCTAATCTCTTCATGTATGTCTTAGGACATTACTTTTTTATGTACCGGAGGCTCTCGTCTCGACGACGGGGAATGATTCAGGCATGTGAATCTATCGAGAAGACCGTCAACAAGCAGATGGCCGCCTTCCTCGAGACGAACGGATCCCTCGACCCCTCACAGTCCGGCTTCCGAGCCAATAACAGCACCGAGACCGCCCTCATCGCCGCCACCGATGACATCCGAGCCCTGATGGACAATGGAGAAACAGCGGCCCTCATCCTCCTAGACCTCTCCGCGGCATTCGACACGGTCTGCCACCGCACCCTAGTACAGCGCCTCAGCAACATCGGAATCCAGGACTAGGCGCTGGATTGGATCATCTCCTTCCTCGACGGAAGAACACAGAGAGTCCGCCTACCACAGTACAAATCAGAGGCCTCCGAAGTCATCTGCGGCGTCCCTCAAGGATCATCTCTGAGCCCCACCCTCTTCAACGTCTACATGAGCCCCCTCGCGGCCATCGTACGCAAACACAACCTCAGCATAATCTCCTACGCCGACGACACCCAGCTGATCCTCTCCCTGACCAACGACCCCGCCTCCGCCAGAGCCAACCTGCACGAAGGGATGAAAGAGGTAGCCGAGTGGATGACGACCAGCCGCCTGAAACTGAACTCGGACAAGACGGAGGTCCTCATCCTGGGCTCCTCACCCTCCGCCTGGGACGACTCCTGGTGGCCTCCGGCCCTGGGCACCGCACCCAAACCGACAGACCATGCACGCAACCTGGGCTTCATCCTGGACTCCTCCCTCTCCATGACCAGGCAAGTCAACAATGTCTCCTCGGCGTGCTTCAACATCCTACGCATGCTACGGAAGATCTTCTGGTGGATCCCCACCGAGACCAGGAAGACCGTCACCCAGGCCCTCGTCACCAGCCGACTGGACTACGGCAACGCCCTCTACGCCGGTACCACCGCCAAGCTCCAGAAGAGACTCCAGCGGATCCAGAACGCCTCAGCCAGACTCATCCTCGACATCCCACGAACCAGCCACATCACCAGACATCTGAGAGACCTTCAATGGCTCCCCGTCAACAAAAGAATCACCTTCCGCCTCCTCACCCACGCACACAAAGCCCTACACGACCAAGGCCCGAGCTACCTCAACAGCCGGATCAACTTCTACGCTCCCAAAAGCCACCTCCGATCAGCCAACCACGCCCTCGCCGCCGTCCCCCGCATCCGAAGAGCGACTACAGGAGGAAGGTCCTTCTCCTACCTGGCCGCCAAGACCTGGAACTCCCTCCCTCCCGACCTGCGCCTGACCCAAGACCACCTCTCCTTCAGGAAGAAGCTGAAGACCTGGCTGTTCGAGCAGTAGCGGCACCCCCCCCCCAGCGCCTTGAGACCCTACGGGTATGTAGCGCGCTCTATAAGTGTCACTGATTGATTGATTGATTGAAAGACACCCAAATACTGGATAAGAACCCCCTGCCTCCCATCACACATGGCATCAATCACGGGACAGGCACAGGAAGAACCCCCTGCCTCCCTTCACACATGGCATCAATCACGGGACAGGCACAGGAAGAACCCCCTGCCTCCCATCACACATGACATCAATCACGGGACAGGCACAGGAAGAACCCCCTGCCTCCCATCACATATGACATCAATCACGGGACAGGCACAGGAAGAACCCCCTGCCTCCCTTCACACATGACATCAATCACGGGACAGGCACAGGAAGAACCCCCTGCCTCCCATCACACATGGCATCAATCACGGGACAGGCACAGGAAGAACCCCCTGCCTCCATGACATCAATCACGGGAGAGGCACAGGAAGAACCCCCTGCCTCCCTTCACACATGACATCAATCACGGGACAGACACAGGTAGAACCCCCTGCCTCCCATCACACATGGCATCAATCACGGGACAGGCACAGGAAGAACCCCCTGCCTCCCATCACACATGACATCAATCACAGGACAGGCACAGGAAGAACCCCCTGCCTCCCATCACACATGACACCAATCACGGGACAGGCACGGGAAGAACCCCCTGCCTCCCATCACACATGAAACTAATCACGGGACAGGCACGGGAAGAACCCCCTGCCTCCCATCACACATGACATCAATCACGGGACAGACACAGGAAGAACCCCCTGCCTCCCATCACAGATGACATCAATCATGGGACAGGCACAGGAAGAACCCCCTGCCTCCCATCACACATGACATCAACATCAATCACGGGACAGGCACAGGAAGAACCCCCTGCCTCCCATCACACATGACATCAATCACGGGACAGACACAGGAAGAACCCCCTGCCTCCCATCACACATGGCACGAATCACGGGACAGGCACGGGAAGAACCCCCTGCCTCCCATCACACATGGCACCAATCACGGGACAGGCACGGGAAGAACCCCCTGCCTCCCATCACACATGACATCAATCACGGGACAGGCAGAGAAAGAACCCCCTGCTCCCATCACACATGGCATCAATCACGGGACAGGCACAGGAAGAACCCCCTGCCTCCCATCACACATGACATCAACATCAATCACGGGACAGGCACAGGAAGAACCCCCTGCCTCCCATCACACATGACATCAATCACGGGACAGGCACGGGAAGAACCCCCTGCCTCCCATCACACATGACATCAATCACGGGACAGGCACAGGAAGAACCCCTTGCCTCCCATCACACATGACATCAATCACGGGACAGGCACAGGAAGAACCCCTTGCCTCCCATCACACATGACATCAATCACGGGACAGACACAGGAAGAACCCCCTGCCTCCCATCACACATGGCATCAATCACGGGACAGGCACGGGAAGAACCCCCTGCCTCCCATCACACATGACATCAATCACGGGACAGGCACGGGAAGAACCCCCTGCCTCCCATCACACATGACATCAATCACGGGACAGGCAGAGGAAGAACCCCCTGCCTCCCATCACACATGACACCAATCACGGGACAGGCACGGGAAGAACCCCCTGCCTCCCATCACACATGACATCAACATCAATCACGGGACAGACACAGGAAGAACCCCCTGCCTCCCATCACACATGACATCAATCACGGGACAGACACAGGAAGAACCCCCTGCCTCCCTTCACACATGACATCAATCATGGGACAGACACAGGATGAACCCCCTGCCTCCCATCACAGATGACATCAATCATGGGACAGGCACAGGAAGAAACCCTTGCCTTCCATCACACATGGCATCAATCACGGGACAGACACAGGATGAACCCCCTGCCTCCCATCACAGATGACATCAATCATGGGACAGGCACAGGAAGAAACCCTTGCCTTCCATCACACATGGCATCAATCACGGGACAGGCACGGGAAGAACCCCCTGCCTCCCATCACACATGACATCAATCACCAGAACACAAGAGGGCTGGCTTTCAAGAACCACCTGTGCTTCATGTCCAAGCACCTTATCAAAGGCATAAAACAGACACGGGAGACACCGGGAGAGCCAGTAAAAGGCTTTCACTACCGAACACTTCAGGTCCATGATACAAGATGGCTGACCTGCCAGAATCCTCTTGAATTTGGTGTCCAATCATATATATACAAGATGTGTGCGACCAGCGCGAGTGATAAGACAATCAATATTCTTTCTTTACTAACAACGTATTGACAATAATGGAGGACAAGTTACTTCCCAGGACCATCCTTGCCCCAAGTCCAATCACGTGACAAGAGACAAGCAGCATACGGGGGAGGGGCGAACACATAGGTCAAACGAGGAACACTCAGAAGCATACAACACAACCACCTTTCATTGGTTGTTTACCGGGGTTTGTAGGCTCAGAAGATACATCAAGCATGCTAACATAGGTACATACCTTATGACATGTGCAGTGAGTAGTATGTATTCACCCACATATTTCACAGGTGTGTTTTTTTTTTGCTGCTGTGAAGAGTAAATATTAGCGTGGCCAGTGGGAGCTTTCAGCAAGTGCATTCGTTTACAGTAAGCATGCCCCATGAAGCTGTTTTTTAATTAATGACATGCACTGAAAGGTATGGCTCCATTAATTAAGGCATTTTGGACACAGAACGGTGGGGCGCACTTACTACACACTTCCAACAATTACGGTGACATTAACGAGGGGACACAATTAGCGTTGCCTCTGATGAGGCATTCTCCAGGGCTCCAGCTGCTGTCATTTTGATATTGATTAATAGTTCATTAGATGGATTCTCGGATTCAAACCTTTTGCCCTAGGAAGTGATGAAGAGAGTGAGGTGATGGCGGCACGTGCTGAGAGCAATATGTGTGCGTGCAGGTCCTGATGCCACATCTTCAGTGTGACACATTCTTCTAAACGCTTGGATAGCGACAGTAATGCGCTGAGTCGGATAGCGCAGAGACGCGCAGTGGGATTTTGGTTTCAGGCGTTACGCGGCCTTCCATCTAGGTACTGGTCATTAGAGCGTTTCTTGTTGGGCCGCCACCCTACGGTGTACGTTGATGGGTGACTGCCTGGTGTTCCATTACCCAGCCATGAAGGCCCCTGAAATATTGTAACATCTCATAACTTACTATTCAGAGCTGCGTAGAAATGATGTGGCTTTCACCCATCATTTTCGGCAAATTGTGGTCTAACATACACTGTCCAATATTATACCATTTTCTTTCTGGGAAGAACCAATCCACACCCACTTGATAGGGCGCATCTTGTGAGGTACATTGTGCAGCCTCCTTGACCATTTATGACAGGGCGCGCTCTCAGACCCATCCTCCTGGCCCAACGAACACCTCTACCTCCCGAACCCTCCAAATCAATGCACCACCCAGAGTGGCTAACCGGATGCCAAGTATGCATTTTACAAATCTATCTTTTTTCAATTGCCCCCGCACCCTCTTCAAAAACATTTTTTGTGTTTTTTTTTATACAATTTTAAAGATAATTTCGTTTTCTACAAGATGTCTGAATAAGAAAACGTGACTGGATGAATAAGATGTATACCTTCGACCACAATTAAAATAAAATCAAAATATAGTACAGCTTGTTCGAGATCAACGCTCATCTGTATTTAAACAACCTGATCTCATGGTTATTACAAAGATGTCATGTTTAATAAATGTTTCATGAGCTACCAGGGTTGGGAGACCACGTTAACATTTACACATGGTTTCTACTGCGGTTATTTACTTTGTGGTTTGGAGATGTTGTGACCTTTTGTTGTGATACAATGCTGTGAGCATCCGGAGCCAGTTCTAAGATGAATATATGTATTTGAGTGGATTACAAGTATAGGTATACCTGATCACTTGATATAATGCTGTTTCATGCCATGAACTTCCACGGACCCCTAAGCAGATCACTTGGACACATTCTAGAAATATGTGCTGAGACTGTGAAGGATACTATATTGTACTTTATCAATACAATGTTTCACGAATACTATATCAGCATGTAAATTCGCATGCCACAAAGGTAGGGTATTTTATTAAAATATATACATAAATAAAGGAATTTAAAATTGGCCTAAAGTTAGGAAACAGAAGATGGATTCAGTAGTTTCTTGCTGTGGTCCATGCAAAATATCAGAGAGCAACAATGCAAATGGCATAATTCACTAGTCAAACTAGTCAAATCCATTTTCGGACAAATATTTCGAAAACTACTGAAACACAGACGGCCATTTGGCTGTCGTGTCAATTAGCATTTGTGACGATTTCAGTACTGGGTTGCATTATGTTAACCCTTTCTTTTCATGCATTTCCTTTTCTTTTCATGCATTTCCTTCCACCTCCGCCATCAGCTATTGCCAAAAACTAGGGGTGGGCAGTATTTTCTGTTCCGCCTGTGAAACTGGTGGAATTTTGGCCACTCTGAGTTACTCTTCAATGCAGAGTTCTTGCAAATTCAGCAAGTCACCACGTGGTGGAATTTTTCTCCCGCGAGGCTATAGACTATGCAAACTGGTGAGTGCGAGCAAGATTTGGCGTCCTCTAGCGTGATTTTCTAACGCAGCCGTTCACAAGGAGTCGCGGGCAGAGGGCAGCGGCTTGAGTAGATTTGCTGCCACTCGAGAAGATTTTCTATTCGAGCGGCAGCAAAATCAACTTGAATGGTCGCGAGCTCTTGCAGAATGTATCATCATGAACATCACGTTCATGCTGATTTTTAGCACTGCTCGTGCTACTGGCGCTAAATTGCGGTGCGACCTGCATATTTTCGGCCCACTGGTGGAATTCCATGGAATCTCACACAGTTTTTCTCTAACTCCCTTGAATTCTGCAGAGTTAAACTCAGAGAGTTCCATCCACCCTTACCAAAAACTACGCTCATGCCTCTCTCATAATCTGTGCAAGGTATTCTGACAGAGAGTCACAACTTGCTGTGATGTAAAAAAAGGTGTGCGCTTGAGAGCGCCTTGAGGCATGATCGCACAAGATCAACTGTGAGTAGTCCGCCATCTCATTCGCGCCACTTGTAGTACTTATGATTTCTGTGTATGTTTTTAGCATTGGTGTCACCACTTTCGAGGTACTTCTCTGAAAGGGTGAAGTGCATTCAACTGGTCTTGGGTGGTGGTAGGTTTTACCAACAAGGTGCCCAGACTGGCAGCTTCAGGACATAGGTGCCTCTCTCCTCTGGAAACATGCAGAGAATGCGACTGTCGCACACAGTGCCAATGTGGTGCAGCATCACATTGAACTGTTTGTTGGTATGCCACACAGGAGCCAAGTGACTGGTATGAAGGCTTGTGTACTTGAAATCATTGTGTCTTCATTAGGACACCATACCTAGGAGCCCAACCTCTTCTCCTCTATAGCTGCTTTTTAATGCACTATGGTTCCAGGAGCTGTATCTCACAATATCGACCCCCAAAGTATCAACCTACAGTTATATTGGCAGGAGTATGGTAATTCTGCAGGCCTAGAATAAAAGTGGACGGCTCGGCCACAGGAGCAAAGCTGATGCGGTAATTGTGAAGTTCTAGAATAAAAGTGTACCGCTAAGACAAATGTGCAGGTCTATGGTATTTGTGCAGGCCTAGAATAATAGTGTACAGCTGAAACAAGAGCACAGGACTGTGGTCATTGTGCAGGTCTAGAAGAAAAGTGTATGGCTGAGGTAGCTGTGCAGGCCTAGAGATGAATTGCATGGCTGAAACAAGCAAGCTGTAGCGTGGTAATTGTGCAGGCTGAAACAAAAAGGACACGGCTGAGGCAAGCAAGCAGGACTTGTAATTGTAGAGGTCTAGAGAGAAAGCGTACGGTTGAGGCAAGCAAGCAGGACTTGTAATTGTACAGGTCTAGAAAGAAAGCGTACGGATGAGGCAAGCATTCAGTACTGTGGTAACTGTACAGGCCTAAAGAGAAAGCGCACCGCTGAGGCAAGCAAGCAGGACTTGAAATTGTAGAGGTCTAGAGAGAAAGCGCACGGCTGAGGCAAGCAAGCAGGACTTGAAATTGTAGAGGTCTAGAGAGAAAGCGCACAGCTGAGACAAGCATTCAGTACTGTGGTAATTGTACAGGTCTAGAGAGAAAGCGCACGGCTGAGACACGCATTCAGTACTGTGGTAATTGTACAGGTCTAGAGAGAAAGCGCACGGCTGAGACACGCATTCAGTACTGTGGTAATTGTACAGGTCTAGAGAGAAAGCGCACGGCTGAGACAAGCATTCAGTACTGTGCTAATTGTACAGAAAGCACACGGCTGAGACAAGCATTCAGTACTGTGGTAATTGTACCGGTCTAGAGACAAAGCGCACGGCTGAGACAAGCATTCAGTACTGTGGTAATTGTACAGGTCTAGAGAGAAAGCGCACGGCTGAGACAAGCATTCATTAGTGGAGTGGTGTGGCTCACTGGTTAGAGGTGGCAGACCCGTAAGCAGAGGACGGCCCGGGACCAGGGTTCGATTCCCGACGCGGCAGGGTCGTGGACCAGGGTCAGCGGGCTCGATAATTCTCGCCTCGGTGCCTACTCCAGTCAGGGACCACACTCGGCAACTCTGGGCATTAGCTTGCCTTATCTTCACAACGGCCCCCCCAAGCCGCCGAGGATGCTTGGTCGCACCTTAGAGATACCCATTAGGGATCATCTCTCAGGGTGAGCCAGGACGGGTTCCCCAGCGGTCGAAGCGCGGAGATACTCCTCCGGGAGTCGATTCCTAGCGCTATATAAACCTGCAATTAAATTAAATTAAATTAAATTAAATTCAGTACTGTGGTAATAGTACAGGTTTAGAGAGAAAGTGCTGCCTGAGATAAGCATTCAGTACTGTGGTAATAGTACAGGTCTAGAAAGAAAGCGCCCGGCTGAGACAAGCATTCAGTACTGTGGTAATTGTATAGGTCTAGAGAGAAAGCGCACAGCTGAGACAGACATTCAGTACTGTGGTACTGTGGTAATTGTACAGGTCTACAGAGAAGCATTCAGTACTGTGGTAATTGTACCGGTCTAGAGAGAAAGCACACAGCTGAGGCAAGCATTCAGTACTGTGGTAATTGTAAAGGTCTAGAGAGAAAGCGCACAGCTGAGACAAGCAATCAGTACTGTGGTAATTGTACAGGTCTAGAGAGAAAGCGCACGGCTGAAACGAGCATTCAGTACAGTGGTAATTGTACAGGTCTAGAGAGAAAGCATACGGCTGAGACAAGCATTCAGTACTGTGGAAATTGTACAGGTCTAGAGAGCAAGAGCACGGCTAAGACAAGCATTCAGTACTGTGGTAATTGTACAGGTCTAGAGAAAAACTGCTGGCTGAGACAAGCATTCAGTATTGTGGTAATTGTATAGGTCTAGAGAGAAAGCGGACAGCTGAGACAAGCATTTAGTATTGTGGTACTGTGGTAATTGTACAGGTCTAGAGAGAAGCATTCAGTACTGTGGTAATTGTACAGGTCTAGAGAGAAAGCGTACTGCTGAGACAAGCATTCAGTACTGTGGTAATTGTACAGGTATAGAGAGAAAGCGCACAGCTGAGACAAGCATTCAGTACTGTGGTAATTGTACAGGTCTAGAGAGAAAGCGTACGGCTGAGACAAGCATTCCGTACTGTGGTAATTGTACAGGTCTAGACAGAAAGCGCACAGCTGAGACAAGCATTCAGTACTGTGGTAATTGTACAGGTCTAGGGAGAAAGCGCACAGCTGAGACAAGCATGCAGCACTGTGGTAATTGTACTGGTCCAGAGAGAAAGCGTACGGCTGAGACAAGCATTCAGTACTGTGGTAATTGTACAGGTCTAGAGAGAAAGCATACGGCTGAGACAAGCATTTAGTACTGTGGTAATTGTACATGTCTAGAGAGAAAGCGCACTGCTGAGACAAGCATGCAGCACTGTGGTAATTGTACTGGTCTAGAGACAAAGCGCACGACTGAGACAAGCATTCAGTACTGTGGTAATTGTACAGGTCTAGAGAGAAAGCGCACTGCTGAGACAAGCATGCAGCACTGTGGTAATTGTACTGGTCTAGAGACAAAGCGCACGACTGAGACAAGCATTCAGTACTGTGGTAATTGTACAGGTCTAGAGAGAAAGCGTACGGCTGAGACAAGCATTTAGTACTGTGGTAATTGTACTGGTCTAGAGAGAAAGCGTACGGCTGAGACAAGCATTCCGTACTGTGGTAATTGTACCGGTCTAGAGAGAAAGCATGCGGCTGAGACAAGCATTCAGTATTGTGGTAATTGTACTGGTCTAAAGAGAAAGCGTACGGCTGAGACAAGCATTCAGTACTGTGGTAATTGTACAGGTCTAGAGAGAAAGCGCACAGCTGAGACAAGCATGCAGCACTGTGGTAATTGTACTGGTCTAGAGAGAAAGCGTACGGCTGAGACAAGCATTCAGTACTGTGGTAATTCTACAGGTCTAGAGAGAAAGCTTACGGCTGAGACAAGCATTTAGTACTGTGGTAATTGTACAGGTCTAGAGAGAAAGCGCACTGCTGAGACAAGCATGCAGCACTGTGGTAATTGTACTGGTATAGAGACAAAGCGCACGACTGAGACAAGCATTCAGTACTGTGGTAATTGTACAGGTCTAGAGAGAAAGGGCACTGCTGAGACAATCGAGCAGCACTGTGGTAATTGTACGGGTCTAGAGACAAAGCGCACGACTGAGACAAGCATTCAGTACTGTGGTAATTGTACAGGTCTAGAGAGAAAGCGTACGGCTGAGACAAGCATTTAGTACTGTGGTAATTGTACTGGTCTAGAGAGAAAGCGTACGGCTGAGACAAGCATTCCGTACTGTGGTAATTGTACCGGTCTAGAGAGAAAGCGTGCGGCTGAGACAAGCATTCAGTACTGTGGTAATTGTACCGGTCTAGAGACAAAGCGCACGGCTGAGACAAGCATTCAGTACTGTGGTAATTGTATAGGTCTAGAGAGAAAGCCCACTGCTGAGACAAGCATGCAGCACTGTGGTAATTGTACGAGTCTAGAGACAAAGCGCACGGCTGAGACAAGCATTCAGTACTGTGGTAATTGTACTGGTCTAGAGAGAAAGCATGCGGCTGAGACAAGCATTCAGTACTGTGGTAATTGTACAGGTCTAGAGAGAAAGCGTACGACTGAGACAAGCAATTAGTACTGTGGTAATTGTACTGGTCTAGAGAGAAAGCGCATGGCTGAGAGAAGCATTCAGTACTGTGGATATTGTACATGTCTAGAGAGAAAGCGTACGGCTGAGACAAGCATGTAGTACTGTGGTAATTGTACTGGTCTAGAGAGAAAGCGTACAGCTGAGACAAGCATTTAGTACTGTGGTAATTGTACTGGTCTAGAGAGAAAGCACACAGCTGAGACAAGCATTCAGTACTGTGGTAATTGTAGTGGTCTAGAGAGAAAGCGTACGGCTGAGACAAGCATTCAGTGCTGTGGTAATTGTACCGGTCTAGAGACAAAGCGCACGGCTGAGACAAGCATTCAGTACTGTGGTAATTGTACAGGTCTACAGAGAAAGAGTACGGCTGAGACAAGCATTTAGTACTGTGGTAATTGTACAGGTCTAGAGAGAAAGCGCACAGCTGAGACAAGCATTCAGTACTGTGGTATTTGTACAGGTCTAGAGAGAAAGCGCACAGCTGAGACAAGCATGCAGCACTGTGGTAATTGTACCGGTCTACAGACGAAGCGCACAGCTGAGACAAGCATTCAGTACTGTTGTAATTGTTTTGAAAAGTGGTAAGTGTGTTCTCCACATAAAGTTACATCAGTTTTCCAAGATTAATATCCATTCTTTCCAGATCATGAAATGGTGGACAGAGACATTTTTGTTTGCAGTGAAGTTTCTGTATTTTTATTCATAGAACAAGGACAGCCGACACGTGTTTCGCCCCCTCTTGGCGATTTGCGCCGGGGCTTTCTCAAGGCTGTTGAAGGGGATAAGAGAGAATGTTTTAGTTGTGTGGTCTGAGAGCAGTTGACCCCAAGAGAAAACAGAGGAAACACCTAGTGTGAGAAGTGGTTAACATAATTTTGTGATACCATAGTAAGAAAAAAGCTTATCTTCATGCTCAAAGAGAGGTGATGATTCTTAAGTCAAATGTAGTGATTTTGAAAGGTCC
Source organism: Lissotriton vulgaris (assembly GCF_964263255.1). Lineage (NCBI taxonomy): Eukaryota > Metazoa > Chordata > Amphibia > Caudata > Salamandridae > Lissotriton > Lissotriton vulgaris. Next base: position 19,179,342 of record NC_141700.1, read on the forward strand.
AGAGCCGCGCAGAAGAAAATTCAGAGAGAAACGATATACGTGTTTTTAGAATTATTTTAAAAAGACGGCAAGATCTAGTAAGCGTAGAAGAAAAGTGTCATGATATTCAAATGGTCAATCAAGAAAAAGATCCCAAAGTGCCAGAACAAAGAAGGGTAAATCGGTAGAAAAAGTGCAATTAATAAATGGAATACAATCATAATACCTAGGTTGGCTAAATCACGTAGACAGTTGTCGTTTCCATATATTAACAGTGTCCCAAATACGAAAATATAATTCCTCAAGGTAAAACAATTTCTGCCAATTCAAACAAAACAATTCATAAGTACGAATGTTTTAACATCCGATATATAGCATGTTTAGATAAAACATTGTAAGAAGTCCAGACAAACTTGCACTATATAAAAACATCTGTCTATGAAACAATTTTTTGCAAACGTAAATATCCGGGTTCGTGATATCTTACATGAGATTTATCTAACCCATTGGCGGTAGTGGCTATTGTTCAATTTGTTTTAAGCGTGGCTATTGTGCCTGCATCTCGAGCACTGCCATCCAAAGGATCATATATTAGCGATTGGTTCAAAATGGTGATGATCCTAGTGACTTACATTGGGTTATACTGTGCATATAGCAGAGTCATTAGTTACCTCTATTAAAAAGGGTTTGCTTAGTTTCTATTTTCAGAAGGCACATGATTAAAAAATATTAGCTGATCCATACATCTTCATTATATATTTTTTGGCATTATTTTAAAACGGAAAGACATTCCTGTATTTTGTTCATTTCTCAAAAACATACAATATTTACATAGCAGTGCAGTTATTTTGTTGCTGTTATTGCGGCATAAAAGAATAGACATGTGGTAAGTACTAAGCCACATCTCTGTACAAATATTAAAGTTGTATGTAAAAGGCATTGTCGCCCTGATAAGTACGTCTGTTTGTACAGATAGTTATTAATAGAAGGGTAGAAGTGCCGTTCGTCGTGTTAGGGTTTATACGAGAAATGGACGAGGGACGTGAACAATTTTATGGGCTGATAGCGCGCGGAAAAACGGGACGGCGTGCAGCGGTAATTAAAACAAGTGTACACAACAACCCAAGTTGGCGTGTTGTTGATGTATACCGTGATTTCGGACGTTTCCGTCCACAAGGGAGGGGGATGGTATGCATGCGTAATTACAGGAGATGTATGGAGCGAATTAAAACAGCATGCACATGGGACTTACTTGTTAGGCTGATGCCCCTGGTCCTAAGGTTCTTCCGGCATGGCGGGTCTTGGGTTGAATCCCAGCGCTTCCCACAGTCGCGGGAACCCGGTACTTAAAGAAAACGACCCGGAAGTAGTAACTTCAAGAACGGGTTAGTCTTTGAACAATCTTTATTTTGGAGTGTTTATTTATTTATTGTGGTTAAAGGAGCAAGATAAACGTGCGAAAGGTACACCGTGCTAGTTTGGCTTTTAACAACAAAAACGTTTAAGCGAAAGGAAAGAAGTAATTAGCTACGGCATTTGTTCGAAATGGTGTCCCAATCGGCTCGATAAAGCGGGCGCCATTTATAAGAGGTATAGATACCTGCTGAGCATAATGTCAAGTTTTAACAGCTTATGTATTATCTTGTACTCATTCAAAGCACAGGAAAAATAATGAGCTGATTTGTTCTGAATAACAGATGTGACCTTTCAGTTCTGAGTTACATTAGCATCATCTGTCAAATGGCAGTTATGGTTTAGCCTCAAGGCATGCAAGAGCAGGGATATGAGCACACATTTTTGAGCACCTAGGAGTGCATCAGGCTGGGTCCACATCTAATGATCGTTTTTATAAGAGTGGTTTAAACTATTATCGTTTTGTAACATCCTTAATATCTCACTTAGAATGTATTGCTACATTAGGTCTCAGCATTTTCACACAGAAAAAAACTGAATGGATTTTGTCAGAAAAGTAATCAAACATAGTGGCTATTTCTAGACAAAGTGCACAATTTTACAAACCCAGATGTAGTTGTACATCTCATCTGTTATACATGTAATTTTTTCCATGGCATTATTTCAATATCTCGCATACGGGAGAGTGAGAAAAAATCATAGTCTATAGTTTCTCTCAACTGTTGTAGACCTGTGTCTATGTCCATTTGGTTATTGCATCATCTCACAGTAAGAAGCGTGAGATCAGTTACAGCCAGTGATGCCACTCATATTCCTGGTTAAGCCCTTTTGTTACAGTTTCCATTCCAATGATTAATGAGCTCTCTTCTCGACGAAGCATCTGGTCAAAATCTCCTCCTCGTTTGGGGATTTTTAGTCTTTTTAGGCCAACAAAGGTGAAGCTCAAGTTGTTCTTATGATGCTGTAGAAAGTGCTCTACAAGGGACTGTCTAGTGTCTGTACCATGGATATTCCGATAGTGTTCCTGTATTCGGACTTTCAAAGGTCTTTTAGAACTGCCAATGTAATGTTGTCCACAGGGGCATGTTATTAGATAGATAACATAGGTACTTTCACAGTTGATGAGATCCTTGATCTTATATTTGTTGCCATTGATTAGGACCTCTTTAGTTCTGGATTTGCCCAATTTGCAGATTGAACAGTTCATGCAAGTGTAAAAACCAATGGTCTGCGGTGGAAATGCTCTGGGTTTTGGTTGGATGTCTAGAAAGGATGGACAAATGATATCTCTTAAGTTCCTGCTTCGCGAGAAACCCATCTGAGGTTTATCTTGTATTGTATCGGACAGGGTTGGGTTATCTTTCAACAGGTGCCAGTGTTTTTGTAGAGTCTTACGGATATGTTGTTGACCGCTATTGTATTCAGTTGTAAAGCGAATCGTTTGTTTCTTCTCTTGTATTTGGTTGTTGTGCAATACGCTCTGTCTATCAGATGTTTTAAATTTGGTGAGTGCTTTAGTCAGTGGTTGTTCTTTGTAACCTCTTTGTCTCAGACGTTCGGTTATGTTTACTGAATGCGTTTCATACTCTTCCACAGAGCTACAGTTCATGCGTGCTCTTCTATATTCCCCTCCTGGGATGTTTGTAATGGTGTGGGCAGGGTGGCTGCTGGTGGCATGTAAGATGGAGTTTGCAGAGCTCGGTTTTCTGTAGATTTTGGTGTGTAGCTGATTCTCTGAAATGTAAATGGACAGGTCCAAAAATTCAATTTCTGTTTTCGAGATGTTATGTGTGATTTCAATACCCCATTGATTCGGTGACATAGACTTGATAAATGATCTGAGTTTGTCCTCGGTTTCTTGCCAGATCCTTAAAATGTCGTCTATGTAACGACCCCACATTATTATGTTGTCTGTCACATCTTCCGATCTTTCTTGCCACAGCCAATGTTGTTCAACCATTCCCATCAGGAGGCAGGCATATGGGAGTGCAAATGTTGCCCCCATTGCAGTCCCCCGCAGTTGTAAATAGTATTTCCCATTGAAGAGGAAGTAGTTGTTAAATAGGCAGAACTCAAGAAAGTCAAGGATCATTCTGTTGCGCGCCGTTAGATGAACTGAGCGAGTTTGCAGGTATTTTCTAGTAGCAGCTATACCATCTGAGTGTTTAATTGAGGTATATAGACTGGTAATGTCAATTGCAATTAAGAAAAAGTCTTCTTGCCATGTTATATTTTCGAGTTTTTGGAGTACATCCTTTGTGTCCCTGATAAAGGACGGAAGAGATTTCATTAGTGGCTGTAGCTCTGCGTCAATGAAAGCTCCTAAGTTGGAGCAGACAGAATCAATGCCAGCGATTATAGGTCTTCCTTTCGGTATTCGTCCTGGTTTATGCACCTTAGGTAATAGGTACAGAGTTGGTACCACTGGGTTTTTGATGTATAAGAGATTCTTTTCTTCAATGCTGAGGAGGCCTTTTTCATACCATAGGTCAAGTAATTATTATTATTATTATTATTTTTATAGGAGTTTATAAAGCGCCTGGTGATGCCTCCCGGCGTGTCCCCGCGCTGAGGAGAGAGTGTTGCTAAGGTGGAGAGGCAGCGGGCAACAATTAGATAGTGAAAAGATGAGTTTTTAGCTGTTTCCTAAAAGATGTCTCGCTTTTTTCCTGTCTGATATTCATGGGGAGGGTGTTCCACTTTTTGGCTGCGAGAGTACGAAAGGACCTGCCTCCTAGTCTGGCCTTTTTAGGGCACGTTGTTTTAAGCAGTCCTGTTCCCTTAGAACGTAGGGATCTATGGGGTTCGTAGAGTGAGGCTAAGTCAGACAAGTAGGAGGGGGCTTTTTGATGAATGATCCTGTGGCACCAGAGAAGTGCCTTGAATGCAGATAGTCTTTCTTGGATTTGTTGCGTGGGATTCTTTTCCAAAACCTGGTAACATGTATTGTCATCCAATTGTCGTTGTGCTTCTAGGAGGTAATCTGAGGTATTTAAAATAACTACATTTCCCCCTTTGTCCGCTTCCTTTATTGTCAAATCCTTATTTTGTCGTATTTCAGCCAAGGCAAGTCTTTCTTTGGCTGTGATGTTTTTTGGGGTATATTTTTGCTTGACTTTGTACCTTTCAAATTCCTTATTTAGATCTTCAGTTACTTTAGAGAAAAACATATCAATCGAGTTTCCAGGTGGTAGTGACGGGGTGAATCTTGATTTTTTCTTCAAGGGATTCGGTTTAGTATGGAAAATGTCAATGCCTAGTTCATCTGCAGTTGTAGTGAGTGATTCCAAGTCATCCGGTATTTCTTCAGAGGATAGGTGAAGTAGGAGATTACTGTTTTCCAAGTCTTGTGCAGACAGGTCACTGGTTTGATTATTGTGGTTGGTCGTCATCCGTCTTCTCGGATTTTCCTGGAAAAAGGAATGTAGTTTTAATCTCCTAGTGAATTTGAAGAGGTCTATTTTGGTTTTCACTAGATCCCATTGAGCAGTTGGACAGAAGGACAGACCTTTATTTAGGATTTGATTGTGTGTTTCCGACAAAGTAGTAGTAGACAGATTGAGTACCAGGTTATTGGTTATGTTTTGATCAGATGTTGTTCTCTTTTCCTTGCTCTGGTTTGTACACCCAGTGTATTTGGTTTTGGTGTACCCAGGTTTGGTGGTCGTGATCGGTTGTCTTGTATGTTTCCTAGGCGGTGTCGTTGAACCTCCTCCCGAAAATTTACCTGCGGTCTCAGATTGGATGATATGGATAGATTTTCTACTGACCCTGCCTCAGATGACGATGGTGTCTGTATGGATTCGCTAACCATGTTGCTTGTTGTTGAGGTATTGATGTTATCATATTTTTGTGCAAAGGTGTACACCCTCCCTTGTTGATAGTCCTGCAGGTCACGTCTAAATTTCCGATTTTTTCTTTGGATAATATCTTCCTCAAATTCATCCAGAAATTTGTTTAGGATCTCATAATTTTTTTTATTTTTTTTTTTTATAATTGTATAGGTCTAGAGAGAAAGCGTACGGCTGAGACAAGCATTCAGTACTGTGGTAATTGTACAGGTCTAGAGAGAAAGCGCACAGCTGAGACAAGCATGCAGCACTGTGGTAATTGTACAGGTCTAGAGACAAAGCAGACGGCTGAGACAAGCATTCAGTACTGTGGTAATTGTACTGGTCTAGAGAGAAAGCGCACGGCTGAGACAAGAATTCAGTACTGTGGTAATTGTACCGGTCCAGAGAAAAAGGACGCGGCTGAGACAAGCATTCAGTACTGTGGTAATTGTACAGGTCTAGAGAGAAAGCGCACAGCTGAGACAAGCATTCAGTACTGTGGTAATTGTACAGGTCTAGAGACAAGCATGCAGCACTGTGGTAATTGTACAGGTCTAGAGAGAAAGGGCACGGCTGAGACAAGCATGCAGCACTGTGGTAATTGTACAGGTCTAGAGAGAAAGGGCACGGCTGAGACAAGCATGCAGCACTGTGGTAATTGTACAGGTCTAGAGAGAACGGGCACGACTGAGACAAACATGCAGCACTTTGGTAATTGTACAGGTCTAGAGAGAAAGGGCACGGCTGAGACAAGCATGCAGCACTGTTGTAATTGTACAGGTCTAGAGAGAAAGTGCACAGCTGAGACAATCATTCAGTACTGTGGTTATTGTACAGGTCTAGAGAGAAAGCGCACTGCTGAGGCAAGCATTCAGTACTGTGGTAATTGTACAGGTCTAGAGAGAAAGGGCACGGCTGAGACAAGCATGCAGCACTGTGGTAATTGTACAGGTCTAGAGAGAAAGGGCACGGCTGAGACGGCATGCAGCACTGTGGTAATTGTACAGGTCTAGAGAGAAACTGCATGGATGAGACAAGCATTCAGTACTGGCTGAGACAAGCATGCAGCACTGTGGTAATTGTACAGGTCTAGAGAGAAAGGGCACGGCTGAGACGGCATGCAGCACTGTGGTAATTGTACAGGTCTAGAGAGAAACTGCATGGCTGAGACAAGTATTCAGTACTGTGGGAATTGTACAGGTCTAGAGAGAAAGAGCACGGCTGAGGCAAGCATTCTGTACTGTGGTAATTGTACAGGTCTAGAGAGAAAGGGCACGGCTGAGACAAGCATGCAGCACTGTGGTAATTGTACAGGTCTAAAGAAAAAGCGCACAGCTGAGACGAGCATGCAGCACAGTTCTAATTGTACAGGTCTATAGAAAAAGCACAAGGCTGAAACAAGCATTTAGTACTGTGGTAATTGTACGGGTCTAGAGATAAAGGGCGTGGCTGAGACAAGCATTCAGCACTGTGGTAATTGTACAGGTCTAGAGAGAAAGCGCACGGCTGAGACAAGCATTCAGTACTGAGGTAAATGTACAGATCCAGAGAGAAAGCATACGGCTGAGACAAGCATTCAGTACTGTGCTAATTGTACAGGTCTAGAGAGAAAGGGCACGGCTGAGACAAGCATTCAGTACTGTAGTAATTGTACCGGTCTAGAGACAGAGCTCACGGCTGAGACAAGCATTCAGTACTGTGGTAATTGTACTGGTCTATAGAGAAAGCGTGCGGCTGAGACAAGCATTCAGTACTGTGGTAATTATATAGGTCTAGAGAGAAAGCGTACGACTGGGACAAGCATTTAGTACTGTGGTAATTGTACTGGTCTAGACAGAAAGCGTACGGCTGAGACAAGCATTTAGTACTGTGGTAATTTTACTGGTCTAGAGAGAAAGCACACGGCTGAGACAAGCATTCAGTACTGCGGTAATTCTACAAGTCTAGAGAGAAAGCGTACGGCTGAGACAAACATTTAGTACTGTGGTAATTGTACTGGTCTAGAGAGAAAGCGTACGGCTGAGACAAGCATTTAGTACTGTGGTAATTGTACTGGTCTAGAGAGAAAGCACATGGCTGAGACAAGCATTCAGTACTGTGGTAATTGTAGTGGTCTAGAGAGAAAGCGTACGGCTGAGACAATCATTCAGTGCTGTGGTAATTGTACCGGTCTAGAGACAAAGCGCACGGCTGAGACAAGCATTCAGTACTGTGGTAATTGTACAGGTCTAGAGAGAAAGCGTACGGCTGAGACAAGCATTTAGTACTGTGGTAATTGTACAGGTCTAGAGAGAAAGCGCACAGCTGAGACAAGCATTCCGTACTGTGGTAATTGTACAGGTCTAGCGAGAAAGCGCACAGCTGAGACAAGCATGCAGCATTGTGGTAATTGTACCGGTCTAGAGACGAAGCGCACAGCTGAGACAAGCATTCAGTACTGTGGTAATTGTACCGGTCTAGAGAAAAAGGGCGCGGCTGAGACAAGCATTCAATACCGTGGTAATTGTACAGGTCTAGAGAGAAAGCGCATGGCTGAGACAAGCATTCAGTACTGTGGTATTGTACAGGTCTAGAGACAAGCATGCAACACTGTGGTAATTGTACAGGTCTAGAGAGAAAGGGCACGGCTGAGACAAGCATGCAGCACTGTAATAATTATACAGGTCTAGAGAGAAAGGGCACGGCTGAGACAAACATGCAGCACTGTGGTAATTGTACAGGTCTAGAGAGAAATGGCACGGCTGAGACAAGCATGCAGCACTGTGGTAATTGTTCAGGTCTAGAGAGAAAGTGCACAGCTGAGACAAGCATTCAGTACTATGGTAATTGTACAGGTCTAGAGAGAAAGCGCACTGCTGAGGCAAGCATATAGTACTGTGGTAATTGTACAGGTCTAGAGAGAAAGGGCACGGCTGAGACAAGCATGCAGCACTGTGGTAATTATACAGGTCTAGAGAGAAAGTGCATGGCTGAGACAAGCATTCAGTACAGTGGTAATTATACAGGTCTAGACAGAAAGAGCATGCCTGAGGCAAGCATTCAGTACTGTGGTAATTGCACAGGTCTAGAGAGAAAGGGCACGGCTGAGACAAGCATGCAGCACTGTGGTAATTGTACAGGTCTAGAGAGAAAGCGCACGGCTGAGACAAGCATGCAGCACTGTGGTAATTGTACTGGTCTAGAGACAAAGCGCACGACTGAGACAAGCATTCAGTACTGTGGTAATTGTACAGGTCTAGAGAGAAAGCGTACGGCTGAGACAAGCATTTAGTACTGTGGTAATTGTACTGGTCTAGAGAGAAAGCGTACGGCTGAGACAAGCATTCCGTACTGTGGTAATTGTACCGGTCTAGAGAGAAAGCGTGCGGCTGAGACAAGCATTCAGTATTGTGGTAATTGTACTGGTCTAAAGAGAAAGCGTACGGCTGAGACAAGCATTCAGTACTGTGGTAATTGTACAGGTCTAGAGAGAAAGCGCACAGCTGAGACAAGCATGCAGCACTGTGGTAATTGTACTGGTCTAGAGAAAAAGCGTACGGCTGAGACAAGCATTCAGTACTGTGGTAATTCTACAGGTCTAGAGAGAAAGCTTACGGCTGAGACAAGCATTTAGTACTGTGGTAATTGTACAGGTCTAGAGAGAAAGCGCACTGCTGAGACAAGCATGCAGCACTGTGGTAATTGTACCTGTCTAGAGACAAAGCGCACGACTGAGACAAGCATTCAGTACTGTGGTAATTTTACAGGTCTAGAGAGAAAGCGCACTGCTGAGACAAGCATGCAGCACTGTGGTAATTGTACTGGTCTAGAGACAAAGCGCACGACTGAGACAAGAATTCAGTACTGTGGTAATTGTACGGGTCTAGAGAGAAAGCGTACGGCTGAGACAAGCATTTAGTACTGTGGTAATTGTACTGGTCTAAAGAGAAAGCGTACGGCTGAGACAAGCATTCCGTACTGTGGTAATTGTACAGGTCTAGAGAGAAAGCGTGCGGCTGAGACAAGCATTCAGTACTGTGGTAATTGTACCGGTCTAGAGACAAAGCGCACGGCTGAGACAAGCATTCAGTGCTGTGGTAATTGTATAGGTCTAGAGAGAAAGCGCACTGCTGAGACAAGCATGCAGCACTGTGGTAATTGTACCAGTCTAGAGACAAAGCGCACGGCTGAGACAAGCATTCAGTACTGTGGTAATTGTATAGGTCTCGAGAGAAAGCTTACAGCTGAGACAAGCATTCAGTACTGTGGTAATTGTACCGGTCTAGAGACAAAGCGCACGGCTGAGACAAGCATTCAGTACTGTGGTAATTGTACTGGTCTAGAGAGAAAGCATGCGGCTGAGACAAGCATTCAGTACTGTGGTAATTGTACAGGTCTAGAGAGAAAGCGTACGACTGAGACAAGCAATTAGTACTGTGGTAATTGTACTGGTCTAGAGAGAAAGCGCATGGCTGAGAGAAGCATTCAGTACTGTGGATATTGTACATGTCTAGAGAGAAAGCGTACGGCTGAGACAAGCATTTAGTACTGTGGTAATTGTACTGGTCTAGAGAGAAAGCGTACGGCTGAGACAAGCATTCCGTACTGTGGTAATTGTACCGGTCTAGAGAGAAAGCGTGCTGCTGAGACAAGCATTCAGTATTTTGGTAATTGTACTGGTCTAAAGAGAAAGCGTACGGCTGAGACAAGCATTCAGTACTGTGGTAATTGTACAGGTCTAGAGAGAAAGCGCACAGCTGAGACAAGCATGCAGCACTGTGGTAATTGTACTGGTCTAGAGAGAAAGCGTACGGCTGAGACAAGCATTCAGTACTGTGGTAATTCTACAGGTCTAGAGAGAAAGCTTACGGCTGAGACAAGCATTTAGTACTGTGGTAATTGTACAGGTCTAGAGAGAAAGCGCACTGCTGAGACAAGCATGCAGCACTGTGGTAATTGTACTGGTCTAGAGACAAAGCGCACGACTGAGACAAGCATTCAGTACTGTGGTAATTGTACAGGTCTAGAGAGAAAGCGCACTGCTGAGACAAGCATGCAGCACTGTGGTAATTGTACTGGTCTAGAGACAAAGCGCACGACTGAGACAAGCATTCAGTACTGTGGTAATTGTACTGGTCTAGAGAGAAAGCGTACGGCTGAGACAAGCATTCCGTACTGTGGTAATTGTACCGGTCTAGAGAGAAAGCGTGCGGCTGAGACAAGCATTCAGTACTGTGGTAATTGTACCGGTCTAGAGACAAAGCGCAGGGCTGAGACAGGCATTCAGTACTGAGGTAATTGTATAGGTCTAGAGAGAAAGCGCACTGCTGAGACAAGCATGCAGCACTGTGGTAATTGTACCAGTCTAGAGACAAAGCGCACGGCTGAGACAAGCATTCAGTACTGTGGTAATTGTATAGGTCTCAAGAGAAAGCTTACAGCTGAGACAAGCATTCAGTACTGTGGTAATTGTACCGGTCTAGAGACAAAGCGCACGGCTGAGACAAGCATTCAGTACTGTGGTAATTGTACTGGTCTAGAGAGAAAGCATGCGGCTGAGACAAGCATTCAGTACTGTGGTAATTGTACAAGTCTAGAGAGAAAGCGTACGACTGAGACAAGCAATTAGTACTGTGGTAATTGTACTGGTCTAGAGAGAAAGCGCATGGCTGAGAGAAGCATTCAGTACTGTGGATATTGTGCATGTCTAGAGAGAAAGCGTACGGCTGAGACAAGCATGTAGTACTGTGGTAATTGTACTGGTCTAGAGAGAAAGAGCACAGCTGAGACAAGCATGCAGCACTGTGGTAATTGTACAGGTCTAGAGACAAAGCGGACGGCTGAGACAAGCATTCAGTACTGTGGTAATTGTACTGGTCTAGAGAGAAAGCGCACGGCTGAGACAAGAATTCAGTACTGTGGTAATTGTACCGGTCCAGAGAAAAAGGGCGCGGCTGAGACAAGCATTCAGTACTGTGGTAATTGTACAGGTCTAGAGAGAAAGCGCACAGCTGAGACAAGCATTCAGTACTGTGGTAATTGTACAGGTCTAGAGACAAGCATGCAGCACTGTGGTAATTGTACAGGTCTACAGAGAAAAAGGGCACGGCTGAGACAAGCATGCAGCACTGTGGTAATTGTACAGGTCTAGAGAGAAAGCGCACAGCTGAGACAACCATTCAGTACTGTGGTAATTGTACAGGTCTAGAGACAAGCATGCAGCACTGTGGTAATTGTACAGGTCTAGAGAGAAAGGGCACGACTGAGACAAGCATGCAGCACTGTGGTAATTGTACAGGTCTAGAGAGAAAGGGCACGACTGAGACAAACATGCAGCACTGTGGTAATTGTACAGGTCTAGAGAGAAAGGGCACGGCTGAGACAAGCATGCAGCACTGTTGTAATTGTACAGGTCTAGAGAGAAAGTGCACAGCTGAGACAATCATTCAGTACTGTGGTAATTGTACAGGTCTAGAGAGAAAGGGCACGGCTGAGACAAGCATGCAGCACTGTGGTAATTGTACAGGTCTAGAGAGAAAGGGCACGGCTGAGACGGCATGCAGCACTGTGGTAATTGTACAGGTCTAGAGAGAAACTGCATGGATGAGACAAGCATTCAGTACTGGCTGAGACAAGCATGCAGCACTGTGGTAATTGTACAGATCTAGAGAGAAAGGGCACGGCTGAGACGGCATGCAGCACTGTGGTAATTGTACAGGTCTAGAGAGAAACTGCATGGCTGAGACAAGCATTCAGTACTGTGGTAATTGTACAGGTCTAGAGAGAAAGGGCACGGCTGAGACAAGCATGCAGCACTGTGGTAATTGTACAGGTCTAAAGAAAAAGCGCACAGCTGAGACGAGCCTGCAGCACAGTTCTAATTGTACAGGTCTATAGAAAAAGCACAAGGCTGAAACAAGCATTTAGTACTGTGGTAATTGTACAGGTCTAGAGATAAAGGGCGTGGCTGAGACAAGCAGCCAGCACTGTGGTAATTGTACAGGTCTAGAGAGAAAGCGCACGGCTGAGACAAGCATTCAGTACTGAGGTAAATGTACAGATCTAGAGAGAAAGCATACGGCTGAGACAAGCATTCAGTACTGTGCTAATTGTACAGGTCTAGAGAGAAAGGGCACGGCTGAGACAAGCATTCAGTACTGTAGTAATTGTACCGGTCTAGAGAGAAAGCGCACGGCTGAGACAAGCATTCAGTACTGAGGTAAATGTACAGATCTAGAGAGAAAGCATACGGCTGAGACAAGCATTCAGTACTGTGCTAATTGTACAGGTCTAGAGAGAAAGGGCACGGCTGAGACAAGCATTCAGTACTGTAGTAATTGTACCGGTCTAGAGACAAAGCTCACGGCTGAGACAAGCATTCAGTACTGTGGTAATTATATAGGTCTAGAGAGAAAGCGTACGACTGAGACAAGCATTTAGTACTGTGGTAATTGTACTGGTCTAGACAGAAAGCGTACGGCTGAGACAAGCATTTAGTACTGTGGTAATTTTACTGGTCTAGAGAGAAAGCACACGGCTGAGACAAGCATTCAGTACTGCGGTAATTCTACATGTCTAGAGAGAAAGCGTACGGCTGAGACAAACATTTAGTACTGTGGTAATTGTACTAGTCTAGAGAGAAAGCGTACGGCTGAGACAAGCATTTAGTACTGTGGTAATTGTACTGGTCTAGAGAGAAAGCACACGGCTGAGACAAGCATTCAGTACTGTGGTAATTGTAGTGGTCTAGAGAGAAAGCGTACGGCTGCGACAATCATTCAGTGCTGTGGTAATTGTACCGGTCTAGAGACAAAGCGCACGGCTGAGACAAGCATTCAGTACTATGGTAATTGTACAGGTCTAGAGAGAAAGCGTACGGCTGAGACAAGCATTTAGTACTGTGGTAATTGTACAGGTCTAGAGAGAAAGCGCACAGCTGAGACAAGCATTCCGTACTGTGGTAATTGTACAGGTCTAGCGAGAAAGCGCACAGCTGAGACAAGCATGCAGCATTGTGGTAATTGTACCGGTCTAGAGACGAAGCGCACAGCTGAGACAAGCATTCAGTACTGTGGTAATTGTATAGGTCTGGAGAGAAAGCGTGCGGCTGAGACAGGCATTCAGTACTTTGGTAATTGTACATGTCTAGAGAGAAAGCGCACAGCTGAGACAAGCATGCAGCACTGTGGTAATTGTACCGGTCTAGAGAAAAAGGGCGCGGCTGAGACAAGCATTCAATACTGTGGTAATTGTACAGGTCTAGAGAGAAAGCGCATGACTGAGACAAGCATTCAGTACTGTGGTAATTGTACAGGTCTAGAGACAAGCAGGCAACACTGTAATAATTATACAGGTCTAGAGAGAAAGGGCACGGCTGAGACAAACATGCAGCACTGTGGTAATTGTACAGGTCTAGAGAGAAATGGCACGGCTGAGACAAGCATGCAGCACTGTGGTAATTGTTCAGGTCTAGAGAGAAAGTGCACAGCTGAGACAAGCATTCAGTACTATGGTAAGTGTACAGGTCTAGAGAGAAAGCGCACTGCTGAGGCAAGCATATAGTACTGTGGTAATTGTACAGGTCTAGAGAGAAAGGGCACGGCTGAGACAAGCATGCAGCACTGTGGTAATTGTACAGGTCTAGAGAGAAAGCGCACGGCTGAGACAAGCATTCAGTACTGTGGTAAATGTACAGGACTAGAAAGAAAGCATACGGCTGAGACAAGCATTCAGTACTGTGGTAATTGTACAGGTCTAGAGAGAAAGGGCACGGCTGAGACAAGCATTCAGTACTGTGGTAATTGTACAGGTCTAGAGAGAACGCGCGCGGCTGAGACAAGCATTCAGTACTGTGGTAAATGTACAGGTCTAGAAAGAAAGCATACGGCTAAAACAAGCATTCAGTACTGTGGTAATTGTACAGGTCTAGAGAGAAAGCACACGGCTGAGACAAGCATTCAGTACTGTGGTAATTGTACAGGTCTAGAGATAAAGGGCACGGCTGAGACAAGCATTCAGTACTGTGGTAATTGTACAGGTCTAGAGAGAAAGGGCACGGCTGAGACAAGCATTCAGTACTGAGGTAATTGTACAGGTCTAGAGAGAAAGTGCATGGCTGAGACAAGCATGTAGGAAAGTGGTAAAAGTGCATGTCTAGTACAAAAGTGTATGCCTGAAACACATGTGCAGGACTCTGGTTATTGCGCAGGATTAGAGTTTAAGTGTCTATGGGAGAAATAAGAGAGTAGGACTCGTTCCAAAGTGCCAGGCTAGCACAAATGTATGCACCTGTGGCTAGTGTGAAGCATTATGGCAAGAAAAAGGGGCAAGTATGGGACCATTTACAGGGCTGTGTCAAGTTTCCAAGGATTTGGGCAAATGTGGGGGAGTGGGCAACCTGCACGCAGGGGCCAGTGGCTCATGCTGCGAAGTAGAGGGAGGGGTCATGCCATGCACTGGTGTGAGTTGGTGGAGCGAATGTTGGTGGCAGAACTGAACAAATCAGTAGTGCCGGGAAGATGGAACAAAAGGCACAGCATTCCATCCATCATTTGTTGCCACTGAATTTTCACCCTAAGTGGGAAGGGTATGCCCAGACGTGGGTTCTGTGCTCACTGTGCCACTGGATTCAAGCTAGCCTGGCTGATGAGGGGCAATACCGCGAAAACGGTCCCAGGATGCTTGTTTCCGGTCCAGGAAAGACATGGCTTGGCAGTTCGGGCTGGACTGTTCCCATGAGGAACAGGGTCAAGACGGATTTGCATATGGCTGGGGTCTGAACTGGGGTGGTGTAGTGAGCAAAAGAACGATGGATTTAACCCACATCTCTTGACTGGGGGGGTGAATGTTTGATTTATTCAGCATTCCGTCCATCATTTGTTGCAGCAGTATGTATGTATATACATATATTTATTTTTTTTACACTCCATCTCATTCATGCTGGCATCCTCGGTGCACTCGCCGGTGCGTCATCCAACGGCTGAGCCACGCCGTGTCGCATCAAACAACCTTCCACAACGGGAAAATGGATCGCACTCACGGGGAGATTTGAAAAGTATTAATCCTCAGCACTTTTCAATTCATTACGAGCAAATACCTCAAACCAACGCGTTTCGGTTTTCCTGAGACCTTGTTCATGGCTCACACTCAGCGAATTATTTGGACCAATTAAATATAGTGATGCGCATTACAACTTCGTAGACATTTCCTGTCCATACATCGCTAAGCTTCATGGGATATGTAGTTTAAGAAAAAACATGATGATTTCAATCGTGAAAAATGATGAAAAAAGGTGACATTGTGCAAAACAAACATTATATGTTTCAATTAATTTTCATCCAAGGGTAACTTCCGGATTGGAACGAGACATCTTTAATAGTATACTCGTATATTATACATCAATTGATAAGGTATTTTATGCAATTTTAGAGACAATTCTCAAACTTAATCTCACACTCTGATTGTGAGGTAACGCTCAAAAGAGCAAAGTCAAACCCTCCAGTGGGTATTGACCATGCAGTGCGATATAACCCTCCAGTGGGCTAATTATAGAGACAATTTTCAAACTTCATCTCCCACCTTGATTGTGTGAGGTAACTCTTAAGAGCAGCAATTGGTGTGATGGAACCCTCCAGTGGGTTGTTACCATTGCTGTAGTCTCTAGCTTACATTTCCTTTTTTTATGGATATCTTTATCTATTGACTAATGTTGGTCTCATCCTATTAAACTTCAAAGTGAAGTCTGACCCAAATTCTTCAATTTATATGTGAAAAAATGTGCAAAAAAGTGAAATTGTGAAGTATTTGTGATTAAATATGTTTCATTTGAGAAGCAGCGCGAAGTGATAAATTCATTTATTCTAAATGTACATATAGTTCCTCATCTTGAATTTAAGCCAGACGGTGTGTACGTACGAAGAGCCAATATCTGACGTGATTCCCTTTGTCTCAATGTGCTTTCTCTGTTCCGACTCAACTCATGGCGGTCCGCACTTTCAATACCATAGAATTTAAATAATTTCCAATATCCACCATGTTGAGATTCAATGTGTTTTGCCACCGCATTGGTCCCTAGTAGTGTTCTAGTTCTAGTATCTGTTTTTGTAGCTCACAGATGGTGCTTCTAACATATTTAAGAGTACAAAAACATTCATTTACGTATACTAAGTATTGAGTTTTGCATCTAATTAACTTATGGATTTTCCAAATTTTATTGTCTGCCAATCTGATTTCTTTTGTATTTTTTGCAGTTTGGCAAACTGTACAATTATGACATTTCATAAATCCTGTTATGTCCATCGATTGCGTTTGTTTGTTATTTCCTTTCCGAAAATGGCTCTGAACCAATTTGTCCTTCAGATTTTTGCTCTTCTGTATGTCACATTAACCCCTTCGCTGTGGCGGTAATTCCGCCGCAGCGCTAAGGGGGCGGGGGGGTCGAGCATCGCTCGCATGCTCGTGACGGAGCCGCTCCGTCACGAGCCGCGGTTGAGCTGTGCTCGTGACGGAGCGGTTCCGTCACGAACGCGCCCGCTCAATCGAACGCGCCGCGCAGGCGCGAAAAATCGCGCCACGCAGACGCGCCGAGCGGGCCGTGACTGAACCGCTCCGTCATGAGCACAACTCAACCGAGGCTCATGACGGAGCGGCTCCGTCATGAGCACAGAACGGGTTAAGATGTTTTCCAATTATTGTTGCTACAGTTGGCTCTAATTGAAGTATTTTCCAATTCTTTTCAAGGATTCCCTGGATTGTTTTGGATTCCTTTGAAAATGTCATGATCGATCGGTAATCAGTGTTTTACTTTAATGATTTCTTTTCTCGTTTTCTTTTGGGTCCTCTCACGACCTATTTTGATTATTCCAGCTGAATATCCTCTCTGTCTTAATGTCTGTGACGTCAATCCACTGTGTTTATCCCATTCTTCTTCTTCAGAGCAGATTCTCCGAATTCTCAAGAACTCGCCATATGGGATATTTTGGATCAGAGTATTTTGATGGAAGCTACCAGCATGTAGCACTGCATTTGTGGCTTTTTCCTTACGATGTAGCGGCGTACGTATTTTATTATCATGTAAGTACATTTCAGTATCAAGAAATGTCACTCGCCATTGACTGATATTTTAAGTGAATTTGAAATTTGCTATCATGGAGTTGAGGATTTTGAAATATTCTCTGAACTCTTCTTTTGACCCATCCTAGATAATAAAAAGGTCATCAATAAACCATAACCAGATGATTATTTTGTTTACAAATTGGTCGTTGTCTGGTTGCCAAGCCAGTTGCTGCACCCACCAGCCCATTGCAGGGCAGGCGTAGCTTGGAGTAAATGAAAAACCCATAGCTGTGCCATTTGTTTGCATGTAAATTTCTTCACCAAACGGGAAAACATTATGAGTTCGTCATAGTCGTATCGCACAAGTTACTTACCTTCGGTAACGATATATCTGTACGAAACAGTAGTTAGTATTAGATTCCTTTCCTTAGAATATCCCCAGGCGTTAGACTGGATCCGGAAACTTTTGCGTAGAAGTACCCTTGTGCGTCGGTAGGCGTCGTCTGCGGCTCCGCGTCCGTAGTCGGCGTCGTTGGCGCCTAGATGACGACGCCGGAGTACTTAGACGCCGCCCTTGCGCGCTGACATCAGTTCTTATACACACCTTTTCCGCGCCAGAAACGCAGAGCCATGATAAAAACTAACACTGGTGCCATAAAACTAGGGCCCTGTAAGGGGATGACCTTAACCCTAGATATCGGTTCGCAGAACGGGGAGGATGGGTGGGGAGGAAAGGAATCTAATACTAACTACTGTTTCTTACAGATATATCGTTACAGAAGGTAAGTAACTTGTGCATCTGAAAGAAACAGGTTAGTATTAGATTCCTTACCTTGGAATAGATACCCGAGCAATACCAACCCCGGTGGTGGGTCTGCGAACCAATGATCACACCAGAAAGTCCTGGAGAACGGACCCGACGAAAAAACGAATCTCTCCGGACTTGGCTGTCCAGGCAGTAGTGTCTAGCAAACGTGTGCAGCGAGGCCCACGTAGCTGCCTGATAGATGTCCTGCAAGGGGACTCCCCGACTCAGGGCAGTAGTAGCTGCCGTGGCCCAAGTGGAATGGACACGTAGCCCCACAGGAGGCTCCTTTCAAGCCAGAGAGTAACAAGCCTTGATGCACAAGATGACCTATCGAGAAATGGTCCATTTGTGCACCGCCCGTCCCTTCTTAGCGCCCACGTAACCAACAAAGAGTTGGTCATTCACCCGTAACTGGAGTGTGCGATCCAGATAGAATGAGAGCGCACGTTTTGGCTCCAGACGGAGGAACCTCTCTTCCTCTTTCGAGGGATGCGGAGGCGTAAAGAAGGTGGGCAAGGTGATGGACTGCCCGATGTGGAAGGCTGTGACTACCTTGGGCAGGAAAGAGGGTCGCATCTGCAACACAACTTTCTCCGGATGGACAGAAAGGAAAGGAGGTTTAGAAGAAAGCGCCTGGAGCTCACTCACTCTCCTGGCAGAGGTGATGGCAACCAGGAATGCAGTCTTAAGAGTAAGGAGGCGAAGAAGACAGTTATGAAGTGTCTCGAAGGGAGCGCACATCAGAAAAGTCAGAACAAGGTTCAAGTCCCACTGAGGCATCACGAAAGGAACAGGAGGGAACATATGAGTGATGCCCTTCAAAAGCTTACTTACAACAGGGGACTTGAACAAAGAGGGCTGATCAGGGAGCCTTAACCCGTTCGATGCTGATGACGAGCTCAGCTCGTCATCACCCACGGGTGTCGTGTGCTGATGACGAGCTGAGCTCGTCATGACACCAGCAAATTGGCAATTTGCCGCACAGCGCAAAAATCACCGCAGCAGCGATGCGGTTAAGAAGGCGGAAATGGCAGAGAGGTAGCCCTTTAGAGTGCCCAGAGCAGAGCCCTGCTGGGCAAGAGAAAGAAGAAAGAGGAGAACCTCTGAAAGAGGGGCAGAAAGGGTATCCACAGCCTTTGCTGTGCACCATGCCACAAATGTGTTCCACCTGCAGGCGTATACTCATGAAAGGTATTGATTTTATTACCAGCCCTTAATTGCGGATAAAAGCGTGCTTTTGTTTTTTTACCACTTAGGCCTGCCACAATTGAAGGCATGCTGTATTAAGGTCAATACTGTTTTCATCCCTTGTTTCATCTAAATTTAAAAGTGTGAGTAAAGCAACTGAGTCTTTTACTGTGAGGTCCGAAGATGGTTTTTCAATTTTTTTCTTATATTCTCACATTTGTTTATTTTCCGCAAACGCTTTTGCCAAATTGATCTTCCTTATGTATTGATATAAATCAATTCTTATCTGTGCTATACCCATTTGACCAATAGCAATATTTCTGCGTGTGACATACACCTCTTTGATAAGTTGACTATGGTAAGATCTTGTATCTCGCTTTCTACATCCTCTTCTGTCTCATGCTTCTCGTCAAAGCGACCCCTTTTTCCGTCCCCTCTGCTACTTTTTCCTCTTCTCGCTTGTTTCCTCATTGTCCCCGGGGATGGCCTCTTCTCCCTCCTCGATATCCCTGCCGCTGGCTGATCATATTTTGCTCCCACTGGCGTTGGTGGGAGTACCGGTCGCATGTCTCCTAAAAAGTTATTTTAGTTCTTTCTCCAGATTGGTCAGTTTCTCCTTCGCTTGCATCAGTGGATGTTAGGAATGCTAAGCTGATAGATACATGTGCAGCACTGTCCACCACATCAACCCGACGCACTCCCCTCACAGGGCACTGAGGACACATGCCTGGCACCGGTGGTTCAGCCTGTACACACCAGAGCCTCCCCTCTGAGAGCACTGAAGACACGTACCTGGCACTACAGCCCAGCCTGTGACACCATCTCACCCGAGCCTCCCCCTCAGAGTGCACCGTCAGTACATACCTAGCAGTGGCGGGTTAGCCTGTGCCAGACCAACGTCCAGGGTAACATGTCTGGCACTGGTGACATGTGAGTGCCGGGTCTGGTGGCTCAGTGGACTAATGCGCCCACCGTAGAGGCTTGTGTTTCCGCTCATGGTCACAGGTTCAAATCTCGGCCGGTCCACTCAGCCTTTTATCCTTCTGAGGTCGATAAAACGAGTATGATTGAGTTGGGTAGCAATAAACATCTGTTATCCAGCGCCAAGATACCCTTGGGTACGTGTGCGCTTTACAAATACATATGCTATAGCAGTTATAGTATCTGAACGCGCCTCTCGTAGGCCACAGACTCATACCTGGCACTGGGGGGCCTGCCTGTGACAGAAGAACTTCCTCTCAGCAGGCACGGCTTGCAGATTCCGGTGGTGATGCCATCAGCGGGGTGGGTGCGGGCATGTAGTCGGCGGAGCGCAGCTGGCCAGCCGGACCCGCTGGCTCTGAACGGCACATGATGGCGGTCTGTGTGCGGGCCCTGCTGGCGTGGGGTCTGTGGTCGGATGCTGAGCTGCCTCAGGGAAAGCCCCCGCTACCACTCTGCACAACGGGAAACGCAAAGTAACACTCGCACATCAACCTAAATGCTCATTACTAGCAGTTTAAACAACCTCGCTGAGCAGGCACAGCACGCGCAGATGATGGCAATCCAGATCTGCACTGAAATGAGGCCCCGGCTAGGAAGGAGCAAGAGCGCTATATTAATGGTACAAGGCGCTATAAAGACGACAATAAAATAACAGTACAGGCCGCGCTGAGGCTGTCCCTTCTCATATCGCACGGGGGCGTGCTAATCTCTAGCAGCACCGATCCCTGCCCCCCCCCCCCCCCCCGCCCCCTTAATCCCAACTCGATCCACGCCCCCCCCAGCACACACAAACAGACACAAATATTGTCCATCTGCACAGACCACGGCGGAACATCCCTCTGGTACAAAGCGGGAGAGCGGAATGCCCTGAAGAGCCAGTTACCATGACAACCGCAAATGTCAGCTTCCATGTGGCGAAAACCCGTTTCCAAGGCAACCCCTCTTCTACACAAGGCTCTGATAGTTGGAGTGACAGGGCTGCTGGGGTGGGGGTATCTCAGGTGCTTCCTCCCCCGCCCAGGCGCCCCCACCCCCAGATTCACGTCGTCCATGGCATCCATCTGCCAGCACGGTACAGGTGTCCCTAAACCCCATAATGAGGGAAGAGAAGAGGGCGTCGCCCTCGACACCTCCATCTCTCCCCGTGTGCACCCCACGTGTCCATCCATCCGCGTTCACCTCCGTCACTCCCTGCGTCCGTCCATCCAGGTGCACATTTATCCACCACCATTCCGCCTATCGTCCCCCTCTCGGTGCCAGGCCTTGGACTCCTGCCAATCTTACTTCGGGCCCTGCTGGAATCCAGGAAAAAAGCGTTGCAAAATACCCCAGAACACCGCTGGGCAGCTGGACCGCCCCCGCCCCCGCCCCTCAGCCTGCGTCCCTCAAGACACCCCGTATACGTCTATTACTGCCAGTGCTTTAAATGGAAAAAAATAAGTGCAGGTACTCACCAAAAAGAGCAGTGGGCGGAGTTAAGGGAGGGGCTAAGGTGGGACAAGGGGCGGGGTTAGCTTTTTGACTTTGCCAAGGTTGTATGCACAAAACCTGCATGCATTGTTAGAATGTCGGATGTATCTGTCCATTAGTTATCTCACTAATAACTATATATATGGCACTTAATTATAAGTGTTTATTACTACCCAAAGTAGGCTTTTTTAGCATCCTTGAAATAAGAAAAGATGGAGGAAATAACAGCGAGGTTCTAAATATATGCCTTCTTGTTTGCAGGCATGTCGTTGCTACAGGGTCATAACTCACTAAGCTATTTTACAAGGATCTTAACTTTTGACCTGCAGGCAACACAAGGCTCTATGCGACAAAAACTGTAATGTTTTGATTTGTTCTGCATTCCGTCCATCAATTGTGTGTCTTTTGCTCAGTTTGTGCAGCACACACTATACATGGTAGTTATTTATCAAGATAACCATAAAGGAAATGTGACTTCATCAAATGTTATCCTGTGAAGAAAGGCGCAGCAAGATACTGTAAGGTGACCAGTAGAAGCTCCATAGTTTATTTTGTGAGTTGGTATGCGTTTGGTATGTGTTTAATTGTATGTGTGCATGTTGTATGTGTGTGTCTACCGATGGAATGTGTGTGCTGTGTGTCCGTGCTTGTGGTTTTCGCAAATGTTTGCATGTGCATGCTTGGGCATGAATGTTTGGTGCATTTACATCAGCAGTATGCACTCATCTATGTCCGTGAATTGCCATTATCGTTTGTGTGCATGTATCCGCTACTGTTGTGTGCGTCACTCACTACTGTGTTTGCCTATGGTGCTTGTCTATTTGTGGAATGTGTGTTTTATTTGTGCAACAGTGAAATCAAGCATCTCATGAACATTTGTTTTTAAAAAAAAAAATTATAAATAGAAGGGTATCCGAAGAGTGTGTTCTTCTGAGTGAGCTGCGTTCATTCCTGTACTCACGCAGCCAGAGTTCAGTGCCTTCCCCCAGCTTGTTTTCTCAACCAAGGTACACAAACACTTGTCACGTATCCAATATACGGAAACACGGTTCAAAACAAGATAGAGTTTTAGAAAATATCGATCAAGTGTTGTAATTTTCAGCCAGGGACGCACTCATTTAACAAGTGCTGAAGAACGGTGCCCCCTCTCCCACCCCCTTGGATCATACACCCAGGGCAGACCGGGAGGGGTCCAAGGCCGAGAGGGGCTGGCCAGCTGGCGCCTGTCCCCAGGAGCCCTTAACGTGCCACTGATAGATAACACTTAAACCCACTTTTCATCTGTTCTGTTCACGGAATATTCAATCCAGAACAGTGCATCCCGCTGCCACCCATTAGATTTTACAGCCCCTCTCAGCCCCACTGTGAAAGAACAATGGATCCGATAAGCACTCTGCAAACCCCCCTCCCTCCCCGCTCTGAAGACTTCAAAAGCACCTCACGCTGGTTCCTGGTGACAAGCGCTCCGTGATTAATTCCATGCAGACAGTGCTTGTTAAAGGTAGTGGAGGTGATAAAGGAGGCGCTGCTGGGCGCGCTGCCTGGGCTGAAGTCCGGTCCCATGAGTACCGGTACTCTCTTCCTGCTCGGAAAAAGTGCCGGTACTCAAGGGGAGAAAAGGAAAAAGTGCCGGTACTCAGTACCGGTGAGTGCCGGCCCATTTAAAGCACTGATTACTGCCCTGTGCCAACCATCCCTCCGAAGCCCAGGGCAAGGCCGTGTGCGCCAAGGCGCCCAGTGTCCTTCTATTAATGCCCCGTGGCATGCACCCCTATCTCTCCCTGCAGTAATACAGCGTTCACCAGGAAGCCATTAATGCTCTGTGCTACACAGCCCTCCGAGCCCCGAGGCAATGCTGCGTGCGCCCAGATGCCTTGTACCCTTCAATTAATGCCCTGTGCTAACCCTCACTCCAAACCCAAGGCAACGCCGCGTGCGCCAAGACGCCATGTACCCTTCAATTAATGCCCTGTGCTAACCTTACCTGCAAACCCAAGGCAACGCCACATGGACCAAAAAGCCCAGTATCCTTCAATTAATGCCCTGTGCCAACCTTCCCTCCAAACCTAAGGCAAGGCCGCGTGTGCCAAGACCTTCCCAGATGGATGCCCGTTAGCCCTCACCTCAGGAAACTCCACAGGCTGCCAGTCATGAAGAGATGCCAGTACAAGCTACCCACCCATGCATACAAGGCATTACACAACGAAGGACCTTTCACCAGCCCACCAGGAAACTCCATTCCGGACTGCTGGCCCTAGCTGCCACCCTCACACCCAGCAGACCAAAAGAGGAGGCCGCTCCTTCTCAGACCTGGAACGACCTCTACCTCAGAGCCTCGACATTGCTCCAGCAGTTCAGGAAGGACCTCAAAACTTCAACCAAAAGGAGAACTAGCAGCATCATGTGATAGCGCCTCAAGACCCTCATGGGTGAAGGAGCCACGCTCTACAAATCCTGATTGATTGACTGTGTCCTGTGGCCTGCATCCCTCTCTACCCCTGCAATAATACAGCGTGCCCTGGGCTAACCATCCCTCTGCACCCCAAAGCAACACCATGTGCGCCAAGACGCCCTGTCCACCCCTCTGAACTCCAACGCAACGCAGCGTGCGCCAAGACACCCTGTACCCTTCTAGTAATGCCCTGTGCTAACCATCCCTTCGAACCCCAAGGCAACACCACATGCACCAAGATGCCGTCCATCCCTCCAAACCCCAAAGCATTGCCGCGTGTGCTGACGCCTTGTCCATCCCTCCGAACCCCAAAGTAACGCCACGTGCGGCAAGACACCATGTACCCTTCTAGTAATGCCCCATACGAACCATTCCTTCGAACCCCATGGCAACTCCGCATGCGCCAAGACGCCCTGTACCCTTCTAGTAATGCCCTGTGCTAACCATCCCTTTGAACCCCAAGGCAACACCACATGCACCAAGATGCCGTCCATCCCTCCAAACCCCAAAGCATTGCCGCGTGTGCTGACGCCTTGTCCATCCCTCCGAACCCCAAAGCAACGCCACATGCGTCAAGACGCCCTATACCCTTCTAATAATGCCCCATACGAACCATCCCTTCGAACCCCATGGCAACGCTGCATGCGCCAAGACGCCCTGTACCCTTCTAGTAATGCCCTGTGCTAACCATCCCTTAGAACCCCATGGCAACACCACATGCACCAAGATGCCGTCCATCCCTCCAAACCCCAAAGCATTGCCGCGTGTGCTGACGCCTTGTCCATCCCTCCGAACCCCAAAGTAACGCCACGTGCAGCAAGACACCCTATACCCTTCTAATAATGCCCCATACGAACCATCCCTTCGAACCCCATGGCAACGCCGCATGCGCCAAGACGCCCTGTCCATACCTCCGAACCCCAAAGCAACGCTGCATGTGCCAAGACACCCTGTCCATCCCTCCGAACCCCCAAGCAACACCGTATGCGCCAAGACACCCTGTACCCTTTTAATAATGCACCCTGCTAATCTTTCCTTCGAACCCCAAGGCAATGCCGCATATGCCAAGACACCCTGTACCCTTCTATTAATGTCTATTACCCGAACCCCCAAAACATACAGGAGCAGATTTACAAGAAACTGACGAATCTGTACAGATGTGTCAGATTCCCTGCACCTCCATACAAAACCCTTGTGCCACCATGGATTTACAATACGGCGCACCAGGGGGCAAGGATTGACAGATGCATCAGAAATTCTGACGCATCTGTTGGTGCAAAAGTGATGCATTGCTGGAGTTGCTCATGAAAGTGACATAATTCCAGCACTGCGCCACCACAGATATGTGAGACCTGTTTAGCTATTGGGGTGATGGGCTGTGGATTCCCTCCTCGGACGTCACCTACCCAGTCGGTCTTTGGGCAGACTTCCTTTCGTCTCTCCTGCTGTCTTTTCCTTCATCCTTACCCTTCACACTTCCCCTCCCTCCTCTCTCTTTGTCTCACCTTTTTTTCCTCTCCCAATTTGTTGCTTATTTTTTGACGTAATGTGTATTTGTTTTCATTCTCAATAACATTGTGTAGCCTAATGTAAAGTGCTCTGATACCTATGGGTTTAGCCAGCACTATATATAACTCTTAACCCCTTCACTGCGGCGGCTATTCCGCCGCAGTGCTAAGGGGGTGGGGCGGAAATGCGGCGGGCGCATGCTGGTGACGGAACTGCATATGACAACTCCACCGGGCATCGGCCAAGGTTGCTCGTGTAACCAGGTGAGTACAAACAGTTTTGACGCCCATGGGGCATCATCAGAGGTCCATCAGAAGTTCAGAGGAATATTATTTAACCCCTCCCCTGCTGATGACGGAACCGCTCCATCACCAGCGTCGGTTGCGCTGTGTTTATGACGGAGCGGGTCCGTCATGGCCCCGCCCGCTCAATAGAACGCTCAGTGCAGGCGTGGAATTCGCACCGCGCAGGAGCGTCGGGCGGGCCATGACGGAACCGCTCTGTCATCAGCACAGTGCCACCGCGGCTGATGACAGAGCGGTTCCGTCATCAGCAGGGGAGGGGTTAAATAATATTCCTCTGAACTTTTGATGGACCTCTGATGATGCCCCATGGGCGTCAAAACTGTTTGTACTCACCTGGTTACACGAGCAACCTTGGCCGATGCCCGGTGGAGCAGTCATATGAAGCTATTGAGGAGTCTGTCCCAGGTTTCACCCCCTCGGCGTCACCTACCCAGCCGGACATCTGTTATTGTTTTCCTCGTTTTTCCCATTGTGTATTGCCTCCCTCCCCATTCTCCTCCCCCTGTGCCTCTTTGATTTAAGTGATGTAACTTATAACTCGCTGTAACTCATGTAAAGCGCTCTGATACCTCCGGGTCTAGTAGCACTATATAAAACTTTTCAAATAAAATAAATAAATAAATGAAGGGATTTTGATGCAGTGAAGGTGTAGAGTGACGCAGTGAAATGTTGTGAATTTCATTGTGTCAGTTCTACATGGCTTTTTTGCGTGGGAACGCCCACCCTGCATACATTATACTTGACACAGGTATAATGTGACACAGGGCTTTACAATATGACGCATCTCCCTAGATGCGTCACATTGTAAATCAGCCGAAATGTGGCGCATTATTTTGAGGGACGTGAAAACAATAAATACTTACTCCAAAGAGAGAACTACTGGATCAATAGACTTCAATCCATGAAACCTCATGTGTTAAATGAACAGATCAAATTTTCCTGCTACCTATAAAACCTTTGATGAACCCCCTGGTCGGGGACATTAGTTCTGGACAGTCTCCTTTTTGTAGCATTAATGCACCCATTATGCTTTTCCCATACCTTATTATACCCTTTGCTTAAGTTGCATTTATCACATTTAATATTTATTATTTGTGTGTTCATTTCCGTACATATTCGTAAGCACTTATTGTTTCCACTCACAGTCCTATTTTTAACTCCATGTTTCTGATCATGTGACCGGCACATCGGGTTAGATTCACACTTCCGCATTAACTTTACACGCCACTGCCGAGCGTTCCTCGATCCAGGGCGAACACGTTTGGAATTCCCCATTGATTATCTTCTTTAAACGCAAGTTACCACTGCACCGCTTTGGATCACTAACAAGAGCCGAGCACGCTTGCACGGACCCCGTTACATTTAGCATAGGCAGCGTTCAGCGCCCGATTTTAAACATAGAGGTACATCGAGCAGCATTGCTTTAGAAACCTTTGCTTTACCAAAGTAAACTCGGCATTATTCAACCGTGTAACACCACTGCCTGTGTCTCACCTGTTATAGAGTTGCTCTTTTCACGTACACGAACGGTAATCAGTTAACAGCACGTTTTAGTTTTTATTGTGCACCCGCCCATTGATATCATACAAAAGTTATCGTATTTTCAAGATATGTATTATTATTGTATGTATGATGGTATATTTGTTTAACATTTAGGAGGAATATACATAGGTGTTTTCTTATGTCGTTTTCTTTAGATGCTCCCAGATGAAGGGCAGCAGCCCGAAATGCATTGGAGCTGGAGGAAATAATTACTGATATTTATGATTCACAATGAGTATGTGGGGAAACATACTTCGATGACTGTATTGAATTAAAACATTACCTACAAAATTTGAAAAAATTCGTGAAGATTGTTTTTTCAAGAGTGTGGAGGTACCCAATCCTCTGATACCAGTGTGCCCTAAGGATGCAATCAATTCTCAATTGACAGCACCTCGTTTCTTGTATTCCTACTCGTCCCTCGGGGAGAGGACGACACCTTAGGAGCACCTACTTTAAAGATTGAACTATTCATTCTATCTTTTGTCAAACCTGCTGTGCACTTGTCTACCAACCCACACAGCATTATTTATGCCGCCTTTGCTTCACAAAAAGGTATGCAATAGCGGCCTAAAAGTGTTGCAAGAGGCTTGTAAATCTGCCCCACAACGCTTTAAAAAGAGTTGGCACTATCTGTGCCACCTATCACTCTGTTTTGCAGGGCGCAGAAGTGTCACATCCGCTCAGTTTCCCTACTGTCCACAAACACTCTGGAAGGCTTCCGTTCCACACCGCCGCCCCTGGTTTCCAACTCAACAACTTAACGCATCTGTATTAACAAATAAAGCGCCTAGTGAGGGTTTAATGTAGAGTTCTCGCTCGTGTATTCGAAAGGGAACTTCCTGGCTGCCACAAGGTAGGAGGAACAAGGACTGCCTGTGGAGAACTGCATGCCCGTGTTTACCACCCCGGAAAAGACCATTCAGTGGCATCTTCTGGGCTCTGTCCTGTGTTTATTTGTGCACCAGTGTGAACGGAGAAAAAGTGCTGCGTTCAACTCATTCTACCGGCCGTAAGTGTGATCGGCACCCAGCCGGGAATGAACTAATCAGACGCCAACCAGCCATCCATTTATGGCGGCGCCTACCTTCACTAAATGTTTCTGGTGACTGCAACCGCACCATTAAGGAATGCATTGACAAGCAATGACAAGCGGTGTATAAAGTAATCGTCACTATTCCTGCTCCTCGCTTTTTTTCTCAGTTCGCGCCGCCTAACCAGGCAGATCACCACTTCAGGCTTGCAAATCTCCCTGTCCTGATGATGATCCAAGTATCAATTAATGGACGTCGTCGACTTTTGTAACAGCTCACACGTTAAACTGATTTGTTAAAACCAGTGCAACAGCTGTTTTTCTGAAAAAGCTTGCCGTAATCAAATGTATTGGCTAAAAGCTTTTTCTTGTTTTGCCTGAAAAATGTATGTTTATTTGTAAATGCTTGTTTGTTACTTTGGTTGTTTTCGAAGGATACAGGATTGTGTCCCAGTCGATCACTCCTTGTTTGATTACCACTGAATAACTTTGATTCATTAAATAAGTGTACGGCTGGACACCGTGTTTGTAATATAGCACTGATTCAGGTCTATATTTATCGTCAATTAAATTGTAACGTTTGAAGGACCAACTGTTTTTCATAACTGAGAAGTTAAGGTTGTCACAGCAAGTCAGACGAAAGCCAGCATTCATGCCTGAGAAGTTATGGTTGGCATAACCCGTCACAGTAAAGCCAGCATTCATGCCTGAGAAGCTAAGGTTGACACAGCACGTCACAGGAAAGCCACATTTCCTTCTTAATAACTTTGCTCCCTCAACTTATTTGTACCAAACAGAAGAGGGCCACTGTTCACAATTGAGGGTTGCACCATATTAAGTACGGTGCAAATTTGGAAAAAAGGGGTGAAAAGTTATAAGAGGGCCCCTACAAGCGTCTCTTTAATTGTACAGGGGAATCCCCATAAGCAGCTTTATCCCAGACATACCACCAGTGGTTGAAGGAAACTACACCAGACGTGGCAGGCGCAGAGTACCCAGCTCCGCTCTGGTACCTTCCCACAGCCTGGTGTGTTTTATTTAATCTGGTATGAAATTGTACGTAAAAACACATAGCTGTCCTTAGGCATGCACGTACAAACTTTAATAAACCCGGGCAAACACCAGGAAAATATTTTAAACTAGAGAAGCGTGCTGATTGGCTGAACTGTGCTTGTTCGTATACATTAAGGCCTGCGATTGGCTGTAATCCCTACACAATATTAGCGAAGAAGAGATGTCTTGTTCCCGTACATTTGATCACAGGCATTGCCATGTTCCAAAATAAAATAAGAGTATGGGAAAAATCGTTTTTTCGACAATGAAAAAGAAGAAGTTACTTACCTGTAATTCTAGTTCTCTTCCAGGGGTATATTCATCAAAGTCATATGCACTGAATAATCCCCGCCCACGTGCGGGACCCCGGAGCATATACAAAAATACATATAAATGTGCATATTTGAGGATAGAAATACGGAGTACCTCCAAAAAATATACATATAGTCATGTATACATATACAGACATACAGCCTATTATACCTCAAATAGGCTAATCTGCCCAAATTACATGGATTTCTCTATAAGAAAATGATTTTTCATACAAATACTGTAATAGAGAACATACACTCTAATAATGTTCCAAGACAGCCCTTTATTTTCAGAGAAACAATAAGTAATAGCAGGCAATTAGCCCATAGGCTGCATAGATGAGAGAACATCACAGTGCAAAAAACACTTGGCACCTTGCCTTTAATACTTCCCAGCACCTGGAACACTGTGCCTTTAAGACCCCCAGGAGCCCCCTGCTCCCATCATTCACCACAGGTGACAGTTAGGTCAGTTCTTGTTTACAGTGCACTAACCAGTAGGAACCAGGACATAAGGTGCAGACAACACACTAGTATGCTGTCAATACTCGTCCGGGGAGGAGGGAGGGTTGCTTATGACTTTGACAAGGATACCCCTGGAAGAGAACTAGGATTACAGGTAAGTAACTTATCCTTCTTTTCCAGGGGATCCTCATCAATAGTCATAAGCACTGAATAGAATAGCAAGCCTATACCCACTTTCCCACGGACGAGTAACAGCATAATTACAGGAAATATAACACCTTCAGGATGAATTATCCAAACACATTTCTTAACGAGACTTGCCCAAACTGGGCATCCGCCTGTGTGTCAGAGTCCAAACAGTAATGGTGAGGGAAAGTGTGTACAGATCGCTATGTGGCTGTGTTTGCAAATCTCTGCAATAGGTATATTTCTAAGGAGAGCCGTGGTCATGGCCTTTCCCCTGGTAGAATGAGCCCTTGGTTTGCCTGGAAGAGACTTATTCGCTAACTGGTAAAACAAAGTTATACAAGAGACTATCCATCTAGAGATGGAATGTTTGGAAGTAGCACAGCTGTATTAATGGAACCATAATTTACAAACAGAAGGTCTGATTTTCTCAACGCCTTGGTTTTGTCTAAGAAGAATTTCAGAACCCTATTAAGGTCTAGTGAATGGAGAGACCTCTCCGGAGGATTCGAGGGATTAGGAAAAAACATAGGCAGAGTGATGGTTCTGATTAATATGGAATTCCGAGACTACTTTAGGTAGAAATCTCGGATGGGTGCTAAGAACCACTTTGTTTGCATGAAAAACAGTGTAGGGCTCTCAAAGCTTGGATCTCACTAACTCTGCAAGCAGACGTGATGGCTACTAAAAAAGCGGTCTTCCATGAAAGATGCTGCAGAGAAGCTTTGTGAATAGGTTCAAAAGGGGCACTCATTAATCTAGCTAGGACTACATTAAGCTCCCAAGGAGGAGAAGGAGCTCTGATCGGTGGGTAGACCTTTTTCACCCCCTCGAGAAAATCCTTAACAACTGGAATCTGGAAAAGGAAACCTGCATAGGAGACTTTCTGTATGCTGTTATAGCTGCTAGATGGACCTTTATAGAGGAAAATTGAGGCCTGATTTGGCCAGGTACAGAAAATAAGGTAAAATCACCTGCTCTTGACCTCGAACGGGATCATGACCATTATCAATGCACCATAAGTAAAATCGCTTCCATTTGAATCCGTACGACTGTCTGGAGGAAGGCCTTCTGGCTTCTTTAAGTATGTTCATACAGTCAGAAGGCAAGTCTAAGTGCCCGTATTGAAGGACTTAAGGAGCCATACCGTCAATTGTAGAGATGAGAGGTTGGGATGGAACACCTTCCCCCCGTTCTTGGATAGTAGGTCTGGTCGGCATGGTAACCTCCTTTGCGGTACCTCTGATACTTGCAGAAGGTCTGGGTACCACCAATGACGAGGCCATTCTGGTGCTATTAGTATAATTCTGGTGTTGGCCTTGTAGAACTTGTTGATCACCATGGGTATCAGTGGGATTGGAGAAAAAGCGTAAAGGAATGTCTTAGACCATTTTATCAAAAACGCATTCCCTTAGAACACTGGTTGGTGAAACCTGGAGGCAAA
Source organism: Lissotriton vulgaris (assembly GCF_964263255.1). Taxonomy (NCBI): domain Eukaryota; kingdom Metazoa; phylum Chordata; class Amphibia; order Caudata; family Salamandridae; genus Lissotriton; species Lissotriton vulgaris. The sequence goes on from NC_141700.1 coordinate 19,211,350, forward strand.
GACAGGGCATTTTGCATTTGCCGCGTCTGCAAACAGGTCGATGCCTGGAACTCCACATTGGTGGAAGATGTCCTGCTCTATGTCGTCGTGTAGGACCTAGTCGTGAGCCTCAACAAAATCCCGACTTAGGGAGTCTGCGTGGACGTTGAGAGTGCCTGGAAGATGGATCGCTGTGATAGTCAGATTTCTTGCGAGCAGCCATTACCAGATGGTCTGAGCCTCTAGAGAGAGAGGTCTCAACTGGGTTCCCCCCTGTTTGTTCAGATGATGCATTGTTGTGGTATTGTCCATCTGAACCAACAGAAAACTTGAGTGAAAAGACGGGAGCAGTGATTTGAGCGCGAGGTGCACCGCTTTCAGTTCCAATAGGTTGATTTGGTACCCTTGCTCTGTCTCTGACCAGAGTCCTTGAACCTGAAGAGGGCCCTTATGAGCCCCCCAACCCTGTAGAGAAGCATCTGTGACGTTTGTCTGAGTAGGCAAGTCCTGGTGAAAAGGGACTGCCTTCCGCAGATGTGAACGTTTCATCCACCATCTGATGGAATCCTTGGCTGACTGAGGACGAAACACGTGGTCCTCCCAGCGACTTGATATCTGGTTCCACTGGTCATCCAGAGCTTGCTGTAGAGGGTGCATGTGCAGTCTGGAGTTCGGCACGATGAAGATGCAGGATGCCATTGAGCCAAGCACAGAGATACCCTTCTGACTGTGGGATGTTGAGACTGGAGAAGATTGCAGCACTTCTGGCAGATTGAGGATAATCTCTTCTCCGAAGGACACATGCTTCTACCGTGTCCAGAGACGCACTAAGATAGTGGATTTTTTTAGTCGGATTGAAGATCAATTTCTTGTAGTTGACTTGCAGACCCAGATTGCTCAGCACTTAAAGAACGTGCATGTGGCTGACTTAAGTCCAAAAGGGAGAACTTTGAACTGACAATGCTGGAGAGCTACCTGAAAACATAGGAAATTCCGATGTTTTCTGGAGATCGGTACGTGAAAATAGGCGACCTGCAGATCTATGGTGCACATCCAGTCACCTTGGTGCAGTGAAGGAACTATTTGGTGCAGCTCTAGCATCCAAAATTTCTCTTTGAGGATAAATTTGTTCAAAAGTCTCAGATCTAGTATTTGTCTGTACTCTCTGGTAGGACCTCTTTTCTGTATGAGAAAGTAACATGAGTAGATTCCATGCCTTCATTGTAGAGAAGAGACTGCTTCTATGGCATCTTTCAGTAGCAGTCTCTTTAACTCCGCTTGCAACAAGTGGTGTTTCTTGAGAAAACCTTCTCAAGGAGGTACTGATGGAGGTGGGGATTTGAATCTGAGCAAGTAGCCATTCTGCACAATATTCAGTACCCACTTGTCTTTTGTTATTTTCTTCCACTTGTCCAGGTGAAACATAATACTTCCCCCCCACTGGAGTGGGTAACGGGGATGGAGGAAGCCAGAGCTAATTTCTTTGAAGATTGTTTCGCTGTGGAAGGTGCTTGTGTTGAAGCTCCCCTTTCGCGACCAAGTCTTCACTGATGGTAGTGAGAGCTGGATTGATGTAGCTGTGTCGACCAGTGAGGGGTTTGAACTCCCTGTTGGAAGTAGCGACGGTCGTAGAGTCGGTACTTGCGCCGAAACTCCTTGCTTTTTTCCAGGCCGACAACCTTTAGATTGTCCAATTCCATTTTCATTTTTGACATCTCATCATCTGCATGAGACCCAAAGAGAGACGTGCCATTGAATGGAGGATTGAAAATCCTCCTCTGCGCATCAGGTCTCAGACAAGTGAGACGCAACCAGGCTGAGCATCTTGCAAAAATGCCATTGGAGTTACCATGCACTGCTAGATCCCATGAGTCCGCAGCTGCACTGATGACCTGGTTTGCGACCAATCCCTCTTCATGCAGGACTTCCTGAAAATCTTGCTGGTCCTCCTTAGGCAGCTTCTCTGTGAATTGGGCCAAATAGTCCTAAAGAGACTTATCATACCTCCCCAAAAGAGCAGAGGCACTACCCACCTTCATCGCGGATGCAGACAGATGTGCTGCATATCCTTTTGCCCGGCCAGTCCATGTTTTTACTGTCCTTTTCCGGAGGGACTGTGGAGGATGTCGCTGCTGGATGCATGTTCCTGGCTGCCGCCACTATAACCGAATCTGGAGAAGGATCCAATCAAAGGAACAGGGGTTTCTGATCCGGGACCTTATACTTCTTAGAAATACGTGGGGGGCTGACCCCACTGTGGCCGGAGTCAGGAACGTCTGCATCGCTGGTTCAAGCAGACCCTGCACCAAAGGAAGTAGAGGCCTTGCCGAAGCTCAGTGGTGGAGTGTTTCGAATATGACTAATGAAGAAACAGTTGGAGCTGATATGTCAATGTTCAGTTTGTTGGCACCCATAGAACCTCATTAAAAGTCCCGATATCATCAATAGGAGACACTCCGGCAGGGGGTGTTGCAGACAATGTTGGTGGATAGTCCCTCATAGATGATCTTGAGGATGAGGACTATGAGGGAAACCTCCGTCTCCTCCTTCTTGGAGTAGAAGAATGACAAGATCCAGATCGTCCAAGTGGTGTTCGTGAGCGTGAACGTCGAGCCGATAGAGACCTAGCTTTCCTTGAGGACCTGCATGTAGATGCCCTCATGGATGCTGTAGGAGGAGGCCCAGTAGATGCTCTAGAAAGAGAGTATATTTGGGAGAAATTTGAGCCGGACTTCTGCGTAGAGCCTTCTGTTGGGTACTCTCTAGACACCTTGGAGAAGGGTTGGCAGGTGGAGTTTGCTCTCCCGGAACAGAAAAGCCCTCCTGTGTGATTTGTACAATGTTAATGCCAGGAGAATATGACATTGACGTCGACCTTATGGATCTCTACGTTGAACTCGGCCTGTCTAACACTTCCACAGATGGCACCGTAGGATTTCTTTCCCCGAAGTCGAACGATTACCTCTCGCCGACGACACACATTGAGCCATCTTCTCCGTCGACCGCTTCTGAGGCGAGGTATTCGAGGAATTCCGTCTGTGAGAAGATGCCGATGCCCTTGATGTCTGTTCCCTCGACATTGACTGTCTGCGGGACTGCAATGAAGTACTTGACGTTGACCGCCTGCGAGCCAGCACCAGAGTCTTTGATGTTGATCTTCTCGACGCTGACCATCGTGACGGCAGCTGAGATCTAGACGTCGACTGGTGTCTCGACGACGACAGATGTTTCCTCGATGTCAGCCCAGACTTTGACGTCAATCAAGGTCTTTCGTGACCAACATACTTCGAGGCAGAAGTAGTATGCCTAGACGTATATATGTATTTTTGTATATTCTCTGGGGCCCGCACGTGGGCAGGGATTTTTTAGTGCTTATGGCTATTGATGAGTATTCTCTGGAAGAGAAGGATGTGTTACCACTGAAAATTGAGCATGAAAAAAGAACCCAATGATGCACCCATTGGCAGTTTTGAAGTTCTAACTCTGCCCAGCGCATGCTCTACAAAGTAAGTGGACCCCTCTTGTTTCTTGCCTAGACGTGCTCTTCAGAAGGCCCAGGCATAATTTAAACGACACCAGAACAACTTCGATAAATCTGTGTTACTCTTTGATGCAGAATTACTGATAATTACGCATTTACTCCTTATTGCATAATTTGATGGATAAAATCCTAGCGCGAGAGCACATTTAGCGAGTACAGGCAGCCGCTCGCATTTGCTGTGTTCTGGTGCATTTAGCATTATTTCTTAGCGCAAAATGCGTCCTCATATCCATTTTGGATTAAGAAAATAGTGCTAAATGACAGAAGTAAATTGGGGGAAAATACTACCTCAAACACACATTTAGCAAGCGCAAGACGCTAAAATATAACTCACGCTTCTAGTGTAATCCTGCAATACGCTTGATTACGCTACACAGAATTACGCGAGTTGCCCTCCTCCTCGCCAGTCTTGAGATCTAATGCCTTACCAAACCTCTATGACCATGAGTGTCCAGAGCAACAGCTCTCTCCTTTTACTGATGGAAGACTGTTTGAACCTCGCTTTTGCTCCTCCAGTTTACCAACAAAAGACTATTGCATATCTATTCATTTCCGCCACACAAGAACTGTTTTTACTGTGACAGCTGACAGGCATGATTATCAGCATACAAAAACGTTATCTTTCTGCAGTGCATTCTGGGTACATCATGTAAATTAGGCTGGAATCTTTGACTCTTGTGTGTTAGGTGAGTTGTGTGTCCCACATCAGATAGGACTCATAGTGTCAAAGGATTTTAAGGTTTGCCAAGGAGAAGGGGGCTGTGCGGCATCGTGATGCAAGGCCGCGCTTTGGCATCTCCACGTAGAAGCTTCTCCGATTCCAACTACACATGATGCCTGGCCTACCAATGGTTCCTTTTTTACCCACAAAGCCCGAGGGAGAGGCTCATGACATTTTAATGTACATAATACATTCATGTTAACCCAAGATACTATTTGCATTATCAAGATAGCTCCTGGACCCTCCGGTAAAGCCAAGTGGACGCGAGGAGGAACATCTTGGCGTATCAGATGGAGATGGAAAAATGTTTACTCAAAACAGAAGTGCCATCTGCCTGCCTCTGGGGTGAAGAGCTCCTCGGATGCGATAAAAAAAAGCATTTAATTCAGAGCCTTCCCGCAATGAAATCCGGTTACGTGCGCTGCGCTTGTAGAGTGCACGTACTGTGCCCAGATTCGTCCCTTGCTATCGAAAAAAGACTGTACTACCCTAGTTCATCTATTACCACCAGAGCTGCTTCCTTTACTTGTCCTCAATTGTCCCCAAATCCAGAACCAAGGAAGAGCCTGTGCTCGGCTCATCTAAGCAGGTGTGGGGCACCCTGGGTGATCTGCTCTGCTGCCTTGGCTGGGGTGTCTGGCCTTCAAAGGAGGGACAGTGAGAGGAGCAGGAAGTTTTAACAACTTTATGAATGCTTATGTTAAAATAATGATCGTTTTCAAATTAGAACTCAGCCCAGGCAGCTCCTCAAGCACTGCAAGCTGGGTGTGCTGAGGCAACCCCTCGACCGCTTGGCTTCTAGCTCCTACTCCCCGCCCAGTCAACACTAAAGCCGGAGCGTAGCTTGATCAGTAAGTTTGGGATGGGGTGAGCTTCAGATTTTACAACAATCACAGTGACATATAATGTTACACAAAAACACATAAAGAGGGTGGGGTGGAATGGGAGCCAATGAAGGTTCAGTACCTGGGCTCCGAAAGTCAGAAGATGAGAGAAAGAAGAAAGAGGGTGGACGAGCCCTGGGGGGAATCCCTAAGAGCTTTTTCTTGTAGCCCTCACACATCTTTGGGGCATGCCATGCTTCATCATTGGACTGTTTGCTCCTCGAAGGACCAGCGCCACAAGGATCACTTTAGTGGACATTTTTATTTTTAACCTGTATGGTGAAAAGTGCAAGTTTGAGGGTGTCCTATGTGTGTGGGGTGATCATGTGTGTGAAAGTGACTCATTTAGAACTATCGTACGAGTTACTTACCTTCGGTAACAATGTATCTGGTAGAGACGATTCTAGCCGCAGATTCCTTAATGTAGAATTATCCCCAGGCGTGAGACTGGATCCGGAAAACTTTTTGCCACAGGATCCCTGCGCGCCGGGGGGACGGCACCACGTGACTCCGCCCTGATGTCGTCCACGCTTGTGATGTTAGCAAGGATACATAAGCCCCAGTCCGGCGCGCCTATGTCAGTTTTCTTCTGAGAACTTTTCCACGCCACAACGCAGGGCCACCACAAAACAAAAAGTGTGAGAATACTGGAACAGTGCACAAAAAAAACAGCTAAACAAAAAGGGAAGAAACGAATGGTGAGGAACAGCACCACCCAGAACAGTGCCAGGCACTATGGCAACAAAAGAAATGGAATGAAAGAACAGATGACAGCTACTGCAAAACAAGCCTGCAAACAAATACAACAACCTCCCGAGGGCAGTAGCATGTGAAAAACTGCACTACAGACGAAGAAGTCTGCAACCACCGCTCAGAACAGAGAAGGGCACCAAGGCCAGAACAGAAGAGCAATGACAATTCATCCCCAGAGAACACCAGCAGAGAGAGACATCTTCTGAAAATTGCTAAGGTTCAAGACCCAGCCAAGGGACCTTAACCCCAAGGACTTCAAGGAGTCAGAAGTGCAAGCAATGAAAGGCAGAAGGGCAGGAGCAAATCCCACACTGGAGATCAGGGTGCAGGGGCACAGAAGTACCCATGAAACCATCAACCAATCAACAGAAAAGAAGGAATGGAGTAAACAACAGGATGAGCATCCCCCTAGGGAGGGAGTAGGAAAAGGCACTCGCAGAGGACAACCACCAGGAGGCAGGCAAGTGCAGAAGACCAACGAAGGGTCCTCGCAGAATGGGGAAGAAGGGTGGGTCATGAAGGAATCTGCGGCTAGAATCGTCTCTCCCAAATACATCGTTACCGAAGGTAAGTAACTCGTACATCTGATAGAGACTACTAGCCGCAGATTTCTTAACGTAGAATAGATACCCTAGCCATACCCAAGGGGAAGGAGGGTCTGCGAGAGGACCTCCCCAGCCTGGTCAAACGTAGGGTCCCAACAGGGGATGAGTCACAGGGATAATAGCCCAGTTGCCCCGCAGGCAGAAGAGAACCTCATCATCTTGGAGGATGCAAGGGCAATGCGAAAGGAGGCCAGTGCACCCCAAGCCCAGCCAAGGTACCAGGGACCTCCACCAGAAGCCCAAGAGGTACAGGCAATGCAGAGGAGTACCGAGAAAGAAGAACCACCCTAAGACTCTAAGGAGAAGAGGTAGAAACTAAGACAAAGCCCTCCACCGGAAAACACACCCAGTGAAGAGGGCAGCCGAACCTATCACAGCTTGAAGTCAACAGACAAGACAGAACGGCGCCTCAGCAATAAAGGTTGGCGGGAGAAGAAAGACGTAGTCTCACAAAGCCCCTGCAGAACAAGAAGCAGGAGCGCCAGGGCCCCTGGCCGCAGACCAGTAGAGCAGGCGGAAGCAGCTGGCCACTGACAAGCACCACAAAACCGAACGTCCAGGCCACGCCGGGCTCAAAACAAGGGCAAGGCCAGAAAAAATCCCGAACGACCTCTAGAAGGAGACCGCTCCCGACAGAACTGATCCACGAAGAAGTGCGACCAGCCGGAAGATAAAAGGAGAAACAAGTAGGACGGACCAAGCCGTCAACACAGGAAATTATCCCTTCTGGAACACCAGACAGAGGACCAGGCCGAACGGCGGACAAAGGGCAAAAACACTGCTGCACAATGCCGTAGATGGCCAAGCCATGCCAGGTAATGACCAAGAAACTGCACCAGCGGAATACAGCGACACCATGAAAGGTGAGGAACCCACAAGGGGGAGTCCACACCCTCCCAGTGTAAGACAGAGCTATACAACAGCTACAAGTTCCCACTTAGGGAATGACACGTCCCAAAGAAATTATGGGAACCATTCTTAGGGAAAAAAATCCTGCATCAGAGAACAAAACCATAAAACCTGCGGCAGAAACCATAGAAGGCTTAGTAATCAGCCAAAAAGTAAATTCCCGCCAAAAAGGGGCGGAACCAGCAGCCAACTGAAGAGAGGGGCCAACCAAGGGACCCCGAGGGCACAGCAAACCACACAGAAAGTGTAATGGCCACTCCAAACACCAGATTCCAGGGGCAAGTGGGATAACACCTCCAAACAGCCTACTGAGGAGGAGGAGGTGGACGGAGCCCCGCAAGAAGACCCTGAATGGCGGAGTCCGCGTGAGTGTTAAACAGGAGGACCCCGTCAAAGGGCAGGTCAACCAGATGGTCCTTAATATTTTCAGGAAAAACAGCATCACGTAGCCAAGCATGGCGACGGAGAGCCACAGAAGTGGCCATAGCATGGCCTAGAGCATCGGCAACATCCAAGGCCGCACAAAGAATAAATGCGGCCAACTCCCTACCATCTAACACGTGGCTCCGCAGATCAGCACGGGCACCATCATGGGAGACATGAGAAAGAAGGGACTCCACATAATCACACAGGCTGGAAGTAGCCCTAGCCAACACACACAGTGTTGAGTGCCCGCAAGGCAGCACTGGAAGAAGTGAAGATGTTACGCCCCCATGAATCCAACCACCGGGCCTCCTGAGACAGAGGAAACAACACCACAGGCAAGGACGGAAAAGCCGTCCGTAGAAGAGAACCTTGAGTAGAAAGGCAGATGGAAGGGCAGACAGGGCCGTGCGGAGCCGGACGGTGATGATGCAGGAGAGGCTGAGGCACCGGATCACTCGTGGCAGGGTGCCCCCAAGCCCCTAGAAGAGAATTATGGAGCGACGCTTCAAAAGGATGGAACAGCTTCCATCCACCAGAGCCCTGGTGGAGAACCTCCAAAAGGTTATCTGTCGGAAATGGAGTGACAGGTTTACCCATCCGCAGAAGGCCAGCAGCTGTAAAAATAGCCCGAACAAAGGCAACACTGGCCTCAGTAGGGCGCCGCAGAGGATAAAGTAATTCCTCGTGGGCGACAGCTGCAGACTGAGCCGTCCGTCCCCAAATCCAGGAGGGAAGCGACCAGCCCCGGAATAGTGGGGGATCCACAGATGAGTAGGGAACCTGAGGGGGCCCAGGGGAAAGCGGAGAGGCTGTGGAAAAGCCACCCGTGAGTCACGGAAAGGAGGGTTCGAGGATTTAGGCAGTGGGGACGGCGAGGAGCCCTCCCTGGAAGATGCCGGTGATAAGGAAACAATGCGGCGCCTTGTCTCTGGGGAGGAAGACACCAACAGAAGACAGACCTCTGGAGAGGAAGGAACCTCAGGAGATGAATCAAGAACCCGACGCCGGCAGGGCCCCATGGAATCCGCCAGAGGCACCTGATCAACGTCGATCGGCGCCAGCGTGGGCATTTTGGGCGCCGGGTCGACCTCTGCCACCACGTGCTCCCCAGGAGATCTCCTGCGACACCACAGGGAGCCCCGTAGGGATTTGTGGTGAGGCAGGGACGCCAGGCGCCGCAGAGGGGAGCCCCGAAGGACTACACCTCAACAAGACCACCCTCCTATGACCTGAATCCAAAACCTTCGGCACTGGGGCCGGAGTCGCCAGCGACGCAGCGGAAGTCCCCGCGAGAGGCAAGGGATCCGCGGATGGCTCAGGAGGTGGAGGAGGGGCCAAAGAAGCCTGCAGAGCTGCAGCATAGGCTGTCATTTATGCCCTAGTTGCCCCGACAGCAGGAAACGGCAGGTAGGAAGACGACAGGTGGGGGCGCATGTCCCGAGGGGAGCCGGCGCCCACCGCTGAAGGAGGACAGGGCCTCGGAGACAAGCTGAAGGACCTACCAGCCGGCGAGCAACTCCCTTGGGGCCATGCATGGCGAGGGACGATGTTGCAGATGGAACCAGCTGCAAAACCCACAGTTGATGGACAGAATGCAGAACAATGTCATACATTCACCCCAGTACAGAGATCTGGGCCTAAATCCATTGTTTTTTTGCACTCCACACCACCCCAGTTCAGACATGGCCATATGCAAAACAGTCTGACCCTGTGGCTCATGGGAACAGTCCAGCCCGAACTGCCAAGCCATGCCTTCCCTGGACCGGAAACAAGCTTCCGAGGACCAGTTTCTGGCATTCCAGCCGTCTTCAGCCCGGCTTGCTTGAATCCAGTGGTGTGGAGTGCATGGGACACACTTCTGAGCATACCCATCCCACTCGGGGTGACAAATGCAAAAACCACAGTTGATGGACAGAATGCAGAACAATGTCATACATTCACCCCAGTACAGAGATCTGGGCATAAATCCATCGTTTTTTTGCACTCCACACCACCCCAGTTCAGACATGGCCATATGCAAATCAGTCTGACCCTGTGCCTCATGGGAACAGTCCAGCCCGAACTGCCAAGCCATGCCTTACCTGGACCGGAAACAAGTTTCCGAGGACCGGTTTCTGGCATTCCAGCCGTCTTCAGCCCGGCTTGCTTGAATCCAGTGGTGTGGAGTGCATAGGACTCAAGTCTGAGCATACCCATCCCACTCGGGGTGACAAATGCAAAAAACACAGTTGATGGACAGAATTCAGAACAATGTCATACATTCACCCCAGTACAGAGATCTGGGCCTAAATCCATCGTTTTTTTGCACTCCACACCACCCCAGTTCAGACATGGCCATATGCAAATCAGTCTGACCCTGTGCCTCATGGGAACAGTCCAGCCTGAACTGCCAAGCCATGCCTCTCTGTACTGGGGTGAATGTATGACATTGTTCTGCATTCTATCCATCAACTGTTGCTTTGCAATTGTCACCCCGAGTGGGACGGGTATGCTCAGACGTGAGTCCCGTGCTCTCCATGCCACTGGAGTCAAGCTATCCTGGCTGAAGACGGCTGATAGCCAGAAACCGGTCCTAGGATGCTTGATTCTGGTCCAGGAAAGACATGGCTTGGCAGTTCGGGCTGGACTGTTCCCCTGAGGCACAGGGTCAAGGCTGATTTGCATATGGCCATGTCAGAACTGGGGTGGTGTGATGAGCAAAAAAACGATGGATTTAGGCCCAGATCTCTGTACTGGGGTGAATGGATGACATTGTTCTGCATTCTGTCCATCAACTGTTGTTTTGCATTTGTCACCCCGAGTGGGACGGGTATGCTCAGACGTGAGCCCCGTGCTCTCCACGCCAATGGAGTCAAGCTATCCTGGCTGAAGATGGCTGGTAGCCAGAAACCGGTTCTAGGATGCTTAATTCTGGTCCAGGAAAGACATGGCTTGGCAGTTCGTGCTGGACTGTTCCCATGAGGCACAGGGTCAAGGCTGATTAGCATATGGCCATGTCAGAACTGGGGTGGTGTGATGAGCAAAACAACGATGGATTTAGGCCCAGATCTCTGTGCTGGTGTGAATCTATGACATTGTTTTGCATTCTGTCCATCAACTGTTGTTTTGCATTTGTCACCCCGAGTGGAACGGGTATGCTCAGACGTGAGTCCCGTGCTGTCCACGCCACTGGAGTCAAGCTATCCTGGCTGAAGACGGCTGATAGCCAGAAACCGGTCCTAGGATGCTTGATTCTGGTCCAGGAAAGACATGGCTTGGCAGTTCGGGCTGGACTGTTCCCATGAGGCACAGGGTCAAGTCTGATTTGCATATGGCCATGTCAGAACTGGGGTGGTGTAATGAGCAAAAAACCGATGGATTTAGGCCCAGATCTCTGTCCTGGGGTGAATGTATTACATTGTTCTGCACTCTGTCCATCAACTGTTGTTTTGCATTTCGTCACCCCGAGTGGGACGGTGTGGTTCTGTGGTCCTGTGGTTCCGTAGGTTCTGAACCCGTTCAATGAAAGTCGTCGGATATAGACGATTTTGGTGTCAGCAGACCGCAATGACGAGTGCGGTATGTACGAGTGTTTTCGTCATAACCGATCAATGAGAACACTGTGTATTCATGGATTTAGTTCGAACCTTCGGGTTCCATTTTGTGTGCGGAAGCCATTTTGTGTGGTTGCCCTCACATAGGCCGATGACTACGGCCGAACGAGTCTTTGGGACACGTGCACCTTAGTTGACTCCTGAGTGACCTGAACGAACTGACTCCCTTGCCCGAGGCTGACCTCGTTGAGCCAGTTCCTTGTTAAGCAGCTGGTCAGATAGAGATCAAAGAGCAGGACATTGCTGAGTTTATGGTACATGCACACACCCTTCTATCTTGTTTCTCATCTGCTTCTGTTCCTTCCTTTATGGCTTAATTATTGATTGGGTTGAGGTCTTTACAATGGGTTTGTCCGGCCTGTTCAAACAGGAATGTTGGATTTTGCTTGGTCATTTCTGGTGGGCTGGACAACGGAAAGTGGGATTCTCGGCATGCGATATGTTTGAAATGTCACCCTACGATTCGTCAGTTTGTATGTAATTGATGCTAGCCAGGAATGTGAATTTTAGCATAAAAGACGATGCTACGCTCTATGAATTTGTGCAGTCTCTAGCGAACCACCCGTGTTGTGCTTCGTAGACCTCTGTTCCTGGTTGCAGCCAATAAATTTGGTCTTTGACGTCACCAAGAAGTGACCCGTGTCTCTGTTTGCCAAGGCAGGGGAATCCGAAGACATCGGGCGTTATCCCTGTCGCCGCTGGGTTCTAAAACCCGGTTCTTCAGTTGGTGCCCAACGTTGGGCGACTTCAGCGGTACCTGTCCAAGCCTGAAGATCGTGAGGAGCTTTGTGTGAAAATACTGAAGGAAGGCCTGCCACTTCATCGACCCCTGTATGTCGTCGTGGTCCGAAAGTCTTTGCTACGAGGTTCCCCGCTTTCCGACGGCTACGAAGGACTGCTGCCCTGACTGTCGCCCTGTCTTGGAGCCATTAGACGATTTGTAGAGCAAGACGATAGACGGGTCTTCTGGTGACGCCATCGACATTTCAGTTAAGTATGAGTGAAGCGTCTCCCAGTCCTTAGTTTTGTTTTGGTATCCTTCGGGATCGCTTTGATTTGGTACCCGCAGGCCCCAAAGCCGAGGGACTCGTGTATTCACGAGACTATCGTTTTGAGATTTCCCTTGAAGTTTGAAGCTAGACTAGTGAGTAAAGATGCCTGGTCTTAGCAGACTTGGAAAGATATTTGGTTGTGGTTGTACTAGGGATTCCCGATTGGAGGATTCGTGTCCGGTTCCTCCGATTGGAACTCCGACCTATGAGCTCTACGTAAAACATGGAGTGGGCCCTATCGCGTATAATGAAGTATGGATCAAATATACCAGGAAAGACGGTGTCCTACAGTGGCCCCGTTATGGTAGCTTTGAAACAGAGATTTTAGACAATCTCGAAGTGAAACTGTTTAAGAAGAAAGCCCGGCCGGAGATGTTTGACTCTTTCCGCTTATGGCGAAAGGAAGCCAAACACAAAGAAATTAAGTTAGCGAAGCGAAATAAACGAGAACGAGGTATGTCAATGGTGCAAGCTGCTATACAGTTTAGGGATAACGAAGAATAACACGAAAGCGAACAGATGCTTAGGCAGCGTAAACTTGCGGTAGACAAGTGCTATCCAGCTCTGCCGCCTCAACAGCAAGAAGAGAAGAAAGATCTTGTGAAAGATCCTTTAATGTTGCATCTATTGAGTTAGCCACCCCCTTATGTGCAGAGTGCTACGGCACCTCCGCAAGTTGTAGTTGCACAACCTCCAAGTTGCTTTGCCCCTGTGATTCCTCAACAGCCGACCCCTCTTCCGTTGACTCCTATTCCTTTGGTGCAGCCTTCTCAAGGGCCGCCAAATTTGCTACCTCCTTCGTCTGCTACTCCTACGCCTGTCTTGTTTACTCCTCCTGTTACTGTCCCGACTTTGGTTTCTTCTCATTCTGCTCCGTCTCCTGTTCTTTTGTCAACTTCTCCTTTTGCTCGACAGAGAATGACCGATGCAGTTGCTGGTCTCTTTTCTCCTCTTTTGGGTTCATTGGGTATGTCTCCTGTTGTCGAGCGTAAGCAATTGCGTAGTCAGTTGCCTAGTCCTGATGAACGGACAGTGTTAGATCACTTAGCGCGTAAATGGGTTACGTATCCTTCGCTTTATGGTCTCGAGGGTGTTATGGATGTTTTCCATCAATGGGAAGCACCGAAACAAAGGTATGTTTTCAATATGATGTGTTCTTTCCTTCGCAAACAATGGGAAGATGGTGATGTAGGACAAACTCCGCCTGAGTTGTACCGCATACGTTCCGAATTTGCGAAAGGGACTGTTGTGGGTCTTGGGGTTGAGAAAGCAGTTGCGACGTTGTTGTCGTTTAGGAGTGAATCTCCTTCTCAGCGATTGTTCGAGCCTGATTCTTCAGTTAGGAGAAAGGCGCGTCAATATCCGATGCGTGAGGTTCCCCCAGTTTGGAGACCTGGTGATACCAATACTGTTCCAATTATTCCGCCACATTTTCAGCGTGTCTGGGTACATGTTCCATGGAAACGTGCTGAAGTCTTAGCCCTAAAACAGACTTTGCCTTATCCACGTAAAAACCAGCAGGGTACTATAAGGAGCTATCTCAAACTGCGGATTCATGTATCATGAATCTAGCCGACATAGACATGTTGTTTAGGAATGTTGTTCCACAGCCTATATGGGGTAAGATTCGTCATACGGATCATGCGCATGAATTAGGTGATACATAGAATAATCTTAGAGCTGCAGATGATAGACAAGTAGGTGGTGCTAAACCCGAGGATGTGATTGCTGAACTCCCTGGTAGAATTATTGATTATATGAAGACTTTGATGCCTGCGTTGCGTGTCAATTGGGACAAGTTGTCTGCATGCAAGCAGAAGAAAGACGAGACTGTGTCCGACTTTTTCACACGGTTCAAAGAGACCTTTGTAGACCACAGTGGTCAGGACATGAGTACAGAAGGTGGTCAACGGTTGTTCGTTGACAAATTTGTTCATAATTTGCTTACCGAATTGTGCAATAGGTTGAAGGATTCTGAGAGTGCTTGGGCTGTTTCCACGTCAGCGCAGATTTTGGCTACTGCCCAGTACTATGAGAATAGAAATAAGGATGAGATAGAGAAAGCAGATAGGAAGAATAAGGAATTGAAGACTAAAGTTCTTCTACAGCAAGCTTATCGGCCTCGTAATAATCAGCGCGATTATCAGCAACCTCAGCAATATCAGAGAAACTCACAAAGGTTCGAGTCTTTTCAACAGCGTTTTCCCGTAGGTCCTAATCAGTGTGCGTATTGCAAAGAAGAGGGCCATTTCAAGAGTAGTTGTCCGGTTCTGTTACAGCGCACAAATGGTGCTTCTGGTGTGAGAGGCCGAGGTGTTCAACAAGCTCCTAGAGGTAGAGGTCGTAGCCAAAATGCGCGTCCTTTGCCTCCACAGAATTCTATGAATAGCTTTGATCAGCAGAATGGTGCGTCTGGTAGGACGGCACAGTACTATGCGGACGATTACTATGTCGAAGGTGAGAATGTGGATGGTAATGATTGCTAGGACAGCCGTAGACAAAGAGAGGGAGTTGTTTCAGTTCCAGTAGATCAGAGTGGACCTTATGTTGAAGTGATTGCATCAGGTGTGTCAGAGCCTTTTCTGTTGGATACTGGTGCTGCGAATAGTTCTATTATGCACTCTAAACTCCCTGGCGCACCTTTGTCTGGCTTAACGAATATTTCAGTAGGTTTTTCTGGCGCCCCGGTTACAAATCCAATTTCTAGTCCGTTGTCTATTTCTGTAGGTCCTTGTGAATTCGAAGCACCCCTCATTCTGACGACAGGTTGTGGTGAAAACTTGTTGGGATTGGATTTGTTGAAGAGATTGTATGCAACGCTATATTGTTCTCCTTCGGGAGTACATCTTACATTGGGTAAGATAGTGATCTCTCTGATGTATTTGTCTAGAGATCGACTTCCACCTGAATTGTCTTCTCTCCCTGATTCTCTTTGGGCTACTGGTCCGAACGATGTGGGTCTCTTAGAGATTCCGCCATATGTTGTGACGTTGAAAGCGAATGCTAGATTGCCACGCATTCCGCAATATCGAATTTCCAGTGATGGTGAAAGAGCACTTCTGGCGATCATCTATGATCTGATTGAGAAAGGTGTGATTGAGAAAACGAGAGGTAATGTGTGCAATAGTCCTGTTTTGCCTGTTCTGAAAAGGACTGGTTCTTCACAGCCTCCTGTGTATAGGTTCATGATCGATCTCCGCGAGGTGAATAAGATTGTAGTTCCGCAATTTCCTGTTGTGCCTGATATCACCGATTTACTGACTTTGATCCCGGCTACAGCCACATGGTTTTCGGTGATTGACTTGAAGAATGCTTTCTTCAGCATCCCGATTGCCGTGGAAAGTAGAGATATTTTTGGCTTCTCTTTAGGAGGACGAAGTTTTCAGTTTAAGCGCGCTCCTCAAGGCTATTGTGAGAGTCCATCGATCTATAGTCAAGCTTTGAAGACTCAACTTGATTTGTTGGTTTTACCTGATGGTGCTGCTCTTATTCAGTATGTCGACGATCTGTTAGTTGCTGCTGACAATGAAGAGATTTGTAGAGAGGTTACTTTGTCGTTGCTACATCATTTGTCTGATTTCCATCATAAGGTTTCTCTTTCGAAGTTGCAATATTGTCGACAAGAAGTTACCTACTTAGGTCACCTCTTACCGAAGGAGGGAAGGAAACTGACCCCAGAAAGAATTCAAGCGATTGCGAAAATGAGTGTGCCTACGACACAGAGAGAAGTACGTGCTTTTCTAGGTATTGCGTTGTATTGTAGACAGTGGATCCCTAATTTTTAGTTGCTTGCGAAGCCTTTGATAGCTCTTACTGTTAAGGATACTCCAAATCCTATTCCTTGGACTAACGAATGTCAGAGGACCTTTTCAGAATTACGTGATGCGTTGCGTTCGGCTCCTGTGTTGGGTACCCCCAACTACAGTAAGCCTTTCACATTGTATGTCCACAAGAGAGAGGGATGTGTATTGTCAGTTTTAACTCAACAGTTTGGCGATAAGCAGCGTCCATGTGCTTATTTTTCGTCGACCTTGGATCCGGTAGCTAGAGCGTTGCCGAGTTGTTTGAGAGCTACAGCGGCAGCGGCTGTTTCGATTCGACAGTCTGCGGGTTTAGTGATGGATAATACACTGATTGTGATGGTTCCACATGCAGTGGATACCCTGTTGAATCGCACCAAGACACATCACTTAACTAGTGCTCGGTTGTCGGGTTACGAATTGACCTTGTTAGCGAGTCACGTGCCTATAAAGAGATGCAACACACTGAATCCAGCTATGTTGTTGCCGATTTTGACTGAATCAGATGTTACTGAACAGCATGATTGCTTCCTTAGGACAGAGGAAGAAACGAAAGAGAGGATAGATCTTAGGGATACTCCTCTTCCAGAGTGTGATGGTACCTTATGGGTTGATGGTTCGTGCTTTAAGCTTCCGAATGGTGATACGACTGTGGCATATGCTGTGTCGACTTTGCATACGATTGTTGAAGCTGCACGTATCCCACATAATTCAGCGCAAGCAGCAGAGTTGATTGCATTAATGAGAGCGTGTGTGTTGGCGAAAGGAAAACGAGTGACTGTGTATACCGATAGCCAGTATGCGTTCGGTGTGGCTCATAGTTTTGGACGTTTGTGGAAAGAGAGTGGGTTCCTGACTTCGCATGGAACCAAGATGCAGCATGGTCAGCTGGTGAATGAACTTCTTGAATCACTTACTTTGCCGTTGCAAGTTGCGATTGTGAAATGCAGTGCGCATAAGAAAGTTACGGTTGATGTTCGTCGTGGTAATGCGTTTGCAGATGAGGTCGCGAAAGAAACTGCAAGAGATGTGATGAGTCGAATGTATGTTGCGGGTCCGGCGAGATGGGTTCAGGATGGAAGTGAAGATACGATTAAGAGTGTGAAATCCATCCAAGCTGAAGCTACAGAGAAAGAGTTGAATGAATGGAGAGAGAGCAAGGGTAAATTGGATTCGAATGGTTGTTGGATTGATTTGTCAGAGCATCAGAGATGGTTGTTACCCGATGCGTATGTGCTTCCAGTGGTTACAATGGCTCATGGATTGGCTCATATCAGCGTGAAAGGGATTTGTAAGTTGTTAGCTCCAATATGGCAGAATGTTGGAATTCCTAAGTGTGCAGAGAATCTGGTTAGGAATTGTATGGTGTGTTTGATGTACAATCCTGGTAAGGGAATTCCAACTCCAGCTGGTCATTTTGCTCCTCCAACGTATCCGTTTGAGGCTTTGCAGCTAGATTTCATCCACATGGACAGGTACAACAACCTAAAATACGTGTTAGTGGTTGTTTGCTCTTTTTCTAGATGGGTGGAAGCCTACCCTTTGAAAGATAACACTGCCTTGTCCACAGCGAAAGCCCTTATTAAGGAATTCTTCCCTAGGTATGGTTTGCCGAGAATGATCTGGAGTCACAATGGGAGTGAATTTGTGGGTCAAGTGATGAAGAGAGTATGTGATGGATTAGGAATTAAGCAGAAGTTCCACGCTGCAAATCACCCCCAATCAGCTGGTCTAGTCGAGTGCTATAATGGCACTCTTAAACTGAAATTGGCCAAAATTCAAGCGAGCTCTGGTTTACAATGGCCAGATGCCTTGCCTTTAGCCCTTTTGTCCACTAGAATGACTGTGCATTCACGAATGGGTCTGAGTCCATACGAGGTAGTGTTTGGTTGCCCAGCAAACATTTGGGGTGTGCCGCGGCCGACAAAGTTTCGCGAAATAGAACATCCTGTGTTGCTTGACTACCTGTATGAAATAACGGCTAAATTGAGTGTTTTGCATCAACAGGTTCACGATACACTGCCACAAGCTTCTGAAGATCCAGGACATGCCATCGAACCTGGCACCTGGGTCCTGGTGAAGAACTTTCAGCAGACCAAGAACGAGCAGCCCCGCTGGGCTGGACCATATCTGGTGTTGTTGTCTACCTGTTCTGCAGTTCGAGTGCACGGTAAAAAGAACTGGATCCACAGCGTACATTGTAAGAGGGCTCCTTTGCCTCTGCCGTACGACCGGTGGGTCCAGAAAGGACTTCCTGATTCTGAAACTGAAACCGTGCCTCGTTTTCTGCCTTTTAGCGATGCTCGTTTGATTGGGACGAACACTGAGCAAGAAAGTGACGATCTTCTTCAAGAAGCTGTGCCTCCATTGAACCGTTTGAACACTGTTGAACCTGATTTACTAATCCGAGAAAAGACATTGCCTGGCAAAGAGCGTTATAATTTGCGACCGAGAGTCGCTGGACAAATAAAAAAGTGAAGTTTTTCTTTTTCTGATTTTGAAGGTTAGCTCTCCTCCGAGGAACAACTTTGATTTTTGTTTTTCGAACCGCCATCCGGGTTCAGCTGTACGGTCGCAGTTGTCAAGTCTTTGGAGTGCAAGCCAAAGACGTTAGGTCGACGGTTCTGGTTGGTCTAAGGGAGTTGCCCTGGACTGACAGACGCGTTCCTTAGCACAGAACACCCTACCGCCGCGAGCAGCAATTAGAGAGGATGGAGTTTTTCGAGATGGAGAAACCTGTTGAAAGAATAAGCTTTAAGAGCAAAATGTGTAAATTAATGAGCAGAAAACGTTTTTTAATATTGTGTTTGCTTATATTGCTTAGCTTAATGATGTTTTTAATTGGATATGTGACATTCTCTTTTCAAGTGACGTTCATGCCCACTACACAACCTATGCCTCCTCCTACTGTTTCTTCTCATTCTTTTCACCCTCTGCCCGAACATGAAGTTGTTAGAAGATTGGAATTTGCTAATAATTCCTTTGTTCAACTCCTGCATCAACACCAGCTAGTAATGAACATGACTAATTGTTGGGTTTGTGGCCTTATGCCCCATACTACAGATAAAGGTATTCCTTACCTGGTTTTGCCTTTTAGCTACAATGGTTCAATTTGGGCATACAAAACGATGTTCATTTATGCTCATGGAGTCTATCCCCAACGATCCGTGAAAGATAGTCCGAAGACTAGTGCTCTGGTCAAGGGTATAGTCGACATGATTAGAGGAATTAGTTCCTATGAGACTATTCCGAGAGATGAGACACAAGCATACATTGGTTGGAATGTTACTGGATATGGAGTTAGTCTGAGTGTTAACCAGCGAGCGAAAAGCTCTCCACCGATTTGGATAGTGCCCCATCAGGGTCACTATTGTCTGCAAGGTAATGGCAAGAATCAGAGAGCTCAGTTAGGGAAGAGTGTTTGCACTGAGACTTATGTATTTGCGTCTCAGACTTCCCCAGCGTTCCTAGCAGCTAAGGGTACCTATTCCATCTGTTACGATAAAGCGTACACATGGTTGCCCCCTGACTTTTCGGGCACATGTTTCTTCTTGTTCCTGTTGCCTCCCACTTTTACAGCTGCGGCAGATTACCATAAGACGAGAGTTGCTAGAGGTGTCTTCAGTAAGGAAGATACCGCAGGACAAGAATTGGGAGATTTCTTTAAGGGTTTTCTGCCGTTCTGGGGACCTATGGCTAATAGCAGGAACATTCGAAAGTTCATGAGAGTGGTTGAGTCCACCATAGTCGAAACAGCCGGTGCCCTTAGTGACTTGACTGCTGAGCTCCAGTCGGATCGACTTATGACTCTTCAGAACAGAGTTGCGCTTGATGTCATACTTGCAGATAGAGGAGGAGTGTGTAAACTGATTCAATCGAGCTGGTGCGTTTTCATTCCAGACAACGCTCCAACAGTTTTCCAGGCCATTTCCAAGCTACATAAGATCTCCGAGTCTGTACATATAGACGAGGGAGATTGGTCGTTGATGGGATGGTTCTGGGGATTGTTATCCACGTGGGGATGGAAGATTCTGATGGTCGTTGGGATGATCTTAGCTATCTTTTTCCTGTTCTGTCTTTGTGTACAGTGTGCTCCTGCTATATGTGGCCTCTGTGCTACTTCGTGTGCGAGGAGACCTGTCCGGAGAGAGTTGCTAAGTACTAGGATGATGCTACAGCAACATCTTGATGATCTGATGAATATAGACCTGGATTCAGACTGACATGGGTTTGGGTTTGTTGCCTATGTAAGGGCAAAAGGAGGGTCTGTGGTTCTGCGGTCCTGTGGTTCCGTAGGTTCTGAACCCGTTCAATGAAAGTCGTCGGATATAGATGATTTTGGTGTCAGAGGACCGTAAATGACGAGTGCGGTATGTACGAGTGTTTTCGTCATAACCGATCAATGAGAACACTGTGTATTCATGGATTTCGTTCGAACCTTCGGGTTCCATTTTGTGTGCGGCAGCCATTTTGTGTGGTTGCCCTCACATAGGCCGATGACTACGGCCGAACGAGTCTTTGGGACACGTACACCTTAGTTGACTCCTGAGTGACCTGAACAAACTGACTCCCTTGCCCAAGGCTGACCTCGTTGAGCTAGTTCCTTGTTAACACTATGGCTGCTAAGGCAATTCCCCTCCTGTGCTGGGAATTGCCATTTTGCTGGTGTCATGACGAGCTCAGCTCGTCATGAGCACAGCTCCAGGCTACCTCATGACGAGCTGAGCTCGTCATGAGCATGGAAGGGGTTAAGCAGCTGGTCAGATAGAGATCAAAGAGCAGGACATTGCTGAGTTTATGGTACATGCACACACCCTTCTATCCTGCTTCTCATCTGCTTCTGTTCCTTCTTTTATGGCTTAATTATTGATTGGGTTGAGGTCTTTACGATGGGTTTGTCCGGCCTGTTCGAACAGGAATGTTGGATTTTGCTTGGTCATTTCTGGTGGGCTGGACAACGGAAACTGGGATTGTCGGCATGCGATATGTTTGAAATGTCACCCTACGATTGGTCAGTTTGTATGTAATTGATGCTAGCCAGGAATGTGAATTTTAGCATAAAAGACGATGCTCCGCTCTATGAATTTGTGCAGTCTCTAGCGAACCACCCGTGTTGTGCTTCGTAGACCTCTGTTCCTGGTTGCAGCCAATAAATTTGGTCTTTGACATTACCAAGAAGTGACCCGTGTCTCTGTTTGCCAAGGCAGGGGAATCCGAAGACATCGGGCGTTATCCCTGGCGCCGCTGGGTTCTAAAACCCGGTTCTTCAACGGGTATGCTCAGATGTGAGTCCCGTGCTCTCCACGCCACTGGAGACAAGCTATCCTGGCTGAAGACGGCTGATAGCCAGAAACGGTCCTAGGATGCTTGATTCTGGTCCAGGAAAGACATGGCTTGGCAGTTAGGGCTGGACTGTTCCCATGAGGCACAGGGTCAAGGCTGATTTGCATATGGCCATGTCAGAACTGGGGTGGTGTGATGAGCAAAAAACGATGGATTTAGGCCCAGATCTCTGTACTAGGGTGAATGTATGATATTGTTCTGCATTCTGTCCATCAACTGTTGTTTTGCATTTGTCACCCCGAGTGGGACGGGTATGCTCAGACGTGAGTCCCGTGCTCTCCACGCCACTGGAGTCAAGCTATCCTGGCTGAAGACGGCAGATAGCCAGAAACCGGTCCTAGGATGCTTGATTCTGGTCCAGGAAAGACATGGCTTGGCAGTTCGGGCTGGACTGTTCCCATGAGGCACAGGGTCAAGTCTGATTTGCATATGGCCATGTCAGAACTGGGGTGGTGTAATGAGCAAAAAACCGATGGATTTAGGCCCAGATCTCTGTCCTGGGGTGAATGTATTACATTGTTCTGCACTCTGTCCATCAACTGTTGTTTTGCATTTCGTCACCCCGAGTGGGACGGTGTGGTTCTGTGGTCCTGTGGTTCCGTAGGTTCTGAACCCGTTCAATGAAAGTCGTCGGATATAGACGATTTTGGTGTCAGCAGACCGCAATGACGAGTGCGGTATGTACGAGTGTTTTCGTCATAACCGATCAATGAGAACACTGTGTATTCATGGATTTAGTTCGAACCTTCGGGTTCCATTTTGTGTGCGGAAGCCATTTTGTGTGGTTGCCCTCACATAGGCCGATGACTACGGCCGAACGAGTCTTTGGGACACGTGCACCTTAGTTGACTCCTGAGTGACCTGAACGAACTGACTCCCTTGCCCGAGGCTGACCTCGTTGAGCCAGTTCCTTGTTAAGCAGCTGGTCAGATAGAGATCAAAGAGCAGGACATTGCTGAGTTTATGGTACATGCACACACCCTTCTATCTTGTTTCTCATCTGCTTCTGTTCCTTCCTTTATGGCTTAATTATTGATTGGGTTGAGGTCTTTACAATGGGTTTGTCCGGCCTGTTCAAACAGGAATGTTGGATTTTGCTTGGTCATTTCTGGTGGGCTGGACAACGGAAAGTGGGATTCTCGGCATGCGATATGTTTGAAATGTCACCCTACAATTCGTCAGTTTGTATGTAATTGATGCTAGCCAGGAATGTGAATTTTAGCATAAAAGACGATGCTCCGCTCTATGAATTTGTGCAGTCTCTAGCGAACCACCCGTGTTGTGCTTCGTAGACCTCTGTTCCTGGTTGCAGCCAATAAATTTGGTCTTTGACGTCACCAAGAAGTGACCCGTGTCTCTGTTTGCCAAGGCAGGGGAATCCGAAGACATCGGGCGTTATCCCTGTCGCCGCTGGGTTCTAAAACCCGGTTCTTCAGTTGGTGCCCAACGTTGGGCGACTTCAGCGGTACCTGTCCAAGCCTGAAGATCGTGAGGAGCTTTGTGTGAAAATACTGAAGGAAGGCCTGCCACTTCATCGACCCCTGTATGTCGTCGTGGTCCGAAAGTCTTTGCTACGAGGTTCCCCGCTTTCCGACGGCTACGAAGGACTGCTGCCCTGACTGTCGCCCTGTCTTGGAGCCATTAGACGATTTGTAGAGCAAGACGATAGACGGGTCTTCTGGTGACGCCATCGACATTTCAGTTAAGTATGAGTGAAGCGTCTCCCAGTCCTTAGTTTTGTTTTGGTATCCTTTGGGATCGCTTTGATTTGGTACCCGCAGGCCCCAAAGCCGAGGGACTCGTGTATTCACGAGACTATCGTTTTGAGATTTCCCTTGAAGTTTGAAGCTAGACTAGTGAGTAAAGATGCCTGGTCTTAGCAGACTTGGAAAGATATTTGGTTGTGGTTGTACTAGGGATTCCCGATTGGAGGATTCGTGTCCGGTTCCTCCGATTGGAACTCCGACCTATGAGCTCTACGTAAAACATGGAGTGGGCCCTATCGCGTATAATGAAGTATGGATCAAATATACCAGGAAAGACGGTGTCCTACAGTGGCCCCGTTATGGTAGCTTTGAAACAGAGATTTTAGACAATCTCGAAGTGAAACTGTTTAAGAAGAAAGCCCGGCCGGAGATGTTTGACTCTTTCCGCTTATGGCGAAAGGAAGCCAAACACAAAGAAATTAAGTTAGCTAAGCGAAATAAACGAGAACGAGGTATGTCAATGGTGCAAGCTGCTATACAGTTTAGGGATAACGAAGAATAACACGAAAGCGAACAGATGCTTAGGCAGCGTAAACTTGCGGTAGACAAGTGCTATCCAGCTCTGCCGCCTCAACAGCAAGAAGAGAAGAAAGATCTTGTGAAAGATCCTTTAATGTCGCATCTATTGAGTTAGCCACCCCCTTATGTGCAGAGTGCTACGGCACCTCCGCAAGTTGTAGTTGCACAACCTCCAAGTTGCTTTGCCCCTGTGATTCCTCAACAGCCGACCCCTCTTCCGTTGACTCCTATTCCTTTGGTGCAGCCTTCTCAAGGGCCGCCAAATTTGCTACCTCCTTCGTCTGCTACTCCTACGCCTGTCTTGTTTACTCCTCCTGTTACTGTCCCGACTTTGGTTACTTCTCATTCTGCTCCGTCTCCTGTTCTTTTGTCAACTTCTCCTTTTGCTCGACAGAGAATGACCGATGCAGTTGCTGGTCTCTTTTCTCCTCTTTTGGGTTCATTGGGTATGTCTCCTGTTGTCGAGCGTAAGCAATTGCGTAGTCAGTTGCCTAGTCCTGATGAACGGACAGTGTTAGATCACTTAGCGCGTAAATGGGTTACGTATCCTTCGCTTTATGGTCTCGAGGGTGTTATGGATGTTTTCCATCAATGGGAAGCACCGAAACAAAGGTATGTTTTCAATATGATGTGTTCTTTCCTTCGCAAACAATGGGAAGATGGTGATGTAGGACAAACTCCGCCTGAGTTGTACCGCATACGTTCCGAATTTGCGAAAGGGACTGTTGTGGGTCTTGGGGTTGAGAAAGCAGTTGCGACGTTGTTGTCGTTTAGGAGTGAATCTCCTTCTCAGCGATTGTTCGAGCCTGATTCTTCAGTTAGGAGAAAGGCGCGTCAATATCCGATGCGTGAGGTTCCCCCAGTTTGGAGACCTGGTGATACCAATGCTGTTCCAATTATTCCGCCACATTTTCAGCGTGTCTGGGTACATGTTCCATGGAAACGTGCTGAAGTCTTAGCCCTAAAACAGACTTTGCCTTATCCACGTAAAAACCAGCAGGGTACTATAAGGAGCTATCTCAAACTGCGGATTCATGTATCATGAATCTAGCCGACATAGACATGTTGTTTAGGAATGTTGTTCCACAGCCTATATGGGGTAAGATTCGTCATACGGATCATGCGCATGAATTAGGTGATACATAGAATAATCTTAGAGCTGCAGATGATAGACAAGTAGGTGGTGCTAAACCCGAGGATGTGATTGCTGAACTCCCTGGTAGAATTATTGATTATATGAAGACTTTGATGCCTGCGTTGCGTGTCAATTGGGACAAGTTGTCTGCATGCAAGCAGAAGAAAGACGAGACTGTGTCCGACTTTTTCACACGGTTCAAAGAGACCTTTGTAGACCACAGTGGTCAGGACATGAGTACAGAAGGTGGTCAACGGTTGTTCGTTGACAAATTTGTTCATAATTTGCTTACCGAATTGTGCAATAGGTTGAAGGATTCTGAGAGTGCTTGGGCTGTTTCCACGTCAGCGCAGATTTTGGCTACTGCCCAGTACTATGAGAATAGAAATAAGGATGAGATAGAGAAAGCAGATAGGAAGAATAAGGAATTGAAGACTAAAGTTCTTCTACAGCAAGCTTATCGGCCTCGTAATAATCAGCGCGATTATCAGCAACCTCAGCAATATCAGAGAAACTCACAAAGGTTCGAGTCTTTTCAACAGCGTTTTCCCGTAGGTCCTAATCAGTGTGCGTATTGCAAAGAAGAGGGCCATTTCAAGAGTAGTTGTCCGGTTCTGTTACAGCGCACAAATGGTGCTTCTGGTGTGAGAGGCCGAGGTGTTCAACAAGCTCCTAGAGGTAGAGGTCGTAGCCAAAATGCGCGTCCTTTGCCTCCACAGAATTCTATGAATAGCTTTGATCAGCAGAATGGTGCGTCTGGTAGGACGGCACAGTACTATGCGGACGATTACTATGTCGAAGGTGAGAATGTGGATGGTAATGATTGCTAGGACAGCCGTAGACAAAGAGAGGGAGTTGTTTCAGTTCCAGTAGATCAGAGTGGACCTTATGTTGAAGTGATTGCATCAGGTGTGTCAGAGCCTTTTCTGTTGGATACTGGTGCTGCGAATAGTTCTATTATGCACTCTAAACTCCCTGGCGCACCTTTGTCTGGCTTAACGAATATTTCAGTAGGTTTTTCTGGCGCCCCGGTTACAAATCCAATTTCTAGTCCGTTGTCTATTTCTGTAGGTCCTTGTGAATTCGAAGCACCCCTCATTCTGACGACAGGTTGTGGTGAAAACTTGTTGGGATTGGATTTGTTGAAGAGATTGTATGCAACGCTATATTGTTCTCCTTCGGGAGTACATCTTACAT
This sequence comes from Lissotriton vulgaris, assembly GCF_964263255.1. Taxonomy (NCBI): domain Eukaryota; kingdom Metazoa; phylum Chordata; class Amphibia; order Caudata; family Salamandridae; genus Lissotriton; species Lissotriton vulgaris. The sequence goes on from NC_141700.1 coordinate 19,237,573, forward strand.
TGGGTAAGATAGTGATCTCTCTGATGTATTTGTCTAGAGATCGACTTCCACCTGAATTGTCTTCTCTCCCTGATTCTCTTTGGGCTACTGGTCCGAACGATGTGGGTCTCTTAGAGATTCCGCCATATGTTGTGACATTGAAAGCGAATGCTAGATTGCCACGCATTCCGCAATATCGAATTTCCAGTGATGGTGAAAGAGCACTTCTGGCGATCATCTATGATCTGATTGAGAAAGGTGTGATTGAGAAAACGAGAGGTAATGTGTGCAATAGTCCTGTTTTGCCTGTTCTGAAAAGGACTGGTTCTTCACAGCCTCCTGTGTATAGGTTCATGATCGATCTCCGCGAGGTGAATAAGATTGTAGTTCCGCAATTTCCTGTTGTGCCTGATATCACCGATTTACTGACTTTGATCCCGGCTACAGCCACATGGTTTTCGGTGATTGACTTGAAGAATGCTTTCTTCAGCATCCCGATTGCCGTGGAAAGTAGAGATATTTTTGGCTTCTCTTTAGGAGGACGAAGTTTTCAGTTTAAGCGCGCTCCTCAAGGCTATTGTGAGAGTCCATCGATCTATAGTCAAGCTTTGAAGACTCAACTTGATTTGTTGGTTTTACCTGATGGTGCTGCTCTTATTCAGTATGTCGACGATCTGTTAGTTGCTGCTGACAATGAAGAGATTTGTAGAGAGGTTACTTTGTCGTTGCTACATCATTTGTCTGATTTCCATCATAAGGTTTCTCTTTCGAAGTTGCAATATTGTCGACAAGAAGTTACCTACTTAGGTCACCTCTTACCGAAGGAGGGAAGGAAACTGACCCCAGAAAGAATTCAAGCGATTGCGAAAATGAGTGTGCCTACGACACAGAGAGAAGTACGTGCTTTTCTAGGTATTGCGTTGTATTGTAGACAGTGGATCCCTAATTTTTAGTTGCTTGCGAAGCCTTTGATAGCTCTTACTGTTAAGGATACTCCAAATCCTATTCCTTGGACTAACGAATGTCAGAGGAGCTTTTCAGAATTACGTGATGCGTTGCGTTCGGCTCCTGTGTTGGGTACCCCCAACTACAGTAAGCCTTTCACATTGTATGTCCACAAGAGAGAGGGATGTGTATTGTCAGTTTTAACTCAACAGTTTGGCGATAAGCAGCGTCCATGTGCTTATTTTTCGTCGACCTTGGATCCGGTAGCTAGAGCGTTGCCGAGTTGTTTGAGAGCTACATCGGCAGCGGCTGTTTCGATTCGACAGTCTGCGGGTTTAGTGATGGATAATACACTGATTGTGATGGTTCCACATGCAGTGGATACCCTGTTGAATCGCACCAAGACACATCACTTAACTAGTGCTCGGTTGTCGGGTTACGAATTGACCTTGTTAGCGAGTCACGTGCCTATAAAGAGATGCAACACACTGAATCCAGCTATGTTGTTGCCGATTTTGACTGAATCAGATATTACTGAACAGCATGATTGCTTCCTTAGGACAGAGGAAGAAACAAAAGAGAGGATAGATCTTAGGGATACTCCTCTTCCAGAGTGTGATGGTACCTTATGGGTTGATGGTTCGTGCTTTAAGCTTCCGAATGGTGATACGACTGTGGCATATGCTGTGTCGACTTTGCATACGATTGTTGAAGCTGCACGTATCCCACATAATTCAGCGCAAGCAGCAGAGTTGATTGCATTAATGAGAGCGTGTGTGTTGGCGAAAGGAAAACGAGTGACTGTGTATACCGATAGCCAGTATGCGTTCGGTGTGGCTCATAGTTTTGGACGTTTGTGGAAAGAGAGTGGGTTCCTGACTTCGCATGGAACCAAGATGCAGCATGGTCAGCTGGTGAATGAACTTCTTGAATCACTTACTTTGCCGTTGCAAGTTGCGATTGTGAAATGCAGTGCGCATAAGAAAGTTACGGTTGATGTTCGTCGTGGTAATGCGTTTGCAGATGAGGTCGCGAAAGAAACTGCAAGAGATGTGATGAGTCGAATGTATGTTGCGGGTCCGGCGAGATGGGTTCAGGATGGAAGTGAAGATACGATTAAGAGTGTGAAATCCATCCAAGCTGAAGCTACAGAGAAAGAGTTGAATGAATGGAGAGAGAGCAAGGGTAAATTGGATTCGAATGGTTGTTGGATTGATTTGTCAGAGCATCAGAGATGGTTGTTACCCGATGCGTATGTGCTTCCAGTGGTTACAATGGCTCATGGATTGGCTCATATCAGCGTGAAAGGGATTTGTAAGTTGTTAGCTCCAATATGGCAGAATGTTGGAATTCCTAAGTGTGCAGAGAATCTGGTTAGGAATTGTATGGTGTGTTTGATGTACAATCCTGGTAAGGGAATTCCAACTCCAGCTGGTCATTTTGCTCCTCCAACGTATCCGTTTGAGGCTTTGCAGCTAGATTTCATCCACATGGACAGGTACAACAACCTAAAATACGTGTTAGTGGTTGTTTGCTCTTTTTCTAGATGGGTGGAAGCCTACCCTTTGAAAGATAACACTGCCTTGTCCACAGCGAAAGCCCTTATTAAGGAATTCTTCCCTAGGTATGGTTTGCCGAGAATGATCTGGAGTCACAATGGGAGTGAATTTGTGGGTCAAGTGATGAAGAGAGTATGTGATGGATTAGGAATTAAGCAGAAGTTCCACGCTGCAAATCACCCCCAATCAGCTGGTCTAGTCGAGTGCTATAATGGCACTCTTAAACTGAAATTGGCCAAAATTCAAGCGAGCTCTGGTTTACAATGGCCAGATGCCTTGCCTTTAGCCCTTTTGTCCACTAGAATGACTGTGCATTCACGAATGGGTCTGAGTCCATACGAGGTAGTGTTTGGTTGCCCAGCAAACATTTGGGGTGTGCCGCGGCCGACAAAGTTTCGCGAAATAGAACATCCTGTGTTGCTTGACTACCTGTATGAAATAACGGCTAAATTGAGTGTTTTGCATCAACAGGTTCACGATACACTGCCACAAGCTTCTGAAGATCCAGGACATGCCATCGAACCTGGCACCTGGGTCCTGGTGAAGAACTTTCAGCGGACCAAGAACGAGCAGCCCCGCTGGGCTGGACCATATCTGGTGTTGTTGTCTACCTGTTCTGCAGTTCGAGTGCACGGTAAAAAGAACTGGATCCACAGCGTACATTGTAAGAGGGCTCCTTTGCCTCTGCCGTACGACCGGTGGGTCCAGAAAGGACTTCCTGATTCTGAAACTGAAACCGTGCCTCGTTTTCTGCCTTTTAGCGATGCTCGTTTGATTGGGACGAACACTGAGCAAGAAAGTGACGATCTTCTTCAAGAAGCTGTGCCTCCATTGAACCGTTTGAACACTGTTGAACCTGATTTACTATTCCGAGAAAAGACATTGCCTGGCAAAGAGCGTTATAATTTGCGACCGAGAGTCGCTGGACAAATAAAAAAGTGAAGTTTTTCTTTTTCTGATTTTGAAGGTTAGCTCTCCTCCGAGGAACAACTTTGATTTTTGTTTTTCGAACCGCCATCCGGGTTCAGCTGTACGGTCGCGGTTGTCAAGTCTTTGGAGTGCAAGCCAAAGACGTTAGGTCGACGGTTCTGGTTGGTCTAAGGGAGTTGCCCTGGACTGACAGACGCGTTCCTTAGCACAGAACACCCTACCGCCGCGAGCAGCAATTAGAGAGGATGGAGTTTTTCGAGATGGAGAAACCAGTTGAAAGAATAAGCTTTAAGAGCAAAATGTGTAAATTAATGAGCAGAAAACGTTTTTTAATATTGTGTTTGCTTATATTGCTTAGCTTAATGATGTTTTTAATTGGATATGTGACATTCTCTTTTCAAGTGACGTTCATGCCCACTACACAACCTATGCCTCCTCCTACTGTTTCTTCTCATTCTTTTCACCCTCTGCCCGAACATGAAGTTGTTAGAAGATTGGAATTTGCTAATAATTCCTTTGTTCAACTCCTGCATCAACACCAGCTAGTAATGAACATGACTAATTGTTGGGTTTGTGGCCTTATGCCCCATACTACAGATAAAGGTATTCCTTACCTGGTTTTGCCTTTTAGCTACAATGGTTCAATTTGGGCATACAAAACGATGTTCATTTATGCTCATGGAGTCTATCCCCAACGATCCGTGAAAGATAGTCCGAAGACTAGTGCTCTGGTCAAGGGTATAGTCGACATGATTAGAGGAATTAGTTCCTATGAGACTATTCCGAGAGATGAGACACAAGCATACATTGGTTGGAATGTTACTGGATATGGAGTTAGTCTGAGTGTTAACCAGCGAGCGAAAAGCTCTCCACCGATTTGGATAGTGCCCCATCAGGGTCACTATTGTCTGCAAGGTAATGGCAAGAATCAGAGAGCTCAGTTAGGGAAGAGTGTTTGCACTGAGACTTATGTATTTGCGTCTCAGACTTCCCCAGCGTTCCTAGCAGCTAAGGGTACCTATTCCATCTGTTACGATAAAGCGTACACATGGTTGCCCCCTGACTTTTCGGGCACATGTTTCTTCTTGTTCCTGTTGCCTCCCACTTTTACAGCTGCGGCAGATTACCATAAGACGAGAGTTGCTAGAGGTGTCTTCAGTAAGGAAGATACCGCAGGACAAGAATTGGGAGATTTCTTTAAGGGTTTTCTGCCGTTCTGGGGACCTATGGCTAATAGCAGGAACATTCGAAAGTTCATGAGAGTGGTTGAGTCCACCATAGTCGAAACAGCCGGTGCCCTTAGTGACTTGACTGCTGAGCTCCAGTCGGATCGACTTATGACTCTTCAGAACAGAGTTGCGCTTGATGTCATACTTGCAGATAGAGGTGGAGTGTGTAAACTGATTCAATCGAGCTGGTGCGTTTTCATTCCAGACAACGCTCCAACAGTTTTCCAGGCCATTTCCAAGCTACATAAGATCTCCGAGTCTGTACATATAGACGAGGGAGATTGGTCGTTGATGGGATGGTTCTGGGGATTGTTATCCACGTGGGGATGGAAGATTCTGATGGTCGTTGGGATGATCTTAGCTATCCTTTTCCTGTTCTGTCTTTGTGTACAGTGTGCTCCTGCTATATGTGGCCTCTGTGCTACTTCGTGTGCGAGGAGACCTGTCCGGAGAGAGTTGCTAAGTACTAGGATGATGCTACAGCAACATCTTGATGATCTGATGAATATAGACCTGGATTCAGACTGACATGGGTTTGGGTTTGTTGCCTATGTAAGGGCAAAAGGAGGGTCTGTGGTTCTGCGGTCCTGTGGTTCCGTAGGTTCTGAACCCGTTCAATGAAAGTCGTCGGATATAGATGATTTTGGTGTCAGAGGACCGTAAATGACGAGTGCGGTATGTACGAGTGTTTTCGTCATAACCGATCAATGAGAACACTGTGTATTCATGGATTTCGTTCGAACCTTCGGGTTCCATTTTGTGTGCGGCAGCCATTTTGTGTGGTTGCCCTCACATAGGCCGATGACTACGGCCGAACGAGTCTTTGGGACACGTACACCTTAGTTGACTCCTGAGTGACCTGAACAAACTGACTCCCTTGCCCAAGGCTGACCTCGTTGAGCTAGTTCCTTGTTAACACTATGGCTGCTAAGGCAATTCCCCTCCTGTGCTGGGAATTGCCATTTTGCTGGTGTCATGACGAGCTCAGCTCGTCATGAGCACAGCTCCAGGCTACCTCATGACGAGCTGAGCTCGTCATGAGCATGGAAGGGGTTAAGCAGCTGGTCAGATAGAGATCAAAGAGCAGGACATTGCTGAGTTTATGGTACATGCACACACCCTTCTATCCTGCTTCTCATCTGCTTCTGTTCCTTCTTTTATGGCTTAATTATTGATTGGGTTGAGGTCTTTACGATGGGTTTGTCCGGCCTGTTCGAACAGGAATGTTGGATTTTGCTTGGTCATTTCTGGTGGGCTGGACAACGGAAACTGGGATTGTCGGCATGCGATATGTTTGAAATGTCACCCTACGATTGGTCAGTTTGTATGTAATTGATGCTAGCCAGGAATGTGAATTTTAGCATAAAAGACGATGCTCCGCTCTATGAATTTGTGCAGTCTCTAGCGAACCACCCGTGTTGTGCTTCGTAGACCTCTGTTCCTGGTTGCAGCCAATAAATTTGGTCTTTGACATTACCAAGAAGTGACCCGTGTCTCTGTTTGCCAAGGCAGGGGAATCCGAAGACATCGGGCGTTATCCCTGGCGCCGCTGGGTTCTAAAACCCGGTTCTTCAACGGGTATGCTCAGATGTGAGTCCCGTGCTCTCCACGCCACTGGAGACAAGCTATCCTGGCTGAAGACGGCTGATAGCCAGAAACGGTCCTAGGATGCTTGATTCTGGTCCAGGAAAGACATGGCTTGGCAGTTAGGGCTGGACTGTTCCCATGAGGCACAGGGTCAAGGCTGATTTGCATATGGCCATGTCAGAACTGGGGTGGTGTGATGAGCAAAAAACGATGGATTTAGGCCCAGATCTCTGTACTAGGGTGAATGTATGATATTGTTCTGCATTCTGTCCATCAACTGTTGTTTTGCATTTGTCACCCCGAGTGGGACGGGTATGCTCAGACGTGAGTCCCGTGCTCTCCACGCCACTGGAGTCAAGCTATCCTGACTGAAGACGGCAGATAGCCAGAAACCGGTCCTAGGATGCTTGATTCTGGTCCAGGAAAGACATGGCTTGGCAGTTCGGGCTGGACTATTCCCATGAGGCACAGGGTCAAGTCTGATTTGCATCTGGCCATGTCAGAACTGGGGTGGTGTGATGAGCAAAAAACGATGGATTTAGGCCCAGATCTCTGCACTAGGGTGAATGTATGACATTGTTCTGCATTCTGTCCATCTACTGTTGTTTTGCATTTGTCACCCCGAGTGGGACCGGTATGCTCAGACGTGAGTCCCGTGCTCTCCACGCCACTGGAGTCAAGCTATCCTGGCTTAAGATGGCTGATAGCCAGAAACCGGTCCTAGGATGCTTGATTCTGGTCCAGGAAAGACATGGCTTGGCAGTTCGGGCTGGACTGTTCCAATGAGGCACAGGGTCAAGGCTGATTTGCATATGGCCATGTCAGAACTGGGGTGTGGTGTGATGAGCAAAAAAACGATGGATTTAGGCCCAGATCTCTGTACTGGGGTGAATGTATGACATTGTTCTGCATTATGTCCATCAAATGTTGTTTTGCAGATGGAACCAGCGGCTCCTTGCTTCCGAGGCAGGGGGCGGACCCTGGGACGACAACGACCTGTACAAGCGGGCCAACAGAAATTTTATCCAGCGCTCCCACCGTGACTTAGGCTTAAGGTGCTGACACCTTCGAGTCGTGGTGCTCGCCCAGGCACCACATGCAAATCGGGAGAGAGTCAGTCGCTGACATAGGACGTGCACAAGAGGTACACGTCTTGAAGCCCAACGGCATTCACACACTGTTCCACTATTGCCAAAGCGTGAAAAAGAAAAGAAGTAAACAGGCCAGGACACAATTCGGATCCGCGTTGCACGCTGAAAAGAGAAAAAACTGACATAGGCGCGCCGGGGTGGGACTTATGTATCCCCGCTGACGTCACGAGCGCGGACGACGTCAGGGCGAAGTCACGTGGGGCTTTCCCCCTAACGCGCAAGGAATGCTTTGGCAAAAAGTTTTACGGATCCAGTCTCATGCCTGGGGATAATTCTGCATTAAGGAATCTGCTGCTAGTAGTCTCTATCAGATTAGAAGATATCAAAAGAATTTTTAATGTGAGGCTCCTCCTGGCAAGGTTAAAAAGCCATAGACGAGGTTGGTCCTACTATGGGGGCACGATGTACCCAAGTAGCTGCAAGATTGTGGGTGTAGTGTAATCAGATCAACATGTTTCATGCCCTACAGTGTGAAAATGATCTATGGCGCTTCTTCAGGACCAAAAAAGGAGGTAAAGAACCTACCACACAGCTATGTCATGATGTGTCGATAAGGTATCCCCCGTGTCAGGAAAAATACATGGTTCAAATTTTAAAACAGTCATCCAAATCTCAGAGGCAGAAAAGAGAAAAAATATTTTTTTTTTAAAACAGACAGATTTAATTCTGCATATTTTCGTATCTGGTATATTGTGTCATCACTTTTCCTAATACCAGAATGTATCCAAAGGACACATGCCTTCTGTTGTTTGGCGCAAGATCATTGCCAAATTGTGACAAAAAGTGAGACATAGACACATACAAAACAGGCAGGTGGACAGACATAATATATATATACTGCATCATAAAAACCTGTGTAGGTGTCCCACAATTACTAATAGTGTGGCAAGTCATTATCGTAGTGACTAGTTGATCTTACCCTTTAGATCGACCAGTCTAGTCTCATAGGTCAAGACAGAGGTTAGCACGTAGCTGCTAACTACAACATAAAAAAGGTAATTGTATCATAAGGTGGCTGTAGTGCTAGCACCAACATTAGTGGGCAAAACTCCAGACAGGCACCAGGGACTCAAGTACTTACATGATTCATGCGTGAGATGCACACGACCTACACACCTCTGCTCGCCCGGATCAAGACTAAGCAGAGGGGGTGTTCAACTTTTAAATGCTGTTCACCCAAAAAAAACACCTTCAGCTGTTTCAGTGTACTGCCATGAAGTGTGTTGATAGGCTGACTCTGGAGCTGACACAAGAGGAGGCGGCTCTGGCTCCCGTCTGTTCAATTTCAGTGCAATGCCGTCGGCCATACGATGTGCACGCGACCTACTGAACAAGCTGATGTGCTCGACAATGTAGTGATGTGCTCAATGTTGGTGTGTGTAAAATAAGTAATTGATCATGCGCCATGGTATATGTTAAATACAGACTCAAATACCCTTATAGAAACACTTGATAGTATGGGCTTGGCCCAACCAGTAACAGCCCCGACCCATAAGGCAGGACACACATTGGATGGTATCTTTTCCAATGATTTGCGAATTACATTCCAACACATAATAGCTATCTGTTGATCAGACCACAGGGCAGTTCAGTTTGATTTCCTGTCTCCAGCATCGAGCAGAGAATAGAAACCCCCCCAATGTCCTAGTAAATTTGGAAAGTGGAAAGGTATTTCAGCCGCCATTCTGATTAACTCCTTAGAAAATATGTCCTGTACTATCCAAGAGAACTCTAATCTGGGAGCTGAGGCGTTCGCTACATGGCTTAAATCGGCAGCGGATATAGTGGCACCTCTTAAATTATGTACTCAGAAAAAATGCCGCCCCTCAGCTCCATGGTACAATGACAAACTTAGGCATTTAAAACAATGCTGTTGTCGTGCTGAGAGAGCTTAGAGACAAACACTAGAGGATCGGGACAGAATTATATATAAAGCTAGGGTTCAGAAATATAAATGCGCTCTTCCGGAAGTAAAATCTATGTACTGCGCGCACGTAGTTGATAATTCAAGATCTACAAAAGAACTGTTTCAGTTGGTACAACAGTTTTCATCTTCCCAATCCTTGGCAGAACCTGACACGTCACAAACATTCTGCAATCAATTAGCTAACTTTTTTTCAAAATAAGATCACGGACATATACACTGGTTTAGAGTCAGACTAAAAAATGCCCATTATAAATCCGACAGTCAACAGTCCTATCAAAGATGCTCCACTGATGCCCAACAGTGAGCACAGAGGTCTTTCACAATTTTGTGACCTCACACCACCTCTTCTTGTACATTATCTTATGAGAACACATTCAGGCTCTCCTATGGAGGCATGCCCACCAGCAATTCTACATATGGCTGCTGATACCATAGCAGAACCCCTCTGTAAATTAATGAATATCATTATCCATTCTGGAATCTATCCTCACTCTTGGAAACAAGCCATCATAAGACCTCTTTTGAAAAAACCCAATCTGGACTCTAGACACTGTAAAAACTATTGTCCAATCTCCCTACTCCGTGTTCCAGCAAAAATCCTGGAACTGCATCTCCACAAGCAGCTCATGGAAACTGCAGATCGGCAATCTTGGCTCAATGAGTCGCAATTCGGATTCAGAAGGCATCACGGTACAGAAACTGCCTTGGTTTCAGCCTCGGATCACATCAGGCGTACGGTGGATGAAGGGCAGCAAGAGTGCTAATTCTCTTGGATCTGTCAGCAGCATTTGACACCATCTCTCCTACGCTGCTGCTGGACAGACTCCGGAGTCTTGGTATTTCTCATCAAGCACTTGCCCTTCTGTCCTCATTCCTGACCGGGAGATCCCAAAGGGTGAATCTAAAATCTTTTCACTCAGACTCCTATTCTCTACCTTGTGGAGTCTCGCAGGGGTCTTCCTTGAGTCCCACCCTATGTAATCTGTATTTGACACCCCTCTCAACGGTAATCCATTCTTTTGGATTAGAGGTGGTTTCATATGCAGATGATACACAAATTATGGTTACCATCCCCAAGGGGCTGGGCACATGGTCAGAGAATGTCTGTGGATGCATGTCCGGGGTGGCAGACTGGATGTCTGCTAACTTCCTTAAACTTAACGGGGAAAAAACTGAGGTGATGATATTCGGATCAGGGGCAACCAAATGGAACAGTAGCTGCTGGCCTCAATCTTTGGGATGATGTCCTGTTCCGAGAAAAAAGGCTAAGAATCTGAGAGTCCTGATGGACACTGAACTCAGCTTCAAGGCTCAAGTGAATCATACCATTTCTACATGCTCCTGGCTCATAAGGATGTTAAAAAAAAACTTCCCTTTTAACCAGCTTTCAGCTAGGATCCAGGTAGCCCTGGCCCTGGTAATGTCCAGACGTGATAATTGCAATGCCCTTTACCTGGCTGCTAATAAGAGCTTGCAACATAAAATGAAGGTACTGCAGAATGCATTGGCAAGACTCATTCTTGACATACCCAAAAAACAATCCGCCATGAAGGGACTAGAACACGTACATTGGCTCCCCATCGAACAACGCATCAGTTTTAAATCACTGTGTATGGTCCATAAGTCATTGCACACTTCCAACCCCTTGAGGCTGAAGACCATGTTCAAATGGCATTCCCCCAGCCGATTACTTCGCTCTTCAGTTCAAATGCAACTACTGGTACCAAGAACCAAGATGAGGAAGTGGGGGGATAAGGCATTCTCAGTGGCAGGGAGTAAGCTTTGGAATTCCCTACCCCTGGCGCTTAGATCTATCCCTCTTCTGCTCCCATTCAGAAAAGCCCTCAAGACCTGGCTGTTCACAGCTAAACGGTGAGCTGAAGTTCTTTAGCTTTGCTTCTGGACTACGTGGTATGTACGGCCTCTCTCTAGCACCTTGATACCCTCGGGTGACTGCTGCACTATATAAATATCAAAATGATTATCTGTCATAAAGAGTGTAACAGCACGTTAAAAGAATCCCAGTATATTGGGCGTCCACCAGTAGCCATAACATGTTATGGTGTACGTGCTCTATTATGTGGCATGAAGGAGAGGAGGTGCAAACCACATATAAGTTAGGGTAACCGGATTGAAATATAGAGCAAAGTTTGTTCAAAACAAGGAAATATGTATAGGTTACTTATCTTATCATGGTGGCCATCTTGTAATGTTAGGTGTCCATGGAATGTCCAATTAAGTGGTACCTGGTGACGTGCCAAATTACAGACAGGGGTGAAGTGACCATGTGGGTAGATAAAACCCCTAATCACTAGTGTTGGAATTATCTGGATTGTTGAATGAGAAAGGCATGGTTAGGTTGTCTGCTGCATATGTGTCATTGTGGACAAAGGGACACATATAGATTCACAGGGACAGGGAAAGGCATGGCATTCGATGAAAAGTAGTAGGAAAAAGATGTTCATCAAAAGATGTGAAGTGTATATATCCCCACGGCGATGATTAATTATGCTAGCCTATGTGCTAGTGTCATAAATTAAGGTGTAAATGGAAATGATCAGTCAATACAAGCGAGAACCTAAGATGTGGATTATATCTCACACCATGGGATCTCGTCATTCAACACCCGCTATTAGTGTGGAGGCGGAAGACCCAGCGATGTTCTTTCTTGAAGGGATTTGTTGTGTTCCACATGGAATTGGCCTCCACAATGGTCAACCTTAGGTCATCAGGTAAATGTCTGAGGTTACTGAGGGGGATGCACATCCTAGTGGCACTGCGTCTGCAGCGCATTGTGAATCGATGTTCTGTGATCCTTGTCTTTACTGCTCGTCAGAGATTGCATGGGCGTGTGATTAAATAAATGTTTTTTTTATTGTTGCAGTTGTTATGTTGCTTTTGTACCCAAGTAAATCGTGGGCCAGTCTGATTTCCTGTGAATATTGAGTGGAGCAGCATGCACCACGGGATCGACATAGGCGGTGCCCTTTGACTGATGGAAGGGCCAATAGGGTGTTCTGTGTGGGCTTCTTCTTGCTCCGTGGTCTGGTATGTACCAGGAGATCCTTTAGGTTGTGCGTACGCCTAAAGAGAAACCGTGGCTGGGAAATTTGCATTAAGCCTGTGTTGAGAATGCCCCAGTGTTCATGAGAATGTGTTTGATTTTGTGTGAATTTGGGGTGAAGGTGGTCACACACATCATGACGTCTTCATTGGGTCTCCAAAAGGGGTGTGTTGGACAGGCCTCGTGGCATGCCCGACCCCTCCCCGCATGGCGGGTCGCGGACCCCTGCTACCCCTGTTCCTCGGACAAGAACAACCCCTGCAACCCGCCGGGTCAACCCACGGCCCTTCCCCGACGGAACCCTGGCTCATGAACACAACAGTCTCGGCTGGCCCGGGTCCCTTCCCGAACCACTGTTTCCGGCCCAGCCGCCATTTTGGACACTCCACGACCAGGCCTCGTGGCCTCGGGTCGACCTCGGGCCCAGCCAGGCCCCGACATTGAGGCACCACCATCCACCCAGGGGGTAGAGAGACCACTTGGCAAGTCAATGAGCGAAGGAGTGTCGATGGCTCCCCTCCGCCCGGTTTCCATCACCCTCGGCCTCCCTGGGCGCTGGCTCCACCCCCCTGCTGGGTGTCTGGACTCCCTCATCTCGGACCTCCCGACCTCCAAGTGCGAGAGTCTGGACATCAAAGGGCGCCAGACCTATAACTGGGGAAGCTCCAGAGCAGGAAGGCAGTTGTATCCTGAAGTCGAGAGACACCGAGACGAACTCATCCTTGGAGGCCTGCTGGCGCTGCCGCGGCTCCTCTTCGTGAACCACCTTTGAAGGCCTGCTGGCGCTGCCGCGGCTCATCCTCGTCGTAAACCATCTTGAAGGCCTGCTGGCGCTGCCGCGGCTCATCCTCGTCGTGACCAACCCTCAAGGCCTGCTGGTGCTGCCGCGGCCCATCCTCGTCGTAAACCATCTTGAAGGCCTGCTGGTGCTGCCGCGGCTCATCCTCGTCGTGACCAACCCTCAAGGCCTGCTGGTGCTGCCGCTGCCCATCCTCGTCGTGAACCATCGTGAAGGCCTGCTGGCGCTGCCGCGGCTCGTCCTCTTCGTGAACCATCTTGAAGGCCTGCTGGCGCTGCTGCGGCCGATCCTTGTCGTGAACCATCTTGAAGGCCTGCTGGCGCTGCCGCGGCCCCTCCTTGCGAACCCTCCAGCTCGAGGATTGTGAGCTCTACCCCTGCTACCCCCGTACCGGACCGGTACTCAGACTGTCCCGCTACCCCTTTCCCCAAAGAGACTAGAATTGACGGGATCCTCGAATCCTGGTCCCCACTGTATCGTCAAGTTAACCTGCTCAAGAATACCTATAAAAGTATACGTAACCTATCTTGGTGTGGTGTCCATCTGTGGGGGGGAAGTTACTCGTCCGTACGATTACCGGAGAGGGCCCTTGCCAGGAGGCCTCTCCCCCTTTGCTCGGCCGACCCTCCGGGTCCCCGTCTAACAGGGTGCTTGATGATTGTTGTGGGCTCTTTTCTCAGCTTGTTTTATTACTTTAGTCAGGTAGTGTCTGACTGATAAGTTCCTACTGAGTGTCTGGGCTTGAGTGTCATAATCCTTTAGTGAGCTACAATTTCTTCTCAAGCGCAGGAACTGCCCGAATGGCTGGTTCTCCCGTAGAGCATTCGGATGGTGACTATCAAATAATAAACTGTGATAGTATGTGCTTTATTTTAGGTTTTTGAGGTGAGGTTTCCATCCTCAAGAAAGATGAGTGGGTCCAAGAACAGTATCTATTTTCTGGATGATGATAATGTGAAACTAAGGTAAAGGTTCAAGGTGTTGATCCGATTTCCAAATTCACCGCTTCTAGTCTCGCCCCCCTTCCAGAGGACCAGGATGTCATCAATTTATTGCTTCCATACAATGATGTTCTCCATGAAGGTGTTGTTAGTGGACAAGACATGTGTCCCGAAATGGGCCATGTAGAGTGGAGCACAGTAGAGTATAGTGCTGCAGAGTGCAGTGGTGCAGAGTGGAGTGATGCAGAGTTGAATGGTACCGAGTAAAGTGGCGCAGAGTAGAGTATAGTAATGTAGAGTGGAGTGGCGTAGAGTGCAGTAGTGTAGTGTTGAGTGATGCAGAGTAGAGTGGCATAGAGTGCAGAGGGAAGTCGGAGAAAGAAAAGTAAACACCCAGCTCCCTCAGAGTACAAGCACCTCACATTTGATCTTGTCTTTAAATGCACAGCAAATATAACAAGATACGAACACGATTTACAGGCCTGTTTACAGAAAGGAGCAGTAGTGTAAGAATATAAGGAGGTAGTGAGAAAAGGCTTTGCTTCAGGGAAGGGACAACCTAAACTTGGGCAGCCTAAAACAAATAAAGCCAGCACATAGAAAGACAGAAAATGTGAGTTACAATCAACAAAGCCAATAGTAAGCAATGGGCAGAATGGATTCCCAGGGAAGCTTTGTGAATGTCCCCACGATGTCTTTAGCAAACCAGACAGCTGAGCTGTCTGGTAGGCTTCGACCTAAAAATGAATGTCAAACCACCAACTAAAATTCAACCCAAAGAAAATCAAATTTATGTTCAACTCCTTCTAAAAACTCAACCTTCCTGTCCAGTTGTAGACTGACTCATGTTCTACCCTGGATTGTAAAGCCGCTGTCTGGGATAAAGCTAAATCCAATGGATCCGCCCTTGACAACTGGCTTACTTCTGCCCTAGCCAAGAGTACACCCAACCAACATGAGCTACTTTAGGGAAACCGGGGAGTTCATTCCTGCTCAGGACTTGAGGTCTGAGATTCATGTGATCCTTGTCTCTAGACTGGTCTGTGGGAATTCACTTCTCACCTGTTTCCCAAAATTCCATCGGGCCAAATTCAGAGCTGGGCTTCAGACAGCAGCTCACTTTGTTTCTGAGTATAAGAAATGAGAACACAACTCCCCCTATCCTTTCTGCTATCTAATGGCTCCCACTCACACAAGAGCAGAATTCAAGACCCCTTGCATCAGTCGCAAAATCCTACACACCCCAGCATCTTCCTCTCCGGCCGAGGAACTGAACATCTTAGGTGGCCAACGGGGTCCTCTTGAGGCCCCCAATATGTAAACAAGAGTGGTGTATGAAGCAGTCCTTCACTGGCAGTACCCCAAGGACCCAAGGTTCATTTGCATCGGCTTTTCGCAACACCCCATCTTGCAAGTTCTAAAAAGGCTCAAAGCCCTCCTGCTTCAAATACACTTCACTTGAGCCTGAACTCTGCTGACCACGCCCCCTGAACTCTGCTGAACACGCCCCCTGAACTCTGCTGACCATTCGCCTTTCTCAGATCCATCACCGTAATTCAGATCTCTGAGGATGACCATACTGCTGATTATTAACCCAACAGCGCCCGGGTACCTCTAAGGGCTTGGCTTTAAGTGGGCTGGGTCCTCCTGTGTTCAGTGCCGGCAGTTCTAAGAAGCAGGTGCTGAGACGGGTCCCTATCAGGCTCGCCATTTCTGCCCTCACCCTCAGGATGAAACCAACATCTTCACTCTGCAGCAGTACCACCCTTCACTGCCTTTGAGATAAGTTAAACTCGTCGTAGTTCTATCAGCAGTCTCATCATTTCAGAACTCAAGCATTTTCAATATTCTATACAATGAAGCCATAGTTGTTGTTTATTTATCTTATGCAACTAACGACCATAGACAAAGCCACAATGCCTGTCGTAGGTGTAATGCTGCTTGTTGATTTATACATTATGGACGCAGTGACTGAAGCAGCAACATTCAGGTCAGGCGGCACATTATGCTAAGTACAGATGTGTAGCTTGTGTGTTTTAAGCCACGCCCTACTTACATCAGCCACACCCATTTGAGAGCGCCCCCCCCCCCCCCCCCCGGGGTAACATTGCTGCGCTATACACATGCTGACTGATTGGCTGAACCTCAATCCTGATCTTTTGTCAAGCGCTGAGTAGCCCGCGGGCATCTTTTGCACTACAGAAAACTGCAAAAATGAAGATGTAAAAAAATAAAAACACGAGTCTAACCCCATTATCCCCTCTAGACCAAGTGATTTTACACTGCACAGATCCCGATGTACCGCAGCGCCTCGGGGTCTCACCGGCCAACGTGTGGTGTGCTTAGAAACCGAATTAGGCGCTCTACAGGCGCAGTGGACGAGAAGGCCTACAGGGAAGAGAGTATTCGCCCCATGCGTGAAGGCCGCGTCCTTAGACTGTGGTTCATCTGCAGCCCCCTGCGGAGTCCAGAGCCCTCCCCTGAGAGGGGCTGTGAAGTTGAACTGCACCTGGCAGCGCCATGCGCCCCCTTTCTCTCTCTGCCTAATTACAGTTATTCTCTGACAAGCCCGGTCCCTGCTAATTTCACGTTCTTTTGTGAGGGGCGTGAAGCCGGGGTGCACGCTCCCCTACACCCTGTGATTGAAGACGGAGGCATGATGGAGGCCTACCCCACCCAGGCCTAGGAGTGCAGGCCTTAATTAACTCCCGTCGCCATGGCAACCTGTAACCATGCAGCAAGAGGGTACCACTGCCTCTGCGCTGCTTCAAGCAGGAGGGTGGGAGGGCCTTGTTTTGGAAGGGGTGGAGGAGGGGAGAGGAGTTCTCGTGCACTGACTCAATCGGGTTTCCATGTTTTTTTTTCTCCAAAAACGGAAACCCTCTCCATCTGAAGGCAGCAGAAGTAAGAATGGGTTGGCAGCCCCATCGCCTCCATCCACGGGTGAAGTGGGGAGGGGGGGGGGGGGGGGGGGGGGGTTGTTGTTAGCTCAGACCTCCCTGTAGAATGTTTGCTTGGCAATGACCTAGTTACTTCAGTCTGGTCTGAAGTGGAGTTTAGGACACATACAGAAATGTAAGGCATATCAGCACATGTTCTTGCTGTGACTAGGTCACAGGTCAAAAATTGCAACACTGAACAGGCACTGGATTCTGGAATAATGGACCAGATGCCTACAAGGAAAAGGAGCAGTAGGGTTAAGGCTGTGCCTTACCCCCTGCCTCAGGATGAGGATCGGCCTTCTGAGGAAGCTGATTGTGAGCCCGAAGAAGGAACTGTCCTAGAAGAGCTTGAACCTGATCAGGTTGAGTTTCTTGGGACAGGGGGACCATACAGGGTAGATCTGAGGCAGGCGCAGTTGGACTGCCCTTCTCTTGAACCCCTCAGACAGCAAGCTGCTGCTGAGGCTGCAGGGAATGCTAGTGGAACCCATAACGTTTACTGGGATGAAGGGCTACTGTATTCAGAGGGTAGAGACCCCAAGCCTGGTGCTTCCAGGAGTTTGGTCATACCTTTGGAATTCAGGGGCTTCCTTTTGACACTAGCCCATGATATTCAATTAGCAGGACATCTTGGCTAGAACAAAACTTGGGACAGGCTTGTCCCTCATTTTCACTGGCCCCACATGTCAGAAGACACCAAGGAGTTTCGTCGCTCCTGTGTAACCTGCCAAGTAAGTGGCAAAGCCGGTGGCACTACAAAGGCCCCCCTTATACGACTACCTGTGGTAGGGGTTCCCTTTGAAAGAGTTGGGATTGACATTGTTGGACCAATGGATCCCCAAACAGCCTCTGGCAACAGGTTTATTCTGGTGGTAGTAGATCATGCCACCAGATACCCAGAAGCTATACCACTTATGACTACTATAGCACCTGTTGTGGCAAGAGCCCTCTTGGGAGTTTTCTCAAGGGTGGGTTTCCCTAGGGAGGTTGTATCGGGTAGAGGTGCAAACTTCATGTCTAGTTACTTGACTGCAATGTGGAAGGAGTGTGGAGTGAACTATAAGATCACCACACCCTATCGCCCACAGTTCAATGGTCTAGTTGAAAGGTTCAACAAGACCGTAAAGGGTATGATTAAGGGTCTCCCAGAAAAGCTCAGGTGGAGATGGGATATCCTGCTACCCTGCCTTTTGTTTGCTTACAGAGAGGTTCCTCAGAATGGGGCTGGCTACAGCCCTTTTGAACTTGTTTGGACATCCTGTAAGAGGACCCATTTGTCTGGTGAAGAAAGGATGGGAGTTACCTCTCAAACTTCCCAAACAAGACATTGTGGACTATGTACTTGGTCTCCACTCCAGGATGGTTGAGTACATGAAAAAGGCATCCAAAAACCTTGAGGCTAGTCAGGAATTGCAAAAGGCCTGGCATGACCAAAATGCTGTACTGACTGTTTACCAGCCAGAACAGAAAGTGTGGGTGTTGGAGCCAGTGGCACCAGCAGCTCTCCAAGACAAGTGGAGTGGAACCCACACTATTGTCGAACAGAATGGAGAAGTCACCTATTTGGTTGCCCTTGAAACTCCCAGGAGCCCCCACAGGGTGCTTCATGTCAACAGACTGAAACCATATGTTGACAGGGCAGAAATGGGCTTGCTCATGGATACTGATGAATGACAGGAGGAAGAGAGTGACCCTCTCCCAGACCTGCTCTCTCAGAACCCTGATGATGGTTCAGTTGATGGTGTAGCCTTGGCAGGCAGCCTCACTGACCAGCAGCAGAGTGACTGCAGACAAGTTCTATAGGCAAACAGACATATGTTTTCACTGACTCCAAGTCAGACTACCTGGTGCACTCATGAAGTGGACACTGAGTACAGTCTGCCTGTTAAAAGTAAGATTTACAGGCAACTTGATCTTTCGATCAGCACAGAGGCCTATTGGTTGAGGCCAGTAAGCTGTTTTTCCTCGCCTACTTTTAAGGCTTTTAGAGGCTGTTAACCAGTCCATTGTCATTTGTCTTATAAAGAATGACAATGGACCCGTCGGAGCAGCCTCAACATGTGGGGCGCCTCCTTCTGCTCCTGCATGAGAACAAGAGATCTCGTCACTGGAGACCAGCAGACCTCTCACTGTCTTAGGAGGAGGTGAGAGAGTCGAGGGTTGCGGGGTGGGGTGGGGTAAAGGTAGGGTGGATGGATGGGAGAGTCGAGGTGATGCCAGGTTTCAGGAAACATTTTTTTCAGTTCAGGGTGACAGAACAAGACTTGCCTGCTCCAATGTAACAACTTTGTTTTGATGAGTATGAAATAGTAAGGTTATCACTCCTTTATCCCAGATGGAGCTAAAGTATAATGCCACAGGGGTGTGGCGTTTTCCAACCTCTGATTTAAACCCCCATCCTAAGATGTTGGCCATTTGGAACGCCATATACACCCACTCTACATGGAGAATCAAATGTTTATATTTATAGGGGTAATGTACTTCGTTAGTTTTAATCATGTGTTAAAATCCCTGACCTCAGATGGTGTCTATGTAGAACGCCACACACTCAAGTTTAGTCTTAAATGTGCTCACCCTTACTTTATGGAATAGCAGTTGATTTGAGATTGCACTGATTGTGTGACACCCCACACCGCCAAAGCCAACCTCCACAAAGGAATGAAGGCTGTCGCCGAATGGATGAAAGACAGCATGCTGAAGCTGAACTCAGACAAGACGGAGGTCCTCATCCTCGGCCCCACCCCCTCAACCTGGGACGATACCTGGTGGCCAACATCACTGGGGACAGCCCCAGAACCCACCGACCACGCACGCAACTTGGGGGTCATCCTCGACTCCGCCCTCTCCATTACCAAGCAGGTCACCGCCGTATCTGCTTCCTGCTTCAAAACCCTTCGAATGCTCCGCAGGATCTTCAAATGGATCCCCTCCGACACAAGGAAAACCATCACCCAGGCCCTAGTCACCAGCAGACTGGACTATGGGAACGCCCTCTACGCAGGAACTACAACCAAGCTCCTGAGACGGCTGCAACGCATTCAGAACGCCTCTGCACGACTGATCCTCAAGTCCCCCGACGCAGCCACATCACACCCCACCTGAGAGGCCTGCATTGGCTCCCCGTCAACAACAGGATCACCTTCAAACTCCTCATCCACGCACACAAGGCCCTACACAACTCCGGACCAGCATACCTCAACAACCGACTCAGCTTCTCCACCCCCACCGCAGCCTCCGCTCGGCCAACCTCGCCCTCGCCACAGTTCTACGCATCTGGAAAACCACCACGGGCGGCAGATCCTTTTCCTGCCTCGCCGCCAAGACCTGGAACACTCTCCCTACCGGCCTACGACAGACCCAGGACCAACTGGCCTTCGGAAGACTTCTCAAGACCTGGCTCTTCGATCAGTAGCAGCCCCCCATTTCTCCCTCCCCCCACCCCCAGTGCCTTGAGACCCTCGCGGGTATGTAGCGCGCTTTACAAATGGATTGATTGATTGATTGATTATCAGGACAGAAGTCCAGAAAATGTTGGAATTGGGAGTTATTGAACCTTCAGATAGCCCTTGGGCTAGTCCAGTAGTCCGGGTGCCAAAACCTCACACCCAAGATGGTAAGAGAGAGATTAGGTTTTGTGTAGACTATAGAGGTCTCAATGCTGTCACTAAGACAGATGCCCATCCAATACCTAGAGCAGATGAGCTTATAGATAAGTTGGCCTCTGCCAAATATCTGAGCACATTTGATCTGACAGCTGGCTACTGGCAAATCAGGTTAGCTGATGAGGCCAAGCCCAAGACAGCATTTTCAACCCGTAGTGGGCATTATCAATTTGTGGTGATTCCCTTTGGTCTGAAAAATGCACCTGCCACATTTCAAAGGATGGTGAAAAAAGTCCTCTCAGGCCTGGATGACTACTGTGCAGCTTATCTTGACGATATTGCTGTCTTTAGTTCCACCCGGGAAGAGCACCTGATCCACCTGAACATTTTTTGGGAGGCCCTGCAAAAGGCAGGCCTAACTATCAAGGCTACTAAGTGCCAGATAGGGCAGAGTCAGGTTGTGTACCTGGGCCACCTTGTAGGTGGAGGCCAGGTTCAACCATTGCAGAGCAAAATCCAAACCATAATGGCCTGGGTTGCTCCAACCACCCAGACTCAAGTCAGAGTTTTCTTGGGCCTGACTGGGTACGATAGGAGATTTATCAAGGGTATGGTTCCATTGTGACACCCCTGAATGACTTAACTTCTAAAAGAATGCCTAAGAAAGTTCAGTGGACAGTCCGCTGTCAAAAGGCATTTGATGACCTGAAGCAGGCCATGTTTACTGCACCCATTCTGCAAAGTCCTAACTACTCCAAAGAATTCATTGTTCAAACAGATGCTTCTAAGTTGCGGGTAGGGGCTGTGCTATCACAATTGAACGAAGAAGGTCAGGACCAGCCAGGAGCTTTTATTAGCAGAAGGCTGACCCCTAGAGAGAAACGTTGGTCAGCTATTGAGAGGGAGGCCTTTGCTCTGGTTTGGGCCCTGAAGAAGCTGAGGCCATACTTGTTTGGTACTCACTACACAGTTCAGACAGACCATAAGCCCCTCTTGTGGCTAAAACAGATGAAGGGTGAAAATCCCAAACTGTTCAGGTGGTCCATTTCCCTATAGGGGATGGACTATACAGTGGAACATAGACCTGGGAGTAACCATGCCAATGCAGATGGACTCTTCAGATATTTCCACTTAGAACATGAAGACTCAACTGGTCAAGGTTAGTTTAATGTCCCTTCGTTGGGGGGGGGGGGGGGGAGTAGGGTCTGCTTCCTATGGTTACCCCCACTTTTTGCTGTGAGTCTCTGGTTTTTCGACTTTAGTGTGGCTGTGGACCTGCTAATCAGGCCCACAGCTCAGCTGTTCTCTCTCTAAATTGATACCATGTACTTTAGGTACATACCAAATTGGTTACTGGGTCACCCCTGTGAGCCCCTGTATAGTGTACCATAGGTACCCAGGGCATAGGTGTACCCTAGGCCTACCAGGGGCTGCAGCATGTATTATGCCACCCCTGGTTAGCCTTCCAAACTGACACCACAGGTCTGTTCTTACAGCCTGGGTAACATGGTGTAAGCACCTTTTACTTAGATATAGTATACCTATATAGACACATAGTCACCTATAAGCCACTCCTATGGCAGACCTCGGCAATCCTGGAGGTAGAGTGCTTGGTTTTATGTGAGAGGGTGCCCTAGCATGAGCTGAGCCCCTCTGCAGCTTTCGGAACCATCTCCTTATAGCTGTTCTATGATATAGCCATACCATATACTCTTAAGTGCATTATAATCCTCGCGGTTAATGCTAACTTTGGATTGGCTTTATCAAAACATGTTGTGTAAGGTGTCAAACACTTTGGAATACTACCCCCCCCCCCCCGCCAGTCCTGGTGGCGGGGGTAGCATTCCACCCTTCTAGAGGGAGAAGACATGTAGTTGCTGGTTTACCCGGTTAAAGTTAAACAGAGCCTCAGCATTACAAAATGGATGCTGCTGCCACAGACACGAGTCTGCCCTCCTGCTGCTGGAGGAAACTCCGGCAGGGGAGGCCTGGACAATAGGTTTCCTGTCCAGGGAGGTGCTGGCACCTCCTCAGACAGGATCTTAGTGTATTGGGGCAGGGAGGGCTGCATTCAGTGAATGCTTTCCAGACACTGCCTGGGGCACAAAGGTGCTCCATGCATTTTCCAGTTCAAACCGGTTGCTGGGGCACTCAGCCCCAGCTCTGGCGTGAAACTGGAGAAAGGGGAAGGGGTGTAACCACCCCCTCCCCAGATCCACCCATAGGAGGGACCTTAGAGTTAGTCCAACCCCTAAACTTACTATAAGTATAGAACCCCAGTCCCTAGGACTTTAGATTACCCTGGACGAAACTCTTCAACATACATCCTGGATCTTCAACATTCCATTTCGACTGGAAGATGGAAGAAATCTCCCTTGTGGTCAAGGAGTGACCACCCTGTTCAAACAGGCACCAACATCATCTTTGCTGGTCTGCATTTTCGAGGCTCCCGCCGGATCCCAAAGAATCTGCGACACAAGACATGGACTTCCAGACATCTCTGACCCCGACCTTCTCTCCCAGCAAAGCTGAGACCCGTGGCGGACATGAGAGACGTGGGACCGGAACTCCTGGACATCCTGCATTTTGCTACCTGCACCAACTTCCCGAGGTATCCCAAAGTTGTGCATTGGGGTGCTTGAAGCCCCAGCCCGAGCCCCTTTTGCACCGAAGCTCAGAGGCCCACACTCCACGAGTGTCCCGTGGGCCCGCTTTATGCATTTCAGCTCGATGTGTCTTCGCGGTTCCTAGTCTGTTGGCTAGTGAGCCCCCAAGAAAACCAACCTTTGATTTAACTTGCTTTCCTAGTTGCTCCAGGCTTGCTCCAACTTCCCTGCAAAGGAGAAGTTCCACAGACCTTGCTGGTCTGCATTGAAGCCTATCTTGACGTCCTGCGTGGGCTGCGTTTGCCAAGGCTTATTGGGTCCAATCCGGATACCGACACCGCAGTCAACTAGATCCTTCGTGGCACAGCTCGAATCCAGCTCCTGGTCATCGTCAACGCCTCCTGGACCTCATGGCTGAAGAGACAAACTTCACCTTTTTACCTGAAATCACCCGACATCCGGTGGCATTTTCCTATTGCTGTCCTGGTCACTGGCTAGTGGCCCAGACTCTGTCTCCTCTGCTTTCAGGTTCTTCACATCTCCGATCCACCCTTGGATCCACCCGGACACTTTTCCTCTGGTCGCCTGCAGCACTTCTTCGCAGCTCTCCATTGGAATCGATGACGAAACCCGACCCGAAAAGACACCTATGCACCCGGCTTCCCTGGGTGAGGTAACACGAGTACTCTGGTACTCCCGTGGGTATTGACTCTCCAAGTGTCCTAGTCTAAAAGGGTTCCATCGCAGTTCACCTCCTTGTACCCTTTATCTTTAAAATTGTAACTTGTTCGTTCCCCATAGAAAGTCAATGGTAACCCGCGGCTGTGTTTAGACACTGCACGCGTCTCCTGTGGGCCTACTAAATCCTAACCTTTGGTTGTTTAGAGTAGCCCCAGCGATTCCACAGGCCCTAGGCCTGCTTTCTATTCCTCACGTGGTTCTTATACCACTATTTTAGTATATGGTTTGTGAGGCCCCCAGGGCAAAACGTATACTGTGCAACTTATCGTATGCTAATTAAGTTCCTTGTATTGTACTTTTACCTCTGACCTCATAAAGAGTGCAGAGGGGTTGTGTTTAGAATAAATACA
Organism: Lissotriton vulgaris; assembly: GCF_964263255.1. Lineage (NCBI taxonomy): Eukaryota > Metazoa > Chordata > Amphibia > Caudata > Salamandridae > Lissotriton > Lissotriton vulgaris. The sequence goes on from NC_141700.1 coordinate 19,261,925, forward strand.
TATATATTTTATATATACCTTGTGTGGTGTGCTTTCATTTGGTACTCAAGAGATTATAAAAGGTAAAACAACTTGCTTAACTCGTCTCCAAGTCTTAGCCTGAAGGCTGCTCTCCCCAGCTACCACTAGGATAGCTTACTATAAGGTTGACTTTATAACCTACCTTTAATAAGGGTCGATTAGACTGGTGCAAGGTGCCCACTAGAATAGTGGACATCATATACCAGGCTAACTTCTCACACTATGCACCATAAGTGACACTGGTGAGAAATGCTGTGCACCATAACTGATACTGGTGAGAGATTCTGTGCACCATACCTGGCACTGGTGACACTAGGCACCATACCTGACACTGGTGGCAGATGCTAGGCACCATACCTGACACTGGTGACAGATGCTAAGCACCATAAGTGACACTGGTGAGAGATGCTGTGCACCATAAATTACACTGGTGAGAGATGTTGTGCACCACAGCTGATACTGGTGAGAGATGCTGTGCACCATACCTGACACTGGTGACAGATGCTAGGCACCATAACTGACACCACACAGCGAGCGAATACTTGTAGCAGCATCAGATGACAAGCTAGGTACGACAGAGAGACTGAAAAAATTACCATTGAACCCCTGAGAGATTATATGTCCTGCACCATAACAGTGACAGAGAAAATAACTTGAGGTGAGCATGAGATGGCGTGCACTGTAACCCATGTGACATCAGTGACAGGGCAGATCTCTTTCAGCCAGCAGGCACCACGTACCCTCTTTCATATATAGTGTCGGTGACAGTAAATGATGGATTATGAGCAGGAGGCGACATGCCCAGTCCTGTATGTGACAAGAGCGACAGCAAACAGCATGGGAGGGCGAGGCCTGCATCGCCTGCTGCCTCAGTGACATTAAAAAGCTTAGGACCATGAGATGACATGCCCTGTATCACAGGTGACAACACTGACAGACCAAATAAACGTCAGCCAGACCGAGGTGACGCGCTGTCTACTAGCTGCGACATCAGCGACAAAGTATGTAATACCAATCAGTGGGACATGACTTGCTCCCAACCGTACACGACAAGTAAAAGAGCATGGAAAAGTTTCTTGCCTGTAATCCTTCTTCTCCATCATGGATAGATTTCTTAAATTTATAAATAGTAAATATCTTCACCTTTGTTCAGAAAGATACAGACTCTTTTTAAGACAGCAATCTATGATATGACACATTTCTTTCCCTACTTTTTTTAAACGAATACAGAATAAATATGGCAGGTTTAGCAAGGAAACACTGTGAAATGAATCTTTATCTTATTTTTGAAAAAGAAGATGCTAGAACTGACAGGAACTGGGCGAACGAGAGCACAGGTTGGGGTGAACCCCCGCACCGTATCATTAATACAGCCAGCCAACTCCACTCTCCCAGAATGCAGTTTAGCTGCTGTTCAAAGCCACTTCCTTTTGACTGTTCCTTATGGAAAGAGTGATCTTCAGCCATTACTAATGACTGTCTGCAGAATGGCAGGTGGGTTATCTATGATTTCATAGAAGATAACCAAGATGGAGAACCTTTTCTAGTCAATCATGGAATTTTTTGGTAATAGTCATAAACACTGAATAGAATAGCAAACGAGTTCCCTGCCCCAATAAGTGGAACAGCCAGGGGTAATGGAAAATACAGGAAATGAAAAAAGATAAACAGTCAAATAACAAACTAGGTTCCCCAAAAAGGCAAGACCTCTCGGGAATCTGTCCTCAAAGTAAGTCACTTGTAATAATAATTCACAAGGGTACAGGCAACCTATATATAAGTATTCGGTTAATAACAACCACAGAAATGTTGCTAAAGACTGCACCAGAAGCCAGATGTGCCCACCACAGAAACATAATGTGGCACATGGAAGGGTGTACCTACCTAAAGAAAGAAGAGAATCACCACCAGTAGAGAGAAGTCTTAGTTAAGAAGTATCATTCTAATCTTACGGAGATAATTAGGAAGAACTCTTACAATGAGAAATACATTAGGTGAAACCCTCCTTGAAAAAGACTAGAACGTAACAAAATAAGTAGATCAGAATATAATGAACATGGAAATCCAAAATACACTTTTTGCTAAAATAAAGTTCGTTTTTCAATTATTTTTCCCCAAAGCTGCGCCAGTCTAACCCAAAGGAGAAAAATAAATTTCCAGTGAACCCAGGGCCTGGCCCTCTAAGAGACGAGAAAACAGCAGAAACAATATGTTCAAATTCTGTCTGTGGAAGTGCCTGGTGAATGTGTGTCTGGGGTCCAAGGAGAACACATGCAATGAGAAGGTTCTTTATTCATGCCGCTGTTGGAGGACGCCTCTTTAGGGATAGATGGTTTTTGTAGTTCTTTACAAAGCCTATTAATATTAGAATCAAAAATAAACTGGAACTGTGAGCAGACCATTCTGTAAGCCACAAAAAACTGATGCAGGTAACATCTGAGCCTACCTTTGCTGGACATGTGGGTGTATTATTGAGACGTGTTGGTATGGAGGTTGGAAGGAAGGCCTATTGCACATCTACAGAGATCAAATGCATATCCTTTGTCACACATAAACCGAGAGTGAAGACAAAGATCAAACAAAAATCTGTGCACTCCATCTTTTCCGTTGCTTTTTATCAAAAGAGTGCTTTGCAGCCGCACTGCAGATGTCCAACGCGAGCTAGTCAAGCTCGACAGTTAGATATTTGCAATGTGCAGAAATGTGTCACGAATCGCGGATCACAGAAAATAAATGAAGACGGCCCGGAATTTCAAATTGCAGAGGCCACCTTGAATTCAAGGAGAGAAAGCTAGATTCGCATGTCTACCATTTGATGTGAATGGAAATTGAGGACAAATCCGAGTATTTCCAGGGACTTCACTCTTTCTTTAATTGTTTGTGTCATATCCACATGCGTGGAATCAACTGCCAGATTTTTCTGACATGGCAATACATTTGCTTATTAAAATCCCTCTGATTTACAAAGGTGCTTATGAGAGCTCTTGGTTAATGACACAGTCTTGACTTTTTGCAATAACCTGCTTACATCTTCTACTTGTTTTTCCTATAGCTGGGAGACGTATCTCTGCAATCAACAGGCCTTGGAAGAGCAAAGCATGGCCTCATACCAGAAATCCTCTTGCAGATGACACCACTTTTTCAGATTGAATCTTGTAGGTACAGTAATCGCCCGAAGCAAGAGTTACCCTGATCAAAACAATGCAAGGAGTATTATCAAACCCCAGCTTTATCATGTCTATGGAACTGGAGGATTCCTTCCAACATCAAACTCTTTAAGTCAATAGACATCCATCATCCCTCTATTAGGTGATATCATCTAGTTGGTTATTGCAGGTACACGTAGACTCGCCTGCAAACCTCTCACACGTCCAGAAAGGTGGAGAGTCAATGGCTACAGGATATTGCTTTCTGCGATTTAATTGAATCTAATACCACTGAACCTCGAAAGACCTCCCAGCAATCCAGGAGATAACTAATCTAGAATGAACAGCAAAAAACTCTCTGCCGGGGAGACACTTCCTGCAGCACATTCCTCACAACCCCTAAACGTGCATTTCCCATCCACCGAAATGAAAATCCCATTATATCCTATGGGACTTATATTTCGGCAAATGGGATATCAGTCACCGTTGTGATCGAGTAGTCTGTTCGCCCAGATCAAAATCAGACACAAAGTGCGAGACTTTAAGAAAATCGAGAAAGGAATGTTGATCGGTGTCTGAAAGAAAACTTTTGAAAATATCGTTTTTATTTTTAGAAAAGATAGCCGAGCAAAGACAAGGAATCAAGGATATATGTGGGACGGTAGAGCTCCAGAGCAGCCTTAAAGGGGCACTCAGCTTTTTACTCGATGTTCATATGGAAAACAAAACAGCAGCGAGAAACAAATGTATGCTTGGAAAGGGAATAACTTCTTGAACTGTGCTTGTAATATCAATTAGTCTATTTAGGAAAATTCCTCTCTGTTCCAAAGGAACTTATTCAAATCTCGTTGTTATGTGCTACATGTCTTCCTTCCTAATTTCTCTTCTTTCTGTATTTTATGAACTGAGATTAAAATTAGATTCAAATCTTATTCTAGCGTAACAATTTAGATTTAAAAACATGTTTGATAAAAGGCTGAAAAAGGGAAATGTGTATGTTGAAGATTGTTTATTTTTCTCTATCTTGCTAAACTGCTCTGCTATCCAGCGTTATGCCAAAATATTATATAGAGAAGCATCATTTTACATGGATGTATGACGGTACAACGCGTGGTATTACCACGCGTACCGTTACCACGCAGGTTTTACAACGCAAGTCGTTACAACAACTTGAGTTGGGGGTGCTGGATAGTGGAATAGTTTAATTTACTATTCCAACTACAGTCCCCGTGGATAGTAGGGAAGGTTTTGGATAGTAAATTAAACTGTTCCCTATCCTACAGCGCCCTCCAGTGCAAGTCGTTGTTACGACTTTCGTTGTAAAACCTGCGTGGTAACGGTACAGCATTGTAAAAGTTCCGTTGTAAAGGATGTTCCCCGTTTTACATACATATTGTTTCCTTAATATCAGTTTCAAACACATCATCCCACCGGGTATATGTTTTCTATTACTAAGTTATTATTACGTTTTTGTGGACAACATTTAGGCCATAATATTAATGCAAATGGTATGCAGCCACCAATAGCCAGGAATCACACCTGCTATAGCTCAGAGAGGCAGAGATGTGCAATGTTTACAAATGTAAAAGAAGATTGCATAATGGATAATGTAAGATGGCATGATGTACAACAAGCATCGCTCCTGCACCAATAATTAATTTCTACACTAAAATGGCATCCTCTATTCGGACAGAAGAGGCCTCCATTACCCTACGCTACTTCCTCTGGTGTAGAAGGTTGGAAACAAAAATCTATATACAATGCTGGTCATTCGGGTTCCTGTGTTCCAAGTGCCTCATTGGAAGGTGTTACATACAATACTGACAGTACCTTGACACACAGCCAATAGGTGTCCCCACCAGAAGGTTCCATTTATGGTTCTTGAATGTATTATGCCTCATAAGAAAGTTATTTCTGCTAATGATCAACATCTTTTATGTTTCAGCCCTGTTGAAATTCCTTCTGACACACCCTTCTTCAGGGCAGGACATATCACAAGAAGACATTCCATATTTAATGTGATTAATGCAAGATATTATGTTAAACATTCTTGTTACCGCATTACCAACGTCACAGAGCTAATCACTGTATGAATCAAATACAGATATTAATAGACTATTTAGATAACAATAAATTAAAATTTTAGCACAGGTTTAAATAAATACAGTTATGAGCTTAAGTTACTTTCTTATAGTAATAAGAGGAGTGAGATGGCATAATATGTTATGGTGCTATTGACAGGCAGCCTACTGCCACCTTGTGTGATTGGAGTAATTAAAGGCACATGCATTGCCCCAATAAAGTTTTAGTGACCATATTCAAAGCAGGGTACCTTAATCCATGCACTTACCCAATCTTTTTCATTTTTTGTGGAATCTTTTTATTAACATTGCTCATTACATCAAACAATGCAGGACATTTAGCACAGTGCATGCAGTGAAATCGCAGTTTACAGGACAATGACGGACATTTAATTGCACAAATAAGACAGATGACAATTGACATTCCAGTCCCAATTCATCCCTCCTCTCCCTGTATTTCCGCCATGGCCCCCAAATTTTCCGCCATTTCTTGGCGCAACCCCTACTTTTGTAGATGGTTTCCTCTGCCCTCTGGCACCAGTCCATGTCTCACACCCATTGGTCCCACTGAGGCGACGTCCGCGAGCCCCAGGCCCTTATTCCTTTTCGCCACCCCAGCCGCCAGTGCCAGCCAGATCTCCTTGTACCTAGTCCAGTCTGAGTCACTTCTAATCATTAAAAGTAGCCATCGGGGCTCTAGGGGGACCGGTGAACCCACCACTGCCTTCATCATATCAACAACCTTAGTCCAGAAGGGAACTATCTCCGGGCATTCCCATAAGATATGATAGAAGGTGCCCTCTTCCCCACATCCCCGTGCACAAAGGGCCGACTGACTCCTCCCCCAAGCGTACAGAAGGGTGCGGGGATAGTATACTCTGTGCAGGATTTTAAGCTGCACTAACCGGAACCTGCATCGGATTGCTATCTCCCGTGGGCTCTGTAGGGCGTCCTTCCAGTCTTCGTCTTCCAAGTCCCCAATGTCCCCCATCCATCTCTCCCGCAGTGTCACCAGTGGGTCCGCCCTGTTGTTTATGAGTTTATGAGTTTGCAATATATTGTGGAGGTGGGCTTCTCAACTATCGGGTCCAGGAGTAGCCTATTTTCCATGGGGGAGTACTTTGGGTGAGACGTGTCGCTCACTATATGAGCCCGTAGTGCATGGACAAGTCGTATGTAGTGGTATTGCTGGGAGTCATGCAGGTCATACTCCTGTTTGAGGTAGGCAAAGGATTGCAGGTTTTCCCCTTTGCAGACGTCTCCCAGGTATTCTACACCTATAATTTTCCAGCCCCGGAACCCTGTCAAGCGGGTCACATCCCTCAACTGGTCTCCGTGCCACAGAGGGGTTCTACCCGTCAGGGAGCCCGACCACCCCAAGAATTGATTGGCCTCCCTCCAGCATTGAACCACCACCCCGGTATGGGACGGCCAATCGTTTCCCTGTTTCCGAGCGTAAAGCAGGGGCTCGCAGTTCCCAGCCAGCATAGCTCATCGGTCTACCCTGTAAGCCGGTCCTGACAGATCTGCGTACACCCAGTCGTTTACCACCTGCAACTGGGAGGCCCAGTAGTACAGCTTGACGTCCGGTAGGGCCAGCCTCCCGTCATAGACCCCTCTCGTTAGCTTAGGCAGTGCTATCCTAGGGTTGCCACCCTCCCAGAGCAGGACTCGTATCTCTTGCATTATTTGCTTGAACACCCCTAGAGGTATCGGGTATGGCGTATTTTGCAGGATATAAAGTAGGCGGCACTTACCCAACCTTGATGTATGAAGTCCACACAATTTAACAAACCCGACTGTTAACACAAAATATATATATATGGAAAATGGAAAACCAAACTGCACTTAACACGCACCATAAGTACCCAATGTGGTAAGGGGATGTCTTTGGATTCTGGAAAACCCTAGGTACCATTGACCATAGAACAAACTCAATCTTACAAGTCAATGCAATGTGCAAAACTGTTTTCAGTAGTCTGCAACAATGACGAGATTCGTCGCCTTCTAATGCTACCCCTCAAGGACACATTATTCATACGTCGGCTACTGTAATGCCCTTTACAAGACACTCCTGATCAAGGCTATTAACAAACTACCACATGCCCATAACTACTATGCCTGCATCATCCTCCGACTGTCGTTTTGACCACATCACCTTGGCTCTTATAACCTTGCACAGTCTGCTGATCAAGGACCATTCACTCAAATATTCGGTCTTACACATAAGGTAGAGCATTGTAGGGACCACCCGAATATCTTGACTACGGTATTCAGCACCCTACAACCCAATCACAAGCCTCAGGTCGGTATCCCCGAAATGACATGCTCTCCAACTGATTATATACAAGAAGTTCAGAGAGGAGATCTCACAACACAAAAGATTCCATCGTCGGAAATTCCATCACCTTCAACTAAGGTCTGAAGACGGCTTCTTGTGATGGGCAAAGAGTTGAAGATTCACCGGAGAGCCATTGCCTACTGATGGCATAGCTCTCAAAAAAATGCTAGCCTGGGGGCGTGGCTAGCAGCCAAGCATGGCGGCAGCGTGAAGTGGGAGCTCCTCACGGCATAACGGCCTTTCGTAAAATCCGATAATATAATCCGCCACATCACCTGCCCGAAGCGGCGGTACCTGCTCAGGAACCGAAACAGTACCACCTGATCCGACTCCGGTGAAAATCGAGTGCCGGGAACTGCACTTTTCAACTTGTGCGCAGTGAGGCCTACGGCGGACCGGCAACATCGGCCTGACGTATTCATCGAACCCCGGCGGAAGTGTGATCTGCCCAGATTGAACTCAGTAGCGACTGCCGGCCCCCGCGGAACGAAACGTGGTGATAGACGCTCCAGTGCAAGCACTACTGGTGAGAGTCTCTGGTGGGGCCGTTGAGACCTGTGGACGAGGGGGGCTGCTCAGGGCGGCAAGCACCCGTAGAGAAACCGCGGCGGTGCCTGAACAGTGAAAGTTTCCACACGGAGGGCGGCACCTTGAGACCCCATCAGGCGCCATTTTGGACCTCGCAACGGTCAGATGCCGATCGTGCTCCTGAGGCTGCAATCGTAGAGACTTGAAGCGGGCATTGCTGCCGCCCAGCCGACTCCTAAGCTTACGGGACAGTGGGACACGAGGCTGCTCTGCCTCGAGTCATGGCGGGCAAAGGGACCAGAAGCGCTTCGACGCAGGCAAAATTGGATAAATTTGCCTATAGCCAACACGGCCACTCACAAGTCAGTGGGCGAAACTCCTCAGGCGCTACTCCGGACATGGATGGTACCAAAAAAGTGACGCTGGAAGATATTATGAAGACCCTCTCAGAGGTGCAAACAACGGTGGGCTCCATTTCCTCTGAAGTAACTCTGCTGCGGGCGGACTTTCAGAAGATGACCGAGAGGGTATCTCAGGTCGAAGTGGTTACAAAATCACTTATTGAAGACACTTTCGAACTGCAAATAGCGATGGAACGTATGGAAAAAGCTACCAGGATGCTACAAGAAAAGCTGGACGACCAGGAAGGGCGTTCCCGCAGGAACAACATACGCATTCTGGCCTACCGGAAACAGAAGGGAAGGGTGCAATGGACCTCTATGTCGAAGACCTCATCAAAAATAAACTGCAGCCTAAAGGTCTGTCCCATTTTTTCTCTGTGGAGAGGGCGCACCGGGTGCCAGGTGGGACGCCCAAACCGGGAGCGACGCCGCGGCCTGTACTGGCTAGACTGTTTAACTTCAGAGACAGGGATGCAATCTTGCAGGCGGCAAGAGTTTCACCGCCAGTCAAGCTCCAAAACTCCACTTTGGCCTTCTTTCCAGACTACACGGCGGAGGTGGCTAGGCGCCGGAAGTCTTTTACGGAGGTAAAGAAGACACTGCGAGACAAAGGCCTGCAATATTCAATGCTATTCCCCGCCAAATTACGAATTGTAACCGATGGAAAAGCATGGTTCTTTGATAAGCCGGAAGTGGCGCGAGACTGGCTTGACGGATGGAGACAGGCGGGGCAGCAGCGGCGTCCACACAGAAATCGGCCAAACCATCGTAACGATAAGCATACGGACAGCCAGAGCGATTGTCCTTCACAACACACTGATGCTGCGGGACTGGAATCTGACTTGGAGCGGGACCCTCTTGACTCTGGGCGGCCGGCCCCGATCTAGAGGTGGACTTCATAAGAGACAACACGTACGAACTACAGGGACCTGAGGTTGGTTAAGCTGAGTAGGGTGGGCATTAGCCGGTGCCTGTAGGGGACTCACCAACCCCACGAGCAAGTAAGATAGTAGGGAATGGGGAAAAGCACTCTGCCAAGTTGGGGAAGCGGGCAGGGAGCGGTCCGTGGAGCAGGGGAGCAGGGAGGGGGGATGGGGGGGAGTTCAAATGTTAATGTTATCGTTATTTGTCATCACTTATACTCTATGGTACGCTACAATGCCAAAAGCCACACGATTATGGTACACTACCACACGGCGCAGCATCTGTGTTGATGTCGGCCAACGATCGCTTGCGACAATGATTACACGACCCAATGGCCCAACAGTTAAACGTAGTACCTGTTGAGGACGCGCCTGCAACGGCTGATGTGCCCCCCCTGCGTATGCTAACTTGGAATGTTCGGGGCTTAGGGGATAAAATTAAAAGAGGTCTGGTCATTCAAGCAGTTAAACGTCAGGGACCTGACCTAGTGCTGCTCCAGGAGACACACCTTGCAGGATCAACGTGTAAAGCACTTAACAGACGTGGGTATGTTATGGCAGTACATGCAGAATTCACAACGGGATCCAGGGGAACGGGGATACTTATGAAAAACTCATCACCATTTCTGGTGGAGTGCCGCAGGAAGGACGATCAGGGACGCTTTGCGGCATTGCACGGACAATGGGAAGGAAGACCTTTAAATGTGGTCTCCGTGTATATCCCCCCCGGCACTTCACTCAACGGCACTACCAGCGCTTGGTAAATTTCTCCTAGACCTCCCGGAGGGTGACACAATCCTTGGAGGGGACTTCAATGCAATAATAGACCCCGCGCTAGACACCTTCCCTGTGAGAGACCGCCCGAGGGGTTCTGCCGCACTTCCTGGTTTTATAGAGGCGATGGGCCTTACGGATGTATGGGGACAGTTGAACCCAGCGGCTACCCACTACACGTACTATTCTGCAGTTCACAATAGCCTTTCACGAATAGACTATTTTCTGTTTCTGGGGGTGGGTCTGGGATCGATAGGTAAAATAGATATCCTGCCTAGGGGTGTATCTGACCACTCCCCGATATCTCTATCACTCACCACCAAAGGGAAGAAATGTGCTAGAACATACCCAATATATCCCAACTATTTGAAAATCCCTAAGATCAGGAAGAAACTTAAACTGGCAACCACGCAATATTTCACAGAAAATGAAGGGACCGTCTCCTTGCCCTCAGTACTCTGGGAAGCCTATAAAACAGTCCTCAGGCGGGAAGCGATAGCAGCGATAACGGGACACAAACGGGATTCCAGACGTGAACTCACGGAACTAGAACTAGCACTCCACAACGCGAACGTTGCACACATGTCAAATCCCACAACGGAAACAACACACTTCTTACAGCTTTGCCAACAGCAATACCGGGATCATCTCACAACAACCGTCAAAAGTTATCAGGCAAACACGTTACATAGAATATACGATGTGGGAGACAAGGCAGGGAAAATGCTAGCATGGCTGGACAGGAGAGGGGGCAGTAACAGAGGCATACAGAGACTTTACACGCATGATGGTCAACTACAGACACACCCTGAACAAATAGTACACACCCTGGCACGTCACTTTCAGGACATATATACCCCAGAACGTGACGTCACTACACAGACGGCGACAACTTCACTAGAGAACATTACCATCCCCGCGCTCACACAAGAGGCACAGCAAGAATTGGAAACTGACCTTTCTGAAGAAGAAATTCAATTGGCGATACAAAATTTGCAATCCGGTAAGGTATTAGGCCGCAACGGATTGCCTGTGGAGTGGTATAAAGCGATGGCCCCTATCCTAAGTAAACCGTTGCTAAATATGTATACCAACAGTCTTGAAAGGGCGGTACTACCGCTTGACCAGCGTACTGCCACCATAGTGGCTATACCTAAGCCGGATAAACCACCGACTGCATGCACCTCCTATCGCCCCATATCATTGCTTAACGTGGAGGCTAAAATCCTGGCGAAAATCCTGGCCGGTCGTTTGACACAGCACCTGCACACGCTGATCCACCCTGATCAGTCGGGCTTCATGCCTCACAGAAGCACAGCAATGAATCTCAGGAGGGTCCATGGGGTGATGGCACGTGCACACCTTATTGCTGAGCAGGCGGTGATCCTTTCCCTCGATGCCAAAATGGCTTTCGACCTAGTGGAATGGGAATATCTATTTGCAGTGCTTACTCGTATGGGCTTTGGACCAAAATTTAGAGCATGGGTGCGCCTGCTGTACACGCTACCAGTAGCGCAGGTGGTGGCGAACGGACACATTTCAGCGTCGTTCCCACTGAATTGGGGGACTAGACAGGGATGCCCGTTGTCTCCTTTGCTCTTCGCCCTGGTGCTTGAACCACTGGCAATCCTGATTAGAACAACGCCACTGTTTCGAGGTATCAGGTGGGAGGAGGGGTGGGAAGATAAGATCTCCCTATATGCTGACGATATGCTCATCTACATGGTTGACCCTGACGACGGGATCCCTGCCCTGTTGCGCCTCTGTAACACACACGGAGAGTCATCAGGCTATACCCTGAACTGGTCAAAATCAGTGGTGTATGTACTCAAAGGACCGGAGCCATTGTTGCGGGAGGATTGCCCCTTGGCCTTAACGACAACCTCCTTTAAATACTTGGGTATTTTCATTACGGGTAATGCCACTGACTTCTTTGACACAAACTTAAAGCCACCTATGGAACGTCTACGTGCTGACGTTAAGCACTGGGCGACTTTGCCCCTGACCCTCCTGGGAAGGGCGGCTTTGTATAAAAGGATGGCACTCCCTAGGTTCCTATATGTGTTGGAAAATACCCCTTATTTGGTTGCACCGCACTATTTTAAGCAGATTGCAGCGCTGGTCTCCAGCTTACTCTGGAATAATGGCCCGGCACGTATTGCACATGATAAACTGGTGAAGAGTTGGTATGAGGGGGGGATTGCACTACCCAATGTCCAATTATACTACTGGGCGGCCCAACTTAAAATAATCAATCAATGGGTCCACGCCCCACGAGAGGACCCGGCATATAAAGCGGACTGGTCTCAACTGGGGACAGACGGCATGCTCTCCGTCCTATACAACAATTCCCAGGTTGGAAAACTGATTGGCCCGACGCAACACACAGCAGCATTGTGGCATAAAGCACAAACACAACTGGGTTGGGCGGGGAAACTCACCAAGCTAACGCCACTGTGGGATACAAAATCATTGGGGAACCTCAGATTGTGCAAAGGTTTTACACAATGGGACCGCATAGGAATCTCCACGATAGGGGACCTATGGGAGAAAGGCACAGTGATTGCATTACCGCAACTCCAACAACAATACGGTTTAGGCCCCAACGAGACGTTTAGGTACGTACAGATACGCCACACACTACTCCAAGCAATTCCACCAGACACTGAGCTACCAGAGTCTTCACCACTAGAAGATAGATTGCTGACGGATTTTATGCCCCAGAGTGCAACTTCTCTTACATATAAAAAGTTAGTCAACAACCTGGCGGACCCCACACTACACCTTAAGGAGAAATGGGTAAGGGAAATAGGAGAGGTTGATGAAACAGAATGGAATGAAGCGCTAGCCTCACCGAGGGAAGTAGGCATATCGGCGAAATTCAGATTAGTGCAACTCAAAATTCTGCACAGAGTTTACTACACTAAAACATTACTTCACAGGATACAAAGGACACCACACCCATTATGCCTCAGGGGATGCGGGGAGGAAGGGACTCTGTATCACACCCTGTGGGAATGCCCGCTGATACAGGAATACTGGAAACAAATTATGCGCACTGTCTCTCAAGCACTTAAGATTTCTGTCTTGCCTGAACCTCGAAAGTGTCTTCTGAATATTTGGGAACCCAATGATTTGGACAGGTATGGACTGTTGTGGGTCACGCTAGCCATTACAGTATCCAAAAGGGACATAGCACAAAAATGGGGTGTTCCGGAACTACCTACAGCAACTCGATGGGCCAAAAATATGGACTTGTTGATGGTAACAGAAAGGGCGGTGTATGTGCTTAGGGCTTTCCCCCGGAAATGGAACAAGATCTGGGCTCCCTGGAACACGTATAGAGGAGAGATCTGTGAACCTTTGCCAGAGAACGATGATCCAGATTCTGAGGAGGAGGATGATTAGAAGGGTGGGTGTTTAGTTCTTCATACACCGGGCTGATGCACGATTGTGGCTTATTCATGTGCCGAATTGTAATTACACTGAATGGCTGATAACTATTGAAGTGTACAAGAAGATATACTACACATGATGACAAAGAGTTAGATTTTCTTTTCTTTTCTTTATTATTATCATTAAAACTTTCACGCATTGTTGAACAGGACATTGAGGGTTAGAGGGGTACACATTACGTATAAATGAGACAGAATAGTTACGCTCCAACTACTGTACTAAGGACGATCACTGCTACAAATCCATGTACCTGTTGGGACTATCTTTACTACATGTTTAAACACGCATTGCCATACTGTGTTACCAATCTATTATTAAATAGAACAAAGTTGAATCCTTGTGAAAGATTGTATATGTCACTGATGCCTTAATGACAATAAAGATTTTAAAAAAAAAATGCTAGCCTAAATATGAGTGTTGATGCTGACGGCTGTACATGGTGCAAAAATGATTAACAGCTTTAGAGGAAAAGTCAAGTCTTGGAGCCTTTCAGAAAAGTTAGGTAGTCACTTTTGTATTATAAAGTGAACATAAATTCCCCCCAAATCTGGGAAAAAAGTATGAAAAATTCTTCCATTCTGATTTTACTGGTCCATGGGACTTGATTTGAAGCACAGTCACATAGAAAAATGAAAGTGTTTTTGCTGAAAAAAATTGTTACTAACCTGTAACTCTCGTTCTCATGGATTGGTATCTTTCATAGATTTACATGCTTGAATCATCCCCGTCGTCGAGGTGGGAGTCTCACAGTACATTCTAAAGCAGTAGCAGTAATTAACATAGCTTACAATGGCATAAAGGCATTGAATTTAATAGCGTATCCATTTTATTTAAAAACAATCAAACTCCAGCCAATCAGGCAACAGCACCCTTAGACTACCAACAGAGGCCTTTACTCTGAGATTTTCAAGCACTAGTGGGAATAGACCCCACCTGTGAAGAAGGAGAACCTCTAAGGGGAGGAGGGTGGGATGCATGTGAATCTATGAAAGATACTAATACCGGAGAACGAGAGTTACAAGTAAGTAACAATTTTTTTCTCCAGTATTGGAGTATCTTTCGTAGATTCACATGCTTGATTCAGAATAGCTAGCAGCTAAATGCACAAGTAATAAAAAAAAGACATAAATACCACAGTGGATTGTGGGTACACCATTATACATTTTATGATGCCAGGCTCATCTTTTTGAAAAAGATGACCGAGTACCGCTTGACCCACGGCTGTATCACTGCTCTGTGCCAAATCTAGGCAGTAATGTTGGGTGAAAGTGTGCCTGCACTTCCAGGTTATAGCACAGCATATACTTTCAATAGGCGCTCCAGCAAACAAGGCCGCCGTTGTAGACACTGCTCTTGTAGAATGCGCTTTACTTTCTTGTCTTAAAGGCCTATCGGCCTTAGAATGGCAGAATTGTATGGCTGTTACAATCCATCTTGCTATGGTGGGATTGGAGACCGGTCCTCCTTTTGGTTCTATTGGTGTTTGAGGATTGAGAAAGAAAGTCGTTTGCATTACAGGTTGATTCAGATGGAAATCTGTGGGAGTCTTAGGTACGAATTTGGGATTAGTTTGAAGAATTACCATGCTATCTTTTAATTATAAGAATGGTTCCCTTATAGTGAATGTCTGGAGTTCACTCACTCTTCTTGTGGAAATAGACCTAAGAGTAAAGGCACCTTCCATGTCAGGAACTTACGTTCTGCCCTTTGGATAGGTTTGAAAGGGCTTTTCATCAATTGGGATAATAACCGCGTTGAGCTGTCATGCAGGTGGGGGTGACTTTGTTAGGGAAACAACCCAGAATAATCCTTTAAAAAATGGCATGATTAGTCGGTTAGACCACAGGAAATGAGATTCCAAAGATCATCTATGTCTTAAAATAGCAGCTAAGTGAACTTTAATAGACAAGTGTGCCAGACCGGATTTGGCTCGAAGTAGTAGATATGGCAACACCTTTTTCTGAAGGTGATGTGATAGGATGAACATTAGATTTCTTGCAACATAGAAAAGCTTTCACTTCAGACAATCTTTTTGTTGGTGGAGTCAGTTCTGGCTCTTGCGAGGATATTTCTACTGTCCTCTGGAATAGCTAGGTGTTGGAGCTCATGGTGTTCAGGCGCCAGGCTGCTAAATGCAGAGAAATCAGATCCAGATGAAGGACCTGCTCGTTTTTCATTGACAGCAAGTCCTTCTGGAGCTTCAGCTGGATGTGGTTGTCCTCCGATAACATTAGAAGCTCTGTGAACCGGTGTTGCCTGGGCCCTTGTGGAGCAATGAGTATTAACCAGTATTGTTCCCTTTCCATTTTCCTAAGAAGCCTGGGAATAAGAGGGATCAGGGGAAAAGGGTACGCATAAATTCGTGACTATCTTATCAAAAAGGCATTCCCCCAGGACTCTTCTTGAGAGTACCAGCTGTTGTAAAACGGGCATTTCTTGTTCTCTTGAGATGCGAAGAGATCCAGTTTTGGCTTGCCCCATTATTGGAATATGGTGTCCAGAATTAGTTGGTTTAATTCCCATTTGTGACAACTCTGGGCTGTTCTGCTCAAGGTTTCTGCTAGAGAGTTATTGATTCCCGGCAGATGTTCTGCTCTTGTAGTCACTTGATGATCTAATACCCATTGCCAGATTTCTGTGCTTTCTGGGATAGAACCTGGGATCTTGTACCTCCTTGCTTGTTGAGGTAACGCATACTTGTAGTCATGTCTGTTCTTATCGACACCGATGATCTGTGTAGTCTTGGTAAGAAGGAATGGAGACCCAGTGAGATCGCTCAGAGCTACAGAAAGTTGATATACATCCATGACTGTTCTAGTCTCCATTTCCCTGAATCTGAAGATCTTGCAAATGAGCTCCCCATCCTTCTAGAGAAACATCTGTTGTAATGACATAATACGGAAGGGGAGGGAGGAACGTCAATCCTGCTGAAAGATTGTCAGAGGTTGTACACCTAGGAAGAGCTTTTTACACTGGTGTGATCTGAATGATGTTGTTGAATTGTCCTTAAACTTGAATCCATTGTGCATCTAGTTCCTCTCGGAAAGGATGCATTTTGAGACAAGCGTGAGACTCTAGGAGGATGGCAGATTGCATCATGCTGAAAAGAGACTTGAGGAGGCAAACTGAAATGGACGTTTTTTTTAAAAAGAGAGCGGGCTAGTGCAGAAAGCTTAATTTGCCATCTACGGGCAAGAATGCCTTATCCAGTAATGTGTCTAAAGTGGCTCCTAGAGAATGTATTGTCATTGAGGGAGTCTTTTGGTAGTTCACAGTAAGCCCCAAAGTTTTAAATATTTGTAGAAACATTGTTGTATCCATCAATGCTTGATGAATGGACGGTGCCTTTATCAGTCAGTCGTCGAGGTATGGGAAAACTTTCATGCCTTTCTGTCACAGGTAGGCTGCCACTGGGGCTATACATTTTGTAAATATCCGGGGAGCGGATTGGTAATGAGTGCCAGCTACTGTGAATTTTAGAAATTTGCGATGCCTGGGATGGATGGGGATATGGATATAGGCCTCATGGAGATTAAGACTGGTTAGGATATCTCTGTGATTGAGGAGGTGAAAGATCTCCTGGAGGGTAATAATACAGAAAGATGACTTTTTTAGGTACTTGTTAAGCTTCCTGAGATCCTGAATGGGATGCCACTCCTCTTATTTCTTCATCACTAGGAAAGAACAGGAGTAAAATCTCATTTCTTTCTATGGCCTCCTTGGCTATCATAGCCAATTCTTTCTTGCAAAGTAGATGAAGATGACATGGCAAGGATTGTGTTGGTGGAGTATGAGGTGGAATCTGAATGAAATCCAGGGTATAGCAATATGTGATGAGATACAGGACCCACTTGTCTGTAGTGATCTTCCTACATTGATGTATGTATTGTGAAATTCTCTCTCACGCCGAATGATGTTCTGGACATGGTGTAACTGGCAGTGTGAGCCTGTCATTACTTTCTGCTGGTGTCTCTGGCTGAAGCAGTCTGCTTTCTCTGTGGTTGCTGCTTGGAGTTAGCTGCTTGTGGTGGTGCTCAATACGACCGGTGTTGCTGTTAGGCGGGGCAAAAGGGCTACTGGAAGGATTGTGGTTGATACCTCTGGTAACGTCACCCACGAACCACGCTAAAGAGTGACTTAAGGAACTGGAGGTTTCCCAGGGAACTAGCTGTCTCAGTATCTGATTTAAAAGTCTGCAAGGCGTTATCAACGTGCTTCCCAAATAGAGCATCGCCGTTGAAGGGCATATTCAAAATCTTCATCTGAACCTCCGACCGGAATGATGTAGCTTTGAGCCAGCTCTAGCGTCTGAGTACCGCTGAGTATTTTAACTCCTTACTCCCTAATACAGTCCACAATAGGGATTGCCCGTACCATTTTTCTGGACTGTTCTTTAAAGTCATACAGAAAACAGTCTGACTGCTTGACAGTGATTGGGAGCTGAAAAAGCTTGTCCGCTGTTTCCATGAGAGTATGAAATCCACTAATATCTTCCAGCTGAGGATCCACTGGTTGTGATGCTCAGCGTGAAGGTGGAGGGATAAGATATTCATCCCATTCGTTGGTGACTGTTTGGCTGTCTGGAATCTCAACTTCCTCCCTATTTCTATCATCATCATATGTAGATGATGGATCGTCTCAAGGAGGCATGGCAATATGAGACTGTGGGGTCATCCTTGGAGAAAGTGGAGGCAGCATAGGGTCTGGTGACCTTGGTGCAGGAGTTGGTACACCTGTACATACTGTGGTGCTCCGGCTGCTGTTGGCAAATGCTTGTAATAGTCCTGGAGCATGCTTTGTAAGTCTTTGTCTAAAGTAGCAGGAACTTGAACCATTCCTTGTGGTGTTGGAGGAGGAGCCAAGTGATGGTCCTGCTCTACATATTGTTGCCCTTGATAAATTGGCACAAAATAATAGTCTTCTTCTTCATCGTGGTATTTTTCATGCAACTCAGAAGGACTGTGAGCTGCACCAAAAGGTCCCTGATCATCTTCCTCTGATCCCTCAACATCAAGCAAGTGGTTGGGTGGTAGTGGTATCACCTTGGTAGGTGTTGTAAATTCAGGACGAATATTATCTGGTGATGATAAAAGTCTAGTAGACACAGTTATCAATGGTAGCGACAACAGTGTGGTCAAAATCAGCATAATTGGCTTCTTATGTTTTAGTTTCGACAATGATGAGGAGCATTTTTCTGTGAGTTGCATTGTGGCATCAACGGTGTCGGAATTGTTCCTGTCAATGTCACTGTCGTCATCGACGAGCCGATTGCCGTCGATGAGGTGGTGTTCATTGTTGAGGAGGTAGTCTTCGCCGGCGCGAATGCTGTCGTTAACGTGGTAGTTGTCGGAGGGATGGTGATCGTAAACGGTGTGATCATAGATGCTAAGCTGCTTGTCTACTGCATCTTAGTTTTAGCTGCCGTCAACGATGATTTCGACTGTGTTGACACCGTCAACAATGTTTTTACAATCAGTTTGTGCTTTCCAGACCTTGGTTCAGAGGAGGATGCTGGTTTTACGGGAGGGGTACAAATGGAGTAGTAGGCTCAGATTTAGAGTTTTTAGAAGCCCAATTGCTCTTTTCCTCATGAGAGGAGCTTTTTGCAGACCTATGGTGGGTCTTTTACAAGGATTATCTGTATCCCTAAAGCAACTCATGGCGTGACCTCTCTCTCTTCCTGGATTTTTGTGAGTTAGTAGAACTCTCACTATCCTTCTCAGAAATGACAGCAGTTTTTGCTTTTAGTTTCTAATGCCAAATAAAAAGCCTTCCCTCAGGCGGTTTTGGTTGAAAAAGTCCTGCCGTTTTAAAGTCTCTCACCTTGCAAGTGGGGTGAAGGCAGTCGATACACTCTCTATGGAGCTCTTCAGAGTGTAGCCTTTTCTTACTACAGGTCCCACAAGGTCTACAAAGTCCTTTCTTCATAAGTTCTGACATACTGGAACACAGCTGAAGTAATCTGGAATCACCAAATCAGAAGAACTGAGCAGAGCTGCTGTGAAAATCTGAAAGAAGATACCTCTGTTGGGAGTGTTCTAAGGGCGCTGTCGCCTGATTGGCTAGAGTTTGGTTCTTTCTAAATGAAATGGTTACGCTATTAAATTCGATGCCTTTATGCCATTGTGATCTATGTTAATTACTGCAACTGCTTTAGAATCTACTGTGGGACTCCCACCTCAATGACAGGGATTATTTAAGCTTGTGAATCTATGAAAGATACACCAATACTGAGAACAAGAAGTCCTGTTGTAGAAAAAGAGAAATAAAGGCCACTTTTTATGAATCAATAAACACATACCATCCAGCTACTGAACATGGTTGCGTTAGTAGTTTCCTAAAAGCTTCCTGCTATCCACGGTGTGATCTGTCTGCAGAGGCTGAAGAAGCTCAAATATAAATTATTTCCCTAATTAAATTTAGGAAATATTTGTGGATTGTCCACCATTGACTGAATAGTCTTAGAAAGGAGTGATTAAAAAAAAAGAATCTACAATGCAAAACACCAAGCCCCAGCAGTCGCACTGACTTTTGAAATCAAACTTCGACTTGGGTCACACCCAATATCCAAGCTGCGAACGGTTGCAATGTTGGTCACCAAAGTGAGCACATAATGCCAGACGGTCTCCTCACAATCAGTGTTGGTATAAGATGAGTTTTTAGGGCACTGACAAGCATCCAGACACAAACTAAGGACATGCACTCAGAAGCAGGTGGCAATCGCTGGACGATGTGTCACTTTCAACACAATCCTGGTATAATTAGCACCGGTGTAAAGGTGACCAAAAAATTACAATAATCTGGAAGGATAAAACAAACAATGGGCCCGAACAGCCATGGACAGAAGAAGAGGAGTGAAATCCTCCACACGCAAGAGGTTTGTAAGATCAGCTAAACACGGAAAGTCTCATCGCCTGCCACCGAACTGACAGATACCATGAAATCCAATGTAATGCGGTGCCACGGACAACCTTGTGTCCAGCCGGGCCAGAAGGCTTGTATGGTCCACCTGTTGAAAATGGCTGCTGAGACCAAGACCAATAAAGGGAGAGCAGACATCAACACCCTCTAGACTCCCTCAAATGTCATCAGGCAACGCCAGCAGGGCAGACTTGTTCCTTGCATGGGTCTAAAGCCTGCTTCGCTTGGGTGCAACGGACAGTCAGAGCCCCATATCTAACTTACCTATTTATGCATTTGCCTTCAGCACCTGGCACAAAGGACCATCGATGTTCCCTAAGAAACGGATTCAGATTCCAAGAAACCTTAAAATAAAGAAATGAGGACCTGTCTAATGACCTTAGGGACAACACTCACCAGTGTGAGCACAGACTTACATTTCTTGACAAGAACAAAGTTGCTTAATGACTTTTTTCAGTGCTGAGTCAAAAACCTTGAAGTGCAACGCCTATGGATCCTCTCCAAGGAAAATGACATCATATCAGCTTCTTGAGAACTCCTTTTTTGCGACATAATCTTTGTATAATTTGTATGGCTGTGGCCTGCACTCTTCTTTCTATAAAGAGCTAACTTCAATACAGCATTTAAAACATTCTCCTGTACGTAGATGGTTTCTCTGCAGCATCTCGTGCCTCCGAAACTCCTTGACACACTGATGCACTTGGTGACACTCACTAAGACACACTCCCTCTCATACTAAGACGTTCATGTACTCACTCGTGCATATCCGCTGAGTCACACACTCACTCTTGCACACCAGGCTATCTCATATACCAGTCCCTTCTAACAAAAGAAGGTACTTCATCCTTAAATACAATCAGGAGACCATCATTATCCCTAAAGTGGGGGCCGGAAGCACCCCTTCTCAAAATGGCTCTTTGATATTCTATAAAACCTTCCAAACTCCCCACACTTTCCCCTCTGCGACAAAGATGGTGGAGAAATACTTGGTGGTGGTGACAAGCAATCTCGACTGAAGGCTCTCAGGCCGGGCACCGAGGTCCTAAGTCTTTGGTCGCTGGTGGTGAGACAGAAGGAGGTCCACCCTTGTGTACGTCAAGTATCCGTCCTCGAGATCCTGGTCTTAAAAAACCTTGTCCTACATCGCTGTCCAGACCTGGAACGAGCTCCCCGTGAACATCAGATGCTCTCCAACGAGAAGGCGTGGCTTGAGCGCCGATGGAGGAGGTCGCCTGAGCGCTCAGCTCGGCGATCGAGCCTCCAATAATCCTGACAAATCGACACTGCCAACCCCTAACCTACTTGAGATCGGGTGGGAAGGGTCTCTCAGCCGGCGGACCCACAGATGGCTGTCCCTGCAAAGCCAGCTGCTGACTAACTGACCTGAACGCAGTTCGGCTGCCCCGGGCAGAGCTGCGGCCAAGATGGCGGCCATGCGGGAGTGATGATTCCCGAGCAAGCGGCGAACACACGGGACCTGAGTCCTGGACATGACCCCCCTGACCGCTGACGAGGAGTGAGGTGGCTGCCCAGACCACAATCGACGCTCGGAAAAACCCGCGTGGCGGCTCCCACACACGCCTGCCACGCGGATTTGATCGGCGGCTATACGTCCGGCTAAGGACCAGCAGGGAAGAAGCTATTGCACGGAGGGCGCTCGCGGCTCTGGCCTACAGCCCGGCGGACCCATAGGGAGTGAAACGCCCCCTAAATCGAGATCGGGTGGAACCGACCCGACTTGCTGGCCGTTGCGGGGCATAAACGACCAACCACCCAGCTTGCAGGCCCCTGGGCAACGCGTAAAATGGCGGCCACGGGACTGGCTTAAACTCCGACGAACCAGGAGCAGGGAAAAGCACTACCGGCCTGCGGGTCGGCAGCATCCAGCCCCGACCCCGCAAGGAGACCCAGCGGTGAGCACGCTACCTGAGGAGGCCACGCCGGCAGAACGGCTTACGCGCAGGACGATCCCGCTCCTGTGACCTACGCTGCTGGGCACAAGTTTGACAGAGGTGAGGGGGGAAGGGCGGCCACCACACACCGCTCTAGTGGGGATTGGAAAGGAAGGAGGCGCCATAACGGGGGACCCTCTAGTGGACACAGGCACGAGGATTACCCGATCGTTAATTGGGAGGCACGACGCCTTTCCCCCCCCCCCTCAGTGGCCACGGATCGCAGGAGCGGCTGCTGGAAACCTCAAGGTGGAAAGAGAGGTGTCCATTGGGTCGAGGTACACAGGGGGCACCACGGACACTCAAACCCCACAAGGGCAGTCCATACACGAGCCCACCTTCCCTCTGGGTGACTGAGACCTTGGCGGAGTGAGCACCACATTTGCACTCAGAAGGCGAACGCGTGGCTCAGCCACAGAGGGGGACTATCTTACGAACTGCAACGAGCGCAGGAGCGTGGCTGAGGTGCAGAACGGCCACAGGTTGGACCATCGCGGCGACACCCACTCGTCGACAAGGTACAGATGGGGGTTTGTGGCTGAACCACACGGCTGCTGCTCGGAAGATCACCGGGGCCTGCTGCCTTGGGCCTGAGGTTCGCGCCGGCTGGCGGCGCTGATAAGAACCCTACACCCTCACACTTCCCTGAATCTGAAGTTCCTAACCCTGTGGCACAAACACCTCCTTATAGCCAGATACTACGGTGCTGCAGGTGGAGGCACTTCAACCCCGTAGGCTGCCGGAGCGGTCTAGCGGTTCCCTGGTGACCACGCCTGAGGGCAGATATTGCGAAGGACCCCCAGTTTTGAGACATTATAACCAGATTATCACTGAGGAGGCTACCCACACACCCCGGCAATGGGGAAACCCAAAGGAGCTAAAAGTGGTGCTCCGCCCCTGGGGGATACTGAGCCAACAGACACTGGGGATCAGACAGGCCCCAGACAGCTGCAGGATCCCCAATTGCAGGTTCATCTAGACAAAATCTTGGCAGCGCTGACTGATACACGATCGGAGCTCCAGCAAGATATCGCACAGGTGACCACGAGCCTGGGGCTGCTCCGAGCTGATCACGACAAATTGGCCGATAGAGTTAAATTGGTGGAAGATGTGGTCCACACCCTAGAACCGGCACAAAAGGAAATTCGAGCAACCATGACTAATATGATGGACCGTATGGACATGCTGGAGAGAAGAGCGGAGGAGGCAGAAGGGCGCAATCGCCGAAATAACATCCGGATAGTGGGACTGCCGGAGAAAGTGGAAGGGACGGACATGGTGCAATACCTTGAGGATTGGCTCAGGCAAACGGTGGCACCGGAGGGATTATCCACCTTCTACACGCTAGAAAGAGCTCACAGAGTCCCGGCCAGGCCTCCTCAGCAGGGCCGTCCGCCGCGTCCAGTGGTCGCCCGACTGCTGCACTATCGGGACAGAGACCTGTTGCTTCAAAAAGCAAGAACAAACGGCCCCTTCCAGGTGGAGAATAGCGGAGTTAACATCTTCCCGGATTACACATACGAAACGCAGAGACGGCGGAACTCCTTCCTAGCGGTCAAAAGGGAACTAACAGCCTGATTCATCAAGCCGAAATGGGCTCGCAAAGGGCCAGATTCTGAGAATCTGGCCCTTTGCGAGCTCTATTTTTGCATTTGGGATTCATCATCCCAAATGCAAAAATCGGTAATAGCGATTTCGCTATTTTGCGATGGATTACATTTAAGGAATCTCAATTTGAGGTTCCTTAAATGCAATTCATCATCCATTTTAAAATTGCGAATTCGCAATTTCGGCCCGCTATTTACCACGAGGTCAAACCTCGTGGTAAATAGCGAAAACTTAGAAAAATGCTTTTAAAAGCATTTTTCTAAGTTGCATGTTGCACACACATGGACATGTGTGTGCGCAACACCTGTTCGTATTTACTTTTAAGGGGTGCTACAGGGTGTCCTTTGGACACCCCTGGCACCCTTTAAATCGCTAGCTTATTTGCGATTAGCAAATTGCTAATCGCAAATAAGGAATACTCGCCATTCATTCCTATGGGCCTTTTGGCCCATAGGAATGAATGGGGAGTTATTCCTTATTTGCGATTAGCAATTTGCTAATCGCAAATAAGGAATATGTAGGAATCGCTTTTGTTTTTGCGATTCCTACATGAATGCCGTTTTGCGAGTCTGGAATAGCGATTCCTTATGATTCGCTATTTCAAACTTGCAAAACGGCACTATGATGAATCAGGCTGTAAGATCTGAGGGCTTACAATACTCCTTGCTCTTCCCGGCCCGGCTCCGAGTAATTGCTGACGACTCCACCAGGTTCTTCGACACTCCAGAGGATGCCTGCACCTGGCTGGAGTTATACAAGTCCGGCAAAGATGTCCTTGGACATCGACCCAGCAATTACCCCGAAGGCCTGCCGCAACGGAAATCGCGAGGCATTCAGAACAGACAAAGGGGATAGAGGAAGCCCCCGCAATCCGTAACCACAGCGGAGCGAAAGGAGATCCTGGACCTTGTATCGGTCATCTCGGGTACACAAGGCACGCATCGCAGGAAGAAGAAGAATCCGAGAAAGGCGATGGACACTCTGACACTGAACGTTCTGAAACGGACAGCATGCCGCTACCAGTGGTCACCCCGGCCACGGCGGAAGAAATGATGGACGAAGGCTAAAGACAACTGGTGAGCTGTATGGGTTCCAGACGTGGCCTACAGGGGACATTTGGCTGAGGTTGGTGGGGGAGGGGACTTGCATGCGGTTGGGGAGGGAGATTGTCGGTAGGGCACTACACTGTTCGAGGCTCGATCGCTCGAAGACGAACCTGGGGTTCGGGCGGCTGCCCGTTGGCGACTCCTGTTGGGTTAATTCCATGGTTTTCAAAGGGATTGTTTGGACGGGTGCTAGTTGGAGATCACTGGGTCCTGTTCTGGGGGGAAGAGGGGACTGTTTAGTTATAGTTTTGGGATTTGGGCGGGGGGACTCATCCTCGATACTAACACCTTCCCAGGCTCTGGGGAATCAGATTGTAACGATGGTGGAGTGTGTGGTGCGCTGAGGGACAATGGGTTATCAGACTAACCTAAGATGCATCACATGGAATGTGCGAGGTCTTCACAGCATGATAAGGCGCCATAAAATCCATGCCTATCTGGTGCGCAGAGGAGTGCAGGTAGCGTTGCTGCAAGAGACACACCTAACACAAGTTGATGGTATAGCGCTGCAGCGTAGGTGGAGGGGACAAGTTTTTAATACGACATATTCAGCATTCGCAAGAGGTACATTGGTTTGGATCAGGGCCGGTGTTCCATTTCAGGTGACCCAACAGGTATTGACCCAGAGGGCAGGTTCGTGGCGGTGAGTGGCAGACTGGGAGGTAAAGATATAACTATTTGCAGTGTTTATGCACCCAATGTTGAACAGATGGCTTTCCTAGCGAGGCTGTCTGGGTCCCTAGCACACTTACTGACAGGACCACTGTTAATGGGGGGGGACTTTAAGTCGGTATTAGATACCTCAATAGATAGATCGCACCCACCGTTAACGGACTCCCAGATACACCGTACCACTAAAGGTAGATTGGAATGTAAGGAGAGGTGGGGCCTGACGGACATATGGCGCGCACAGCACCCGCACGACCGGGACTACTCTTATTTTTCAGAGCTCCATGTGCGGCTGGACGCGATACTTTGTTCCCCAGACCTAGTACCGTAGTGGTGCGAACTGAATATTTACCACGAACGGTGTCGGATCATAACCCTATGCTATTGGCCTTGCGATGGCTCCCTAGTGTATCATGTGTTCCCACTTAAAAAACTTCATCCGGAATTGCTCGATGATCCTGTGTTTAAGGGGGCGTTAGAAGAGAGAATCACACAATACTTCGAAGATAATGCCGGCACGACCGAGGCGAGGGAATGGGATGCCTTCAAGGTAGTCTTGAGAGGGTTCTGCATAGGAGCACAGGTAGAAATG
This sequence comes from Lissotriton vulgaris, assembly GCF_964263255.1. Taxonomy (NCBI): domain Eukaryota; kingdom Metazoa; phylum Chordata; class Amphibia; order Caudata; family Salamandridae; genus Lissotriton; species Lissotriton vulgaris. The sequence continues at coordinate 19,288,444 of NC_141700.1, forward strand.
CGTAGGGTTCTCCTAGATGATCTGGACAGAGCAGACAGGGCGTTTCGAGAAGCAGAACTTTGGAGGCCCAGCCACCCGGAGCTACAAGACACGGTCACTACAGCCAAAGAACTAGTGGCGGCGGAAACGGAGCGCTTGCGTAGTTACGACTGTAAGGCATACACGGCCAGGACGCATGCAGAGTGCGATCAGGCTGGGCCCTTGTTGGCCTGGCTTGCTAACCCCACTAAAAGGAGCACCCCTATAGTATCGATGCGTACCTCTGACGGGAGGGAGGTCTACACCCAGACCGAGGTTCTGCAGTGCTTCGAGAGCTATTATGCGTCCCTATATAGAAGCATGCTGGAGGTGGGGGCCCCGGCTGAGGAAGCCTTTCTGGAGGGACTCTGCTTTCCGGAGTTAGACCGGGACCAGGCCGAGGTGCTGGGCAGAGATATAACAGTGAAGGAAATTCGGGGTGCCATTAAAAGTATGGCGCAGAACAAAACCCCAGGGTTGGATAACATACCAATAGAATTTTATAGCAAGCATGTTGACCTCCTGGCGCCAAGATTGCTGGAGGTCTACAGGGAGGCGAAGCGGTTGGGAGGGCTACCGCCTTCCATGTGGGAAGCACTAATCATACCCCTACTGAAACCAGGAAGGGAGAGTGAGGATACAGACCGCTCTTGATGCTCACCACTGACTATAAAATACTGAGCAGTATTTTAGCATCTCGCCTACTGAGCAACATGACCACACTAGTGCATGTAGACCAGGCTGGATTTATCCCGACGCGAAATACGACCTCAAACGTACGCCGACTGATCCGACTGCTGGAGGAGAGCCACCCTGAAGCCCGTCACCCGGTGGTATTGTCCGTAGACATTGAGAAGGCGTTTGACAGCCTCGAGTGGGAATACCTCTACGCAGTACTACGGCGCTTCGGCGTCGGCGAAGAATACCTGAAGTGAACCTCAGTGCTATACACATCGGCGGTAGCTAGAGTAAAAACGGGCGTGATAATATCACAGCAATACCCGGTCGAGAGAGGTACGAGGCAGGGGTGCTCGTTATCACCACTATTATTCGCTCTAGCGATAGAGCCTTTGACAATATCGATCCGATCTGGAGTTCACTACACTGGGCTGAGCGACAGGACAGGACGTCACTATATAACGCTATACGCGGACGACCTCCTGCTCTTCCTTGAGGATGCCGATGGGGCGTTGGAGGGCGCTGACAGCTTGCTACAGCGGTTCGGTATGATCTCGGGCCTCAAAGTAAATTGGGACAAGACATGCTTATTCCCAGTACGCCACGGTGAACCACAACCGCCTACGGCCAGACCAGTGCGCTGGGAGCCCACCTGCTTAAAATATCTGGGCGTGCACACATATCACACACCGACCGACGTGCTGGAAGGGAATATAGGGCGCAGAATGAGAGCACTGAAGAGTAGCATGGCCTCTTGGGCCACGCTTCCACTATCCATAGCAGGTCGAGTGGCACTACTAAAAATGGTGGCACTACCACAATTTCTATACTACTTTAGGACACTCCCTGTGTGGATTCCAGCTGCCACCTTCCGACTCCTGAGATCCATGATAGTGTCCTTCCTTTGGGGGACGGGTCGGCGAAGAGTGGCTCTGAGGACTCTGTTAAGACCCAAATCAGAGGGGGGGGTGGCGGTCCCCGATTTGGAACTATATTACTTAGCAGCGCAGCTACAGATTTACACTCAAGAGGTGGCTCGGGAATTTAGAGGCCCGGAACAAACCAGAGATCAAGGCATCCCTCGTCATGTTCTTTCCTTCATAGCACTACAGCAAAAACTAGTAATACGCGTCTTATCTCTTGAAGAAAATACGATAAGGCTATGCTGGAACCGCACTCAACGCAAGGCAGGGGTGATACATCCATACTCCCCTGAGATGCCTTTGGGAATGGTGACAGCGCTCCCGCACGGTGGCGACTGGTCGAGACTGCAGGTTTGGGAGGAGGCGAGAATACAGATGGTAGGAGACTAATATGAGGATGGGGCCCTTGTGCCCTACCCGACGCTACTAGAACAGTACGACTTACCTAGGGGGGACTTCCTGCTCCACGCCGCGTTAACACAAGCGATACAGAAACACTGGAAAGAATGCCTGACTGAACCGAAAACGACAATGGCGTGCCAATATGCCATGAGTTCTGCTGGAACCTACAAGGCAGTGACCTGTCTTTACTTCAGAATGGTTAATGAGGATTTACCTCCTCTAATGACATTGAAGGGGAAGTGGGAAACAGAGATAGGAAGACCTATACCTGAGACAACTTGGGCGCAGATTGTGCGGAGGGCCCAGAAGAGCACACGCAATGCCAGATTTCAGCTGGTGCACTTTTTTGTCCTCCATTGCGCGTACCTTACATCGGGAAGGATCCGAAAATACTTCAATGCCGATGGGGCGGCCTGTCCCAGATGTGCACTAGTTGGAGCAGAGCTGGGCCATATGCTGTGGACGTGTCCGGCACTGGAGCTATATTGGAAGGAGGTGGGAGACACCCTGAACGCGATCACAGAACGAAGTATAGTGTTCGACATAGCAGTAGGTGTGCTACACTGGTTCCCCCACACCCCCAAAAATAAGATTACCAGTAAATTTATAGACATGGGGCTCGTATTAGCCAAGCGAGAAATTACACAACACTGCATGGCGGCGATAGGTCCGAATAGCATGAGATGGAGGAACGAGTTTCTCAAATGGGCTAATGGAGAGAGTTCGATCAGATTCCAAACCGAGCAGCGAAAACATAACGAAAAGGCATTAGAATCAGCTCAAGCATGGGACGCCCTGGCACAAGCGTTGCGCGACTATGATATGCAGGATGACCAGGCAGAGCAGCACTCAGGAGGCGGGGCTTCCCCGTAACACGCCAGTGACATTGCATCACTTGACATACTTTCCAGCGACTCCTGCTCACTCACATTGTCTGAGATGATACCACCTGCAGTTAGAGGATGAGGACCCGGGGAGGGACAAGGGATAACCTGTTAGCAACTTGGGTAAGGCACACTGAGATTAGTACACGAGGAGATTCATAAAGGAGAGGGAGAGAGGCTAGATAAGGGCTATCGAGTTAAGATTGTACTGACAATTTGCTATTGCCTCTTGGGGTTATAACAGTTTATACGTTGGGGAATGGGTGGAAGGGGGAAAAAGAAAAGCAGATGCAAGAACTTCCTGCTGAACAGTTGCAATTGTCTTTTGTTTTTATGCTTCTAGCGCTTTTCCGGTTAACGCCACCCGACCTCCGGAATGTGGGTTCACTGGCTGTGTAATGTTTTGTTTAACGACCTGTGCATTGCTACTGTCGGAAGCAGGACTGTCGAAAAGAAAGATTATGTACTATACAAATCTGCAATAAAAAAATATTTTCAAAAAAAATCAGATGCTCTCCAACCCTGCACACCTTCAGGAAGGACCTCAAGACCTGACTCTTCGACCGATTCGGAGCTCCCTCCCCCAGCGCCTTGAGACCCTCACAGGTGAGTAGTGCGCAATATAAACCCCTGATTGAAACCTCTCTCCTCCCCCTGTAGGAGCATCACTGACTGGTTCAACTGCTCCAGCACTGGTTCTCCTGTTTGGCTCTGGGAGGCTGCAAGGGTGCCGGGGGAAGGCTTGAGATGAGGTCTACTTTACCTCTCTCAACGGGAACCACAGGCTTCCTCGCTCTCTCCATACTCAGGAGTAGTGTGGTGTGCCTATAGGGGTCCTCGTTATCGCTCTGGTCATGGGTAATTTAATGTGGCACCATGGTCCTTTGGTCAGATGTGGGGAGGGGGTCGCACCATGGAACTCTGGTCAGAGGTGGGGGGTATGGCCCCATGGTCCTCTGGTCACAGGTGGGGGGTGTGGCCCCATGGTCTTCGGGTCAGAGGTAAGGGGTGTGGCACAATCCATCTGTCTGGTTAGAGGGAGAGAAGTTGGCCTAACGGCTAGGGCAGTCGACCTCGAATCTGGGGAACCGGGTTCGAGTCCCGGCAATGATGCTGAACATCCTGTGAATCTGGGCAAATCACTTAATCTCCTGTGCCTACCAAAAATGATGAATGTGTCCTCATGTAACGAAACTGGTGCTATGTAAAGTGCTCTGATACCCGAAACCGAGTCAAGTTTGTGCTATATAAAACTCAGTTAAAAAAAAAAGAGGTGGGGGATGTGGCACTAGGGGTGGGTGGAATTTGCGTAGTCGCGCTATGCAATGCTCTGCGAAACAGTAAAAAATCTCTGTGAGCACACAGATTTCCGCAAACATGCGGAATTGCTTGTTCTGCCCGTTCGCAAAGCTTTTTTCCTGTTCGCGAACGCTGTTTGCGTGCTCGGGGGAAAATATCTTGCGAACACGCATTTTGAAAGCACGAACAAGCAAAAAATTCTGCGAAGCCGTGGATCGGGGAATTTTGGGCAATTCGGTGATCTCCGCCAAACACGAAATTACACAAATTTTGAAAAATTCGCAAGTGGAACGGAATTTACCGCCCAGGCCTATGTGGCACCAGGGCCCTCTGGTCAGAAATAAGGGTTGTGGCACCAGGTTCACATTTATCCTCCAGTCAGCGGTGAGGAGCGGCCTCCCGGTTTTCTCTCTGGTCAGGAGTAGTGTGACACAGCACCGGGGTCCTCTTCTCCCAGGACGTCATTAATATGGTCGTCAAATAACCCCGCGCCTTTCTCTGCTCATCAAGGCAGCCATGTGCGGAAGTCACCCCGATCCATCAGGACGCTTCCTGCGGGTGACTGAGCGAGTGTCAGGAGCAGCAGACGGGAGGAGGATGGATGGATGGTTCGAGCTGCTAAACAGAGAGGGCTCATATGCACGGGGTCTATCCGTCCGGGCAAGCGAGGGACCCGGCTGCCATATTCAGGGTCTCTCTCTCTCTGGAAAGTTAATGGAAATGACAAGTCTCATGAGAACCGGTGGTTGTAATTTTTAAAAAAATGCTTTGACCTTTAAAACGAACATCAAGGGTAATCAAGAGAGCAACACATTTAGGACACAGCTCTGCATTCTGAGCATTAAGGTGACAAGGAGAAGCGTCTATGGCATGAATGTTAATGCACCTACAAGCACCGTAAGACCAAGACCCTCGCTTGACCAGGCACTGGGGGTCTCAGAAGGTCCACTGTAAAACGGGGGTAAAACTCCTAACCTTCGGGGTCACGTGCTTGACCCCTCCAGGCTAGGGGTGGTCTCCATGGCTTGCACCTCTCGAGTGAGCAACAACCACGAGCTCGTGAATTTACATTTCCTAGCCCCTTCTCTGTCACTTTCCCCACATTGACTATTTTTGTGCCTTAGACTGGGCGGTAAAGGGAGAGACAGACGTTTTGAGAGACCCTCTCGGCAGATATCGAAGGTGGTGGGTAGAAGTGTGTGTGTGTGTGGGGGGGTAGAAGTGTAAAACCTCAGGGGGTTGGGGGCTACATCCATTCCACTTGGCTGACTCCGATCCCTCAGTGCTGAAGACAGAATCATATTTAGAGGCTAATGCCAGCGCTGGGGGGCGCACAGAGCCCTCCTCGGGGGCAGCGCCGCCTCCTCCAGAGAGCAGCGCAGAGGCCGCTGCAGGGCAGAATGAAAGAGAGAGCACACGAGCCGAGGAGGGGGGTGATGACAAGACCCTCGGGGGGACCGACGCAAAGAGGAGGATAGATGAGAAACGATGGAAGAAGTCAAGCGAAGGATGCAGCTTTGACATGAATATGGGATCAGGCAGCAAACAAGAGGCGACGCATGCTGCGTTACTGCACCAAGAGCAGGGCTTGAACAGAAAACACCAATGGGGAGATTCCCAAACTCCAAAGCAGGCAGTGCGCTTCAAAACAGGGACAAGATGCAGAGGATCAGGGAATCAGGCAGCCAACTGCGAGCAAAACAAGGAGGCGACACATGCTGCGTTACTGCACCAAGAGCAGGGCTTGAACAGAAACCACCAATGGGGAGATTCCCAAACTCCAAAGCAGGCAGTGCGCTTCAAAACAGGGACAAGATGCAGAGGATCAGGGAATCAGGCAGCCAACTGCGAGCAAAACAAGAGGCGACACATGCTGCGTTACTGCACCAAGAGCAGGGCTTGAACAGAAACCACCAATGGGGAGATTCCCAAACTCCAAAGCAGGCAGTGCGCTTCAAAACAGGGACAAGATGCAGAGGATCAGGGAATCAGGCAGCCAACTGCGAGCAAAACAAGGAGGCGACACATGCTGCGTTACTGCACCAAGAGCAGGGCTTGAACAGAAACCACCAATGGGGAGATTCCCAAACTCCAAAGCAGGCAGTGCGCTTCAAAACAGGGACAAGATGCAGAGGATCAGGGAATCAGGCAGCCAACTGCGAGCAAAACAAGGAGGCGACGCATGCTGCGTTACTGCACCAAGAGCAGGGCTTGAACAGAAACCACCAATGGGGAGATTCCCAAACTCCAAAGCAGGCAGTGCGCTTCAAAACAGGGACAAGATGCAGAGGATCAGGGAATCAGGCAGCCAACTGCGAGCAAAACAAGGAGGCGACGCATGCTGCGTTACTGCACCAAGAGCAGGGCTTGAACAGAAACCACCAATGGGGAGATTCCCAAACTCCAAAGCAGGCAGTGCGCTTCAAAACAGGGACAAGATGCAGAGGATCAGGGAATCAGGCAGCCAACTGCGAGCAAAACAAGGAGGCGACACATGCTGCGTTACTGCACCAAGAGCAGGGCTTGAACAGAAACCACCAATGGGGAGATTCCCAAACTCCAAAGCAGGCAGTGCGCTTCAAAACAGGGACAAGATGCAGAGGATCAGGGGATCAGGCAGCCAACTGCGAGCAAAACAAGAGGCGACACATGCTGCGTTACTGCACCAAGAGCAGGGCTTGAACAGAAACCACCAATGGGGAGATTCCCAAACTCCAAAGCAGGCAGTGCGCTTCAAAACAGGGACAAGATGCAGAGGATCAGAGGGTCCCATTCACTACGTCCGACGAGGAGGCAATATCAGAGCTGTACACACATGCTGGAAATGAAAAGGACAGCCCCGCAGCTCCAACCTGGGAAAAGTTTAGGACCCCATGGGTTTGGGGCATTGTTTCATAAAGCGGTGGTTCCCTTCTTTACAAGCAGGGCCTTCAAGTGTTTGACAAATTATGCGGATGAAGCAGAGTTAGGAACATAGCAGAGGCGCTCTTAAGGTCAAACCTATAGGGGACCTGAACCGCCTGATCCCACTCTTATTGCTAAATATGGTGGCAAACCCTGGCTCTGGGTTCAGCAAACAGACCACTCAGATTGTGGAAGAGGATCTCACACTGACGGCTAATCTTTCTGTCATTACATTATTGCAAGCGCCCTGACAATGCAAATAAAAGGTGATATTAAAACCACACAGTGAATAATGTGTGCAGGTGGTTGTAGGTGAAGGAGTCAGTGCTCATTTTTGTGGGCTCCAACTTATTTTTAATGATCAGACTTCAACTTAGTGAGAAAGGAAGAAAAGGGACATAGACAAGGAAGATAAAGATAGGAAAACAGGGACAACAGGAGAAAACAAGGATGAAAAAGCCTCAGTATTCACGAGATAAAGAGGCAGGAAGTGTAGGGGGTGGAAGAAAGAGGCATGAGGTGGAATCAAGACCAGACAGCCTCGGTATACATGAGATAAAGAGGCAGGAAGTGTAGGAGGGGGAAGAAAGAGGCATGAGGTGGAATCAAGACCAGGCAGCCTCGGTATACATGAGATAAAGAGGCAGGAAGTGTAGGAGGGGGAAGAAAGAGGCATGAGGTGGAATCAAGACCAGGCAGCCTCGGTATACATGAGATAAAGAGGCAGGAAGTGTAGGAGGGGGAAGAAAGAGGCATGAGGTGGAATCAAGACCAGACAGCCTCGGTATACATGAGATAAAGAGGCAGGAAGTGTAGGAGGGGGAAGAAAGAGGCATGAGGTGGAATCAAGACAAGGCAGCCTCGGTATTCATGAGATAAAGAGACAGGAAGTGTAGGATGGTGGAAGAAAGAGGCATGAGGTGGAATCCAGACCAGGCAGACTCGGTATACATGAGATAAAGAGGCAGGAAGTGTAGGAGGGGGAAGAAAGAGGCATGAGGTGGAATCAAGACCAGGCAGCCTCTATTCATGAGATAAAGAGACAGGAAGTGTAGGGGTGGAGAAAGAGGTGTGAGGTGGAATCCAGACCAGGCAGACTCGGTATACATGAGATAAAGAGGCAGGAAGTGTAGGAGGGGGAAGAAAGAGGCATGAGGTGGAATCAAGACAAGGCAGCCACAGTATTCATGAGATAAAGAGACAGGAAGTGTAGGAGGGGGAAGAAAGAGGCGTGAGGTGGAATCAAGACAAGGCAGCCACAGTATTCATGAGATAAAGAGACAGGAAGTGTAGGGTGGAGGAAGAAAGAGGCGTGAGGTGGAATCAAGACAAGGCAGCCTCGGTATTCATGAGATAAAGAGACAGGAAGTGTAGGATGGTGGAAGAAAGAGGCATGAGGTGGAATCCAGACCAGGCAGACTCGGTATACATGAGATAAAGAGGCAGGAAGTGTAGGAGGGGGAAGAAAGAGGCATGAGGTGGAATCAAGACAAGGCAGCCACAGTATTCATGAGATAAAGAGACAGGAAGTGTAGGAGGGGGAAGAAAGAGGCGTGAGGTGGAATCAAGACAAGGCAGCCACAGTATTCATGAGATAAAGAGACAGGAAGTGTAGGGTGGAGGAAGAAAGAGGCGTGAGGTGGAATCAAGACAAGGCAGACTCGGTATTCATGAGATAAAGAGACAGAAAGTGAAGGGGGGTGGAAGAAAGAGGAGTGAGGTGGAATCATGACAAGGCGGCCTCGGTATTCATGAGATAAAGAGACAGGAAGTGTAGGGGTGGAAGAAAGAGGCATGAGGTGGAATCATGACAAGGCGGCCTCGGTATTCATGAGATAAAGAGACAGGAAGTGTAGGGTGGTGGAAGAAAGACGCACGAGGCGCAATCAAGACCAGGCAGCCTCGGTATTCATGAGATAAAGAGACAGGAAGTGTAGGGTGGTGGAAGAAAGAGGTGTGAGGTGGGATCAAGACCAGGCAGCCTCGGTATTCATGAGATAAAGAGACAGGAAGTGTAGGGGTGGAAGAAAGACGCACGAGGCGCAATCAAGACCAGGCAGCCTCGGTATTCATGAGATAAAGAGACAGGAAGTGTAGGGTGGTGGAAGAAAGAGGTGTGAGGTGGGATCAAGACCAGGCAGCCTCGGTATTCATGAGATAAAGAGACAGGAAGTGTAGGGTGGTGGAAGAAAGAGGTGTGAGGTGGGATCAAGACCAGGCAGCCTCGGTATTCATGAGATAAAGAGACAGGAAGTGTAGGGGTGGAAGAAAGACGCACGAGGCGCAATCAAGACCAGGCAGCCTCGGTATTCATGAGATAAAGAGACAGGAAGTGTAGGGGTGGAAGAAAAAGGCGTGAGGTGGAATCATGACAAGGCGGCCTCGGTATTCATGAGATAAAGAGACAGGAAGTGTAGGGGTGGAAGAAAGACGCACGAGGCGCAATCAAGACCAGGCAGCCTCGGTATTCATGAGATAAAGAGACAGGAAGTGTAGGGGTGGAAGGAAGAGGCATGAGGTGGAATCAAGACCAGGCAGCCTCGGTATTCATGAGATAAAGAGACAGGAAGTGTAGGGGGTGGAAGAAAGAGGCATGAGGTGGAATCAAGACCAGGCAGCCTCGGTATTCACGAGATAGAGACAGGAAGTGTAGGGGTGGAAGAAAGAGGCATGAGGTGGAATCCTGACCAGGCAGACTCGGTATTCATGAGATAAAGAGACAGGAAGTGAAGGGGTGGAAGAAAGAGGCATGAGGTGGAATCATGACAAGGCGGCCTCGGTATTCATGAGACAGGAAGTGAAGGGGTGGAAGAAAGAGGCATGAGGTGGAATCCAGACCAGGCAGACTCGGTATTCATGAGATAAAGAGACAGGAAGTGAAGGGGTGGAAGAAAGAGGCATGAGGTGGAATCATGACAAGGCGGCCTCGGTATTCATGAGATAAAGAGACAGGAAGTGTAGGGGTGGAAGAAAAAGGCGTGAGGTGGAATCATGACAAGGCGGCCTCGGTATTCATGAGATAAAGAGACAGGAAGTGTAGGGGTGGAAGAAAGACGCACGAGGCGCAATCAAGACCAGGCAGCCTCGGTATTCATGAGATAAAGAGACAGGAAGTGTAGGGTGGTGGAAGAAAGAGGTGTGAGGTGGGATCAAGACCAGGCAGCCTCGGTATTCATGAGATAAAGAGACAGGAAGTGTAGGGTGGGGGAAGAAAGAGGTGTGAGGTGGAATCAAGACCAGACGGCCTCAGTATTCAAGAGATAAAGAGAGACAGGAACTGTAGGAGGGGGAAGAAAGAGGCATGAGGTGGAATCAAGACAAGGCAGCCTCGGTATTCATGAGATAAAGAGACAGGAAGTGTAGGGGTGGAAGAAAGACGCACGAGGCGCAATCAAGACCAGGCAGCCTCGGTATTCATGAGATAAAGAGACAGGAAGTGTAGGGTGGTGGAAGAAAGAGGTGTGAGGTGGAATCAAGACCAGGCAGCCTCAGTATTCATGAGATAAAGAGACAGGAAGTGTAGGGGTGGAAGAAAGAGGCGGGAGGTGGAATCAAGACAAGGCAGCCTCGGTATTCATGAGATAAAGAGACAGGAAGTGTAGGGGTGGAAGAAAGACGCACAAGGCGCAATCAAGACCAGGCAGCCATAGTATTGATCCACCTCACCAATAGGCAGCACTGGCAGGAGGCTCTCAAAGAAAACCTTTGGTCATGTCTCTAGTTTTTGTATTGTTGGTATCAAATTGGGCACTGGTTTGTAATGACTATGATATTGTTCTAAAACAATAAAATGTGTTTTAAAAAAACAAAATGCCCCTATTTTGTTTTGGTCTGTCCACTATATGGGGTCTCCTCGCATGTTGCTCTCAAGGTATGATCTTTCAGACAGTATATGATTTGCAGAAGCTGCACTATATGAATGTCTTCACTGAAGACAGAGTTAACAAAGATACTCATCAGCTGAGTTTAAGCTACTGAAATTAAGAATCACATCCCAAATTAGCAGCTTCATTCCAAAAAAAGCGGACCCTAATATGAAGAGATGCATTCCAGGAATTCACTGAAACCCAGAGGTTTACTGTTGGAAATATATGCCAGACAAGGCCAGACTGGACGTAGTGGGCACTAGACGTTTTCCGAGTGAGCAGAAAGGGCGAAGGCCAAATTTGGACCGGTGGGGATGGTTTTTGTTACTAGGGGCCAGTTTTGCAAATGTGCTGCAATATCGACCCCCTGTAACAAAGGCTTCAGCAGTGTTTCACACCCACCCCCGCTGCCTCCGACCCCTCCACATCAACCAGTGCCTATGTTATGGTATAATCAGTGTATGATGCCTGGTGTACCATATCACATTTAGCACCTATTATTGTATAATCAGTGTGAGATGACACGCCCTACAGCTTTTTGTCTTCCTGGTTCTTGCCAACTCTCTTTTCATGACTTTGGGACTCTGGGGACTTTCCCACTGTACTGCAGCGGGAAAGAGGGTGCGCTCTTCCTAAACATGTCAGGAAGGGGTGCTTACTTGCTTGGTTTAGGCGTCGTAACTGAGAGTGCCCTGTAAAAGGGTACACTACATACCCAGGGTGGGTACTGCACTACCTGGTAGTGGGAAGCCACACTGATTGTGCCATCCACTGGAATACCCTGTCAAACATGTGTCATGCTCAGGGTGGCCTTTCTCACTCATCAGCCAAGCCTGAGGGGGCCTTTCACTACCAGCAGAGCAGACCTAGATTCTGAGGGTTGGAGCTCGGAATAGGCGAGTGCCGGGTAGGTACACCTGTGTGTTCACTGCCCGGGTAGAGACGCACCCCCATGTCGGTTTCCCTACCTAGGGGTCGGCTCGCCCCATGGGACACCTCTCAAGGGTGGCTAATTCCTTTTCAGTGGCCTTAGGGCATGGGGTACTCTCCCACTGTAACTGCAGTGTGTAACTGCGCGCAGCCTTCCTACCCATCTTAGGAAGTGATGCTTACCTGAGGTTTCTAAACGTTGGTCAGGTCTGTCACTGAAGGCCTTGTGTGCGAGCAGTCACATCTATTTTGGTTGTAAACCGGTGTCCAGCCTGCCACTGCAGGCCAGTGTGCGCATTTGCGCCTAAGACGTTTAAAACCAGTGACCCACCTGCAACTGCAGGATGGTCTGCTCTCTTGCACAGAAGATGGTCTTGAACATGTGTCCAGCCTGCCACTGCAAGCCAGTGTGCGGATTTGCACCTATGGTGTGTCTAAACATGTATTTAGCCTGCCATTGCAGGTCTCTGTGTGTGCCGTTGCACAGCCATTCAGGTGGGCCTTTTCAAAATCATTAGCCACCCTGAGAGGACCATTCACTACTACAAGAGTAGCCCAAGGGCAACTCTTAAGGGATGATGTGAGTGGTGGGCGAAAGGCAGGGCAGGTACACATGTGTGTTCCCTGCTCAGGTAGTGAAGAATACCCATGTGTGTTTTCACTATCTATGAGGGTTGCACTTCCTATAGGTTAACATGGGGGAAAAGTTAAAAATACTTCAAGCTGCAGTAATGACTTGCAGTGGAGCAGCCTCATAATGTTTCCTATCATTGGATTCACAATGACAAACTCACACATGTGGCAAAGAGTGGTTTTGTCACGACTAGTGTAGATAAAAACAAGTTACTTACCGGTAACTGCAGTTATCCAATATTACTATCTTTCATAGATTCACGTGCTTGAATCATTCCACTTCATGGCAGTGGGAGTTCAGAGGTACCTTAATTAAGCAGTATGATAAAAGTATTATAGGCTATAATGGCCCTAGGCCATCAGATTAATAACCTATCTATGTCCTCTTTAAAAAAGGACCAACGTTTAAAATATAACCAATCAGCTGCTAGCACCCTTTAGAACACCCCCAAGAGAGGCTGAGTGCCTCTGATTTTCCAGCACAAGAGTGAGTAATATCACAGGAACAAGGGGAGCCTCTCCGGGGAGGAGGGTGGGTTGCATGTAAATCTATGAAAGATACCAATACTGGATAACTGTAGTTACAGGTAATTAAGGTATTTTCTTATCCATTATTGGGGTATCTTTCATACATTTATATGCTTGAATCAGAGTAGCAAGCAGTATCATGTGAAATGTAATTATCCTTAGTGGATGGTGGGTTGCAGAAAGGGCATTTAAAAAATGACATGCAAACATCTTCATTATCTACACTGAGATAATAAGCATTTATGTGTAAAAAAGTCTACTTAGTAAAATTGAGAGAACTGTTAAGCAGTTATATACCAAGGACATATTTAACATCTTGAACATAATGAAGAAAAGCCTCTACTTAAAGAGGCCCATCTAATTGGAATAGATGACGCAATATCGCCTGGCCCAGGGCTGTGTCAGTACGCTGCACTGATTTGAGGCAGTAGTGCTGCGGGAACGTGTGGGTCCTCTTCCACATCGAGGCAGCATATTTTCTCAAGTGGAATGCCTGCAAACAGAGCAGCCAAAGTGGGAACTGCTCTTGTTAATTGCGATTTAGTCCTTATCGCCAAAGGTTTGCCCGCTTTGAGATGGCAAAAGTTAACTTCTGCCGTGATCCATGTGGCAATGGTTGGTTTTTCACTGCGGTGCCTTGACGACATTAACCATCGGCCACCAATAGCTGGTCCGTTTTGCGGATGTTCTTAGTTCTTTGCAGGTAGAATTTGAGACATCGGTTAATGTCCAAAGAGTGCAGAGCCTGTTCAGGTAGTCTACCAGATTGGAAAAGAAAGACCTAAGGACAACAGGCTCATTGAGGTGAAACTGTGAAGGAATTTTTGGGATGACTTTAGGATTTGTCTTGAGAAACACAGAGTCAACCGTGAAGTGAAGGAAAGGTTCTTTAGTGGTAAAAGCCTGTATTTCACTGACTCATTTGGTAGATGTGAGAGCGAGGGGAATAGCAACTTTCCATATGAGAAATAGGAGGACAGCTCAATGAATGGGCTCTAAAGGTTGCTTCATGAGTAGCAAGAGAACCACGTTAAGATGCCATTCTGGTGGAGGAGCTCTCACTGGAGGAAAAGTTTGGAATAATCCTTTAATGAATTACCTAATGAGTCTTGTAGAACAGAGAGACAAATTCATAGAAGAACGTCCATATTGAGAAATTGCAGCAAGGTGTACATTTACTGATGCACAGACTAGGCCTGACTTAGCATGGGAGAGTAGATAAGGTACGATCTGCTCTGGAGAAGAGTGGAAGGGATGCAGATTGTTCTGTTGGCACCAAAGGCATAATCTTTTCCAATTTAACCTCTATGTCTTGTTGGTGCCATCCACTCTAGACTTGCAGAGAATATCTCTGCAGTACTGCGCAATCTTTAGATCCTGAAATTCATAGAATTCAGGAGCCATGCATGCAATTGGAAAGATGCTGGCTCTGGGTGACATATTTGGCACCTGTCCATGGTAAGAAGAGATGTCGTTGGTGGAAGGCGAATGTGGTTTTGACCTCTGAGAGGAGGAGAAGCTTCGAAAACCAGTGCTGCCTGGGCCACTTGAGGGCGCCCCTCAAGGAGACAACAGTGTTCTGCCTTCAACTTGGTGAGGACCTTGGTAATCAGTGGGATGGGGAGAAAAGAGTATGCATATATTCCGGACCATCGATTTGAAAGGGCAATCCCCCATGATCTTGGGAGAGGGAATCTGCTGGCATAAAACTGGCATTCGGTGTTGCTGTCTGTAGCGAAGGGGTCCAGCGCTAGTTTATCCCATCTCGAGAACACCTAGTCTAGCTGATGGTAGTCCAGTGCCCACTCGTGGCAACTGTCCTTTGTCCTGCTGAGAGCAATTGCTAGAGTATTGCGAAGTCCCGGAACACGTTCGGCTCTTAGGGATGTCCTGTGATCCATGAGCCAAAGCTCTTGGGCTTCTTGGGAGAGTGTTAGAGATTTTGTTCCTCCCTGTTCCTCCCTGTTTGTTGATGTAATACATGCTGGTTGTGTTGTCTGTATGAACTAGCACCACGGATCCGGAGATCCTTGGGAGGAAAGTCTACAGGGAAAGGAATATGGCTTTGAACTCCAGGCTGTTGATGTGCATTAGTCGTTGATATAAGAACCGTTTCCCTTGGATTTGGAGGTCATGCAAATGGCCTCCCAGCCTTCCATAGAGGCGTCCGTTGTGACGTGGAAATCTGGAACCAATGGTAAAAAGGTGAGCCTTCTGAAAGAAGGGGTCTGAGAAGCTTCCCTCGTGCGTGGGGTGATGGAGATTACGTCTTTGAAGGACCTCATCACCTGGACCCTCTGAAGTTGAAGCTCTTCTTGCAGTAGTCTCATCTTGATGGAAACCAGTGGAATTAATTCGATTGCCAAAGAAAGCATTATTAGAAACGATTTGAATATTCTCACAGAAACATACTGTTTTCTTGCAATGTTTCGTGCTAAGTTTGCCAATCGCTCTTGTCAGTCTTGAGAGAGGAAAGCCTTGTTCTGGATTGTGTCCGGGTCGGCTCCAAGTGATGTCATTGCTTGGCTGGCAAAGACAGAAAACTTCTGTTGGTTTATGGTAAGGCCAAGGTTGTGAAAAGTGCCAGGCAGGCTACTGTAGCGTTGGTTGCCTTCAGAGAGGTTGGTGCTTTTAACAGCCAGTCATCCACGTTGGCGACTTTCTGACCTTGCTTTCTCAGGGTTGCTGCTACTGGGGCCATGCACTTGGTGAATATCAGAGGAGCAGATTTCAGGTGGAAGGAAAGTACCTTGAATTGTTAATAGGTACCAGCTATGGTGAATCTGGCGTATCTTCGATGCTTGGGGTGGATGAGGATATAAAAATAGGCATCTTCCAGAGCTAGAGATGTCATGCAATCTTCACTTTTGAGGTGCTGAAGGATGTTTGTGAGTGGTGGAATCATCCTGAAAGTTTGCTTCCTGAGGAATTTATTGAGTTTCCTGAGATCTAAAATAGGTATCCACTCCTGATTTCTTGCATATGAGGAAAAAACGGGAGTGGAATCCTCTTCCCCTTTGAGCTACAGGAGCCTTCTCTATGCTCCACGGAGAGCATTATTCTGGCCTCTTTTTTTAGTAAGTGAAGACGAGGGGGGTGCACTCCCCTGGGCAGAGTGTTTGGTGGTGATTCTGTAAACCCCAAGGTATGGCCATAGGTGACTAAATCCAATACCCATCCATCCGTTTTGATGTTCTGCCATAGATAGACATGGTTGGAAATTTTCGCACCAACTGGACGGCAGGGGGTAATAGCTGGTACCTGTCTAAGGTCACTGCTTGCACTTGTGTCGCGGCTTTGGGATAGTGGTCTTCTGACAAACCCCTGTTGGGAGAAACCCGCTGTACATGGTTGGTGATATGCTGGCTGCTGGCAACTCTGTCTATAATGTGGCTGGTATGGCTGAAACTGCTGGGTGCATTGGTATGCATCTCTATTGCTTGAAAAACCCCATCCACGTGCTTCTCGAAAGGGCATCTTCCGATATTGTAGGGTGCCAAGAGATTTGGCGAACTCAGTGCCCCTCTTAATGGTGAGCAAGGCGTCATCAACATGCTTTCCGAAAAAAGTATCACCATCATAAGCCATGTCCAGGCTCTTAGATTGGACTACAGGTCTGAATGAGAGCACCTTAAGCCATCTTTAGCACCATAAGACCGCTTTGCCAGCTTGTTGTCTAAAGCCTTTAGTGAATATATCCATGGCACAGTCAAACACATCCGAGGCTGCACCTCTTATTCCAACAATATTTTCTTGGCTTCGTGTCTCTTGTCCTCTGGGAGGAGGTCCAACATGGCACTTATATCGGACCACATCTGGTGATTTTAACGGCCAAGAATAGCCAAAGTGTTAGCTGCTCGTATAGTTATGGCAGACAAGGTGGAGAAGCGATTGCCGATATTATCCAAGCAACGCCCCTGCTTGTCAGATGTTGTTGTAATAGGGGTCAAGGGATTTTTTGATCTCCTCTGCGCCGCCTGAGATATGACTGACTCAGTCTTGGGGTGTCCTTTGAGGCATGAAGGGGACTCCTCCGGGCCCTATACTTTGTGTCACTTTGCTACTACTGTAGTTAGAGTTTTCATGACTTTAGGCCCCTCCTGCCAATTATAATAGATAAACGGAATGGATTGTACTGACTTCCTTGTCTGTTCTTAAAAGTCGCAGGGGAAGCAGTATGGTTGCTTCACTGCTATAGGAAGGTGGAATCTGGTGGTCACTTTCTCCATTAGACTGTGAAAACCTCCGATAGCCTCTGGAGTAGAGTCTACAGGTTGATGCGGAAGTGGGGACAGTGCAAGAATGACATAGTCATCCCAGTCATCTGCCAGCAGTGGAGGGTCATGAAACGCCCTCTTACGTTTTCTCATCAGAAGAGGGTGGTTTGTCTCTAGGAGGTACTGCCAAGAGGCAAGGCGTCAGCCTAAGAGTTGGCAGCGGAAGCACAGGTGAATTAAAATGGGCAGTGGGCTGCGGTGGTGGTGCCTCAGTACGTTCTTTTTGAGGTTGAAGGAAAGGCTTCCTTTAATCCAACATCATAGTCTGTAAGTCCTGGATCAAGAAGGTTGGTAGGTGCGTAGTATCCTCTCTAGGAGGGTTCAACTATTATCTAAAAGGCTAAAATTGCCTTGGAGAAGGCAGGTAATAATTTTGGTTGTGCCTTGTCAACATAGTCCTTGTCCTCTTCCTGACACTTAACATGCGGCTCTGAAGGGCTATGAGCTGTCCGCAAGAGGACCATTCTCATCCAATTCCTCCATGTCCAGCAAGTACCTTGGGGGCAACATGAGACCTTGTTTGGGAAAGTGACCTCAGGATGCAGAAATGTTTTGGACAGTTTGATAATACGCCTTGTAGACAAAGGTGTCAAAAGTGCCGTCGTCAGCAAGATGGAATCGCCTTCACTAGAAGTACTCGTCGATGGGACAATCATCGATGTCATAGTAGATGGGACCATTGTCGAATTCATAGTCGGGACAATCGTTGATGGAGTCATTGTTGACCGTGTTGCTGGTTCAGTTGTCAACGATGTTATCATCGATGGTCTCGTGGATGGTTTCTGCGTCGATGAGATCTCCGTCGATGGCAGAATTCTCGTAGCCAGGATGGGAGCACCAATGGCCATCATAGTCGTCGTTGGTACCTTCAATAGCCTTGACAATAGGAGGGTGGTAATTGTTGTCATCGATGAATGCGGCATTGATGGTGATATCTCCATGGACAGGGATTTCCGAGAGGATTTGTGCCTCACCAGATCTGACGACGAGGCAGCAGAATGCTTTCCCTCTTTAGCCGAAGGAGTAGATGGCAAACACAAAGCTGACTCTGAGGAGAATATTGTCAGCTTCTCCTTCTTATGAAAGTTTTTAGCATGCTGGGAGGTTTTGGAACATTTCTTGGCCTCCTCAGACGTCCCATCACGGGACCTGGCTCTCTTGGGTGACCTGGAAGAGGTGTCACTGTCTTCTTCTGATCATGTTGTCTGTGACCTTATCTTATGAAGCCACAAGGGTAGTCTGATCTTTCTATACCTTAGAGTCTTAGATGAGAAAGTGTGACACGTTTTGCACTGTTTAACCTCATGCTGGGGATGGAGGCAGTAGAAGCAGTCTCTATGTGGGTCATCCACATAAACCTTTTTCTTCCTACATGTCTGGCAGGGATACAAAAGGTCTTTCTTATCAGACATAATTTATTTAAAGTTGAAAAACAAAAAAAGCTGTATTGAAAAAGAAAAAAAACGAGCAGAGCTCGGGGAGACTCCCTTCACACAAAACGTGTGGTGAAAATCTGAGGGACTAAGCTTCTCTTTGGAGTCTTCTAAAGGGTGCTAACAGCTGATTTGCTATATTTTAAACTTTGTTCCTCTTTAAAAAGGACATAGATAGGCTCTTACTCTGATAGCATAGGGCCATTATAGCCTATAATACTTTTATCATACTGCTTGATTATGGTACCGTGGGACTCCCATTTCGACGACAGATAATGATTCAAGCATGTGAATCTATGAAAGATACCCCAGTAGTGGATAACTGCCACTTCTAGAGAGTATGCATTTTTATGCTTTAAAACTATGTGTGCCTTTTTGGTAGGCTCCAGTCCACACTGGAGGCTGAGGGAGCACATCTGGGCATTCCCGAGAGACAGTTATAAAATATTGGGCATGCAACTGGAATGAGACCTCTACCATTTGCGGGCCTGACTGGATAGATTGGGGGAAGAGGTTTTGACATTTTGTCTTTGGATCCAGATCATGGCCCCACTAAAGATTAAGATATGCATTACACGGCTTCATAGCAGACAGGACTGAAATTTAGTGGAGACATCTGTGGTTCAAAGGGAAACCCTCGGAACCCCCCCAACTTCAAAGGGATACTACAGCATTACTACCAGTGCCATACTTCAGCAGAGCTGACATACATGTGTGGGGACATGGGACTGGAGATCCCGAACCTGCGTGGTGCACACTGCCAGAGGAATCTGTTGTGCACAAGAAGGATTACTACCATTGAAAAGGACTGCGTGCCCTTCCTGGATAGTGGCTGGCTTGGGCTGACTGCTGATGTGTGGCACCCTGAAGTGTGCTCTCCAAGTGCTAGTTGGCTACCCCTATTCTTTCGGAGGTCTCAGGGACATCAAAGATCTCCTAAGAGGGACCCACAGCATCTACTTGTGACAGCAGGAGAGCGGTGACCTCTTAAGTGCCCACATCTTCTGCTAGATCCCAACAGGAAGTGTAGCATGGAACTAATTGTGTTGTAGACCGGATCAACTTGTACAGAGCCCTGAAGTGTTGCCCGCATCAAAGGCGTGTGGCCCCCGCATCATGGGGACTTTGGCACGCATAAGCGTCTTGTCGATGGTGAGTGGATTCAAGGTTGCGTGATGTAGTGTGGCATGCAACATGGATCGTGCCGCAACTCTCAGGCAACATGCACACTGCATACTCATTGCATGCGGTGTCACAGGTTGCGACCCTCGGAGGTGGGGGCGTAACCGTAGTAGTGCCTCATTCTACCTTATGAAGCATGGCTAAACTTGCGCCTTTGTGTGTGACATGAAGTGTCTGGTGCGACCAAAATCAACACGCACCAGACGTTGTGCCTCCTTTCCAGGAAGGTGCGGAATTTGCAACTCTTTGTTGAGTGACTGGAACGGTCTGGTGCGACCTGTATTAGCACGCACCCGACGTTGTGCCTAGATTGCCTGAGTGTGACTCTGATCGACATGTACCTGACGGGGTGCCTTCTTTTTCGAGAGGCTACCTGCTTCATTCTCCATTAATCGATTGTTCCACTTTTGGCCCTCAGCGTGGGGGACCAACTGTCCTCTCTTCACGAGTCCACCCCTGACGACCTCATGTTGACAGGTAGTATTGCTGGGCTCGGCCTGGGTGGTGAGAGTGATTGACTGGGCTTGAGGAACGCTTCTGAGAATGATTGGAAGTGTGTCAAGACTCAGAGACTGAGTGCCCCCTGTGCTTTGCAGAACTGGGCTGGTGCCAGAAGGCCCTTGTGGAACTCTTTTGAATGACTGGCTATTGCCCTCAGCGCGCTACTGCTCAACATCCAGTGGGTGAACTTCCCGAGTGGTGGCCTACCCCAGTTTGACAGCTGCCTCCTAATTAATCCTGCCACCTACCCCCACCTGCTTCCCTGGGACCCTAAGTGTAACTTTGGCCATGTGCGGCGTAGTGTCCGGGGGGGAGGGGGGGGGGGGGGGGGACAGGTTATTTCCAATCTGTGGATGTAGGATAGTCAGAGTGATTTGGAGAGTGGAGGGAGGCTTAGGCAAGGGCTCTGCAGTATGTTCTAAATTGGCCTGCTAGGTATCAGTTGCACTGCATTAGGGTGTTGAGTGCGTATGTGTGCAAGAGCATTCTGTACAGACCTGCCAGATATCAGTTGAGCCGCTTATCGGTGTGGCTTGAGTATGTGTGTGAGAGTTACAGTCTGCGGACTGCCTGTGATTCACAACACTGGCCAACGGTGTTGACTTACAAGTTGATTTCTTGCGGTGCTGCAAAAAAGTTTTATAATTCCTTGTATGTACAAATTTCTGATATAGTTGTGACCCGGGTTGCACCCTATAACTGTACGGTATTGAATTATAAGAATTGCACCGCATAATAGTGCTGGGGCGGGGGGTGTAAAATAAGATCCTTCCCAAGTGTGCATATTACTGATGTAATTTTAAACACAGGTGCGCCTAGTACTGCTATTAATAATTCCAGGTGTGATTTATGCCCAGAAATACATGATGATCACATTGTGTTGATTATTGTGTGTTTTGAATACAAGCGTTATTTACATATGTGTGAAGTCTCTTTTGTGACGCTCAGTGTATTAATCGCAAGTGAGTGCTGTGCCAATGCTTTACATATTGCCTCTGTCATAAGCCTGACTGCTCAGTGCCAAGCTACCCAAGTGTGAGCGCAGGTTATACAGGAGGGTAATCACCTGCCCTAGTTGGGAGTGGTGGGATCTGCCTGGCTGGGGCATCGCCTTAGCAAACAGTGCCAGTTCCAACAACCGCCTCTCACCACAGGATACATCGAACATCGAACAATTCCCAGCGTGAAATGGCATTTTAATGAGACATTTCTCAGAGGTCCTGTTACATTACCGAGAGAGTGACAACCCTTAGGTCGGAAGACATCACTCAAAGAGCTTAGGGATTTATCACCAGTGCTGGATTCCATTCCTTACACCACAGAACATATCGCTCGCAGCGACTATTAAACTAAATTGCATCCAAAGCATGGTTACAACTGAGGAACTGTCCCCCATAGTGCGTATTGATTTCTTCCCAGCATGAGATCGCATCACCTGTGACAAAACGGATATCATTGCCAGTGCCCTTCAAGGAGCACTGTAAGCATTGCAACCTCTTATTCAAAGCAAAATCCCACAATAGGACCACTTTCTAGACAGCAAGTCAAAGTATGATTGGAAAAATAATTCTGAATTGAACTGCGACAGAAAACCTGTCTTGTGTTTTTAATTTAGAATTCTTTTGGGTCAGAAATCTCCCACAGAGCGGCAGCAACAAGATAAATCAGTGATTTTGCTGCTAAACTAACACGCATTGGCAAAGCCAATAGGTCTCGCCTATACCAAAGCTATTGAGTTTGGCAATGTGTTTCTGCCATGTTGTGCAGCAGTGTGGCTGCTGTTCAGCATGGCTAAAGGTTAGAGGCATGGGGTGTCCTAGAGTGGAGTAGGGGGGAGTAGAGTATTGTAGACTGGATTTGTGGTAGTAGAGTGTTGTGGAGTGGAGTAGGGGGAGTAAAGTGGAGTCGAGGGGAGTAGAGTTCAGTGGCTCAGTGGCAGAGAGTGTTGTAGAGTGCAGTGTCAGAGTGGTGTACAGTGGTGTTGGCGTAGAGTGGCGTGGAATAGAATGGAGTGGGGTGGAATAGGGTGGAATGGATTGGAGTGGATTGAGGTGGTGGAGTGGGGTAGATTGGATTGGAGTAGATTGGGGTGGATTGGGGTAGGGTGGGTTGGAATCAGTGGGTTGGATTTGAGAGTGGAATGGAGGGGGTGGATTGGATTGGGGTCGGGTAGATAGAATTGCAGTGAATTTGTTTTGGGGTGGGTTTGATTGGATTAGAGTAGAGTTTCTAGTGGGGTGAATTAGAGTGGAGGGGTGTATTGGACTGGACTGGAGGGGAGTGGATTGAAGTGGGGTGAATTGGATTAGGGTGGACTGGATTGGACTGGGTTGGATTGAACTGGAGTGGGGTGGATTGGAGTGTGGTGGGCTGGATGGATTGGATTGAGCAGAGTGGAGTTTAATGTGGTGGGGTCTATTGTTTTAAGGTGGAGTGGGGTGGCTTGGACTGTAGTGGAGTGGGTCAGATTGGTGTGGGACAATTGTTTTGGATGGGAGTGGGCAGGTTGTTTTGGATTGGAGTGTGGCAGATTGTTTTGGGTTCAAGTGGGGTGGGGTGGATTGGACTGAAGTGGTGTAGATTGGATTGGGCTGGATTGGAGTGGAATGGATTGGTGTGGGGTGGATTGGAGTTGGTTATATTGGAGAGGGGTGAATTGGGATGGAGTGAGTGGATTGGGGTGAGGTTAATTGAAGTTGGGCAAATTGGTGTGGGGCAGATTGTTTTGGATTGGAGTGGGGCAGACTGGAGTGCGGCAAATTGTTTTAGATTGGAATGGGGCAGATTATTTTGGTTTGGAGTGGGGCAAATTGTTTTTGATTGGAGTGGGGTAGATTGTTTTGGATTAAAGTGGGGCAGATTGTTTTGGATTGGAGGGGAACAGATTGGAGCGTGGAAAATTGAAATGGGGCAGACTGTTTTGGATTGGAGTGTTGCAAATTGGAGTGGGGTGGGGTAGGTTAGGAGGACTGGAATGGGATGGCTTGGTGTGGGGTGGATCTGACTGAGTGGGGCAGATTTGTGTGCGGTGAGGTGGCATGGACTGGAGAGAAGTTGATTGTGGTGTACTCTACGATTATGTGTTAAAGCATCATTTCAGAAATTACACGTAAGAAAGAAACAGTTGGTTTGCAATAAAATAATCCTCATATTTGAGAACAGCGCCCACGAGCAAAAATAAAAGAATACATAAGTACAGAGTGAGAACAGAACACATGGCAAAAAAAGATACTTGCCTATAGAAAAGTAAATGTTTGCAATTTTGTTTGCCCTGCTGGTTATTCGCCAGTCACACGCCTACTATTTGTAGGGCACTAAAAGTTAAACAGAACAAAATAGTGCCTCAATCACATTGAGAGCAGCAGACAGGCAATGATTAAGTTGAATCAATCAGTGTTTGGTCCCGGCTCCACAGAGAGTAACGGAAGTTATGTTGGCCTGCCTTGACGAATTACGTAAAGAAGAGTGCCATGCAAGTCAATCAATGGTAAGCAACAGGCGGGCTACAAGCGCTTCTATGTATACAACAGTGTCTCACAAGCGAGACGCGTGCACAGGTTCTTTCTGGCCTCTAAAAAGGATGGGGAAATTGTGTGCGATATAGTCGGAGTAAAAAGGGAAATAGGAATCAAAAGGAAGTGCTGGAAGTCTGCAGAACCTCATAACGAAAAAAAGGTAACAGGGAGGAAAAAAGAGAGCACTCCTACGTACCCTACCCGTTTTATGCTGACTTTACAGCAGTAACATTAGATCTAAGCAATACACCAACATGTTTGCTAAGTGTTAAGCGTTGATGAGTGCGACACAGCTGCAAGCATCCTACTCAAAGCCCTTAAACCAAGAAGTACCAACCGAAAGCTCTATACTGCTGCACACACCAGTATATGCGCAGCCTGGCAACAATCCGTGTACCTGGGACAGATGAGAGTCAAACAATCATGGCATTAGTAAGCTGCACACACCCTTCAAGCAGGTCCATTGGTATTGGTCTTGCGTAGGACTTATGAACAGGCGTGACTTCACGTCTGATCCAAAGCTGGCAGAGGAGGCTGTGGGCCTTAACTGCTCAGACAGTGGATTCCAAAGCGAGATCTGCTAGAGAGAGAATCTGACCCTCCAGGCTTCAGCTGCGCTTTAGGGTTGTCCATCAGATTTTCATACTGACTACGCAATACTCGATGGTGAGTAGTGTCTGGGCTTAGCTGGGCTTAGCTGGGTGAATTGGTGCTAATTTGTAGTAGCATTTGCATATCAAGTCCCCCAATTTAAAGCATGTACATTCCTTGATCTAAAGTCGGCGTAAAGCTTTTCCAACCTATATGATATGATCTCTTAAGTACTACTCTATTGCCTACTCCTGCGTTCTCAGATCTCTGTAAGCGGGTGAGTTCGTAGGACGGAAGCCGGTGTAAGCAGCTAGAATAATCTTGGCTGACATTGACTCACACCAAAACCAAATTTTTATTCGTGGAAAAGTAGGGGAAACAAAGATTTAATATGATTTAGTTCATGGAGGCAACTTCCCACCCAGGTATCAAACGATAATTCCGCTTTAATGCAAAGTCCAGTTTTGTGTTTGACTTTAGAGGGGCCCAGAATGCCCATGGGTAATGACCTGGCTTTTGTCTCCTAGCAGAAAGACCTCTGCTTTAGGAATACATAATTACTACTAGTGATAAACATTGGCACATCTTTGGCCTAAATGGGGTGAACGTAGTAGCACTAGATTGCAGTAGGAATCCTTCCGACATCCACCTGAGTATTGTCTGCACAGGACTGACCCCCACATGCGTCTTCTTAAAGAGGTCCATCAGGGGTCGATGTATGCACCGGATACCGCAGGGGATAACGGTGAACCCTGTGGCATATACAGACAAGCGAGGTAGGAGTGAACATGACGGAGAGTAGGTTAACTCTCTGCGAGGGTTGACTTAGGAAAGAGTCAAGCCATTCAATGGTCAGAGGGATCCCTGTGAGGCTGAGGCCAGCCGGTCCAGCAATGCCTGGTGGCCCACGGCATGAAACGCCTCAAAGAGATCTGCATTGAGCAAGGGATGGTCCAGCCCCTCATCCACGCATGTTAAGGCTGCCTGCATCCCAACGCCAATTCAAGTCTGTTAAGTGCAGCATCCTGACCTTCAGCAATCGTGGCCAGATCTGCCCTCATCTTTTTGTGACCCCATGGAATGGCCTCTGTCCGCAGGGGTGATGAGTTTTCAGGGAGTGTGACCAGTTCTAAAGGGTCCAAGGAGCATCCTTCGGTCCCAGCTCCCATGACCACCACTGGGGACACAATCATCATCACCTAAAGCAGGACATAGGGCTGCCTTTCGCTCACCCTGGTGCAGAGTGGCTGGGAGAAACTGCTCACTCCTGAAAAAAGAGCACATAAAGGCCCAGCAACAAATGCTGTAGAAGTAAAGGTGTGTATCCAGTGTCCTACCAACTGTTTAATACCAAAATGAGACCCATTTCTAAGACCTTTAAAATGCAGACATGCAATTTAAGTGAAGCATAGAGATATAAATAAAACCAAGGCAGCATAGTACGAACTCTGCCTCTTAAAAATATTAGACCTTCCCGACTCGAAAACAACTTTTGTAAGATGGCACAAGTGTTTCTCCTCTCTCACCCCAGTGCAGTCAATGCCATGTTCAACAGCCCATCAGACACCAATGTGGCGACCCTGAAACACATCCCACACACAACTGGGTACCTCACAAAAGGCTTCAAGACATTAGACAATATTTCCCCAACCTTAAGGCTATTTATATTCTCTCACTCTCTAGTCCTGCGTCGTCTTCAGGACCAGCTGCACTACCTTCAGGGCCATGAAAAAATGTCTCACCTCCGTACCTGGCTAACAAACCAACCACATCAGGCAGAGAGCGGCAAACCAGGAGCCAGGCCATGTGTTCATTATCAGCCCTTCTGCTCGAGGGTTATCGCTTCCTGCCAATGTTGACCAACTTCAGGAGGTGTTTTAAGGTCCAGGTAGCACGCGCAAGCTGCATGCACCATTCCTGAATGTTCGTTCTTGCAGCACAATTATCCGTTGTTTTCATCTCTTAACATACATAGCACTGGGCCGTGCAACTGGAAACTCGTTTTTCCATTAATAACTAAACAAGCATTTGCAATGCAATAGGTCTCGCATTAGGAACCTTTGAGCTATTGGTATTGTAAATGACAATTTTTTTATTTGTGTGTTGGTTTTGAAAATAGCAAAATTAATGGCTTTGTCATTTACAATGACAATAGTTATAACTTTTTTTAAGTTTCGCAAATGTGACACCTATAGCATTTGTATTGCAATATGTGTTGTATTTATGTGACTTAGATGTATTGATATTACAAATAACAATGTCTTTTAATTTTTTTTAATAATTAATACTCGAATAAAAGTTATTGTAATTTATAATGGCAATAGTTTTAACTTTTGTAAACAACTTTTGTGAAGATTATGTTCAGTGTATTTTATTGTGACGAAAATCCAAGAACAGAAATTAAATATTAACATCTTTTTGTGACATTTGTAATAAAGCTTGAAACATTGAGAGAACATATTTGAACCAGTTGTTGTTGAATGGTTGCACAGATTGATACTGTGGTGACGCTGAGTGATGTTGTGGTGGCGACGAGTGATGCTGTAGCGTTCAAGGATGCTGTGGTAGCGCATAGTGTTGTTGTGGTGCCCCTGAGTGATGCTGTGGTGGTGCGATAGATAGATAGAGTGAGTGCGATAGACAGAGTGAGGGCGACAGATAGATAGAGGTAGAGTGATAGATAGAGTGATAGATAGATAGAGTGAGGGCGATAGATAGATAGAAAGATAGATAGATAGATAGATAGATAGATAGATAGATAGATAGATACATAGATAGATAGATAGATAGATAGATAGAGTGAGGGCGATAGATAGATAGACAGATAGATATAGTGTGGGCGATCTATCGATAGATAGATAGAGTGATGGCGATAGATAGAGTGAGTGCAATAGATAGACAGAGTGAGGGCGATAGATAGACAGATAGATAAAGTGAGGGCGATAGAGTGAGGGCGATAGATAGATAGAGTGAGGGCAATAGATAGATAGTGTGAGGCCGATAGATAGATAGATAGATAGATAGATAGATAGATAGATAGATAGATAGATAGATAGATAGATAGATAGATAGATAGATAGATAGATAGATAGATAGATAGATAGAGTGAGGGCGATAGATAGAGTGAGGGCGACAGATAGATAGAGTGAGGGCGAGCAATAGATAGAGGGCGATAGATAGAGTGAGGGTGATAGATAGATAGAGTGAGGGTGATAGATAGAGTGAGGGCGATAGATAGATAGAGTGAGGGTGATAGATAGAGAGAGGGCGATAGATAGAGTGAGGGCGATAGATAGAGTGAGGGCGATAGATAGAGTGAGGGCGATAGATAGAGTGAGGGCGATAGATAGAGTGAGGGCGATAGATAGAGTGAGGGCGATAGATATATAGATAGAGTGAGTCAGATAGATAGATAGATAGATAGATAGATAGATAGATAGATAGATAGATAGATAGATAGATAGATAGATAGATAGATAGATAGATAGATAGATAGATAGATAGATAGATAGATAGATAGATAGAGGGCGATAGATAGATAATGTGTGGGGTTGTGTGTGTGGGGGGTTGTGTGGGGGGTTGTGTTTGTGTGTGTGGGGCTGTGTGTGTGGCAATTGGTTTAATGTTCTGAGTGTGTGAAATTTATATTGCAGGCTTTTTTAAGCTGTTTAAACACTGACGAGCAGACTGTGCACTATTCATTAACACACCAAATACATTGAAAGCAATCTGTGCATAAACACGCACTTTGGAAATATAGTCCTTACTTACGATGAGCAAGGCTGGAAGTAAAAGAGACTGCCAGCCTTGCTTCTCATAAGCATGGACTATAAGTACAAAGTGCTTGTTTACGCAGCGATGCAAATTAATAAAAGGCATTTGAAAACACAGGATGCATGGGACTCAGAGAGCGGTATAAACAACTTGTGAGGGCAGGAAGATTTACTCGGGACACCAAGAGAAATAGGCATTTCAGCAACACACTGGGGTATGCAGATTTTGCTTGTATATTGGGTTAACCCCTTGGGGGTCCTGGTGCTATCACGCCTTGACTAAGCCAATGGACTGTACTTCACACGTATAAAGTGTTTAGTCAATGCACTACCATGAAATCAAGAATGCCTCTGCCACATAAGTTATTAGCCTGGCCCAATGAAATAGATCAGTCATACACTAAAGGCGGTTTTTCAACAGTCTAAATTTAGAGTGTAGACTCAAAGAAGGAATCGAGAACAGCACTGCTCCTCGTGGCGCCCCTTTCAGGAGAACCCACAGAAGTGAAAGCTCCTTTTTCATACAACCCTTAAAATTCTGTCAACCCCTTCCCAAGACAATACGGATAATCAGCAACCACCGGATTATTCAGAAAAGTAATAGACACTTTGCTGTTCCTCCAAATATGCCACCTGATCCTAAATCTGTTATACTTCTAAGTTTGCTACCTCTAGCACAATAAGTGTTTACACTACCTATGCTCGTTTACATGCAACTAGAAGCATCAAGAAAGATCTTGCATAGCCTAATTATCAGAGCCAATAACCAAACAAAGTCTGGTGGGTAAAGGGTATGAATTTACAAAGAACCAGTCTTCCCAAATAAACCTACGTGAAAGGTGTCCTCAATGATAGAGGGCTGCAGAAGCACAAAATTTACATAGGCATTTGTGGTAAGGAAAATCAGGATAAATCATTTCAGTAGCAACACGTACAGGGGGTGAGTGTGTAAACAGCACTACCAGTCAGGTCTGTGTATACAGAAAGCGGATTGGGTTTTACGTACAGTGAGCGGCATGCGGGGAGGTGGTATCTCGGAAAAGTTACCAAGTTATTTTCATGAGAAGCCGAGGGAGTCGGAATGGGGTGTTGTCACGAACACCCATGCCTCAGCATGGTCTGCATTGTGACGCTCCATTTTGAGGGGCCAGCTCCTCCATAGTAGGGTACCACGTCTGATAGCTGATATTTAGAGCCGGGCTTGGGTGACGCGCACATGCTCTCTCCTCCCAGGATCTGGAACTGTCCTCCTAGAAAGAGTGGCCAGCCACATCCTGTTTACTTGCTACCGATTCTAAATGTATATGCACCATTTATTGACCGCAGCATGTTAATTAATGGACATGTGGTGTGCTATTATATGTAGTAAATAGAGTAACATAGAGAGGTGGTGGTAGGCAGGTGGAGAAGGGAGAGCGACCAAGAGAGGTGAGATGGGGTGACTGAGGGAAAATAGAGAGAGTTGAAAGTAAAGATGCAAGTGAGATCTGAAGCAAGAGAGAGGAGAGACTGAACTGGAGGGCAGGGGGGGTTGGGAGTGGATAGAAGAGGGAGACCGAAGGAGATGTGTAGTTCAGAGTAAGGGAGGAAGCGAGGAGGAGGGAACTGGAAGGGGTTGGAGGGGGAGAGGTGCAGGAGGAAGAGGATGGAGGAAGAAGGAGAAATAGGTTACTTTGGGAGCTCAGAGGAGGAATAGGGGGCACATGAGGGACTAAAGAGTGACGCAAGAGAGCTTGTGAAAGTGACAATGGACTTAGACACAAAGATAGGGGCAGATGAGGCCACATGGCAGAGGTGTCAGTCTAGAGATGGGGTGAACAGAAAGGAGAGATTGCCTCGGGGAGGGGGGCAGAGAAGGAAACGAGGAGAGAGTCAGGACAAGGGAGGGGAGGAAGAGAATGAAAAGCAGGAGTGGGGGTTTAATGGAGGGAAGAAGTAGAATGAAGGCGGTGATGAGACGGTTGGAGAGAGGCCCAAGCAGGGGAGAGAGACTGCTGAGTGAACCAGAGTGTAGAGGCACCCCAAGGTGGTGGGAGGGTGAGAGGATACTGACATGGAAGGCAAGGGGAGAAAGACGGAAGGTGGGGGCCGAGGGAGGGTTGTAGAAGAGTGAAGAGAGGGGGCTCGGAGGGGTCCAGTCCATCAGTAACTTTTAAAGTTGGTAGGTAGTCGTAGTTTTGAAGATGTTCCACCAAATCTGTAGTCCCCATTTGCCTCTATGTGCCTCTATTCACCGGCGCTGATACTAAATGTATGTCTTAAACGCGGCCAGTACACCCACTAAACTGGTGTGTCCGCGAAAACCCTCTCACCTTTTAATCCACTGCTCAAATAAGTGGAGTTCAGGCCTCCTTAGCACAGCCAGGTTTTGCTGGCAGAGGGTGACAAAGGCCAGCATCGGGTCGGCGTGCATCTGGCTGGGGGTTGCAGTCTCAAGGAGCATCACGCGCTCACGCAAGGAAGCGACGCAAGTGAAAAACAGTTTTAGGATGGGAACTAGGGCTTGGGAGCGCAGGGGGTGGTGCAAAGAGACAGTGGGTGATGGTGGGGTTTCTAAGGAACAGCCGACCTTGGAGGGGTGGGGGAGGTGGGTCTCGGCATGGTTCAGGAGTCATTGGCCCGCAGGGGTGGAATGGCGGCACCGGTCTAGCGGTTTAGGACGGGGACAGTGTGCTCGGAGCTGCCGACTTTAAGCGAAAGCTGGACCTATCCAAAGCGGCCAGTAGCTAGGAGAAGCACTCAGATTAGGGCTACATTTGCCACTTAGACTCACCCTAAGGCCTAGTCGCAGAGAGTCGCCCAGTAAGAGTGCTGCTCTGCTGCTTCTCCCAAAACGCTCCATTCCTTTTGCTCATATTATAGGTTTCCCACCTTCGCCGCTTTTTATCAGTGTTCTTAAAATGGAGGCCATGTAAAAAAGATGGCAGCAATCCTATGTTCAATGCAGGCAGCATGGATACATTTTAATAAACAAGCGCTCTGACACCTTCGGGTAAAGTCTGCGCTATATAAAAACGCATTAAATAAAGAAATTAAAAAAAAATAAGAGACAGCAGCCACCGCAGCGAGCATGGAAGCCTACTATGGACAACAAGCTGAGGCAGGGAGATAAGCGAAACAGAAAGCAGCTCAGTATCCGAGCTGGGAGGAGACCTGGGACAGCGGGGGCTGCCCGCGCATGCGCGCCATTTCTAACTTGCGTGGTGGAGAGGGAGCCCCGGTGACAAAGCGAAGTTCGGGAGCTGAAGTCCCGGGTCCCAGGAAGGGGCCCGAGTGAAGACCAGCTGATAGCACTGCGGGGCTCCCATGCCTAAGGGGAGAGCCCCGCGTCGTGCTGGCAGAGGAGCTGGAGTGCTCTGGAGAAGCGCCGCAGGCAGCTGCTGTTGAGGAGTGCCCCCGCAGACTGGGTCAGTGGGGGATTCTCCATTAATCTAATGGTTGTGCTGATGAAGGCACAGTGCAGAGATTTATTTCCTGAGCGTACCCGCCATTGTGGGCCGCTCCAACGATGGGGAAAGAATGTTTTCATAAGAAATAACTGCAAGTGAAACTGCATGCTGGCTTGAAGGAAGGGGGACAGGAGATGTGCACGGCGCATGGCTGTACGTACGCGTACACCTGCTGAAATCGCCGAGGGCTCTGTGCGGGCCCATCTCCTGTCCCACTTCCAAAGCAAGTCCCTAACAAAAGAGCTCGGTGGAGACAGCAGCGCTTAGCGCTGCTTACGCCAGCTCGACCTAAAAATGAATGAACAAAAGTAACCAAACCAAGAAAAGGCAACGGATGGAACCAAGAGCTTTATGCTCGAAACATTTGGTGTACTTTGGTTCATTGTTTCTGGAGTCCGGCAGAAAAGTCACATTTGTGGCTTTCCTACGTTGTGTGGAAAACTCCCTCGTTTGGGATCTGTCTTTGACCAATCAGCATCAAATTACAGGCGTTAAGTGTTATGTTTTGAAGGCTTTCCCTGCATCCAAAGTTTAGTTCAATTTAGTCGGGTTTTTTTTGGGGGGTGCTACGGTGTCATCTTCCAGTGAGGTATCGAAACTTCAGGGGGACCTCCCTGATAGGTACATAGAGGGGGCCCCACAGGGTACTGTGCTGAGGGGGGGCCCTGCAGCTCGTACCCCCTCACTGCGGGGGCCTACGTTACGACTCTGGCATGTTCTACGGCGTTCGGAATCCGGTGCAACTAGAGAGCGAGGAAGCCTTGTGAACCGGGTGCAGGGCGGACAGACAGACAGACACGTCCGCGTCACTCACATCTGGCAGTCACGCCCTGACACACTACCGCTTCCCTGCGCCTGCCGCCGTGTTCACGAGCTCTATTTGTGGCTCTGACAGCAGCAGCCGTGCGGCTGCTCATTGCATCCCTGCGAGGGGTTCAGGCTTCGCGCATGAACCCCTCGCAGGGAAGGGCTTGAAAGACCTGCTGGGGTGAGTGAGGGGTGACTGCTTCTGAACGGCCGATCCAGGGCACAGGGGCGACGCGTCTGCTCGACACCTCGTCAGAGGCACCATTCTGCAAAACGAAACCATCACCCCACACGGGCCGAGGTACGAAAAACCTGTCTAGAACAAGCACTGACAGAGACCATCGATTCGCCTGTTGGCTTTGCCAATGAAAATCTATTGGCTGGACCAAAGGTTTCTGCAAATGATTGAAAAAAACAGTATTTACACTGCCAAGCAGTGGGGGCAGCAGGGCGGCGGGGGACAGACTGAGGCAATGAAAGAAACAGGAAGGGGGGAGCAAGGGAATATCTGTGGGGGCAGGGGGGGGCACGCAACAGAGAGGAAGGGGAGGATTTGTAGAAAGAAGCACCACACCAGGTAAAGAGCATGAACACACATGCCCTCCCAGGGAGTGCAATAAAAAAGTAGTTCTGAATGCAAGCAAAGGAATGATACAAGTCACCCAATCAGGACACGGTGAAGAAGCAATGCTTCAGAGGAAAAACAAACAAAGGAAAGGGAGGAACCCAATGAAGAAGTAGGGAAATTAAACAGAGAAGAAATTCATCCAATCAAGAGCAAGGGACTGATCCAAATACATAAATATTTGTCTATATGAATTATTTAATATCTTAGACACAATAAATCCAAAACAACAGCTAAAGCTATCTATAGATGATAACTAAAAAGCATTAACTTAAAGTGCTACACCTTGCCTGCTCTGTGTGACTAGACAGCGGGCTTTCATATACCTCCTTCACGTTTCCTTCCTAACAGCAACATTACTGGTATGGCTACTCCTACCACGCGCCCTCCGATACTGTGTCTGCTACCAATGACTGGTGACACGCATCCTTATTAATTCAGTATTTCATGTGATAATATTAGACAGCCGCAGCCTTCCACCTCCATACGTGTGTGCTGTCTTTTATTGGAACGTGAGTTAAAACAATGTGACAGGTGACAAAATTAACATGTCAGCGGGCCTGGAGTGCTTGGGCTGGAGGGAGATCGCAGTTTGTCCGCGCGCTCAGTCATATCTTAGTACTTTATCATAAATTCCTTATGGACATTTTTAAAGCTATTCAGCTGAGATGAGTGTAGATCAGCTGGATTAGACAAAATATTTAAAAGACTTTGCCAGACACATATCAAGATGTATAAATCATCAGGTCCAACCACCCTTCAAACCATCTGTAAGTGATACCAGAAAGGCAGTCTGAAAAAAAAGAGGCATAGAGTATAACCCTAATACAAGCAGGTGGAAGGGGGTACATTTACTTAATTTCACATCACACCAGCTCAATGTCTGTCCATTACAAGGTCATGAACAGCCATAGCGCCCACTGGACAGTGGATACGTCCTTCTGGTCATGAACAGCCTTGCTGCCCACTGGATGGTGGGTACGTCCTTCTGGCAATGAACATGACTTAGTACACACTGGACAGTGGGGATGTCCTTCTCATTCTAAATCCCCCCTGGAGCTTGACCTCAGGTGAGGAGCAGCCTTGCAGGAAGACCACTCATCCTCGCATTTAAGCGGCAACCCCTTGAAATACCCTTCTTGGCGGTCGCGGTCTACAGCGCTGGATTTCTACTCACCCCAGGCAGAGTCTTCTGTTCATGCAGTGCAGTTTGGGCTTTGATAGCAGAGTCCCTGGCACAGTATGTGAGAAACGCACAGCCTGCAGAAAAAGGACAAACAGAGGAGAAAGGTTTAGGAACACGCCACAAGAGAAGCAAGACAAATTGGCAAGAAATCTCAGACTTTAGCTTTGGTTTTATATGCAAAAAATCAAGTTTGGCACAGCTCTAAGCCAAGGCATGTTAACATTTTAAAGCAAGTGATACAATCATGTTTTTTGCACTACTTTCTCAAATGTTAAATTTACGATATTCGTGAAGTAAAAACTAGAGTTAGTAACAAACTACTATACCACATATACCACACATGGGCCCGGCTCAATACATTTGGGCATATACTGTCAACCTGTGCGAACGTGGTCACCCGAGAACCTTTTTCCACACATGGTGGGAAATACCACAAATCTTGAAATACTGCCATAAAATGGGTGTGCAACGGACTTAAGCAATGGGAGCACACATAGAGGAGGACCCCAAAATTATGTTGCTGGGAATATGGGGTGAACAATTTGCCCCAGCATACCAAACGTTACTCTGTTACACAGGCTTGGTGCGGGCCAGATGAGAGATAACAAAACTGTGGAGTGGACACAGGGTTCCTACCTGTAGAGAATGGTTGTGTGGCATTGGCTGGTGCATGCTTGCAGAGAAAGACATTTACAAACTAAGGGGTGCCCACGAAACCTTCCCAAAATATGTGGTATATGATGTGAAATAATACACAATCTGGAGAGAAACCTCTCATAGGAATAGATGATCAGGGTCAGTACTAAATTTGGGGAGAGAGATGTTGACTTGGATGGTAATTTACCAATCTAAAGCTGTAATACTGTGTGTGGAGTGCTAGAAGGCTTTTGTCATTTTTCAGCTCGGCGTGGATGGCACCAGCCTATGATTAAAGATGTTGCTGCAAGAACGGCAAAAGACTTTGTCACTTTTATAGCTCAGCGTGGACCACTATGATAATTCTATGCTTAAAACCTCTACTAGAAAAGCACACATTTAAGACCAGCAGTTTTAAAGTGTTGAGGTGCGAGTGGAACAGATTTATAATTTGGTTCCCAAATGTAGAGCCCCTTACCAATCCAGTTATCAATCAAGCCCCCTTGAACCCAGTACTGACACCAGGTTCAAGCCTTACCACAGCACTGAATGGAATGGAATGGAAATAGATTTATTGAGCGCGATTGCTGCCCGGAGGCGTCCAAGCGCTGGGGGTAAGAATCGAGGGGACAGGTAACGTGACGCCTTAGAGCTGAGGTCTGATCATGCGACTCAACTGTTGATCATTGGTGGGTAGATGATAAATGCTTTATTTAGTGCATTCACTAT
The DNA here is from genome assembly GCF_964263255.1 of Lissotriton vulgaris. Taxonomy (NCBI): domain Eukaryota; kingdom Metazoa; phylum Chordata; class Amphibia; order Caudata; family Salamandridae; genus Lissotriton; species Lissotriton vulgaris. The sequence continues at coordinate 19,324,213 of NC_141700.1, forward strand.
CTCAGACATGCAACATTATGCAGTGTCAGCGGGCAGCGATTGTGAGGTGTACGATCCAGGTTGTTCCTTTATCGCCATCCGCAATTTGAGAATTTGAGTTTGGGTCTCCAATTAGGCTGAGGATCAGGATACATTGAACCCAGTACGACATGGGCCTGATAGTTATCACTTTATGGCACAGTATATCAGGTACTTGAATTGTCAGGCCTCCGCTACAAACAATATAGGAAAATTAGTGGCCTATACTCTTGGCCTGACAATTTGTTGATCACGTTCTTGCACATTGACCCTTTCATTTAAAATACGCTGCTTTAATTGCGATTCTGGCTTTTATGGTGTCTCAATATTTGCTTTTCTTCGTCTTTGTACTCTTATATCTGGGAGGTGGGCCACATTTGAGGACTGATGATTTGCCTTTGAGGATCCTAATCACTGGAACTGTAAATGTCAAGTTGCTGCCACAATGCACCTGCATGCGAAGTTTCTCATCTTTTGTCTAATGGATGGCCTCTAGTTCCATCTGTTGGTTGGACATAAGTGAAGGTACATATAGTGGCAATGATGCAAGGGTTTTGAATGTTGGCTTATGTTCAGATTTTCAGGCACCTACACCAGGGCATTTGATTGAAGTCGTCTTGTTTCACACATTTCTATCTTATTTCTGCACTGCGTAGAGATAAACGAAGTGTGATGTTCTCCTTGTGGTGCACATCATTGATATTAAGTCATGTTCTTTCAAACATTTTTATCTCATTACTTTGAATGAATTTCAATATATTATGTTATTTCATATTTTTACTTCATTGCACTACACAGAACGGTAATACTAATTCAATATTAATTGAATACCTTCATGCACTGACGTTCAACATGAGACATCAGTATTAATATGAATGTGATTATGGTTGCTTTTGGTAGTGGAATAAAGTTTATTAATATAATTTCCCAATGGAACACCTGGGTCGATATTTCAAGTGCATTAACTGTGAGAGGGAATGAAGCTGGAAAACTATCATGGCGTCTGACTTGGGTTCAAACTGAAAATAAGGCAGCGGTCTAGTCTGAAAAAATCAAGGGCAGTGCTATCGAGGAAGGACTGTTCTTAATCCCCAATGGTGGTGAAATACGGGTTGCCCAGTTGAAGGCGTAAGCCGAAACGCGTAGGCGTCCTGTTCTTTTGCCTGCATAGGATTCAATAAACAAAATGTTCACATCCTGTTGTGCCCGGCTTACTTGAATTGTTGTCTCCCACTGTGGTGCAGCTGTTCTGGTGCAGTAGAGTCACTATAACTATATGTGTGTGTGTGTGTATATATATATCGCTTTATCTGAATAGCAGTAAATGTTTAGATGCTCTGTCTTAAACTGAAGGTTAAAAAGATTGAACTGTCCCAAGAAAGACAGACCAATGACCTCTTGCTGCCCATTCTATGTTTAGAGAAGAGTAGCGTGGCTTGGTGTGGTGCCAGTTCATGGGGGCCCGATGATCCTTGAAGGAAGTCAAGGCGGCCCCTGGACATTAGATTCCATTGCACACCCGCCGTCTCGCCATCTATGCTTATCAAGTGGCATTCATTGGGCGAGTTCTGATTAGCTGTCCATCTCGTCTCGCGTATTCAGTCTGCCTGTGGCCATCACAAGGTGGTATGTCCTGCGACATTTTGGACAGTTTACTTCGATGTCTGAACACAAGAGCAGGAGGTTAGTGCATTTTGGCCAAAGCACATAAAATGGCACGACCGCTCACTAATGGTTTATCCATCAAGAAGACAGGATCCTTTTTGGGGGTCTCGCATTCTTATTCAAGCTTTGGATGTGACCTCCTGAGAGTACATCTGTTTCAGGTGTGATAGGATTCTAATTAAACCAGACTATAATTTGGTACTCAAAGGTAGAGCCCATACTAATCCAGTTATCAACCAAGCCACCTTGCCCCCAGCATTGACACCAGGTTCAAGCCCTACCTCGTCACTGAGATCAGATCGCGCGACTCAAACTGTTGATCACTGATGGCGTACTCAGCTTCCTCCATTAGTACAAGAGCCTCAGAAAGTCATGCAAGTTATCTCACAGTGTGATCTTGTGCAAACAGAAATATCTTGCAATATTATCAAAAAACAAAAACATTGCCTTCAAACGAGTCGACTAAGAACAATTGTTACTTACCTGTAAACAGGTGGTTCTCCAGTATTGGTGTCTTTCATAGATTCACATGCTTGAATATTCCCCGTCGTCGGAGTGGGAGTCCCACGGTAAATAAAATAGCAATAAATACTAAATATATAATAATATATAATAAATATATATATGCATAATAAGGAAAAACCCAAAAAATGCATACAGGAAGCATCTGGTACCTAACCAAAAATTTCCACATAGGAATGCATGGGGAAAAAGAAGTTCCAATGCAGCCTATCCTTGTCATTATGTTAGTCCAAACTGCAGCCAATCAGGCGTCAGCAGCCCTCTAGAACCTTCTCCTCAGAGCTCAAGCCCTCAGATTTTCGTAGCACAAGAGTGACCACAGAGTCTATGAGGAGAAGCGAGCCTCTGAGGGGAGGATGGGAGGGTCGCATGTGAATCTATGAAAGACACCAATACTGGAGAACCACCTGTTTACAGGTAAGTAACAATTGTTCTTCTCCAGTATTGGGGTGTCTTTCATAGATTCACATGCTTGAATATAGAATAGTAAGCAGTCCGTATCCGAACACAAAGTTTCCAGGATGCAATGTATACACAAAAAGGTTGGAATCAACAGGTGTAAACCCATGCCATAGAAGTTATAAAACTATATGTATACATAGGGAAGACATGCATAAGACTGGAAACCATAGGAGGAGGGAAGAACAGAGGCTCACCTTATTGAAAAAGATTACGGAGCACAGCTTGTCCCACTGCGGTATCTCCTTCAGCCATGGCACCCAGATTGTAGTGCTTTGTGAACGTGTGCCTGCTGGACCACGTGGCTGCTCTGCAAATCTGATGCAATGGAACTCCGGCAAAGAGTGCAGTCGAAGAGGCCACAGACCTGGTAGAGTGGGCTCTGACTGTAGACTGTAAAGGCTTTCCCGCTTTCTGATGGCAGAAAGCAATCGCCGAAGCCACCCAGCGGGCTACTGTAGGTTTGGTGACTGGTCGCCCTTTTTGAAAACGGCCATAGGCCACGAAGAGCTGATCCGATTTTCGGAACTGGGCTGTTCTGCTGATGTAGAACTTTAAACATCTTTTAATGTCCAAAGAGTGCAAGCGCTGTTCCGCAGGTGATTGCGGGTTGGCAAAGAAAGACTTCAGTATAACAGGCTCATTAATATGGAAGTCTGACGGCACTTTTGGAAGGAAAGTAGGGTTAGTGCGTAAAAGCACAGAATCCGGTTTGAACTGTAGAAATGGTTGTTTAATCGTAAAAGCATGTATATCACTCACTCGACGTGAGGACGTCAGAGCAAGTAAAAGCGCAACCTTCCAGGTGACATACTTGAGGTCTGCTTTATGGATTGGTTCAAACGGAGCAGTCATTAATTGTGACAGGACAATGTTGAGGCGCCACTCTGGAGGAGGACGCCGAACTGGAGGAAAAGTCCGAAGAAGTCCTTTGAAGAATTGACGTATCAATCTGGATGAGCATAAGGAGGCGGAGCCATCATGGCGGAAGCGTGATATTGCCGCCAGAAAAACTCTTAAAGTAGCATGTGACAAACCCGACTGAGCCAGATGGAGAAAGAAAGGGAGGAGCTCAGCGGGCGTGGCACGCAAAGGATGTACTCCGGCGTCTGCACACCAGTGGCAAAAACGTTTCCATTTCAACTTATAAGTCTTTATAGTTGATGGAGCCCTGGCCTGAGCGAGGATGTTCCGACACTCCTGAGGGATGCTTAGATGTGCAAATTCACAGTGCTCAGGTTCCAGGCTGACAAGCTCAGGGAAGAGGGGTCCGGATGGTAGATTTGACCCCTGTTCATGGAGAGAAGATCCATTCGAGGATGAAGAAGAATGGGTTTGCATTGAGACAGGAGTAGCAGCTCTGAGAACCACGCCTGTCGTGGCCACCTGGGAGCAATCAGAAGGATGTGGCAAGGCTCTCTCCGCATCTTCCAAAGTACTCGAGGCACTAGAGGGATCGGAGGAAAAGCGTAGGCGAAGAGATTCGACCAACCCATCAAAAGGGCATTGCCTTGGGATCCTTTGTGGGGATGCCAGCTTGCGTAAGCGGGGCATTTGCGGTTCTCTGGAGTCGCAAAGAGGTCGATTGCAGGGAATCCCCAACGTTGAAAGACTATATCGAGTGTTGGCTGGTGGAGTTCCCACTCGTGGTTGGATGATCGGGATCTGCTTAGGGAATCCGCCAGGAGGTTGGACAACCCCGGAAGATGAACTGCAGTGATTTGGATTTGATGATTGATGGACCAGTCCCAAATCGCCTCTGCCAGGCGGGATAACACCGGAGACTTCGTTCCGCCCTGCTTGTTTATATAATGCATGCAGGTCGTGTTGTCCGTTTGTATGAGAACTGACTCTCCCTGCAGCACTGGTTGAAATGATTTCAGGGCCAAAAAGATAGCCATAAGCTCCAACTTGTTGATGTGCCAGGTCTTTTGATGGAAAGTCCATTTCCCTTTCACGGACAGGTCTTGGAGATGAGCTCCCCAGCCCTCCAGAGAGGCATCCGTCGTCAGTGTCAGATCTGGGGTGTTGGACAGAAAAGACGTGCCTGCTGCTAGCTGGTGTGGTTGTGCCCACCATTTGAGCGCCTTCTTCATGGGAATGGTGATGGAGACTTGATCGTTGAAGGAACCGGTGACTTGACGCCACTGCTTGTCCAGAGCCTGTTGGATAGGTCGTGCTCGTAGACGGCAATGAGGGACAAGAGCGATGCATGACGAAGCCATCCCTAGAAAAGACTTCAACAAGCGGACTGAAACGCACTTCTTTGCGAGAAGTAGCGAAACTAGTCGGAGGATCCTCTGCTGACGTTCCCGGGAGACAAATGCCTTGGCTAGTTTGGTGTCCAGAGTTGCTCCTAGGAAATCCTTGCGAGTTGTTGGCTGCAATTGAGATTTCTCCAGATTGATGGACAGACCCAAGGAACGGAATACTGTCTGACAGACTGCAGTATGGTGTATAAGTTGTGCGCGGGATTGTGATTTCAGGAGGCAGTCGTCGAGATATGGGAATATCTGTATGCCTTGGAGACGAAGATAAGCCATGACTGGAGCCAACATTTTTGTAAAGACTCGGGGGGCTGAACGGAGGCCAAATGGAAGGACCCTGAATTGGAGATGAAGGTGCCCCACCTTGAAGCGCAGGAACTTGCGATGAGCCGCTAGAATCGGGACATGGAAGTAAGCGTCCCGGAGATCGATGGTAGTCATGAAATCTCCGACTGAGAGCAAACGCAAGATCTCTGTAAGCGTTAGCATACGGAAGGTCTGGTCCTTGAGATAATGATTGAGTGCTCTCAAGTCCAGTATTGGTCTCCATTCTCCGTTCTTTTTGATGACGAGGAAAAAACGGGAATAAAACCCCTTCCCTCTCTGCGACTTTGGCACAACTTCCACCGCACCTTTGTGAATGAGAAGGCGAACCTGATGAAATAGTTCTTTGAGGTGCGGAGGTGGCGGTCCGGAAGGTGGCGTTGGAGGAGGTACCTCGACAAATTCCAATGCATGGCCTCTCTTCACAATGTCGAGTGCCCAACGGTCCGTAGTAATGGAGGACCATTGAGAACCAAACAGAGAGATTTGACCTCCAATTCTCCGTTCGATAGAGGAGTCATTGACGTTTGTTGGATTGTCCTCTGAAATTAGACTTCCCTCTGTAAGTTCTGGCAGGCTGCTGACGGGAAGACTGCTGGCGGTTACCGGTGTAACGCTGGTTACCTTGGTTGAAGGACCGATATTGACTGCTTCCTCCACGAAAAGTGGATGTAGTGCCACGTCCTCGAGCACCCCGAAAGGGCTGCTTCTTAAACTGAAGGGTACCCAAAGCACGTGCAGTGTCCGTGTCCTTTTTAATGGATTGTAGCGCTTCATCAATATGCGATCCAAATAATGACCCGCCGTCATATGGCATATCTAGGATTCGTGCCTGAACTTCCTGTCGAAACGAAGTTGAGCGTAACCAACCCTGGCGGCGCAGGACAGCCGCTCCAGCGAGCTGGCGAAAACCAGTGCAGGCTACATCCACTGCGCAATCTATAAGCTCTTCTGCCGTCCTTTCTCCTTCTTGCAGAATTTTCTGTGCTTCTGCCTTGGAAGCATCTGGGAGTAACGCTACATAGGCGGACATGTCAGCCCAAGCCTGACGGTCATAACGGCCTAATATGGCCATTGCGTTAGCCACTCGAACTGTTGTAGAGGACATGGAGGAAAATTTTCGCCCAATAGCATCTAGGCGACGGCCCTCACGGTCCGGAGGAGCAGTGATTGTAGACGCCGGATTCTTTGAACCCCGTTGAGCTGCCTGCGTGACGACAGAGTCGGGCTTAGGTTGACCTGTAAGGCATGCTGGAGATCCTGCAGGAGCTTTGTATTTCTTCTCTAACCTTGGCAGTTGTGCTGGTAGAGAGTTTGGCGTCTTCATTATTTTCTCCCCTTCAGACCAGATGAAATCTATAATCGGGACTGTGTGGATCTGTTTCAAGGGCTGGTTCTTGAAATCGTATAGGAAGCAATCTTCCTCTCGGTGTGCTCGTGGCAATTTGAAGCGCTGCGCTGCCCTGTCCATTAACTGGTGGAAGCCCGCGATGTCTACTGGAGGAGAATCCGCTGTCGGGACCTGAGAGGGAGATGGTGTTTGAGCACGATAGTCATCCCACTCCGCCAAATGTTCTTCACCATCCTCATCTACTTCAGAAACTTCACCATCTTCACGCTCTGGAGGATTCTCGTCCTCATCATCCTCCGGATAGATGGTAGTGTGAACACGAACTGAGGTAGTTCGGTGAACAGTTACAGGCGACGTTGGTTGAGGAGGAGCCAGAACCGGGTTAGAAACTGGATTCAGCACCGAAGGGACCGTTGTAACCTGTGGCGTAGGTGGGAAACGCCGATTGTAATCTTCCAACATACTTTGGAGGTTTGATATCATTGAGATAGGCAACATCGCAGTTGGCACTTGAGTGTGAGTCGTTTGATGTTGACCATAATGATCTTCCTCGTCGTTACTGAAGTCTTGGCACTTAATATTTAGATCCGAAAGACTGTGAGCTTGGTCATCAGATTCTTGATCAGAATCAGTAGCAAACAGCGGAGATGGAGGATTAATCATCTCTTGCTCTGTAAGAGTCTCGAACTGTGGTTTGCTGGACTGTAAAGGCAATAGAGGCATTGTAGCAAATGAAGAGGCCGGCGTCGAAATTGTGTCCTGCGTACGCGTCGACGGCATGACATCAATTGACTTCTGCGATGGGATCGACTTGGATGCCATCGTCGACGAGGAGACCGTCGACGGAGCAGTCTTCATTGGTATCGATGGAGCCATCGTCGACGGAGCCTTCACTTTCAATGTCTTCGTCGACGGAGTCATCGTCGACGGAGTCATCGTCGACGGAGCGGTCGTCGACGGAGCGGTCGTCGACGGAGCAGATGGCACAGGCCCCCTCGTCGACGGGACAGACGTCGACGGTGCGCTCGTCGACGAGGGCGTCGACGGAGTCAAAGCCTTCACACTTCTAGTCGACGACGACCGGGTCGTCGACGAGTGAACTTTCTTCGTCGTTGAAGATGAAATAGGAATTACAGAAGATACTGTCTTAGAACTGAGAACCACTCTCATCGACGATGAAGACGTCGACGCCAAAGCCGACGACGATCCAGAGGCCAGCGTCGTTGTGACTGTCGTCGTCGATTTGGAACCAGAGACAGCCATTCTCGTCGACGGAGCTGAAACTACCGTCGTCGACGGAAGATCCGTTTTCCTCACAGAAAAACTGGACTTTGAAGCAGAAGGAGCCTGAGAGCTTTGTCTCGTGGGCCCAGACGTGGTAGGCAAAGGTGAAGACACCGCAGGGGTCAAAGTGAGGGAAACTTTCCTCTTTTTAAGAAATGGTGAAGGAACCTCCTGCACACTACCACGTTTAAAAGCTGCTTTAGAACGGCCTGACCCAAGACTTTCAGCGTCAGAAAGTACATTGTCTTTGTCTTTAAGCCTCTGAAGCCAGACAAGTAAACGGCCTTCTCTGTCCTTTAGAGTTTTCTCTGAGAATTTCCTACAGAGTTTACAGGTACCCACTTCATGGTCCGGGTAAAGGCAGTAAATACACTTACTGTGTGGGTCATCATGAAATAATCTCAGCTTTCCACAAGAGGAACAAGCTCTGAAGAGAGACTTCTTACTTGAAGACATTTTGGTAGAAACTGGAACACTTGAAGAAAGAAAACTGAGCAGAGCTCAGGGAGACTCCCTTACACACGACGTGCGGTAGAAAATCTGAGGGCTTGAGCTCTGAGGAGAAGGTTCTAGAGGGCTGCTGACGCCTGATTGGCTGCAGTTTGGACTAACATAATGACAAGGATAGGCTGCATTGGAACTTCTTTTTCCCCATGCATTCCTATGTGGAAATTTTTGGTTAGGTACCAGATGCTTCCTGTATGCATTTTTTGGGTTTTTCCTTATTATGCATATATATATTTATTATATATTATTATATATTTAGTATTTATTGCTATTTTATTTACCGTGGGACTCCCACTCCGACGACGGGGAATATTCAAGCATGTGAATCTATGAAAGACACCCCAATACTGGAGAAATAATGAATGCGAACCAGTATAAGGTGACTACCAAAATAGCATAAAAGCTGGGGTGTACAAGTAATTCTACCTTTAATACCAGCTAAAGATACATTATTTGCCTCATGCATGAACAGATTTAGTCTGGCAAGTTCTTAAAGAGTGGATTCATGAACAGCCAGCACAAACGCCAATGGACCAGGGAACGAGACGGGGTACAGCCCAGTCTTGTGATCTACATTCACCACAGAAAAGGCGCCAGATCACAGGGTACGACTGCTGTGGAAGTCTATGATTCCTTGGTTGACTATCTGACTGACCCTTCCCACGAGATGGAAACCTCCCTGATACCAGGGATACTATTCAAGATATCTGGTTGCAGAGGATAAAAAGTTGTTACAAAATGTGAAGGTTCTACAATGGGCAACAAAATCACTTGTTCAAGAAGATACTGCTTCTTGGAGGTTTGATTCCAGAGGTGACCAGAGAGGAACACAATATGCAGTCCATCTACTGATGCAAAAATCCTCGTTTTCATGCAGGGCCATGGCTGGTACTTGGTCTCTCTTACCCTTGGCTGGTTTTAGCAGCTTTTTAAAGACCCCACTCAGTTTTGTTGACAGAAGACAACGCAACATAGTTCTGGAATGGAATCAGCTTGAATTTAAAGTTTTGAAAAAGAACCATACATAAACAAATATAATGATTCTGTTTGAATGTTCCTGTGAGGGTGAGCAATGTGTGTCTCTGTGCATGTGTCTTTGACTTCAGTCCTTTCCAAGATATTTTTTTCTGTTCTCAGTTTTTTTACACTCCGCCTCCTCAATTTCTCACCAAGTACGAATGCGTGATTTCACGATTGACGAGCATCGCAATCACACAGCACTCATTGCCTTTGAAGAACATTTGTGGTGGGTGTTTCATGGATGTGTATTTGATATTTGTAAACACATATATGTCTTGTTTAGAAACCCTACCTTGTTAAATAACTGCCCCAAAAGGGAATTCTATTATCACTTTCAATCAGCCTCAGGGTTACAAGATCCCAAAGCTCACAAATTGCAATTTAACAGCAGCCACACGCCTAGAACAGACACATTTTGAGTCTCAGCTCCCAGGACTTCCCTTTTATCCTACTGTTAGTGAACAGAACCTTAAGTCTGTGGGAGAAAATAATTACTTACCTTTAACTACAGTTATCCAGTATTGATATCTTTCATAGATTCACAAGCTTGAATCATTCCCTGTCTTCAAAGTGGGGGTCCCACAGTACTATATTAAAGCAGTAAGTATATCTAACATAGGCTATAATGGCACCAGGCCATAAACTTAATAGCCTATCTATGTCCTTTTTAATAGCCTATCTATGTCCTTTTTTAAAAAAGGACCAAACTTTAAACTATGACCAATCAGGTTGGAGCACCCTCTAGAACCTTCTCAAGAAAGGCTGACTCCCTCAGATTTTCAAGCACAAGTGGGAATAATATCCCTAGTGAGAAGGGAAGCCACTCAAGAGAGAAGGGTGGGTCGCATGTGAATCTATGATAGATACCAATACTGGATAACTGAGGTTACAGGTCTATAACTTATTTTCTTATCCAGTATTGGATCTTTCATAGATTCACAAGCTTGAATCAGAAAAGCAAACAGTATTGTAGGTAAATGAAATGCCCTTAGAGGACGGTGGATAAAAACACTACAGGCAAATGGCCTTTGTTTCCGACAGGAGGAAGAGCTCCGAAAAAGAGTGCTGCCTGGGCCACTTGGGAGCAATCAATAGGAAACAGCAACGTTCCAATCTTCATCTTGGAGAAGACCTTGAGAATTAGTGGGCAGGAGGGAAAAGCGAATGCATAAATCCCAGACCAGCACATCAAAAGGGCATTTCTCCATGACCCTGGGAGAGGAAACTGACTGGAGTAGAACTGGCATTTGGCACTGCTGTCCATCACGCAGGGGTTCAGCGCTGTCTTCCCCCACATTGAGAATATTTTGTTTATCTGGTGTTGATCCAGTTCCCACTCGTGGCTGCTGTCCTTGGTCCTGCTGAGAGAGTCCACTAGCATGTTGTGGACTCCAGAAACATGTTCGGCTTTTAAGGAAATGCAGTGGGGTGAGAGCCAATCCCACAGCTCTTGGGCTTCTTGAGATAGTGTTAGAGATCGAGTTCCTCCCTGTTTGTTGATATAATGCATGCTAGATATATTGTCGGTACGGACCAGCACCGAGGATTTTGCAATCCATGGCAAAGCTTGTAGGGTAAGAAAAATAGGCTTGAGCTCCGAACTGTTGATGTGGATAGACAGGTCTTGCAAATGGCCTCACCAGCCCTCCATGGAAACATCAGCGGTGATGATTAAATCTTGTACAAGGGGCAGGAATGTGAGGCCTTAAGAAAGATGTGGTTTATAAGACCACCATGCCACCACGGGTACAATTCATGGGGTAATCGAAACCAATGTCCTCGAAGGATCCTTCCGACTGTATTCATTGGAGTTATAGCTCCTCTTATAACAGCCTCATCTTGAGGCGTGCCAACGGTACCAAGTTTATGACAGAAGAGATCATGCCTAGGAGCGACTTGTCTCACAGAAACATACTGTTTTCTTGCAATTTTTTGAGCTACTTGTGCTAGTCTCCCTTGTCTCTCCTGGGAGAGGAAGGCTTTGTTTTGCATAGTGTCCAGATCGGCTACGAGAAATGTCATAGTCTGCCGGAGACTGGTGGAGGACTTTTGCCAATTTATAATGAGGCCCAATTTTAGAAAAAGCAAGAGACAGGCCTTTGTCGCTCAGGCAGTTTGTCCTCAAGTTGATGCTTTTAGCAGCCAGTCATCTAGGTAGGGGACTACCTGATAACCTGGCTTACTGAGTGCTGCTGCTTCCGGGGCCATGAGCTTGGTGAATATGAGAGGGGCTAACTTGAGGACAAAGGCAAGGACCTTGAATATGTAATGGGTACTAGCTACCATGAATCGAAGATATTTACGGTGTCTGGGATGGGTGGGGCTATCGAAGTAAGCATCTTCTGGGTCTAGAGATGTCATGAAATCTCCTCTGTTGAGACGATGAAGAATGTCACAGTCTGTTATAATCCAGAAAGATTGCTTGAGGAGGTATTTGTTGAACTTTTTGAGATCCAGGATAGGTCTCCACTCCCCTGATTTCTTATGAATAAGGAAAAAACAGGAGTAAAATTATTTGCGGGCAACAAGGACTTTCTTTATTGCTGCTTTGGCAAGTATTAAGAAAGCTTCGTCATTTTAGAAAACAGGGGCCCCAGCAGACAACATTCAAATGTTTAAGAAACAGTCTTAAGCAATTTTATATACTGTATTCTAAATAACTTATTTCAAATATAAAATTTTAAAATATATTTTGTGCTATTAATAGATGTGTTTTTCTATTATTACCTGTTTAAATGTTATTGTACAGATCATCTGTTAGTTTAACTTTTGTACGCCTACACTTGCTTTTACATTTTCATTCTTGTTTAAGTCTGTTTCTAAAACACTTAAGAAAGCTTCCTTATATAGAAATTGAAGATAAGGGGGGTGCACTCCCCTTGGTGGATTGATTGGTGGTTTCTCCGTAAACTCTAGGGTATGGCCATAGGTGACAAGGTCCAATACCCATCTGTCTGAAGTGATGGTTTGCCATTGATGGAGGTAATTGAATATCTTCGTACTTATGGGATGAGAAGGGGATGTATGACGTTACAACGCATACTTTTACCACGCATACCATTACAACGCAGTATTTACAACGCATACCGTTACAACGCATAGCGCTTTGAGGTGCTGGATAGTGATAAGTATAATTTTATATTCCAACTCCAGTCCCCGTGGACACTAGGGAAGGTGTTGGATATTAAATTAAACGTATTCCCTATCCTAGAGCGCCCCCCAGCGCAATGCGTTGTAATGGTATGCGTGGTAATGCCTGCGTTGTAAGGGTAGTGCGTGGTAAAAAATGCGTGCTAAACGTTGTATACCATGAGAAGGTGGAGTTTCTGGTACCCGGAGATGGTCACTGTTTGTGGCCTCTGTCGCGGCTCTCACAAGGTGGTCTTCAGCGAGGCCCTTGTTTAGAGAAACCCGCCAAAAAAGATTGAAGGTAGGACTGTTGCTGATACCCCTGCCTGTGTGTCAGGAATCTCACCCTCTTCTCTTTCATCATAAGATGATGATGATGGATAATCCCTTAGTGGCGCAGGCAGATGGGAGGCAGGCATCATTTTAGGAGAAGCTGGAGGAGGGAGAGGTGCTGGAGCAAGAGGGGTGACAGGTTGTGATGGCACAGCAGGCTGCTGTTGAGGGGGTTGTGGGAAAAGCCTCTGAAAATCTGTAAGCATGGCCAGGAGGTCGTGTATCAAAGAAGCTGGAAGATGCGCTGTATCTCGCTGAGGTTGAGGCTCAGAATAAGAACCTCTGGGCTCATAATGTCTTGGAGGTGGAGAGAAGTAATGTTGACAATAATGCCCTTTCTCCTCATAATCCTCATCTTCCTCCTGACATTTAACTTTCAGTTCTGACGGACTGTGAGCTAGTCCAAACAGGCCACCATCATCATCGAAACTGGTGCTATGTAAAGCACTCTGATACCCGATGTCTCGGGTCTATTTTGCAATATATAAAACTCTAAAAATAAAATAAAATAAAAAATCAGATTCCTCAATGCCCAGCAGGTGGCTTGGTCGTAGAGAAGAGATTTTGCCGGGTGAGGTGACTTCAGGATACAGACAGGTTCTGGAAACCTTAGAAATCTTAATCGTCATTGACTGAGACATCGTCAGTGTCGTGGTCACAGGGATACAGGTGTACTTCTCTGGTGTTGTGGTCGACGTTGTCAATGGGGCCGCCGTTGATGGGACCGCCGTTGACGGAACAATCTGCAACAAGATAAACGTCGAGGGGGCTGCCCTCGACGAGAGCGTCGATGAAACCATCATTGGCGGCAGTGTCAACAACTGGCTCGTTGTTGATGGAAGCATCGGCAGGGACTTCTATGATGCCTGAATCTTCGTTGATGTGATGGGTGCGCTGATGGCAGCTGTCATTGTCGTTTTGGCCGGTGACAGTCTCCACAACGAGGTGGTGGTACTTGTGGTTATTGACGATCTCGTGTTGACGTTGAAGGCTTAGTCAAGAGGGATGTGGAAGAGGATTTCTGCCTCGTGTATGGCTAAGCAGAAGAGGCATGAGGGTGATCTCTATCCTTGCCAGCTGGTGTTGATGAGACAGGTAAGAATGTTTCCGAGGACAAATGTTTTTTCTTCTCCTTTTTATTGGAGCTGTGAGGCTGGCGAGAAGCCTTCACAGATTTTCTGGGCACCTCTGACGCTCCATAATGGGATCCAGCCCTTTTGTTAGACCTTGAAGAGGGGTCACTATCCTCCTCAGAAGATGATTTCTGGGCTTTTGTTTTCTGAAGCCACAGAAGTAGCCTCCCTTCTCTGTCCCTCAGAGTCTTTGAGGAGAAAGTGCAACATATCTTGCATTCTTACCTCATGTTTTGGATTAAGGCAATAAATTCAGCCCTTATCTGGGTCATCCACATCCACTGTCTTTTTCCCACATGGATGAAAAAGGCATTTTCTGTCAGACATAGTAGAACAGTAGTTGGAAATAGCTTTTTAGAAGAGAAAATTGAACAGAGCTCACGGAGACTCCCTTCACACACGACGTGGGGTGAAAATCTGAGGAAGTCAGCTTCTTTTGGGAAGGTTCTAGATGGTGCTACGACTGCTGTCAAGACGCCGGAGAGCCAGACCCCATCATTGGAGGACGATATTCGCGTTATCTACAGTAACGTCCTGTTCCACCCCCTCTTCTTCCTACTGAAGCGGGGAAATACATCACAGTGAACCGCATACTATCAGCCCTACACAAGATGTCCCGTTCCCGGTGATAAGTCCCGGAAATCTCCACGCCACCTTTTCTTAACTGGAGTAAGGAAATATTACACTGTGACCCGTACAATAACAGCCTCAATCAAGATATCCCGCTTCCGGTGATAAGTCCCGGATCTCTCCACGTCACGCATTACCGCTATCCTACGCAGGTACACTCGAAACATATACCATGGCTTCCTGATGAAGGCTCATAGCCGAAACGCGCGTAGCAATGTTAAACTATCTTTAGCCATGTTTTTTTATATGTTTTTTATATATCTATTTATGTATTAGAATCCTTGGATCTATCTATGAAATGTATATTCCTATATAAAAAATGTATTGTGACACATGATAAATATAAAGTGCATACTGTAATAATCAATGTTGGATCGACAATGAATGTTAAAAAGTCAGATCCCTAACAATTATATTATTGAATAAAGTACCCCCCTCTTTTTTGACATATTCTAGTGTGTACCGTCATTCCACAGTCAGTATTCTTTGTTATCAGTCAGCGTCCATTTGAAATCCATGTTCCTGAATATTCGTCTTTTCAAACGCTACGACCTGATTGGCCATTGCTCAAAGTGTGGTCCTTTTTTAAAAAGGACATAGACATGGTCCAGTGCATTATAGCCTATGTTAGTTATACTTACTTCTTTATTATAGTTTAGTGGGATTTCCACTTGAACGAAAGGGAATGATTCAAGCATGTGAATTTATGAAAGATCCAATATTGGATAACAGCAATGTCTTCATCTCCATAATTCGCTGACTCGGCCTACCCTCTTACCCTTAATTATCCAACCATATTTCTGTCTCATTAGTGGAATAATCATTTGCCTTAAGAGAGGGAGTTGCAAGAGAGCATTGAAGCCTAGGAGGCTCAATGGTAGAACGCTTCAAGCAGGATCTACTCTACATTCAAGTCACCAACACAGAGATTCATATTTACCAAAGGAACCTGGCAAAGCAGGAGCCAGGATTTCAACACATACAATCTTTATTTACTGCTTTTCCAAATAGAGTCCATTCAGTCTCGGACGGGGGAGGGGTGATTGTAAATCACCACTTAAGTTAATGTGAATTATGCGTTCACCTTGTTTTGCATTGACGGTGTGATAAAAACAACATTTTTATAGTCTGGCGTTGTTCATCTTTTGTTGTTAAAACCCAGAAGGGTTAGTGTGCATGAATTTTAAGCACTGAATTGTTTGGCAAGTCAAATATGCAATGTTAGTACAAAACTCTCTAATTTTCTCATACAAAGTAAGAGTAAAGGTAGAGTAGTGAGAAAAAGGTCCGAGGTGGAGGAATCATCAGATTTAATGGAACAAGAGTCAAAACGTAAACCTCCAAATAATAAGAGAGTGAGAGCAAGCAATACAAGAATGGGAAACACAGAGAAGCTAGCAATGAATCGAGTAATAAATGATAATGGCAGTAAGAAACAAAATAATACGGGGATGCAATTTAATGAGAAAGCCTATGAGGATAAAACTAAAATACAACATCCACAAAGGGGATTAAAAACACATAGTATGAAGTCTAAAGGAAACCAATGGCTATACTTTGAGCAAGTAAAAATGGAAAGGGGAGGGAAAAAAGCGAAGAAGCGCTCGTACCTAAACAGAGAACATCTTCTTAATGCTTTTGCCCATTGCCCTAACTTGAAAGGAATCTGCACAAAAGATCTCCGACAGGTGGGTTTTCAAACAAACCTTGATGGAAAAGAGCTTACTAAGGTACTAGTTTATTCTGAGCTGGTAAAAATAGCCATTGAACGAGCTGATAGTGAGATATTATAAGCAGGAATTTGGTTAGTACCTAATGAAGAAGTAGGGACTGAAGAAATTGTCCAGCAAGGAAAGGAGTTCTTAAAGTACCATGCAGGACTTGGTAAAAGGCAAGTAAGATTCATAGAAAGAGGCTTAGGGCAAGGCCCGGGAAACTTTAATATTATAATAAATAATTCTGTTTCGGATGACTCTTGGAAGAATTGGAGCCTTAATAGTAGCCTCCCAGGTCCTTCACAGCGGTACCTAGAAGAATCCAATAGGTTTGGGCCGCTTAGTGATGTGGAATAGGTAAAGGGGCAGCCACACGGCTTAAAAATGGTCTCCTGGAATATAAATGGGCTAGGTAACCAAATAAAACGTGAACTGCTAAAAGATCTAGCAAAAAATAATGCGATCATCTGTATCCAGGAGACCTGGCTATGTGGCGAGCCCCCTGTAGTGGATGGCTTCTGTCAAGCCTATCGACCGGCAGTAAAATCTAGATCAGGTCGCCCGGCAAGGGGTTTATTGACTTTACTATCTACAAACTTGGTGAAAAACTTCTCCAGGCTCACTGTAACATGTAAATGGCTGCTCTGCTGTAGAATAACATTAATTACAGCCAGTAACAAGAAAGAAAATGTGTTGATTGTAAATGTATATATGCAATGGGGGGGCAAGGAGGAGTATCGAGTCGAAATGGGGGCACTTTAAAAATGATTTGGATTTATTGTGTGAAAAGTACGTTTCAGATTTGTTTTTGTTAGTAGGAGATTTTAACCATAAACTTAATCCTATGCGGCAGGATCTCATGTATCAGGATTTTTTAGAATCTTATGATATAATTCAAGCAAATTTTCCAGAAAGTCTGTGTACAATGAATGACGTAAACTTGGGGAATTACCTAGCGAATAAATGTTTCTTTTGTTTGAACGGTAGGTACCCACAAGATCGTCTGGCAAAAAAACCTTTAAACAAGGTACACAAAATTGCCCCATAGATTATGTCTTTATCCCAGCATGGAACTTTGATATAATAAAGGGCTTTATGGTTAACCATATAGAAGAAAGTGACCACAATATTCTAGAAGTGGAACTGGCATTTTCCCATCAATTCATTGCTGAAAAAGTAATTATACCACAGATGGACTATCCCAGACGCATCACAACACGGTTAACCGAAGAAAATATAGAGAAATTAACCAGGCTCCAACATAAAATCGTTCTAGGATGCACAGTTGGTCTAGATCTGGCCTGGTACATTGAAAAATTAAACCAAGTGGTACAAAGTATCAAGGTCGAACTTAGAATAGACGTAAAGAACACCAAGAGTATACAAACCACCCAAGTTAGGAAGGGAAACTGGTATAACATAGCCTGTTTAAAGAAGAAAAGAGAACTAAGGCGAGAACAGCGCAGTCTGGGTAATAAATTTGATAAATCTAGAGCTGAACATCTTGTAAAATTAAAGAAAGAGTATACCATGCTTCTTGATAGCACAAGAAGAGCCCATGAGGATAATTGCTGGAAGAAATTGCTGGAGGCAATAGAATGCAAGAATATACGTTTATTCTGGAATCTAGTTCGCTCAGTAACAGAAGCCTCAGCGGGGTCAATGATCTGCGCGGTTGAAGAGGGTGCCTGGGCGGATTATTTGAAAGAGCTATACCCGCTGGGGGGTGAGTCTGAAGAGGAAGTACAAGGGGACTGGAGTGGCCTAGTAGATGACCTAAAACCAGACTTCTCAGAAAGAAATGTACTTGATACAAACAAAACTTTCATTTTAACAAGAGCCTCCAGCCCAGATAACCTGCCTGCCCTGATAATCAAGACACAGACATCTTGGTGGGCTAAATTCTTCTCCCAAATGTTCTTAGTAATCCTAGAATCAGGGAGAGTTCTGAGTAGCTGGAAGGGTGCGATAATACGACTGATCCATAAAAAAGGGGACGTCAACGCACCAAGGAACTATAGATCATTCAACCTACTCGATATAGGAGAAAAAATATTTGCGAAAATTATATTAGGTAGGTTAAAGACTTGGGCAGAGGAGAGAGTAATTATTCCAGTGGAACAGGGCGGCTTCAAGGAAGGCCATTCTACAATAGACCACTGCTTTGCCCTATGGGCGTTGGCCCGGAAGTCAATAGAACAAAATGGGAAGTTGCATTGTTGTTTTGTTGACTTTCGGGCCGCGTTTGACTCTGTGGACCGGATCAAACTCTGGGAGGATTTGATAGGATACGGAATTCCGGATGGCTTGTTGATGATCTTGAAAGATCTCCATAGAGGGAACTGGGCCCAGGTTATTAGAGATTCGCATGGGTCACTAACCCAGAGATATTGACAGGGAATGGCCTTAGACAGGGGTGCGTTCTGGCACCCCTGTTATTTTCAATCTTTCTGGCAGATCTCCCTGCGACACTCGAAGTAGAAAGAAGTGCAAGCCCTAGAATGAGCGGGAACAAAGTTCCTTGCCTATTATACGCAGATGACCTAGTGATCCTAGATCAAACAGAAATAGGACTTCAAAGGAAACTAAATGCTTTTAGGTTTAAAGTATTTTATTAAGGTATAAAAAACATGGGGAAGGGAATAGGAGGTCAAGCGAACATACAGTACAAAAAGCGAGATGTTGCAGCGGTTCAGAAGGAAAGTAGGGAGACAGGAAGCTCCAGAGGGTAACAAGGCAGAAGTCTTAAGGCAATAAGGCATCGCGAATGACCCCCCAGGAGACCCCCATTCTCTTAGCAAGGCCGAGCTGAAATAGCGTCCCGCAACACAGTCAAAAAACACACCATCCCTCCGGCCCCCCAACCCCGGAAAATTAGGAGAAAGAGAAGCAAAGGAAGAAAAGGAAGAAAACAATACCCCAACATCCCCGTCCGAAGGTCAGCATTAGAAGCATATAACCCCGCCCCAAACCCCTGACCCCGCACATTCACTCCGCTGGAGCCGCCGGCGACGTCAGCCTAAGAAGTCGCAGGTACCGTGGGCATGTGAGCTCGCGGAATTCCGTGGATAGCAGTGCCAAAAAGGGGTGCCAGAGTTCTTCAAACTGGTCAACATTCCCAGCCACCGTCAGCGACATCTTCTCCATGCCCAGTACCTGCCAGAGCCTGTGTAACCAGCCAGTGACAGAGGGGGCAGTGGGGGTACGCCAGAGTACCAGGATGTTTTGAACCGCGGAGCCCAGCGCAATCGCAATCTGCCTACCCCTGCGGGACTTCAGCGGGTACATCAGGTCATTGGGGAGGCCTAGCAAGACATACGCAAGGAAGCGCGGGAGCTCAATCTCAAAATGCCTGTCCACCTCATCCAAGACCTCTTTCCAATAGGCCGACAGCACCGGGCACTCCCAGAGAATGTGCGTGAGGGTACCCTCCTGTCCGCAGCCGCGCCAGCAACCTCTATCGCCGATTTTGCGCATCTCGTAAAGCCGCTCCGGGGTGTAATACCAATAGGTGGACACCTTAGTAAAGGTCTCCGTCAGCCCAGTGTGGTACGCCGAATGCCTCGCCCGATACGCAATCCTGTCCCACTCTTGGTGGCTCAAGGTCCTGCCCAATTCCCTGTGCCAGCGCTCCCTCCCTGGGTTATGGTAATGAAACGGCGGGGGTTGGAGAAACTTGTACAAGTCGGTGATAAGCTTGGCATCCGAGGTCCGGGTAACCAGCCAACGCTCATAGGGCGTAATCGAGCGGGCAGCGACGTCGCGCACTGGGGGTTGTAGAGCCCAGTGGCGGACTTGCATATAGCGCAGTCTGTCCCCCTCCGTCAGGCCAAACTCCTGTCGGAGCTGCTGGAAGGGGACTACGCCCTCCGGCCCGTAGATCTGGAAAAGCGCCCTGCAGCCCGCGCTCACCCAGTGGGAAAAGGCTCCCGGTTCCAGGCCCGGAGTGAAGTCCGGATTGCCAGCAATGGGGGTGAACGGCGATGGAAAAGTGGTGAGCTCGCGAAGCTCGCACACCGCGTCCCACGCTCTCAGCGGAACCCGGGTGATAAAAGAGGCGTAGAGGTTTGGCGGGCGGTGAGTGACTAAATGCTTTTAAAGGTTATTGTGATAGAAAAATTTTGACTGTAAATATGGAAAAAACCAAGGTCTTATGTTTTGGAAAGAGCAAGAAGAATTTTCATTGGTTTTTGGGTAATAACAAATTAGAGGCAGTTAAGGAGTATAGATATCTAGGCCTCTGGTTCGACAGTGCGCTAAATTGGCGCACCCATTTGGAGGCGCAAAGAGCCAAAGCTTTTTCATCCACATGTGGGCTGAAAAAGTTTAATAAAGAATATGGCAACATGACTCATAAACCAATGATAAAGGCATTTGGTGCAATGATCCCCCCCCCCCCCCCCCCAAGTATTGTATGGCGCAGAGGTGTTATACCTGAGCGGTAAACATGAGTGGGACCAGGAAGTGGGAAAAATCTTAAAAATGTTATTGTCCTTACCAAACTGTACTATGGTTCAAGCAATAAGAATGGAGCTTGGGCTAACTTCATGGACCGTACAATCTCAAATGGCCCTGGTAAGATGCTGGAAGCGCCAAGACCCAGGAGTGACACTAAAGGTCTCACAGTGGTGTAGGGATGAGATCCAAATAAGTAATCGTGCCTGGGCAAAAGATGTGAATAAAACCCTCCAGAAAGTAACTGGGTGCCTTAATGTGAAATTCTCTCAGGACGCCTTGATAGCCGAGTTTACTAAGAAAACCCTTAGGGAACAAGGCCAGTCGCTCTCCAGGGCGCAAGACCAAGATTATATGTCAGAGAAAAAATCGGTCCAGTGGTTAAAAAAGTCATGGGTTAATGATGGCTGGTTCCTGTATTTGGGCATTCTGCCCAATCGAGTGCTGAGATATGAAATTCTTAGGACTCGGGTTGGGGTTAACCCATGGAAGATAGATGGAAAATTAAAATCTACACTGATCGGCCCAGAAGATAATTGTAACTGTGGACGTGGACTAAGACATGATATGCCACATATTTTACTTGATTGCTTATTTGTACAGGATATAAGGAAACTGTTTTTACGTCCGATATTTTTATCACATAAGATAACTTCACGTGCCCAGGCGATATGTTTACTTACCGATATGCCCACGTTAGAAATTGCAATTGGATTGGGTACATTTTTGAAGAGTTTAAAAGAATATGGAAGGGTGATTTTGAAAGAGGGGCACTGATTTTAAATTGTTTTAATGTTTTATAAAACAAAAATATTCTTCTTATCCTTTTAGTGATTGTGAGATTTCTGTAAAATAGGGCGTATTGTATGTAGTGTTTCTGAGGGCGTCACCCTCTTTTAATTTAATTTTAACAAGTATTGAATTTTACCTATTTAAGATGTAGTAGAATTTTGTCTGTACTTTTTGAGCCTAATTGCGTGTGTTATGTACTGTTTAAAAGACCAAGGTCTAAATAAACAAGTTTCTCTCTCTCTCTCTTTAATTTTCTGATTACAGCTTGATAGTGACATCACTAATGACCTTTAATCATAACCTGAGGTGGCCACTTTATTGTAATAACGTATTACAGTTGAGTTGTGATGTCACAATTCAAAAGCCGGTGTGGGTGAAAAGCCGATCAAGGAGCAGAAATACAACTGCGAAACACTGTAACGAGTACTAACTTTTTAACTCCTCACATGTTTTCGGAAATGAAAGGCAAGTCGTGGAGAAGATCCATTATGGGGGGAAGGTTATACGCCATAAAAAAGCACAAATCTCTTGATCCTGCATTCTATGAACTATAAGTATGTTGCAAGTGGCTTACAGTAAGCTGCATATAATATTTTTGTTGCAACAATTTACTAGTAAAGTATTGGTATGTTTAATTTGGGACTGCAGATTGCAAAGATAGTCCACATATTTGCAACTATACTCGACATGAAAGAGGAACAGTAGAAGAATGTATGCTCTTCGGGGGAGGGTATTTGTGTGACCAGGAATTTATAAGAACAGATTACTCCCCGTCATTCCTTTGAAGATATCACTGGTCACCTCAGAGTTCTTTGCCCTTACAATTAGAGTTTCTGGTTTTAGGGTATTTATTTTTTAACATTTCTGTCTCTATTGATCCATATTTATTTTTTAGCCACCGTATTGGTATTTATCCATATATAAATTGTGTTTTGAGAATGAATGGAGTCGAAAAGTGGTGAATTTACACATTTAATTTACTATGCACTCAGAATTTTCAGCATGACGCGTTTTAGCAAATTAAACAGCCAAATATAGCGAAACACTAAAACCAATGGTAAATATAAGCATTATAGTACAAATATATGTTAACGTATGTCGGTATTTAGGGAAATCTCAACCTGTTTTTAACTCCCCACGCAGGAGCTGGGAGGGGACCTGGGCCTAGTAAACATCTTGAGATCCCTGCATACGAACACCATAGCCCAGGTCAGGTATAACGAGGAGGGCAGCATGATTCACCAGTTCCCAGTTCCCTTGCACAGGGGGAGTTAGACAGGGTTGTATATTGGCACCCTTCCTATTCACCCTGTACATTAATGGTTTGGAGAAAGTGCTGGCCGGGCTGGGAGTGGACTCGCCAAGGAAAGGTACCAGGGGGGTTCAGGTTCTGCTTTATGCAGATGAAGCAGTATTGCTGGCCCGTACCCCCCGGGCCTTCAGTCATTGTTGGATGGCTTTGTCGATTTTATGGAGAGGCTGGACCTGTCAGCAAATCTTGCTAAATCATATGTAATGGAGGTATGGAAGGTGCCCAAAAAGAAATACAGATCTACGATCGGGGCACATTGCATAGAAAAAGTCCAGTTTTTTTCCTATTTGGGGATACTAGTCGACTTTAGACTTAATTTTAAACCCTTGATGGAGGAAAAATGTCGCACCCTAATTAGAAGCACGAGCGATCATGAACTATGCGTATAGGTTGGGTCGCTGGTCTTCTGATCAGATCCTGAATCTTTATAATTCAATATGTTCTGCTAAAGTACTCTATGGCAGTGACGTTTGGGGCTTTGTGGACGCTAAGCCTCTTCACATTGAGGAGAATAAATTTTTTAGAAGATTATTGAAAGTGCCACAAAGTACCCCGGGCTTCATTGTGCATGAGGAATTGGGCGCCGCCTATATTAATGACAGGATAAAACTAAAACCAGGTAGTTGCTGGGTCAAAATCTGGACAAATCCAGAGGCCACTCTGACAAGAGAAATCATAAAGGATTGCATGGCACGTGATAAGGGGATGAATATTCCATGGCTTAAACATGTTAGGGAATCCTTTGAGGACCTGGGTTGCCCGGAATTCTTTACTCACCCTTTGAAATTGTTGGCCAAGGACAAGGTTATGGTCAAGCGGGAGCTTTTGAAATTATTGGGTTCCAGCAGGGAAGATCAGGAGATTAAAAAAAACCTGCAGTGAGAAGGCATATCCTGATCAAATCCTGCCTGGGCATTGAACCTTATTTGTATCTTATTCACAGTGCCCAAGATAGGTTTCTAATGACGCGTTTTAGGTTGGATTCCTTACATCAAAGCCTTATGGTGCCAGCAGGTTTTACTAAAACGGTGGAGCAGAAGGGTCCCTGCGGCTGCGATCAACGATCTCCGCAGGACACTCTTCATTTTGTACTGCTATGCCGTATTACATGCACCCTAGGAAGCATTTTTTTTAAAGAATTTTTAAAAAAGCAGGGTTTAGACCGGCTAAAGTGACTTTATTGTATTTGAAACTCTCCTCTGAGATTTTAACCTTGTACTGTACTGTAAACTTTTTAAGAGTGGCAATGCGTCTCAGGAACACCAGAGGGAATGTGTGAATTGTACAGTCATGAATTGTTTTTAAGTTTGTGTTATACTATAAACTTTTTAGGAGTTGCAATGCGACTGAGGAACACCGGAGGGAATATGTAAAAATGTATTTCTATGAACTGTTTTTAAGCTGTACTTTTATGGTGTTGTTTTCGTTGATGCCGAATAAAGTATGTATTTGATATTTTTTTTAACTCCCCACGCTGTGTATCTGCTCATCTGGTGTCCTGGAAATCACGAAGACAGCACAGAGAGTCCCCCACATGAAGCACAGTTTTCCGCTTTTAAAAATGCAGAAGGGAAACACATTTTCTGTCGGTATTTATCTGTAAAAATCGAAAACTGAGAGCCTTTCTTATAATGCAGCTCGCCCTTCGGCCTCCTTTCCTTGCATGGTCACAGGCCTCCTCTGTGACTTGCATTATCCTAATACTGTAGGGCTGCGGGCGCTGTATGCCATATCAGAACCTCTCGACCTTTGGCCTATTGGTTTATTATGACGTCAGCGGCTGCACGCGCGTGGGCTGGGCAGGAAAACCCCCTCCATCCTCTCCGCATAGTTTTCCAGAACCCCCGTTTTTGCGGTGGATCTGACAGCAGATAGTTTTTGTTGCACCGAGGGTATGTGTGCAGCCTGTTTCCATGGAGACACAAACCTGCTCTCAAACACAGAAATCTACAGATATAAATATCTCCCCTCTGCTCCGACTCCCCCCTGGCTTCGACATGTGGCGACGAAGGCCGCCGCCACGGGGTGGGGGTGGTCGGGGGATGCCATTGATTTTCGACCCCCCCACAAGTAATTGTAGAGTTCAACCCTTCCTCCACCCCCGCTTCAGGGGAAAGAGTCATTAGATGTTGCTTCTGGTGTTAGTGGAGCAAACATACGAATCACTCCTCTTGGAAACCTGCCACAGTTCAAACATTCCAAGGCGAGCTCACCACATACATGTAATGAATGCTGAACACACATGAAGTTCCGCCGAGGCGGTATCCATATGCAACCCTCGAGCACTGTTGCTTGGCAACCCCGTAGCGGATGACGTAGGAGAGATGTGCAGGGGGCCACTTGTCACCATCTACAAGGCTGGGATTGAAACCAAAAACAGCCCCCATCACAAAAAGGTCAAAGCAGCCCACGCTGCAGGGGGCGCTGACTGGTAAGGGGTTATGGCGTAAAAGCAGGACCCTTGGATGATGTGAATCTGCGGCCCTGGTGCTTTTCACATAGTTATTCATTTGCTGCATTCGGCACATAATCCATCACCATCTGCTGCAGAATCTGCAGATTGTAACCAAAAAAGTGTCTCTGGCTCACATAGATGGGACGACATTAAGAACCTGCGACAAGGGCTCCCTCGCAGCGAGAGGCCCTCTGCCAAGGATGACTGGCGGCTCTTCCAGTTGCCAGTCGCTGCATTTGGTTTTTAAACTGGTATTAATGAGATGAAACATTGCCTGGGCAGTGCAATGGCGTGTAAAAACGACAAAATAACGAAGTAATACTATCACAAAATGTGCAGCATTAGGCCTCATATCATTTGCCTTTTTTGCACCAAAATATACTCATCTTGCCTCATAATTTGGTCCTCACCTGCTGTATACTTCCAGTGGCCCTGGTATATCTCTTCAATAGTTGTTCCTACTTATTTTTTTATTAATCTCGCATACCATTTTTCCCTAACCCTCCTTGTTCTTCCATCTGCTCTTCTTTTTCTCTGCCGATCCACGCTTTCACCCTCCCTCTTTGGCTATGTTTCCCATTTTTGATATTAATTTCCTGTTGACACTGTGAATATTTTTTTTTAATTCGGAGAATGCCCACAGACCACTCTCCAGAGTGCAGCTTCTGTTTCAGGACATAGCCCTAGGAGTCGATAGACATATCTACCGACAGATACATCACGACCTAATAATCGTTTGCAAAAATATTTTGTCATTGGATATAGATTTGGCCAATGTCCGCAGAAGTGATGGGTGATGGGGGAGGTAGGGTTGCTAGTGGTCTGTAGCCACATGCTGTTAGAGGAAGGAAGGTGTCCATCTTTTTCATAGGGCCGTGACGACTACAGACTAAAGGTCATGAGGAACTGCACCAGCCAGAGGGGGAGAGCCTGGATTATCGCCGCCATCTTTGGACACGTGGTGCAGATAACGTCATACGTTCTTCTAGTTGATGACAGAGGCCGGCCACAGCAGCACAGATGGTGGATATTGAGAAAAATGTGGGAGTCTGATTGTTTTGCTACTGGAAGTAGCTGTTTGGGTGGGAGTCACCTGAGGGTTTGGGAATGACCAAAAACGGCCTGTGGGCGTATAGGTGCTGTAGTCTTGCAATGCCGCACAATAAACTGTTAGAGAACTTCTAATTGTGCTGTGCCCACCTACAGGTTCAGGGCCTTTCTAAAAGTGAGATACAGCTTCATGGATTTGAGATGGAAGGGAAGAGTGTTCCAGAGTCTTGCCACTGCGACTGAGAAGGCTCTGCCTCCCATTTCTTCTTCCGGGCTCTAAGGAACATTACCCAGTTTTTGTGTGAGGAGCAGAGATTTATAGCAGGAACATACCATTGGAACATGGCTTTGATGTCAACTGGGCTTGCCATGTAGAGAGCTTTATGAACAGTGCATAAGTTCTTCAAAAGGATACGCTTCTCTACCGGAAGCCAGAGCAGTTCTCATAGTCCTTTCTACACCAGATGCTGCTTAGGAATATTTTAGGAATATGCCTTGCCGTTAAATTCTGTATGAGTTGCAGCTTTGCTAGTGTTGACCTGTTGGTCTCAAGCTAGTGCGCATTACAGTAGTCCATCCTTGAGAAGACCAAAGCATGAGCGACATGTCTACGAGCCGGAAGGGACATAAACAGAAATATCTTCCTCGACAATCTGATCGGCCAGAAGCAGGTTGACACTGTACGATTGACCTGACGGTCCTTTGACAATTCGATGTCCAAAAGGGCTCCTAGGTTTTTAGCAGTGTCAAAGGAGTGGGTAAAATGCCAAGTGTGTCCAGCCTCCAGCTGCCATTCCAGATCAAGGCTTGACCTCCAAAGAGCAATACCTTCCTCTCATCTCTGTTTAACTTCAAGTCGTTTTTTGACCATTCAAGATGCTACTGGCTTCATGTAGAGGCTGTTAACTCTGCTGTGGTTAGTTGCCTTCTTAGAATAAATAATTTGAAAAAGGGTGGCATCATTTTAGAGCGGAGGTGCAAGTGGGTGGATGAAATCAGGGTTAAGGTGTGGAAATTAGACTTAATCGTCTGTGCCCACTTTCATATATTTTAGTTTGTGAAAGTATTAACGGACTTAAAGCAGGCTGTTATGGAGGTCTTACTAAATAAGGTTATTTCACATTGATTTTTCTCTGTAAATAAATGCTTTGAGGCAAGGATGTAGTTTTAGACACTTTCGGTTTATAGTGTGTCCCGTTGCTCCAGTAAGAGGGTGGAAGTGAGGTGTTTCAGTGCTGTTTTAGTTAAGAACAGCCTTGTTGTTTTAGTTGAGACCAGCGTTGTTTTAGTTGAGACAAGCCTTGCTTTAGTTGAGACCAGCCTTGTTTTAGTTGAGACCAGCCTTGTTTTATCATTGATATTCTTCAAAAGCAGTCACCTGGACAGAAGAATGTTTGTCTCTATGCAGCCCACAATGTAGATTCGATGGCTGCCGGTGGGAGGAGCTCTGAGTAAGCTCATCATGGCGTGATTTTAGTCAACGCGCACATGGTTGTATGTATATGACTGGTTACTTAGACCTTCCCGTTTTATTTGTGGGTTTATACCGCGCTTGAATCGACTACCGAAGGAGTATCTCTGCGCCCAGCGCCCGTGACAGATGGAATAGAGAGCTAAGACCTAGATGAGATACTAAGACTGAAACAGAAACGTTTTCAGCCTTTTCCTGAACGTTAAGTGGTCTGTACAATGCCTAAGAAAGATAGGGAGGTTGTTCCATAGTCCTGGGCCAATGGAGGACAGGGCTTTGCCTCCCTGTCTTACCTTTTTTACCAAAAGGACTTGCAAGAGCAACTGGTTGCTGGAACGAAGGGTGCGAGCTGGGTTATAAGGAACACATTTTTCGGTCAGATACGAAGGACATAGCCCATGCAAGCCCTTATGGACCACACAACAGGTCTTAAATTTGACCCTTTGGCGGATTGGTAGCCAGTGTAATTTTTCCAGCAAGGGACGTGAGGGGGATCTGGGCGGGGCATTTAGAACCAACCTTGCAGCAGTGTTTTGTACAACTTGAAGCCTGCTAAGTACACCCTCATTGGCCGATACCAGCAGACCGTTACAATAGTCCAGGCGACTGAGCACCAGAGCCTGGACCAAAGTTTTTCTGGTACTGTCTGGATGTAGGGGGAACATTTTACAGAGTAATCCGATAACGTGAAAGCAGGACCCTGCTGTATAATTCGCATGGTCCTTCAGGGATAGGTCTTGATCCAATCGAACCCCCAAGTTCTTCACCACCTGTTTAGGGCTAGGGGCAGAACCTAGATCAGAAGGCCACCAATCCGGAGTCCACAGCATTTTGGCTTCCCCAAAGAGCATAACCTCCGTCTTTCCTACATTGCACTGTAGGAAATTCGAGGTCATCCACTCTGAGACCGCCTTCATGCCTTCGGAGAAGGTCTGTTTAACCGCGGGGTGAGTGATTTAAGTGGGAAGAGGAGCTGAGTATCAGCATATGACACTGGGATGAAACCAAAAGCTCTCATAATCCTGGCTAGGGGGGCCACGTAGATATTAAAGAGTGTAGGGCTCAAACATGAGCCCAGAGGCAACCCCTTTGTGATTTTTACTGGGGCAGATCGAAATGCACCCATGTTAACGCACTGTGTGCGGCCAGATAAGAAGCTCCTCAACCAGGCCAATGCTGAACCCTCAAGCCCAACCTCTGCCAAACGTCTGAGTAGGATGTCATGGGATATGGTATTGAACGCAGCCGATAAATCTAATAGCACCAGAACCACTGAATGTCCCTTATCCAAGGACATACAAAGATCGTCTGTAACAGACAAAAGCGCGGATTCAGTGCTATGATTTGGCCTGAAGCCGGACTGAGAATATTCCAAACTCCCTGTTCGTTCGATAAAGCTCGACAGATGTTTATTGACGTGCTTTTCCGTTAGTTTACTCAGGTAAGGAAGAAGAGATATTGGCCTGAGGTTGGACAAATCAGTCCAGGATATGGTGGTATTCTTCCGGATAGGTCTCACTAATGCCTTCTTCCAATCCTGTGGAACTCGGCCCTCGGACAGCGAGAGGTTGACCAGGGACTGGATCACAAAACCGAGCACCCACCCACCGCCAACCACTGGCATAACTCTGGCTGGAATGAGATCTGATGGACAACCACTCTTAATTTGACCAATAAGGCCCTCAACCTACTCCACAGGGGCAGCCGGAAACTTGGTCAGCATGGTGAGATTGGTCCGTTATAGTCCTTACGCACATGAGCGATAGCTCCTCCCCGGAGACGTCCCAAGCTGAAACTCCCCTGCTCCCATCCCTATCCTTCAGGCCATGCCAACATCCTGTGGCACATAACCCCCAACTTTACCTTCCTGTACCACAAAACACAAGAAGCCGAAACAGGGAGGGAGGGATGAGACCCAGGACTGTGATGGGGAGGTCTAAGACTTAGAGTAAGCAGTATTACCGGTAAGTAACCGGTCATTACCTTCTCACTTGACCTCCCCATCACAGTCCTTACATACATGAGCAGATACCCAAGCAAGAATAAGCTTCAACAACAGAGCTGCAGACTGACTTTATTAGAACAACAAGCAGCAAAGTTACTCCCCATGAACAGAGCGCAACACAGCCTCCCCAAAGCTGGCAGACCGAGCACCACCCACCACCAGGCAATAATGGGATATAAAGGTGGCACCAGCACATCACTGGACTCATAAGCCGTCAAGATAGCTCACCTCAGCCACCTACTGAGAGTAGCAATAGAAGGCTTAAGACACCGCTGTGAGAAGTTGGCCTGATATATGATGCTCACTAATTCTAGTGATCACCTTGTATCAGTCCAAACAACCCTTAAGGTGCCAGGAAACCCATGGTGTCAGTGCGCTCTATAAGCACCCCTTACGATACGATACGATTGGTTGTAAGTCAACCTTATAGACCAGCTATCCTAATGGTAGCATGGACAAAGCAGTCTTAGGCTAAACTCTTTTGGCATGTGAAGCCAGCTGTTTTACCACATATAACCCCTTGAATACCAAATGAAAGAACACCACACAGGTTGTTATGAAAATAAACAAGATATTTATTACTAACAAAACACCCCTGAACTCTTTATGAGGTCAGAGGGCTAAGCGCATGACAAGACTCTTAAGAAAAATACGTTAAGTTGCACAAGTTACAATGTTGCCCTAGGGGCGCAACAAACCATATACAAAGTAAATGGTATAAGGAAGTCGATTAAAGGAATGGAGCTGTCCAGAGGCTGTAGGATCGCTGGGACTACACTATCCTAACTTTAGGTAAGTAATAGGAGGCCCACGGAACGCGTGTGCAGGGTGTGAGCTCACACGCGAGATGCGTAACAACGTCTATGGACAGTACAGTTCAAGAAAAAGGTGAGTACGGACAATCCTGACTAGTTAGGACTAAAGCGACTGTGAAACTGGACACTAGGAGAGTCAATCTACCCCTGAGCACCGAAATGCTCTTGTTACCTCACCCACAGGCCCAGGGTGCATAGGTGCAAAGTCGTGTCGGGTTCCGGCGTTGAAGTCTATGGAGCCTGAAAGAAAAGATGCTGCAGGCGACCAGGAGGAAGATGTCCGGTGTGATCCAAGGGTGTATCAGTGATGCTGAAGACCTGAAAGCAGAGGGGACAATGTTCAAAGTCACTAACCAGTGACTGGAGTGGAACCAGGAAGGAACCAGAGGCTGTCGTCGCGAACGGGTGAAGAGTGGACGCTTGACTCTGCAGCCACGTGGACCAGGTGGTGTCTTCGACGACCAGGATGGAGGCAGGAGCTGTCCCACGCAAGCTCTCGCTGTCGGCGGTGTTGGATCCGGATTTGGAGTCAACAGGCCTTGGCAAAGGCAACCCACGCGGTGAGTGGAAAAGACGTCTGGTGCGGACCAGGAGGGTCCGGGATGCCTCTCTTTTGGAAGGAAGCAAGGGCCAGTCTGGAGCAACCAGACCAGTAGCGTTGTTGTCATGGATCGTCGTCTAGGAGATCACTAGCCAGCCGGCAAGTGACCAGACAACGCGTCGAGCAGCAAACAGGCAGAAGGGCCCCACGCAGATCTCGTAGATGCTGGAGGGCTGGTCTTCGGTGCAGGAGCTGCGTGGGGCTGGGGCTTCTCAGTCCCCAAAGCACTTGGTCGAGGATACCTCAGAAGTCGTGCTGGAAGCGAAGTGCAGTTTCCCCAAGATGGCCAGTCCCATAGTGAAAGAGAGTGAAAGTGAGTTAGTGAGATAGAAAGAGTGAGGTAGTGAGATAGAGAGTGATTGAGATAGTGAGATAGAGTGAAGTTGTGAGGTAGTGAGAGAGTGAGGTAGTGATGTTTTGAGAGAGAAAAGTGAGAAAGTGAGGTAGTGAGAGGTGCCGAGCTCCTCGTCCCAGAGAGGCCAAAGAGTGAAGTCCAGCTGTTTGGCAGGAGGGATGCCATCCCCCCTTTAAAATAAGTGGTGGGACGCTGTCCACCCGCGTGGTACCTCAACTTGAGCCCTGCAGTAACCCCCTAGACCTGTGTACCCTTGGGCCTCTAACCCTGGTGGTCTAACAAGGCTCCATAATCCGACACGCCATGCCGGGGCTTAGTGTGGCAGGCTCCAGACAGCACTTCCGGCTAGGTGCCCGCTCGGTCTCGAGACAGATACAGAGAAAAGAGAGAGAAGAGAGAAGAAGAGTAGAAAGAAGGGAAGGGAGAGAGAGAGAGAATGAATAAAGAAGGAAGTGAAGAGAGAAGGAAGAGAAGGGAGAAGGAAGAAAAGAGAAGAAGTAAGAGAAGGGAGAGAAGAGAGAAGGAAGAGCGGAGAGAAGGAGAAGGAAGAGAAGGGAGAAGGAAGAGAGGGGAAAGAAGTAAGAGGGGGGAGAAGTAAGAGAGGAGAGAAGGAAGTAAAGGGAGAAGGGAGAAGGAAGAAAGAAGGAAGATAAGTAAGAAACAAGGGAGAAGGGATAGTGGAGAGAAGAGAGCGAATAGAGAAGGAAGAGAGAGGAGAGAAAAGAGAAGGAAGAGAAGAGAGAAGGAAGAGAGAGAAGAGAGAGGGGATAGTGGAGAGAAGGAAGACGGAGGAGAAGGAAGAAAAAAGAGAAGGAAGAGAAAAGAGAAGGGAGAGAAGCAAGAGAGAGAGAAGGAAGACAGGAGAGAAGAAGTGAAGAGAGAAGGAAGAGAGAACCTGGAGAACTAGAGATCTATGTACGGCAAAGTGCATTCTGGAACATGTAGTCTCGCTTTTCTCCTTTCCGCCATGGGCAACAAGTCCAAGCGTGCAGAGGGACAGTAGTTATAAGCCCTAACCTGAAATCGTGCTGGAAGCTCAGGGTGCGACATATGGCACGTGATCGCATATCATCATGCCTGATATTTCACCCCTGACACCTGCGCGCGCTGTACAAGCCAATGGGGCGGAGGTGTCAGGTCTGCGGCAAATCTGCCCTGTGCATTACTTAACAATAAGGGGCACAACAGTGACATGTTTCTATATAGTATCTGTTATGTAAGCCTGTGTCTTTGCAGCGAAGAGACGAAGGTGTGTGACAAACTCTATACCCGAGGATGCTCAAGCGGACACAATGAGGCATGCTATAGCGTCAATGAAGGCAGTAAGGAGCGGGGCACAATACCCAAGATCTGCTCTAGCGCCTTGACTCGATTTAGCCCTCGAGACCTAGCGCGCCCGATACACCTCTGAGTTACACATGGCATACACATGGCATCTGCTGCCACGTGCCCCTTCCGACCCCCCCCCCCCCCCCCCAACTACTCTCGCTGGACTCCGTGGCCACTCGAAACGCACATAAAAGTAACACAGACCAAGATACAGGTAAAAGAAGGCACCCGAGCCGTAGTGCTTTTAAAAGCACGAGAAACAGCATGTGCCGTGTACTGCACTCTCTTACTTAACACTGCGATAGAGTAAGCCCTCCGGATTGCGAATATATCCAGTTTAGTGCAATAAAGCGCTCAATACTGACTCCAAGCGCTCTGTGTTGGCAGATAAAGGAAGTGAGCCACAATGGATGAAGAGATTTGCCCACGATCACTCAATGTGGCCAAGTGAAAATGCTGTTCGAGCCTCCTGGGTCCACATTAAACACATGCCAGCTCGCCGGGGACACCATGCATCCCTCCTCACACACACACACACACATGCATCCCTCCCCACACACATGCACACACAACCCTTCACGTCACACCCTGCAGCCTACGCTCCCCCGGTCAACATCACTGACAGATGCCACCCCCGTACCCCCAACAAACTCTTACCTGAGGGCCGTGGTCAGAGGCATAGCCAGAGGCCAGAAGTGGGAGGCCTCGAGCACTGCTCTAGCTGTCAGCAATAGACTGCATCAAGACGCTGTTCTGACAATATATTTGCCATCCATGGGCCAAAGAGAGCGGTATTAGAGGGGCCTCTGCCAATACGATCATGAAAAATGTGAGGCATGGAGCTGCGGGCTGACACACATAGCACTGGGAACAAATCACCGGTTAGCCAGTGTCAGCACAGACTTTATATACAGCGATATGATTACAAAAAGGGGGGGTGGCGAGGGGCGCCGACCGCAGGCTAAGTTTCACGGCGCTCGCAGCTCTTGACCAATAGAACAGCATCAGTTACGTCAGCATTAATAGCAATGGGCTTTCGTGGCGGGGCAGCGGACTGGAGTTCAAAATACCCGCAATGGTTCTGGCATCAAACTAATACACGTGAGCGCCTCGACATGCGGTAACGGGAAGCAAAGTCCAGTAGCAGCAGCGCTTCACCCACCAATCTCGGGGTAACCATACTCACTGTATTGAGGAGCTCCAACCACCGGGCAGGGTCTTAAAAAAATAGGCGCAGGCACGGAAGGGAGGCCGCATCCAGTGATATCACACTGGCGCCGGTGCGGACATCCGTCTTTAAAGCATTACAGCATATCAGCCAGCTTTACAGCATATCAAGTCCCCTTCCCAAATGCGCAAAGGACTCACTTTCCCTACAGCACGCGCCTGGGTGACCTGAGGACGGCACGCGCCTGTTAAAGGTGACCCGTGGAAGCGGAGGGCCGCACTCTGGCCTCGGCCCCCGCTCGCATGCGGCCGGTAATTGCGTGAATAAGTGAGCCATAGAGAAGCTCTTAATCCGGGACGGGCCCGATGTTCACTCGTGCTGCGCTAATAAACCCAATATTGACAAAGATGCCGGGGATGGAAAGCTCGTCTTTCCAGGTACAATTCGTTTTACTTCAAAGTCCTACTGTCACACAATTGTTTTAGTTTAACGAGTGGGCTAAGCATGTCGTCTTTAGTAGCGCCAGTGGTTTATGACTTTAAATGAACCCATGTCCAGGTTACCTTACTCGCAGAGTCCACCAGCACACTGGAATCTTTCCTACCATATTACTAAATGCGGCTCGAAGGACATCAGCCACCACCATGTTGCCTACGGTATCACAACCACATGAAGCTCTATACCATCAGTAAGGAGCGGGGCACAATACCCAAGATCTGCTCTAGCGCCTTGACTCGATTTAGCCCTCGAGACCTAGCGCGCCCGATACACCTCTGAGTTACACATGGCATACACATGGCATCTGCTGCCACGTGCCCCTTCCGACCCCCGGGGCTCTTTTTACACAGGAGAGCCCCCGCTGGTGCGGATCTCTGGCCTGGTCCGCTCCTGAGACCGGAGCTGCGCATCGCTGCCTGCGAGCTGTAGAACAGCTTCCCCCCACCTGGGGTAAGCGGAAATGGAGCCCACGAGGCTCTTCTTTGTCCCAGCCGGCCCTCCCGTACCCCCAACAAACTCTTACCTGAGGGGCGGCGGCAGCTCCAGGGCCGGAGACATCAGCAGGGGGACAGAGCGCTCGGTCACCGGAGGAAGAGCGGGGGGTGGGGCAGAGGGCAGATGGACGGCGCTTAAGCTGCAGGCGGGGAGCGGGGCTCTTTTTACACAGGAGAGCCCCCGCTGGTGCTGATCTCTGGCCTGGTCCGCTCCAGATTGTTTAAAAGACATGCCAAAAGGGGCGCTCGCAAGAAACAGCTGCAGACCTCCACTGAAAAAAAAACCCAACTAGTGCAAGCTTCGCTGAGAGGGGGAGGTACCTGCTCCGAGCGGCGGAGGATGGAGGAAGGCAGCTCGTCGGGAAGCCCAGAGCCCCGGACCGCCATCCGCCGATACTGCAAGGCCGTACTGTTCCAGCACTGAGGGCCCACACAGGCTGAACTGTGCACCCCGCTCCTTGCCTGCAGCACCCCAACATTCCATTACCAAGTTTTTGGGGAGCGGACTTGCGTGCGAGCCTGTAGGTGCTCGGAGGGACAGTTGCAAAATGGCGGCTGGAAGCGTCTGATTTTTTTCGGAATTGGGGGCGTGGTTTTGTGGTTCTGACTGACAGACAACGTCACTGTCTAAAGAACGCAAAAAATCACGCCCCCAAATCCGAAAAAGACGGAGCTTCTTTCGAGGGACGGCTCTCTCCTCCAATGGCTGGCCTCTGTTTAGGAAGCCAGCCAATGAAGGAGAGACGAAAACCGAGGCGGGGCTAAAGCAGCCTACTAAGTCACAATAATTCTCGGACTTCCGGTCTTCGACCGGATATTACCGAGACCTAAAAAGGCTCTGCACAAAGCAACAAGCCCAATTCCTCAACCCTTCTGGCCGAGGTAATAGCCACCAGGAAAACCACTTTGTTAGTTAAAAACCTCAGGGAAACCTCCCCCTGTGGCACAAGAGGAGCCGACTGCCACGCCTGCAACACCAACAGGAGGTCCCAACCCAGAGTCAAGGACCTAACCATTGTTCAGAAAGTCCAAGACATGCACAGGATCCACAGTCAAGGCAGACCAGCCCTATCTGCACACCAACCCTGAAAGGACACCCAATGGCAAGCATACGATTTAAGGGTAGAAGGCCTACGAGACTGCTGAATAAAGAGCCACTGCAGGAGAACACCCCAGAGCCACAAGGTTCATCCTTTCAACAGCCAGCCCCCGTTGCAACCAGACCAGACACTCCAGAGACAGAGCTGGAAACAACAGAGGACAGGGGTCCACAGGAAGTCTCCAGCAAGGCCCCACAGCCAACTGTAACAACAGAGGAAACCAAGGCCGCCTGCTCCAGACTGGAGCCACCAGGAGCACAGAAGCCCTGTCCAACTTGACCTTCAGAAGAACCCTCTAAGTTAAAGCAATCAGAGAAAAGGCATACTTCAAGCCCGTCCTCCGCAGAAAGGAGAGCATCCACCCTCAAAACAGTATCCGACTGGCACAGAGAGCAAAACCTCTCCCTCAAGACATTCTCCAGGGTCGTGAACAGATCCACCTTGGGCACCCCAAACTTCTGCATGAGCACCCCAAACACTGTGCGATCCAAACACATTTCCGGCAGTGAGAGAAACAACCTGCTCAAATGATCCGCCTCCGAGTGCAACACCCGAGGTAGATGCAACGCCCTCAGTGACAACAAATTCATTTCGGTCCACTGATAAATCTGCTGAGCTAACAAGTTCAGTGAAGCCACTTTTGCACTCTCTTGGTGGTTGACATAGCACACCACCATAGTATTGTCTGTCCTCAACAGAGCATCACTCTGCAGAGCCCAAGGAAGATAATAAACCAGGCCCAACTACACAGCCTTTTACTCCCTCCAGTTCGAAGACATCCGAGCCTCCTGGACCAACCAGATCGCTTGAACTGAATCCTGAGCAATCACCGCCCCCCAACCCAGCTTGCTGGCATCCGTCGTCAGAACCAACCGTTCTTGGGGGACATTAGTACACAGGAGAGTTCCAGCAAGTCTTCAGAGTTGCCGAAAAAAACAACAGCGCGTTGAGAGACAAGGTCAGGAGTTTTGTGCCACAGGACGTGGGAGTGGCCTGGAGGGTAGGGATGGGAGATGAGGTGTTTCAGCTTGGATGTCTGCGGGGAGGAACTATCGCGGATGTGTGTAAAGACTGTGACGGGGAGCTCTGGCGAGGAGGTAGTGCGAGCGTTCAAGTATTTATTTGGCACACGTGTTGATAAGCTGGTGAAGGTCTAGGGCAGGAGAGCTGGTGGAGTTGGCCCAGGAGTTGAAGTCACATAGAATCAGCAAAAGGCTTCCGTCAACCACCTGGACAATCTTTATGGCTTGCATGTTGGCCGGTGAGAGAACTCTTATGGGAGATGGGATGCTTGTAGGTGGAGTG
This sequence comes from Lissotriton vulgaris, assembly GCF_964263255.1. Classification (NCBI taxonomy): domain Eukaryota; kingdom Metazoa; phylum Chordata; class Amphibia; order Caudata; family Salamandridae; genus Lissotriton; species Lissotriton vulgaris. Next base: position 19,361,775 of record NC_141700.1, read on the forward strand.
TCGTCTTATGGTTGTCTAGGTAATATGTTTACTTTAGGATGTCGGTGGAAGGGTAGCGTGCAGCATTTTCTTGGGATTTAGGCCACCATGCCATCTTCACTTTCTTGGGCTCTGTTCTCCAAGCACGAAGAACCCTGGCGTCATCAGGTGAGTGATGATGGGGTTGACTCTGTAGGGAGGCGGCTGGCAGTGAGCATGCTCAGCCTCAGGTGTTCCCTTGGGTGAAGTTGCTTGTTTTGAGATGGCTGCGGTGGGTGGTGCTCATCTTCTCACAAGGACTGTGCTTTAAAACTAACAACGAAATGACCATGTAAGATTCGCCAAACACAGGCAGCAACGAAGTCCGAGATAAAAAGAAAAGCATGCAGACATCACAGCCCCTGTGCCCAGGCCGAGCTCTGCCCCTCAGAGACCACTCCGCCTCGAATTCTACCCACTTTAGACAGCGTGAACTGGGTATAGAGACTGCTCCGGCACACTCGTGTGAACACTCACGAGTGCAAGGGGTCACATAGACGGTTGACTCCCTCTGGCACAGCAGGCTGTGCTGAACACGAGAGAAGCCTTCCTCTCCACGGTACTGACTGTCACCTCTAGGCCCCACACCTGTCCTCACATGGTACACGACGAATGACCTGCTCCGATGCAACGCTCACATCATCCCCCCCCCCCCTCCCTCCCCCCACCACCACCACCCACTGACTCCTCTGGAACAAGCACTGCTCAGTACCCCAAACAAAATTCATCTCTAGGGGTGAATGGAGGCGTGGCCACGGGGGGGGGGTGCCTGGCTGTAAAATAAAGGGGGCAGCAGGACGAGTGTGAAAGCGATGAGCTCCGCCTCCACGGGAGGCCTCCAGGCGCTGGAAACGTGTGTCCATCATGCACAGGGTGAAGCAGCCCCTTACCGGACACTGAGGGCACGAGAAACAATTTTCTCTCTTACAAGGGCCATGTCCCGCCTTAACTCCCCCCTTACCCTGCCCCACCGCGCCGGACACACTGGCAGGCAGGTGAGGCGAGGGTGGACGGTAGGGGCCCCGAAGGCGGTCTGTGTGTCTGTATTGTAAGATGAAAGAAAGGGTGAAGTCCCCCTGGCGCAGATGGTACCGGCTCTCTCTACCATTCTCAACCTGTGGGTACTGCGCCCCCTAGCGCAGGGGCCAGGCACTGCTGCCGTAAGTCTTTATATCCTTCTGTGCCTAGTTGCAGTTCTAAAGTCTTGTCACCGTGTCCACTGAACAATATTCTTTCACTTTTTGTCAACATTAGCACAATTCCCATAACATAGGGGAGCGTCCAAGGCGGAAACAGCTACAGTCACCAATTCTACCTCACTCAATGTATCAGTTCAAAGGGAACCACCAGCCTGGATACGCGTGGATATCTCTCGTTTTCTGTGTGTGTGTGTTTTTTTAGGGGGGTGGGGGGTAGTATTGCAAGTGGAGAAGTGAAAACTTTTAAAATAGTTTTTTCATGAATCCCGCCATTTTTGTGGCATCATTTCTAATGTTTTATTGCAATATCTCCTGTACTCTGGTACCACAACTAAGTACCTCTCTGAAAAGGGCTGGATAACAGCTCATTGTGCAGCAAGGTAGGCCAAGGCCATGTCCCCGGATCTCATGGAAGGGCTCAGTCATGTTGACAGTGCTGTGCAGAATGCGCGATTGTTTTAACAGATCTGTCGAGTAGGCCATATTTGAGGAGTCGATGCCCCATTCATGCAGCGCCAGAAAGGGCGAACATTGGCGGAGTCGGGCGCCCCTCGTATTTGGTCATGGGAGGACGCTCGCGAGGCTTGAACCCTACTTCTAGTAACAGACGGGCCTGGTCCAGGGTGGAGGCTACTGGGCTCATTGGGCATCTCTCCTGGTCCGGCTGCGCCACGATTCTACAAACCACCTGAACTGGAGGACTGGAGGGTCACAAATGACCCTGACCAGGCAATCCACAACCCTTAGCTCTTCAAACTCTAAGGCCACAATTACCTACTGGAGAAGACACTGTGTTTTCAGGTCTGCGCCAGCGAATAGATCCACCTGAGGCCCAAACCAGGCCGCAAAGGGCATCCTTTGTTGACACTTGTGGCACACTGGTCTTACTTTGATTAACGCATCGTACATGGGAGGCGCTCAGTCGGGATCAGTTTGACCCTCTGGCTAGCTCGGTTCTGTAGGATTTGTGCTTTTAAGGAAAAGGTCAGAGATGTTCCCAAAACTCTAAATTGAAATTGTGAAGTCAACCAGAACTCTGCTTGTCATGAAGGCTTGAAGAGCCACGCAGAGTGCACATGCATGTGTTTTAACCCGTTAACCTCATACGTAGGCTCGCTGGGTTCCCACCACCAGCAGCATGTGATGAATCTACAGAGGAGACTGGAGGCCTGGACCATTAGGAGGAAGCTCTGCCCTCAGACTCCTTCGATGGTCCCATCAGCTCAGAGCTTCAGGGCGTCCTTCCCCTGCCCCGCGACAGCCCTTCTGTTCGGGCTAGCACTGAGGACCAAGGGGCCACTGCAGGAGATCGCCCAACCCATGCTCGTCGCACTATCACTAGCAGGCGCGTCCTTGCCTCAACAGCAGCTCTCCTTCAAGCTCCGCTCCACAGACACAAGACGCTCCAGGGCCAGTCTCAACTCCCTGGTGCTCCCTGACAGGCCCACAGAGAGGAGGAGAGACCCAGCACATCCCTCCGAGGGTGGCATGCGGGATCCACTCGCCTATGGGTCAAAAGAAGTAGGTCCTCTCCCCTCGGATGTGTGCAGCCGCCACAACCCTGCAATGGCTGCAAATTCTTCAGGGCATTTCAGTCCGAATTGGAGGGCGTGGAAGTATTACTGCTTCTGGTAACTATGAATCCAGGAAACAGCGGCGCATGAAAGTTAGGACCTTACAAACTTGGTAAACGCTTGGCAGGGTGATCCCTGCGAAGAACTGTTTTGCGAAAAATTGATTTAGAAATGTGAATATAAAAAAAGCCACCATCCACTGATTTATTCTCTAAATGGGGTGCCTGAGATTGAAGTGGCTTCTTCACACTTTCCTGCTTTGTGGCCTTTCAGCAGCATTCACAGAGCCTCCCGCTACAAGCCCACTTAGGCGCTTTACTAGCCCTGCTTTGGGAAGGGGTCTCTGGGGGCGTTTCATGGATTACATACAAAGTGTGCCTGGTTTTCACTCTCACAGGAACGGCATCCTCTGTGCAAGGAAGGCCGAGGCAAAGCCCCGTCCCCACCAGCCCTCACAAAACACAGAAAAAAAATATTTCATCAAGCCCTTCTGTTTAAATCTATAGCAATGCTTAGAAGAGTAGAGCAGGCATTTGAAGAGGTAAAAAATTGAAGATGTCCCCCAAGTATGGCCTTCAAACCTACCTACATTAGTCTGAGAAAAGGCCCAAACAATGAGATGGATAGGCTACACAGACTGCAGCATAAACAGGTTCCTGTAATGCTGTGTCCTACGTTGTATTTGCTCAGAATTTCCAATATGGAGACGGATTTTGACATCTGTTTCGGTGCGAGTAGTTACCGCATATAGTGATGCAGTATTTTATGTTTTTACACATTTCATATTAGACGTCAGAGCCGTCTTCGTTCTCGGGTCTTTATGTTTTGGTGATTGCTTTGTGAGGTGTGCCCAGACTCTACAAAGGACCATTACTAGGAAGAGATGTTGCTAGTTCTCGAATCAGTAGGATTAGAGAAGGGGTGTCTAGTCTAGGGCAGTGTCGACATTACAGGTGCCACAGAAGCGCCCACAAGAGATGCGGCCGGGTCACCGGGGGTGGACTTGTGCATCTGAAGGGAGCTATGTGGTGTCACGGTGTGTAACACACCTCCCTCCTGGGAGGGTAAGGGACCGCCTGAAGTCACCTGTGTCCACAGTGCCTCCTTGCTATGTTCATACATCTACACAGGTAATCACACACACAGCCACCAAGGGGCACAACAGCCTCGCTGGCTGACTTTGTACCGCTGAACACTTGGGGTCAAGGAACCCTCTAATGAAGGCGCCCGTACAAGAAGCCAGGCGCGTGCCCGCCCTCATGACACGCTTTACGGCATCAGGAGCTACAGCCGGAACCCTCGCCGCACTGCAGGGCCAGCCAGGCGCCCCCCGGGCACACCAGGGCGCCGGCCTCGGCCCGGGCATGGACTCTGCTGGCATTCAGAGATTCATGTGCAAGTCATCCCTCTTCATGCTGTCATGGTAACCGATCCCCCTCGAATCATGATTGTAGGGACCAGGCCCGGCCTCCTGTCCAGGTAGAGCCCAGAGGGGGTGCAGAGGAGACACCCCAAGAGAGGGCTTTCCATGGGAGGGGAGGGGCGGGTAATCTCTCGCCCGTGACGTTTGCTTCAATGGCTCTCCACCCCGCACCTCCCACACACGCTCCTGTGCGTGGGTGGGAAGCGGGCGGATAAAAGGGCGGGGAGGCCGAGAGAGCGAGTGAGCAGTAGATGCTTGTGGGGTTTTGGGGGGAATCTGTAAGTGAGGCACGCATTAAGGAGACGGCGGGGCTGTGGAAACTAGACAGGTTAAACGAGGAGGGGCGGGGAGTGCACGAGAGGAGAAGGGGTGAAAGTGGAGCGGAAAGAAGGAAGGGTGCGGGGGAGGCACAGCAGAGGGGACAGGCGAGGGGTGGTGGAAGCGGAAGGGATGCACCAGATGAAAGCCACAGGTTGGACAAAGGGGAAGTGGGGGCGGGATCGCCTGTTGAGTTGGGGAGAGAAGGGGAGACACCTCCTGCGCCCACTCTTCCACCGATGGTGTACCGTACAGGGAGCCGGAGGGCGCGTACCAGCGGCGAAAGGGTCACGTGGGCAGCAGGAGGGGGCCGGGCTGTCCCCCACACCTCCTCCCCCTGCACGAATCATTTCATGAGACTTGCTCTGAGGGGTTCTAGGCTACAGGGCACGTAACTGTCCCATAAACAGACCGCCCCAGCTCACGCCACTACGAACACCCCCTCCGCCCCGGAGCCTTTAAGCTGCAAATCACGAACTCCCACGGTTTGTCTGGACAGGACAGGCCCATAGCCGCTGTGTACTGACCTACCGTGGCCGACGCTGTGGCAGCAACGGGGCCCCGCGCCGTTTGACCCAGGACAGACAGAGGCCGAGAGAAGGCCCCGCTTTCTTCACCCTGGCATCAAGCCCCCCCCCCCCCCTGCACCCTCAAGAACCGCGGCTCAGTAGACCTCCTCGGGCTCCTGACACTTAAAACTCATGAGCAGCGAGTCCTGCTTCTTACCCCAGGGCATCAGCGCCACTGGCCCAATTGTTTCAAAAACAATTCCATCTGAGAGCCATAATCAACTGTGTTAGATTTGGGAGGTGACCACCCATGAGCTCCTCAGGCCTGTGCGGCCACCTACCACCTGACGGGCATCGCCTTTCATAAGCTGGGGTATGTCTGGGAGGTGCCCGCCTCCCCCCGCCACCATGAGCCACACAGGCCTGCGCGGCCACCTACCACCTGACGGGCATCGCCTTTCATAAGCTGGGGTATATCTGGGAGGTGCCCACCTTCACCCGCCACCATGAGCCACACAGGTCTGCGCGGCCCCCTACCACCTGACGGGCATCGCCTTTCATAAGCTGGGGTATATCTGGGAGGTGCCCGCCTTCACCCGCCATCCATGAGCTCCACAGGCCTGCTCAGCCACCTACCACCTGACGGGCATCGCCTTTCATAAGCTGGAGTATGTCTGGGAGGTGCCCGCCTTCACCCGCCACCCATGAGCCACACAGGCCTCCGCGGCCACCTACCACCTGACGGGCATCGCCTTTCATAAGCTGGGGTATGTCTGGGAGGTGCCCGCCTTCACCCGCCACCCATGAGCTCCTCAGGCCTGTGCGGCCACCTACCACCTGACGGGCATCGCCTTTCATAAGCTGGGGTATGTCTGGGAGGTGCCCGCCTTCACCCACCAACCATGAGCCACACAGGCCTCCGCGGCCACCTACCACCTGACGGGCATCGCCTTTCATAAGCTGGGGTATATCTGGGAGGTGCCCGCCTTCACCCGCCACCATGAGCCACACAGGCCTGCGCGGCCCCCTACCACCTGACGGGCATCGTCTTTCATAAGCTGGGGTATATCTGGGAGGTGCCCGCCTTCACCCGCCATCCATGAGCTCCACAGGCCTGCTCAGCCACCTACCACCTGACGGGCATCGCCTTTCATAGGCTGGGGTATGTCTGGGAGGTGCCCGCCTTCACCCGCCACCCATGAGCCACACAGGCCTCCGCGGCCACCTACCACCTGACGGGCATCGCCTTTCATAAGCTGGGGTATGTCTGGGAGGTGCCCGCCTCCACCCGCCACCATGAGCCACATAGGCCTGCGCGGCCACCTACCACCTGACGGGCATCGCCTTTCATAAGCTGGGGTATATCTGGGAGGTCCCCACCTTCACCCGCCACCATGAGACACACAGGCCTGCACGGCCACCTACCACCTGACGGGCATCGCCTTTCATAAGCTGGGGTATATCTGGGAGGTGCCCGCCGCCACCCATGAGCCACACAGGCCTGCGCGGCCACCTACCACCTGACGGGCATCGCCTTTCAAAGGCTGGGGTATATCTGGGAGGTGCCCGCCTTCACCCGCCACCCTGAGCCACACAGGCATGCGCGGCCACCTACCACCTGACGGGCATCGCCTTTCAAAAGCCGGGGTATATCTGGGAGGTGCCCACCTCCCCCGCCACCATGAGCCACACAGGCCCGCGCGGCCACCTACCACCTGACGGGCATCGCCTTTCATAAGCTGGGGTATATCTGGGAGTTGCCTACCTTCACCCGCCACCATGAGCCACACAGGCCTGCTCAGCCACCTACCACCTGACGGGCATCGCCTTTCATAAGCTGGGGTATATCTGGAGGTGCCCGCCTTCAGCCGCCACCATGAGCCACACAGGCCTGCGCGGCCACCTACCACCTGACGGGCATCGCCTTTCATAAGCTGGGGTATATCTGGGAGGTGCCCGCCTCCACCCGCCACCATGAGCCACACAGGTCTGCTCAGCCACCTACCACCTGACGGGCATCGCCTTTCATAAGCTGGGGTATATCTGGGAGGTGCCCCCGCCACCCATGAGCCACACAGGCCTGCGCGGCCACCTACCACCTGACGGGCATCGCCTTTCATAAGCTGGGGTATATCTGGGAGGTGCCCACCTCCACCTGCCACCATGAGCTCCACAGGCCTGCGCGGCCACCTACCACCTGGCGGGCATCGCCTTTCATAAGCTGGGGTATATCTGGAGGTGCCCGCCTTCACCCGCCATCCATGAGCTCCACAGGCCTGCTCAGCCACCTACCACCTGACAGGCATCGCCTTTCATAAGCTGGGGTATGTCTGGGAGGTGCCCGCCTTCACCCGCCACCCATGAGCCACACAGGCCTCCGCGGCCACCTACCACCTGACGGGCATCGCCTTTCATAAGCTGGGGTATGTCTGGGAGGTGGCCGCCTCCCCCCGCCACCATGAGCCACACAGGCCTGCGCGGCCACCTACCACCTGACGGGCATCGCCTTTCATAAGCTGGGGTATATCTGGAAGGTGCCCGCCTTCACCCGCCACCATGAGCCACACAGGCCTGCGCGGCCCCCTACCACCTGACGGGCATCGCCTTTCATAAGCTGGGGTATATCTGGGAGGTGCCCGCCTCCACCCGCCACCATGAGCCACACAGGCCTGCGCGGCCACCTACCACCTGACGGGCATCGCCTTTCATAAGCTGGGGTATATCTGGGAGGTCCCCACCTTCACCCGCCACCATGAGACACACAGGCCTGCGCTGCCACCTACCACCTGACGAGCATCGCCTTTCATAAGCTGGGGTATATCTGGGAGGTGCCCGCCTCCACCCGCCACCCATGAGCCACACAGGCCTGCGCGGCCACCTACCACCTGACGGGCATCGCCTTTCAAAGGCTGGGGTATATCTGGGAGGTGCCCGCCTTCACCCGCCACCCTGAGCCACACAGGCCTGCGCGGCCACCTACCACCTGACGGGCATCGCCTTTCATAAGCTGGGGTATATCTGGGAGGTGCCCACCTCCCCCGCCACCATGAGCCACACAGGCCTGCGCGGCCACCTACCACCTGACGGGCATCCCCTTTCATAAGCTGGGGTATATCTGGGAGGTGCCCGCCTCCACCCGCCACCATGAGACACACAGGCCTGCGCGGCCACCTACCACCTGACGGGCATCGCCTTTCATAAGCTGGGGTATATCTGGGAGGTGCCCGCCTTCACCCGCCATCCATGAGCTCCACAGGCCTGCTCAGCCACCTACCACCTGACGGGCATCGCCTTTCATAAGCTGGGGTATGTCTGGGAGGTGCCCGCCTTCACCCGCCACCCATGAGCCACACAGGCCTCCGCGGCCACCTACCACCTGACGGGCATCGCCTTTCATAAGCTGGGGTATGTCTGGGAGGTGGCCGCCTCCCCCCGACACCATGAGCCACACAGGCCTGCGCGGCCACCTACCACCTGACGGGCATCGCCTTTCATAAGCTGGGGTATATCTGGAAGGTGCCCGCCTTCACCCGCCACCATGAGCCACACAGGCCTGCGCGGCACCCCTACCACCTGACGGGCATCGCCTTTCATAAGCTGGGGTATATCTGGGAGCTGCCCGCCTCCACCCGCCACCATGAGCCACACAGGCCTGCGCGGCCACCTACCACCTGACGGGCATCGCCTTTCATAAGCTGGGGTATATCTGGGAGGTCCCCAACTTCACCCGCCAGCATGAGACACACAGGCCTGCGCGGCCACCTACCACCTGACGGGCATCGCCTTTCATAAGCTGGGGTATATCTGGGAGGTGCCCGCCTCCACCCGCCACCCATGAGCCACACAGGCCTGCGCGGCCACCTACCACCTAACGGGCGTCGCCTTTCAAAGGCTGGGGTATATCTGGGAGGTGCCCGCCTTCACCCGCCACCCATGAGCCACACAGGCCTGCGCGGCCACCTACCACCTGACGGGCATCGCCTTTCATAAGCTGGGGTATATCTGGGAGGTGCCCACCTCCCCCGCCACCATGAGCCACACAGGCCCGCGTGGCCACCTACCACCTGACGGGCATCGCCTTTCATAAGCTGGGGTATATCTGGGAGGTGCCCGCCTTCAGCCGCCACCATGAGCCACACAGGCCTGCGCGGCCACCTACATCCGGACGGGCATCGCCTTTCATAAGCTGGGGTAAATCTGGGAGGTGCCCGCCTTCACCCGCCACCATGAGCCACACAGGCCTGCTCAGCCACCTACCACCTGACGGGCATCGCCTTTCATAAGCTGGGGTATATCTGGGAGGTGCCCCTCGCCACCCATGAGCCACACAGGCCTGCGCGGCCACCTACCACCTGACGGGCATCGCCTTTCATAAGCTGGGGTATATCTGGGAGGTGCCCACCTCCACCTGCCACCATGGGCTCCACAGGCCTGATGGCCACCTACCACCTGACGGGCATCGCCTTTCATAAGCTGGGGTATATCTGGGAGGTGCCCGCCTTCACCCGCCATCCATGAGCTCCACAGGCCTGCTCAGCCACCTACCACCTGACGGGCATCGCCTTTCATAAGCTGGGGTATATCTGGGAGGTGCCCGCCTTCACCCACCACCATGAGCCACACAGGCCTGCGCGGCCACCTACCACCTGACGGGCATCGCCTTTCAAAAGCTGGGGTATATCTGGGACGTGCCCACCCCGACCCGCCACCATGAGCCACACAGGCCTGCGCGGCCACCTACCACCTGACGGGCATCGCCTTTCATAAGCTGGGGTATATCTGGGAGGTGCCCACCTTCACCCGCCACCCATGAGCCACACAGGCCTGCGCGGCCACCTACCACCTGACGGGCATCGCCTTTCATAAGCTGGGGTATATCGGGGAGGTGCCCGCCTTCACCCGCCATTCATGAGCTCCACAGGCCTGCTCAGCCACCTACCACCTGACGGGCATCGCCTTTCATAAGCTGGGGTATATCTGGGAGGTGCCCGCCTTCACCCACCACCATGAGCCACACAGGCCTGCGCGGCCACCTACCACCTGACGGGCATCGCCTTTCATAAGCTGGGGTATATCTGGGAGGTGCCCACCCCCACCCGCCACCATGAGCCACACAGGCCTGCGCGGCCACCTACCACCTGAGGGGCATCGCCTTTCATAAGCTGGGGTATATCTGGGAGGTGCCCGCCTTCACCCGCCACCCATGAGCCACACAGGCCTGCGCGGCCACCTACCAGCTGACGGGCATCGCCTTTCATAAGCTGCGGTATATCTGGGAGGTGCCCGCCTTCACCCGCCACTCATGAGCTCCACAGGCCTGCTCAGCCACCTACCACCTGACGGGCATTGCCTTTCATAAGCTGGGGTTTATCTGGGAGGTGCCCACCTCCACCCGCCACCATGAGCCACACAGGCCTGCGCGGCCACCTACCACCTGACGGGCATCGCCTTTCATAAGCTGGGGTATATCTGGGAGGTGCCCACCTCCACCCGCCACCATGAGCCACACAGGCCTGCGCGGCCACCTACCACCTGACGGGCATCGCCTTTCATAAGCTGGGGTATATCTGGGAGGTGCCCGCCTCCACCCGCCACTCATGAGCAACACAGGCCTGCGCGGCCACCTACCACCTGACGGGCATCGCCTTTCATAAGCTGGGGTATATCTGGGAGGTGCCCACCTTCACCCGCCACCCATGAGCCACACAGGCCTGCGCGGCCACCTACCACCTGACGGGCATCGCCTTTCATGAACTGGGGTATATCTGGGAGGTGCCCACCTTCACCCGCCACCATGAGCCACACAGGCCTCCGCGGCCACCTACCACCTGACGGGCATCGCCTTTCATAAGCTGGGGTATATCTGGGAGGTGCCCGCCTTCACCCGCCACCGTGAGCCACACAGGCTTGCGCGGCCACCTACCACCTTACGGGCATCGCCTTTCATAAGCTGGGGTATATCTGGGAGGTGCCCGCCTCCCCCCGCCACCATGAGCCACACAGGTCTGCGCGGCCACCTACCACCTGACGGGCATCGCCTTTCATAAGCTGGGGTATATCTGGGAGGTGCCCGCCTCCACCCGCCACCATGAGCCACACAGGCCTGCGCGGCCACCTACCACCTGACGGGCATCGCCTTTCATAAGCTGGGGTATATCTGGGAGGTGCCCGCCTTCACCCGCCACCCATGAGCTCCACAGGCCTGCTCAGCCACCTACCACCTGACGGGCATTACCTTTCATAAGCTGGGGTATATCTGGGAGGTGCCCACCTCCACCCGCCACCATGAGCCACACAGGCCTGCGCGGCCACCTACCACCTGACGGGCATCGCCTTTCATAAGCTGTGGTATATCTGGGAGGTGCCCACCTCCACCCGCCACCATGAGCCACACAGGCCTGCGCGGCCACCTACCACCTGACGGGCATCGCCTTTCATAAGCTGGGGTATATCTGGGAGGTGCCCGCCTTCACCCGCCATCCATGAGCTCCACAGGCCTGCTCAGCCACCTACCACCTGACGGGCATTACCTTTCATAAGCTGGGGTATATCTGGGAGGTGCCCACCTCCACCCGCCACCATGAGCCACACAGGCCTGCGCGGCCACCTACCACCTGACGGGCATCGCCTTTCATAAGCTGGGGTATATCTGGGAGGTGCCCACCTCCACCCGCCACCCATGAGCTCCACAGGCCTGCGCGCCCCCACTGCCACCACCCGAGAGTCAAAGAGGCTCCGCGGTCCTGGCTCGCAGTCAGAAGGCGCAGCTTCACCTGTGACCCTGGGCAGAGTGCCTACAACCAACAGAAGTGGAAGAAACAGACTAACGTGGGTAGGGAGGGGGGCAGTACTACAAAGCCAGGCTGGGTGGGGTGGGGGGGGGGATGCAGACCAGGCCCGGTTCTAGAGGGTGGGCCGGGTGGGCCAGGCCCACCCAAACATGAGCCTGGCCCACCCAAACAGGATCCTTGGCCCTCGCAGTGAGGGCTTGAAGGCAGGCGTCTTTGGGATCTAAGTGCTTCAACCCTCCCCCTTCGCGTTTCTCAGCCCGGGCTGAGGGGCGCACACACACACAAACAGTTTTAGAGATGATCGCAGCCGCACCCGAGTACCTCACAGGTCTTTAAAAGACCATTTAAATGTTAACGAGGCTTTGTTCATTTTTTCACCCCTTCATCTCTGCATGGTGAAAGTCGACAAATCCTTTCTTTGACAAGGGTAACCTTTGGTAACCTTTGCCTACGGCCCTGCTGCATTTATATTTCTTTTTCAGTGCAGCCAGGAGAAAAGAGGTTTGTTTATTCATATTCACCTTTCCTGACCCCCGCAGCGGCTTCTCACATCAGGCCGTGACACAAAGTTTGACTAATGTAGTAGGTGAGATAATGTGTTTCTATATATTTTTCTTTTTAAAATCTACACAGGCCCAGAAGGACACATACTTCGTGTGCTTCATTAAAGCAGTTTTTATCATTATCATGGACGATGCAGGACAACAATAAGAATACAAAATGCCCAGATAACACTGGTGATTAATAATCCTGCTGGAGAGCAATCATTTGTCTGTTAGTAGAGTGGGATGAAAAAACTGGGGGGGGGGGGGTCTCTCAAAGGGGCGTGGCCAATGTAATTGAGAACGTGGCTTAAAAACTGTACGTTAAAAATCTGTGTTTAGCAGTGTGAGGCCCAACTTGTATTTTGCTGTTTCTGTCATTGCATCCAGGTATTTAATACAACAAGTAACATCAAACCTACAAGTCAGGACTATTGGCTTTGTCAATGGTTGTTAGTTGCATAACATAAATAACAGCAACTATGGCTTGTATATAATATTGCAAAAGCTTGCACTTAAAGCACTGGTGACATCAAAACAATGTTGCTGCTTCTGAGTTTCAAAAAAGAGAAGGGAAATCCAGAGAGAAAATGACTCCCTTTAAAGGATTTCCCTTCCACCTACAACGCTCACCTGGCATGATATCATGCCATAACATTCCACTTGTGAGTAGTGTGAGCAGGGTACACCGATGTGCCTGCTGTCTCGAAACGGGTTTCTATCGGGCTATGTTTTGTGTCGTGGCACTTTTTTCCAGACTGCAGTGAAAGCAGACTGCTGTCACTGCAGTTCGGGAAAAAAGGACTACCTGTGACCAGCGCACAAAACAGAGCCCGATAGAGACCCGTTTCGAGGCCCCTTTAAAAAAACTGCCGGTGCTCAGACCCAGTGAGACCCGGCTCACTTAAAGCCCTGGATAGCTCAGTGGGTTACTACCTTTGTCACAGAGATCCTTGTGTTACTTGCAGTTCAGAAGTTACAATCCTAACATACGACAGTAACCAATGAACTGTCATCAAAGAGCTACATACAAACATGAATGGTATAGTTAGAACTTCGCTTTTTTGGTTGTGTGATATAGTTTTCAGTCTTTCATTATTCATTATTGTCGTTAAAATGAGTATGTTTGGGCAGATATACATTTTTATCAGTAAAGCTGACCCCCATGGAATACTCTTTAAATCCTAAGGTTGTGTTTCCCCAGACCAAACCCTCTTAAAATATCCCGCCCACCAGTATGGATGAAGTGTGATTCATACACCTTGTAATCCTCATTGGCTTATGTGACATTCCAATAGACTGATTTACATACTTGTATGATTCATTGTAGCTGTATAATGTGTGCTTTGTGTAAAGTACTCACACACACTACACTGATATGAGTAGCAATATGCGACAAATGAAATGCATATGAGAGAGGGGCTACGTAAAGATAGGGGGCACTGTTGGAGGGTGGCAGTGAGGAAATCCGAGGAGGAGGTAGTGGGAGGGGCTATGGAGCAATGAGGGGCACGGGTGGAGGATGGCATTGAGGGAATCCGAGGAAGATGTCATGGGGTGCAGGGCGGAGTTAGGGAGAGATGAGGGGCACTGGTGGAGAGTGGCATTGAGGCAATCCGAGGAGGAGGTCAATAGGGGGAGGGGCTATGGGGAGATGAGGGGCAATTGTGATGTGTGGCTTTGAGGGAATCTGAGGAGGAGGTCAATAGAGGGGGGCATTGGGAGATTAGGGGCACTGTTGGAAGGTGGGAGTAAAAGTATTTACGGAGAAAGAGGTTATTGGCGCAGCGCCAAAAAAGACTTTCGCATCAGTGCTGAAGCCGGCCTTTCTGTTTTTGTTTATTTAATTAGCAGTCGGGTCATAAGGGCTACTGCTGAAAATACTTTAAAGTGTGTGCTAATTATATTTACTGCTATATTCAATGTTTTCAGTTTGAAGGTGATTTTCCTAATGTTTTTACCTGGAAAAATGAAAGTGGAGCCTGATGGTGCCTGATATGGGGCTGGGACCCAAGGTCATCTGTGAAATAAGGTGCACTAGAGAGGAGTAGTGGATAATCAAGCCTGTAAGGGAGTGTGTTGCAGAGTCTGTGGTCAGGTGCAGGTAGTAATGAAAAGGGATTCTTCCTGAAGGCTCGCACAGAGGGAGCCCGAGAAGTGTCACTTGCCTGATACTCCCACCTCAAAAACCTCATCTTCCCATCAAAGGGACATTACATGGAAAAAACACTTTTTGAGAGTGATCATATTTAGAAAGAGATTTGGGAAAGAGTGCGTTTTACTGGGCCTTGTAAGACTAAGAAGAGATAAAGGAGGGCCCTGAAGCAGGTCTGCCTAGACATATATGCGAAAAATCGAGCTCGCAGTGGCCTACCCGAATGCACCCTTGGCCCACCCAAATAAAAATTCCTGGAACCGGGCCTGATGCAGACATGGTGGCGGAGTGTAGCATAAGGGATTGAGCCAGGGTGAAGCTGCGATGGTGGCTGTGGTGGACAGATATGGTGGCGGAGGGACCCATTGGAGCGCCGGCAGTGGGCGGGGTGAGGGCACATGGAGCATGCCAGGTGAGAATGTGAGTGGGGTAAAGTGCTGGGGGGCGAGTCGCGTGTGGATACACTGAATGAGATGGGGTGACGGGGGGCCACGGGCGTAGAGCAGTGGAGGGGTGAAGCCACGGCGAGATAAGAACATGGGGCGGCAGTATAGGGGGGTAAAATTCATATGTATCTGGGGCGGGGGAGGGAGACAGCTGGTGAGATATAATATGGGGGGTGTCAGATGGTTGGCAGTGGGTGAGGTAAAATAAGGAGGGGGAGATGGAAGGGTGTAGTGGGTGAGGTAAAGAAATAAAAGGCGATGCAGAGGGGAAACGGGGGTACACGCACAGGGCACGGAGCCAGGTTGTGGGAGGTGCCCCGGAAGACCCCACAGGCCGTCATCAGGCGCGAGGGGAGCTCTCCGCGGTGCTGATCCCAGCCTCGGCGGAGGCACCCGCGCCCGCCCCTTCGACCCACAGTCTATCGGGGCCGGGGGAGCGAGGGGTAAACAGATTCGGGGGCTTTTGTTGTACCCCCACACCCACCCAGCCAGGATGTTTGGGGTCTCTTTGTGCGCCGATCTGTCTCCGTACAGCGGACGCGAGGGGCCGGTGAAGCCAGAGGATGGGGGCGAAGGGACTTTATTCTAGAGATTTGATGGGGGAGTCTGCCGTGCCCACCCCCACCTTCCACCATTCATGCGAATGCGTGGCTCGGTAGCGGGGGGATGGGAGGGAGAGCAGGTGTACTGGGAGCGGCACGGGCTGTGTAGTGGTGGGGTGGAAGGCAGGGGGCTCCCTGCTGCCTCCCCTCCACCCAGCCCCTCGTCTGCACGGCCTCTACCTGCAGGCCTGGGGGGGGGGGGGGGGGGGTAGGGGGGGCAGTGTCTGTACTGAGGGTGCCTCCCACACACACCCCAGCGCGGGCGGGGGTGGGAGCAGGTATGCTGGGGTGAGAGCGGTACGGATGGAGGAGGGCTCTGCCCCCAGCCCTGTTTTGTGCCTGTCACGGTTGCATCGTTAGCACGGCTCTGGTTGACAGCATGACATGCTTAGGGTGTGTAAGTGTGGGGGCGGGATGGGGCAGGACGTAATTTGTAAGTGATGATTAAAATGCAGAAGGGGCTTCGATTTGCGCCAGTTTTTGTTAAGTACGTGATTAGAATTGGACACATATTGGCGTGTTTGTAAAGTGCTGAAAACACGCCTGTGTTACCTTCAAGGCGCTGTAAAGTATCCGTGTTGTTGGCAATGATGGCTGTGTGAAGGGTCGGTGACAGACACCCGCCTATCACTGACGCTGAATCTGGACCTTTCACCTCTCTGGAGGGGAGGGGGGGGGGACGAGGAGCAGTTACACCTGCACCAAAAATCCATTAGGTGCATCTCAGGGCGAGGGGGCGGCGGCCTCACAGGATGAGGGAGCAACTGTCTCTCACAGGAGGAGAGGGCAGCTGTCTCTCACAAGATGAAGGAGGAACTGTCTCTCACAGGAGGAGTCTCTCAGGAGGAGGGGGAGCTGTCTCTCGCAGGAGGAGGGGCAGCTGTCTCTCGCAGGAGGAGGGGACAGCTACCTCTCACAGAATGAGACTGTTGGTCCCCTTAAGAGGACGAGGGGGCAGCTGTAAGGTAGATTCATCACAGGGGGTACTGGGGCAGCTGTCTCTCACAGGAGGAGGGGGCAGCTGTCTCTCACAGGATGAAGGAGGAACTGTCTCTCACAGGAGGAAGGGAGCTGTCTCTCGCAGGCGGAGGGGCAGCTGTCTCTCACAGGAGGAGGGGGCAGCTGTCTCTCACAGAATGAGACTGTTGGTCCCCCTAAGAGGACGAGGGAGCTGCTGTAAGGTAGATTCATCACAGGGGGTAGAGGGGCATCTGTCTCTCACCGGATGAAGGGGAAGCTGTCTCTCAGAGCTTGAGGGGACTGGTGCCCCTCACAGGAGGAGGCTCAGCTGTCTCTCACAGGTTGAGGGGGCTCGCGCTCGTACAGGAGGAGGGCCACCTTTAAGGCGGCAGCTACCGGTCACACCTCTAGGGTAGCTTCCCTCGGGGCGGGGGGATATGGTTCTCAGAGGGTCTTGGGGACAGTTGCTTCTCAGGGGTGCCTCGGCGGCAGTGTTTCGGGGGGCGGGGCAGCGACGGAGCAGCCCCATCCCTGGGCCCGTTGCTCTCCAGGGATGCGAGGGCAGCTGGACCTGGTCGGATGTGTCCTGCCTCGGGGTGCTGTGGTCGCAGTTCCCAGGCAGGTGGCGGTCTCCCCGCGGACACCAGGGCAGCAGCGCCCGGTAGGACACAGGGAATGTCCCATGCCGTGGCCGCGGTGGCTCAGGGTCGCAGGCGCGGCCGCCTCTGTGGCGTTTGGGATGCTCTGCCTCGGGGATCACGCGCAGCTGCATCTCGGGTAGGGGTCACCGCGGCCCAGCCCCCCCGGCTCCCTTACCTTTGTGCATGCCCGTGTACCTGTCCTTCAGCACGGTCAGCTCGTAGATCTTGCCGAACTGCTCGAAGAGCGGCTTCAGGTCTTTCTCCTCCAGGTTGCGTGGGATCTGCCCCACGAAGAGCTTGATGGCATCCAGATCCTTCATGGTGTCCTGGGGGGGCTCGGGGCCGCTCATGGAGGAGGCTCGGGGCTGCAGCTGCCTTCTCGCCTCGCTCTCCGTCAGTCTGGCCATCACCAGCCCCAGCGCAGGCTGGATTAGGAGGCGGAGGCAGAGCTCTCAGCTGGAAAGAGCATCACGGCAGCATCAGGACCACAAAGAGGAGCGAGGCGGCTCCATCTGCCGCCTGAGTATGGGTACTGCAGGCATGGGACTTTGCTGAGGCACACCACCTGCTGTCCACAGCTCTGACTGTGCTGAGACACGCCACCTAGTACCTGAATCTGGGTACTGCAGGCATGAGACTTTGCTGAGGCACATCACCTGCTGTCCACAGCTCTGACTGTGCTGAGACACGCCACCTAGTATCTGAATCTGGGTACTGCAGGCATGAGACTTTGCTGACGCACACCACCTGCTGTCCACAGCTCTGACTGTGCTGAGACACGCCACCTAGTATCTGAATCTGGGTACTGCAGGCATGAGACTTTGCTGACGCACACCACCTGCTGTCCACAGCTCTGACTGTGCTGAGACACGCCACCTAGTATCTGAATCTGGGTACTGCAGGAATGGGACTTTGCCGAGGACACCACCTGCTGTCCACAGCTCTGACTGTGCTGAGACACGCCACCTAGTACCTGAATCTGGGTACTGCAGTCATGGGACTTTGCTGAGGACACCACCTGCTGTCCACAGCTCTGACTGTGCTGAGACACGCCACCTAGTACCTGAATCTGGGTACTGCAGTCATGGGACTTTGCTGAGGCACACCACCTGCTGTCCACAGCTCTGACTGTGCTGAGACACACCACCTAGTACCTGAATCTGGGTACTGCAGGAATGGGACTGTGCTGAGGAGTGCCACCTGCTGCCAGAGACGGGGAACTGCAGCCATGGCACTGTGCTGAGGCACACCACCTAGTACCGGAGTCTGGGTACTGCTGCCAAGGGACTGTGCTGAGGCAAACTGTTGTGCAGTTCCTTCTAATCCAAAGTATCTGCGCGTTTGTTGGACAACATAAACTTTGGGTGAGGTGCGTAGACTGATTTCAGGCACACCCCTAGGGTACATTGGCCTAGAGACCGGCTAGCTCACAGTGCCACCATAAGCCCCCCTAACCTTACCAAGGAGCGAACGGTTTCTGGCAACCACTGAACATAACAACCCTGACCCCTCAGGGATCGTGGAAACCGATCAGAACCTTTTGCTCAGTCACTCGTGCTTATTCGTGCTCAGCGAACTATACAGAGAATACACACTGGGACATTTTCAATATATTTAATGAACCAAAGTTATTCTTGTATAGAATATATGTGCTTTGATAACCAGAAGACAGCAGCAGATGGAAGGGATTACAAGCACCAAAAGTAAATTGTAGCTATAGTTCTACCATGGTGCTAAAACATTGTATATATGCAGGCATATCAACAATCCATCAGTACATCAATGTCTAGTGGCGAAACCGATTGTGATTAGAGGCATTGATCCAATACGCATTTATGGCTGCACAGCAGACAGCGGAAAATAGGTTGAATGCAGTGAAGCCAAACAGGCCTGAAAGACAATAACCAGTGCTCGTTTAATTCACGAAGCAGAGGCGTGCCGAAGCAAAGTACCCTGCGCTCACAGCATCGCAGCACAAGCAGTGGTGTCTCCATTCCAGGATGAACTGGGACCGCATTTTCGGCGCAGAACAATTAAAAACAGAATTCACGCCACAAGTAGCAGGACTAGTGGGAGACATCCAAAAACACTTTCCAACATGGAGTGTATGAATGATGGTATAACTCCAAAAATCATCTAAAAGGTGCTAACCAGTCCAGAGCCAATACATTTTAAAAAGTGCACTATTCCATTTGCATCAGACATATTAAAGATACGGGTGACAATTTCCCCAAAATGCAGCGTGAAGTTAATGTGGAGTAAAGCCTGTATCTCGGACGAGGACCTTGCAACCTGGAGATTAAACGACTCTGGCTGAGGTTGAGACCAAGTTTTTTTGAAAAAGCATGGATTTCAGTTTACTCAGAGAATCAAAACATATGTTGGAAACTTTTATCGAAGGCCATAGTGTTGCCTCACTTACTGTGCGAGCAGGTGGAAACAGTACTTTTGTATAAACAAATGACTGTGGAAATAACCATTACCAGATAAGCAAAGCCCTGCTCCATTCTGAAGCAACCTTGATCATTCACCATCAAATAGCTCCCATCTGAGAGCTGTTGCAAAACTGGATGAATGACGAAAGCTGGCGAGCCATTCAGATAACAGGACACATTCACAACTGAAGTATTGCATGCCCATGAAGTGAAATGTCCTTGCAAAAAAGGGACCCGCTTAAAGCACCCAAACTGTCGGAATCACTAAAGAAAACTTCTGTGTCCCCATTCCTGCATCTAAACCTGGACGGTAATTCCCAGGACTCATGAACATAACCTTCCCCAAGAGTTTCATATCTGCCTACTTGTTGGTAATGTAGACAATATTGGAATTGGAAAGTCATAACTGGCATGTTGATGTAACCATAAATTATCCAGTCTGTGGATGGTGTCTCAGCCACGGTGGAAGGTAACTGGTCTAATTTTTCAATGTTCAACGTGGTATATTTCACATCTCTTCGTGCCATTTATATCTGTGTTTCCGTTACATCACAGGCAGAAAAAACAGACTTGATTGTCCATGTTGTAAAATAGACATATCTTGCTGTATTATGTCAACAGCATAAGATACTATGTTGTCATTCCGGTCTCAACCACAGCAAAGCCTTTTCTAAATTAACCCTATCAATCTTGTGCAGTCTTTCAGCAGTTTCCTGTTGAGAAACATTGCACAGCTCGTATATTCCATACAAGAATCACTTTTGACGTGGGTTCTGGGGACCTAATAGAAAACCCCTGAGATCGATGTCATCAGAAAGAAGGGACAAGTCTTGCTTCACTTGAGAAAGTGTTGAGGTTTTTAGCCAATCAAGTCACAAGTTCCCAACACTATATGAACACCCGAAGGGTTTTGACTGTGCATATCGCTGATCATGCCTATTGATCCTAAACCCTTCGGTGTTGTCCAGGAATCTAGATTGACAACCATGTGTCCACAGGCCAAACCAACCATCTCTTCCAATTGGGGGTCTGATGAATTAAAAGAAAACTTTAAGTATCATGGTATCAAGTGAATCCTCACCGAAGTGTGTTAAATGCTGCCAGTTCTCGAAGCATGAGAATGCGGGAATACGAAGTGTGTTAAAATCCTTCCTCTTGGATATTCCAAGACAGGAAGTTTGTTGCACTGTTTTATTCAGGAAAATCATTTGATGTGTTATGAAGCATGCTCGGAATAAAGCCTCAGTTCCCTGAACCTGCGAAACCTTTGTCCCCCAGACAGATTTTGTGTCTATGGTGTCTTTCCAAAAGTCGAAACCCTGTACAGACAGTTGGGAAATAAAGGAAACAGAGTATAACAGCTTGGTGTTTGCTAGCATATTTTTCTTTGCTGGTTTAGGTGTAGCCCTATAACAATAAGAGGCTGAGTCTGATGTGTCAAAACCAGTAAAATAAGCAAACGTTCATGCAAATGTTTTTGAACTACGTTTTGGCGGCATTGGGCAGTGTTCCCATTGAGTGTAATTGTGGACATTGCGTGGGATACTAGCTTTGTGTAAAAAATAGGGGCCATAATATTGATAGCAAAATATGTCACCAAAGTTAGATATACCTTCATACAATTCATCATTAGAAAATGCAGCTGATTACACATGAAGGTGCCGTGAACCTATTAGATGCTGAGATCAGAACATTCAAGAAGTAAAGTTGTTATGCGTGTTTAGAGGTGGAAATAACTGCATTAGATGAAACCATTTTGCTTGCTCAATTTGAATGGGACAATGTTGGTATTAGACAACCATCATCTTTTCTCTGTTCTTGGCCTCGGGAGGGAGGGTGTATTAAAGTTAAATAATAATTGAGGTACCCTGACAATTCTGTGTTGTGATATATTGCTTTCTGTCACATCCATCCCTTGTAAGGTCTTTAAACAAAATCAATAAAAAGTATTATTTAAAAAAGAAAAAGCAGCTGATTGATCTAGATCTGCAAGCAAAACTTGTACAGATTTAATGTCCCAATCATCAAAGAAAGTACTAGAGGTTATAATATAATTTAAGGAAATTTTAAACACATATGGTATTTGTAAAAGTTCAGTAGGACCATACACATCATTCAATACCCTATTCCACACTATTCCTTCCAGAACTGGAAATGCAGTAATGTTCACCAGGGACAGGTCACTTGGTTCACGGTGTGATGATGCATTGGTTTCAGAACCAAGATCAAAAGTTGTACTGCAGAGGATTCTGGGAGATAGTGTCCATACAGAAGGAGGAATAAGACAGTTACCAAACCAATCCAGAGGACTAGTTGTAATCCAGAGATGTACCCAAGGACCAACAAACTGTCTTTTTTCAGCCAAAGAATGAGAGCACACACTCGTAGTTTGAAACAGAGAGGCATTGGTGGTAGCTCAGGTTCCCCGGAATCAGATGAGAAATCGTCATAATGCACGAAATAGCCAGACACCGTCCGGCCTATTTTTGGCAGCTCAGCAGGTTTTGTATAACTGTGAGACGACTCGATCCGTGGTATATTCACATAATGTCGTCAATTTTTCTCATTGAAATTTGAGTTTCTGTACTTGTTGACTGTACAGTTCTGGTTGCTTCAACAGGAAAAAGTAGTACTTCATTGTTTTACATGAGCCCCCTCGCGGCCATCGTACGCAAACACAACCTCAGCATAATCTCCTACGCCGACGACACCCAGCTGATCCTCTCCCTGACCAACGACCCCGCCGCCGCCAGAGCCAACCTGCACGAAGGGATGAAAGAGGTAGCCGAGTGGATGACGACCAGCCGCCTGAAACTGAACTCGGACAAGACGGAGGTCCTCATCCTGGGCTCCTCACCCTCCGCCTGGGACGACTCCTGGTGGCCTCCCGCCCTGGGCACCGCACCCAAACCAACAGACCATGCACGCAACCTGGGCTTCATCCTGGACTCCTCCCTCTCCATGACCAGGCAAGTCAACAACGTCTCCTCGGCGTGCTTCAACATCCTACGCATGCTACGGAAGATCTTCTGGTGGATCCCTACCGAGACCAGGAAGACCGTCACCCAGGCCCTCGTCACCAGCCGACTGGACTACGGCAACGCCCTCTACGCTGGTACCACCGCCAAGCTCCAGAAGAGACTCCAGCGGATCCAGAACGCCTCAGCCAGACTCATCCTCGACATCCCACGAACCAGCCACATCTCCGGACATCTGAGAGACCTTCACTGGCTCCCCGTCAACAAAAGAATCACCTTCCACCTCCTCACCCACGCACACAAAGCCCTACACGACCAAGGCCCGAGCTACCTCAACAGCAGAGTCAACTTCTACGCTCCCAAACGCCACCTCCGATCAGCCAACCACGCCCTCGCCGCCGTCCCCCGCATCCGAAGAGCGACTACAGGAGGAAGGTCCTTCTCCTACCTGGCCGCCAAGACCTGGAACTCCCTCCCTCCCGACCTGCGCCTGACCCAAGACCACCTCTCCTTCAGGAAGAAGCTGAAGACCTGGCTGTTCGAGCGGTAGCGGCACCCCCCCCCCCCCCCCCCCCCAGCGCCTTGAGACCCTACGGGTATGTAGCGCGCTTTACAAGTGTCACTGATTGATTGATTGATTGATTTACAGCTTCTCTTTGGAGTGAGGAATATTCTGTACTTATAAAACATTGCATCTGAACTTCCTGAACAGTAAGAAGAAGAGTGCGGCGGCTACCCAGGAGCCCACGCGGCCTACTGTTGAGAATCGGCCACATAGTGTGGTTTGATCAGATCAATGAAGACAAACCATTTGTCTCTGTGACTGACAAGAAGCGGAAGAAGTACAGTTCTGGTATCTTCGACAGCCTGGGCAGGTACAGTCACTATGTAAGATGACCTAAATTCTTTCTTATTCACAATCTTTTCCTGACCAAGACCCCAATCTTCAGGAACCAGCTGGTTTTTGCCGGTACGGACCTTCACTTCTCCAGTGGTGGTGCATTTTACTTGGATGGTATTTTGGAGCGCCCCTGAATTCATTGAGTTCCTGTAAAACAGCTAAACATTCATTGATGTGAAATGGTATTTCCACAGCGCTGACATTATCTAGCTCTAATACCCACATTCTCACACCAAACAGGATTTCATATGGAGTACGTCTCGCAGGGATTTTCTTGGGATGTTATTGAGTGCCCTCTGGACCTCATATAGGTGATTGACCCAACTGCGACCTGAGCCTAATACCATTGCTGTTAAGGACTGCTTTAAGTCATGGTTTTTACTCTCAACTATCGAAAAAGTACCGCAAGGCCACACCCAAACTTCCCATGACTAATTTGTAAGCCCGAGAGCTAAACGCCGGGCCTGGTCGGAATATAGTATGTCAATTGTGTATGTCCAGATGAAGACTCACAAGTCCTTTATAACAGTTTAAGCATCAGCGGAGCACTGTGGCCAAACACACATGGAATCTGGAGCATCAATCCACTGCCACCAAGATGTACTTGTAGGCCCCATATGAGTTTAAGAGACCACCATGATCTAAATAAACAACAGCCAGAGGCTTTTCAGAGATCAATAGAGGTGTCTGAGGTGGATGTGCTACAGTTGAGCCTTTCATCTGTTGACAGATGTCACATTTAAGGACAAATTCCTTGGTCTGCTTAGTGAAACCTGGCCACCAATAGCACTGCTTTAGTAAAGAGACTGTAGTAGTAGCCCGTGCGTGTGCTGAACTCAGACCCTCATGTGCAGCTAGTATAAGACCCAATCTGCGATCAGTGTGTGGTATAGCTCTATCCCCCACTTCTGGAATCTGAGCATACAGAATGATTTGTCTTGTAGGAGTACATGAGTGGAAAGCCTTTCAGCAGTAGGGTGCAATAGTGGGCAGCATTCCTCCTCTCTCTCCCTTCTCCATGTTCCCCGCTTTCGTAAATCCAGAACGGGAGGCACCCGATTCTCGGTTTTGGCCCCCCAAGTCTGGAACAGCCTTCCTTTGTCCATCCGTTCCATCCCTATTTATACCCACTTCCGCAAAGCCCTTAAAACTTTTCTGTTCTCCCAGGCCTTCCCCTGTTAGTTTTACTGAGTCCCCTCTGTGAGTCTGGTCTAACCCTCAGCGCCAGGAAGCCGCTTGGCCGCAGTGCGCTTAATTAAGCCTTTTTTTCATTTTCCTTTCATTTCACAGCCCCAAGATGTCTCTGTCTAATCTCGTGCTTGAATGATTGCAGGAACTGAAGTAGTGCGGCCTGTTGCCTTAGTGGCTACATCAGCCATGGAATTCCCTTCAACGTCAACATGTTGATAACTCAATGTGTGGATAAAATGATAAGCCCTTGGCAAGCATTCTTTCTGCTTTGCCACCTGTTTCCAAAGCAGCTTGTGCTTAATTGTGCAACTTTTGGAATCTCAAAATCCATTTTGCCCCACTAGTGAAAATATTTATTATAGGTTTGGACACAGTAATATGAATCACACACTGTAAGTGTGGAGAATCCTTGAGTCGTACTTCGTAGTGCCAGCATTAGGGCTTTAGGCTCTGCAAGCTGCGCTGGACAGTTCCCAGTCCCCTAGGGACTGCATGTGTGTTTTTTCAGGATGGACCTTTCCTGACTGACTGACATATTTATAACGAACACTATTGCCGAGGCGTCTTGGCGCTGAAGGGAGTGAAAACCAGGCATACGCTGACATATCTAGAGCTTGGCGAAGAGCCATGTTTTTATCATTTTTCTGAAAAGAGTCCTGTTGGACTGTAGTTGGAACTGTACGGGGAGGGAGTTCCACAGTTTGGCAGCTTGATATGAGAAACCCGAAACCCTTTCCTCCCAGTCTGGCTTTTCTTATCTTAGGGGTACGTACCAGTCCAGCATCGGTGGACCTGAGACAGCGTGGTAGCACATACCGGAGAAGGAGGAGTTGAATATCCGCAGCTCCTCCTCCATACAAAGCTTTATGCACTAGGCAGAGGGCCTTGAAATCCACTCACCACCGACCTGCAAGCCAGTGGAGCTGCTTAATACTAGCGGATGTGGGAGGAGCTTCGCGGGCAACCAAGATGGCCGCGTAAGCTCGGAGCTCCGAAGACCCTCCGATCCTCCGTATTGATCCTGCCAACTATCCTGTCCCACGACGGTGGGAATCAGTTGCGGTGTTGATGCTGACCCGGCGCCTGGTCTCAGATTGAAGATCCGAGTTTCCTGGACCGAGTTACACCGTCGTAAAGCCTGATGACGACGACGCCATAGCTGCCTGGCATTGTTGGGGCGGTGACGGAGCCCCTGTGCGGTGGCACTTCGAGTGGGACTAATTGAATTGCTAGGTCCGGCGGCCCTGCTGACCTCCCAGGAGGCTTCCTGTTCCCTGGGGACGGTGGAGGGACTTGTTGGCTTTGATCGAGTGGAGGTGGTGTTATTGGCTTGCCCCCTCTTGGATCGTACGATTCCTGTCGCCCAACATGGCGGGCAGAGGAGATCCAGACAAAGGGAAGCCCCCGAGGGTCAGCAGGAAACCCCTCCACTCGCAGTCCACCATCCCTGAACGATTCTCTCACTCCAGAGGTTCGCCGGGTGCATCGGGTCATACCAAGGACCCACAGCGGGACATGTCCCCAGAAGATACCGAACCCACCCTCCGGGATGTGATGGGAGCCATTGCTGGCGTGAAGGCCAAGATGCACAGCCAACACAAAGCGCTGTCTGTTAAGGTTGATACCCTCAAGATCGAGCTTAACCTCATCAGGGCCGACCTCGGGAAAACAAACGACAGGGTCAAGTCACTCGACATTAAGACGTCGAGCCTGACTTCTGATGTGTCGGACGTGCAGACCGAGGTACGGGACTTGAAGGCTGCTAATGTGATGCTTGCGCGCCGGCTTGATGATTTTGAGGGACGGGCACAGCGCCAGAACGTCCGTATTACAGGTGTGCCGGAGGGTGCGGAGGAGGATGCTGCGGACTTGTTTGCGGAGGACCTGGTGGTGAAGCACTTGGCGCCGGGAGGCCTGAGTAAATTCTTTTCAGTCGAGAGAGCTCACAGACTGCCTGGTGGCCAACCAAAGTTGGGTGCGTCCCCGCGCCCCATCATTGCCAGACTGTTCAACTACAGGGACCGAGACGCAATCCTACAAGCGTCGAGAAGTGGCGGCCCGCTGCGGTTTCAGAATGTGGACATTAATTTCTTCTCCGATTTCACTCAGGCTGTCCAGAAACGCCGCCAAAGTTTTATGGGTGTGAAACGAAGACTGAGGGAGATGGGGTTGAGATACTCCATGCTTTACCCAGCGAAACTGCGAATAGAACATGGTGATCGGACGCTGTTCTTTGATTTGCCGGATGCTGCAAGGGACTGGTTGGACACTTTGCCTCAGCGTCGGAATACTCCGGAGGATCTGTCGGAATGGGCGTCGGGAGGTCCAGGTTCCCAGGAATAAACTTTAAAAATGTTGGCCTTCTTTCTGCGAAGGGTTCTGCGGACGGCATCATTCATTGACTTTTGTTTCCTTTTTATTTTTATTTTTCCTGTTTTCTCAACTTTGGAGGGTAACGGGGGGTGATAGGATGTCTCCTTTCTCCTCTGGGGGCTTTTTGTAGGTTAGTTTATAAGGGGCGACAGGCACACTGCTAGTTGGGGTGGCTTCTAGTCTAATGCAGGGGTGCAGGGTGGGGGGTCAGTTGGGTTCTGTGTTCTTCTTTATCTCTTCTTTCCTACTTTTCTCATGGCGAGGGAACTACTGTCTTGAATACACCGTTTCGGTGGCTGCTTTCTGGGGGGGGTGGCTGGGACCGGGCACCTTTGACGATGGGGGGTAAGACCTTGAATGTACTCATTTGGAACGTGAATGGGTTGGGGGATCGTATTAAACGTGGTGTTGTGATACAAATGTTTAAACGTTGTGTTCCAGATATTGTTCTCCTGCAAGAAACTCATCTCGTTGGTAATACTTGTAAGGCTCTGAATAGAAAGGGGTTCAAAATGGTGGCCCATTCCGGGTTCTCTACGGGATCCCGAGGGGTGGGGATAATGATGCGCATGTCTCTTCTCCTGGAGGTGGAGTCCACAGTGGTTGATGATAGGGGCCGCTATGTTGCCGTGGTGAGCAGATGGGAGGGACGTACCCTGGTTTTGGTTTCTGTTTATGTCCCCCCGGGGTTGCAAGCGGCTACCTTCCAGGATCTTGGAGGCGCCATTTTGGGTCTCCCGGAGGGGCTGTTAATACTGGGTGGGGACTTTAACTCTGTGGTTTCGGGCACGATGGATCGTTTTCCGTCTAGAGATCTACGCAGCGCACAATCATGGCTCCCGGACTTCATGAGCACCATGGGCCTCATTGATTGTTGGCGACTCTTACATCCCGCCCAACGACAGTACACTTTCCATTCGGGGGCTCACGGTAGTCTTTCCCGAATTGATATCCTGACACCCGCGGCTCAGGCACAGACCGTCTCTGGGGCTCGCCTCATGGCCAGGGGTATATCGGACCACTCTCCAGTTTGGGTGTCCTTTGACTTTGGCATCGCGGCGGCGACTAGGGTGGCGCCGGTCAATCCCTGGTATTTCCGCAACCCCAAGACTCGTGGCCTCCTTGCTAAAGCTATCGATCTGTATTTCACGGAGAATACTGGTACGGTAACGTCGGCCCTTTCCCTCTGGGAGGCCTTTAAGACTGTCCTTAGAGGAGAGGCTTTCTCCTTGATAGCCGAGGTGCGCAGACGACGGGATGAAGACATGGTACGGTTGGAGTCGGATATTGCATACCTGGACTCCCAATTAGCGCTGGGACCGACACCTGAACTGTTACATGCTCTCTCCCTGAAGCAGTCGGAGTATAGTGCCACTGCCACTGACGCGGCCAAGGCGATGGGCAGGGAACAGCGAGGGAGGATTTACGACGCCAGAGACAAGGCGGGCAAGCTCCTTGCCTGGCTGGACAAGAAAGAGCTGGCTTCTCGTGTGGTGCCTGAGATCCTGGGCGAAGATGGTCTGGTTGTTACTGGCCCCACTGCTATTGCCGCGGCTTTTGCCGACTACTTTGAGATGGTTTATACATCAGTCTCCGCTCTGACTGAATCGGATTCGGCCTCCTTCTTAGAGGGGGTTGAGCTCCCTTGCCTGTCTGATACTGAGCGCGATAACATGGACCGCGGCATCACGGTTGATGAGGTGGCGCTGGCGATAGGGTCTTTGCGCTCCGGGAAAGCTCCGGGTCCCAACGGTCTCCCGGTGGAGCTGTATAAAATCAAAGCGGACACTATTGCCGCGCCCCTGCGGAATATGTTCCTGGAAGCCCGAGACGCCGGTGAACTCCCACTGGATCAACGCTTGGCTACCATTGTGGTCATCCACAAGGAGGGGAAGCCTAGAGACCTTTGTAGGTCGTATCGCCCTATTTCCTTGCTAAACGCCGAGCCCAAAATCCTGGCTAAGTTGCTGGCCAATCGGCTCGTGGGCGTGATCGCGGACTTGGTCCACCCGGACCAGTCTGGTTTCATACCCCACCGTAACACAGCCCTTAATCTTAATCTTAGACGACTTCACGCTGTCATGGCGCGGGCGCACAGGCTCTGTGAGTCAACCGTCCTGGCCTCGCTGGACGCGACAATGGCGTTTGACTCGCTTGAATGGAACTATCTCTGGGCGGTGCTGTCTAAGTTTGGGTTCGGCCCTGACTTCATCAGATGGGTTCGGCTTCTCTATTCCTCCCCGATGGCCAACATAACGGTCAACGGCCGCATGTCAGCTTCCTTTGCCTTGCGCAGGGGTACCAGACAGGGTTGCCCGTTATCGCCGCTCCTTTTCGCCCTTGCGCTGGAGCCACTGGCTGCTTGGATCCGCACTCACCCAGATATTACTGGTATCAATTGGTCACCGGGGTTTGAAGATCGTGTTTCGCTATACGCGGACGATATTCTTCTTTACCTCACCTCCCCCTGTCGGTCCTTGATTGTGGTGGTTGATGTACTGGGTACCTTTGGTAGCTACTCGGGCCTGGTCATCAACTGGTCCAAGTCCTACCTCTACGTGCTACGCGGAGACACTCCGCGTCTCCCTAGGGGCTGTGCAATACAGGTCTCGCAACAGGGCTTCAAGTACCTGGGCATCTATATTTCAACGGATGCCAGGGCACGATACGCAAACAACCTGCTCCCTCCTCTGACATACCTTCGGCGTGACGTGGAGGGTTGGAAACGATTGCCGCTGTCCCTGTTGGGCCGTGCGGCGTTGTTCAAAATGATGTCCCTGCCGAGATTCCTATATGCGCTTCAAAACACGCAGGACCCAGTACCTTCTAAATATTTCGGGGAGATTGAGGGCTTGCAGCGTACCCTCTTGTGGGATGGTAGGCCGCGCATTGCCGTAGTCAAACTGACCATTCCGTGGTATGACGGTGGTATTGCTTTGCCTGACGTGCGCCGGTACTACTGGGCTTCTCAATTGGCGGCCATCAATCATGGCTTCTACGGACCGGTGGTCAATCCGGGGTATGCCATGGATCGCTGGCTCATGAACGACGGGATGTACTATAGAGCGCTGTATTCTAGATCTCTGGACCGGAAATTGTCTGGTCCCACCAGGACCGCGGTGCACTTGTGGAGGGCGGTTACAAAGGCACTGGGGTGGAAGGATAGGCTCACCATGGCTACTCCCCTTTATGACTCTGACTTGCTGGGGAAATTGTGGCATTCCAAGGGATTTGACCGATGGGACCTCATTGGTATATCCAAGGTGGCGGATGTGATGGCCAGGGGGGAAATTAAATCGTTTGCTGTTTTACAGGCGGAATTTCAATTGGGGGCCACGGAGTATTTTCGATATGCACAATTGAGACATGCCCTTACGTCCTCCTTGCCCGTTGGTGAAAAAGTCCCCGAGTCATCCCCGCTAGAGGACAGAGTTCTGGACGGCTACATGCCGGACAGCGACATCTCCCTGACCTACAAAAAACTTATTAATGTTCGGACGGACCCGTTGGTGAAAGTATGAGACTTCTGGATGAATGATGGGATTGAGATGGATGACGAGGACTGGCAGTCTGCGGTTTCCTCCCCTAAGGAGGTGGCTATTTCGGCCAGACTGCGCTTGGTCCAGCTGAAAGTGCTCCACAGGGTGTATGTCACTGGCCCCAGATTGATTCGTATGGGGCTTTCCCAAGATGGCCTTTGCAGGAGGGGTTGTGGTGCGATGACCACTTTCATGCATACCATTTGGGAGTGCCATGGCATAGCCTCTTATTGGGAGCGAGTGCATGCTGTTATGCGGGTCGTGACTGGTGTGAATTTGCCTGCGGAGGCTCGACGCTGCTTGCTGAATGTGTGGGGTCCGACCGACTACAATATCGCTCAGACCCGCTGGGTCACCCTGGGTAATATGGTGGCCAAGAGGGACATTGCCCAGAGATGGGGTGCTCCGGCCCCCCCCACTGTGAGTCTTTGGAAAACCAACATGGACTGGTGCATGCTCCGGGAGAAAACTGTCTACTTAGCCCGGGGTAAGCCCAAGATGTGGGGGCTGGTCTGGGGTGCCTGGAATTCGTATAGAGGTGACATTTGTGTGCCTCCAGAGGAAGTCCAACCGGAAATTCGTCTCTCACCATAGCCACTCCCTCCACCCAGGTTTCACGTGATGCGATCCTGTCTTTTGCTCCCCTTACACATGTTTGCTTATTCGAAATGGTTATTTCATGATGCTGAGGTTCCCGCCTCTCCCCCTGGATATTTGCCTTACCGATATTCTATGCTCCTTCGCCTTGCCATCTTCTTCTCCTTCTCCCCTTCTTTCTTCCCTTTTCCTTCTATCCTTGTCCCTCTTGGTTTCACTTTGTTCATTGAGTTCACTTTCAAAACTACAAAATTAAACCGGATTGCTCCTCCTACTGTTTTGTGCACACTTCCAAGTTGCTTTTTAATGCTGCCTAGCCTCCGGGATGTATGGCTGAATAGCGGTGTACTATGAATCATAAATAAAGGTTTTCCAAAAAATAAAATAAAATAAAATACTAGCGGATGTGGAATGTTTGGGTAAATCAAGCAGTCCCCGAGCAGTCGCATTCTGAAGTGGGACACCCCCGCGCCGCACGGCCACCAGCTGCTGCGTGTGTTCCCCCTCTGCCTGCCTTCTGCCTCGCCGCCGGCCTCGCTGACGCCGTGGTCGCTCCCCTCTGGTTTCCCAGTTGTTTTGCCCTAAATTTGTGCTTGTCTGTTTCTGCCGTCTGCTCGCGTATTTTGCTGTTTTTCCTTGTTTTGCCCTAAATTTGTGCTTGTCTGTTTCTGCCGTCTGCTCGCGTATTTTGCTGTTTTTCCTTGTTTTGCCCTAAATTTGTGCTTGTCTGTTTCTGCCGTCTGCTCGCGTATTTTGCCGTTTTTATTTGTTTTGCCCTAAATTTGTGCCTGTTAATTTCTTTGTATCCCCTGTGCCGTGTCCAGTTTCCTTCCTGATTGGCCGCCTACCTCGCCGCCCTCCGCTCTCGCTTCCCGCCACCGCCATTGGCCCCGCCCCTTTTTCTCTTCTGTTCCCTCCCCGCTCCCGCCTCCCAGCTGCTCCGCCCACCCGCGCACTTCGCCTTAAATGGCGACCGTGCGGACGCGCAGCGGTCACGCGCAGCGGGCGCGCCGATTGTGCGCCGAAGGTAAGCCCGTCTACGCCCGTCCGCGACCGGATCGCGACCAGCGCCAGGACCCCTGGCCCACGAAGACCCCGACCGACCCGCCTGACGTACTCCGCCGCCACCCTCACCGCTCTCAACACCGGCCGACTCCCAGAATGCCATCAAGCCTCTCCACGACGTACCCACGGACCCTTCAGCTGCCACGCCTGCAAGTTCACCTGCATCCGGACCTGCCTCGCACCAGCACCCACCAAGCCGAACACCAGCAGTACCCACCTCAAGTGCATCCTGCTCAACACCCGCTCCATCCACAGACATGCCATCGAACTCTGGAACCTCCTCGACACCACAGCTCCAGATGTTGCCTTCCTCACGGAGACCTGGATGAACGCCTCTTCAGCTCCCGACATCGCCATCGCCATCCCAGAGGGCTACAAGATCGTCCGGAGGGACCGAAACGCCAACCAGATGGGAGGAGGCATCGCCATCATCCACAGGAGCACCATCCGTCTCACGACCAGCACCAACAACTCCCTGACCACCGCCGAACACCTGCATTTCCAGATCCACACCAACCCGAACACCACCCTCAGAGGCACCCTGATCTACCGACCCCCTGGACCACGCACACAATTCAGCGAGGACATCGCCGACTTCGTCAGCCCACATGCCCTCCCCTCCGCTGACTACATCCTCCTGGGAGACCTCAACTTCCATCTGGAGAACAACAACGACCGCAACACCAGCACCCTGCTCGACAACCTCACCAACCTGGGACTCAAGCAACTGGTGTCCACCCCCACCCACCTCGCCGGACACACACTCGACGCTGTCTTCTCATCCAGCAAGGACATCAACTTCAGCCACACCACAGAGCTTCAATGGACGGACCACAGCTGCGTCCACTTCACCTTCAAGAAAACAACGACCCACCACCACCAGCAACAGACCGCCCGCAGAAGCTGGAACAAGATCACAGCAGACCAGCTCGCCACCTCCCTGAGCCAGCACCCTCCTGCCAGCTCAGCGAA
This sequence comes from Lissotriton vulgaris, assembly GCF_964263255.1. Lineage (NCBI taxonomy): Eukaryota > Metazoa > Chordata > Amphibia > Caudata > Salamandridae > Lissotriton > Lissotriton vulgaris. The sequence goes on from NC_141700.1 coordinate 19,395,004, forward strand.
CCCCAGCCAGGCCGCCGACAACCTCACGAAGTGGATCAGCAACTGCGCGGACGAACTCGCCCCACTGAGGACCCCGCCCAGCAGACCCGGCAGCAAGAAAGCCCCATGGTTCACCGACGAACTCAAGAGCTCCAAGAAGAACTGCCGAGCCCTCGAGAAAGTCTGGAGAAGGGAACCGACACCGGACAACAGGACCTCCTTCAAACTTGCCACCCGGAAACACCACCAGCTGATCCGCGCCGCCAAGAAAACAGCATTCAAGGACCGGTTGGACAACAACGCACACAACTGCAAGGAACTCTTCAACATCGTCAAAGAGCTTTCCAACCCCAGCGCAGGAAACAACGACATCACCCCATCGCAAGACCTCTGCAACTCCCTGGCTTCATACTTCCACAACAAGATCGCGGACATACACAACAGCTTCAACAACCAACCAACGCACACCATGACCGAACAACCACCCCCCACCACCACCCTCCACGCCTGGACCCCGATCAGCACCGAAGACACCATCCGCACGATGAACTCCATCCACTCCGGATCACCGACCGACCCCTGCCCTCACCACGTCTTCAACAAAGCCGACGCTGTCATCGCACCCCACCTGCGAGACATCATCAACACATCCCTCGACACCACCATCTTCCCCGAGAGCTGGAAACACGCCGAACTCAGCGCCCTACTCAAGAAACCAACAGCGGACCCCACCGACCTCAAGAATTACCGCCCCATCTCGCTCCTCCCGTTTCCAGCCAAAGTCATCGAGAAGACCGTCAACAAGCAGATGGCCGCTTTCCTCGAGACGAACGGATCCCTCGACCCCTCACAGTCCGGCTTCCGAGCCAACCACAGCACCGAGACCGCCCTCATCGCCGCCACCGACGACATCCGAGCCCTGATGGACAATGGAGAAACAGCGGCCCTCATCCTCCTAGACCTCTCCGCGGCATTCGACACGGTCTGCCACCGCACCCTAGTACGGCGCCTCAGCAACGTCGGAATCCAGGACAAGGCGCTGGAGTGGATCACCTCCTTCCTCGACGGGAGAACACAGAGAGTCCGCCTACCACCGTACAAGTCAGAGGCCACCGAAGTCATCTGCGGCGTCCCCCAAGGATCCTCTCTGAGCCCCACCCTCTTCAACGTCTACATGAGCCCCCTCGCGGCCATCGTACGCAAACACAACCTCAGCATAATCTCCTACGCCGACGACACCCAGCTGATCCTCTCCCTGACCAACGACCCCGCCGCCGCCAGAGCCAACCTGCACGAAGGGATGAAAGAGGTAGCCGAGTGGATGACGACCAGCCGCCTGAAACTGAACTCGGACAAGACGGAGGTCCTCATCCTGGGCTCCTCTCCCTCCGCCTGGGACGACTCCTGGTGGCCTCCCGCCCTGGGCACCGCACCCAAACCGACAGACCATGCACGCAACCTGGGCTTCATCCTGGACTCCTCCCTCTCCATGACCAGGCAAGTCAACAACGTCTCCTCGGCATGCTTCAACATCCTACGCATGCTACGGAAGATCTTCTGGTGGATCCCCACCGAGACCAGGAAGACCGTCACCCAGGCCCTCGTCACCAGCCGACTGGACTACGGCAACGCCCTCTACGCCGGGACCACCGCCAAGCTCCAGAAGAGACTCCAGCGGATCCAGAACGCCTCAGCCAGACTCATCCTCGACATCCCACGAACCAGCCACATCTCCGGACATCTGCGAGACCTTCACTGGCTCCCCGTCAACAAAAGAATCACCTTCCGCCTCCTCACCCACGCACACAAAGCCCTACACGACCAAGGCCCGAGCTACCTCAACAGCCGAGTCAACTTCTACGCTCCCAAACGCCACCTCCGATCAGCCAACCACGCCCTCGCCGCCGTCCCCCGCATCCGAAGAGCGACTACAGGAGGAAGGTCCTTCTCCCACCTGGCCGCCAAGACCTGGAACTCCCTCCCGACCGACCTGCGCCTGACCCAAGACCACCTCTCCTTCAGGAAGAAGCTGAAGACCTGGCTGTTCGAGCAGTAGCGGCTCCCCCCCCCCCCAGCGCCTTGAGACCCCACGGGTATGTAGCGCGCTTTATAAGTGTCACTGATTGATTGATTGATTGAAGTGACTGGAGCTTGGTGATCTGCCCTGTGTCAGCTCCTAAGTATGGAGCGTTGCAATAATTAACTCTAGAGAGAACTAAGGCTAAGACTACCGTTTTTAGGTCTTGACTATTATATCCCACAGGGATTAATAGCTCAAACCTAAAGCAGGGGAAACAAACTTCTTGAACAAGCGGATAGCGTCCAGTTCATGTGGTGCACCCGTGTGAGACGCGGGTGCACGGCAAACCCATCAGCCTCGCACCAGACTTCAATGAACCAGCCACGTCACACCACCATTTGTCTGTCCCCAATCACACTTCAAGGTCTGCCGCTCCACGCCCCCCACCACTCTCCTACTTCCCTCCCACCTCCCACGGCCGCTCTTCCCATTCACGCGCTACTTTTATCACCAATGGCTCTTGGTCATCTGCCACCCCATTCCCATATTTACTAGCTCTTCTTGTTAGGTCTTGCCTTGCCTATCGCGTAAGCGATCGTAATGGCAAGAGATTTAGTAAGAGGGGCATTTGAAAGTGCTGCCAACTGATTGTGTGTCGCTTACGGGCACAATCACGCGCTTTGTGCACATGCTTCCATTTGCCACCATGCATCTGTGAGCCACTTCGTGCGCGAGATGGCTCCTCTTCGCCCCCTTCCTTTCATGGTCTTTTGATCTACATCTGTGAGCCACTTCGTGCGCCAGCCGGCTCCTCTCCGCCCCCTTCCTTTTTATGGGTATCTGCATTTCGATCTTTATCTTTGACGAGTCTTCCTTCCTGTGCGCGGTCACCGCCACAAATGCCTGCAGTCTCTTCCACAGCTCCACAGAGCCACATTAAACTATAAAACAGCCCGAAATACCCACAGTGAAAAACGCATGCCACAATTAAATACTTACAGTGAAAAACGCATGCCACAAGAGCCACCCCTTCATACCGCTCACCACACTGCTTATTTAAAAAATTGAGGGGCATATTTCCAACAGTTAGCAATATTTATCGCTAACTGAGCTTAGCGTTAGTTTTTTTAACGCCGCGCTTCGCCCAATATTATCGCTGGGATAAGGTCCTATCACCAAGGTTTCTCTCAAAAGCGATAATATTGCAAGCGTTAGCGTGAATATCTCTGGAAAACCAGCGATGTTCACGCATTAGCTTGCAAAATGCTGTTAGCCATGTTATCCACCTTCCATTGGATAACATGGCTAAGAACTGGTATTTGCAGGCGTTAGCGATTGGCGATATTCGCACTTAGAGCGAATAATTCCATATCTTTGCCTTTCTAGGTAATAGGCGATAGCGATGTTAGTGACTGTTTTCAGTCGCTAACAGTTTGGCACGCCCACTTTGCATGTCATTGGCGATAAATATCGCTGACATGCAAAGCGGGCCCCAAAACACTCGCTATCTCCTACAAGCTGTCGCTAACTGGTGTTAGCGACAGCTTGGTAATTGGGCGATAAAATTATCGCCGCTTTAGCGGGAAAAAGTCCAGCTAAAGCGGCGATAAGTCCCTTGGTAATATCCCCCTATATTTCTTTGCAGTGTTATATAGCACCAACTCGACCTGAAGGGATCAGAGCGCTTCATCCCACTTCATTTAATAGCCCTCCCCCTCCCAGCACACAGGCATCTGGCAACTTGTTACACCTTTGACGCCACTTAATCTTCTCATGTGCCCCCCCCCCCCCCCACAGCTCCTACAACACTGCTTTTGTATATATATTTTTTTGTGGAAAATTATAAAGCGTAAACTGGACCCGAAGTGATCAGAGCGCTTTACATAAACAGCATTACAGATGGACGCATTACATTTTCAGGCATGGGGAGATTAAATGATTTGCACCAATCACAGGATGCCTGAGCCGATACTCGAACCTGGTTCTCCATCTTGAAGGTAGGCTGCTCTGGCCATTATCCCACACCTGACCGCTGCTCAGTGGACTCAGAGGCCTAGCAGTGGAACCTTCTTTCTAAACAGCACCTCATGCAAGGACCTGTTGAGATACTGGCCTAGTGAAAGTGACCGCCAATCTTGCATTTGTGAATTTGTTGATCACAAGGTTTGATTAGAATTTTCTCTCTTTGTCTATATACTTCTATGTTACTTGTTCCTTTCTCGTGATCTCCATGTTCCTGTAATTATATCTTTTATAAAATTATGGACCACGCTTGACTTTGGATGTCATTTGTGACATACCCATTGAGCTCTCCCTTCTCACTTTGACAGGACAGATAGCGGTTTCATTATAGCGGTTCTAATAGGCAACGAGTTGCGCTACAACCTGTATATTATCATATAACCATGACTTTCCAATTTGGTTGCTATCCTTGCGCTTTGCGTTGCATTAGAACTCTCACACGTTTGTATTTGTGAATACTTGAAAGTTTATTAACCACCGACAGAAGATCTGTATATATTGACCATTATAAGATGGCCGCTATACTATCGCGAACTATGACTGGGACACTTGGAGAGGTGTTCTCTGGTCATATAAGTTGTGCCTCCTAGACCCATAAAATTATATAAAACTGTATACGATCTCCCGTTTAGATGTTCTTATGCCAATCGTTTTGGTCCCTCTATCCTTATTATTAATAGATTAAAAGGCGTGTTTTCTTATGAATACTCATCAAACTTGAGGGATTCATGTTTACGAGGACCTATACCTATCTTCTGAAAAACCCAGCTTAGTTATAGCTTAAGGGTCCTTTGTATTTGTGAAAACTTGAAACTGTACCAACTACCCTCACAAGAACTGTAGATATCGACCCTTACAAGATGGCCGCGATATTATCGCGTACTATGACCGGGACATTTACAAAGGTACTCTTGTGACACATAGGTCATGCCTCTCAGACCGACTTAATTATATATACTCTTCTTTTTTACAGGCACTTATGTCAATTGTTTTGGTTTCCATATCATCATTATTATTAATTGATCAAAAGGCGTGTTCCTTAATGAACAATTGTTAAACTTAAGGATTTACATTTACGTTTTATTTAAGATTGGGCTTGATACAATTCCGCTGATGACATTATGAGTCACACCAAAATTTTAAACATTCCCACTTCGACTACAGCTTCAGAGCATGATTCTCAACTGACCCTTTGTTTATGAACGGTACATATTGAGAAGTACAAGATGGCCGCAATATTTTTGCGCTTTCAGTACGGGTTACGCGCAACTCTGTTTCGATTCCATACAGGTGTTGCCGATTAGATGTATCAAACCAGATGAACAAGTTACTTACCTTCGGTAACGATATATCTGTAAGAAACAGTAGTTAGTATTAGATTCCTTACCTTAGAATATCCCCAGGCGTCAGTCTGGATCCGGAAACTTTTGCGTAGCAGTACCCCTGCGCGTCGGTAGGCGTCTACTGCGGCTCCGCGTCCGTCGTCGGCGTCGTGCGCCGTGATGACGTCGCTGGAGTATATAGACTCCGCCTCCGCGCGCTGACGTCAGTTCTTTGTACACAGCTTTTCCGCGCCAGAACACGCAGAGCCATGTGAGAACCAACACTGGTGCCATTTGAAACTAGGGCCCTGAAAGGGATGTCCTTAACCCTAGGTATCAGTTCGCAGAACGGGGAGGATGGGTGGGGCGGTAAGGAATCTAATACTAACTACTGTTTCTTACAGATATATCGTTACCGAAGGTAAGTAACTTGTTCATCTGAAAGAAACAGGTTAGTATTAGATTCCTTACCTTAGAATAGATACCCCAGCAATACCAACCCCGGTGGTTGGTCTGCAAACTAATACAATCCTACACCAGAAAGTCCTGGAGGACAGAACGGCCAAGGAAGCCATCCCTCCGGACTTGACTGTCCAGGCAGTAGTGCCTCGCAAAAGTGTGCAGCGAGGCCCATGTAGCCGCCTGGCAAATGTCCTGCAAAGGGACTCCCCGGCCCAGGGCAGTAGTAGCCGCCGTGGCCCGAGTGGAATGGGCATCCAGCCCAACAGGGGGCTCCTCCGAGCCAAAGAGTAGCACGCTTTGATGCACAGAACGACCCACCGAGAGATGGTCCGTTTATGTACCGCCCGTCCCTTCTTCGCATCCACGTAGCCAACAAACAGTTGGTCATCCACCCGGAACTGGCGTGTGCGATCCATATAAAATGAAAGCGCACGTTTTGGGTCCAGACGATGGAGCCGCTCTTCATCCTTTGAAGGATGCGGAGGCGGGAAGGAGGGGAGGGTGATGGACTGCCCGATGTGAAAAGCAGAGACAACTTTGGGCAGGAAAGAAGGTCTAGTTCTCAAAACCACCTTGTCTGGATGAATGGACAGGAAAGGAGGTTTGACAGAAAGAGCCTGGAGCTCACTCACTCTCCTGGCAGAGGTGATGGCAACCAGGAAGGCCGTCTTTAAAGTCAGGAGACGGAGAGGACAGGAATGAAGTGGCTCAAAGGGAGCACACATCAAGAAGGTTAGAACCAGGTTCAAGTCCCACTGAGGCATCACAAACGGAACAGGAGGATACATGTGTGTGATGCCCTTCAAGAACCTTGTTACAATAGGGGACTTGAACAAAGAAGGTTGATCAGGTAGCCTCAGAAAGGCCGAAAGGGCAGAAAGGTAGCCCTCGATAGTGCCCAGAGCAGAGCCCTGCTGGGCAAGAGAGAGAAGAAAGAGGAGAACCTCGGAAAGAGGGGCAGAAAGAGGGTCCACAGCCTTTGCTGTGCACCATGCAACAAATCTGTTCCACCGGCAGGCGTATACCGACTTTGTGGAGGGACGCCTGGCTGCCAGAATCACATCACAAACTTCAGGAGGCAAGTCAAATGGCCTCAACTGCCGCCGCTTAATCTCCACGCATGGAGGTGGAGGCTGGACAGGTTCGGGTGGAGGACCGTCCCCTGCTGCTGCGACAGAAGGTCCTCCTGAAGGGTCAGGCGGATCGGGGGACTGACTGACATGCTGAGTAGCTCGGGATACCAGTACCTTCGAGCCCAGTCCGGAGCCACAAGGATGACTTGGGCCCGGTCGCGCCTGATCTTCTTCAGCACTCTGGGCAGAAGTGGTATAGGCGGAAAGGCGTATAACAGACCGCAACTTCACTCACGCCGAAAGGCGTCGCCGTGCGAGTGCCGTCTTGGAAACTCCAACGCGCAGAACTGATGACATTGCGCGTTCTCTTCTGTGGCGAATAGATCTAACCAAGGCTCTCCCCATTTTAGAAAGAGGCCTTGAGCCACGTCCGAGTTCAGACGCCATTCGTGATCCATCGAGCACCGACGGCTGAGTTCGTCCGCCCTGGCGTTCAGAGAACCTGCCAGGTGTTGAACCGTCAGAGTCACGCCCTGACGTTCCAGCCATTGCCAGAGGCGCAGAGCCTCTTGGCAAAGGGTCCACGACCCCACCCCGCCCTGCTTGTTGCAGTACCACATGGCGGTGGTGTTGTCTGTGAACACCTGCACCACACTCCCGCTGACAAAGGGGAGGAATGCTTTCAGTGCCAAACGAATCGCCCGTAGCTCCAACAGGTTTATATGGAGCCGGGACTCCGCCGGAGACCAGATGCCTCTGATCTCTGCCTCTCCCAAGTGGCCTCCCCAGCCCTGGAGGGACGCGTCCGTCACAACAACGTGCTCCGGTCGCGGACCATAAGCCACCACTGCAGTTGTCTCGCAGTGCCCTCCGAGATCAAGACATGGTCGGACAAGTTGCCCCGATGCTGGGCCCACTGAAACTTCAGGTCCCACTGCAGAACCCGCATCCGCCACCGGGCGTGATGCACCAGAAGGATGCAGGAAGCCATCAGCCCCAGTAGCCGTAGCGTCAACCTGACCGAAACCCAGGATAACGGCTGAAAGATGGGAATCAAAGCCTGTATATCCTAGACTCGCCGTTCCGGAGGATAGACTCGAAACTGCGCCGAGTCGAGAACCGCTCCGATGAAAAGGAGCTTTTGAGAGGGACACAGGTGTGATTTCGGCACATTGATGGAGAACCCCAGCTCGTGCAGGAGGTCTGCCGTCATCTGAAGGTGGTGGACGACTGTCTGGGGCGAGCCAGCCTTCAACAACCAGTCTTCTAGATAGGGGAAGACTGAAACCCCTAGTCTGCGCAGATGGGCTGCGACCACCGCCATCACCTTTGTGAACACCCGTGGGGCGCTGGTAAGGCCGAAGGGGAGCACGATAAACTGAAAGTGCTCTTGGCCTACCGTGAACCGCAGGTAACGCCGGTGGGCCGGCAGGACGGGGATGTAAAAATACGCATCCTGCAAGTCCAACGCTACCATCCAGTCTTGCGGGTCTAGAGCAGCCAAGACCTGAGCTAATGTCAACATCTTGAACTTCTCCTTCCGGAGGAAGCCGTTGACGTTCCTTAGGTCCAAGATAGGATGTAGGCCCCCTTTGTCCTTCTTGGGGAACCAGAAAGTAGTGGGAATAGCAACCACATCCTACTTCTGGCCCAGGAACGCGCTCGATGGCCCCCTTGGCCAAGAGGGCCGTAACTTCCTCCCTCAGAAGTGCCAAGTGGTCCCCGACACACGGTTGTTCTGCGGTGGCATGGCTGGAGGAGTGGTCTCGAAGGGGAGGGAGTAGCCCCTTCGGACGAGCTGCAGCACCCACCTGTCCGATGTTATTGTGCGCCAGTGGGAGAGGTGATGGCGAACCCTGCCACCCACCGGCGTCACATGGGCCTGAAAGCATGGACTAGGAGGATTTAGTGGCGGATGCTGCGGGGGGAGGTGTGGCCTGACCTCGCCGCTGTCCCCGACCGCCACCACGGCGGTTTCGCCGGCCGCCACCGCGTTGATAAGTCTGTTGCGGCGCGTGGCTGGCAGCACGTGTGGGACCGCCCCTTCCTTGGCCACGAAAGGAGCGAAACGAACCCGTTTGCTGGCGCTGGGTCGTGAGACCCAAGGACTTGGCCGTGACCCTGGAGTCCTTGAAGCGCTCCAGCGCGTGGTCCGCTTTGTTGCCAAACAGGCGACTGCCATCAAACGGCATGTCCATCAATGCATTCTGGACATCTGCCGAGAAGTTGGCGGATCTCAGCCAGGCGTGGCGACGAATCGCCACCGTCGTGGACATCGCTCTGCCCAGCGAGTCGGTCGTATCAAGACCACACCTGATGGAGTATCTTGCTGCCTCTCGGCCTTCAATCATAGCCTTGCCGAGCTTAGCCCGTACCTCCGGCGGGCATTCAGGCAGCAGGTCCGCGACCGTATCCCACAGAGAGTGGGTGTAGCGGCCCAAGAGGCATGCGGTGTTGCAAGACAGCAGTCCCAGACTCAGGGACGAGAAGACCTTCTTACCATACTGGTCGTACCTCTTAGATTCCCGGTCGGGCGGGGCCAACGGGAATGCGGTCTGGGAAGTCGAGGCCTGGATCACCAGGCTCTCAGGGGTGAGATGGGTGGACAAGAACTTGGGGTCATCCGTACACGGACGGTGGCGTCTGGCCACGTTCCTATCAACAGGCGAGCCTGAAGCGGGCCTGGACCACGTGACCAAAAGAACGTCAGTTAAGGCCTCGTTGAACGGCAGCAGTGGCTCCTGTGGGCATGACTGCGGTTTGAGGACCTCAGTGAGGATGTTAGTCCTCACGGCCGCGACGGGGAGCTCAAGGTTTAAGGCCTTGGCAGCCCTCATCAACACCACTGAATAAGCTGCCCCCTCCTCCGAAGCCACGGTAGGAGGCGAGACAAAGCCAGGGTTGGGGGAGTCATCCAGACCACTGGCGTCACCCAAGTCACCCGTCCAGTCCACATTGTACTGACACTCGCGGGTCAGAGGGTCCTCAGACCCCTCCCACTCCTCTCCGTAATCTACATCCTCACCATATTCGGAGTCAACAATGTAGACCGGCTCCCCGGGGTCCACAGGCCCCATCGGCGTCGGACTCGGCGTCGGGCGACGCCGGTTCGACTCCGCGTCCGGAGTCGGAGAGGGAATGGGGGCGGCGCCGCCCGGAGCCGGCGCCGGAGACCCGGCGCCGCACGGGGGCGGCGCCAGGGGCAGCCCCGATGGAATCGGCGCCGGAGAGACCGGTTGACCAGCCGGCGTCGACCCTGAAGGCCCCTGCGGCGCCGGCGCCATCGGCGGCGCCGGGGCCGGAGCACCCGACGGCGTCGAGGGAGGAGCACCCGAACCGCTAGGGCCCTCGGAAGGGACCACAGGGCCCGAAGGCACCGTAGACCCCGCCGGAGGAGACAGTGCCCTCATGGCCATGAGGAACGCCTCTATCTCCTCGGGCGACGCGCCTTGCCCAGGGACCGCAGGGTATGGAGCAGGCCGCGCCGGCAACTCACGCGGAGCCGCGGGGGTGGGGCCACCAGAACCCCCGGCCGCATCGCGCGAGCGTCGGGGGGAGTCAGGGGTACAATGACGACGCCCCGACTTCTTGTGCTTCCTACCTGAGGAACCAGAGGAATGGTGACGACTCCCGGAGCGCTCGTGACGGCTCCGCGACCGCTCCCTCGATCGCTCCCTTGACCTCCGGCCGGACCGGGATCGCTCTCGACGCGGGGCCGACACCCGGAGCTCGAGCAGCTTGCAGGACCGCTCGCGTCTAGCTTTATTCGTCAAGGCCTGGCAATCGACGCAGGCGTCCACGTCGTGGTCGGGGCCCAGGCACTGGAGGCAGAGTCGGTGTTGGTCCGTGACCGACATCGTGCGGTCACAGTCGTCACAGTTCTTAAAACCAGGCATTCTACTGGCACTAGAAGATTCAAGGAATCAAGAAAAAACTTGGTCAAAAGACCGGAGTACTGCACTTCCCGGATCTGCGCTAACTGGCGCGGAAAAAAGAAGAACTGACGTCAGCGCGCGGAGGCGGCGTCTATTTTATTTTATTTTATTTTATTTTATATGCTTATAAAGCGCCAGACTAGACCCCCAAAGGGGTATCTCCGCGCTATAACTGCAGATGGAAATGAGAGTAAAAGTGTGTCCAGGGATAAAGTGACATTAGTAGCTGGGAAACAGGTAGGTTTTTAGATTTTTTCTAAACATCATATGGTTGGTGATTGACCTCAGTTCAAGCGGCAGTGAGTTCCATAGTGTGGGTCCGGTGTAGGCCAGTGCACGGCCACCTTGTCTGGTTTTCTTAATTCTGGGAATTTTAAGTAGTTGCTGGTTACTGGAACGCAGAGAGCGTCCTGGGATGTAGGGCTGAAAGATGTCAATGAAATACTTGGGGCCCATCCCCGTTAGGCTCTTGTGTATGGTACACAGGGTCTTGAACTGAACTCGCTTCTTCACTGGAAGCCAGTGAAGCTGAGACAGTAGGGGGCAGGATGGTGTCCTGGGTGGAACATTCATGACGATCCTTGCAGCGGTGTTTTGAATAACCTGCAATTTCTTGAGTTGCTCCTCGTTGGCTCCATGGAGCAATCCATTGCAGTAGTCAACCCTACTGATAACAAGAGCCTGCACCAGAGTTTTTCTGTGGTGATCCGGAAGATAGGGGAAGACACGCCTTAGCATCCCTATAGCCCGGAAACAGGTGCCGGCTACTTGATTGACGTGGTCCTTGAAAGTGAGTTGTTGGTCAAATAATACTCCCAAGTTTCTGACCTTACTTTTGGGGGTGAGGACAGGACCCAGTTCTTGAGGCCACCAGTCTGATGACCAGTGTGTCGTCGCTTGACCGAACAACATAACTTCGGTTTTCCCGACATTACACTGCAGACAGTTTGATGACATCCAGTCTGCAATGGCTCTCATGCCATCTGCAAAAGATCTTTTTATTGCAGGTGTAAGATTTTTAAAGGGAAAAAGGAGTTGGGTGTCGTCAGCGTACGACACGGGGGTGAACCCGAAAGATCTTGCTAGGTTGGCAAGGGGGGCCACATATATGTTGAAAAGTGTGGGGCTCAGACAGGAGCCCTGTGGCACCCCCTTATTGAGCTCCCTGTGTGTGGATATATGGGAGCCCAGCCTAACCTCTTGGGAACGTCCGGACAGGAAACTCTCCAACCATGCCAAAGCCTCTCCCTCTATTCCCACCTCCTTTAGGCAATGGAGAAGCACCTTGTGAGACACCGTATCAAAAGCGGCGGAGAGATCCAGCAGCACCAGAATCATAGAGCAACCATCATCCAGTGCCATTTTGATGTTATTGGTCACTGTTTGAAGTGCTGATTCTGTGCTGTGGTTCGGCCTGAACCCAGATTGAGAATGGTCCAGGCCTTCCGTCGCTTCGAGATGTTGGGAAAGATAGGTGTTCACGTGCTTCTCCGTGATCTTGCCCAAGTAGGGTAGGAGAGAGATGGGACGTAGGTTGGATAGGTCTGTCCAGGGAGATGATGCCTTTTTTCTTATCGGGTTCACCACTGCCTTTTTCCAATCTACCGGGACCGGGACCTGGCCTGTCCTAAGGGAGATGTTGACCATTTCAAGTATATAGGGACCTAATAAAGGGATCAAAGGACCAACCATTTTAGCTGGAACGAGGTCATTGGGGGATCCTGTTTTTATATGGTTACAGAGAGTAAGAAGCTCTGTGTGAGTAATAAAAGGGAAAGACGTCAAAGAGGGTTTATTGTCTATGGTGGGGCAGATTTTAGTTTTATTTTTGCTGATATTGTTGGCAGCTACTATTTTTTCATAGATGATGTTGATTTTATCCTCAAAAAACAACGAGACTTTGTTGCACAAATCCTGCGAGAAGTCATCTGAGCTTTCACAAGCCGTAGGCTTTATAAAGTTTTGCAGAATATTAAAGAGTTCCTTAGGGCTGTTGCCTGCTTCTGCTATTTGTTGTGTTAATTGTTGTTTTCTCGCCAACTTTATATTTTTGTAGTATTCTGATTGAGCCTTTAGAAAGATCAATCGGCTGTTTTCGGTTTTAGTTTTTCTCCAGGCTTTCTCAGTACGTCTACATTTTTGTTTCTTTGCTCTCAATTCCTTTGTATACCATTGTTCTTGTTTTGACACTGGATGTTGTTTATGTCTTTTTAAGGGAGCAATAGTGTCGATGGTTTTTTTAATAGATTCATTCAGCTTGGCTAAAGCTATGTCATATATACTCCAGCGACGTCATCACAGCACACAACGCCGACGACGGACGCGGAGCCGCAGGGGACGCCTGCAGACGAAGCCTACCGACGCGCAGGGGTACTGCTACGCAAAGGTTTCCGGATCCAGACTGACGCCTGGGGATATTCTAAGGTAAGGAATCTAATACTAATCTGTTTCTTTCAGATATATAAGCAGCGCCTTCAGCAGAACCAATTATGCTGCTGAAGAACGCATTGCGGTTGGAGGTTCGGGAGAATTTCTTCACGGTCCTATTACAGACCGGTAAGTGACGTGCTGTGCTGCCCCTATGCTGTTTGTTTTGTTTGGATCTCTTGGGAGCATTGGCGAGACTTGCTCCTTCTTTGTAATAGATGTGAGCTTAGGAAGTTATGTTTTGGGTTTAATAATTGTTTTGTATACTTTCCTTTGATTGGGTATAGCCTATTAGATTGGCATCCCCTTTCTGATACGTGTAGAGTTTTATAGGTTAATCCCTTACAGGTTATGTTAGTGTGTTATTGCATGTCTTTAAACTTTATGAGATATGACTTTACCATATCAAATCCACCTTACTTAGCTATGACCAAGATGATACAAGGCCTTTAGATTAAGGCTTTCTCTCCTTTCTGACATGTCTAGAGCTTTACGGGTGAGTCCCTTACAGGTTTTGTTAGTGTTTTATTGTTTGTCTTTCTACCTTACTCACCTATGAACAAGACGATACAAGGCCATTAGATAAAGGCTTTCTCTCCTTTGGCCCGTTTATATTGATGGACATCTAAGTAGACGGTCTATAATTTTGTTCACACTCAACTCATAGCTGTCCATTTATATCTTTCACAGTAAGCGTTTCATCCGTAATCAACTCCCTAGCATCGTGGGACATATTCTCTCCATTAATTTTGATCGCCCATCTATTATTGATTCAAGGTCGGTATTTATTTGTTGCCCCGTAAAAATACATTACTCCTTTCGCGAAACAGTTATATTAATATAGGCTCATAAATGCTGGAAAGATTATGGTATAATATTACATTAGGGTGTACTTCCTGTTAATCATTGACAGTGGACATTAAGAGTCTTGAGGGTTGCATTTCACCTCTTAGTTGTACACTTTTAAATGCATATATTCCATTTATTTATGGTAGTGATCTTTAACATTGATTTATATTCACAGATCTAACCAATTGCATTACTTCCCACTAGGGAACCTTCCCATTTTGATCCGAACCTTGGCAGTAAGTCACGTCTTTTCTATACAATTGGATATAAACCTGTACACAAACAGAATCATAATCCGAGATTATTTGCTTTGGAATTGTTTTGCATTGGAGATTTTTGGAGTAGTATGGCTATGAGTTTCGCTCTCATTTATTGACAGATTCTATGTGTACACAAACAGAATCACAATCCAAGGTTAGTTGCTTTGGGACGGATTGGCATTGGAGAGTTTTTGAGTAGTATGGCTAAGAGTTTCGCTTTCATTCATTTACAGATTCTATGTGTGAGACTGCTAGGGTCATCTAACTTATTAAAACATTGTCTTTATCATTTATAGTTTATATACTAGGATAGATACGGTCGTCCAATGGGCCTCAGTTTCCATCTTGTCTGATCTATATAGATCATATATCCAAAAACATTGTTTGTGATAAGGTATATATAATTATATGAACTCTTATCATTATTCCTATTGCATGATGTATCTTACTAAATTCTCGTCCGTACTGCTCACTCACTTATCTTCCTATCTTTATTCCTCCTCTCTCTATTATTCCTTCTCTATCTCCTTGAGACTTTGGCTCCCAACTTTGTATGGACATCATATTCTCAGATACAGGGTTAATTACCTCTTGCGCATCAAAACAAAAAACCGTCCCAAAAAATCTTTTCGAAAATGTAAATAGACTGTGATTACTCGTATAAAATGTATTTGCTAAACTCTGTCTCAAGCTGTCTGTTACGCGTTATTTTTGCTTATAATGAAATGTATAGATAAACCCTTTACGAAGTGTTGTTTTTAAACTTTTAAAATGTCTATGTGTCTATATGAAAGTTAACGCCGTCTGTGCATGAGCCCAAAAAAGCTTCACACCGGCATCGACGCCGGTCAGGATCTCTATTGGCTCACTTTTCCAAGCCTCCATTTGGATTCCGGCCGCGCCGCTCCACACTGGGCGGGTGCGTTCCAAGCCTCGGTTTGGCTGGACACGCCCACCCGGAAGAGCGCGACGTGCAGCACGAACGCTTTAAGACTCAGTTACCGGCCCCGCTCTCCATCGTCGGGGTCCGGTTTTGAGGCGAAACCCAGGTTCACAGCGGGCTGAGAGCGTTGAGGGCGTGAGTGCACTTCAGCTACAGGATCGCTGGCATTCTACACAAACGAGCTAAGTGTACACCCGTTTTACGGGGATTTAAAGCAAACCCTTTCTTTTACAGGATGTGCCAGGCACGCTCCAACCCCCCTCCCGAGACCCACAGTGCAAGTAGCGCCCTGTTTTAAAGTGAGATATAAGTCTAAGTTACCATCTTAGGGGGTCACAGACCTTTGGTCCATTGATCCCTTCATAAGGAGTACACACATAGTGTTTTTAACCCTTCTATCCACTGCTTTCGTTTTTAAAGACACTCTTACCACTTCACTTCCCAGAGTTAACAATATCATCCCCACAGGGCTACTTGGATGGTGTTAAAACTAGTGTCTATTTTGGGAACACTATTTATGCCACAAACTATGGAGCACCATGATCAAACGCAATGGCTTATACTAATTGTGTGTATGTCTTTTTGTGTTTGTATGTGTATTTTACTTTACAGGTGCTGAGATACTCCATAATTTGGAGCATTTTTCGGAATGAGCGACCCGCGCTTCCACCTTTTCTAAGCACTTTTTTCACCTTTTTTAAGATTTTCACTTTCACGTCCCCAGGTCAGGGTGGACGATTAGAGAGTCCATACCGCCGGGGTTTAGTCCTGACGAATGCCTTGGTAAATTGAAACCACCCATATGGCAGAAACATGTTGACTGACTTAAGTATTTTTTCTGAATTTAACCAATCCTTAAACCTTGGCAGCTAAATTCAGATACATAATACTCTTCACTTGTGTCTTAGGGATCACGCATTAAACTTTTTTTTACTGATACCCTTTCAGGCACTTTTAATTTTAGCTACCCTCACAGCACGCCCTTCTCACACAACCAGCTCCGCAGTCTTTCTGGCGTCGCAGCACACCGAAGAGGCACTCGGCCTCTTTGGTGGGGCCCGGTGATGAAGCATGACACTGACTAGGTCGGTGTGTGAGGGCTTTCCTATCCACCCAAAGTGGGAGTGTGATTCTTATCTATCTCGCTCCGTCTCTGTGGCTTTTTTTAGACCGATCTGACCTCTCTTTTATTGTTTATTTGTATCTAACCGGGGACTGAGAGAGTGTCCTTGAATCTCCCTACCTCTCCCATTGTTGTTTTGTATGTGTCTATATGTACAAATCTGTAAGTGTCCAATTGTGTGTATTATATTAAGTTTTTACAATATTGTTTATTTTTTGTACATTTGCTTCACAACCCTGAAGAAGTCCCCCCGTTGGGACGAAACGCGTTGGCTGTATGGTGCCTCAACTGTTTTGTGAAATAAAGAATATCAAATTGAAGAACGTTATCCTTCATGAATTATTATCATTGAATACTAAATGTGGTGGTGCACCTTTGCTGTTGTAACCGCTGCTCAGTGGACTGTTTACTTCCTGCAGTGGCTTCATGAAAGGCTTACAGCTGCAGTTTCAATTACCATGCTCTTTGCTTCTGTGTTTATTAAGCTTCTGCCACCACAATCTCCTCGTGCTGACCCCTGAGCCAACACAGTTGTTTTTTGCACCTTTGCCGCCACTTAATATCCCTGTGCCACCTCCACCAAGCCACATCCCCATACCACTCACCACACTCTTATTTAAAATTATATTTCTTTGCAGTGTTATATGGCACCAACTCGACCCGAAGGGATCAGAGCGCTTTATATGATCACCAGTTACATTACAGATGGACACATTCCTTTTTCAGGTACAGGGAGATTAGGTGATTTGTACACAATCACAGGATGCTTGAGCCACCGCCGAGATTCGAACATGGTACCCCAGCTTCACGGTCGGCTGCTTTGGCTGCTACGCCACATCCGGCCGCTGCATCCCTCCTCTCCTGTTCCTCCCTCTTTCCTCCTCCTCATGTGGTCACTCAATCTAGGCACACCTCACTCATCATTTGCCAATGCTTGTTGTTATTTGGCAAACAGTGGACACACACAATATTTCTAAAAAGTGATAATATAGTATTCAATGCAGCTATGAGCCTTAAAGCAACAGCCTAAGAAAGTTTAAGCACAACAATGTTTTTACAGTCTGAAATAACAAATGCTTTTTTATTTCACTGGCACATTTCAGTAAATGCAGGTTTTTGATCATCCCAAGAGTAAGAAGATGTACTGCGGCAGGTGCAAGCGGCTGTCTAAGCATGCACTCGTGCACTAGGGCCGGTGTATGCAACATTTGTTGGCACTTCGTCCGGAGCACATTGTTGCTAACACCCCCTACCACAACACTGCTTTTTGTTTTTTATTTTACACCTTTGTCGACACTTAATCTCCTCGTGTCGCACCCCCACAACTCCTACAACACTGCACACATGATGTGAATCATCTTAGCAGCTGTGCATCTCAGAACACCATTTAAATACAGTCACAGAGGAGCGTGGCTTGGATGGCGGCCTGAGCGGACGTGCGCTCCGGAGGCTCCCCGTCCTGAACCCCAGTAAGCCTGTGAAATAGCCTACAGACCCCCCGATTGATCCATACCTAGACCGCCGCTGCCGAGGGACCAGCCGCAGGAGTCGACGGGACGACAAACACTGGGCGGCAGCTGCCGGAGAGCCTTCCACGCGTCCATCCGAGGTCCGGCCCTGAGAAAATGGCGGCGATCCCCGCCGACCGTTGGCACTGAACCGCTCCGCCCGGCCCTGCCAGGACACAGACAACGGCCGGCTGCTGCCTGGTGCATCCCGCCTGGATCAGGCGAAAGAAGAGGTACGAGGGCACCTGCTATAGGCGGCAGTGAGCGGAGCGAACTGCTGGAGGTGACGGCGCCCGCTGAGCTGTGCAATCGAGGCCCGGGATGAGGGCCTGCTCCGGTCCCCCCTCAGGCAGCGCCAGCGCTCTGGTGCAAAAGGCAGAGCACACACAGAGGCGGGGGGCCCAAACCACCACAGCGAAAGCCCGCGAGAAGCAGCGGAGGCGCCGGAGGGCCGGGAGGTGAGGCGGCAAGGAGCAGACAGCGAAGCAATTGAGTCCCCGGCGTGGGGCCTACCACCACCAGCCGGTGGAGGGCCTGCTATATTGGATCCGCGCGGCGGCGCGGTGGGCGACCACACAGCACCTGACGTGGTGGCGGGGCCCGGGGCCAGATCCTAGCCTCCTCAGCAGTGCTCCAACCTGCACGGGCGTACGGAAAGGACAAGGGACATTAAGAAGGAGCCGGGTGCGGCGGTGGGGCGCAGTGCGCCAGGCCGGAGGTGGCTCAATCGCCCCACGGGCAGAGAGACTGCGAGCTCACAGGACCCCACACACAAGCTGAGAGCCACTTCACTACAGGCATCTCTACGTCGGGGTGGTGCATCCAAGCGAGGGGCAGCCAGGCATACTTAGTCACCAACTCAAGCAGGGGAGAGCACTTGACCAGCTGCGCCACTCCCTTTGGATAACCGGTCACTTGGGATACCTTTGGAGGCAGAGGTTGGAGGCATCATGGCGACTGGAGGGCGCACAATATCGGACACGCTAACGAAAAGCGCCCCTAAAAGTGAGAAAAGCCCGTCCCCTCCTGCAGCGGGGAATGACGCAGCGGGCCGAGACGACGGGGGGCCCCCATCACGAAAATGTTCCTGGAGACCCTTTTCAACTCCCTCCGGGAAGACTTTCAAATTTTAAAGCAAGAAATGGCGGGAGACTTCAGAGAGTTACGCCGAGACGTTGATGGGCTAGGGGAACGCGTGGCTGCGGTGGATGAGGCGGACCAGAATAGGAGCGAAGAAATTGAGCAACTCCAGCAAGAAGTGGTCTGCCTCCGTGAACAACAGGTTGACCAGCAGGCCCACGCGGAGGACCTGGAAAACCGCTCCCGAAGGAATAACATACGGGTCCGGGGTGTGCCTTCCCAGGCAGAAGGGAGCGACATATCTCATTTCTTACAAGGCCTCTTTCGGGAGATCCTAGGGGACACAGACGATTGCGTAATCCGCATTGACAGGGCGCACAGGGTGGGCCTTGCGCGGCGGGCACCCGCCCCTCCCCCGGATATCCTTGCATTTCTGCCGAACTTTCCCTTAAAAGAGAGAATCCTAAAAGAGGCACGCCGGAAACAGCCTTTCCAATACCGCGGCGCACCTGTGGCGCTGTTCCAGGACTTGTCGGTAATCACCCTGCAGAAGAGGAGGGCCTTCAGACCGGCCACCACGTTCCTGCGAGACAAAGGCATCCCTTACTTCTGGGGACATCCTTTCAGGTTAATCTTTAAGTGGAACAGGGCCCTACAGCAGCTCAGGTCACTCCGGGATACCTGCACATTGCTAGGCATCGAGCCAGACGAAGACATGCCGAAAGAAGATGCAGCTCAACTCTCCCTGCGCGACGGCACGCCGCGTGCACCACGAGACAGTTGGCAACAAGTGGGCCCCCCAGGCACTCCCCCAAAGCGTCTCTTAAACCGGACCCAGCTACGGTTGCACATGAACAAGCGTCTGCTATTCAGGAGGTGTCCAAGGATGCGGCGGACTAACTCACCTCCAGACGCAGCAAGTGTGGGGGTTTCTTTTGCATTTCCAGTGCATAGGGTTGGGGGGAGGGGGGAGGGACGGGGGGCCGCCGGTGCCGCCATTGCCACCTATTCCCTTATCTCGTGACTTTACCACGGGCCTGGAATGTGTGAATAGGCCTGGGACTATGACTGTTTGCTGGGTGTTCGAGGTTGGGGTTAGGGAGGGGAATGTTGAGGGTGGAGGGCGGGATGGGGGGTTGGGGAGGGGTGGCGGGGGGCACAGTTGGGGGGGCCAGGAGAAGCGGGGGGACAGAGGGTGGGAGCCAGTGTGTCACGGGGGGTTCAATGGGCTGAGCAAGTCGCCTGCCGCCTTCGCCTCGGAGCGCAGCGCTGTCAGCCTCGCACAATGCCTCTCTTCTATCTGACTCGTGATGGCTAACTCTGGCCTGAAGGTGCTAACTCTCAATGTGAAGGGCTTGAACAATCCTATCAAATGGAGGGTAGTGATCTCATAGCTAGAGAACTCGGGGGCTGCGGTCTGCTTACTCCAAGAGACCCATCTGCTATGTAGGGACTGGCATAGGATGCGCTCCCGCGCCTTTCCCCAACAGTTCTTTTCCTCTTTTCCATCTAAGAAAGTGGGAGTGGCCATCCTGGTTTCTAGACATTTCGAGGGGCGAGTGGGGGACAAAGTAGGGGAGATCAAGGGCAGGCTCCACGCTCACAGCTTTCAAATTGGCAACCAACATCTGACCATCGGTTCCCTTTACGCTCCTAACACAGGTCAGGAGGCCTTTCTGAAGGGCGCCGTCCCAGAGACACTTAAATCACCAGACTCTCTTGCTACTCGGGGGATATCAATGTGGTTTTGGACACTCAACGGGACAGGTCCGGGCATAGATACAGGGACACGGGCACCCATACCTCCGCAGGCAAGGCTTGGCTGCACGAGCGGGGTCTGGTGGACTTATGGAGCGCTAACCACCCCACTACATCCCAATTTACCTTTTACTCCCACGTCCACCACACCTACGCCAGACTAGACTACTTTCTCGGCTCCGCCGATCTCGCCACTGCCATCGCGGACGTCAGCATAGTCCCCGCCGCTCTACCTGATCACAATGCCGTGGAGATATCCCTCGAGCTCCCCAGCCCTTGCCGTCCCCACGTGGCGTGGAGACTGCGCGAGACCCTATTGCAGAGCCTGGAGGTTGTTAAACAACTCCATACATGTATTGTCGATTATTTAGCCACCAACGACACAACAGACGTCGATCTCGGCTTTGTAGGGGGCCCTGAAATCGGTTGTTCGCGGTGACCTCATCGCCATAGCGGCAGCAGAGGCTAAAACTCACAAGGCGAAGCGGGAAGACCTCTCCGCCCAGGTTTCTGAACTAGAGAGAGTCCACATCCACACCAGGGCTCCGAGGGTGTGGAGGCAGTTGAGAGCAGCTAGAGCTCAATTGGCCAGCCTGGATATAGACAGGGCAGAGTTCGCTGCTCTCCGACTGCGCCACTCGTACTATGTTGGGGGGAATAAGACAGGCCGTCTCCTGGCCAGCACGTTGAAGGCCAAATCCCAACATTCAAAAATTTCTGGTCTCCGGGATGATAATGGTATTGCTGTCGAGGGGGAAGAGAGGGTCACGGAAACGTTCAGGGACTTCTATGCCTCCTTATAACGCGCCGACAATGTCCCGAGCGGGGATATTGATAGTTATCTGGAGACGGTGGAGATTACCGCACTCTCCCCGGCCGCCGCGGACGCCTTGGAAACCCCCATCTGACTGGAGGAGGTGGTGGCGGCTATCTCTCGCCTCCGCCCCCTTAAGTCCCCGGGGCCTGATGGCTTCTCAGCCGGCTTTTATAAGACATTCGGCTCGATACTTGCTCCTATCCTCACTCGGCTCTTCAATTCATTCACTGGTCCGGGCTCCATCCCCCCGGACATACTGACAGCCGAAATCGTGGTGCTGCCCAAACCTGGTAAGGAGCCCACCCACTGTTCGGCGTTTCGCCCCATCTCCCTCCTCAATTTAGACCTGAAACTTTTTACCGGACTGCTGGCCGCTCGCCTCGGGCCGTGCTTGCTTGGGATTCTAGAGCCCGCTCAATCTGGTTTTGTCCCGAGCCGCCAATGCAGTGATAACACCAAGCGGATCCTCCACCTAATCGACAAAGCCCACTTTCAACAATCAGACTCGGCTCTTGTCGCCATCGACGCTGAAAAAGCATTTGATCGCATCGACTGGACCTTTCTGCAACAGGTCTTGGCTTGGTCTCGATTCGGTGAGCGCTTTCAATCATGGGTTGCGAGTTGCTATTATCATCCCTCAGCGTGGGCCCTTTCGAAATCCAGCGGGGCACGAGGCAGGGGTGCCCACTCTCGCCCCTTCTCTTTGCTCTCTATGTGGAACCGCTGGCGCAGAAAATTCGTGACAACCTCAATATCCAAGGCATCACTTTCGGAGGGGAGCCCCATACGATTGGCCTTTATGCCAATGACATTATAGCAGCTCTCGACCACCCTGAGTGCTCGATCCCTGCTTTTCTGAAGGAGATTGACACCTTTAGCGTCATATAGGGCTTCAAAATTAACAGGGGGAAGTCGTTGATATTGCCTCTAGGCCGGAATGCCCAAGCTCTAGAAGGCGATCTGCGGTATGAGGGAGGTCTGCAGTTGACAATGCGACTCCCTTACCTAGGCATTACACTTACCTCCTCCACAGAGTCGACGGTCACCCTCAACTATGCGTCCCTCGCCTCGCGGATTCGAGCCGACCTTGCCCGGTGGTCTAAACAACCGCTCTCTTTGCTGGGCCGCGTCGCAGCTGTGAAAATGTCGGCCCTTCCTAGGATTTTATACTTCTTCCAGACCATTCCGGTTACCCCTCCGGCGGGCGCTCTCGCTGGTCTGCAGACTGCCCTTCATCATTTCATCTGGGGGGGGGGGGGAAACGCCCGCGCTTGCACAAACAGCTGGCGTACCGGGGCTTGGACGAGGGAGGCTCGGGATCCCCAATTTACAACAGTATTATCAAGCTTTCCAACTCTGTTACCTGGTGGAGTGGTACAGACCGGACTCCGAAAAGAGGTGGTTGTTTCAAGACAGGGCCATGGCCCGGACATCTCTTTGAAAAATCCCGTTCCTTCGCCGCCAGGACCGACCGCAATATCTCCAGAAATCTCCCATCACTCGCACCATCCTGCGCGTGTGGGACACGGTTGCCGTTAAGAGAGAATTGACTACCTTCCCTTCCCCGCTCACCCACCTCCTGGACAACCCTGAATTTCCACCGGGTACCGACCCTCATGCCTTCCCGCAATGGCGCGGCACGAGCTGTAGGTCAGCGGGCCATCTTTGTGACCTGAGGGGTTTTCTCCCTCTATCCGAGGTGACGGAGGGTTATGATGTTATCTCCCCCCACCGATTCCAATACTTTCAACTCCGGCACTGGCTCACGCGCCCAGATTATGCTCCCTTCGTGAGCAGACACATGACATGTTTTGAGCGGTGGCTGGTGACAAAGGAATCGGACAAGCACCTTATTTCGGACCTTTACAAGATGCTTACACCCCGAGTGCCCCAGATCGAGCGGCGGGACAGAGGCGATGGAAGGCGGAGCTGGGAAGGACCCTGATGACCCGGGAATGGAGCTCTATATACTTTAAGGCTTCCCACACCACACGCAACACAATAGGTAGGGAGGCGACGGTGAAACTGGCCCTGTACTGGCATCTTACCCCTGTTAGGCTCAACAAAGGGAATCCGGCTCGTAGTGCGCTCTGCTGGAGGGGCTACGGGGAACAAGGCACCATGACTCATCTCCTCTGGGACTGTTGGGAAGTCAAGGACTACTGGACTGCGGTCTTAGATGATATTGATAAGACTTTCGACACTGAAATCCCACGATTCCCTGCCTACGCTGTCTTAGGTCTTCCCAATGCACTCACCTCCCCATTAAAATCAGTCCGAGGGCGTCAAATGGGGATCGCTATACAGGCGGCGACACAACACATTCTGTCCCTCTGGGGGTCCTCCACTAAACCGCACCATACGAGATGGCTACACAAACTTTGGTTTACATTGGGCATGGAACGCATCCAGGCTACACTCACACAGTCCGCAGCCACGTTCCGGAAAGTGTGGTCCCCACTATTGTCCCTCCTCTCCACTGAATTCAATGAGATCACATGCCCCAGGTATCTATGCTTACTACGCCTCACAGAGGTCCCTCATGATCCTCCGTGACCTCTTCACGAGGCGCACTTTGTCTAATACGAGCGGCTTGACGACCGCTCTTCTGTTTTGACACACCGGCTGGGGTGGGGGAGGGAAGAGGGGGGGGTGGGTGTTGGGTGGTTCCTGTTCTGAAATTCTACTTTTCTCTTACGTTGCACAAATACGTTTCTCGCATCATACATGCGACCTGGCTCATGTGTCTAGCTTGCATTTCGATTTGTAGAGAAGCCTTCTATGTCTGTCTCTAATGCTTCCTTTGCATGTTGCCTTCCTATTACAATGTATTGCCTGCCTTTGCCTTTGAAATCAATAAAACAAAATTAAAAATTTCAGTCACAAATTGCATGAACACTTTAAAACCTAAAGAAAGTTAAACTTAAATCGTAAAGTAGATGCTACTGCAGGTTCACTATAACAAACGTATTCTCCACCCCCTTGCTGGGCTTGAATGTGAGACTCGCAACAGGCAACAACACGCCATTTTTCATTGATAGTAATGTGGTGTCTAAGTTGAATTGTAGTTCCACATCACTTAGGCAGGGCCTACTACTGTGAAGCTGTACCTAATCTCCTGAGGATCACGTTGCTACACACCTAGGGGTCCATTACGATGTCAGGCGGATTGCCTCCGCCAGGCTGGTGGTGGCCACCGCCGGCCTGGCGGAGGCAATCCGCCCGACATCGCAAGCACAAATGCCCCCCGCCATATTAGGATGGAGGGGGGGATGGCGGCGGTAAAAAAACACCGCCCTCCTGTTTTCCACCCCGGTCGCCTTGCGCCATCCACCACCACCACGTCCATCACCACCACGTCCATCACCACCATGTCCACCGCCACCATGACCAACACCACCATGTCCACCACCACCACGTCCACCACCACCACGTCCACCACCACCACATTCACCACCACCACATCCACCACCACTGCGTCCACCACCACCCCGTCCACCACCACCCCGTCCACCACCACCCCGTCCTGCACCACCACGTCCTTCACCACCACGTCCTCCACCATCACGTCCACCAACACCACGTCCACCACCACCACACCCACCACCATCACCACCACGTCCACCACCACCACACCCACCACCTCCACCACATCCACCACCACACCCACCGCCACCACCACCATGTCCACAACCACCATGCCCACCACCACTATGTCCACCACATCCACCACCACGTACACCACCACGGCCACCACCACGTTCACCACGAGGCCACCTCACTCTATCTATCTATCGACCTCACTCTATCAGTCGCCCTCACTCTATCTAGCTGTCGCCCTCACTCTATCTAGCTGTCGCCCTCACTCTATCTGGCTGTCGCCCTCACTCTATCTATCTATCGCCCTCACTTTATCGCCCTGACTCTATCTATCGCCCTCTCTCTATCTATCGCCCTCTCTCTATCTATCGCCCTCACTCTATCTATCGCCCTCTCTCTAGCTATCGCCCTCACTCTATCTATCTATCGCCCTCACTCTATCTATCTATCTATTGCCCTCACTCTATCTATCGCCCTCACTCTATCTATCTATCGCCCTCACTCTATATATCTATCGCCCTCACTCTATTTATCTATCGCCCTCACTCTATTTATCTATCGCCCTCACTCTATTTATCTATTGCCCTCACTCTATTATCTATTGCCCTCACTCTATTATCTATCGCCCTCACTCTATCTATCTATCGCCCTCACTCTATTATCTATTGCCCTCACTCTATCTATCTATCGCCCTCACTCTATCTATCGCCCTCACTCTATCTATCGCCCTCACTCTATCTATCGCCCTCACTCTATTATCTATCGCCCTCACTCTATCTATCTATCGCCCTCACTCTATCTATCTATCACCCTCACTCTATCTATCGCCCTCACTCTATCTATCTATCGCCCTCACTCTATCTATCGCCCTCACTCTATCTATCGCCCTCACTCTATCTATCGCCCTCACTCTATGTATCTATCGCCATCACTCTATGTATCTATCGCCCTCACTCTATCTATCTATCGCCCTCACTCTATCTATCGCCCTTACTCTATCTATCTATCGCCCTCACTCTAACTATCTATCGCGCTCACTCTATCTATCGCCATCACTCTATCTATCTATCGATCACCCTCACTCTATCTATCTCTCTATCGCCCTCACTCTATCTATTTATCTATCTATCTATATATCTACATATCTATCTATCGCCCTCCATCTATAAATCGCCCTCTCTCCCTCTATCTATCGCACTCACTCTATCTATTGCACTAACTCTATTGCATCACCACAGCATCACTCAGCACCACCACAGCATCACTCAGGGGCACAACAACATCACTACGCGCTGCCACAGCGTCACTGAACGCCACAGCATCACTCGTCGCCACCACAACATCACTCAGCGCCACCACAGCATCAATCTGTGCAACCATTCAGCAACAACTGGTTCAAATATGTTCTCTCAATGTTTCAACCTTTATTACAAATGTCACAAAAAGATGTTAATATTTCACTTCTGATTTTCGGCACAATAAAATACACTGAACATAATCTTTACAAAAGTTATTTACAAAAGTTTAAGCTATTGCCATTATAAATTACAATAGCTTTTATTTAAGTATTAATTATTTAAAAAAATAAAAGCCATTGTTATTTGTAATATCAATACATCTAAGTCACGTAATTACAATACATATTTCAATACAAATGCTATAGGTGTCACATTTGCGAAACTTAAAACTATTGGCATTGTAAATGACAAAGCTACTAATTTCGCTATTTTCAAAACCAACACATAAATAACAAATTTGTCATTTACAATACCAATAGCTCAAACTTTCCTAATGCGAGACCTATTGCATTGCAAATGCTTGTTCTTAGTGGAAATGGGATAAATGGAAGAATTTTTCACAGAACTTTCAGCGTAAAGAAGCTAGCAGAGGAGACTTGATTTTATTGTGGAGCGGGCGTTAGATCTTTATCAATCAAAAAGCCTAGGTTCTTGGCCTTGGGCACAGGGATAGGACATGTTCCAGCCTCAGGGGTCCACCATAGTTGGCTCCATACCGAAGGTTTCTGACCAAACTCGACGACCTCAATTTTTTTAGTGTTAAGCTGCATAAAATTTTAATTCATCCATACAATCACAGCCGTGAGACGATTGTGGAACCGAACAGCCGTCCTGTCTACACTTTGCGTAACCGACACCACTAACTGGGTGTCGTCCGCATACGACACTAGCGTAAGACCATGATCTTCTATTAGTCTAGCTAGTGGTGTGATATACATCATATATGCGCCTTTTTACTATTGCGCACGTCGCAGAATGTTGGTCTTGTGTACCTACGGCAGGCTGAGCAGATCCATCAGTATAAATTATGCAACCCTATCGATCTAGAGGCATTATTTGATTTGGCAGAGGATATTCTTGTTTGTACTGCAGGAATGCTTGTGCTTGTAGTGTAGAACTAAATCTGTAATCTATGTCTGTTGCAGGAAGAGAGCCCATTGTATCCATCTTGGGTGTAAAGCTTTGGCATTTGGAACGCTCACTTTGGTGATGGCCTCTAAGCTTGGTACAGGGGTGACAACAATTATGCGTTTTCCCTGAGCTGGTGTGCTCTCTCTCTACAGCAGTCTGTACTGCTGTGAGAATTTTCTCTGTGGGTGTACAGCACATTAGAGCATTTGTATATAAATAAGATTAGTATACAATGGGTTCTGTATCACCTTCCTTGAAAGTGATATAGGTGTACCCGGTGGGTCCAGTGACTACGCGGATTACCAGGTTACTTGTGTTTACATGTGTGGACAAATGTTTGGAAGCTATCATATCAGCGGATATGGAATGTAAAATGTTTGTATGTTTCTGTGTCCAATGGTTGATTGAAAAATCAGGTCTAATTAAATCTAAGTATAGTTTTACTTGTTCTTCGTGAACCAAAATGTATGTTCTGCGCCACTGCCAATGCATATACACAGGAAAGAATCTATGCAAAACATGGCAAGTTCAGGAGGACACTTCTCAGGTTGACCATTGTTCCAATTATCAAAGCATCGGGAGGGCATCCCTCGCAGGCGGGGGATCCAAGTCCAGCCCCCGGTAATCTGCCCACCTCTTCCAAATTTTAAAGTGTTTGAGAGGGCACCCTCTGGCCACAAACACTGGCTGCTCCAATCTCATGCAGAAGTCCATGCCGTTCCTCCAGGCTGCCAGCGGCGGGGCGCTGGACGGCTTCCAAGCCCTGGCAAAGTCTCGCTTGGCCAGGGTAAGTCCCAAGAGTAAAAGGTGACGTTTATACAGGTTGCCCCCAATCCCCACCATAACATGCAGCAAAGCCAATTTGGGGTCCCGGGGAAGCTCCCAGGCCAGCACCTCAGATAAGCAGCTAAATACTCCGACCTAGAATCTGGATAGCGCAGTGCACCCCCAGACAGTGTGTAACAAGGTACCCACCTCCGATCCACAACGGAGACAGTCAGGGGAACCAATCATTCTGGACCTCCACAATCTCTGCCGGGTGAAGTATGTGCGATGTAAGTACTTAAACTGAATAAGCCGCAAGCGCGTAGAAATCGCAGCTCCCCTTGGGCTTGCCAAGGCCTCTGCCCAATCTTCTCCCTCCAAGTCCCCCACGTTCCCTTCCCACGCAGCCTTAAGTCTGTGTAAGTCAGAAGAGCAGTGGTGCACTAATCACTGGTAAATACGGGAGAGCTTCCTATCCGGCAGCTCCCCCATAAATAACTTGGCCTCTAGGGGACTGAACTCAGGGAGGCTCTCCAGAGCAGCCAAGTGAGGTGTCAAAGCATGCCGGAACTGAAGGTATTTAAACAGCGAGCGGGGCATCCCAAATTCAACCTGGAAATTCTGGAACGACTTCAGGGAAAGGCCGGACTTCACGTCCCCCAGCGTAGAGATACCTATCGCATCCCACCCTCCGAAGCCCAACAGAGCGTCCAGGTGGGGTAAGCGACCATTGCGCCAGAGGGGGGTCTCCTGTGTAAGCACATTCTACCATCCCATTCTGCGCAGCGCAGCCCACCAAACATGAAACACCACCAGGGTGGCCGCAGGGAGGCACCCTTTCAGCGGTGCCGAATACAGCAGAGTATGTACGGACGCAGAGCCCATGAGAAACCGCTCAACCGCATAGGCCGGGTCATTCCTATCGCCACACCACCAATCATTGAGGACCATCAGGTGTGCCGCTTGGTAGTAGGAGAGCACATCGGACCTAGCCAGCCCACCTGTATAGGAGGACAGAAAGCACGTTCGCAGCGCCTCGCGCTCCTGTCCCCCGGCCCACAGAAACCCCCCCAGAGCCGAATTAACCTGCTGAAACCAGCGGGGTGGAATCCGGTACGGATGATTTTAGAGTTGATAGACCAGACGTGGGAGCGCCACCTTTTGAAGATTGCGTACTTGCCATAGATGGACAGTGGCATATGGGTCCACACCCTCATGTCTTCCCGCGTGCGATCCCAGACCGGGGCAAGATTGCGCTCTCGGGATGCAGCCGCAGATTCGGACACGTAGACCCCCAGATATTTCACTCCCTCAGTCGCGAGTTTCAGTCAGACCAGACGCCCACTCTCCCACCTGCCACTTGTCCCCGAGTATCCAGAGTGTGGACTTACCCGGATTCATAAAGAGGCCAGACGTTTCACCGAATATCTGCAGTATACGCAGCAGCCTCAGCCCGAGCGCTCCAGGTCTGTTAGAAAGAAAAGGACATCGTCCGTGTACAACGCAATTTTGTCGGTCAAGTCCGCCGACCATAGAAAGCCCTTGAGTTGAGCATCAATGCGCACCCACGCCGCCAAGGGCTCCATAGCGAGCGCGAACAAGTAGGGGGAGAGGGGACAGCCCTGACGCGTCCCCCGCCGCACCGAAAAGGATCGGGACGCCGCACCCCCCACTCGCACCGAAGCCGTGAGCTCAGTGTACAGCAGCTGCACATATGCAAAGAATCGTGGGCCCAGGTTAAGCCTCCGTAGCAGGGCGAACAAGTAGGTTCAAGTTTCAAAGCTTTATTCGACATTTGTCATAAAAGCATTCACCTAGCCCTAATACAATAAATACTACAGATAAAATACTTTCTAAAATACATATTAAACATAGATAGTCGAATAAAATACATATTAAAATACAAAAAGATTTCCACAATTCATATAAGATATTATTCTAAAAAATATAGTAATTCATATGACGAAATGGAGGAATAGTAATAGACATAATTCATTATGATGTGATTGACATTAGCGAACGAGTACGGATTGTCTATGCCCAAGCCAGAAATTTTGCTACACCAACCACAAACAGAGTGGAACAATCGGATTCAAGTATCCTGAGGGCTACCGATTGGCTACGAGTGCCCATGTTTAGGCACACTGGCTTTAGCCATTTGCGTCTTGGACTCAAATACAGTGGACAACAGAACAACAAATGGGAGATGTGCTCAGTTTGATCTTTACAATGGTGACAATGTTCATCCCAAGCTGGGGACCAGTGTTTCTTAAAAGCATTCACTGGTAGTGTACCTATGCGAAATTGGAAATATAATTTTCTATCATGCGGTCGTTCAATTACGTCCCAAAATAGTTCGCATGAGGGGTACATTTTTATATCCAGAAAGCGAGTTGTTAGTTTTGATCTGGATCCATTACAAAGCATTGTAAGATACACCATTTCCCAATATAGTTCTTTCAACTTTGCTTTCGAGGGGAAACTAGCCACGTCTTTAGTATCCCATAGATGTTCCAATTTCAGCTTTACAAGAAGTCCCCGGAGTTCCTTTAGCCATGGAATACAATGAAAACAATCGAACTTAACAACATCCGTCGGGGGTGCGGCATAGTGGCTTAGTTCAGGGGTCACCATAAGACGTCTCCAGTATAAAAGAGGCCGTAGCCTAGCTATGTCCTCTATACTTTTCCTACCAAGATCCAATTTTAAAGGAGATATGGGTGTGCTTTGTGGGACCATTACAAGCCCTCGCAAAAATCTATTTTCTGCACGTCCCAGTTCTCCCAGGTTTGAAAACCCCCATAGTTCGGATCCATATAAACAGGCCCCCAGTACTTTCATGTTGTAAATTTCAAGTGCACAATTTACCGGCTTAGTTAGCGAGGCTCGATGTTTTAAAGCAATTGCGCCTGCTAGCTGTCTAAACTTCAGTACTGTTGTATTAATGTGCGATTTCCAATTCATATTTTCCTGTAGGATGATGCCTAAGTAGGAAAAAGAGTCCACCCTTTCTAGGGGAATACCTTTATATTTTATTACACCTTTGAAGGTGGACTGTTGGTTAAGGCACATGAATTTGGTTTTGGTAGTATTCAATTCAAGGCCCCTGCCATCACAAAATTCGCCAAAGGCATCAACCACTTTTTGGAGACCGCTGGGGGTGCGTGAAAGTAAGAGCGTGTCGTCCGCGAACATCAGGACGGGGACGTGGGAACCTGCTATAAT
This sequence comes from Lissotriton vulgaris, assembly GCF_964263255.1. NCBI lineage: Eukaryota > Metazoa > Chordata > Amphibia > Caudata > Salamandridae > Lissotriton > Lissotriton vulgaris. The sequence goes on from NC_141700.1 coordinate 19,426,601, forward strand.
TGGGGCGTCGCTAGGGGTTTTCTGTAGGTATTCGACAATGCCGTTTATATAAATTGAAAATAGTGTCGGCGCTAGGACGCACCCTTGTCTCACCCCACGCTCTACTGGAAAGGGATCTGTTACTTCTCCTTGCTTGCCCCATCTGATTTTGGCAAAATTATTTTCATGGAGACGAACAAGGAGAGTAAGGAGTTCCTGACTTAGGCCTGCATCAGCCAGGGTCTGCCACAGTTTTTCTCTGGGGACCAGGTCGAAAGCTGCTTTTAGGTCCACAAAAACTGCATACAATGTCCCCTTCTTTAGTGTAACGTTTCTCCAATAGATGGTTAGGAAGTGTAAGACTTGGTCTACGCTACTGGTTAAGGGGCGAAACCCTGCCTGGTATGATGACAGTATGTTCTTTTCATCGATCCATTGTTGCAGTTTATTCTGGACTAGGCGGCCCATCAGTTTTTGGGCTGTGTCAATCAGACTAATGGGTCTATAATTTTTAGCCAGAGTTTTATCGCCTTTTTTGAATATAGGGATAATTTCAGCTCCCTTCCATGAGGCAGGTACTTCCCCTCCCATTGCCACAGCATTGGCCAACATTGTAAAATAACTACACCAGGAATTCCGGTCCGATAGAAATATGTCAGCCGGAATTCCCTCCATGCCCGGCGCTTTTCCCCCGCTACACAATCCAATACATTACTTACATCCTTTTCAACAAATATTGGATTTTTGAAATAAACATGTGGGGGGGGTTGGTCATGGATGAAGGCTGGATTTCGGGCATACTGTGGTTGGAAAAACTCTATCCAATTATTTTTCGCAACATGGTTCAGAGGCTAGGCAGCTATCCCTCCCTTCTCCCATTTTACTGAGGCCCAGAAACGTTTAGAATCCTTGGCAGCACAGGCCTCCTTTAGTTCATGCCAGCAATCCTCATCCCAGCGTTTCTTGGCCTGTTTTTGGGTCTGTCTATAATGATTTCTTGCCAACCTAACTGTTATTGCATTTCCAGTTTTCAATTCCGTACTTAGGTTATGTTGTGCTATCCTACAACTCTTGTCGTACCATCCTTGACTATTTTGATCCTTTTTCTTTTTATTGGGTACTACAGTTTTAATAAAGAAACTTTGGATTTTACAGAATAGCTTCTCATGGGCCTCCATCATGTAGTGTTTGAAGTCAAACTTCCCACAGTGGGACTTGATCTTGTTAACTTCATCCGCTACTAGTTGTTTGAGGACCTCCAATTTAGATACATCTTCTAGTAACATACTCCACTTCAGGTGGCGATGATTGTTTGAGCACACAACATCTTGCGTCACCATTTCATTTTTGCTGGAGAGCTCCATGGCATCTTGGTAGGAGTGAAGGGTCAGGCATAGGGGATTATGGTCACTTTCTAGTTTGTCTTTCACTACCATATCTACCAGTTTGCTCCAAGCCCTTACATCCAATAATAAGTAGGCAATTCTGCTAGCTGCTCGGCCATTGTCAAATGTGTTTTTCCCTATTAGATCAGAGGGTGACCGTCCATTTACTGCTCTCAACCCTCTTGAAAGACAGAGACTCTTTAGCTGAATTGCCACTGTACTCCATTTCCTGATAGCAGGCACCTCCAGGTGAGGTATTCCCCATTTAGCATCCTCCTCTTCGGCCAGGATCCTATCCTCTTCACCCAAGGGTTCGAAGGTGGTATTAAAATCCCCGCCTACTATTACGTGAGGTGTTAGTGATAACATTTCGATGTGTTGCTCTAGAGTTGTTATGACCTCTGAGGATTTACCACCACCAACTCCCCTGGCATAGACATTAAACAGGGCAAGTTGTTGGCCATTTTCCCAACTGATATCAAGGGCTATGATGTCATTGGAAGGTATGGACCTTTGTTTAATTGTACAATTCAATGTCTGACGTATCCAAATTAACAGGCCCCCAGAGGGACGACCCACTCGATTTCTAATTGCAGGCATATGGAAATTCAAATACCCCTGCCGGAAGGTTGGGGTCAGTGACCAAGTTTCTTGCAGCATAATAATATCGTATTGATCAATGAAATCAACCCATTCCGGAGTATTTATCTTGTTTACTATGCCGGCTATATTCCAAGAGACAAGGGACATTAATAATGTCTCTTGTTGGTGTTGTGTCTGGCCCTTTTCAGGTGCATTTGCAACTTCTTCAGTTTCTACGTTTACTATTACTCCATCGCTCAATATTGAGATCCTCTCGGTCACCTCTGTTGCTCTATTTGAACCCTCTATGTCTGTATTTGGATCTTCAGGAGCGGGAGTTTGGGATTCCCTAGGACCTATTGTCTGCTTTCCTGCTAAGTGCTCATTTAAGTTTCCTGTCCTTCCATTCTTAAGGGGCAACTGTCTTTTAGGAGGGGCAGGGTCACAGCTTACGAGTCAGTCGCATTCGTTTAGGTCGGATAAGGCAGAATAATGATTTTCCAAGTTTAGCCCCCACTCACATATGGGGCCATTCCTAGCCCTTCTGTTTCCCACAACTGTCCACTTGGTTCTCAATATACTTGGTTTTGCTACAAGTCCTCTTCTACTATAAAAGAAATCCAACGTTAGTGGTATAATTTCCACTGTTCTGTGCTGAGGAGGAAAAATAGTTCGCAAGACATCTGGTAATACTTCAGGGCCCTTGAAGTTTAAAACCACACAATCCCCTTGGAATTTCTTTGTTTTAGTCCCTATCCACTTTACCCGTCTCGCTGTTAGCAGATCATCTGATAGCTTTTCTTTGCTCCAGGGAGATATATGCATATTATTACTCAGCCACTGCAGTGCCTTATTTAGTAGAGAATCTGGAGACTCAATCTGCCCTAATTTCAGTGGTGGAACATTAGCAAGCACTAAGATCAGTGGTGAGGCCTCTACAATTAATTCGACAGGTCTGGTTTCTGTATTGAAATCGACGGTTGTGGTGTTGCCTAGAATTTGCACAGGTTCTATGGTTGAGGGGTTATTGGGATTATCACCAGGTCTGGAGCTAATTAGCTGAATTGGGGCTAGTATGTCTTCTGCACCTTCATTCGTGTTCCCCCCGGGTATGTGTCCTGTGTCTTGCTTTTCCTCAAGTTTATTTATTATTAGATTTGGAATTTCCCCCACACCATCGTTTGTTTTTTTCAGGAGGGTCTCTAATTTATTGACTTTATTGGTAAGGTGGTCTATTTTGGATATAAGAGGTTTTATTAACCCAGATATCTTAGACTCCAGCATACCCATAAGCTTATTTGATAACATATCCTCCCAACCTGTACTGCCATTCCCTTCCTCCCTTATTCCTTCTACAGCCCTTCTATGTGTTCTTCTAGGAGGGGTTGCTGGTTTGTTCTTACTGGACCGCAATCCATCTCTTTTAGGAGGAACCTTAGTGGTCCCTCTTTTAGCTCTTGGTGCGGGGACAGGAGTAGGTGGAGAAATACTCTCAGTGTCTAACTCTACACCGTTACCAGAAATATTTAACTCTTCTACAGTTAATAAGTCGGCAATAGTATCGGGTTGTAGAGCAATAGATGCCGTAGAAACATGTCATTGAACAATCATTAGTTTCCTCAATAAGGTCAATAGTGTTTGTATCATCACAGACAGATTGGGTTACACCTAGTGGTTCAATTTGGGCACAAGGTGGAGAGTCCATAAGTCCCAACGAAGACCTCCGATCGCTATTAATTTTAGCCACCACCTGGACTAAATAGTTGTCCATGGTATTAGCTGGAGTGACGGGGTTTTCTGTCTCGACATGTTAACCAATCAAGCCCAGTACAATACAGCAGCTAAATTGAAATGCAACAAGAGTAATAGACAGACTTATGTGGAGCCCGAAGATATATATCTCGCCTTACCACAGTCTCACTTGGGGTCGGGGGCCAAGAGGGGTGGCCCAGTCCAGTCTTTCACAGTCTAGAACGGGCTAAAATGGGCCCGCCCTTGGCCCGGGCTTCGCGAGGCAGGGGTGACGCGCTATTTCAGCGCCTCCAGGCGCGCAGGTGACGCGGCGTGCGCCGCTTGGGATTCTGGGTATGGTAGTTTTGTACCCCCTCGACCGCACTCCTCTCGGCTACCACCGTACTCCGAGATGGCAGGGGAGTCGGGCAGCGGGAGGCGGGAGGGCAAGCACCAGTATCCGGATGGCTCCAACAGTTCGAAGAGGCGTCAGGACAGCAAGAGCGTTGTTTGGTACAGAGGTTCCCCCCTCGACCGGGGTGACGCGCTATTTCAGCGCCTCCAGGCGCGCAGGTGACGCGGCGTGCGCCGCTTGGGATTCTGGGTATGGTAGTTTTGTACCCCCTCGACCGCACTCCTCTCGGCTACCACCGTACTCCGAGATGGCAGGGGAGTCAGGCAGCGGGAGGCGGGAGGGCAAGCACCAGTATCCGGATGGCTCCAACAGCTCGAAGAGGCGTCAGGACAGCAAGAGCGTTGTTTGGTACAGAGGTTCCCCCCTCGACCGGGGTGACGCGCTATTTCAGCGCCTCCAGGCGCGCAGGTGACGCGGCGTGCGCCGCTTGGGATTCTGGGTATGGTAGTTTTGTACCCCCTCGACCGCACTCCTCTCGGCTACCACCGTACTCCGAGATGGCAGGGGAGTCTAGGAGGGGTTGCTGGTTTGTTCTTACTGGACCGCAATCCATCTCTTTTAGGAGGAACCTTAGTGGTCCCTCTTTTAGCTCTTGGTGCGGGGACAGGAGTAGGTGGAGAAATACTCTCAGTGTCTAACTCTACACCGTTACCAGAAATATTTAACTCTTCTACAGTTAATAAGTCGGCAATAGTATCGGGTTGTAGAGCAATAGATGCCGTAGAAACATTTGTCATTGAACAATCATTAGTTTCCTCAATAAGGTCAATAGTGTTTGTATCATCATAGACAGATTGGGTTACACCTAGTGGTTCAATTTGGGCACAAGGTGGAGAGTCCATAAGTTGTTTGGTACAGAGGTTCCCCCCTCGACCAGGGTGACGCGCTATTTCAGCGCCTCCAGGCGCGCAGTTGACGCGGCGTGCGCCGCTTGGGATTCTGGGTATGGTAGTTTTGTACCCCCTCGACCGCACTCCTCTCGGCTACCACCGTACTCCGAGATGGCAGGGGAGTCGGGAGGCGGGAGGGCAAGCACCAGTATCCGGATGGCTCCAACAGTTCGAAGAGGCGTCAGGACAGCAAGAGCGTTGTTTGGTACAGAGGTTCCCCCTCGTTCGGGGTGACGCGCTATTTCAGCGCCTCCAGGCGCGCAGGTGACGCGGCGTGCGCCGCTTGGGATTCTGGGTATGGTAGTTTTGTACCCCCTCGACCGCACTCCTCTCGGCTACCACCGTACTCCGAGATGGCAGGGGAGTCGGGCAGCGGGAGGTGGGAGGGCAAGCACCAGTATCCGGATGGCTCCAACAGTTCGAAGAGGCGTCAGGACAGCAAGAGCGTTGTTTGGTACAGAGGTTCCCCCCTCGACCGGGGTGACGCGCTATTTCAGCGCCTCCAGGCGCGCAGGTGACGCGGCGTGCGCCGCTTGGGATTCTGGGTATGGTAGTTTTGTACCCCCTCGACCGCACTCCTCTCGGCTACCACCGTACTCCGAGATGGCAGGGGAGGCGGGCAGCGGGAGGCGGGAGGGCAAGCACCAGTATCCGGATGGCTCCAACAGTTCGAAGAGGCGTCAGGACAGCAAGAGCGTTGTTTGGTACAAGTAGGTCCAGCTCAGGGAATCGAACGCGCGGTCCATGTCCGCCAAAAAAAGGGTGGCCCGCTCCCCCAGCCTCCTCCAGGCCGAATATTATGTTGAGTGGCTCGCCGAGGCATAAAGCCCACCTGATCCGGGTGGACTAGATCAGTGATATGGGGTTTGGGTCGATTGTCCAAGGCCTTTGCCAAGACCTTGGCCTCCGCATTAAGCAGAAAGATCGGCCTATATGACGCGTGGGCCTCCGGAGGTCTGCCCGGCTTCAAGAAAACCACTACCTCCGTGTGTCGCCAATCCGGAGGAAGAGCTCCACTCTCACACGCCTCCTCAATGACCGGACGAAGGAGAGGACCCAGCTGCACCTGAAATCTCTGGAAGAATTCAAACAGGAACCCATTTGGGCCGGGTGCCTTCCCAGGGTTCAACTCACCCAGTGCTGCGCCCAATTCTTCGTCAGTTAGACGGACATTCAAGCTATTGCGCACCTCGTCCGAGACCCTCCGCGGAGGAAGATCATCTATAAAGCGCTGGACTACGTCTGCCGCTAGGATTTCTTGGGAGGCATAGGGACCCTCATAATATACCGCAAAGCTCTCCACTATCGCTGGGGGGTCAAGTATGGGTGTTCCCCCAGGATCCAAAATACGAGGCAGCGGCTGAGCATGGAGAGCACCCTGACACAGGCGGTGTAGCATCTTACACAATTTGTCCCCCCACTGGTACACTCGACTGCGCGTGGCCAGCCAAGCCTGCCTAGCCTCCTCCATCAATGCTGCCCTGTATTGCTGCTGGGCCAGTACCAACTGTCTCCTAACAGGGCCCCCCTCCTCCTCGCGGCTCCTTCGTTCCAGCTCCTCTAGGGCCGATTCGCGCTGCACTAACGCCCGATGCCGCTCTCTACCGGCTGCCACACACCAGGAGATGTCCACCCCCGCAGGGTGGACTTCATAGCCTCCCAAAGGGTAGTCGGGAAATCCACCGAGCCTGTATTGAGGGACAGGTAGCTATTTATTTCTTTGGCCCTATTGTCCCTGTAACCCTCCTGCAGTAGGTGCAACCAAGACATCCGCCACCGAAATGGCTGTCTGGCCGGGCCAACGCTAAAGGTGAGAGCAACCGGGGAGTGATCAAACAGGGCTCGTGGCAGGATATTAGCTTACATCACTCTACAGGCCAATCCCCGCGGGACAAAGATATAGTCCAGCCTAGAAAAGGAGTCATGGACAGAAGAGAGATATGTGAATCCCCTACGCGAACCATGGTTATAGCGCCAAGCGTCAGTCCAGTCGAGGCCCATCACCAGGACATGCAGTTTGGTGGAGGGACTCCCCCCTCCCCCACTCCCCCTTCCTCCCGCCGCCCCACCCCGCCACCTGTTGCTATCCAGATCCATGACGTCGTTCCAGTCCCCTCCTACTATCGATAGGGCATCAGGTATGGCGCACCAGAGGGACAGGAGTTTCTCCACTAACGGCCACTGTAATGGCAGTGGGGCGTACACACATCCCAGGGTAATTCTGTCTTCCCCCACCCTACCCTGCACAAAAACATACCTGCCCTGCGGGTCCGCCCACAGCCTGTCATGAACATTGAACACCCTCCGGTGGATAAGGATAGCAACCCCCCTCGATCCCCTCGTGAATCCAGAGTGGTAAACTTAAGCAAACCCAAACCATTGGAGACATAAGGCCTTGGTACCTAACAAATGAGTCTCTTGAAGCAGTAAGACGTCAGCCCCCGCCCTCTTGGCATATTGAAGAACCGCCCCCCGCTTCACCTTGTCCAACACCCCCGCACATTCCAACTCAAGACACGCAGTGCACCCGGGCCTACCGGCCCTCCCGTCGCAGCAGCAGACATAGCATAACATGACAATGCAGACCACCAATGCCCCTACGACGTGGCATGTGAAAATAATAGTAGATACACAGCAGCATACATAGCGCAACCAAACTTCCCAACCTGCTACCTGACACCTACAGAAAGACTCTGGTTCAAGCCCTTGTAATAAGTCGCCTTGACTATTGCAATGGGCTTCTGATACAGGCCAATGAGGATGCCATCAATCGCCTGCAGGTGGTCCAGAACACGGCAGCGAGATTGATTCTGAATGCCCCCCCCAGAACATCTTCTGGACCCCTGTTGAAAAAACTTCACTGTCTCCCAATACGCCAACGGGTAAAATTCAAAATTTGCTGCACTGTACATAAGTGTTTATTTGGAAATGGCCCTAAATACCTAGCCAAACTACTCCAGCCCTACAAACCAGAACGAGAATTACGGTCAAGTAACCTACTCCTGCTCAAACCACCTTTCATTAAAAAAGCCAGACAAGGCGGCCGAGCCCTCTCATCAGTGGGGCCGGCCTTGTGGAACAACCTGCCCCTTAGCCTAAGACAGATCTCCAATCACCTCACTTTTAGAAAAATGCTAAAAACGAATCTGTTTATGGAGAAATAATTTTAGGATTGCTGCCTATACAGTACCTTCGTAGCCTGTTGTTGTCAAAGCGCGGAGATAACCCTTTCGGGCTCGATTCTTGCGCTATAGAAGCATATAAATAAATAAATAAATAAACCCCCATCCCCAACTCCAACCCCAACCATCCCCCCAACCCACCACCCTGTACCTCCCAAACATGGAAGCACCTGTTGCGGTCGGATCGCGGCCCAGCCCCCAACAGAGGAGCAAGCACGACACCCTCCAATGGATCCCCCAGTGATTGCCCATGGATCAGGGCTCTCAATCCCTCCCACCCACACCTATGGGGGCAGGCTCCCAGCCAATAGAGCTGAGCACCTGAGCATCAATCAACATCATGCACACAGTTTTACGGGACAGTCCCAAACTTTATGATTCGTCTGATTGCTGTGTCGACACTGGGTCCTCCCGGCAAGGCGCCGAGCCAGGACCTCGACCGCCTGCGATGACTCTGCGGACTCCGGAGCCCCTCACGGGCCTTCCCGCTCGAAGAGGAGTCGGATTCTCCCCCCCGAGCCTCATTGACTCGGATTTTCACTGTTTCGTCCGTCTAGTGAAACACCTCCTCCGGTGTATCGAAGAACAGGGTACGGGATTTGTAGATGGCACGGAGCCGCGCCGGGTAAAGCAATGCATACTGTAGCTTGAGGCTGCGAAGACGAGCCTTGGCAGCCAAGAAGGATTGACGCTGCTGCTGCACCATTTGCGTGTATTCCGGAAAAATGAGGATGGTGGCATTGTTGCACTGGAGAGAGTCCCTTACCCGCGCCTGCCGCAGGATAACGTCTCGATCAGCGTAATTCAGAAACTTAGCAATTATCGGTCGCGGGCGAGCACCAACTGGGGGTTTTGGCATGAGCGCTCGATGGGCCCTCTCCACGACAAAGCAACGCGACAGCAAGTCCGGGGGCAGCCAGCCCCCCAACCATTGGGCCAGGAAGCGTTCCACAGTGTCCCCCTCACAGCCTTCCGGAAACACCACAAAGCGGAGGTTATTCCGTCGGGCGCGCCCTTCCGCGTCCTCCACCCTCATTGCCAGGCCCTTTTGTACCTTCTCCATGGCTGCCACTTTCTTCTTCAAGGCGGACACGTCGTCTTCCACTTCGGATATTCGGGACTCCGCGCCAGTAATCCTCTCCACCGCGTTCCGCAGATCCTGACGGAGCAGGGTGACATCCGCCCCAACAGCCCCTATCTTGGCATCCAGCATGTCTCGGGACTGCGTTATAGCTGCCAACAAGGCCGCGTTGTCAGGTGCGGCCACTTGCGAACTCCCTCCGCCGCCACCAGCCCCTTGGCCAACCTCTGTAAACTTGTCCAGGGTCCCCTGTTTAGTGTGTCCACCTCCAGCAATGCCCCGCGTCATTGTACTACTATGGGTCGCACCGGGCTGTGTGTACCCCTCTCAGACATCCGCCTCGCGGGCGTAAGCAGGAATGGTGCTCCCAGCAGGAAAATCCAACCACAGAGGGCAGCAGGAGACTCAGCCCCAATGTCCGCAGACAGCAGATTCCCTGCCGCTCCACAGGGTGCAGTGCACCAGGGGCCGCTTATCAGGGTATCCGGTCCCCCCCTTGATGGGCCCACACGACCAGCCCAGGCAGCATCTCTGACACACCACTGGCACGCACCCACCACACGGGCGCCAAGGATCAGCCAACTTTCCACCGGGGCCCGATCTGGCCCCCAGCTATCACTGAGAAGGGCCACTGGCCAGGAGACCCAATGCAGGAGGGAAGGGGAGGATGAGGGGGGCCTTTCCCCTACGCCCCGCCGCTCCCCGTCTCCTTGACTCACCGCAGCTCCGGGGACCCTCCGGCCTCTCCAGACCACCACTGCTGTCCCTCGCAAGGATTGCCACGCTGCACTGTCCTGGCCTCCTCCTCACGCCAGATCCAATGACGGATGCACCAGCGGCGCGAAATGGCGGCCACTCCGCAACGTTCTTCGTAAATAGGCTGCCCCCGCTGTCTATGGGCGCCGTGCCGCCCGTGCCAGCTCTCCAGTCGCCAGGATATCAGGCCCCTACTCGGGCGATATGCGTGCCCGCCGCAGGCAGCCGGGCAGTCCACTCCCGGTCCGGGTCCGCTGCGCCGCCCACCGGGGGTCCGCCAATGTCTCGCCCGGGGTCGGCGGCGTGAAAATTGAGGTCCCGGCTTTTAGGCCCCACCGGGTGACGCAGGCCGACACCACTCGTCGGGGCATCCCTGCCACCCCTGGCCCAGCCACGCACCACTGCCGCCACCGGAGTATACCCCCCGGTCCGGGGCACCACTGGAGTCGTTTGCGGCCACTTCCGATGCCCAGGGCCAGGATAATAAATCAGGATCAAGGACGGCTGGTCGGAGCTAGCGCTCTACACGACCGCCATCGCCGCCAGTCAAGCCACGCCACCTTCTGTCAACATTTTAAAATCCTAAAATGGATTGTAGTCTTTTCAGAGTTGTTGGACGTTAGAGCAGTAAGCATTTTTCCCAAAAAGGACATTGATGTGGGTAATTTTTGATTTTTTTAAATTAAATTTGTAACCCAGGTGAGCAAACGCTAGGATTATGTGGTTTACTCTAGCCAAGGGTTCCATTAACTCATTGTTAGTCAGATAAATATCATCTACATAGGACAATGTCTCCTCATCAACATTTTGAAGTAACTCTGCTACCTTGGCCGAGAACAGCCTGCGACCGTTCTTATACCCTTGAGGTAAATGCCAAAATTGACGCTATGAACCTAGCGCTGAAAACGCTGTCAAATATCGGCTTTCAGGGGCTATATTCTGGCAGAAGAATCCATTTAAAATGTCTAGTGTAGTTTTGAATTTTTTCCACACAAGTTATTTATCAGTGTGGCACTATGTGCATTTTGTACTGCAAACGTGCATGTGGATGTGTTTAAAGGTCTGTAGTCTAAGATTAGATGGTATGAATTGTCCAGTTTCATTACAGGAAACAAGGGATTATTCATGGAGGAGATGCATTTTTCTATTACACCCTGGTATTCAAGTTGTTCTAGGATTTCCCAAACTTGTTTTTAGCTTCATACTTTATCGGCTACTGTCTCTGGGGTTCAGGAACTGATTTCAAAGGAATTTCATGACGAAGTGACTCATCATCCCACCCAACATGATTTCAGTATAATGCAGGAGATAGAGCTAAAAAACACTCCTTGGCACATTCATGTTTAACTGATTCTGGAACAAGGTCAGAGAAAGCAGGTAAAATTACAGTTTCTCCCAGTAGGCACTCCATTACGAACTCAGGTGGCCGATCCTTTTCAGCTAAAAGCCTTGATGTGTCTGGGTATGTCCCCCTCCAGTTAGAGCGTTGTTATTATTATTATTATAGTGTCTTTTGTAAAGCGCGCAGATACCCCAACGGGGTGACCCGGCGCTGATTGAATGGGAACCAGCTCAGAGGGCAGGAAGTTACAGACGGAACAGGAAAGTTTTCAAGGATCTGCGGAATTCTCGTTCCGAGTTACTCCTGCGGAGATCCAGAGGGAGTTTATTCCATCTTTGAGCGGCTCCTAGCTCAAAGGTCTTTCCTCCCGCTCGGGCTCTCCTAAATCTAGGGGTGGCCAGCAAAAGTTTGGTATTAGAACAAAGGGCTCTCGGATTGCTGTAGGGTAGCAGGATTGATTGTAAGTGGGCGGAACCGAGGCCCTTAGTGGTTCGGAAGGCAAGTATCATCGCCTTAAACTCAATTCGCCTGCACATGGGGAGCCAATGTAGTTCCCTTAAGTATGGGGAAATATGCTGTCTGCGGGTAAGGCCACCAATTAATCGTGCTGCAGCGTTTTGAACCATTTGCAGTTTCTGACAGAGGTATTTGTTGAGACCCAAATACAGCCCATTGGCGTAATCCAGATGGGAAATGATAAGGGCATGGAGAATGGTTTTCCTGTTATCATATGGTAAATAGTTAATTAATTTTTTTAAGATCCTTATCTTAGAGAAACAGGCAGCTGAGACTGATTGAACCTGACTACCAAAGGATAATTTATCGTCCCAGCGAACTCCTAAGTTTCTCACAGAGTCCTTCAGAGTCGGGGCTAGGCTCAGATCTTCCGGCCACCACAGGTTCGAGCTGAGAGGGGATGGCTGATTAAAGAAGAGCACCTCTGCTTTACCGGCGTTAAGTCTCAGAAAGTTAAGGTCCATCCGTTTAGCAATGTCTCTCAAACATGTTTTAAGGGGGTCAAAGGCACTGGGAGATGGCTCTTTAAACGTAAAAAGCAGCTGAATGTCGTCCGCATAGGACGTAGTTTTTATTCCTGTGCGAGAGATCAGATCTGCCAATGGGGAGAAATACACATTAAATAAAAGTGGGCTAAGAGAGGAGCCCTGGGGGACACCCCATTTCAGTAGTCTTGGTGTTGAAGTAAAGGGAGGGGTGTGAACCTGTTGTGTACCGTTAGACAAGAACGAGCTGATCCATTTAAGGACCTTACCTTGAATACCAATGTCCTGCAATCTATTTAGCAACAAGGGGTGAGAGACGGTGTTGAATGCTGCTGATAAATCCAGCAGCACCAACACTGCCCTAGATCCCTGATCTATTGTCCAACGCACTGAATCAGCCATCTCAATGAGGGCCGATTTCGTACTGCAGCCCTTGCGAAAACCGTGTTGGGAATCATGATAGAGGCCATTCCTCTCGATGTAACGGGCGATTTGCTGGTGGGCAAGCTATTCTAAGATTTTGGCAGGGGCTGGGAGGAGAGATATCGGTCTGTAGTTAGCCGTGTCCTCCGGGTCCGCATTGACCTTTTTTAATATAGGGATCAAGAACGCATGTTTCCATGCCTCTGGGTAAATCCCCGAGCTTAAGGAAGTGTTCCTAATAGAGTTGAGGAAAGGATTTAAAAAGGAGGCTAACGCTTTGTAATGTTTAGCGGGCCATGGGTCCCCAGGAGAGCCTGATCTGCATCTGAGTAGCTCTTGAAGGGAGGACTCGATAGAGATTTCAGTAAATTCAGTAAGAGCAGGGCCAGCAGAATGAGGTACTATCCGAGCCACAGGGAAATCCGGATCATCTCTAATCGGAAAGGAGGCATGGATCGGAGCAATCTTGTCCTCAAAGAACTCTGAAAGTTGAGAACAGAGTTCTTGAGAGACTGGCTGCTTACGAATCAGAGCTTGAGGATCCGTAAATGATCTGACAATCGAAAAGATTTCCTTAGGAGCATTGCTGGCTTTGTCAATTTTTTCGGCTAGAAAATCTCTTTTATGTTTTATAATCTGTTTCCGGTACTCCTTTAGGGCTTTACGATAGTTAGTTTTACTGTCATTAGAGTAGTCTCATCTCCAGCGTCTCTTTAACACTTTACAGGCGGACTTTAATTGACCTAGTTCGTCTGAGAACCACGGGGCCGTTGGGGCGGATCTGAAAGTTTTTATCGGTCTAAGGGGTGCCAGACAATTAATAGCCTTACTGACCCACTGATTAAAATTAGCAATACGTGAATCCAAATCCACGCCCAAATCTGGGTGACTGTCTTTAAGGTGGTCTTCAAGAGTCGAAGATGTAATTTTACTCCAGTTTCTGCCGAATTCCCTAGGGGTGGAAGAGGGTCTGTCTTGGCGAGAAATAAGGGCGAATAAAGGAATTAAGAAATGGTCTGACCATGGGACTGGGATTGGATCAATAATTCTCATGCTCGTGAGATTTGAACAGATTAGGTCCAATGTATGTCCGGCACTGTGGGTAGGATGGGCCACTAGCTGGGACATGTCGCAGGCAGAGAGAGTTGATAAAAAATTCGAGCTCATAGAGCAAGTGGGGTCTTCTGCATGAAGATTACAGTCTCCAAGAACAGTGTAATTAGCATAGCGAGTACTGGCTAGAGTAATGTAATCTAACAAGGCCTGAAGGTGAGTAGGGCTGGAATTAGGTGGACGGTACAGCAGCAAGCCTGCAAGTGAGACAGAAGCTGAGAGATTAATACAGAAAGGGAGACCCTCGATATTATCAATGGGATCAAAATGGGGAGAGTTAATGGTCCACTTATTTTTATAAATAATTGCCACTCCTCCTCCTCTTTTCCCACTGTGACGATTTGCACAGATGATCCTAAAACCTTTCGGGATCGCCAAGGTAATAGCGGGGTTACTCTCCTCATTCTGCCATGTTTCCGTTAGGAACAAAAAGTCCCAATTATTATCTATAAGGGAGTGCTGTATATCGAGAGAATGCTTGACCAATGACCTACAGTTTATGAGGGCACCCTTAATGGGTACAGTCAAGGTAGGGCCACGTGTAAGGGGCAGGGGATCCCGAGGATTCATAAATGCGAACCCACAGTGCCCACAAGTAATATGCGTTCCTTGAGGAGTGGTGAGATCAACCCGGCTATGAGAGCAGGCCACAGGGCGAAGGGCGAAAATTTCCCCCTGGGAGTAAGTGTATCTAATCTGACTGGAACAACGAGCAGCATACCTGGCCCTGGCCGCGTTATGGTTGCGGACGGGCGCAGACGGGCATCCCTTTAGCTTCCCTTCGACGCGCCATCGGCGCGCCCGCTGCGCTCGTCCGCTGCGCGGCCGAGTGGATGGGACCATTTTATGCTGAGGAGGGCGGGGGAGGTAAACAACTAGACCTCTACCCCCAGCCTACCTCCAATATGGCCGCTGTGCTTCCCTCGTCAGCGTCAAGTCGGCTGAGGGGACGGATACCTCCAGTTAGGTGAGCGTCCAATTATTAGGCAGTCGATGTTAAATGCGGTTTAAGAACAATGTGCAAAGTGGCAAACAGTATGTTTTAACCACATCGCTGCTGTGGTTATTTTTCCCCTGTGCTGGAAATTGCCATTCTGCTGTATTCATGACGAGCTCAGCTAGTCATCAGCACAGCTCAACTGTGCCTCATGACGAGCTCAGCTCGTCATGAGCATGGAAGGGGTTAAAAATTAAACGGGTACCTACGTCGCCAGCTAACCGACTCAGATACCAGTTTCCAGTTAAAATGCAGAATAGCAAGCAATATTATAAAAGCAGGATCCTATGTCTCCGGCTTTCCGCCTCAGAGACCAGTTACACAAAACAATCTGTGCGCGAGTACCAGAGCTCGTCTTTTTGTGCTGAGGAGGGCGGGGGAGGTAAACAACCAGACCTCTACCCCCAGCCTACCTCCAATATGGCCGCTGTGCTTCCCTCGTCAGAGTCAAGTCGGCTGAGGGGACGGAGACCTCCAGTTAGGTGAGCATCCAATCATAAGGCAGGCGATGTTAAATGCGGTTTAAAAACAATGTGCAAAGTGGCAAACAGTATTTTTTTTAAATTAAACGGGTACCTACGTCGCCGGCTAACCGACTCAGATACCAGCTTCCAGTTAAAATGCAGAATAGCAATCAATATTATAAAAGCAGGATCCTATGTCTCCGGCTTTCCGCCTCAGAGACCAGTTACACATATAAATGATGTGGGACACTTACCCTTGCATTAGGTGTTTCCACCATTATATGCTCATTTAGCACTACTACCACCAGATAATCCATCAGGTTCTGGCGAGGTTTTGTGACTTCTTCTGGGCTGTTCAGCATCCTCACTGCCCATTCTCGGTTCCGAAGCAGAGTCCTAGAAGCCTGAGCATGTCTTATTTTGATCCCTGCTACGTCATCTTTTTGAATTGAGGTTTAGGAGTCTTTTATTTGTCTGCTTGTTTAAGGATTTAGTCTGAAGTGTGATGTGCTTCCCTTTTCAGCTTAACACGCTCTTCTTATCAGCACTCTGACTGTCCAGCTCTCACCGAACGTGTATCAGATAAATCCTGAAATGAACGAGAGGAACGTGTATAAGTATCCTGATACCCGTCCGCCTTTCTAATATTATCACGCTTTCTTAAATTATATTTTATGTCAGCGGTTTCCTGCTGAGGAGACCCACCCAGTGATTGTGTCTTGTTTGGCTTATTTCTTTGTTTATTGTCCCATTTCTTTTTTGAAGAATCTGGTGCTTGCTTTGAGTCTCCTTTTCAGAATTACTCTTAACCTGCGGTGTCCTAGGTCTGGCTCCCAAATTATTTTGTAGCCTAGGTTTCTTTGATAATTTTAGGCAATGCCCGCTCCGGCTGTGCAGGAGTGAACTCCCTCAGGCATTGGTGTATAGCCAATGCTACTGGTTCCCTCTTTATGATACTTAACATAATGGCTGATACCGTGGCAGAATTGCCCATCAGTTTGATCCCCAAGTCCAGGGCAGGTGCTTACCCGTACTCATTCTGTACTTGTTTCAGTATTTCAGGTAAAACTGCTATTGAAGGGATACCACAAGTTCTGGTGTAAATGGCAGCAAAAACTCTACCCCAAGTGTTACAATCATCCACCGAGGGAGCCTTCCCCATTGGCAAGCAAATTGTTAAAATTCTGTGTTTTTCCTGTGGGCACAAATGGGAAAAAAACTGCTTAAAGCAGAATTGTTTTTTGTGCTATCCAGAACGGAATTTGCTACCAATTGGTGGGAATCTTTCAGCATTTGCAGGCCGATACCTGTGGTAGCCAATTGAGGTTGTGCAGAGCGAGTAATCCACGCAGTGTTAACAGTGAGTGTTCACATTATGAACTGTGTAAGGTTCCTGTACATTTTTACTAGATCTTCACACAGTGTTGCTAATTCTGCTGATTCTAAATTAGCAATATTAGGGTGCGATAAGCCGCTAGGACCGGCCAAGTCGCTCCTTCTTTACTGAGAGGACTGAGTCTTACATTTTCTATAGTATACGGGCGGGCGCCTTTAAACCAATTTATGTGTTCCTGGTGTTTCATCTTCAATGTCAGTGTGAAACAATTATGCACATGCATCCGCAGCCGGGAACTTTACCCAAGAATAGAATACATCTGTTCTGAATGCTTTTTGTGCCTCGACTGTAGGAGAGTAGGGTCTGCAATCCTATGGTCACCCCAGATTTTTGCTTTTTGCTTCACTGGTTTACGACTTTCCCTGGCTGTGGGCCTGCTAATCAGACCCACAGCCTAGCTGTTCTCTCTCTAAATTGACACACATGTACTTTAGGTGCATTTACCAATTGGTATTGGGTCACTCTTATAAGTCCTTGTATAGCTGTTCCATGATAACGCTATACCATATACTCTTAAGTGCATTATAATCCTCGCGGTTATTGCTAACTTTGGCATAGCATTATCGAAACATGTCATGTAAGGTGTCATACGCTTTGGAAAACTACCCCCTCGCCAGTTCTGGCGACGGGGGTAGCATTCCACCCTTCTAGAGGGATAAGATATGTATGTAACTGTAACCCCGGTTAAAGTTAACCCGAGCCTCAGCATCACAAAATGGATGCTGCTGCCACAGACACAAGTCTGACCTCCTGCTGCTGGGAGTCCATCCAGAAAGGGAGGTGTGGACAAAGGGTTTCCTGCCTGGGGAGGTGCCAGCACCACCCCTGACAGGACTTTGTGTATCCAGATAGGCAGGGCTGAAAGGAATGAGACATGCCTGGGGCACACAAGGTGTCCCTGTGCATAACCCGGTTCAAACCAGTTGCTGGGGCACTCCAGCCCCAGTTCTGGTGCGAAACCGGACAAAGGATAGGGGGTGTAACCACCCCCCTTCCTGGTCCCACCAATGGGAGGGACCTAGTCGCTAGTACAGCCCCCTTTAGCAGAATAAAGGTAGGAGCTGGTCCCATTTCAAATTAGATTATCCTGAATTGAAACTTTACAAGAAGAAACTCTGGACTTCGACGTTCTGCTCCACAGAAGAAATCTCCCTTGTGGCCAAGGAGTGACCACCCTGCACAAGCAGGCACCATCAAGCGTCCTAGCAGTTCACTTTGTCGTTCTTCCTGCTGGAACCAGACCTCAGAGCTCAACGAGACCCGGACTCCCAGACCTCTCCGACCTCTACCCACATCTGCAGCACAGCTGAGACCCGTGGGTGCGACGAGACACGTGGGACCGGCCATCTTTGAAGAACTGCACTTCGCTTCCAGCACGACCTCTGAGGCACCCTCGAGTGTGTGCTTTGGGGATTGAGAAGCCCCAGCCCCGCGCAGCCCCTGCACCGAAGACTAGCCCTCCAGCATCCACGAGATCTGCGTGGGGCCCTTCTGCTTGATTGCTACTCGACGCGTTGTCTGGTCACTTGCCGGCTCTATAGTGGCCTCCTAGACGACGAACCTTGAAATCTACACCGCTGGTCTGGTTGCTCCAGACTGGCCCTTGCTTCCTTCCAAAAGAGAAGTACCCCGGACCCTCCTGGTCCGCACCAGACGCCATCTTCACTTCCCGCGTGAGTTGCCTTTGCCATGGCCTGTTGTCTCTGAGCTGGGAGCTGATACCGCCAACAGCGAGAGCCTTTGTGGGACAGCTCGTGCCCAGCTGTTGTTTTTACCAAATATAATCTTGATATCATTTGAAAGATCACATAAGGTACCATAGGTACATATAACAAGCTTAGAAATACTCTGAGTTCTACTGAACCAGCTGTTGTAGTAGAAAGGGCCTAGCACACCCTGACTACAACTCTTAGCAAGGGATCAGTAGGAAAACCCATAGTGTAGGTAGATGCACACACCACACCTCACTACAAAGCATGTCTATCACAGGAGAGGCCACAGTGACTCCCCTTGTGATTAGTGACCCTCCACAGGTCCTTTCCAGATATGCAGCACTCAGTTTTCAGGAGATGAGACAATTGTGTACCTCCAGGAAACTAAAACAGGGTTCCAACCCTACCCTTCCTTTTCTGTTAGGACTCTTAGAGACCTATGATGCCAGAAGGGCCTCTAACCCAGGCCCCTCAGACCCAGCAGATGGAAACATACCCCCCTTAGAAGATGACTCTAACCTCCCTGAAACTGAAAATGTAGATGGTAGGGAAGATGGAAACTTATCTGATGGAGAGGTAGATAATGGCCAAGCTGTATTCAGCAGACTCACAAGGGCCAACTTAAGCCTACATGGGGATGGGTTTGGGGGAGCCCCAGACCCAGCCACAGGCAGGCCTAACCTTGGGAATAGAAGAGATAGGTCTCAAGCCAGAGACTCCATCAGTTCTATTCACTCCCATGTCTCTCATGCATCTGCTCAGAGGAGGATGACTACCCCTCACAGGAGAGAGCACGAGGCAAAGATGAAGGAAGTTAATCTGAGGATCCAAAGGGAAGAACTTGCCCTTGCCAAGGAAAAACTTGCTTTTGCCAGAGAGCAGAAATTGAGTGGGGTAGAACCCACTGGTGGCAGCAGTATCCCTATGGATAAAGACGGGAGTTTTGATAATAGACACCTGAGTAAAATAGTTCTCCCCTATAAGACAGGGGATGACATCCACAAATGGATGACTGCTCTGGAGAGGGCCTGCAAAATACAGCAGATACCCCAGGGTCAGTGGGCAGCTATATTGTGGCTCTCCTTTGAAGGTAAAGGCAGAGATAAGCTCCTCACTGTTAGAGATGAGGATGCTAATGACTACCAAGTCCTGAAAAGTGCACTGATTGATGGGTTTGGCCTAACAACTGAACAGTACAGGTTGATGTTCAGAGATACCCAGAAAACTCAGGCTCAGGATTGGACTGACTTTGTTGATTGTGCCACTAAGGCTTTGGAAGGCTGGTTACTGGGAAGTAAAGTTACTGATTATACAGGATTGTACAATCTTATAATGAGAGAACAAATCTTAAATAATTGTCAGAACCAGTTGTTGCATCAGCACCTGATTGACTCAGATCTGATCTCTCCCCAAGAATTGGGAAAGAAGGCAGACAGATGGGTCGGACCAGGGTTAAGCAGCAGAACCAGAACCAGGGTGGTGGCCAGAAGAAAGCAGACCAAAAGGGTAGTAATCAGAATCAACAAAATGACCAGAAGTCTTCAACAGGGCCGCAACAATCTAAGGAGGGTGGGTCCCAGAATTCCCAAAAGAAGAAGAATGATGGTCAGAAGAAACCATGGTGCCAATACTGTAAAAGTAAGACTCACTGGTTTAGTGAGTGCACAAAGAAAGGCTCAGCTCCTACCACTACTGCCCCTAAGGCACCTCCACCCCCTAGTACAGTTAGTAGTGGTAGTGTACCCCCCAAGGCTATAGTTGGGTTAACCCTGGGAACTGAGGTGGGTTCTGACTTAGTCAGAATACCCACTCTGGCTGTTCTTGTTTGTAGTGGGGACATGGATATGACCCCTACTGTAAGTCCCAGTACTCTAGGCAAGTGCAGGCAAACACCTTTGATCAATGGAAAAATGGCTCAGGCCTACAGAGACACTTGTGCCAGTGTCACTACGGTGACATCAGCCTTTGTGGACCCTGATCAGATCATACTAGGTTCAGACTACCTAGTGATCAATGCTAGCAACGTCACTACCAATCACAGTATGGCAGTTGTTACCTTCTCCTGGGGAGGGGTAACTGGCCTCAAAAGGGTTGTAGTTAGTTCAGACCTCCCAGTGGAATGTCTTTTGTCCAATGATTTGGAATCCTCCTTATGGTCAGAAGTGGAGTATAGGACTCATGTGGAAATGTTAGGTTTGTCAGCACAAGTCCTTGCTGTGACCAGGTCACAGGCCAGAAAATACCCAGCTGAACAGGTGCTGGATCCTGGAACAATGGACCAGACACCACCCAAGAGGAAGAGCAGTAGGGTTAAGGCAGTGCCTTCCCCCCTGCCTCAGGTTGAGGACCAGCCCTCTCAGGAGGCTGACCCAAAGACCCCAGAAGGAACTGTCCTAGAAGAACTTGAACCCAAACAGGTTGAGTTTCTTGGGACAGGAGGACCTTCCAGGGCAGACTTGAGACAGGCACAGTTAGACTGTTCCTCCCTTGAACCCCTCAGACAGCAAGCTGCTGCTGAGGCTGTAGGGAATGCTACTGGTACTCACAAGGTGTACTGGGATGAAGGACTCCTATACTCTGAGGCAAGAGACCCCAAGCCTTGTGCTACCAGGAAGCTGGTCATCCCCTTGTCTCTAAGAGGTTTCCTTCTTACCTTAGCCCATGAGATTCCCCTTGTAGGACACGTAGGCCAGAACAAGACTTGGGACAGGCTTGTCCCTCACTTCCACTGGCCACACATGTCTGAGGACAAAAAAGAGTGTTGTCGCTCCTGTGTCACCTGTCAAGCCAGTGGTAAATCAGGTGGCACAACAAAGGCCCCCTTTATACCACTACCTGTGGTGGGGGTACCCTTTGAAAGAGTGGGGATTGACATTGTTGGACCAATGGACCCCCCAACAGCATCTGGGCACAGATTTATACTGGTGGTAGTGGATCAAAGCCACCAGGTATCCAGAAGCTATTCGCCTTAGGACCACTACAGCTCCTGTTGTGGACAGGGCCCTACTTGGAGTTTTCTCTAGAGTGGGGTTTCCTACGGAGGTTGTCTCTGACAGAGGTGCAAAATTCATGTCAGGATACTTGACTGCAATGTGGAAGGAGTGTGGTGTAAATTACACATTTACCACACCCTATCACCCACAGTGCAATGGGCTTGTGGAGAGATTCAACAAGCCCCTGAAAGGGATGATAAAAGGGTTAGCTGAAAAGCTTAGGCGAAGATGGGACATCCTTTTACCCTGCCTCCTGTTTGCTTACAGAGAGGTCCCACAGAAGGGGGTTGGCTACAGCCCTTTTGAGCTTCTGCTTAGGCATCCTGTAAGAGGACCCCTATGTATTGTGAAGGAAGGATGGGAGTTACCTCTCAAAAAGCCTAAGCTTGACATAGTGGACTATGTACTTGGTCTCCGCTCCAGGATGTCAGAGTACATGGAGAAGGCAACCAAAAACCTTGAGGCCAGCCAAGAACTTCAAAAAGCTTGGCATGACCAAAAGGCTGTCCAAACTGTTTACCAGCCATGACATAAGGTGTGGGTGTTGGAGCCAGTGGCCTCAGAAGCTCTCCAAGACAAATGGTCTGGACCCCACACCATCATTGAGCTAAAGGGAGAGGTCACCTACCTGGTGGACCTTGGAACTCCCAGGAGCCCCCACAGGGTGCTTCATGTTAACAGGCTCAAGGCATATGTTGACAGGGCGGACATGGGCTTTCTCATGGACACAGATGAGGGACAGGAGGAAGAGAGTGACCCTCTCCCAGACCTGCTCACTCAGAACCCTGATGATGGGTCAGTAGATGGTGTGGTATTTTCTGACAGCCTCTCTGAACATCAACAGAAGGATTGCAAACAGGTTCTTCAATCCTTCAGACATATGTTCTCTCTGACCCCCAGTCAGACAAACTGGTGCACCCATGAGGTGGACACTGGTGACAGTCTGCCTATAAAGAGTAAAATCTACAGGCAACCAGACTACGTCAGGGACTGTATCAAGAAAGAAGTACAGAAGATGTTGGAATTGGGAGTCATTGAACCCTAAGAAAGCCCTTGGGCTAGTCCTGTAGTTCTAGTGCTAAAGCCTCACACCCAGGATGGTAAGAGAGAGATAAGGTTGTGCGTAGATTACAGGGGTCTCAATGCTGCTACTAAAACAGATGCCCATCCAATACCTAGGGCAGATGAACTCATAGATAAATTGGCTTCTGCCAAATTCTTGAGTACATTTGACCTGACAGCTGGTTATTGGCAAATCAGGTTAGCTGAGGAGGCCAAGGCCAAAGCAGCATTTTCTACCCCAGGAGGTCATTAACAATTTGTGGTGATGCCCTTTGGTTTGAAAAATGCACCTGCCACATTTCAAAGGTTGGTGAACCAAGTTCTCACTGGGTTGGATGACTTTTGTGCAGCATATCTAGATGATATTGCTGTCTTCAGCTCCACCTGGGAGGATCACCTGATCCACCTGAGGAAGGTTTTGGAGGCCCTGCAGAAGGCAGGCCTCACTATCAAGGCCACCAAGTGCCAGATAGGGCAGAGTCAGGTTGTGTACCAGGGCCACCTTGTGGGTGGAGGCCAGGTTCAACCATTGGAGAGCAAGATACAGGCCATAAAGGACTGGGCTCCTCCAACCACACAGACACAGGTCAGAGCTTTCTTGGGCCTGTCTGGTTACTATAGGAAATTTGTCAGAAATTATGAGATCATTGTGACCCCACTTTATGACCTGACAAGCAAGAAAATGCCAAAGAAAGTTCAGTGGACAGTTAGCTGTCAAAAGGCATTCAATGACCTGAAGCAGGCCATGTGTACTGCACCTATTCTCAAGAGTCCAGACTACTCCAAAACATTCATTGTCCAAAGAGATGCTTCTGAGTTGGGTGTGGGAGCTGTTCTATCTCTGCTGAATATTGATGGTCATGACCAGCCCATTGCTTTTATAAGTAGAAGGCTGACCCCTAGAGAGAAACGTTGGTCAGCTATTGAGAGTGAGGCCTTTGCTGTGGTTTGGGCCCTGAAGAAGTTGAGGCCATACTTGTTTGGAACTCACTTCAAAATTCAGACAGACCATAAGCCCCTCTTGTGGCTAAATCAAATGAAGGGTGAAAACCCCAAACTTCTTAGGTGGTCCATTTCCCTACAGGGGATTGACTTTACAGTGGAACACAGACCTGGCACGGACCATGGCAATGCAGATGGGCTCTCCAGGTATTTCCACTTAGAACAGGAAGGCTCACCTGGTCAAGGTTAGTTTAATGTCCCTAAGTTTGGGGAGGGGGGGTTATGTAGGAGAGTAGGGTCTGCAATCCTATGGTCACCCCAAATATTTGCTTTTTGCTTCACTGGTTTACGACTTTCCCTGGCTGTGGGCCTGCTAATCAGACCCACAGCCTAGCTGTTCTCTCTCTCTAAATTGACACACATGTACTTTAAGTGCATTTACCAATTGGTATTGGGACACTCTTATAAGTCCTTGTACAGTGTACCATAGGTACCCAGGGCATAAGTGCACCCAAGGCCTACCAGGGGCTGCAGCATGTATTATGCCACCCCTGGCTGGCCATCTAAACACACAGCTGGCTGGTTAACTTTGTCGTCCTTCCTGCCGGAACCAGACCTCAGAGCACGACGAGACCCGGACTCCCAGACCTCTCCGACCTCTACCCACACCTGCAGCACAGCTGAGACCTGTGGGTGCGACGAGACACGTGGACCGGCCATCTTTGAAGAACTGCACTTCGCTTCCATCACGACCTTTGAAGCACCCTCGAGTGAGTGCTTTGGGGATTGAGAAGCCCCAGCCCCGAGCAGCCCCTGCACCGAAGACCAGCCCTCCAGCATCCACGAGATCTGCGTGGGGCCCTTCTGCTTGATTGCTACTCGGCGCGTTGTCTGGTCACTTGCCGGCTGGCTAGTGGCCTCCTAGACGACGAACCTTGAAATCTACACCGCTGGTCTAGTTGCTCCAGACTGGCCCTCGCTTCCTTCCAAAAGAGAAGTACCCCAGACCCTTCTGGTCCTCACCAGACGCCTTCTTCACTTCCCGCGTGGGTTGCCTTTGCCAAGGCCTGTTGTCTCCGAGCTGGGAGCTGACACTGCCAACAGCGAGAGCCTTCGTGGGACAGCTCGTGCCCACCTCCTGGTCGCCGTCGACGCCTCCTGGTCCACGTGGCTGCAGAGTCAAGCATCTCCTCTTCACCTGATTGCGTGCGACATCATCTGGTTCCATCCTGGTTCCACCCGGTCACTGGCTAGTGGCTGTGAACACTGTCCCCTCTGCTTTCAGGTCTCCATCTTCTTCGATCCGCCCTTGAATTCATCCGGACACCTCCATCCTGGTCGCCTGCAGCATCTTTCTTCAAGGCTCCATTGACTTCAGCGAAGAAACCCGACACACTTCCACACCTATGCACCCGCAGCCCGTGGGTTAGGTAACGTGAGCATTTCGGTGCTCCTGTAGGGGGTGACTATCCTAGTGTCCAGTTCTCCTTTAGCTTCAGTTGTAACTAGCTGGAACTGTCCTTAATCCAACACTTTGTAATTTGTTTGCGCCCATTGACTTTGAATTGAAACCCGCGTGTGTGTTCAAGTACTGCACACGCGTCCCGTGGGCCTCCTGCTCCTTACCTAAGGTTAGGGTAGTGTAGCCCCAGCGATTGTAGAGCCTCTGGGCAGACTCACGTTTCCTATCGTGATATTTATACCATTTACTTAGTATATGGTTTGCCGTGCCCCTAGGGCACCATTGTAAATTGTGCGACTTTTTGTATTTATCTTAAGAGTCTTGTTATGTGCTTAGCCCTCTGACCTCATAAAGAGTTCAGAGGTGTTTGTTAGTAATAAATATATTGTTTATTTTCATAACAACCTGTGTGGTGTCATTTCACCATTACCTATGTGTTTGGAGATTGTGTGAAGTTAGAAGAAATGTATTACATTAATTTGTGGCGATAGGGTTAGCACAATGTGGGAACAATTTTATCCAACGAGCTTGAATCACCTACAGCCTTACATAGGTTATACCTACTCAACTGAGGCGGATTGCCCTTCCCACCACAGACATCTCCGGTTTGGCGGTGAGATGGGGTCTCTGAGAAAAGCACAATTGAACTATTCAGATAGACCATTAAATAAGAACCCAACCAACGTTGGCGGCGCCATGTCATGTTTTTTTTTTGCAAAACTTATTTATTGGATTTTAGAATTATACATGTCATACAATAATGTCATGTAGTTCCTACTAATTTGTAAGATCTGCGTGTTTATTGAACAACATAAACTTTGGGTGAGGTGCCTACACTGATGCCGGACATACCCGTAGGATACGTTGGTCTAGAGACCGGCTAGCTCACAGTCCCATCATAAACGCCCCTAACCTTACCAGAGAGCAAATAGTTTCAGGCAACTACTGAACATGACAACACTGACCCCTCAGGGATCGTGGAAACAGATCAGAACCTTTCACTCTGTCACTCGTGCTTACTCATGCTCAGACAATACACACTCGGACATTTTCAATATATTTATTGAACCAACGTTATCCTTGTATAGAATACATGTGCTGTGATAATCAGTAGACAGAAGTGGTTTTAATTAACAAACAAATATCTTGAACTTAACAGTAGACAGAAGCAGATGAAAGGGATTACAATCACCAAAGTGTAAATAGTAGATATAGTTCTATCATGGTGTTAAACAGTGTATATATGCAGGCATATAAACAAGGCAGTAATCAGGCATAGTCCTACTATACAACTCTACTCTGAGTGTACCTAGAGTGTGTGTAGTTGTGAAGCCAAGAATACCCCAAGAGACGATCCAATCCCATTACCTGGCGGGAAAGAATGTAGGAGCCTGTCGTGGTCACAAACTTGACACCTCCTCACGGAGATGGCAGACCGCTGCGTGGTGAAGTCTCAGCATGCAGGGACCCTTGGTGTCAGCTGAGGCGTCTATTGTACCAATCTTTTATATGCTCATTATTTATAATAGAAAACATCCTTCCGATGTACGGATAGATTAATGATGCTATGGATATGTAGATAGCCCCGTCACCCCGTGGATGAAGATAGAACGACCCTTTGTACATAGTGTGTCAAGAGGCTTTGTACATGGTGTTCTAAGCATCATCATAATGTTATGCGAAGCTAGCTGTGAAAACAAAGTAGTTTCAGAGAAACGAATCGAACATTGTTGGGCACGCAAATATGTGCAAAATGTCACAGCAAAAATGTTATTGTGCAAAATTAGGACAGTGTAAGAAAAGTGTGTAGCTCCATTACTTGGGCTTAACCTGGGCACATAACACCACCTGGGAACTGCAGCTGTGACTGTGCTGAGGCACGCCACCTGGTACCTGGTACCCGAGTCTGGCTGCTGCAGTCATGGGACTGTACTGAAACACACCACCTTCTGACTGAGCCAGGGAACTGCTGCCATGGGGTTGTGCTGAGGCATGTTACCTAGTCCCTGAGTCTGGGTATTGAAGTCATGGGACTGTGCTGCTACCAAAGACTGGAAACTGCAGCCATGTGACTGCTCAGGAGCGCCGCCTTCTACACTTGTCTGGGTATTGCAGCTATGGGACAGTGCTGAGGTGCGCCACTTGCTGTCAAAGTCTGGGAACTACCACTGTGAAACGGCTGAGGAGCACAACCTTCTGCCAGAGTCTGTGTACAGCAGTCATGGGACTGTGCTGAAGCACGCCACCTGCTGCCAGAGTATGAGTACAGAAGCACTAGAAATTTGCATACAGGCACCCCTAGTGTCAGCTACTGAAAACTACAGCGCTGAGCACGGGCTATGGTATCAGCGACTAAAAGCACTAGCACTATATAAAGCACCAAGTGGCAACTGGGACCAGTAGCGCTGCATATGTGCTGATCACTGAGGCAGCAGCAACAACACCCAAATGTCAACCACAGTAAACATGAATTGCAGAAGAGCACCGCTTCAGTCACGACCGTGATGTACACTGTCAACAGTTTATAGAGGACTGTACTGTAATGGAAATTAGCAAACTGGCCGAGCACTAAAGATTCATAGAAGTGCACCTCTTACCGAGCACTGTGACATTTGTAAACAACAAAACCTTTCAATTTGTAAGCACTCAAAAGGTTTTTTGCTTTTTTTTAACACCAAAATATTTTATTTTTAATTTGGTGTAAGACTTCCACAAACATTAAACACATATTTGCTTTGTTTCCACTAGTATCAAAAGCGTCCATAACCAACACATTTCACTGATTTGGGAATTCTCCTTTCTGAAGGGTAATTGTTTTGTGGTGCCTGACTTTATTTGGCTAGCACCAACTCTTTGCAATGTCGTATGTCATTATTTATTTGTATGTGCCATCTCCGCAGTAGCTGTAGTCTCAAGGAACAACAGTACTATCAAGCGTGGACCCACTTTGGGTGGTGGTAGTCCCAGGGTGCACAACAGACGCTCCCCCCCTCTACAGCATATTGGCAGACGAACCGCTGGTGGGGACACACAACATGTGTAAATCAAGCGAATGTTGAGGTTAGAAGCACTAGCCTCCAGACAGGGCTCTCCAATCACAACGAAAGCAACGTTTTCTCTTTGAAGATCGTCAATGTTTATTCAGTTCAGAACTATTTTAAATCCATTCAGCTCTGCAACGTTATATTTTCTTTTTTGCCAACATAATAATCGTCTTATGTCGCATTACAATTAGTACATTAATCCACTTTATGGTAACACCCAATGCATTTCGGGTCAAACAACAACCATGACCCTTCGTCAGGGGTCTGAAAAAGGAAATCAAACAGGACCAAATTAGTCACCCTTCATAATCACCAACTGTACAATGCTATATTTCATCATCTCACAAACAACCACAGGGTAAAGGAAAAACGGAAAAGACGTGATAAAAGAAAGTTCCAAAAACACCAACAGATGAAATCGTCACACCAGCTATTGAGTTGAAGTTTGACGAGCAGAAGCATGCTCCACCTTCATGATGTGTAAACCCAGTATACCGCTAGCTCACCTCCCAAATAAACTTCTCATACTAATCAATATCCCACTGGGTGGCAATGAAACAACTTACGAGCTTTCACACGCATTCGCGCTTCCGTGGATTCTGAAGTTTACAACATCCTAGCTACAACAGTTCTAATAGGATGAGAAATCAGTCACATGACCGCGATCGCAACCAATGGTGTTGCGGTGCCCCGGTCATGTGAGACGGGTACTATGGCTTCAAAACAAAGAGTGTGATTACGTTATGAAATAAGCATACAACAAACCACATGATGTCAAAAACTTCACGAAGTGCACATAACGGAAAACATATAAATAAACAGTAAGGGAAAGGAAATGATAGCAAAGCATCGATCTGCTAAGTCCCAACTCTCATGGAAATGAATATACGAAATACACTTTAAGCCTTGGATTGTCCCGCGTTCATGGGGAACAGGATGTTGCACAAGTCAATGTGAGGGATAAGCGAGTTATAAGACCCACGCATGTTCAATACGATCGTTCAAGCCCAAGGGGTGGGTAGAATTCAGTTTTTTGATCCAATAGAACTCCGCTTTCAGTCTTTGTTTGGTGGGATCCATGTCAGGACGCTGTTGGATCGCCTCGATCACCATGAATTTTAACTGTGATATTTGATGATTCATCTCTTTCCAATGGCATGCCACTGCTGATTTAAGATTGTTAAGTCTGATGTTACTTTTGTGTTCCGTGATACGGACTTTCAATTTGCGTTCAGTTTGCCCAATATATATCTTGCCACACGGGCACTTGATCAAGTACACACAATTCGCGGTGTCGCAATTGCTTGAATGTTGTAGTTCAATCGGAAAGCCTTTGGTGGGATGCATCAATGTTTTACCACAGATAACATTGTTGCAGTGAGTGCAATTAAAACATTTAGACATTCCTTTCCATACTTTTTTCTCCTTGGTAGGAGTGTTGAGTACTTCTTTCAAATTTTTCGATCTTTGGTAGGCAAACGTGATGCGTTCATTATATAAATCCTTCAAATCAGGTTCAGATTGTACCAGATGCCAATGCTTATTGATGGTTCTTTTGATTTTTTCTGAATCTGATGAATATTTTAATACGCATACGGTTTTTTGAGCAGTTGGTTTGATTTTAGGTGCCAATAAATCAATCCTCTTCATTTTTTCTACTTTCGTCATGGCTTGTTGAAGGATATCATCAGGATAACCTCTCTGTTTGTACTTAACGGTTTGTTGCAAAATGGATTTTTTGGCTTGCTCTCCATCTGATGTGATTCTCTTGAGTCGTGTGTATTGTGACACAGGCAAATGCTTTTTCAATGGCTCAGGATGGAAACTCTGAAAGAGAAGACCCGAGTTTCTATCGGTCGGCTTCTGGAACACTTTCGTGCTGATTTAATGATTACATATGACGATTTGCACATCGAGAAATGATATAGTATCTTTAAGAAATGGTATGTGTGAATTTGATCCTTTCATTTTGGCAATTGAGCATCTTGATGTTGTCTTCCAGTTTTTCTCTTGATCCACACCAAATCAAAAAAACATCATCGAATGGTAAGACCTTCTGTCCATGTTTGATTCTCCAGGATATGATCCCTTTCAAATTTTTGCATAAAAATATTAGCATATGAGGGGGACCCCCAAAACCCATCGATGTTCCGTTTGATTGGTTGAAAAATTCTCCATTCCATTCGAAGTAACTGTGGTATAATGCGTACTGCATTAATTCCAATATCAAAATTCTCTGATGTTCCTCAAGGTCGCTATGTAATAAGCTCCATTCGAGTGCTTCAATGCCTTCCCTGTGTGGGATGGAAGTGTACAATGCAACGACGTCAATGGTGCATAACCAGTACGTTTCACCTTGTAACAGGTTCACCTTGTCTAACATGTTCAGAAAAGCTGTTGTGTCCTTGATATATGTCTCACTCTTCTGGACGAGAGGTTGTAAGAATTTATCTACAAATTTACCTATTGGTTCCGAGATAGATCCACAGGCCGAGACAATGGGTCTGAATGGTGGTCTAATAGGGTCCTTGTGTATTTTAGGCAACATATAGAGTTGCGGTCTCCTTGGGTATTTTAAATGAAAGAAAGCGTGTGTTTTCTGGCTTATCCATTTCATGGTAAGAGCATGATCCAAAATCTGATATAGAACCTTTTGATACTCTGGTGTGGGATCTGAGGTTAATGGTAGATAGATTTCTTGATTTTGAACATGATTGTTGACACTTGAAATGTAAAACTCTGTGTCCATTACTATAAGGGCGCCGCCCTTATCTGCTTTCTGAAAGGTTAAGTCTTTATCGTTACTGAGATTTTTGAGAGTATTCCATTCTTTGGAGTTCAAGTTGTTCCTCTTGGGTTTACTGAAAGGAATTTTTTTGAATGTCTGACATTACTGATCTTTCAAATGCCTCTAAGGTCTTATGCGTGGTGGGTGCACAAAAAGTACTTGGTGGTTTGAACTCTTGATCCCATGTAGGGATAGCGTTTGTTTGACTCATGTCCTTAAAGAAATACCTTAATTTTAAGTTTCTGAAGAACTTGAACAGTGAGATTTCCGTCTCTCCAGCATTAGATCTATAAGTTGGAACAAATGTGGTCCCTTTATTTAATACTGCCAGCTGCATAGGAGTTAACTGTTTAGCAGAAATGTTAAACACTAAGTTGTTTTCTGTACTTGACTCCGTGTTCGCTTGGCGATTTCCTCCTCGGTTTCTTTTCCTCTTTGCCCTTCTTGTTGTGGTGTAATGGGCGGAGCGTTTGCTGCTGGACTTATATCTAAAAAAGTCGGTTGTTGAACATCTGTTTGACTGGTTGATGGTACCACTGTTTGTTTGCTGGTTTTTGTTAATGGTGGTCTGTTTTGCGCGATATCTGCGTCGGATACCACGCTTTCTTGTGAGGATGTGGTTGCTGATTGTTTTTGCTGAGATTGTGGTTGCCATTTCCTTTTATTATATATTTCAGCCCACATAGTACATAGTACCCATCTCACATGACCGGGGCACCGCAACACCATTGGTTGCGATCGCGGTCATGTGACTGATTTCTCATCCTATTAGAACTGTTGTAGCTAGGATGTTGTAAACTTCAGAATCCACGGAAGCGCGAATGCGTGTGAAAGCTCGTAAGTTGTTTCATTGCCACCCAGTGGGATATTGATTAGTATGAGAAGTTTATGTGGGAGGTGAGCTAGCGGTATATTGGGTTTACACATCATGAAGGTGGAGCATGCTTCTGCTCGTCAAACTTCAACTCAATAGCTGGTGTGACGATTTCATCTGTTGGTGTTTTTGGAACTTTCTTTTATCACGTCTTTTCCGTTTTTCCTTTCCCCTGTGGTTGTTTGTGAGATGATGAAATATAGCATTGTACAGTTGGTGATTATGAAGGGTGACTAATTTGGTCCTGTTTGATTTCCTTTTTCAGACCCCTGACGAAGGGTCATGGTTGTTGTTTGACCCGAAATGCATTGGGTGTTACCATAAAGTGGATTAATGTACTAATTGTAATGCGACATAAGACGATTATTATGTTGGCAAAAAAGAAAATATAACGTTGCAGAGCTGAATGGATTTAAAATAGTTCTGAACTGAATAAACATTGACGATCTTCAAAGAGAAAACGTTGTTTTCGTTGTGATTGGAGAGCTCTGTCTGGAGGCTAGTGCTTCTAACCTCAACATTCGCTTGATTTGTAAAGGCACGTTCAGGCTACGTGCGACGACAAGGGCACCCACCATCAAATTCCAAAAACAGTTGAATATGTTTTAAAGAGTGCTCGGGATAACATCATTTGTTGACACACAACATGTGGGCACAGAGCTTGGCATAATTAGGGCTAAAGCCCAGGGAGACAGGGGATCTGCAGAGCTGCCCTTGCAAGCCATCCGGCACAGCCCATACAGCACAGACGGTCATGCTGCGGCTGACAAAGGGCAGCACGGGAGGATGCCTGAACTGGCGTGATAGAGTGGCAGCCCTCTAGCAGAAATCAAACGTGAGAGGCCCCGGAGCGGAGCTGAGGCCCACAGGCCATAATATCTGTGCCGCCGCAACACTCATCAAGGAACCAGCGAGAAAGGTGTCTAACCAGTGTGGCTCACTGGTTAGAGGCGGCAGACCCGAGAGCAGAGGACGGCCCGGGACCAGGGTTCGATTCCCGGCGCGGCAGGTTTCTGGACCAGGGTCAGCGGACTCGATAATTCTCTCGCCTCGGTGCCCACTCTGATCAGTGTTCACACTCGGCAACTCTGGGCATTAGCTTGCCTCATCTTCACTAACGGCCCCACCAGACCGCCGGGGATGCCTGGTCTCACCCTGGAGATACCCATTAAGGGACCATCTCTCAGGGAAGCCAGGAAGGGTTTCGCAGCGGTCGAAGCGCCTTGGGACCCTCCGGGTAAGTAGTGCGCTATATAAATGCCTATACATACATACATACATACGAGTCCAGACAGCCAAAGCCACTGGAGAGCAAACGGGAAAAGGCTGATACCAAACGTGAGAACTTAGTGTGGGGGCCAGGGATTTTCTGCACTTATTTGATCTATGCCAGATTTCAAATGCAATCCCTCTCACGCAATCATCAATGGTTAAGCCTTCTAACCCTAAAAGATGAGCGGAGCTCGCAGAGTTGACTTCATTACATCTTACACTCTCCTTCAAGTAAAGTGCTCTGAGACCAGTTAAGGCCAGGCAAGAGCATATTAAGTGGTTTACAGTTCCAGTGCCAAGCACTCACACTCTGCCTAAGCGGATAATAGAAAGTGGCGCCCTTTAACCAACTATGGCTTCAAGCGAAAGGTGAAATCAAAAGACAAACATTTGGACAGTCGGTGGCCACAGGTGAGGGTGTGCAACTCGCGAGCACTGGGATCAATGTTAAGGTAGCATGTGTTGAGAGAAATATTGAAGGAAGTGACACAATTTGGGCCACCTGGGTTACTCATGACCACCTCTCAGCCTTCCATACAAATGAAGAGTCGGTCAGTCATTAGAGAATACAAACCAAATATATTTTATTCAGGTACACTCGAGCAGCGTCCAGTCTGACCAGCCTCCTAGGATTGCTGCAGAGGGACTGGCTTCAGCTAACCTAGACATACATTATGTACATGTCTAAACCAAGAAAGCCCCGCCCATAATGGAAATCTACTAGCAGGTGCAGCTAAAACAAAGGAGGACAGAAAGATGAGTTAGACTCTGAGGCTGGGCACACACTATCCCTGTGCCAAGGTCATTCTGTTAATGCCTACCATTAGACTAGTGAGAGAGGGCTTCTATAAATGGGAAAGGAATGCGTTAATAAGAGCAGTGTATTCAGTAGCAGAGCAAGGCCTAACTTTGGAGAAACAAACTTCCACAGCCTGCTTTCTCGAGTCAGGGAATACATGGCTGACAGCATGATTTGAAATAGCGGCTAAACATAAAATGGTGCAGCGAATGCTAACTCAACGTAGGAACAAAGCACAAGCAAGGTAGCAAAACATTTTCTTTTCATCAATGTGGAAAGCAGAAACACAGATAATCGCACGGCTGCCCAATGGGGGGGAAATTAGTGCAAGTTCCGACATAGTTCCTCCTAAAAAGACACAGTCACGAACTGGAATGCTCCGCTTCTCGAATTTAAAGCAAAACCTCCTCATCTAAAGGAGTTAAACCAGATATCTAACGCGAAGATTGCACTGGGTAAAAACAAACAACTACTTGTAAAGCTGGGAAGATGGGCAAAACAGATGGCAAACACACCAAATTGCCCTTTGAGCCCCGTAAATCGGGAAGGGTACAGGTGCAGAAGTGTGACCCAACGAGGGCAGAAGAAGCTGAACCCACCCAGCAAGTGGAGGAGAAAGATATGAAATCACTTTTGGCTATGATGAAACGCGGACTCAACTCAATTGAATTGAAAATGGACACCATGTGCAAACGCAGGGATTTAATTACCCAAAAACTTGAGAAGCAGGACGGGAGGATAGGCGTGGCGGAGAATAGGCTCTCGGAATTGGAAGACAAAACCACCCAAAGTAACGCACAAATGAAAAAGATAGAATGCCTCTTGAAAGTAATAGCAGCAAAGAACAAAGATTTGGAGGCTAGATCTAGAAGGAACAATATTCGAATATTGGGTGCCACTGAATCTGCCAATCTAGGGAGGATGGAGGAATATGTTATAGAATAGACTAATCTTGTTCCATTATGTCAATTGCCAAGGACACAATGTTGCCCAGTGAATATAAATATGTGAAGAAAGTGTGGTCATGCCATTGTCTACCACAGCCAGGGTCTTTTCTGGGTTAATCCTATCAATTTCACGTAATCTCTCAGCAGCTTCCTGTTGGGAGACTTTCCACAGTTCATCGTAGATGGCATGCAAGAAGCGCTTCTTGTGCGCTTTCTTGGGGCCTAACAAGAAATCCCTAAGATCCATGTTCCGCTTGAAGGGACAAGTGCTGTTTCACCTGTTGGAGTGTTGAGGTTTTTAGCCATTCTAGGCCCAACTTCCCAACACTATAAAAATTCACTACCCCTAGGTCGACAGTGTGTACAGAGCGTGGGTCTGGCCGATGGATACTAAACCCTCTGGGGTAACCTTGAATCTTGATTGACACCTATTTGTGTTGATAGCCCAAACCAACCATCCCTTCCAATTGGGAGCTGTTGAATTGTATGAACCATTGTGTATTATTGCACCCTGCACCTCCTTACTTATCAGTGTCTCATTCAATATACATTCAATAGGTATGGGTGAGGGGATATGTGGTGTGCTCAGGTCTTTTATTTTTGCAAACCCGGAACAGGTAAGTCTGTTGCACTTTCTGTTCAGGAATATCATCTGTAACGGTATGAGGCAAGCTCTAAATAAAGCCTCTGTTCCCTGAACCTCCCAATCTTTCATCCCCCAGATTGATTTTGTATCTATTGTGTCCCTCCAATAGTATTGTAAACCTTGTATAGACAGTTGGGAGATAAAAGGTGCTGAATATATTAGCTTGGTATTTGCCAGCATCATTTTCTTCGCAGTTGCATTAGTTTGCACTAGCTTATAATAGTATGACATTGGCTCTGAAGTATTAAACCTTGAAAATTATGCACATTTCTGTGGGAATGTGGCAAAACTACCTTTCAGTGGTGTGGGCAATGTTCCCATTGATGCTAAGTACTTACAGTGTGCTATACACTAGCTCGGTGCAAAAAGTGATGACCATACTGCTGGTAACCATATTTATTTATTTAAAAGATTTATAAGGCGCACAGCCACCCAAATGGGTTTCCCGGCGCTAAACAGAGCAGGTGAGATTGCAGATAGCTAAAACAGAGGTATTAAACCTGGTAATAAAGAAAGGTTTTTAGCTTTTTACAGAAGGCTTAAAGAGGCTGACAGTTCCTAAGTTCCAAATGAAGGGAAATCCACTGTTATGTCCAAGGTAGGAGATCAAGCAGCCTCTCATATGGGTCAGCCACAATCTGGGAACAGAAAAAAGAAAGAGGCTGGCCGATCTCAACTGACGGGTAGGTGGGTAAAATTTGACCAGGCTTTGTATGTACGAGGGAGCCAAGTCGTACTTAGCTCGAAACATATAAAGCTTTGAACTCGATGCATTTGTTTACCTTAAGCCAATGAGGTTGATGGCGCAGAGGAGAGATAGAGGCTTGTCGAGGCAACCAAAAAAACAGGCGAGCAGCAGCATTTTGAATGAGCTGTAAACGGTAAACGGCGCCCTTGTCTGCCCCCAAGTACAATACATTGACATAGTCTAGTTTGAAGATCACCAATGCCTGCAATACGATTATTTGGGCTGTGGGATGAATTAACCAAAGGATTTGTTTTAGACAGTTGAGAACTGCAAAGCAAGTTGCGTTGACTTTAGACACTTGGGCTCTGAGAGAGAGATTATTATTAATGATAAAACCCAAGTTCTTAACCTTCGGAAACCAGAGCAGGTAGAGGCCCCAGAGAGTGAGGCCAATGATTTGCTCCCCAGAGATCAGACCTGTTTCCCAGAATGAGGACCTCAGTTTTAGAGCCGTTCAGCTTTAAAGCATTACTGGACATCACAGAGAGATATTATGCAGTCCGAGCTTGAGCAAGGTAGAGTCGTGATGCGGAGAGGATGA
Source organism: Lissotriton vulgaris (assembly GCF_964263255.1). NCBI lineage: Eukaryota > Metazoa > Chordata > Amphibia > Caudata > Salamandridae > Lissotriton > Lissotriton vulgaris. Next base: position 19,463,168 of record NC_141700.1, read on the forward strand.
AAGAGACAAAATGATCAGAGTATCATCTGCGTAAGAGAAAATGGTCAACCCAGACTTTTCTGCAATGTCCGCCAAAGGGCGAACGTAAAGATTAAAAACCAGAGGACACTGTGGTACTCCCAATGTTAGAGCTACTGAGTTTGATTTAGTGGTATGTGAGAAGACTTGGAATTTGTGATCCTTTAAAAACTAGATCAGCCACTCCTACAATACCTGAGGCTTCAAGATGATCCACCAAGATGGAGTGTGAGACCATGTACCAAGAAAACACCAGTGCACATCATGTATAGTCTCTATGATCCATGTGCATTCAGCATGCGCAGACACGTCTTCTTAATCCAAAAGCATCACGTAGTGTAGACAAATTCCAAATTTTATTTCTTTTAAAACAAAGTGCTTCACAGCCAGTGTGAGACCATGTTGAAGGCCACTCTCAAGGCCAATAAGATGAGCGCTGCCGTACCACTGCAGTCAAGCTCCTGCCTAAGATACTCCGTAACACCAAGCAGAGGCAATTCGGTACTTTGCCCAGGACGAAAACCCAACAGTGACGGCTGAAATAACTTGTGCAATGCCACATGTGAGGAGAGTTGGGAATTGATGTGTCGTTCCAAAACTTTGGAAAAGGTTAAAAGAAGAGATATAGGATGGTATTTTGAACAACAGAGGGGGTCAAGGTTGGTCTTTTTCAGCAGAGGAAGCACCAGAGCGTGCTTTCAATTCCGGGGCACCTGACCTAAACCTAGGGAGGAATTAAGGAGTAAGAATCACGCCAAAGGCTGACTCGTCCAAAAGTCTGAGCTTGGATGGGGGAGAGGGTCGAGTGGAGAGCCGGACTTGATTATTCCCAACAAACAATGAAGAGGTCAAGTCCAATGGGAGCCTGGTCTAAATCTGATGAGACCTAACAAATGATGAGGCCTGAGAGAAAGTATTGACCTGAGCAGAAGAGGGCATGTTAGGGAAGATAAAGTTGTCTTGAAGGGAAGAGTCAGAGTAAAGCTGACGGTGGATAGACTCTACTTCATTGTGAAAGAACAACACAAGTTTACTGCATTGATGTAGCAAGAGCGAAGGAGATGGCAGAAACGTGCTAGTTGCAGAAAGTTCTTTCACAACTTTGAATAAAGTTTTCTCGGTTTTGAGCATTTTTTATCTTGGCCATATAAAAAGAAGCACTTGCAGATCTGCATGGAACATGGTATTTTTTCAGTGCCGCCAAATAGGCAGCCTTCGCCTCTGGTGCGTAGTGCCTTCATCACTGTCTCTCCAAGACTTTGCAGTGTTTTTTATCAAGCTTGAGGGAGTTGGTAAACCATGGGGCTGGTGTGTCTGCTCTAAGTTGGGGATTGGCAGAGAGAGAAAGAGTAGAATCAATAGCCTCAGACAGCCAGTGATGCACTGAAATTTGATCCGGGTCAGGTTGAGATGTAAAATTAGGGATTGTGTTCAAGAGCTGCTTATTAAGCACTTCCATATCAAGTTTAGATCAGTTCCTCAATTTTAGCGTGATGGATGGTCAAAGAGGAGGGGCAGAAAAATTAATGAGAAAAGGACCAGCAACGTGGTCAGACCAACCAAGCAGAATAGGAGGTCTCATGGAGATGCCCCGCTGAATGAGTAGGTAGTGAATTAATAAGCAAAAGATTAAGGGTCTTCAAATCATCCATAAGGGTCAGTGCTGATTTGTTATTAGGATCATCAAGATGAAAATTTAAATCAGCAAGCACTGAAAAATGTGCTGCCCAAAGAATGTGGGGGGATAGTGATTTGGCAAGGATAGAGCCCCAGTTGTTGGATGGTCCAGGGGGGGTGATAGATAAGAACACCAGAAAAGGGGAATTTGGGAGAAAAGGGAATCGAAAAAAGCAAGGCTTCGCAGTTTGAAATCATACGTTGCTCAATTTTACAATTATTACGTTTTTAAAAACAATAGAATACCACCGCTAATTTCTTTAGGTCTATTGATACCTAGCAGCCCAAAGTTTTCAGGGAGCGCTGCAATCACATCCAGCAAGGACCCATCATGTTATGTTATTTGCATTTGCATTTTAATGCGCACAGCTGCTCCAGCGAAGGAGCGTCCTGGCGCAGGGAAAGGTAAACACAACACAACACAAAATCCAGTAACAAAAAGCAGAAGCATTAAAAACAGGGAACATTTAAAACAGGAAGGTTTTCAAAGCCCTACGAAAGGATATTAAATCATTCAAGAGGCGGATTTCCAAGGGGAGCGCATTCCAGAGGGTTGCAGCTTTCACGCGGAAGGAGCGACCCCCCATCCAACTAAGTCTAAAACGGGGGACAACCACCAAGGCTTGTCCAAGGGATCGGAGTGAGCGGGTGGGAACGTAGGGAGAGAGCAGTTCGTTAAGAATCACGGGTGCCAACTCTCTAAGAATTTTAAAAACCAGGCAAAGAGCCTTGAATTGTATTCGCTTGCTTATCGGGAGCCAGTGCAGGGACCGTAGAGTGTTAGAGGTGGGGCAGGTTCGGGGCAAACCTACCACCGCCCTAGCCGCAGCGTTCTGGACTCGCTGTAAACGAAGAATCTCGGCTTGGTTCGCTCCTAAAAGGAGTGAACTGGCGTAGTCCAGCCGAGAGATAATCATTGCTTGAATGACCAGCTGTCTTGTAGGAGCATCAAAAAATCTGAGCAGGGGTCTTAGCCCGCGTAATACTCCAAAACAGCAGGCCGCCACTCTCTTCGTGTGAGTCACAAAGCTTAGCGTGTGGTCAAGCCATACTCCCAGATTCCTGAGTTCCAGGACAGGGGCCGGCGCTGATCCCAGCTCCGGGGGCCACCATCCGTCCCCCCAGTGATCCGCTTCCCTTCCAACGATCATCACCTCCGTTTTTGTCGCGTTCAGCTGGAGACAGTTGTTATTCATCCAGCTGGCCACCTCTCTCAGTCCACTTCGGAACCTGAGGGCATCCTGCTTGGCATCCCCGCTGATCGTAACCGCCAACTGAGTGTCGTCAGCATAGGAGACCATGGTTAGGCCCCATTGCCTGGCGACCTCAGCCAGCGGCTGCACGTACAGGTTAAAAAGCGTAGGACTCAGCGAGGAGCCCTGAGGGACCCCCAGGTCCAAAGGATGGTACTTGGACTGAAATGGAGGGGTGGCAACGCAGAAGGAGCGATCACTGAGGAAGGAGCGGAACCACTGCAGAGCTGAACCACAAATGCCAATGTCCTGTAGGCGGTGTAGCAGGATGCGATGGGAAACAGTGTCAAAGGCAGCGCTCAGGTCTAATAAAATAAGCGCTGCCGTTTGACCTGCATCGAGCACAATCCGCAAATGCTCAACCATTGCCAGAAGCCGGGCTTCTGTTAAAAAAAACACAACAGGATCAGTGTCAGAAAGGAAGTGAAACAAATGCAGCGGAAGTTTAGGGAGAGAGCGACAAATAAGGCTAAAACAGCTCAATTGCTTGGGTAGACAAGAATCTGTCTTAATTTGTACCGGAGTGTAAGGAGCCTCCGTACCAGACAGTAGGTGAGAGGAAAAAATACCATCAAACTGGCAGCTAGAACAGTGCATAATGCATGTATCTGGAGCTAGGACCTGACAACAGGTTATTAGGGGTGGATTTAAGTCTAAAAAGGGCTTTAGAGGAATAGGTAGTACGTGGTTGTGGAGGAAAATCAGCAGGGATTCTGGCCCTTGGCCCCGGCCGAATGGCGACAGGTGCAGACGGGCTTGCCTTTGGCGCGCCAGCGGCGCGACCGCTGCACGCGTCCTCCACGGCATGGATTTAAATAGTGTGGTGCCGGCAGGCGCTCAACCGTGCACCATTAGAAATGCCGTAAGTGGGTGGGGGTGGCCTGACTGATTGGCCTGACTGGTTTAGGACGCCCTCTGTGCAAACGGCACACAGCCATGGTGGAACAGGGCAGAAACCAGGCAAGGAAACCTCAGAGATAGTGAACAAAGTACACAAAGCAAGCAGGAAAAGGTAAATGACACAATCTGCAAAATACTATTCCACATGATGGTATTAGGCAGAATGGTGCAAAAGTAGCAGGAACAGATTTTAAAAGGCACAGCAGAGAGTAAGGCAAAAATGAATAAAGGCTAAAAATATTTAAAAACATCTAAACGTAAGGTCATATTTTAGACAAATCTTTTTTCTTTTCGGCCTGCAAGAGGCAGAAGAAGTACTGTTCTTGTTCCTTGAACCACCAGGACAGTTACAGGTGTTCTGTAAGATGGCCCAAACTCCTTCTTGTCCAGGAAGTTTTCTCGGACTAGGTCCCCAACCTTCAGGACCCAGATAGGTCTTGCCGGAACCCGTTTCACATCCCCAGTCATGCTACATTTTACCTGGACGTTTCTTTGTAATGACAGGAATTCATTGAGTTCATGTAAAACAGCCAAACGATCATTCAATTCAAATGGTTTTACATCCGCCACTGTGCTGGCACAATCGAGGTCAGGTACCCACATTCTTGTCCCAAACAGGATCTCATGGGGGAATGTCCTACCAAGGATTTTCTTGGCCCAGTATTCAGTGCCCTCTGGACCCATGTAGGTGATTGACACAACTACTGCCCGTTCCTAAAACCTTTGCTGTTAATGATTGCTTTAGGTCCCAGATTTGCCTCTCCACCACCGAATTTCCCTCGGGAGGATAGGGGAAAGGAGTACTGCAAGGCCACGCCCATACTTTCCATGGCTTCCTTGTAAGCCTGAGAGCTAATTGCAGGGCCACGGTCAGAATGTAACATGCCAATTGCTTATGTCCTAATGAAGATGAACATTAGTTACTTAACTGTAAACTGTGGTTCTCCAGTATTGGTGTCTTTCATAGATTCACATGCTTGAATATTCCCCGTTGTCGAAGTGGGAGTCCCAAGGGATATAAAATAGTAGTAAAATATATATATATATATATATATATATATATATATATATATATATATATATATATATATATATATATATATATATATATATATATACATATAGAAAATTATATAATTATACATATACATAAGAAATGTAATACATATAAAATATAAACATACGTAAAGTTAAAAGTACCATAGAACTGAAAGAAAACCCATAGAGGCTTTAAAGGGAGAATTCACTTTAGTAACATATCCTAGTCATTATAATAGTCCACATTCCAGCCAATCAGGCAACAGCACCCTCTAGACCCTTCTCCTCAGAAGCTCAAGCCCTCAGATATTCATAGCACCAAAGTGACCAAGAGTGCATGAGGAGAAGAGAGCCTCTGAGGGGAGGAAGGGTGGGTCGCATGTGAATCTATGAAAGACACCAATACTGGAGAACCACAGTTTACAGGTAAGTAACTAATGTTCTTCTCCAGTATTAGGGGTGTCTTTCATAGATTCACATTCTTGAATAAGAGTAGAAAGCAGTAAAATAATATACATATATGTCATAAAAGGCATTTTAAAACCAAGTAAGTACAACCATAACATGATTTAGATAGCATACATTAGACATATGGTAAAACCTTTTATGACAGGAGGCGTGAAGCAACAGAGGCTCACCTTAGTTAAAAAGATTTCGCAACACAGATTGGCCCACAGCAGCATCTGCAGCATTCGCTGATTCCAGACAGTAGTGTCTCGTAAACGTGTGTCTGCTCGACCACGTTGCAGCTCTGCAGATCTGGCGCAGAGGCACTCCAGCAAAGAGGGCGGTAGATGATGCCACAGCCCTTGTCGAGTGTGCTCGCACCTGAGCAGAGAGAGGCTTTCCTGCCCGGCAATGGCAAAAAGAAATGGCAGAAAAGATCCATCTCGTAATAGATTGTTTAGTGACTGCCTGTCCTTTACAAACTCTGCCATAAGCTACAAAGAGCTGGTCTGACTTTTGAAAAGGATCAGTGCGCTGGATGTAGAATTTCAGGCAAAGTTTTAAATCCAAGGAATGGAGAGAACACTCAGCAGGAGACTGAGGGTTGGGGAAGAAAGTTCTGAAAATGACGGGCTCATTCAGGTGAAAATCCGAAGGAACTTTGGGAATGAATTTTGGATTTGTCCGTAAAGTAACAGTGTCTTTAGAGAATTGAAGAAATGGAGGTTGTATCGTGAATGCTTGGATGTCACTTACTCGCCTTGATGACGTAAGCGCAAGTAGAAGAGCTACCTTCCACGTAAGGAATTTTAAGTCAGCTGAATGTATGGGCTCAAAAGGAGGTAGGAGGAGCTGAGATAAAACCAGATTCAGGCGCCAAGAAGGCGGAGGACGACGTATGGGCGGATACATTCGAAAGAGGCCTCTGAAGAACTGTCGAATGATCCGAGAGGAATACAAAGAGGTGGTGCCATCATGCCGAAAGCGGGAAATCGCTGCTAGAAAAACTTTAAGAGTGGAATGAGAAAGTCCTGACTTCGCTAGAGATAAGAAGAAAGGCAGGATTTGCTCCGGCTTGGCGTGCATTGGATCAAGGGCTTCCTTGTGACACCAGACACAAAAACGCTTCCATTTCAATTGATATGTTTTGATGGTGGAAGGAGCACGTGCATGAGCCAGCACCTTCCTGCACTCCTGAGTGATATTCAGACGTGCAAACTCGTTGTGTTCAGGTTCCAAGCATGCAGTTGGAGATAAGCCGGATCCGGATGGCAAATAGGCCCCTTGTTCATGGTGAGCAGGTGAGGCAGAGGGCGAAGAGGTATCGGATTGCACTGAGGCAACAGTAGGAGGTCCGAGAACCACGGGCGACGTGGCCACCTGGGCGCAATCAGAATGAGGTGGCACGGTTGGAGCTTTATCCTGTGCAGAAGGCGCGGAACGAGAGGGAGCGGGCGAAAAGAGTAGACGAATTCGCTCGACCAATTGATCGAAAGCGCATTCCCGCTCGACTCTCTGTGGGGATGCCGACTTGCAAAGCGTAGACATTTGCGGTTGGTTGGAGTCGCAAACAGATCCATCAGTGGATGTCCCGAATGGCGAAAGATGTACACGAGTGGGTTGGTGGAGTTCCCACTCGTGATTGTCCGCCAAAGATCTGCTGAGACAGTCGGCAAGAGTGTTGGAGATGCCCGCTACGTGAACTGTGGTCAGGTGAACTTGGTGTTGAATCGCCCAATTCCAGATTTCTTGCGCCTGCTTGGAAAGCAGAAGAGACCTCGTACCTCCCTGCTTGTTGAGGGTAGTGCATGCTGGTGGTGTTGTCTGTCCGCACCAGCAGTGATTGGCCTTGTATCAGAATCCGGAAAGACTTCAGGGCAAGGATGATGGCCAAGAGTTCTAGACGATTTATATGCCATCTGCGTTGAGCTGTCGTCCACTTGCCCTTGACTGACATGCCTTCGAGGTGTGCCCCCCAGCCCTCTAAGGAAGCATCAGTCGTGAGGATGAGTGAAGGAGGTGTTTCCTGGAAGGGCCGACCCCCGGCGATATTCGGAAGATGAGCCCACCATTCCAAAGCTGATTGAATGTGGGGGGGTCAGGAAGAGTTTGTCATTAACCGACCCCGACACTTGTTTCCATTGTTTGTCCACCTCCTCCTGTATGACTCTCGTGAAGTCTGCAGTGTGGGATCAGATGTATGCAAGAGGAGGCCATGCCCAGAATAGATTTCAAGATCCAGACAGAAACTGACTTTTTAGATTTGAGAAAAGCGACCATCTTGAGTATGCGAAGTTGTCGCTCCTGGGACACAAACACCTGCGCCAGACGAGAATCGATTAAGGCTCCTAGAAAGATTCTCTGTTGTGATGGGCGAAGATGAGAATTCTCCTGATTCACGGAAAGGTCTAATTCGTGAAAAAGTGACAGACAGATCTGAGTATGCTGTCTTGCTGTTCGACGTGTCTGAGCTTTTATTAGACAATCGTCTAGATAAGGGTAAAATTGAACGCCTTGTAGGCGAAGGAATGCCGCGACTGGAGCCATGATCTTCATGAAGACTCTTGGCGCTGAACGAAGGCCGAAAGGCACCACCTTGAACTGGAAGTGCTTCGATCCGACAGTGAAGCGAAGATATTTCCTGTGTTTGTGATGTATTGGCACATGGAAATATGCATCTTGGAGGTCGATAGTGGAGAGGAACTCTCCGGGATTGAGGTATTGCAAAATTTCCAGGAAGGTCAACATTCGGAAAGTTTGGGATTTGATGAATTTGTTGAGGGCTCGTAAGTCCAGAATGGGGCACCATTCTCCCAATTTCTTCTTGATTACAAAGAAGCGGGAATAAAAGCCCCTGCCCTGTTGAGCTCGAGGAACCACTTCGACAGCCCCTTTTTTTTATCATGATCTTGACTTGAGCCAACAGATCTTTGAAATGAGGTGGTGGGGGACCAGAAGGTCGACGGGTGGGTGGAAATTTTGTAAACTCGAGAACATGTCCTTTCGAGATGACATCCAGGACCCAACGATCCGAGGTGATATGAGACTAGTTGGAGAAGTTTTGGGAGATTCGACCTCCAATTTTCAGAGTCGGAGAACACTTGATGGGGAAGTCACTGCTTTTTGGAGGTGTTTCCGCCTCTGTAATTATTTTTCCTCCGATAAGGCCTTGAATTGGACTGGCGATTCTGAGATTGATAGGTGTACCTTTGTTTGTTGTCGCTATAGGAGCGATACTGGGAGGAGCCACAAAAAGTTGAGGAGCCATCTCTGCCACATGCTCCACGAAAAGGCAGTTTCCTGTACTGGAGGCTTCCTAAGGAACGAGCTGTATCTGTGTCCTTTTTAATGGATTCAAGAGCGTCGTCAACATTCTTGCCAAAGAGTGAATCACCATCATATGGCAAATCAAGAATTCTCGCCTGCACCTCGGGCCGAAAAGCTGTTGATTTGAGCCAGCCCTGGTGTCGTAAAACGGCGGCTCCAGCAAGTTGTCTGAAGCCTGTTGACGAGATGTCGACAGCACAGTCTCCCTCCTGGACTATCATCTGGGCCTCGGTTCGGATGGAATCTGGGAGCTGATTAATCAAGGCCGCGATCTCAGACTACATCTGGCGGTCATATCTCCCGAGGATGGCCAGGAAGTTCGCCGCTCTGACCATTGTGGCAGCCATGGTGGTAAACTTCTTACCAATAGAGTCCGACCGGCGTCCCTCTTGGTCTGGAGGGGAGGTGAGAGGAGTGGCCGGATTCCTTGAACGTTTCTGGGCAGCCTGCGTTACAACGGAGTCCGCCTTGGGGTGAGAGACAAGGCATATTGGAGAGTCTGTAGGGGCCTTGTACTTTTTGTCTAGACGTGGCAATACAGCTGGGATGGAGTTTGGACGTGCCATAAGTTTAAGGCCTTCCTGCCAAATAAAATCAATGATTGGGATAGTATGAGTCTGTTTAAGAGGCTGATCTTTGAAGTCGTAGAGGAAGCAATCCGTTTGCTGCATCTCTAAGGTTAACTGGAAGCGTTTGGCAGCACACACCATTAAGTTATGGAAGCTTCCAATGTCCACCGGCGGGGAAGGCAAAGGCGACGTCGGTGGCGTAGATGCCGTTTGAGCACTATAATCGTCCCAATCCGCGAGGACATCATCTTGATCAGTGTCTTGATTTACATCCGTGTCATCATCAGTATCTTGCTGTTGTTGGACTGGCGACTGCGGCATCTCCATATGTACGGGTGTTGGCGCCGCAGGTTGAAGAGTTGGTGAGGTAGTCGCAGATGGAGGGAACCTGCGATTATAATCGTCCAACATATTTTGCAAGTTTGTCACCCGAGAAGACGGTATTTGAGTCGTACCATGCACATGCAGTGCCTCAGAATGAGCAACGTGGACAGGAAAGAGAGCGCATGCTTCCTCCTCATACTCATCATTTTCCTCCTGGCACATGATATTGACTTCAGATGGACTATTTGCAGGACGAAAAACCTCATTGACATAGGAACCGTCATCAGAATAGTCTCCTGCAGACTCAAATATTTTCGTTGGCAGAGTTTCCGTCATAGGACTCAAAGGAACAGGCCGTTTCACCACTGAAGCTGTAACCACCGTGAAAGTAGTCGCTGTAGCGAGTGAATGTTGCGTCGTCGACGGTCCCGTCGACGAGATAGCTGCAGATGGCAATGGAGCCCTCGACGGAGATAATATCTTCTCTTTAGTCGACGTAGATTTCCGTGCCGTCAACGGAGTCGTCAACGAAGATGAAGCCGTTGACACAGGAGGAATCGTCGGCGTAGACGGCACCGTCAACGAGGATCTTGCCGTCAACGTAACCGTCGACAAAGGTGTACCCGCCGACGATATCTTGGCCGTCGACGAGGTCTTGGCCGTCGACGAGGTCTTGGTCGTCGACGAGGTCTTGGTCGTCGACGAGGTCTTGGCCGTCGACGAGGTCTTGGCCGTCGACGAGGTCTTGTCGTCATCGCAGTCCTCGTAGACATCGAACATGTCGTCAACGTTGGCACAGCGTCGACGGATCTCGTGGTCGTCGACGGACGTGTCGACGGTCCCGTCGACGAGCTGGCGCCCGACTTAGATGACGAGGCCACAGCTTGGGATTGCGACGCCAGAGAACCAGGTCCCGTAGGCGTGGAGACTTGCAAATCTCATGGGGAGACAGATTTTGAAGCGTCAACAAGCTTTTTTCTCTTCAGAAAAGGAGATGGCATCTCAGTCTCTGACCCACGCTTAAGAGAGGCTTTGGAATGAAAAGAAGACACGCTTTCCACGTCAGAAACAGGGTCTTCGGAAATCTTCAACTTCTGTAGCCAGAGAAGGAGACGGGCCTCTCTATCTTTCAGTGTCTTAGCGGCGAAGGTCCTACAGAACTTGCAGTTCTTAACTTCATGGTCCGGATAAAGACAGTAAATACACTTACTGTGAGGATCTTCATGAAAAAGGCGAAGCTTTCCACAGGATGAACAAGGTCTAAATAAAGATTTTTTAGTTGTAGACATCTTCAGAGATGAAGTAAGCAAAAGAGTTGAAGAAACTGAGCAGAGGTCAGGGAGACTCCCTTCACACGACGTGCGAGAGAAAATCTGAGGGCTTGAGCTTCTGAGAAGGTTCTAGAGGGTGCTGTTGCCTGATTGGCTGGAATGTGGACTATTATAATGACTAGGATATGTTACTAAAGTGAATTCTCCCTTTAAAGCCTCTATGGGTTTTCTTTCAGTTCTATGGTACTTTTAACTTTACGTATATTTATATTTTATATGTATTACATTTCTTATGTATATGTATAATTATTTAATTTTCTATGTGTATATGTATATATATATATTTTACTACTATTTTATGTACCGTGGGACTCCCACTTTGACGACGGGGAATATTCAAGCATGTGAATCTATGAAAGACACCCCTAATACTGGAGAATTGCAAATTCTTAATAATAGCTTGAGTGTAAGCCGAGCGCTGAGGCCAAACCCGTAGAAATCTAGAGCATGAATCTAGTGCCACCAAGAAGTATTTGTAAGTCCGCCTGAATTTAAAGGCTGCAGTGGTTCAAATAGACATGCAAGAGTTCTGTCTGAGTAATTGTGTTTGTGTTGGTCGTGCTACCGTTGAACCTTTCCTCCTGCTGAGAAATGTCACACTTCAAGACATAAGCATTGGTTTGCTTAGACAAACTTGGCCACCAGAATACCTGCTTTAGTAATGAAACTGTAGCGGTAACACCTGCGTATGCAGAGCCCAGACCCTTGTGTGCAGCTAGCATTAAACCTAATTTGCAATCAGTGTTTGGTATAACTCTATTCCCCGCTCCTCAAATTTGAGTATACTGGGTGTTTTGAGCATCTAAATTATAGGAATAGTTGAGTGGAAAATCCTTTGAAACAGAAGAGCCGTTTTTTGAGGCACTAACAGCTATCAGTATGTCTCTGTCTATCCTCGTGCTAGAACGAGTAATTGCAGCAACGGCAGCAGTTCGCACTGTCACCATAGCGGCTTCATCAGCCAGTGAATTCCCTTCAGCGTGAATGCCAACATGCTGGTGACTCAAGGTGTGAATAACTTGAAACTGTAGCAGGCATGCTTTCAGCTTTGCCACTTGTTCCCATAACAATTTATGTTTAATTGTGCAATCCTTTAGAATCTCTAAATTCAATCTGATCCAGTAATGAAGATATTCATTGAATGACTGCACACAGTAAAACGAATCGCATACTATCAGTGTGGGGAATTCCCGATCTGTATACTGTAGTCTCAATATCAGGGCTCTTAGCCACTGGATTCAAGCAAGCCGGGCTGAAGACAGCTGGAATGCCAGAAACCGTTCCTCGGAAGCTAGTTTCCGGTCCAGGGAAGACATGGCTTGGCAGTCCGGGCTGGACTGTTCCCATGAGGCACAGGGTCAGACTGATTTGCATATAGCCATGTCTGAACTGGGGTGGCAGAGTGGGCTTAAGAACGGTGATGGATTAAACCCAGATCTTTTGACTGGGTGTGAATGTTTGATTGATTCAGATGCTCCGTCCATCACCACCCCCTTTTGTACCGCTTTTGGCCACCATAAGTGTGGCAGGGTATGCTCAGACGTGAGTCCCTTGCTCACTTTGCCACTGGATTCAAGCAAGCCGGGCTGAAGACGGCTGGAATGCCAGAAACCGGTCCTCGTAAGCTTGTTTCCGGTCCAGGAAAGACATGGCTTGGCAGTTCGGGCTGGACTGTTCCCATGAGGCACAGGGTCAGACTGATTTGCATATAGCCATGTCTGAACTGGGGTGGCAGAGTGGGCTAAAGAACGGTGATGGATTAAACCCAGATCTTTTGACTGGGTGTGAGTGTTTGATTGATTCAGATGCTCCGTCCATCACCACCCCCTTTTGTACCTCTTGAGTTTCATGACAACTTAGTAGCTAAGGTTGGTCATGAAATGTCCATCTGTCTGACAGAGGGCAGGGTGGATGAGGAGGTCTTGGTGGCCTATGCTAAAATTTGTGCTCAAACTGCCATATAAGGGTCATGAAAGGGTAGGGGAGAGATGGTTTGACCACAACTGTTCCATAGCCCACCAGAAGTTATTTTTCAGCATTGAAATCTACCCTCCCGGATAAACCAGCTAAAGCCAGCCTAAGGCAAACATACAAAATGGCCTTAAGGAACCAGAAGAAGGAAATTGGGGAGGAGGCCTGGAATGAGCTTTTATCTATTGATGTTGTCAATAATAGCGCAAAAGTTTGGGCGGTGGTCAATACGCCCTTTTTCCATGAAACCTGTAATAGCGAACTTCACTGTGGTATCCAAGAACAGGGTTGGTATAGTCACTTTAAACAAGTCTATGATGGGGATGATGGGGATGACAGGTGTGCTAACCAGGACCCTAATATTGATGAATATACCCTATCCTTTAATGAGCTAAAGGTAACGGAGGCAATAATCCAAATGACGAGCAATAAGGCCCCTGGATCGGACGGAGTGCCTGCAGACCTTTTCAAATCCGACATTAAGACATGGTCAAAGGCACAAGTTACTACTTGTGTAACAATATATCTGTAAGAGACATTAGTAAGTGATAGATTCCTTACCTTAGAATATCCCCAGGCGTCAGACTGGGTCCGGAAATTTTTGCGTAGCAAAACCCCTGCGCGTCGGTAGGCGTCGTCCGCGTCCGTCGTCGTTAGCGCCGGAATGACGTTGTCTGAGTACTTAGACGCCGCCCATGCGCGCTGACGTCAGTTCTGATACACAGCTTTTCCGCGCCAGATACGCAGAGCCATGATAGAACCAACACTGGTGCCATTGAAACTAGGGCCCTGAAAGGGGATGACCTTAACCCTAGATATCGGTTCACACAACGGGGAGGATGGGTGGGTCGGTAAGGAATCTATCACTAACTAATGTCTCTTACAGATATATCGTTACACAAGTAGTAACTTGTGCATCTGAAAGAGACACGTTAGTGATAGATTCCTTACCTTAGAATAGATACCCCAGCAATACCAACCCCGGTGGTGGGTCTGCGAACCAATAATCACACCAGAAAGTCCTGGAGGACGGAACGGCCAAAGAAGCCATCCCTCCGGACTTGGCTGTCCAGGCAGTAGTGTCTTGCAAACGTGTGCAGCAAGGCCCACGTAGCTGCCTGGCAAATGTCCTGCAAGGGCACTCCTTGGCACAGGGCAGTTGTAGTCGTTGTGGCCCGAGTAGAATGAGCCCGGAATCCAGCAGGGGGCTCCTTTTTAGCCATGGAGTAACATGCCTGGATACACAAGATGATCCACCACAAATGGTCCGCTTGTGCACTGCCTTTCCCTTCTTAGCGCCCACGTAACCAACAAAGAGTTGGTCATCTACCCGGAACTGGCGTGTGCGATCCAGTTAGTAAGAGAGCGCACGTTTTGGGTCCAGACGGTGGAGCCTCTCTTCCTCTTTCGAGGGATGCGGAGGCGGAAAGAAGGTGGGCAAGGTAATGGACTGCCCGATGTGGAAGGCCGTGACAACCTTGGGCAGGAAAGAGGGTCTCGTCCGCAACACAACCTTGTCCGGATGGACAGAGAGGAAAGTAGGTATAGAAGAAAGAGCCTGGAGCTCACTCACTCTCCTGGCAGAGGTGATGGCCACCAGGAAAGCAGTCTTCAAAGTAAGAAGACGGAGAGGACAGTTATGGAGCGGCTCAAAGGGAGCACACATTAGGTAAGTAAGTACAAGATTCAAGTCCCACTGGGGCATCACGAAGGGAACATGTGTGTGATGCCCTTCAAAAACCTATTTACAATGGGGGACTTGAACAAGGAAGGCTGATCAGGTAGCCGTAAGAAGGCAGAAAGGGCAGAAAGGTACCCCTTGAGAGTGCCCAGAGCAGAGCCCTGCTGGGCAAGAGAAAGAAGAAAGAGGAGAACCTCAGAAAGGGGTGCAGAGAGTAGGTCCACAGCCTTTGCTGTGCACCATGCCACAAATCTGTTCCACCTGCAGGCGTATACCGACTTTGTGGAGGGACGCCTGGCTGCCAGAATGACATTACAGACTTCGGGAGGCAAGTCAAATGGCCTCAACTGCCGCCGCTCAATCTCCAAGCTTGTAGGTGGAGACCGGACAGGTTCGGGTGCAGAACCGTCCCCTGCTGCTGCGACAGAAGGTCCTCCCGAAGAGGCAGACGAATCGGGGGATCGACTGACATGCAGAGTAGCTCCGGATACCAGTATCTTCGTGCCCAGTCCGGAGCCACAAGAATAACCTGGGCCCGGTCGCGCCTGATCTTCTTCAGCACTCTGGGCAGAAGTGGTATAGGCGGAAAGGCATACAATAGACCGCAAGTCCACTCGTGACAAAAAGCGTCTCCGAGCGAGTGCCGCATTGGAAATTCCAACGCGCAGAACTGATGACATTGCGCGTTCTCTTCTGTGGCGAATAGATCTAACCAAGGCTCTCCCCATTGCTGAAAGAGTTCAGACGCCATTCGTGATCCATCATGCACCGTCGGCTGAGTTTGTCCGCCCTGGCATTCAGAGAACCTGCCAGGTGTTGAACCACCAGGGTCACGCCCTGATGTTCCAGCCACTGCCAGAGGGGCAGAGCCTCCTGGCATAGCGCCACGACCCCACCCCGCCCTGTTTGTTGCAGTACCACATGGCGGTGGTGTTGTCCGTGAACACCTGCACTACACTCCCCCGTACAGAGGGGAGAAATGCCTTCAGTGCTAGTCGGATCGCCCGCAGCTCCAAAAGGTTGATATGGAGCCGGGACTCCGCCGGAGACCAGAGGCCTCTGATATCCGCCTCTCCCATGTGGCCTCCCCAGCCCTGGAGGGACGCGTCCGTCACAACCACGTGCTCCGGGTGGGGTAGGGAGAGGGATCTGCCACTGACCCAATCGCGGTCCGTGAGCCACCACTGCAACTGTCTTGCAGTGCCCTCCGGGATCAAGACATGATCGGACAAGTTGCCCTGATGCTGGGCCCACTAAAACTTCAGGTCCCACTGCAGAGCCCGCATCCGCCACCGGGCGTGATGCACCAGAAGGATGCAGGAGGCCATCAGCCCCAGAAGCCGCAGCGTCAACCTGACCAAGACTCGGGATAAAGGCTGAAAGATCGGAATCAGAGCCTGAATATCCCGAACCCGCTGTTCGGGTGGATAAACCCGAAACTGCGCAGAGTCTAGAACTGCTCCAATGAAGAGGAGCTTCTGAGAGGGATACAGGTGCGACTTCGGCACGTTGATGGAGAACTCAGCAAGTGCAGGATTTCGGGCGTAGTCTGGAGGTGGCTGACGACTATCTGGGGCGAGCCCGCCTTCAACAACCAGTCTTCGAGGTAGGGGAAGACTGACACCCCTAACCTGCGCAGATGAGCTGCGACCACCGCCATCACCTTTGTGAACACCCGTGGGGCGCTGGTAAGGCCGAAGGAGAGCACGGTAAACTGAAAGTGCTCGTGGCCTACCGTGAACCGCAGGTAACGCCGGTGGCCCGGCAGGAAAAATAAGCGTCCTGCAAGTCCAATGCTACCAGCCAGTCTCCAGGGTCCAGGGCAGCTAAGACCTGAGCCAAAGTCAGCATCTTGAACTTCTCCTTCCAGAGGAAGCCGTTGATGTTCCGTAGGTCCAAGATAGGGCGTAGGCCCCTTTGCCTTTCTTGGGTACCAGAAAGAAGTGGAAGTAACAACCACACCCTACTTCTGGCCCAGGAACGCGCTCGATGGCCCCCTTGGCCAAGAGGGCCGTGACTTCCTCTTGCAGAAGTTGCAAGTGATCCTCCGACACGCGCTAGAATTGCGGTGGCATGGCTGGAGGGGTCGCCTCGAAGGGGAGGGAGTAGCCCCTTCGGACGATCTGCAGCACCCACCTGTCCGACGTGACAGTGCGCCAGTGGGAGAGGTGATGGCGAACCCTGCCTCCCACTGGCGTCACATGGGCCTGAAAACTCGGACTAGGAAGGTTTTGAGGCAGGTGCTGCGGAGGGAGGTGTGAGCTGGCATCGCCGTTGTCCCCGACCGCCGCCATGGCGGTTTCCACGGCCGCCACCTCGCTGTTGAACATTCTGCGGTGCGTGGCTGGCAGCACGTGTGGGGGCGCCCCTTCCTTGGCCACGAAAGGAGCGAAAGGCACCCGATTGCTGGCGTGTGGCCGAGAGGCCCAAGGACTTGGCCGTAGCCCTGGAGTCCTTAAAACGCTCAAGCGCATGGTCTGCCTTGTCGCCAAAGAGGCGGCGGCCATCGAACGGCATGTCCAGAAGTGAGGCCTGGACATCGGCCGAAAAGTTGGCGGACCTCAACCAGGCGTGGCGTCGAACCGCCACTGTTGTTGCCATCGCCCTGCCCAGTGAATCAGTGGTATCCAGCCCACACCGGATGGAATATCGCGCTGCATCTCCGCCCTCCACCAGGGTTCGGGCGAGTTTAGCCCGGACCTCCTCCGGACATTGTTGCAGCACGTCCGCGACCGCGTCCCACAGGGTGTGGGTGTAGCGGCCCAAGAGACAGGCGGTATTGACAGACCGCAGCCCTAAGCTTAGGGACGAGAAAACTTTCTTCTCGAACTGTTCATATCTCTTGGATTCTCGATCGGGCGGAGCCGACGGGAATGCGGTCTGGGAAGTGGAGGCCTGGATAACCAGGCTCTCGGGGGTGGGATGGGTGGACAAAAAGCAAGGGTCGCCCGGGGCCGGGCGGTAGCGTCTGGCCACGTTCCTATCCACAGGCAGACCTGTGGCGGGCTTGGACCAAGTGCCCACAAGAACGTCACACATGGCCTCATTGAACAGCAGCAGAGGCTCGCTGGAGCTTGACTGCGGTTTGAGGACCTCAGTGAGGAAATTAGTCCTCACGGCCGCGATGGGGAGCTCAAGGTTTAAGGCCTTGGCCGCCCTCGTCAACACTACACTGTAAGTAGACCCCTCCTCCGAAGCCACGGTTGGAGGGGAGACAAATCCAGTGTCTGGCGAAGTGTCAATACCACTGGCCTCCCCAAGCTCATATGTCCAGTCCTGTTGAGACTGGCACTCCAGTGCCAGAGGGTCCTCAGACCCCTCCCAATCTCCCTCGTGACCCGTCTCCTGTAAAACAGGATTAACAGACGGGGCCTCTTCATGGAAATAAAAATCTCCAAAGGCTGTCAGAAGCGGCGCCGTTCCGGCGCCAGAGTCGGACCGAAGAGAACATTGGGGATGGCGTCCACAGTGGGCGCCGGGGGCGACACCCCTGGGGCCGGCGCCGGTGAGGTTGTGAGGTCGACCGGCGACGACCCGGATCGGGAAGCGGATCCGGTGAGGTCCTGCGGCGCCGGGACCGAAGTCGCCGGTGGCGTCGGGGGCCGAAGCACCCGACGGCGTCGGGGCCAAAGCACCCGACCCGCTAGGGCCTCCAGCCGGGACCGTTTGGCCCGGAGGCGCCACAGAACCCGACTGAGGAGGGAGGGACCTCATGGCCATGAGGTACCACTCTATCTCAACCGGCGTCGCGCCGTGCCCAGGGACCCGAAGGTGTGGGGCAGGCGGCGACGCTTGCGACTCCCTCGGAGCCGCATGGGCGGTGTCGCCCGACCCCCCGGCCGCATCGTGTGAGCGTCGGGGTGGGTCGGAGGAACATTGACATCTCTCCGACCTCTCATGCCTCTTACCTGAGGACTTGGATCCTGATGACCGATGTCCACTCCCGGAGCTGCGATGACTCAGACCCCGTGACCGGTCCCTCGACCTCCCGTGGGACCGGGACCTGGAACGGCGCGGGCCGACTGTCGGAGCTCGAGTCGCTTGCGGGACCGCTCCCGCCTAGCTTTAGACATCAGGGCCCGGCAGTCGGAGCAGGTGTGGTCGTCGTGGGCGAGCCTAAACACTTCAGGCACCGGCGATGGGGGTCCGTAACCGACCTCAGTCGGTCACACTTCGAACAGGGTTTGAACCCAGGCATCCCTACCGGCACCGTTAGAGTCGAAGACTCGAGGAAAGAAATGATCAAAAAGTTTAGTCAAAAAATGACTAGGGGTAGAGCTTCTCCGAATCTGGGCTAGCTGGTGCGGAAAAAAGAACTGACGTCAGCACGCATGGGCGGCGTCTAAGTACTCAGACGACGTCATTCCGGCGCTAACGACGCAGACGACTGACGCGGAGCCGCGGACGACGCCTACCGACGCGCAGTGGTATTGCTACGCAAAAATTTCCGGATCCAGTCTGACGCCTGGGGATATTCTAAGGTAAGGAATCTATCACTAACGTGTCTCTTTCAGATCTATTGTATAATCGTCTTTGTCAATGCCTGTAAACTGGGTCTGCCTAAAAACATGGGCAAAATCCATTATAGTCCCAATCTTTAAAAAAGGTAATAGATGGGATCCTAGCTGCTACCGCCTCATATCTCTCATCGATTCCTCAGTTAAGGTATTAGGAAGGGTGGTGTTAAGCCAACTAACTGGTTGGCTAGAAGAGACGGGAACACCTTCTGTCGTGCAGTATGGTTTTAGAAAGGGGATGGGCACGATAGATCAATGCCTAAACTTGCAATTATTGATTGGGAAATATACAGTCGCTAGGAAGGGTGCACTTTTCCGGGCCTTTATGGACCTGTCCTCGGCTTTTGACCGAGTGAACAGGTCCAAATTGTGGACTATGCTCCTGACCCTTGGAGTCGACAAAAACATCGTCCACTTCTTAGCAGATCTACACAGGGACTTGTCCGCCACTGTGAGGTACGATCAGATGGACAACTGCACCGAAAGAATATCCATTGTTAATGGTGTTAGGCAGCGTGTATCTTGGCGCCCCTGCTTTTTACACTATATATTAACAATTTTGATCCCATTTTACGAGCCTCATGTAAAGATATCCCCTGTTCTGGAAAACGTATGATCCCGCCACCCGGAGAAGCGTGGCTCAATGGTTAGAGCGGCAGACCCTGATGCAGAGGTCTGGCCCGGGACCAGGGTTCAATTCCCGGCAGCTCTTGGACTCAATCTCCCCGGGCCTGATCATTTTCGCCTCGGTACCTAGTCTAATCCTGGGTCCCACTCTGTGACTCTGGGCAATGGTTTGCTTAATCTCCACAAGGGCCCCAGCAGCGCTTGGATGCCTGGCTTCACCTTGGGGGTGCCCAGGAGGGGACATCTCACAGGAAAGCCAGGAAGGGTTCCACAGTGGTATGAATACAGCGCTATGAGACCTCTGGGTCGAAGGCGCTATATAAATACAAACACATTTACATTTATGCCAACAATGCCGCTCTTTAATCTTTTAGCTAGAACAGCGGTAGGACTTCAATTGCTTTTAAACTCTTTCGCGGCCTTCATGAGATCACTGGACCTGAGTGTAAACTTTTCCAAATCCCATGTGATGGCGATTGGCCAGAGAACCACAAGAGTCAAAACTCTTCATTGTGAGGGGAATATATTAACCAGGGTCTTGACGTTCCCCTATTTAGGAGTCCTATTTGACGATCAGGGATCCTGGGGAACTCAAATTTTAGCAAAGAAAACTGCTTTGTCCAGAGCAACATCGGCTGTCCTAGGTTTTGCTCACAAACTTGGAGCCAGACCAACGTAGGCCCTTTTTCAAATATATAAAGCTAAATGTGTTTCCCTTGCAATGTATGGGGCCGATCTGTGGGGCATTAAGAACGCGAAGGTAGTCCAGATGGTTGAAGATAGGTTCCTTAGGAACATTCTATCCGTCCCGCAATCAACAGCCAATTACATTGTCCATCAGGAATGTGGAATAGGCTTTGTTGAAGATTCAATTGCTGTGGCACCCTTGTTAAAATGGATAGTGACCTGGTTAAACCCTGAATTACTGCTAAACCACGAAATCCTGAACGATTGTATGGCACTTGATCGTGGGCATTGTATTCCCTGGCTCAAATATGTCCATAATCTATCAGAAAAGCTGGGTAGACCGGAATTATATAATTAACCAGGAAAGTTACAGAGGGGAGATGTAAAATGGACTAAAGACGCATACCGGCAAGTAGCCAGCATGGCAAGAGAAGAGAGAGAGCTGGAAAAGCCAACAGTAAGGGCTCATCAATTACAGAAAACTACCCTGTCCATGGAACCATATTTGGATTTGTCACAAACCCTAACCACCGATTTTTATTGACTAGGTTCAGATTAAATCAATTTCATTTTCTCCTTGGTGATTTGCCAGGCTGGAAGAGGGTTGAAGATCTTGGGGCCTGCACTTGTGACAATTTCTCTGGGCAGGATATCATGCGCTTTATTTTTTTTGCGAGCATCTTACTGGTATTCGGAAGCGCTTTATTCTTCCCATTCTAGTTAATAAGGGATTTGTGCAAGTCAAGCCAGCTCTAGTCTATCTGCCGATGTTGACAAATGTATGGGAAATTTTTAGTATTGCCCATTTTCTTTCCGCTGTTGTAAGAACCATAAGGAAAATAAGTTAAGTACAGATTGCATATGTTTTGACCTATTGTCATGTCCTGATGAAATTTACCCAAACTGCCTTTGTAGCTATTTTATGTATGTAAATATTCTCATATTCTTTAAAAAAAAATTAAATGTCTTTTACATGTTAATCATGGTTTTATATCTCTTTTGACATTATATGTCTTTTAGTATGCTTTTATGGTTTGCACATAAACCGAATAAAGTAAATTTGACTGACTGGCTCTGAAAATATTTTTTAAGGGCAGGCAGTGGTTCCCGTTTCATATTTATTTTCAAATGCATCCCGTTTTCCTTTAAGGAGAACATGCTGCATAAAAAAAACTGCTTTACTTAAAAGCAGTCCCCGACATGGTGGTCTGCTGAGCCCAGCAGGCGATCAGACCTGGGAGGGCCTGCCATTCCCAAAGGGGTCGCAAATTCCGAGTGTCTCATTAATGTTCACGAGCCTCACATTTTGAGCCCTCATTGGGAATCGCTAAGTGTCTCTGACACGGTTATACATCCCAATTTGTGACTCGCAAATTGCGACTCACAATTGTGAAGTCATTCGCGAGTCGCAAATTGGGTTGTTGTACATCTGGCACAAACACTAGTATCAGTTGTTTCCACCATGATTTGTTCATTCAATACAGCTGTCACCAGAAAATCCTTCAGGTTCTGGCGAGCTACTTCTACTTCTGCCTCACTGTCTAGCATCGTCAGATCCCATTCCCCGTTAAGAAACGGAGTCCTCCGTGACCTGGGCAGGTCTAATTTTTAAGCCAGCTACTTTCTTCTTTTTAAATTGAGGTTTTGCTTTAGGTTGCTCTTCCTGTTTGATAATATAATCTGAATTTAGATGTGGTTACATTTTTGTCCTTGGTCGAGCTTCTTGCTTTTGATCTGATCATCTGTCCCTCTCCGAGTTTTTTATGAACCCTGAGAGGAACAAAAGGGACATGTATCAGATTTTCTAATGTTATCACGATTCCCCTTTTCAGATGACTCCCATTGGGGAGACACACCCCGTGATCGTGAATTCTTTTCTGAATTATTACTTTTATAATTTATATTTTCCCATTTCTTTTTAAAGGAAGAGGGTGTTTGCTTCTAGTTGTCTTTGTTGGGACTTCCTGCCGTTTGTGGCTTCCCAGCTTTGGTTTCCAAATTAGCTGTACCTAATGCAGCCTAGGTTTGTTTAATCATTTTTGGTAATTCTCGCCCCCTATTGATAGGAGCTATTTCCCTTAGGCGGCTGTGCATGGCCACTACTGTAGCCTCCCCCTTTATGTTGCTCAGCATGATTGCGGAGACTTAGGCAAAATTACACTTCAATTTCATTCACAAGTCCAGGGCAGGTCCTGTTTCAATACATCAGGAACAACTGCTAAGGAAGGGGTACTGTGTACTCTGACGTAAACAGCAGCAAAGATTGTTTCTCAAGTGGTACAATCCTCAATCCAGGGGTGACAACCAAATGGTTAGCATTCTGTTTTTCCTGCGGACCCGTATGGGGAAATTCTGCATCCAGCTGTGCAATGTTTTGTGCTATCCAGAACTGAAATTGCTGTTGTTTGGAAGGAATTGTCCTATTATTGATTTCAGTGTCTGGGGGTTAATTATAGTGTGGTCTGGTGTAGACCAACTGGAGCATTTCTCACAGGTTGGACTGTTAATGTTTTCATGATGAAATGGACAATGTGTATAGCCTGACTATGTCTTTGTATATTGCACGGACTTTACCCACTGGTAGTGCATCTATCTTGGGATGTGGAGTGTACGTCACTAAGACCAGACAAGTCGCTTTTCTATGCTGAGCAGAACGAGTCTCACAGCAGATGTCTGTGGGAGGGCGCCTTTAAACCAGTTTCTGAGTTGCTGGTACGTTAACTGGACTTAAATGTCTTTCCTTTAAATAGCCTGTCACACTTTCTTCTTTTGTCCTGAAGATCATATTTGATGCATCTACAAACACACACATACAAAAACACACACACATGGTCGAAATGGGTCACTGACATAATATCGAGTGACATATCGACTAGCAAAAATATCGGCGAAAAAATATCGACAGACAGAATATCGACTTTGTATCTAGAAACAGGTAAGTACAAAAATATCGAGTAAAAAATATCGTTTACAAAAATATAGTTTATAAAAATATCTACTTTATTAAAAACAATGTTAAATTAAATTAATATTAAAAATTAATTACTAAAATATACTTAAAAATACTTACATTACCTTATAATGATTAAATATTTAACTAAAGTTATAAAAAAATGTTTTACAATCATATTTGTTAAAACATATATATATATAGTAACATAATATAATTAAAAAATATCCAATATTATTATGGTAGGGTAGCGAAAGTGTAAAAATTACTATTCCCACTCCAGAGAGTGCAACAGTAGCTAAGGCGTAGGATAGCGTAGAGGTCAAAATTACTATTCCCACTCCAGAGAGTGCAACAGTAGGGAAAGCGTTGGATAGCGTAGGGGTACAAATTAATAATCCCACTCCAGAGAGTGCAACAGTAGAGAAAGGGTTGGATAGCGTAGGGGTAAAAATTACTATTCCCACTCCAGAGAGTGCAACAGTAGGGAAAGCGTTGGATAGCGTAGGGGTAAAAATTACTATTCCCAGTCCAGAGAGTGCAACAGTAGGGAAAGCGTTGGATAGCGTAGGGGTAAAAATTACTATTCCCACTCCAAAGAGTGCAACAGTAGGGAAAGCGTTGGATAGCGTAGGGGTAAAAATTACTATTCCCACTCCAGAAAGTGCAACAGTAGGTAAGGCGTTGGATAGCGTAGAGGTAAAAATTACTATTCCCACTCCAGAAAGTGCAACAGTAGGTAAGGGGTTGGATAGCGTAGAGGTAAACATTACTATTCCCACTCCAGAGAGTGCAACAGTAGGGAAAGCGTTGGATAGCTTAGGGGTACAAATTACTATTCCCTCTCCAGGGAGTGCAACAGTAGGGAAAGCGTTGGATAGCGTAGGGGTACAAATTACTATTCCCACTCCAGAGAGTGCAACAGTAGGGAAAGCGTTGGATAGCGTAGAGGTAAAAATTACTATTCCCACTCCAGAAAGTGCAACAGTAGGAAAAGCGTTGGATAGCGTAGGGGTACAAATTACTATTCCCACTCCAGAGAGTGCAACAGTAGAGAAAGGGTTGGATAGCGTAGGGGTAAAAATTACTATTCCCACTCCAGAGAGTGCAACAGTAGGAAAAGCGTTGGATAGCGTAGGGGTAAAAATTACTATTCCCACTCCAAAGAGTGCAACAGTAGGGAAAGCGTTGGATAGCGTAGGGGTAAAAATTACTATTCCCACTCCAGTGAGTGCAACAGTAGGGAAAGTAGATACTTCATATATTATTTAAAAATATATATATATTAATATCTATTAAAAGAATTATTTAAAGTAATTACCAATTTAATATAATAATTAATAAAATACTAATTTAAATTAATGATTACAATTAGTTATCTATTAATAATAATTCATTACAAATTAACAATTAAATAATTAGTAATTAAAAAGTTACTTAACAATTAAAATCTAATAAATACATATGTAATTAGTTATAATTAAATTACTTCCCACCCTATTCCCCTATAAACCCACTACAGAAAATAAATTAGTAAAATTAACAATTATCAAGTAATCAATTTAATAAAATTAATTCTCAATTAAAATTTTATGAATTACCAAATAATTATTTAACAATTAATTATAAATAAATAACACTACATAAATTAACATATTTAATTAATTATAATTAAATTACTTCCCACCCTATTTCCCAATAAACCCACAACCCGCTACAGAAATTAAATTAACTAAAATAACATAATTATCAATTAATAAATTAAATAAAAATAATTGGCAATTAAAATTTAATTAATTACAAAATAAAAATGAATTAACAATTAATTATAAACAAATCCCAATAAATAATTTACATATTTAATTATAATTAAATTACTTCCCACCCTATTCCCCTATAAACCCACAACCTGCTACAGAATTAAATTACGCAAAATTTAAATAACATTAAATTCAAAAATTAAATTACATTATAACATAAACACTTTTAACACATAAAATACACTATAAAAAATTCGATATTATTAAATGTTCGATATTTTTATTAAACTATATTATGTACTTCGATATTTTGACTATCTATATTTAAAAATTCGATATTACATTACTTGCCTTCAAAACGATATTTTTGATGTCTATATTGTCCATTCGATATTCTGTCCAGCCTATATTTTGTTCTCGATATTATGTCCATTTGATATTTTGTAGTCGTTATTTTGTCTGTTTACCGGTCGAAACATCGACGTACAACCATTGCAAGTCCTGGCTCACTACAGCAATTAATTTAGGAAATAGGAATGTATGTATGCATGCATGTATATAGCATTTATAGAGCGCAACAAACACCCCACGGGTACCCCGACGCTAAAGAAGATACGTGAAATACAGACCAGCAGGAGCAAGAAGGATGACTAAAGATGGGATGCGGTCTAAAATGAGCATTACTGAAGCCCAACAGAGTTAGTTTCTAGGGAACAACCAGGTTTGAATCTTTTAAAATAAAGTGATAGATAGATAAAGTGAAAGACCAGAAAAGGACGGAGAATTTGTTATTGTCTTGTTTATTGTTTGAATTTGGAAGGTCATCCATTTCCACTATATGTCACCACAGTCACCTATTGAATTGTCTGTGTATTTGTTATTGTGTTTTCTTGGACAGACAGCCTCCATTTAACACATCGTTCGGTGATGTGTTTGATTTTGTGTGTACAAGCCAGAAGTTTCATTGCTCTGTGATGTTTTCATGTTGTGCTCTTTATCTTTGGTTCTTGCTTTTGACACTGGTAATTCCTGGTATTAGACAGTGCTTGTTTCTTGCACTGGGCATCCATTATTATTATATGCGTTTGTGTGTTCCATTATTATTATTTGCAAGTGTTTTACTATTATCTGCTTGTATTTCAGCTCATGCATTTGATTATTTGAGTTTTATTATTATTCACATGTGCACATATATATATATTTATGTATATTTGCATGTTGTTTTACCTGAAAAATTTGACATCTGGGAAAGTCTTTCTATTAGAGTGTTGCATTAATAAAACCCCACGCTTTATTTTAAAACTGCCTTTCGACTTCCCTCATTTTGGGAGTGCTGAGCCTCCTTTCCAGGTGCCTTTTCCTCCTCTACCAAGTGCCTCATCTTGGGAGTACTGAATTTCTTTTATTTGGGAGTGTAAAGCATGACATTTTGGTACCAGGAATGTGGTACAATTTTAAAAGGGAAAGGAGAAAAAGGTTTTCCAAAAAGACTATGTTTTCAGTTGCCACCTCCCACATGCCAACTGAGCTATCGGGGTGGAAAGACGCCCCTCACGCATGTGTAAAGATGAGAGGCAAGCATAGATATATAAATGTTTGCAGAAAGTTTTCTTTAAAGAGTAAAAAGAGCTTAGAACTTTGGAGTACTTTTTGTAGCATGTATGAAAAATGTGTACAGTTAGAAAAGGAAGGTGATCAAATATAACAGCAGTTAGTTGAAGTAAAAAAAAAATCTAATATGTTAATGTGTGTAACAATTCATCAAAAGATAAACTGCAGATATACCAGTGTAAGAGCGAGATGCTGTGTATGTGACACAGTATAATTTACCAGACGTGTTGCAGCAGGTAACTTTGATGGTCCCAATCAAGACTTTTTCCTGACTGTCAAGGACTCCTCCAGTCGAGCTTGCCAGAATTTTAACAGATCGTCCAGTGATTTATTAGTTTGGCTTATTTTGTATATATAAGCCAAAAGGTTAATTGCTCTGTGATGTTTTGATGTTGTGCTCTTTATATGTGGTACTTGCTTGTGACACTGGTAATTCCTGGTATTTGACCGTGCTCGTTGCTTACATTGGACATCCATTATTATTATATGGTTATGTTTTGCTCCCTTGCATTTTACTTATGAATATTCCATTATTATTATATGCTTATTCTTTGCTCCCTTGCATTCAACTTGTGTCCAATCATTATTATTTGCAAGTGTTTTACAATTATCTGCTTGTATTTTACCCCATGCATTTGATTACGTGTGAGTGTTTTAATATTATTCGCATGTGCACAGACATATATTTATGCATATTAGCATGTTGTTTGTTAGAAATTGGATTTTTGGTCGGCTAGGGCATGTGCCAAAGTCGGGCAGAAACCACCACTCTAATCAGGAAAATGGAGTTACACTCCTAAAATAACCCCTGCTCCTCACCTTGGTAGCTTGGCACGAGCAGTCAGGTTTAACTTAAAGGCAGTGTGTAAAGCATTAGCACATAATCAACAGTAATACAGTGTAATCACTACAAAAGGATACAACACCAGTTTAGAACAAGCATTTGCAATGCAATAGGTCTCGCATTAGAAAGTTTTGAGCTATTGGTCTTGTAAATAACAATATTTCTAACTAAGTTGTTTGTTTAAAAAATAGGAAAGTTTATAGGTTTGTCATTTAAAATGTGACACTTATAGCATTTGTAATGTACTTTCTTGTAATATAGAAACAATATATTTGGACTAGTGATGATGCTGTGGTGCTGAGTGATGTTGTGGTGAGTGGTGATGTGGTGGTATTGAGTAGTGTTGTAGTGATGTTAAGTCATGTTGTGGCAGTGCTGTGGCTGTATTGTGGTAGTACTGTGCTAGTACTGCAGTAGTGATGCGCAGTTGTGTTGTCTTGGTGCAGTGGCGGCGTTGAAGGATAATGTAGTGGTGCTGTGAGTAAGGCTGACGTAAACGTTTTTTTTGTATTGCGAGTACAGTAAAGCGTGCATCGCCTGCTTGCTCATGAATGTTAGAGGCACATAATAGAAGCTTCACTGACACTCTGCCAAACACTGGATGAGTAACGTTGCTGTAAAAACTCTTATTTAGATTGTGATTACAACAAAGGGTGCATATCTTATTGAAACTTGTAATTTTTTAAAACTGCATTGTCATAAAAGGTTTCAGATGCGTGTGCTTGCTCATAAATGTTAGAGGCACATAATAGAAGCTGCACTGACACTTTGTCAAAGACCACTAGAGTAAAAGTGCTGTAAAAGCGTCCATTTAGATTGCGAGTACAGGAGAAAAACTAACTAATAAACTTGTTCCTTAAGCTAAACAAACGCGTTTTAAAACAATGCATGCACGTGCTTATACTTCGGCAAACACCAGATGAGTAAAAGCGCTGTAAAAACATTTATTTAGATTGCGAGTACAGAGAAAAAAAGTAACTAATATACCTGTTTCCTTCAACTAAACAAACGTGCTTTAAATCAATGCATGCGCGTGCTTTTTGCAGGAAACTGTCATAGGGCATGACACTATCTTGCCTCTCGCATGTTTGCATGTCGTAAAACTACTTTCCGAAAATGCAAGCTACAAGATCGGTTCAAAAGTTTCTTACATGTTACTTATAAAATGCAAGCTTTCAGCGCGCCCAAAAAAACAGAACGCCAGCACTATAACACGAAAGCTTGATGATGTAATTCTATTTAAAAGTCTCTTACATGTTAAATTCAAGCTCAAAAAACGCCAGCACTGAAACACGGAAATGAAAGCAAAGCTTGCTGATGTAATTCTATTTAAAAGTATCTTGCATGTTACTCATCAAATGCAACATTTCCGCGATAATAACAAAGACTTGGCACTGAGTAGGCTCTGGGTGAAGGGAAAAACTGCTGTTTCTTCTTCTTGATAAAAATGTTATTTCACCAGAGACTCAAAGAAGTATAAATATATTTATCACTGACAAAGCGGGATTCCAGAGGAAACGCTGTGCCCGCCTCCCTGCTCGGGGCCGCGCTGCCATTGGCGGACCCCTGAGGCAGGAAGCCAGGCAACAGGAGAGAAGACGTAGGCCGGGCCAGAAGAAAGAAGGAAGTCCCGCCTGCTGCTGGGCTATGATTGGCTGCCCGCCGGGATGGAGCAAAGAAGCCGAGTCCTCCCGCGGCCTGGGGCTCCCGTGAGCTACGGAGAGCCCCGGGGCCGCCCCAGAGAAGAGAAATCCTGCGTAGCCGGTGAGTGGGGTCCGGTGCTGGTGTGTGTGTGTGTATGTGTACGATGGCGGCGGGGGGAGTGGGGTCTTTGTATGTGTGCGTGCGTGCGTGTGTGTGTAGGTGCGCTGGTGTGTGTGTGGGGGGTCTCTGTGTGTGCGTGTAGGTGCGCTAGTGTGTGTGTAGGTGCGGGGCGGGGGGGGTGTGCCTGTGTATGCGCGTGGCTGTGATGTGCGCATGCGTGAGTGTGGGTGCGCGTGCACGCAGCTGAATCCAGCCGGAGAGAAGCGCGTGGCAGTTTCTTGTCCTTCATTCCCCCGAGTCAGCTAGCTATAGTTCTCCACCTGGACCGCATCCTTCGGATGCGTGTTCCCAGGCTCGACCTAAAAATGTCCAATATCTTTATATATTTAAGACAAGACCAAAAACAATAAAAATCCACAATACAATACTTTAAAAAAATCATCACTTATCAAAATATGCTTGAAAAATAGTTCCTTAACAGGCAGGTCACGGTGCAAGCAACAGCATCGTCGTGTCTGAAGCTCTGGCGTCAGCTGACGAAATGGAATCGTCGATGTCGGCATTGGTAGGCCAAGGCTGCGGTGCGGGATGAGGGCGATGTGTCGAGTAACTTTACGAGCAGTGCCCTTGAACCACGGTGCAAACAGAGGTGTAGATTTTGGCATGGAGCAGCAGCGTCGGGGATACCAATGTCTCGTCGTGAAGCAAGGCGGTGTGGTTCCCACAGGTCGCGGTGCGAGCAGCGACTCAATGGCGGCATCAGCAGGCGTCGTCGTTGAGCCCAAGGTCGCGGTGCGGCATTGTGGATGTGCCCTCTGCGGTGCCTTCAGGACACGGAATCGGCAGAGGCGTCATAGACTGTGTTGGGTTGCTCTTTCCTCTGTTGCAGCACAAAACACACAGTCCCCAGTGCTGAGGGCAAAAGAGCTTGAAGTCTTTGCTGTTCCTGAGACTTCTCGAACAGGGGGCAAGCTCTTGGAGAAACTCACAAAAGTAGATTGAAGAAAGTTCAGTCCAGTCCTTTCACTGCCCAAGACAGAAGCAGCCACTGCAGGCCAACACAACAAAGCACACAGCAAAGTGGTAGTTCCTCCTCACAGCTTCTCCAGCTCTTCTTGGCAGTCTTCTTGATCCAAAAGAGTTCTAAAGTTCAGGGGTCTGGTCCCCAGTATTAATATCCCAAAATCCTTTGATCTCTTAGGCAGAGAGTGTCTGTGCCCAGTCCGAACCAGTTATGCTTTCTCTAGTGTGACATCCTGGCAGGAGGTGGAGGCGGCATGGTCAGGGGCAGACCAGGCCCCTTGAGGTGGAAAACTCCTCCCCTTCCCTAATTGCAGCCCATGTCTATTCGGCCCTTTCCTGACCCACCTAGACTATCTGGTGCCACTCCTGCTCCCCAGCCTTTGGTCATCCAAGACAGGCAATCCACATTCCAGCAGAGGCACATGGGATGACTGAGCAAGAAAATACCTACTTTCTAAAAGTGGTATTTTCAAACACAGAATGTAAAAGTCACCTTTACTAAAAGATGCATCTTTAAGTTCTGAGATCAGGCATACTAAACTTTATTGTCCTACCTAATTCCCCGGGCCAGTTCTATTTATAAGATGTTATAATCAAACTCCCCATTCTGTCCTATGGGGAACAGGTAGCATCGCAATAGCGAAAAACGTAATTGGCCACAGTTCACTATCAGGACATGCCACACACACCAGGGCATGTCCTATCTTTCACATACACCGCACCCGGCCCACAGGGGTACCTTAGGGGTGGCTGACATGTAAGAAAAGGGAAGGTGAGGGACTGGCAAGTGTGTGCACTGGCCAAGTCGACATGGCAGTTACAAACTGCGCGCAGACTCCACAATGGTGGGTTTGAGTTACCTTTGATGGGCCGTTCCTGTGGGTGGCACAATCCCGTGCTGCAGCCCACCAACAGCATTTGATTCACAGGCCCTGGCACATGCAGCACACTTTACTAGGGACTGACACATTAATCAAACAGGCCAATCATGGAAACACCAATCCATTACACATTTTACCACAGGAGCACTTGCACTTTACCACGGATTAGCAGTGGGAAAAGTGCGCAGAAACACGAAGCCAGCACAAACTGTCAGAACCGGGAGGACAGAAAGCAAAAAACTCAGGGGAAACACGCCAAAAGATTCCAAGTGTAACATTGTTTTACCTCATTAATTGAACATCTGGGAAAGTCTTTCTGTTACAGAGTGTGGCATTAGTAAAACTCCATGCTTTATTTTGAAACTGCCTTTTGATTTGCCTCATTTTGAGAGTGGCGATCCTCCTTTCCAGATGCCTTTTCCTCCTTTACCAAGTGCCTCATCTTGGGAGCACTAAATTTATTTTATTTGGGAGTGTAAAGCATGACATTTTGGTACCAGGAATGTGGTATGATTTTAAAAGAGAAAGGGAAAAAGGTTTTCCAAAAATACTATTTTCAGTTGCCGCCTCCCACATGCCAACTGAGCTATTGAGGTGGAAAGATGCCCCTTATGCATGTGTAAAGACGAGCAGCAAGCAGATATATAAATGTTTGCGGAAAGATTCCTTCAAAGAGGAAAAAGCTTAGAATATTTGAGTGCTTTTTATAGCATGTATGAAAAATGTGCAGTTAGAAAAGGACGGTGATCAAATATAACAGCAGTTAGTTGAAGTTAAAATAAAATTCTAATATGTTAATGTGTGTAAACAAATCATTACAATATAAACTGCAGATATACCAGACAGTGCAAGAGTGAGATGGTTGTTGTGTGTAACAGTATAATTTACCGGACTGTTCAGACAACCAGAGTGAGTCGGAAGAAAGAAATGTTGTTCATGCACAGCCAGTGTTTCACTGAAAACTGCAGGTTAATACACAATTCTCACAGGAGGTTTTTGATGAATTCTTTGGAGGACTTTACAGCAAGAGATTAATGGTACTTTAGACCAATTTCAACAGAAGCCAGGGGAGGCTTTGCTATAGTGCGTTTGTTTGATTTAGGAGTCTCTGAAGTGATGTTAAACTGAGAAAATACAGCAAAGTTTTGTACGCTTAGCATTGACTCCATTGTGCAGGAACATTTTAGGAATTATAGAAAAGATAATCAAATCAGCCCGTTACAATTAGCAGTTGCTGGATGTAGTCACAAGTATCCTAAAAAGTCAAACTGGCAAGTATATGATAAACCTTGGTTTACATTGAGGGATGCTAAGCAGAGACTTATGAAAGAAATGACATTTCTTTTATTTTTAAAGAGTAGCAGCTGCAATGTACTTTGGAGTTGACAACAGAGCCTATACAAGATGCTAACACCTACGGAGACATGGCGGGTGCGAACCCTTAAGAAAGGGAATAGCCTTGAGGCAAGTGGGACTAGAGGCGTCCCTTCACCAGTACAGTCTCATGTTAATTACGAGGCAACTAATATTTGATACAGATCTATTGTGCTATTAACACCTACCGGTGCTGTATATATTCATTACATTTCTTTTTTAAACAATGTTTTTCCTCCTGACTGAAATGAGATATAAAGGTGGTACCAGGGAACTCTTGGTCCTGAAGAATAGCCATGGGTTAGGGCTAGAAACATGTCGACAAGCGAAACGAAGGCACAATGTCCCCTTTAAATTCCTATATAGAGCTATTAGTAAAGAATCTTTTCCTACTAGCCAAGTATTTTTAATTTCCCCTCCCCACACCTTTAACACTTCATCCAAACAGTGTACCAACAATAGGTGCTCCAACGCAACTCATAGGTCGAAGCACGCCCGTTCCACAATGGAACGGAAGAACCCGATGATGAAGCATGCCACCAAGAGGAAACCTTGGTGGGTGAGGGTTATCGAAGGAAAACACAGTTTTCCAACAAACATCAAAGTGGAAAGAAAAAAAAACTTTTCTTCAGAAAGAAGGGATTATAGTCAAAGTCAGAGAGTCTTGTATAGTGCACATATCACTGTTAGGTCTCATGGCGCTTCCGGACAATTTCATTACATGTGTTTTATCCCATATCATTTAGAGAACAGCCATGTTTTTAATTCTCTATGAAAGCGTAGGTTGTCTGGGATAGAAGAGAGGTGGGACGGGAGCTAGTTCCAAAGGTGGGGGGCAAGATAGGAAAAGGAGCAGCCTCCGTTTCGCATAGTGCAAAACCGCAGAGGAATTAGGAGAGGTTTGGAGCTAGATCTCAGGGTTCTGACAGGCTGGTATTTTTTCAGTTTTTTGTTTTTCAAAATAACCAGGGCCATGCCACAGAAGCTTTTATGTGTGAAGCACAGGATTTTATACTGCCCTCTCTTCCTAATTGGAAGCCAATGAAGGAGTTTCAGGTTGGGACAGGATGGTGATCTAGGAGGCAGGTCCAAGATTAATCTGGCTGCAGTGTTCTGTAGAATCTGTAGTTTGGAGCAAAGATCTTTGTTTATAGAGGCCAAAGGGGCATTTCCGTAGTCCATGCGACTTACGATTAGGCCCTGCACCAGAGGCTTCCAGGCTTCAATTGGTAGCCACTTGAAGATTTTTCTTAATTTCTGTAGGATGCCATAGCAGGTGCCCAGTACTCGGTTAACATGGGCTTTCATGGAAAGTTTATTGTCGATAGTAATTCCCAAATTGCAGATGGTTTGTTTTGGAGATGAATTGTGATGAAGAGAGGTGCACATTCTATTCTAATATGTACTCAAATTATATACAAATTACTCAAATTATATGTGGGGTGCTACACTACATACTGGTGTTGGCTGACAGTGTTAATCATGAAAAGGGATGCAGACAGCAGTCTGCATGCAGTGTGCACTGTACCCTGGGAAACTGTTTTCCACTTAAAATCAATAAAGGTAAACAGCTATTTCATTGTAGCTTCAAAAATGTCTTTATCTGAAAAATCCATCATATTTCATAATTGAGAAACAATTACATCATTATTTCTAAATATACATCTCAAAGTATTCACTTATATCCATAATGTCAATTATCTATGTACATGGATACATTTTTTAGTAGTTCGCCATATCAGTAATCAAATAACATGTTGCTGAAGAAATCCCGTATATACAAGATCTTTGTATTCATAGAATAGTAACTTTCATAGAGTCCGGAGCCCAATGCATTTCGGGAAACTGATTTCCCTTCATCAGGGGCAATTTCCTGAACACGAATAAACCGGTGTGAAATCTTCTTGAGTAGTGAAAAACGGTGCTGAAAGCCAATAATACTGCAATCAAAGGTCTTGTCTATCCTTTAGTCTCCAGTGAGTATCTACGATGATGAAAGGTAGAAATCCAAACGTACCATCAATCTCGTATCTGTTCTAGTAGATCAGCCATGAAATGATGTCACGGTGAACATTTGACATCAGGTAGCAGGAAGTTAGCAGACGGTTATGGAACGGAGGATTTAGTAAAGAGGAAAATTTGGTCTACAAGTGAGGCGAGATTAGCCTTATTAACATTTCATTGTCAAGCTATATGGCTGAAGAAGGCTGATAGCCAGAAACCGGTCCTTGGATGCTTGATTCCGGTCTAGGAAAGACACAGCTTGGTAGTTCGGGATGGACTGTTCCCATGAGGCACATGGTCAAGGCTAATTTGCATATAGCCATTGTCTGACCTAGGGTGGTGTGGAGTGCAAAAAAACGATGGATTTAGGCCCAGATGTTTGTACTGGGGTGAATGTAAGACATTGTTCTGCATTCTGTCCATCAACTGTGTTTCTTGCAGCATTCTCTATCCTTCCATTCAAATACAGCTTTTTAGCCTGTTTAATATTATTTAGATATGAGCGGTGACTTTCTTTATATTTAATTTGATCGCTGGCAGTTTGTGGTTTTCTCCAGAGACGTTCTGCCGCCCTATTGAACGATTTCTCACCTTTTTGTGCTGCGGTAAATCAAGGGGATGGTTTACTCTTGGTCTTAACTCTTGACATAGGCGCTACTATATTCAGAGTGGATGTTATGGCCTGTTCAAAAGCCTTATTGCTTCATATATGTTATCAGTGTCAGGAAGAGCTGGAATATTAAAATGAGAAAGAGGCAAGAGTAACGTGTTTATTTGGAGTACAAGCTCCTGTTACCTTTTCCTCTACCTCGCCTCTTTTTTTGAAGCAATACAGGACGGAGACATTAAGTTACATGTGACAGTCCAGGTACAGTATGCCAACTGGAGTATGTGGCAAAAACAGGAAAAAATAAAAAAAGGGTGCTCAGGGGAATTTGGACTAAACCTTTTGCAGAAGGTGGTATACACCCTTTGAAAAACAGTTGCTGGTGTTACTGTGCTCTGATAGACACTGGGAAGACAACAATAAAGCACAATGTGATTTTGATACTGAAATTTCTCTAATGCAGTGGGTGATGAGTTCCCCTAAGTCACACAGAATGGGGTATGCACAAGAAGCAAATGTGATCAAATGGAAGTGGTACATACAGGCAGAAACTGCAGTGGCCCTTGAACAAAGGGCACACGTCCCAGTGGAAAATACAGAGGTGTTACAGGAAGTGTCTGAGTCGGGTAAGGAGTTGTGGCAAGAGATATGGGAAACGCTACCGTAAAGCACAGTTACTGTGCATCATGTACATGCTCCGTATCCCACAACTACTTCACTAGTATGCTGGTTTAATTCCCTTGCTGACAAAATAAATAAATAAATAAATAAATTTGCAGAGGTGACAACGCAGGATTCGGAGGCAATGGCGAGGTGGACACACCAAAAATGTGGTCACCTGGAAGAGAATGCCACTAACAGGTGGACAGAGAATAAAGGGATGCATATTCCCCAGACCTAATTAGAACTGTAGTTCGATCAGTTCCACAAGTGGTGAGGGCCAGTTGGAGAAAGGAAAATTACCAGCACTGATATGGCAGATTAATGACATTGGGTGTATGCCAAATAGTCATGGGTGTAGTTATTCAGCAGTGCATAGAGGGATAGTCAGGAAAGGGACTGCCCAAGTCCTTACTGTGCGTGGGGAAGGAGGCTTTGGCTCCATAAACAAGAACACAGGGCTCGACAAATCCACTCGCCCGCTCGCATTTGCAAGGGAGAATTGATGAGGGCGAGCTATTTTTAGGTCCTACTCGCCCTTTCTGGCGAGTAGGAAGACAAACTAAAGTCTTTGAAAACGGAGCAAAAGTGACTAGGTAACAAGATTTAAAGGCATTTTTATTGCTCATAAAGGGAATGAGCAATAAAGATGCCTTTAAATCTTGTCACCTTTGCTACGTTTTCAGCGACAGAGGTCAGGTAGGTTGCAGTCAGATCGAGAGGATTTTCCAAGTCCTGGAAAACAAAGGTCAAAATGTGGGTAGAATCCTCAAATCATTTCCCAGAACCAGTAGAGATAACTGCAGACGGAAAAGAGAACACTTTGTCATCAGACCAAAGCCAGGAAAGGAAGAACATGTGCTTTCGCAAAAATGTTGTTTTCAAGAAGTTCCACTTGTTTCTTTCCTAGATCATGCTACAGAGTGTCCGTCTATAGGATGTCCCTCCCAGAGTATGGTTGCCTGTGTCCAAATGGGGCTATGAGGGACCGGGAGCCACCAACCCCAAAATAACAACCTGAAAGAGCAGACTGGTGCTTTTGCTGAACCGACGAGATGATATAGCATAGACTATTTCCTACAGGTCATATTGAGGAAAGACCAACCATACCATATTGAGGAAAGACAAATAATGTAAAGGAATATAATTTAATTATGGGGACACTTCACATATCATACCTAGATGGGTTATCATCTGCATTATCAAAGGATATAAAAAAGCCAAGACCAAGAATGGGGACGCTTAATGCCTATTACACTCGAGAAGCCAACCCTGCTGCAGTCATGAGCTTTGTTCCCAATATTGAAATTTGTAGGATACGGCACCCCTCCCCGCACCTCCCAGGAGAGCAGTACAAACACAGAATAACAATTGCACTTACAAGGATACTTTTGTGAGTCAGACCTCTGTAATTTGCTTGCCCACGTTAGGGCAACTCCTTCGGTCTATGGTTTTAGATGACTTTGCCCAGGTAAGTTTATTTATCTTGCTTACCTATACTAGTTTATGGCTCGCTCTCCACCACTTCCTTGACAGAAAGAAAACGTACTTGGGTGCAACCCTTAATTCATGGCTTTTCTCTCCTAGTCCATAGAGAAATCTCCTGCCACCCCCTATTGCAAAAATATGAGAAGGCCTCCTGTTGTGGGACTCTGAAATGTGCAGGCCCAGTCTGGAACGATTTGTGATAAATGAATGAATAAGAATAATGAGGACTCACTGTTCCACTCGATATGGCTGGATGTATTTTCCTTTATTTTAAAAGACCATTTCTTACGAGGTTGACTTACTACTAAGGGTGGGCAGTTAACTCCCCTCCACAGATGAATTTTACAGCGCTGCACAGAGTTCACCCCGAAAGCTCTTCAACCTGCTCATGTGACTAATAACATGCTTTTTCTTCCCCCTTCCCATCTGCCAGTCCCATCTATGAGCATCTCTGCTGGAAGGCTGATCTGGAGCTAGTTTTGATATCCGGTTGGCATCCTTGCACCTCAAGTGCTCGGCCCTTGCATCTCTGTAGACCTCTACTTGCACTGTGCCTTGTTCCTTGCTGCTCTTCTTAAAAAGAAAATTCCCCACACCCAACAATGGCAGACCGGAACTGCATCGAACCTTACGCACTCTGCACTTTTCAGTCTTTCCCCACTCTTCTCTTATACTGATATCACGTTAAATTGCTACAGGGCGTCATGTGCAGTCAGAGTCAGGTACAGGTAGCCCGCCTCTGTACACATGCACACCCAGTGTTAGAAATGGGGGTCTCTAGTTAGCAAAGGTTTGCACCTTTGACTAAATAGGGACCCTTGCTTCTAGTCAGAGAAAGGGGATACACTCCTAAAATAACCCCTGCTCACCCCCATGGTAGCTTGGCACGAGCAGACAGGCTTACTCAGAGGCAGTGTGTAAAGCATTTGTGAACACATACAGTACAAACACTACAAATGGACACCACACCAGTTTATAAAAATAAGTAATCTTGACTAGACTTACCAGACCAAATGACAAAAACCCACAATACACTATCAAGAATATGACTTTAAAATGGCAGAAATAGCTTAGTTCGAGATAAATGGTAAATGACGCTTTACTGTCAAAGTACTTTGGATGTGTCACACAAAACAAACAAAAGGGTAGCAGGGAAGGTGATGTGTTTGTTCCTTGCATCGGGGAAGTAATGCGTGTGCGTTGGTTCCTTCCTGGAGAGGTGGTGATGCATCAGTTTCTTACTGCGTTCCAGTTACGGTGCCACAAGATGGCGCCTCGATGCAATAAAATGGAGTCTTTGAAGCAATGCGACAACTTGAAAGCGATGCGTGTACACCCAACGGCCGTGCGGCGAACTCTGTAAACTCGAGCCACAACAAGCCCTGCAACATGCTTCTTTGGTGATGCAACATTTCTTTGGCAATGCGTCAGCAAACAGCTGAGGCTTCTTCCTCGTTACATCATGCTTCCAGCGACACACTGTCTCCAGAGGACCCAGATCAACAGCAGGCTCCTCTCTACAGGTAGAATTCCCAGCAAGGGAATTCAGGAAGCTGGTGCAAAAGTATCCGTGGCCCTGAGACTTCAGAACAGGAGGCAAGCTCAACTTCAAGCCCTTGAAGATCTACCTCAAGATAGTTAAAGTACACATAAAGTTCCTTTTCTTAGCAACAAGTAACTACTGTAGCACAGAGACCTCAGAACAGGAGGTAAGCTAAACTTCCAAGCCCTCAGAGATCTACCTCAAGATAGTTAAAGTACACACAAAGTTCCTTTTCTTAGCAACAAGTAACCACTGTGGCACCGAGACTTCAGTACAGGAGGCAAGCTCAACTTCAAGCCCTTGAAGATCTACCTCAAGATAGTTAAAGTACACATAAAGTTCCTTTTCTTAGCAACAAGTAACTACTGTAGCACAGAGACCTCAGAACAGGAGGCAAGCTCAACTTCCTAGACCTCGGAGATCTACCTCAAGATAGTTAAAGTACACACAAAGTTCCTTTTCTTAGCAATAAATAACCACTGCTGGCCAACCTCAAACACCACGAGGGCAGTCTCCTCCTTCAGCTTCCTAGGTTTCTCTCCTTGACAAAGGTTCATCTTGATTTCCAGAAGTGATCTAAAGGTCTGGGCCCCAATATTTATACTGCAAAAGCCTTTGTTCTCTGAAGGCATTGTGTATCTACCTAGTTAAAAATAGTTCTGTCCTCCTTGGTGCAGTTTCCTGGCAGGGGGTGGAGAAATCATTGTTTTAAGCAGATCTGGCACAGGTAGCTGAAAGGAAAACTACTCCCCCCAACTCTCTATTCTATGAAGGCTCAGGCAAGTGAAAGGAAAATCCCCTCCCCCCCCTTCTCTCTATTCAATGCAGGGCCTATTCAGCCCAGCCCTGACCCATAAGACTGGTTGAGCCATGGCCCTCTCTAGCTCAGTCACTCACAAACCAGACATGGAATACACAAACCTAGCAGAAGCATACTGGCTGGTTAGGCAAGAAAATAGTTACTTACTAAAAGTTGTATTTTCAATCACAGAATGTAACAAGCATTTGCAATGCAATAGGTCTCGCAGCATTCAAGTTTGAGTTATTGGCATTGTATATGACAATGTAATGCATGACTTTTTTTGCAAACTCTGTATTGGCTGGTGGGGTTTGTGCCCGGTGAAATCGTGCACTGACAGATAGTGCACGCTTTCACCGGGCATAAACACCACCATCTGTCAGTGCACGATTTCACCGGGCACAAACACCACCAACAACTTATGGTGTCTGTGCCTGGTGAAAGTGTGCACTGACGGCTGGTGTTGTGTGTGTGCGCCTGTTGAAAGTGTGCACTGATGGCTGGTGGTGTGTGTGCCTGTAGAAAATGTGCGCTGATGGTGTGTGTGCCTGGTGGAAGTGTGCACTGCCAGCTGGTGGCGTGTGTGCCTGGCGGAAGCGTGTACTGACGACTTGTGGTGTGTGTGTGTGTGTGTGCCTGGTGAAAGCGTGCACTGACGGCTGATGAGGTGTGCCTGGTGAAAGTGTGCACTGGCGTCTGGTGCTGTGTGTGTGGTGGAAGCGTGCATTGATCGCTGGTGGTGTTTGTGCCCCGCGAAAGTGTGCACTGAAGGCTGATGGTGTGGGTGTCTGGAAGCGTGCACTGCAGGCTGTTGGTGTGTTTGCGTGGTGGAAAAGTGTGCACTGACATTTGTTGGTAGGCGGATATGTAGACACAAACGATAGCCAATTGAGTCTCGAGGTAGCAGGGATAGTAAGAACCCTCCCTGCCGCCTGCACTATCTAAAGAAGAGGTGGAGCGCAGTCCATCGACATAAGAAGGATCAAGTGCTCAATTAGCCCCAACAGCATTGCTCGTCTAGACCTAAAAAACGACCACTTTCAAAGTACATCTCAGTACAGTGCTATAAAGTGCCCTATTACCAGCAAAACTTCCACGAGTTAAAGAAATACACTTTTTGAACTCTGAAGAAAGTTTGTCATATGTTAAGTAAGCTGTAAACGCCACGAGACCTAAAAATGAGAGGACAGCACATCCAGAGTAAAAAAAAAAACACAGGAGGTTCCTGAACCTTGGCCAATCAAGTCTCCTGACGTTATTGTGGAAAGAACATGTAAATGTTCCCCTTACATGTTCAGCGGATGAGAGGACACAGAATGGACGACGTGCTGTGCAGAAACATTAAATTAGTGTTTATGTTTTGAAAAACAGCCGGTAACCAGAGTAGATTTAATAAACGTTTCCACGGTTTCTGTTAATTCGCGGGCTGGCGATTCAGACATTACATGTGCAACAATGTCACGAATATTCTGCAAATATATATTCCACGTGAAATAGGCATATCCTATAAGGTACTAGCCCTGCACAAGGATTCTTAGGGGCGAGTAGATATTGAATTCTAAATTTAAGTAAAGCTAAAGCAATTTATTTTTTATTAAACATAGGTATGCTTGTCCACGAGCATTGCAGGTTAGCCAGGAGCACTTTGCATGCTGGGCCATTTAGGGCTTGCTTGCTTTGCGCAACAGGTGTCTTGAAACGCCTGGCTAGATACAATATAACACGCCGGAAAAGAAGAGACGCAGTGGTGGTTTTCTGGTGTTACTACATCAAAAACACGTGACTCGTGATTTCATTATCTTACTGGACCATGAAAACACCTGTTGCTTTATCTTTTGTATCTGTACTTTTATCTGAAAAATCTCCAATAAAAAATTTCAACACAAAAAAACACCTGTTGAATAGGAGTACAGTGATCATATGTAGCATGAAAACAGTAAAGGTAGTCTGCGGAGCATACTTCAGCAGGAGCAGGTTATGTTACTCTTGTGATTAAAAGTCTCTTAATCTATGCAGGACTGTCTTTCTTTTGTTTTTAGAAAGTCGGCTGACAATAGTGAAATATTTACTAAGATGTATCGAAAAACAAGCATCTTTGGGACATTTCCCACGGTAAAGTGCCTGTGCACAGAAACGCGCCTGTGTCTTTATCCCTTTGGTCTCAGGCACTTCAGAAGCAGCCGGCTTACAACAAAAACACACTTGTCATTTTTTGGGCGGGGTGATCTCTCACCTTATCCTTGTTTTTCAGGTACCTCTGGGCAGCCTGCTGCGTGAAGTCCCCTACCGTGAGCTGGCCATCCCTGCAGGGCACCACGATCAGCGTCCTCCCGAAGGCGACTGTCACCTTCATGGCTCCGTCAGGACGAGAGGAGCCCGGGGATCATTAGGGAGGTCTCGGAGGACCTCTAGAGGGGACTGGAGGTGACAGTGGAGGGAACGTGCACCGGGATGAAGAGGCTGAGTTCCGTGCGGGGAGGGGGTGGACGCTACAGGTGAGCATGAGCAGGACACACACATCTGTTGTAATCAGAGTCACTCATACTCACAAGAGGGATTGCACAGAGCGATTGGTCTGCACATACTACGAGCCTGTTGTAATGAATGCAGCTGGCAGCACTAGGCGCTATAGATACATACACATCTGTTGTAGAGGTAATCAGAGTCACTCATACTCACAAGAGGGACTGCACCGAGCGGTTGGTCCGCAGGGCCTCGGCCAGCAGCCGCTCCAGGCTGCCCACCACCCCCAGGTTGAGGTTGAGCTGGGTCAGGGAGTGGGGCTCGGACAGGCCCCGGCAGACGTGCCCGAAGTCCCGGTCGGAGATGTGGCAGCCCCTCAGCGAGAGCAGGCGCACAGAGTTCTCCCGCAGGCTGTCCACCACGTCCTTTACCTCTGCGCTGGACGGGAAACATCATTTACTACGAAGGCATCCCCACGCATAACGTTTACCACTGTACATTTACCACGCAAACGTTTTTTCAACGTGGGTGCCTTCCACGACCGTCTTTACCACGCAAGTACGTTCTGCGTGGGTTGGGGGGAGACGTGGTATTCCGTCCAGTCGTGCTGGGGGGGCTGGGAGAGGGTTGAGGGAGGGGGGGGCTGGGGTCTCCCCCCCAAAAATAACAACAATTATGGAGCGAGTTACATAAATAAAAAAAAACGCTCTTTAGTATTTTTAAAGTAAAAGGAAAGAGCCTCCCCCAAAGACGTGCAGTGTACGTCAAAAAAACAGTCCTTTTTTTATTTTGGAAGACGTGTTTTGACGCTTGTTTCCATGGTGGATGGAAGTAAGGGCTGCTGGTGAAAGACGTGCAGGTAAGACGTTTGTACGCGTGGTATAATACTTCGTTGTAAATTCCAGCGTGGTAAAGC
The DNA here is from genome assembly GCF_964263255.1 of Lissotriton vulgaris. NCBI lineage: Eukaryota > Metazoa > Chordata > Amphibia > Caudata > Salamandridae > Lissotriton > Lissotriton vulgaris. The sequence continues at coordinate 19,506,222 of NC_141700.1, forward strand.
CACTTGCGATGTAAAATTCGCGTGGTAATGCCATGCGTGGAACTTGTAATCGTGGAAAAATCATATATTCGCACTGGACTGGCTCTCCCCGGAGATCTCGATGGAGCCGGGCAACATCTTCAGGGGGTCCTGGCTCCTGCAGCGGAGATCCGGGTGCAGACCGCGGGTCACAGGCTTGGCTCCTGGGAAGCTAGATCAGTGGGTTATGCACTGGGGCGGCGACCCGGGATCAGGGGGTCCAGTTTTACGATGATGTTGGTCCAGTGGGGGAATGCACCAGAGGGGAAATCAAAGCGACATGCAGTTCAAATTCCAATATGAAAGGCTAGTGGGTTAATGCACCTGCCACTGGAAGGTCCGAGTGCAATGTGCAGGTCTTAGCTTTGAGTGCCCTGAGGGGGTTCAACAGCGTCGGTGCAAATCGAGAGTGCCAGCTGCAGAAGTGGTGCACCATTTGCAGGCCCAGGGCAAGCAGGGTAGTTCGGCAGGTTTGGAGCTTGCAGTAACAGCTACCAGGCTTCCACTACAGTCAGATTGCACAGCTGTTCACCGCAGAGGTCTGAATGCAACCTGTAAATTAATGCCGGTCCTGGTAAGATAGCAGAGTGCGTTCTGCACCCGATGCGGCCCTCTGTTTGCGAACTACTGGTAGAAAATTCCAATTCAGATAGCTGAGCGGGTTGATGCACGGACTGCGCAGATCTGTTTAATAGGCCAGTCCTAGGTTCGAATTCCAGTAAAACAGCTGAATGAGCACAGGGCCTGCAAGTGCACATCTGGGGGGGCCCCTGCAGGTCACTGGTGGGAGTGCGTTCCTGGGCACTTACTCAGTCGAGGCGGATGGGGGTGGTATTGTGGAGGGGGGTGACAAGGGGGTGGGTCACAGAGGTCAGGGGAGGGCTCTATGCAGCGGCGGAAGGGGGGTTGCTGAGGCAACAAGTGGGTGTTGTGCTATTGGGAATGGTGGATACTGGGGAAGGGGGTGTCAGGGCTGCAGCACTGGGGGCTAGCGAGGACAGATGAAGGGGCAGCGGGTGCCCCAGTGGGTGGGTGTCAGCGGATGGTGGTTTCGGATGCTGGGCTGCGGGGAGGGCAGAAGCTGTAAAAGGATGCTGGGCTGCGGGGGGGGGGGGGGGGGGAGAAGCTGTAAGAGGATACAGGGGGGCCAGGGAAAGGTAATTTCTAGGACAAACGAGGTCCCTTGGGGGCAAGGTTGAAGCCGTGGGGGTGTTATGGTATGGGGAGGGTAAGTGCTGGGGCTCAAGGAAGGGGTGGGGGCTGGGGCAGCAGGGGGTGCTTTGCTGCAGCGGGAAGGGGGCTGCTGCTGGGGCAGCGGGTGCCCCGAAGGCTCCTAGGGGGGGCTGATGCCAGGATCTGCTCGCTCGGTCAGAGTGGCAGCGCCACCATTAATCACCGGCAGCTTCCCTGGCAGTGATGGGCAACCAGGACGGGGGCGTGAGTGTGCGTGGAGGGGGCTACCTCCTCTTATGCCGGCCGAGGCGATCAGTCTAGAGAGTGAGCGCTCCTGCGCCCGAGAGCTTCTTCTGAGAGAGAATAGGTGCCTTTTAAAGCGCCAATGGACAGCTCCGCTTTTCGTGGGCGCTATAGAAATCCTTAACAAGCCGAGTATCGGCAACAACATTGTGATTACATCTCTATTTTAAAAAAAGAAATCATTTTCCCATACAGCTTCCTTACTGAAGGAGTCTTCCAAACGAGTTTGTTGCGCTGGTAATAAAAACATCGGTAAACTGCCCCTGCGAGTGCAGTTTTCTTTCCATAGCGGCTGAAGGAGTTTTAAAGCAGTTCTTTTTCGCCTGAAAGTGAAACGAGACGCTATCGCAGCGAGCCCTAACAAACCTTACGTGGGGCGGCACTTCCGCCTTCGAAAGCCCGCGCACGCGCCCACGGATGGCCAGAGAAGCAGTGCTGGTGACGCGGGGCTCCCATGCCAGAGGGAGAGCCCCGCTGAGTCTTCAGAAGTCCAGAATGCCGGTAAGTGGGGCTTAGTTGGAGGGAGGGGGGGGGGGGGGGGGGGGGGGAGTGTGTGTGCGCGCTTGTGTGTGTATGTGTGCGGCAGCAGGGGTCTCTGTATGTATGTGCGTCTGTTTGTGCGCATGCGTGCAGGGGCAGGTGTGGCTGTGTGGTACAGCTTTCCAGGAGAGGAGACAGGAGCTGGCCACAGCGAGCGTGTGGCCGGCTCAATTCAGAGCGCGCGGCCAGCTCCTGTCCCCCCCCCTCCTGGAAAGAAGAATCCATACCAATGGTCTCTGGCGAGACCGCGCTTTGCGCGGTTAAAAATCACCCATACTAAAAGATGTATTTTAACATTCTGAGTTTAGGCATACTAAACGTATTGATCTACCTTGTTCCCTGCGTCAGTTAGAATTATAAGCTTGTTCCCTGCGTCAGTTAGAATTATAAGATGTTGTTATAGTCAAAACTGCCCATTCTGGCCTATGGGAACTGGTAGCCTTGCAATAGGGAAATCACATACAATGCACCCGGCCCATAGGGGTGACTAGTATGTTGAAACGGGAAGGTTTAGGGACTGGAAAGTGGGTGCACTTGCCAAGGCAACATGGGAGTCACAGACTGCACCCTGGCGCTGCAATGGCAGGCCCAAGCCACACTTCACAAGCTGCTTCTGTGTGTGGCACTATCAGTGCTGCGAGCCCATCAGCAGCATTTGATTTACAGGCCCTGGGCACACATGGTGCACAGTACTAGGGTCTAACAAGTAAATCAAACTGCCAATCATTGAGTCTCTAATCCATTACAACAATTTACAATAGAGAGCACTTGCACTTTGGCACTGAACAGCAGTGGCAAAGTGCCCAAAGCATCTAGACCAGCAAAAACATAGCAAACACACAGGGGGCAACAGCAAAAAATGGAAGGGATACCCACGCCAATGGTGCCAGGTCTAACACCCAGTATCTTGCACAGACACTCCTAATATCTGGATGGGATAGGGCGCTAGCTTTTCATTCATCTGAAAAGGGGAGTGAGCTAAGGAAAAAAAAAGTCATGGCGGCGTCTAATCGTCTAATGTGAATGCTGGGTGAGCCGCTTCATTTTCTTCCTCCTGGCTGAACTCTATCCAAACAGTTCGATGGCATCTCTGCATAGACACGCACCATGGCTAAGGGAAAGAGGACGACAGGCAGAACCTGTGGTAAAAACAGACCTCTCATTTTAAAAAGTCCCATGCTAGTAAATGCGGTGGATTGTGAAGGTAAACTGTGCAGGTACACGCCCTTGAGAAGATTAGACAACGCTCTTGTCTGGCTGACAAACAGCAGGCTCAAAACCACTCTTGTTGGTGTCTCATCTACACCTGTCTGAATTCACGCACTACAGAGGAAGGGGTGGACGCTGAAGTTGCTTTTTGGCTGTGATTTATCATGTGTGGGTGAGTGGAGCAACTCCACCCACTTGCAGAACTTCAGAGTTTCACTGCAACTCCATGTAGTTCAACTATGCGAGCTCCGCCCACCCTTACTACAAACCTGCCTGTCATTTTCATTATAAAATTTTAAAAATGAATCTGTGATTCTGCTTGTGTACGAATATCAGAGAGAATCCCAAACAGATCTTCTCTTTAGTCGGCAGAGGAATAAATCAAACAACTCCTACTTCAAAATAAGAAATACTGCTAGAGCTTTAATTTTGGGGGTGGGAGGGGGAAGAAAGCAATCTTTTTGGGGGGGAAAAGGCAGAGATGAAGGGAGGGGGTAAAGGAGAGGAGTCTGGGTAAAGGAGAGGAGTCAGGTTAAAAAAATTCATCTTGCAAAGTGTCTCAAGCAATGCAATTGCTGTGTTTTTAAGCACTAGCAGGATCTGCCTGCTGCGTAGAGAACCACAAACCACTTATGAAAGAGGAACAGGAGAAGACAGCAAGACAACTACAATATGCCGGGCACAGACACCTGGGTGGCAATCAAGTATGTTTGTGTGGAAGGCACAGAGAGGTCCCTTCTAGAGTTTATATCTTCGTGTGGCATATATGAGGACAAAAAAATAAAAAATAAAAAAATTAAAAGACAACTACAATATAATAGCAGGAGAACAGGATAGATCCTGGAAGGTAGAAGCTACTTGCGCTTGACCTCTAGTAACGTACAGCAATGAAATGCTCAGATACTTGTTCCTGTACCATACTGGAATAGGGCTGAAGGTCCCCTAAACATGCAAAAATGTGTTTAAAATCCTTGCAACCGAAAATCAAAAAGAAACCAAACATTGACAATAGGTTGCGGCAGAGTGACTTATTGGCATTGCTAATGTTTATTGCCAATGCTATACAGCATCTGCAAAACTCGTTTTGGTCAAATATTTGGCAGCATCTGCAAAAACGTCAAATATAAATAAAATCCGATGAGGCAAGCATATGCCTACAAAATGTGATGCAGAATCAATTTACTGATCCTAGATGGAAGGTAAGATATTGAAATGTAATACAAGAAAATCCTATTATTATAAAACGGAGGGCCCAGCACCAGTTTGCTTAAACCCACTCCAAGAAAGAAGCAAAACAAACAAAAAAAAACCACACCCGTACCTCTTAAGAGGAGCAGGTGGGGAACAAAATGGTGAGTAGGTGGGTTTGGTGACCAAAAAAAAGCAGCAGGATGGAGAAAAGCAGCACACAAGGGAAAGAGCAACACAGGGACCAGGAGTGATGCACTTGGGAGAGAGAATATCAGGGGGTGCAAGGACAGCAATTTGGTGGGGAAAGAAGCACAAGAGGGGAGAGTCAGACATTTACCCTCATGGAGTGCTTACCAAAACGAAATTTTTAAAAATTATTCTTTAGGAGTGAGCTACTGAAGGATACAAGTCAGCCAATCAAAATAATGGCAATGAAGCTATGCTCTAGGTGAGGGTAAGAGGAAGAAACCCCATTGAATTAGCGAGTAAGCAAATAGTGCGATAAAACCAACCAATGGGCAGGCTGTAAACCTACTGTACGTTTTTCGGTAGCCCACAAAAAGAATTTCGCAAGCCGACAGCTCGAGCTGTTTGAGAGTTGAGACGTAGTAATGGTGCAGCAGGGTCCCAACATTTGAATTAAACCTGTTAACACAGGTTCATCACCAACCTATAGGATACCTATTGAATGCAAACAAAATAAAATCAGCACTTGGATATTAACAATTTTTAATAAGTGCCCTGTAAATCAGTGTGAATAACAAGATTTGATGTCGCTAATTTTACATATCTAGCAACAAAAAAAAGACAAAATACTAATTACAGATTTTTTCATACAACTGAGGTAGACAAGCAATGAACTCCAGCTTGCTCAACTGACTGCACACAGATAACAGGCTCATGCAGCTTTATATAGCTCTTCAAAATGCAATGTTCAAAGAGCCCACAGATCTACACCATGATAACTATCCCAGTCCAAAGTAGAATACGCCAGAAAGATCAAAAAATAAAATACTTGTGAACAACTGTTCAAAACTTCCTTATGGCAGCGTCAATGTTTGGAATTTGCTCCTTCAGGCTCTGCCACTGTTCGGGAAATAAAGAAATGCCTAAAACAAAACCAACAGACAAGTATTAGACTGGTCCTTGCAGCAGACATGATTACACACAATGATTAGGACTAACTCCCATGACGGAATAGACCGAAGTCAGGCCCACCCTTAGCTTTGATAAGGAAAATGACCATCAATTATAAAATAGAAAGATTGTAGTACATGTTTCTCCTAGAGACTGCAGCCATTAGGAAATCGACAATCTTGAAGGAAGATGGTAATCCTTACAGCCAGGGCACAAGCCTTAAAAGAAGCGGAGGGACACTGTCACAGGAAGTGACGTCAGGACAGGAAGTGACGTCACGAAAGGTGGCTTGCACAATAGGGCTCATTGCTCACCCCATAGATGCGGAAGGCATGACTTTCCTGTAGCTGTGATGCACAAGGGGATTTCCACTGTGTGAAGAATTGCAGGAGCTGAGCTGTGGCCCTGATTGTGCACGCGTGAGCAGTGTGCTGTGAGCTCTGATCTCGTCCTAGAGAGGCCAAAGAGTTAAGTCCAGCTGTTTGGCAGGGGGGACGGTGCCCCCCCCCCCCCCCGTTAAAATAAGGGGGGTAGGGGGAAGGACGCCGTCCACCCACATGGCACCCCGACTCGAGTCCTGCTTCGAGCCCTACGCTACAATAAATCATTTAATCAAAGACACACGGCCACTGCTCTAGAAGTGCAATATGTAGCATTTAACAACATCTTTTAAGACTTAACACCAAAAGTACCTTTCCTCCCAGGTTTAGTATCACAATTCTTATCCACGTAGAATTCCCGGATGTCTATCAGGGTTTTCTTTTTGAAAGAAGATACACGTACATAACGCAGCTTCCCAATCTGAGGGGGGGAAAGCAATCACCAATGCTTACAGAGAGTACAAAATGATTGTCACCCATCATTAAAAGGTATTTTAAAGCACAGCATCCTTTGAATATCCATACAATTTTAACTCTGCTCCTTTGAATATCCATACAATTTTAACTCTGCTCCTTTGAATAGCCATACAATTTTAACTGTTCCAGAAAAATCTTAATTCTGGATCATGGGACAGTAAAAGTCAAACACTGAACACCCCATCCAACAGGGTGATTAAAAGCCCTTTTGCAAACTGTTCCCCCTTGGGAGTGGGGGGGTGGGAAATACAATATGTCTCAGCTGCAGGCAACTTTCTTTTAAAACAGTATTAAAATTACATTTAGAAAATTACATTTGGGTCGATTTAACTCTTACCACATCCTTTGTAAACAAGAACAAAAGGTGATTAACACATCTGAAGGGCGCAAAGAAGGCTGAAAAAGAACAATGCTCCGTTGAATGAGTGACTAGTGCCACCACCATACAAAGTGTGGCAGGGTCCTAGGAAATACTACAGCATTTAACACTTCACTGAAGCCAGTGTGATCAGATCTCCTTCTGCACTGCAAGAGAGTCTTCTGTGATGATCAAAAAAGGGTTACAATTGAGAACAGTCCCCTGCCCAACAACCCCAAGGTTGAGAACGTGTTGCCAGAATCTAGAAGCACAGGACAGCTGCATCTTCATTACACAAGTTATGCTACACCTTGCACTTACCAACCAAGTGCCACAACTCAAAGATGCTTCCTTCACTGTAGTTGGCGAGCATGCTCCTTTCCTCGTTCTTAATCTACCGCTCATTACTCCAGCCATGTTGTGTGGTTTTAAGTTGTATTCTGCCTGCCACCCTCAGTCTACCTTGGTCTTCAATCAGCTAAAATCACTCCTTTTTGCACTGATCCCTACAACCAAGGTGTTAAAATCCCAATACTGGTCCTGCTGCGCTTGAATCCTGCCCACTGTCTGAAAGTAATCCCATGGTTTGCAGGCACTAGGTATGACCACCATGCTTAGAGGAGTTTGGGCCCAAAATCACTTGTGCACAACTGTTAAAGTCAATGAGTGCAACCTGCAAATAAGACTTCACAATTTGCCGTCTGACATCGGGTGTGCAAAGGGTGAAACCTGCAATGGAAGCTGGCCATCCGGTCAATTAAGTAATCTCTATTCCGTATTATTGAGACATGCAGCAGGGTTAGAGACACAACCATTAGGAGAGACTGTACCAAGTTGTGGGACTCTCAAAGAAGTAGTGTGTACTTGTTTCCCTCTGCCATCTGTCCCTGGTACTCCATCTTCCTCAGAGAACATTCTTCGCTCCTGCGAGGAGGCTCCTCCCCTCGAGATCCTGCACCTTCAGAGGCCACAAGAGTCAGCCTTCCAGGACTTGAAAGATGAACTAGAGTTTTTGTATCTGCTTTTAATTGTACTTCTCTCCAACAGAGCATTTCTTTTTCTACTCTCTTCTTTGGACCGCACAGCCATTGAGTATAGGCACTTGAGCAATGAAGGAAAAGGAGAGCCAGTCATTGCTGTTGTCTGCAACTGCAGACAGTTCACAGCACGGATAACACTAACTCACTGGTTGCCCAAGTTAGGACTGCACGGTTATCTGGGATGAGCTGCCAGATCTCATATTAATGTTTTTGCCTCCACTCGTTCCACCAATCTCTTCCAAGGCTGTATCTCTGCTCCCAGCCATGCTGCCCACTTTGGATCAGTTAAACCATCTTCTTCCACTGAGGGAGAAATAAAAATATGGACACCAGGCATTAGGGTGTAATCTTCTAATTGTGCAGAACGGGAATTGCAAATCAACCAACGTTCTAACGGTGCAGACGGAAAGGGACCCAAAAGGGAAAGAGTCATTGTTTCTTTTCCAATAGGGAAAGACGCACACTCGAGCATTCCAATCGGTGCTTCTTTCCCAGCCGAACGATGGTACTGCAAAATCAAAAGTAAATTAAACCCTACATTATCAAAGTTACAATTTTTGCATAGTCTACAAGCGGTCTAGCAAAGGGAACTGTAATTATCTCAGTTCATGATTGGACAGCTTACCAAACCATTTAGACAGATTTCCTATAAAGAAATTCAAATTTTATTAAAGAGGCCTTAGATGTCATGCTCATCTGCAAAAGGCAACAACATTTTACTTTTGGGAGCACTTCATGCTTAAGAGAAGCCAATAGTGCATGACTACATAACTGCAGCACCCCCACTCACGCACTAAACCCTAACACTTTATACACTAGCCAAGTTATAAACCCACACTCTACCCATAAGACACGTGATAACTTCTCTGATCAGCCAAGTAGCACATAATGTCCCTGTTAAGGATAAGAGGCCCAGCATAAAAGAATGACCACCTTCCCTGAAATCAAACAACTTTACCATAATTACAGATGATAATAGGATTGTTAGGTCCAACTGGGAAGTTATAGACTAAAATATCACATATGCTGAAGTCAGGACTCATTACAGAATTGTAATTAGCATTCAAACAGTGCCTGGTAGAAACAATAAAGTAACAATGCAGTGGAAGGCTTTACCAAAACACAAAGATGACAAAGTCACCTCTGAAATACAGCTTTGTAAACACTAGATCCTTGTAGAGCAGTGTTAGACCTGGCAACATTGGCGTGGGTCTCCCTTCCATTTTTTTGCTGTTGCCTCATGTATTTTCGCTGGTGTTAGATGCCTTGACCACTGTGCCACTGCGGTCCAGTGAGTGCTCCCCATTGTAAATTGATGTATTAATCAGTGGTTCCATGTTTGGCTATTTGGTTTACTTGTCAGACCCTAGTCTAGTGAACCGAGTGTGCCCAGGGCGTGTAAATCCAAATGATGCTGGTGGGCCTGCAGCACTGGGTGTGCCACCCACAGAAGCCGCCTTGTAAAATGTGTCTAAGGTCTGCCATGGCAGAACCTGCGTGCAGTCTGGTACTGTCAAGCTGACTGGACAAGTGCACCCACTTGCCAGTCCCTAAACCTTCCCTTTTCTTCATATCAAGGACCCCTATGGTAGGCCCATGGGCAGGGTGCATTGTAAGTATAAGGTAGGACATCCCCTGGTGTGTGTGGCATGTCCTAATAGTTAAGTACAGCCATTTTTCGTGTTTCACTATTGCAAGGCTACCTGTTCTCCATAGGCCAGAATGGGCAGTTAGATGGTTACATTCTTATAATCCTAACTGACCCAGAGAACATGGTAGAAATTTGAGTTTAGTATGCCTGGACTTAGAATGATAAACTACATCTTTCAGTGAAGTTGATTTTAACATTCTGTGTTTGAAAATAACACTTTTAGAACGTAGGTTTTTTCTTGTCTAACCTGTCAAGCCTGCCTCTGCTAGGTTGTGTACTCCTTGTCTGGAGTTTGAGTGACAGGGCTGGGGGATTCCAAGAGACAGGATGGGTCGGCTCAGTGGTGAATAGAGAGACCTACATGGGAGGGAGGAGTTGCACCTGAACCTTAAATAGGGCTGTGCCTGCCTTCCACAATGCTGGCTCCACCTCCTGAGGTGCAGCTGATGTCTCTACCCAGCCCACTGAAAGAAGAGAAGGAATCCTTTCAACAAACTGCTCCAGGGCTGTACTTTCCTTCCACAATGCTGGCTCCACCTCCTGTGGGGCGGCTGATGTTTCTGCCCTGCACTGTGAAAGAAAAGGAGTCTTGTAAACAGAGTGCTCAGGAACTGGTTTGGACTGGGCAAAGGCCCCTCTCCCCTCAGAGAACAAAGGATTTTGGGGTATAAGTATTGGGACCCTGGTCCCAAGAAATGAGATCACTTTTGGATTACAAGAAACCTCTGCTGAGGAGAGGAACCTGAGGAGAGACTATTCCTAAGATGAAGTGCTGCTTAGGGGAAAAGAACGTGCCTCCTGCTGATTTTTCAGGAGAGCAGCCTTAACCCCCTAGAGTTCTTTGGAAGTGCCTGTTGCTGTTTTGGGCCTTTTGAGGAACTGCGTGCCGCAAGGAGCTGGAAGCACGACTCAACGAAAACGAAGTGTGTTGCAGTCTCACTTCTGAACAAGGGTGTCGCCGGTTGAGTTGTCGCACTGCACCGAGAGAAGAGTCTCGCAAGGAGGAAGAAGCTAGTCGCCGTCGCCCTTCTGAACAAGGGTGTTGCCGCTGGAGTTGTTGCATGGCACCGCATAGGGGAAAGCGACTCGCATCCCTCAAGAAGCGCACCGCCGTCGGGGCTGCTGCAGTCGCATTTCTGAACAAGGATGTCACCGCTGTAGTTGTCACATCGTGCAGAAGCTTCACTCAAACGTGGGAGAAAAGTATCGCAGCTGAAGCGGTTGCCGTCACACTTCTGGACAAGGGTGTCACCGCTGCAGTCCACGCATCGAACCGAGAACTTATCGCATCCCCGGAGAAGCATGCCGCATCTGGAAAATCTTCACGTCTTTATTTTTTTGCACCTGAACTTTGTCGCATTTCCCTCTCTGCGACATTGCTTGTTGTGGAAGCACAACGCATCGTAAGGTACATTGACGCAAAGTGTTGCATCTTAAGAATTGTACTAAACTAAAACTACAATCTTAAACAGTATTGTTGTTTATGGTCTTGTGGTAAAAAGTATACTTATTTTTGATATACAACCTTGTGTGGTGTCCATCTGTAGTGTTACTGTATGTGGTCACAAATGTTTTACACACTGCCTTGTTGTAAACGAATCTAGGGCTCTAGTGTAATATTCCCGATTCATGCCCTTATATAGGTATAACTTATCATATCCTTATATAGGCATAAGAATCTTAACCACATTTAAACACAGCCAATGCAGTACAAATACGGCATGGCTACTTCCACTAAGCTCCTAGAGTACAACGAGTTCTTGAAGACAACCAGCCTTCAGCAGTACAGGACTACACCCTGCTTCAGATTTGTCCCAGAACTGCTGGAGAGTGTAAAGAACTTAGAGTTCTTAGTGACGTTATGTCCACCCTTACGTCAAACTCGGCACCTTCCAGGTATAAATATAACCACATCTGCCATAGCAAACACACGGTGGTTTGGAGCAGATCAACTAACTACTTGCCCAACACCCTGCTGTAGCGAGTGCCGAAGAAAGCCGACCCTCCAGCTGACGCACTGAGAGACGCTTTCTTTTCTCCTGCCGAGAAATCCAGCTCCAGTGTTTCCCTGCTACCCATGCGGGTTACTGGGAGATCGAATCCTGAGAGAGTGATACAAGGCCTCCTTCATTTTATAACCAAGGTACGGAGCTGATAAGACCCGTAGAGAATTCTTGGATAGATTCTTGGCAGAAACTATTTAACTCAAGCTACACCTCACTTCTTCCCTTGTACTAGACTTAGGTTAGGTACACCGGGTAGGCATATTTTAGATGCACCAGTTGAGTACTTTTAGTCATTATTTATCATTGTATGTATTTTCTCTATTTAATGTATCTTATGGCTTAGAAACTATATCATGCTTTTACAGTATTATTTCATAATACTCCTTTTACTGTACGCACTTTACTTCATAGCAAGTATTACGATTGTAGCAATTCACTTCTCTTGCATGAGAAAGAAGACTGCTCAATAAATAACCTTTTTATTGAAAACGCCTGTCTCTCTATTTCTCTGCAAAAACCCTGGTGAAACGAAGCATGCACGATTGACTGAGTGAAATAGCCATCTATTGTTTCTGCGACTCTGAAGATATATTTCTTATTCTTGGGGAACAAAGTTGTAAAGTTATATGGTTGTCAGAAACTAACCCCTTCTTGTTTATTCAAGTAAGTTTCTAGTGACCTCTGAGCTAGCTGGCAATCACAATTATGTCTAACATATTCAATAGAGACCTAGTCGACTTCAGTCCTACGTCTAAACTATTGTTTATGTTATTCTAATGCGCAGAGCCTATGGGAATATAGAAAATACACTACAGCCTCTGAGATAAGCCTGTCTGCTCGTGCCAAGCTACTAAGGGGTGGGCAGGGGGTATTTTAGGAGTGTATCCCCTTTCCCTGACTAGAAGCAAGGGTCCCCATTTGTCACAAGTACCTACCTGTGCCAACTAGAGACTCCCAAATCTAACAAGCCGATACTGTGCTTCTGCACTAAAAGTTACCAACTGCTTCTTAAGCAGCTAATCATAAATGTAGGATGCTCTCAGTACAGCACATATGCTGGGCAATCTAATATTCTACAAATGGATGCTAACAGCAGGTTTATTCTGAAACAATGTTTTTTTTACCTCATTAATAACGCACTTCAAAATTCAAGAGCAGTGGTTAAGGCGCCAGCATTCAATGTAAGTGGCACGAATCAGCAGATGAGGCGTGAATGCCATGTAATAAGCTCTAAATTAAACCAAGTATCTCATATGTGCACATTTGCAAAGATTGTGCAGGCTCCACATAATTGCAAATCTTAGAGGATTTAGGTAAAAGTTTTATAAAGAAATACATCAAATCTATGAATCCGTTACCTGAAACATTTTTTCATTTGAGTCTCCGTTGTCTGTTGACACAGACTTTGCTTCCTTTTTACCTTTTGGCTCTTCTCGCTTTCTCTTCTGATGGGAAGAAAAAACACAGTAAAAGCTCATTCTAGCTCTACTACTTGTGTAACTGGGCGTCATCCAAGTGTAATCTCAGTTATCCATAATGGCTACCATACTGGAATTCACAAATATAACAATTGAGAGCTCGATTCAAGATCCCTTTACACATTTAAATTGAAAGCACATTCTGCATTTTTTTTTAATTAGATCAAATTTATATTGACAATAAATACTGCTCAGACTGCAAGAGATCCTACCATGTTTAAAGAGGGGTGGGGGAGGAGAGGAATCTGAAAAGGGCTAATATTGGCCACTGCAACACCAAGGCCCTCACTACCTCAGAAAGCGACAGTCAGAGGAGTGCTTATTTTGATGGTAAGGTACTCAGGCATCTAAAAACATCTAAATTTAACAACAATTCATGTTCAACCGAGGCAAGAATATGAATTAAAACACGCACTTTTTTTAAACTTGCCTGTGCTCTTCCCAGAACAGCCAGCAGACATTCCTCTCAAGTTGCACAAGTTCTCTCTCCATCAGGGGCGGAAAAGCCTATACTATTTTATGGACAGGACTCTGCACCAACTGGTTTATATATTAAGGGACAGACAGGCAAAGTATTTTTCCAGTAGCAAATGGTCCAATTCACATAATCTGGCCACTTGCGACCGGAACAATGCCTTTTTTTAAATGCGAAACGCATTTTGAATTTGTGATTTGGTATTTAGAAGGGGCAGGTTTAGGTTGTCCCTCCCAAATACCCAAACGGTATAGTATATATATTACTTTTTTGCAGCAGAGTTCCTATCGCAAAAAAAGGAAGCACCTGGCCTGCTTTTCACTGAAAAGATCCTCCAACATCGCTAATCTTTTTTTGTGCGAGTGTGGGGAATGGGGGGCAAGTTTATAAGTGAAGGTTACTGGCAGTTTATCTATTGGCGCCTCCAGTTTACCCCTTTCGTGCAGGGCACATTCCCCCTCTGTGCACCGGGGCGCGTACAGCGCCCCGGTGCTCATGACGAGGTCAGCTCGCCATGAGCTACCCCGGTGCTCATGACTAGCTGAGCTTGTCACGGCCACACCCGTTCCAATGGAACGCTCAGCAAAGCAGGGGAATCAGCCCAGCATGCGAGCGTTCCAGGGAATGGGCACGGTCATGACTAGCTCAGCTCGTCATGAGCACCGTGGCTCATGACGAGCTGACCTCGTCATGAGCACCCAAGGGGTTAACAGTTCAGACATGGAAACAAAAATCCTCAAGGATCACTTAAGCCTAAATTTCAAGCTCACCATATGTTTATAAAAAAACCTGCAGCCTGGAGGTCTACTGTGCAAAACCAATTGCCTTTGTGGAAGAAAAAAAATAATCAATTCAAAATGTATTAACTTTTTTGATCCAAAATAAAAGTAATTGCTCTAAGACCTCAAATAGCCCATAATGTCAAAAATCTGAAAGAGTTTGTTACATTTCCTTCCAACCCTAGTGGAAAGTGGAAAACCTGTTTTCACCTTCAGACGGAAGATGCAGGGAGTCAAAAACGTAAAAGTAAAAATCTCAGGAAAAAAATGTTAAGACTTTGCTCAGGCCTGTATACGTAGTTTTGGGGCATATTTAGCCCAGTGGCATCTTCTGTGTTGTTGCAAAGAGCCAACAATATTCCACTTCTAAAGAGACCGCTTAATGTAATGTTTAAAGGCTTTATGAATCCTTCCAATTTCGAGGCAAATTCATTTTATGCTTTTAAAGACAGACTCAAGCTTAAGACATCTACATCATCTGTCAAAAAAAAAAACCACACACAATCATGCTACTCACGAGCAACATGAGACTCGGGAGGCACTGCGTTAAAATCATCCATTTAAGTTAATCTGCAGTCTCAATTGCATGGTTGGATAATGGAGTACTCCTGCCAACCTGTTTTAAAGATGTATCCCATGATGCCCCAGAAGCTGCAACATTAGCACAAGTTTTATTTTAAGGCTATCTGGTTTCAAAACATTTTAGGTAGAAAGATATCTATCTGAATTAAAGCCATCCAGCTCTTGTCAGCCAACACAATGACCAAATATGCATGTACTAGATTTAAAAATAAAAAGGAGCCGATTCACTGGAAGGGCTTTACAGGTCCCTTCTTGCCTCTGCAGGCAAGACCTAGTTGGTCAATGAGGCTGTTCGGGACTCACTGCAACAATCCCAGCTCCAGAGTCTGCCAGGTCATAGATCAGCAACAACTAGTTAGGTGCAGATGCTCCCTTCAAAATTTCAACGTAACCGATCTGGTTATTCCGATGGTAGGAAAATGACAGCGATGACCTCCATCCAAGTAGGTTACCTTTCAGCAGCCTTCTATGAGCAGCATGTGTAAAAGGAGCCAGATACCTACACTTCCGAAGGAGTTTAGCAATGCTAACCTGTAGTCAATGCCAGATAAAAGGTTGCGAGCACTATTCCAAACACAATCTACCTTATGGGGGAGAGACTCCCTTTTGAGATCAATATTTGAAGAGAAGCCCAAACCTAAATCCTGTGCACACCCTCAAAGACTAGGCATGTGTTCAGTGGGCATCTCTAGAATCAGCTCAGGAGAACGCACAGCTGGTAGGGTGCAGGACTAGAGGCCATCAATGAACTCCTGTCCGACATGAACTTGGTTTCATCACAAAGAACGGATTGACAAAGCTCTCGGAACTGATGGCAGAAGTAAATTCTTCACAGCTGAACATGTCGCAATAATAACTAGGCAGGTGCTAATCTAGGCCTAATTCAAACATGGTATCCGCGGTGGAGCTGATGCAGTCTACTTTAATGTCAAGGAGGTAGGCAGTCACAAAATCATATTCTCAGGTTACATGAAGGAAACGGTCAAAAGCAAAGGCAGGATTAAGGCACCTCCTACAATTCTGCCATTGTGCGGGAGGGCAATACTGAGGATTTTTAGCAATAGTCATGTAAAGCATGGACTGCCTAAGATCTCAATTGTCCACATAGGGTAGAGAATTGCGAGTGGATGAAAAAAAGAAACCACTGATTGCAAGGCTATCCTCCTTACTCAAATTCCCACAGTGGAAAAGTGTGGCTCAATGATTAGAGCGGCAGACCCTGATGCAGAGGTCTAACCCGGGACCAGCGTTCAATTCCCCGCCTCGGCGGGTCTTGGACTCAAAATTCCAGGGACCTGATAATTCTCGCCTCTATGCCTATTCCAATCATGGAGTCCCACTCTGCAACTCTGGGCAATAGCTTGCTTAATCTCCACAACCCTAAGGATGCCTGGCCTCCACCTTGGGGGTACCCAGGAGTGGACGCCTCACAGGGAAAGCCAGGATGGGTTCCACAGCGGTATTCGTACAAGCGCCTTGAGACCCTTGTGGGTGAGTAGTGCGCTATATAAGTATCAATTTACACTTCACAATTTAAGAGCAGAAACGATTACAAACGTGAAAGGATACCTCGGCGGGGAAAATGCGGTCTTTTTTGCAGTGACTAAAGAAACAAACTTGGTTACTGAAGCTGTGAAGCAGTCTACAGGATACCCAATTGCAAATGGCGATTGTCAGTCTGTCAAAGTGAAGAAAAAAAGAAAAAAGCTTTCATATACTTTTAAAAGTTGCAAATCCTTAGATTCGTTTAAAAAAAACTAATGTCAACATTATTTTAATTTCAGGATATTCTTGTATCCCACTTGGCCCATAGGCATTATTACTCCAGGGTCAAAAAGGATGCGAGTTACTATACCAAAGAACACTCAAAGGGTGGTTTACCAAAAAAGGATAGAAACTAAAGATCTTTAATCAAATTCGTAGAGGGGATTCTGAACAGCGTTGCCAGGCCTTCGACAAATGTTTAGCTGAGTAGAAGTAACTCACAGGAAAAGCTGTTCAGAAGACCTTACATTTCTCTGGGGTTAGTTTAATCAATAGGACAGCTTCCAGAAATCTCAAGTTTGTTTAAGAGATTACATGATGCACTGCCCAAAGGAAGAATAAACTCGCAAAAAGCTAAATCTAATCATACCAACCTCGTATAAAGAATTGTTATGTCAGTTATCTCAAGCTAGAAATAACAAATCGAAAGTCTTTCAAACTGAAAGATCCTTTTAGGCAAACAGATACAAATATGCTGGGTCGCAAGAGCATCTTCTGTATTTTCATCTTTGGGAGAAAAGACACCTAAATGTGCTAGTCAGCTTGAACTGCGACAACTGCAACAAAGACTGATGTTCCCACAAGAGTATGGGTAGCAAACACCGGTTAAGTCCTAAATCGTATCCTTTCCCAAAGCGGAGAATAATGAATAGCATTGATAAAAGTCCCACATTTACCCTCTTGCAGTCTTTACTCACCATGATAAGTAAGAGAAACAATAACTGAGATGTTGACAGGAAATAAAGCAGGCATTCACCAAGAGAGTGAAAAAACATAACTGAAGAGAGCGAGGAAGGAGTTATGAAAGTTAAAGAGCAATAAAATCTTATCCATGGAAAAAAAAAATCAAATAACAGGGGAAAGCGGTCTTATAAGGACGGCAAAAAATGAGCTATTTTAAACAAATAAGATACAGTGAAAATCAAAAACTGGAAAAATTAACTGCCTTAAGGTACCAGATTTAGCCTTGTGGGGGGAGGGGGGAGTATTAAGCCTAGGAGTCTTAAGTTGCAGCGTAAATTTTTTTAAGAGTAGCATGGGAACCAATGACAAATTTATGGAATTCTTTCAAATGTAATTCCCTAAACACACCGACTATGTGGGAAAAGTGAAAAAAATACAGGACAAAACGGGATTTAATACTCCATAAGATCAGGAGCACAGAGGTTGACTTCATATGGTTAGAGTACTTGAAGGGAGAAATTAAGAACACGGTCACATGGCTTGGTGGACAGTGACCAGACTTGAGTCACTAAGCTCCAATTTGAATAACCTTTCATCAGCACCCTCCACTTCGCCTCTACTAAGCACCAAGCAACCTAAACGGATAGACAAAAATAACCAAAAGCTATTTGTTGATTGTTCTAGAAATCACAGAACGCATACACAACCTAAAATGTACCTGAACATCCTTCTCCTCCGAAGACTCATCAGAGCTTTCAGAGCTCTGAATTTTCCCCTTGCTCTTGGACATGGTGGTGAAAACCAATGCTAGAAAATAATGTAAATGAGAACATTGTTAACAATGCAATACACGTTTGATGTGCCAACATACAGAATGCTTAAGCGCTAACTGGGGGTTAGTAGAAAGCAAACAATCAGATACCACCATTTCCCCCATCAATTGAGCAGTACTCTACTCTCAAAAATAGTGCACAGAAAAATTAAGCACCATCGTGACAAAGCAGGAGATAGGAGTCATCTGGTGATTAAAGGGTGGGCTGGCAGATGAAATCTACGCTGCACTGTGCACGTGCATTTGTTCTGGGAAAAGATGGTGACGCAGGCCATGGTTGAAAGCCAGCAATGGGAGAGCTTTTGGCATGTCAGAAGAGCGAGAACATAAACAATCGGTATTTATAGGAGGACCTAAAAGAGGAAAAAAGTACCATCTCTCTGCTCCTTAAAGTACCCATTGTGGCAGCATTTGTCTAACTGATAAAAGCAAGGAAACATTTTACACCACACCAAAGTACATCAATCTCTTTATTTCGATTTTTACAACGAAAATCATAAAAGCCAAAAGAGTGTGCAATAATAGTTAAAATATGTAAAAATCCATCAATGGTCTTATTTTGATTGCATAATGTAAACAAGCTACAGAAAGGAATAGTGGATGAGTTGACAATTGTGGGATCAAGTCCCATCTGAGGTGCTGGCATCTTAAGCATCCTTTGCTTTACAACTATGTATTGCTAGCATTTCCAGCGTCTGCTTATCAGTCTTCACTGATAAAATTCTATGTAATACGACTTCAAAACTTTGCTCTTGATTTTGGGAGATATTTAGAATTAAACTGGGGAGTATGATACAAACGGGATGAAGATGTATACTAACTGAAAAAATACAGGTACAATATAAAAAAAAGTACTTACCTTGTATGATTGATTTTTAGTTTGTATGTGCATCTCTATGACTCCCACTACCCGCCCCCGAATTATTATTAACTCAGTTTGTCAGATGGATAACAGTTCCTCTTGTGAGTGAACCGAGCTCGCTTGAAAGGTGCATATCCTGTCCTAGACCCCGCCACTTGTAGTCTGGATGAAGCAGCGTCTCAGTGTCGCTACGGCCTGTGTTCATCTACTGGAGAACGGGGACACTTGTTCAGCAGATCCCACGGCATTTCCTCGTGAACTGCGCTATCAACAGAAATTCTTCGTCCCGCTGATAGATGGCAGCATAGCTGAAGCTTCGTGATGAGGCAGACTTGGGAGACCGGTGCTGCAGCAAGGGACCCGGCGACCAAGGTCCAAGGACAAGCTTTGGGACACTTGAAGCGCTTCCCACGAGAAGAAACGCAGCCTGGCACAGTTTCGCATGCACGGGTTGCACTGGCTGTTCGCCCAGACACGGGGTGTGTCGACCCCGCAGGAAAGGTCTGCAGTGTTAAACAGGGGCGCACGGGCGCTCCCAAAACAGGGGCAGCTCGGTTTACAGATTAGCAGACGCTCAGAGTACTGGGAAAGATACACCATAGCAGCGACTTCAACTGCGGGCACGCAGGTGAAGGGACACATACACATGCAGCCAGGTCCAAGCTAAACTGGACGAATCCGATGGACGCCACAAACACCATCGACTCTTGCGCAACTAAACTGAAGGCCATTGACAACCACTTTTTCAAGAATTCGTTTCAACAGGCTGGTCTGCAAGGAGTCTGAAAACGGCCGTGACTGGAAAGGATCCGATTAGGTAGGGCTAATTCGGCTAGAGACATGGCCGTACTGCAATTCCAGAACTGCCTGGATGTGCCCATGACCTTCAAAAGGACATCTATAAAGCCTGCAGAGTCCCAGCCCACCTCTGTGAGGCCTATAGGCGACTCCCTGCCAGTGTCAGCTTTCGTTAACACGCAGCTGTAGGTTTCGAATGGTGATATGTCGAGCAAACATGGCGAAAGGACGGATGTTGAGCAAAGCTAAGGGAAGAGGGAGTGATAATAAAGTCACTAATTTAGCGACCAGATGGGAAGAAGTTTCATTTATTGATCGTTCTTCGGGTTTGTAAACGTAAGCATACGTTTTGATGATATATATATATATAGATATATCTCATCAAAACGTATGCTTGTTCTGGAAAAAGAAATATATATTTTCCCCCCCAGAACAAATCAGCACCCGATAAATTGAAAAAGGAAAGCACTCGGGTCTCCGATTACAAGTGTTTATTGCTAACCCTCTACCCCTCTAACAGACGCGTTTCGCCTCACAGCTTATTAAACAAAAATATATATATATATATATATTTGTTCTGTAGAAAAGTCTATTACTCCGCAATCAATCAGTCTTCAGGCCACCGGCTGGGGTTCACGTGAATGGCCTCCATGATTCAATCGAAAACTCCCCATAAACGTACCGCTCCTCCGTTCCTAAGGCCTCACCGCTGCATTTCCCAGGGCAAGAGGTCGTCTTCTAAACGAATCTCTTAGCAAAGGATTCTGGGTTCACGTGGACCGGTTCCAACGTCCCCTCCCTTCCAGAGGCCCCCATGGTGACTCCCTCACCCGCGACCCAGCGTCCATCTGTGCGAGCACCGCCACCCCGAGGGAGGCTGTGGGGGCGACGAGGCCCAGGCACGTGCTAGAACAGCAGGACTACAAGTCCCAGCATGCACTGCGTGTCAGCATAGAAGGCCACGCCAAACACCCTCGCTATCACCCCTCAAAGCCCCTTTTTCAGGAGGCCGCCGCGGGCCCCTCCAACCCCAGGCCCTTCCGTACCCCCTCGTCCCCGGGCTGGTTACACTTCTCAGGGGCCCGTTGGGCCTTCCAGACACCCCCCGCTCCCCATTCCCCTCCGAAGAGCGTCGTGGTGGACTCTCTCGTGGCCCGGCGGCTCCTCCCTCCTCTCCCGGCCTCACCGGTGCCCCCTGCCCTCCTGACGCCTCCGCGGGAATCACCTCAGAGCCAGGCGCAGCTAACTGCCGGAACCACCAAACGACCGCCAATGAACCGACCAATCACAGATCAGACGTACACCTCGCGGACAAGCGCCACGCTACTGCTATAGCCAAACAGAAGAGCGACGTCGCAATACACGCTTAAATACCTACCACGTTCGACGAAGTGTTAACCAATCAGCAACGTAATAGGACCGCCCGGGACCGTTCTGCGTCACACGTGACCGAACAGGAGGAGCACGTGCCTGCCCAGCGCCGCCATTTTTTCCTGCGGTAAAAACTGCAGCGCGTCGAAGGGGCCGTTGCGCCAAAAAGGTAACGCTTCGCAGCGCTTTAATGACTCTTTGACAGCATCTGACAACAAGCATTTGCAATGCAATGGTTTCGCCTTTTGAAAAGTTTGATCTATTGGCATTGTAAATGACAAAATTATTATTTATGTGTTGGTTTTGAAAACATATAAATAAATGGCATTGTTTTTTACATTGCCATTAGCTTAATCTCTTGCAAATGTGAGACCTATTGTACCCTATAAATGAGCTCAGCAGACAGCAATTACAGCCACACACACACCCAGTCAGCCACACACACACATACACTAAGAGCCACACACACACATCCTTAGCCACATACACACACCCTGAGCCACATACACACACCCTGAGCCACACACCGAATGACATCCGACCTCAAAGAATTTCAAATATAAAACGTAATGATTTGTAGAGCTGTGCAATGTTTTACAGATAGTTTGTTATTATTACCTAACTTATGATACAAGTTATCCACTGCTGAAGGATGAAAGCCTGAATCAGCTACCTCAGGGTAGCAAGCAGATCTTTGCAGCAGGCGCATTAACTCGCAGATGTAAACATGCAACCTGCAGGCAAATTTCACTGATCACCTGAATTGCTACAGGGATTAGAACCTGCGTAGTTTTACAGACCACAGCACATATTTCCATGATCTACAAGGAGTTACCGAGGAAGAAGCCTTCACCAGCTAGCAACATAACTCAAAAACGTTAAGATGTGCACTTGAAGGTTTATCGCACTATGCAAATAAGCACACATGAAAAATAAACAAGCAGCAGACGCTTAATATGCCAAAGTGTTCCTGTCATTTAGAAGCTCTCTCGGACCTTAAGTTAAAGGATCCTCGCAGGAAGTGAGAAACGTGAAGGCCCCATAATCAAATGCAAGCATTATAGACAAACGGGCAGACGGAATTATTAGGCACTATTAAGCATTGCGTTTGTACTGGTGATTACAGTACTGTGGAGAAAGCTTATCTTATATCTTTACAGCACCGAATGACATCTGACCTCAAAGAATTTCAAATATAAAACGTAATGATTGTCGGCACATGCAAGTCTCCAAAGAAGGTTTTTCTAGAAAATGTAAACTGCTGCCGAAGAAGAGGGCTGCAGAGCGTCCCGTTCGCTCCAATATTTAATGCTTGAAGTAGTGAGAGACTCTCGTCAACCACCCCTTATACCCCAGGCGTGTAAATGTACACAACGATATTCTGTAGCATGCAGAGAGAGGTGGACAAAATGTTGATCCTCTCTGCTGAGCCTCGAACCGGGTTCCCCAGCTTCGTGGTCCACCGCTCTAGCCGTTATGCCACACCCGCTCCCGTAACTAAGGCTTTAATGCTGACTGTGTATTTTAAAACGTTCTGTAAGGGCAAGAAAGTACTCGGCCAAGAACATTGAAACAGCAGGATGAGTTATGTTATGTAATGCACAAAGGCACTTTAGCAAAATGTCAGATTTTAATTGTATGCCCAGCCTTTACTCCAATGCAATATATTCAGGCGGTCGAAATGTCTCCTATTGCACATTCTTTTGTCTCCTTTGCTGAAGAAAGCTTCCGATTGTTTTCAGGTTTAAATAAGGTTTAATAGGTCGTACAATTGATTGTGAAGTATTAGGTGTTTCTAAGGATTAGGAACTAACTATTTTTATAATGCACAATGGCACTTTAGTTATGTAGGAATGCGAAATCAAGAATGAAAGGTCTGAATATATTGTGTTAAGGCCAGTCAGGATCATGTGCATTCAAAGTAATCTGTTCTATCTGATAAATGTAGTTGAGAGCGGTTTTCTTTGACACAAATTTTATGGTTTTAAATAACTAAACAAACTTAAACTTGAAACTTGGGTGCATGCTATATAAAAAACACACGCGTGTGGTTTGATAGATAATGTTCGACATATAACAGCGGTGGCCATGTATACAGTGCACATGATAAATTGACACCTCGGTTCGCTCGTAGAATTAAAATGTTAACCTGAAAGTCTTTATCGCGTTTTTACAAGACTTTTGCTGTGTATTTTACATGCATAACCTTTTATGACTCGGCTCGTGTTTTGGCTTATAGAGTCAAGCCAGCCCCCTGGCTCTGCCTCTGCTCTCTCTGTGAACTTTCTGTCTTGTCCACTCGTATGTGTCCTGAGAGAAGCTTGTACCGTGGACAGCTGAGCCTGCGCGTGTTCAGTGTGCCTGAGGGAAGCTTGCTTGATGTTTGCAATAGGTGGGCCCACGTAAAGCAAGCTCCTTCTGCCTAACCTTTTCCAAGGGTGGGAAGCTTGCACCTCTTCGCTGTACCTGTTCTTTGAGCGCTGGTGAAGTGTGATAAAATCTTCAGAGTTCCGACTTTACAACAGTCCGGACTAGTGTTAACTTTGACAATGGTTGTCATCAATTTACATACGTTATAAGGAAGTGCCATTTCTAAGTGATTCAAATGTTCACAGAATACACCCAGTGCCTTCCGTGATAATCTTACAGAGCAGTCCTGAATCACACAGTGCACTCATGTGAAAGTGAAGCCAGATGCCCATGGACACACGGACAGCAGGAGAGGGGCGGGCACACGGACAGTGGGAGGGGGGGCGGGCAGGCACACGGACAGCGGGAGGGGGGCGGGCAGACACACGGACAGCGGGAGGGGGGCGGGCAGACACACGGACAGCGGGAGGGGGGCGGGCAGACACACCACACGTCCCAATATTCTGTTGTGATGGAGTGCTGGCCAAGCGTCACACACCAGGAGACTTCGGAATTTGCCTTGCTCGGTGATCAGGGAGGGAGGGGGGTGGGGGGGGATAGGAGGGAGTGAAGATGGTGGTTATCTAGTCTGAGGCTCTCTTTAAGCAGAAAACTATAAAGCCATCAGCTGCTTTTAAAGAGGGGAAAATACGGGGACGTTAGGGTGGAGTGCAGAATGGGGCAAAAGGCCGTGGGCAAAAAAAGACAAGGATGAACAAGCACCTACGGGCACACGGACAGCGGGAGGGGGGGCGGGAACGGACAACCGGAGGGGGGGCGGGAACGGGGACACGAACAGCGGGAGGGGGGGGGCCGGAACGGGAAGACGGACAGCGGGAGGGGGGTGTGGGAACGAATGGGCACATGCAAAGCACTCACCTGGACTTCCCCCGGCGGCGGTCGGCCGCGGAATGATGAAAAAAAACTTCTACGAACAAAAAAATAAACCCCGCCCACCACCGCACTGACGTGACAAAAGGGGCCGGATGAGAAAAATTCTCAGAAACGCCCACGAGTCGCCTCACAAAATGACTGACGCCTCTGTTTTCCAATGGCTAGCCTCCATTTATCAAGCTAGCCAATGGGAAACAGAGGCGGGACGAACAGCCATACTGGTAAACAAAAGTTTTCGTCCTGCGCGAACGCTGCTGCGCAGCGGATCGCGAGGCGAAACCTAAAAAAGCATGAAGTATATGGGTACACATAGATCCGGTCCACTTCGACCTGTTAAATGCAGATGTACTTTAAAGTGAGTCGAGTGGATGACAGAGAGGAGGCCAGCAGGGTCACGTTAGAAGCGCTCGGAATGTCCGGACCTCTTGAGCTTCAGAGTAACGTCTAGGAGAAAGTGGAACGTAGTGAAATCCTTGGATAGCATCAAAGAGATAGCCCAGAGGAACTGGCTCTATATTTTTAGATTACAAATGATAGTGATAGCTTCCCCAGAGATACCTTGAAGAAGGGGTGAGGGCTTTTAGTGCAGCAGGTACACTTGCATTGGTACCCAGGCTCATAACACCTCAATTATGGGGCCTTCAGTTTTTGATCAATTTCGGTTTTAGTTTGATATATTTTTACTTTTATGTCTCACATATAGTGTGGATTATGAGCAACAGAATAATAGGCCGGAAAGATTTCCTAAGCGGCGTTCTTGAGCTCATTCCTGCCCCTCTCACTCTCCCTATTCTTGCCTTACATTTTTGGAGAGGGGCTGACTTCAAAACAATTTGCTTAGGGGAGCACAGCAAAAAAGTTTGAAAACCTCTGGTTCAAGGGATGGGTGGCTGTTTATGATGGGGCACAATTGAGTGCTGAAGCAAGTGCAAGTTTCTCCTTCTGCCTGTTAGAGGTTCACAAAAAGTGTTTATAATCATTCAATCCTTGGCCTCTTTGCAGAGCGCAAAGAGTAATAACAAATCTATTAAAAGTGCATAAAGGAGGTACAGAGCAATCAAAATACAAATAGGGAGAAAGTAAAAGAAAAGGCAAAAAAGGCATTGCTTACAGGTGAGTGGGTGTTTGCAGGCCGATTGTGAAGTGAAGGAGAAGCAAGTGCAAGGAAGTATGTGCAGTCAGTGGAAATAATGCTGACGAGGAAAGAGATGAGGTGTGAGATTTACAGGTGGAGTGTTTCAGAAAGATGTGGCTAGAAAAAGGGTATAAACTGTTCAAACAGAGACTAAAGAAAAGAGATGTGAAAGGAAGTGATTAAGACTCCGAAGACCTCTACCCTTACACAGACCTTAGTAATGTTTAATTCACACATTCGAACTTCAGAATAGAAATATTCGCAATTCTAATTAATCACAAGATCGATCATTGTCACTTATTTATCTAATACAGCTATTAAGCATTGGCAAAGCCAATAGATGCAGGTTATTTTAGGCTTATGTCAGTTGTTATATGGCCGGATGTGATAACCGAAAGCTCACAGAGACACCATAATAGTCGTCGGGTAGCTGCAATGGGAAGCTCGGGGTTTTAATGTACAGGTTTTAATTTGTAATCATACTCTTAACTACGTAGCAAAGGATTCCTAGTTTTGTTTCTTACGCCGCGTCCGTTCTGGAGAGCCCACACACACACATTTTTAATCAACTAAAGCCCTGCCACAAACTAGACATGTTTACGGGCACCAAACTATGCCCGCCTCGCTGCCAGCTCAAATGTGTGTACAGAAACAACCGGGCTTTGCAGACAGCGCGAGTGGGCAATCCTCTCCAGTTCGACAGGAGCGAGCGGGCAGGGGGCCAAGCCCGGCTGTTTACCACCTCAGCGAGTGGCGCACTGTAATATTAGCCACCTAGCGGCCCGTGCCACAACATCATAAATTACTCTAAAATTAGACGTAATGCCGTGCTTAAAGCAGCGAGGGTGTCCTCAGGACATGGGGTGAAAGCGCGAAGATTAAACCTCCATGTGTCAGGAAGGTGGGGGTGAACCCAGCATTTAACAAATGAGGTGGAGACAGAAACCCGTTTACAATCTAATGCCGGGTGGGAAGGGTGTCGGAAGGGGAGGAAAGGTTACACCCATTTCCCGCCCATTCCATTCGCCACCGTTAATATTCAGTAGTGACGGCAGTGGATTATTCAAATGTGGCAAACACAAGCCATATCGTATTTTCTACTAATGAAAGACATGAGGAAGAAAAAAATATATTCACTCGGAGTCCTGACCAAACAGACTCCACTTCTGAGATTAACGGATAATGCAAAAATAAAAAAGCAAGCAATTGAAAAATCAACCAATTTTATCATTTTTTTTATAATAGGCCAGTTTACTGGTACCCGAAGCCCAAGATAAATCGTGCGGAAACTTACCGTGTTCCTAGGAATCGAATCAACCAGTCGGCGGGGACATTAACTGTACCTTCTACTAGAGACCAATCCATGCACTGGGCTTGCGGGTTTGCGCGTTGTTTGTTTTAAACAAAATGCACCATTTGCGCTTTTTAAGTAAATTCTACTTGGTTCTGGAATTGCAACGAGAGAGAGGAACTGCATTTTTCATTCTTTGCTCCTTAAAACAACTTCGCTGTATTTGATTTTCTGGGTGAGTCTGTAGCGGTCTTCCACTGTGGTCTGAAAGAGGTAAAAAATACAAATGTGGCAGGGCTGGCATCTGCTGCGTGAGGCTGTCCGGTTTAACCTGTTCAGAACCATCAGCCCTCCAAAGCTATAGGGCTTGAAGTAAGCTTCTATTCTGTCATATGCGCACATTTTATCTGATCTACAATTTGACTTTGGTAGATCGGTTCTGCTCAATGAGGGAATCGTTAAAAGGATTCATTTCCGACATGGTCTTCATGTCATGCTATCTAGCATATTTATTTTAATATGCTTCATATACAAAAAAAGTAAAACAATTGACTTTTTTCATTGGTTAAGCAATAGGAAAAAGTATTTGACCATCACTGTGTTGACCCTCACAGTATGACAATATGTCTTGTACTAATAGCAAATATTAATACTTCATATTGCCGAGGTAGGCCATACATCAAATACAAAGAAAAACAAGTCAGGTCACGGGCCGGCCAGCCAATCACAGCGCGGCCCGGGGAATGACATCACGGGGGTGTGGGGGTGTGGGGGTGTCCCGAGCCGGCAGCCAATCACAGCGCGGCCCGGGAATGACGTCACGGGGGTGTCCCGGGCCGGCAGCCAATCGCAGCGCGGCCCGGGACAAAGGGGCGGGGCTTAAAAAAGCACCAGAAAC
Source organism: Lissotriton vulgaris (assembly GCF_964263255.1). Lineage (NCBI taxonomy): Eukaryota > Metazoa > Chordata > Amphibia > Caudata > Salamandridae > Lissotriton > Lissotriton vulgaris. Next base: position 19,533,957 of record NC_141700.1, read on the forward strand.
GCCCCCGAATCGCGTTTTCAAGAGAAAGCGCGATTGACAGCCTCTGTCTCCCAATGGCTAGCCTCCATTTATGGAGCTAGCCAATTGGAAACAGAGGCGGTCTGAACATCGCTACTGAAAACAAAAGTTTTCAAACTGGGAGGGGCACTGCCCCTCGCCAGGTCAAAACCTAAAAATAGGGCACTTTTATTCATGTTTAGAATTACCAGAAGCTGTTCCAAGCAACATGTCACTTTATCTTACGTTTTAACAAGGCACCTTTCAGTCTGTTTCCAGCTTTTTGTCATACTAATCTTATATTTTTAAAGGGAAAATACTAGTTTTTACAAACATTGCTAATGTTTTACTGGCATTAGCTTCAGAACACTGGCTAAGCTGCTGAAATAGTGGTCAGGTCGCAATCCTACCAGATATTTACATCTTAGTTTTAATGACGATTTTAGTGTTGAAATGATTAAAATGCTTCACCATTTTCAAATACAACTTAGGTGAAAATTAAACATATACTCACATTTTTAGGCACTTTTGTATTTACTAAATCCACACACGAAACACCCTATCTCTCAAGGAAGGGTGTCATATTTTCCTCTGCCACAACTAGGTCAATTTGTATAATCCCGTTTATTTATTTATTATTATTATTTTTTTTTTTGCAGCTTTAGTTTCATGACTATTGTGAATGAGTTAAATTACATAAACAATCTATCAAGGCCAAAAACTCATAAGTGAAGTCAATGATACCTAAAATTATTCACAAAATTGGCAATTAAAATAAAAAACTTCCAAGGGAGCCAAAAACCCTAGGAAATACAACAAATCATATTAAACAAAGCTATATACAGTGCACAGGTGGGGACAAGATGGGTGAGCCCATTACATTATTGCCACATAACACTGTTCCTTCTCATCTGTTTTGCTTCTACTTGCTTTGCATTTTTGCACCTATGCCACGCTTTTTATTGTTTTTCTGAAGTGTCAATTAACATTGGAGAGGTGCTGAAATACATTAAGCACCTGCAGTGTGGGAACCACTACAGATAGTTACATTTTGATTTCCCAACAGTAAGATTGTCTCTGTCAGAGGTTGCCATTCATAAACTAGGACAGCTACTAAAGTTTGGAGATGGGGGATTTATAATATCCCACCTTATAACCACAGTATACGCAATAGTTAATATACTCAAATGTGCAGTCCTTCTGTCCCTACTCCCAGGTTCCTTCGGATGAATAAACGTTTCTCTCTTTGCCATGCATGCTCTGATCCTCTCATTCTTAGCTCAATTGCTTATCCGTAATGCAGGATATTTATTAAAAAAAGTGTTTTATACAACAAAACATATAGTAAAAAATATCAAATCTTTTTATATGGTTGTCTCCCTCTCTATTCTTTGTGTTCCCTTCTTCCTACATATAATTATTTTCCTTGCAACCTATCTAGCTCTCCCTACTGTAATTCCACACATGCTACAGCCTTCTCACCCGCTTCTCCATCTTTACTAGCATCCCATTCTCTGTCACCTATTCCAGGTTTATCCATTTTTTACTTGCATATTTTTCACTCTAGAGCTCGTTTCCATTACCCTGATCCTCCTACATGTACCTCTTTTCAAAAATCTATACTCACAGTTTGCTTTTGTAACTCCATCCTGCCATCCAAATCAGCGCTTCAGTTCCTTTTGCTATGCTCTTGCCATCTTGGCCTCTAACATCTACTCAAATCTTGGTCTCATGCTTCTCAGTGAATCAATACACTCATGTGTTGAATCAATACACTCATGTGTTGGAAGGGAGCTATGCTTGTCATACAAAACAGACTAAAATCTCTTCTAATTATGATTCTAATGAATCACAGACCAAAAACAAACTGGTCTTGTTTTCAGAACCCTTAACTTCCATCCTGTGGAGATAAGAAGCACGAGATAAACTAGAACATTTAAGAAACTAGTTATATACCAGAAGAACTAAAAACCTTTCTAGAAAAAGAAACCACACAACACCTAAAAAAACCAACCACACTTTACCAGGAAATAGTATGCTTAAGACCAAACAATTCCTAGAAATAAACCCTTTCTCTTGCAGTCACCATGAAAAATACAAAACAATTTACGTCTATATTGTTTGCTTACGTAAAACACACACACACACATATATATATATATATATATATATATATATATATATATATATATATATATATATATATATATATATCTCCACACACAAAGAACTGCCCATTTGTGGAGCCTCGGAGGAAGGTTGAATGTCTTTAATGCAGGGAATAACAGCGCAGTGCAGCAAACAGAGTCGCTCTTCAAATAAAACCCAACGCGTTTCGAACTGGAAAGTTCTTGTTCACGGGCTTAGGCAGTGCAAAGGCAATTGTTGAATTGGAACTCCCTGATAGGTGTACCTGGCTCCGCCTCCTTAATGAGTGCTGCTCGGCATGCTGGAGCCTGTAGTTCCGCTTCGTGAAACCTCGGAGCGCGTTGGAGCGGAAAGGGCATTTGAAGGATGTGTAATTCAACACTGCGGCAAACAAAGACTTTATCTTCTGCCTACTAAGGATTTTATTTGGATTACTTTGCAGATGGTGAACAGCACCCACAAGGGTAACACTATGTGGAACTACCAGCTCCAGCATGCTTAGCAGCACTTCATGACGGAGGAGGAGCCAGTTTTACTTATCAAGGTGTGTTCCCCAGTAATGCTGCCATCATTGCTTCCTGTGCCCGTGAACAAGAACACTCGCTGTTCGAAACGCGTTGGGCGTTGACATTAATTGGAGAGACATTCTGTTTGTGCCGTACTGCTGCAATCGTACAAATAGGGGCCGTCAACTTTCCGCTGAGGCTCCTCTAATGGGCGTTCTTTGTGTAATGTATAAAAAGCGTCTATGCCTGGTCGCGAGGAAGCCCGCTACCTTCCTGGCAGATCCAGCGCTTCGAAACCTCAGAGCGCGTTGGAGCGGAAAGGGCATTTGAAGGATGTGTAATTCAACAGTGCGGCAAACAAAGACTTTATCTTCTGCCTACTAAGGATTTTATTTGGATTACTTTGCAGATGGTGAACAGCACCGACAAGGGTAACACTATGTGGAACTACCAGCTCCAGCATGCTTAGCAGCACTTCATGACGGAGGAGGAGCCAGTTTTACTTATCAAGGTGTGTTCCCCAGTAATGCTGCCATCACTGCTTCCTGTGCCCGTGAACAAGAACACTCGCTGTTCGAAACGCGTTGGGCGTTGACATTAATTGGAGAGACATTCTGTTTGTGCCGTACTGCTGCAATCCTTCAAATAAAGGCTGTCAACTTTCCGCTGAGGCTCCTCTAATGGGCGTTCTTTGTGTGATGTATATATATATATATATGTATATGTGTATATGTATATATATATATATATATATATATAGATTACCTACTGGCAGTCGCCAGTAGGTAGATATAGTTAGGACCTAGTTCCCATAGGAAATCCGCAACATTCTATTGGGAATAACTTTGGCGCAGATTGATGAATCTTTGCGAATTTCTCAAAGAAGATGGCCCACTCCGCTCCTTCCCTGAAAGTTTTGGGGTGATTCGTGAAGTGGGGGCAGAGAAAAAAGGGGGGTCCCAAAACGTGTTTTCCCCATGTTATTTTCCATAGGACGATTAGAAACGGCTACAGGCTGAACGGAATAGCAAGAAATTCGACAAAATGGTAGAGTGATTCGAAGATCACCCTTTTGCTTAAATGGTGTGAATCCCTCCAGTAGTTCCTGAGAAAATCAAGAGAAAAAATGTATATATCTATAGGCGCGCACCTTCCCGTGCACGAGCTGCATGCTGATTGGCTGCCACTGTGTCAACACTCCAAAACAGAAATTGATGGCAGCCATCTTGTGCCTCGGTAGACTGAGGCACAAGAAAGCAGAAAAACAAACGTGTAGAACTCAAAAAGGGGGCAGGGTAGAAGCACCTTGACCCCCTAGGCCTGCTCAGGTGGTCCCACAAGGACCCCCAAGGCCCCAATTTTTTTTTTAAAAACGCGTTATTTTGTCAAATTACCCCCCCGGGGGGACAAAATCGCGGGGGCATAGTGATAAAGAAGTGTGGGAGGGCCCGAATCTTGCCCTACACTGCCCCGGGGACCGCCACCCCCGGGGAAAAGCAACGAAGCCCACTTGCCCATAATGGAGGCTCATGGTGGGCTAGTTGGTCCCCAGGGACCCCCAGTATGCAAGGGAACTTGATCCCCCAGTTTAGAACACTCTACAGGGTGCGTTTGCACATTTTAAGTTGGGGAATTAATTCCTGTTCAATCCAGAGGTCCCCTAGAGGGAACTAGTCCAACAGGTGTCTCCAGTAAGCGCCATGGAGCTGCGCTTCAGAGTATTGTAAAAAGGGGGCATGCCCTCTGAACACCTGCATGTAAAAATGTAGTAAATCAGTATAAAAAAATAATTAATACATTTAAAAATTGTCATTTAAAAAAACCTACGAAATTCAATGAAAAAACCAAAGGTTTCATTCCTGATATAATTAGGAATTAGCATTTAAAAAAAACATTGAAATTCACTGCAAAAACCTAGGTTTCAGGCCTTATATAGATAGGAATTAGCATTTAAAAAACCTTTGAAATTCACTGAAAAAAACCATAGGTTTCAAGCCTTATATAGTTAGGAATTAGCATTTAAAAAACCTTGCAAATTCACTGGAAAAAACCATAGGTTTCAGGCCTTATATAGTTAGGAATTAGCATTTAAAAAACCTTTAAAATTCACTGAAAAAAACATAGGTTTCAGGCCTTATATAGTTAGGAATTAGTATTTAAAAAACCTTAGAAATTCACTCAAAAAACTATAAGTTTGAGGGGTGTTCTAGTTAGCTGGATATTTCACTCATAAAAAACCATTGAAATTGGTCCTATATAGTTAGTTGTACTAACTATATTTCACGCACCCGCAATCCACTGCTGATGATGTCACATATTACATCATTCATGACATGGTCAGTGACATCACTGATGACATCTCAAATGACAGCACCTGGACATAGCGGTCCGCCAATATTTTCCCCAGAATCATACAGTCTGCATTTAACAGTGTTATGGGTCAGTAAGAGGCTGGGAGTGTGGGTTCTCTGTGCGGTTTTGGGAAGGTGACTAGGATGGATTCCCTGAGCGAGCCTGGGAGTTCACCCTTCTCTAATGCTGTGTTGTACATCAGTACTATGCGAGGGGTCAAGTGTGTTGAAAAGGTAGCTTAGTATTCTAAGGGTAAACCGTCCATTCCGGGCACTTTGTTACGTGCTAATGCTCTAATGGCCTGTACGATCTCTGGGGATTTAATTTTGTCCTCCCAAGGCATCCTTGTCCGCTTTCTAGATGCAAGGCATTGGGTTGGGGCGCAGGAATTGGGATATTTCCCTATGTATATCCTGCTTTGATAGATGCGCGTGTAGTAGTCATAGAAAATGTTCAGGATATCGATCTGTGCATGGAGGAGGGATGCGAGCAACAGTTATGTTGCGTCTCCCACACAGGACACAAACATTTGGCTCTCCTTGTGATGGGAACAATTCAGCTTTTTTTTCCAAAACAAGCCAAATTGGAATGAAAAACATTGTTCTTTTATTTTTCTGCTCTCACTAAGCACCATGGCTTTCAGTAATCCTGATCATATATTGACTCTTTAGTGGACTTGTAGAGCTTTTGAATTTTAATAGCACCCTTTTTACATAGAAAATGTTTTTAGAATCTGTTTTTATGCTTTTTGGTAGGCGTATTTTAACATTAGTTGAATTTGTCGACCTTCAGATGAGGAGTAGGTGTTATGTTCCCCCAACCAAGGCCTAAGTAGCAAAACGAGCGTTTACTTACATTGGTCCTACCTTGCTCTGTATAACTGTTCTAGCACTGACCTTTTACCCAGTTATGTGCTAAATAAATGTCGATTGGGTTCCTTGAAACTAGCCCCCATTATTATGGTTGAGGATTCTTAGTCAAGTCCCCTGCACATGACAACTACTTTGCATAGTTGCAATTATTGATTCAGGCTCATTTCCATAAACATACTCCCAACATATCCATTGTGGTAGGAACCCAGAGGCTATCTTTGGGGTTTAAAAGAACTGCACTTTCACTAGGAAGCTAGAGGAGGAGCTGCGGTCTCTGCACGTTGAAGCATCAATGCGCAGCAGTCTGACATCCCTTGCGGGGTGTCCAACTCATGACCAAGACAGAGCTCTTCATTCTCTCACATCAGGTAATGGGGTAGGCTCTTTCCTAGGGGTTTCTTGGCTTTACATCCAGATACATGCTAAGTACACTTAGGTAGCGTCCGCATCAGAGGAGTACGCTTAATTATGGTCATGTTTATATGCCTGCATATATTCACTGTAATAGCACCATGGTAGAGGTCTACCTTCTATTTACTCTGTTGGTGCTTGTAATTGTTTACATTGGCTTCTGTCTAGTGATTGTCGCAGCAAACTTGTTTTATACTAGATGGCGCTGGTTCAATAAATGCTTGTTGAAAACGTTCCCAGAGTTTATTCTATGTATCTCTCTGAGACTAAGTGAGCACAGTTCACTGAGAGAGAAGTACTGACAGGTCAAGGATTATCATGTTCAATGTTTGCCAGAAACTATTCGCTCCTTGGTAAGGTTCAGGGGCTTATAGTGGCACTGTGAGCTAGCTGGTCTACAGGCTGACATATCCTGTGGGGGGGGGGTGGGGGTCCGGAATCAGTTTACACACCAATCCCTGGAGTTTGTTACCTACAAACACGCAGATCCTATGTATCTTTAGGAACTACACAACAGTTCCGATAGCGGACAGTGGGACGCTTGACACTTGAGGCTGCCTAAGCCACCAATACTTCTAAAGCAGAGGGGCTGCACGTGAGTCCGTTAATTCTGCTTAAAAACACACCAGCAAATCATTATAAATGTGGTGCTTTACTTATTCCTGCCTGCTCCCTGTTTTTTCAACGCTGTCTCTTTCTCCCCCCTCCCACCCACCTCATCTGTTTCTTGGCCACCCTTGTTAAACTCCCCCACCCAACTGACAAAGTTAATAGGTCTCCCATGGGCGAGACCTATTGACTAGACCCAAGAAATAGGGTATCAGAGCGCTTTACATGAGCACCAGTTAAGTTACAGATGGCCTTAATTTTTATAGGCAAGGGGAGATTACATGATTTGCCCAGAATCACAGGATGTTGAGCATTGATACCTGGACTCGAATCTGGTTGCCCAGCTTCGAGGTCGATCGCTCTAGCCGTAAGGCTACATCCTCTCCCCAATCCTCAAGCTTTGCCAATGCGTATTACAATTGAGTGCCTATTGTAATGTGTGGCTCTGTTTCCTTTATGGAACAGCAATGACATTTTCGCCACTCTGTCATCGCTAGGCACTGCTACTACAGAACTAACCTCCGTCTTGACATCTCTCCTTATCTGATACCCATCCCATTCTTTTTTTTGTCTCCCGGTAGGCCAGCAAATTGGAAAAGATGCTTGAAAATAAAGCACATACAAGAGCCCTTCCCCAGGGCCAAGGGGGCATCAGTTTCTGGTAAAAATCATTAACAAATGCCTGGCAAGGCATTTCAGAGAAGGCCGAGACCACCTGAGACTTAAATCAGAGGATGATGAGGAGGAGGAAACCCCTCTACTGAGACTATGCCTTTGAGCAGTGACAATACTTAGGATGCCTTTTTTGTTTTACCAGACATATTTTACATGCAGTTTAATTCCAAATGTCTTTGTTCTGCATGGTACTCTTCTCGTATCCTTGATCTCCAAGCTGACCAGCTAAAACATCCTAACTCCCACCACTAGATACCTTCCGCTCATATCGCAGCCGGCCCTACTCTTTTCTTAGTGTACCTCATTGTTCTTCTCTGGATAGGTCAACATTAATCAACCCTGTTTTTCTTCTGCTATTCTGACAGGGCTTAGGTCAGGTACTGTGCCTTAAAAGAGAAGCAGAATGTCTCTGGCTACCTCACCAGTGTCCAGATGTCCTAGTCTTCATTTCCTTCTTGGCATTGGCTAATCAGTTTTATTTCCAGGATCTATGGTTTTCCCAAAATTCTGATGAATGCTCAAGTTTTTCAGCTAACACAGATTAGATTGTTTCCTGCCATTAACAGCCTCTCTGACTTTCTCCTCTTCTATGAGAACCCTGCACAAAGCTGTTCACATTTCAGTTTCTCCCTCCTTTCCAGACTCTTCGCTCCAATTCTTCTTTTCAAGTTCATGTCATGATTTAAGAGTCGAGCGGCCGCATCCACACTCCAATTAGGACTTGATAACTCCTCGAGCTCTGCGCCATGCCTAAAGTTGAGGCATGATACCAGATGTCTGCGGGTAAACCTACAGTGGATCCTTGATAATGTGGACTACCTCTCCGACCACTGGTACTGTATATAACTACTTGTTTTGTTTCACTGCATTTATACATAATTTTTTCTTGCACATTACCTTGCAGAAGCTTCCATACAAAGTTCTGAAGAAGGCCGCCACACCCCTGTTGAGGGGACTAGGCTGAAACACATAGACCTATTATTCACTCTGTGGCAGGTTGAATTCCCTACTGTAGTAGCTTGATTTTTAACCCTAGTCCAGGGACACTCAGATAAATCTTATTGCGTACCCTGGAGCTAGTTTTAGTCTCTTTTTCAATTTTTCACTTTTGCCCTGCACTTCTCACCATACCTAGCTCATCCAAGGTAATTAGTATACCTCTCTCTTCAAAACATCCCATAGCTCCTCCCTCTCAGTGAGGGGGTTGTAGCCCAAATCATGACTAGGTTCATAATGTGAAGCGGTTACCCTATGATGAAGCATGCCACCTTCGGGTAGGTGAGGGAAACAGTCCTTTAAAAAGGGACACTCCACTAGCAATAGTTCCTTCATTTTCTTTCACAGACCCAGGGGTTTGGTTTGTGTTTTTGGTTACTGAATAAGGGAGCCAAACCTTGTAGGTCTTAAAATCTCCTCTGGCCCGCTCAGTTTTCCATTAAAAGATAGTCAGAATGTCCGTGACTACCCAGTCCTGCCAAGTACCATGCATCTGGTGTTGGAGTAACGCATTTCAGTGTGGTGCTCTGCTTCACTGCACTGAAGCATATTAATGCATAGTCTCAGCTGTCGCACACAAGCACTGCAGCTGAAACAAATTGTGTGTGGCCACGCCAGGCAGCGCCTGCCTTTGGCCTGCACCAGCTGCTCCAGCAGGCTTGGGGTGCTCCAGGCAGCTGCTGAGTCACTACAAAGCCTGGCGTGACATCACAGCCAATAGCTACACTACAGAGGCCTCCTGCCCCAGTCAGGTTTTGTGTTACTGTGGCACTTCAGGATGGAGGGGGGGTGGACAGACATGACAGCAAGTCTGAGAGCGTGGGGAGTGATGTAGGAAATGGAGGTGAGTGGCCAGTCAACGGTCCCCAGAGGTTTGGCAGAGGCTAAAGTTAGATATAACCTTACTCTCTAAAGTGGTAGCTTGGTCGAGCAGTAAATCAGCATCAGAGGACAGTGTAAAGCATTTGTTGTACACAGTGAGCAAACGGTCTCACACACTCAAGAACTGAACACTAGGCCAATTGTTTTGTATCAAAAGATATAGTGGTTTTATTTTAGAACCAACAAGGTATCAAAATATACTTTCTCAGAATGAGTTACTGTAGTTAAATACTTTTCAAATAGGCAATATACTTTTTGATTACAATAGTTACAGTTGTTTCAATAGGCAACACAATTTCAAACAATGCAACATTGAGCTTAATGGAAATGTCTAGTTAAATGCAATTAGTTACTTTGTAGATTACTTTACTAACCACAGGACTGGATCCTAGATTCAGTCCTGAGACATTTACTGTAAACAGTTAAGTAAAAGCGTTTTGGTTACAGTAGTGATTTTTAAGAAATATTATTGTGTTTTAAAAGTTGAGAAACTTTTTCACATAGAATCCCCAATGTTATCCTATGGGAGGAAATTCACTTAGCAGGTTAAGTAGTGTTATGATTACTTTTTCTTACTCAGGGTTGGATCCTGGATCTGGTGCATCTCCTGTAAACAGTTGAAAGAATGTATTTAAGTCATACAGGCGATTTTTAAGGAATATTTGTAGTTTCTAAAAATCGACACAAACTTTTCTGATTAAAACCAGACAATGGATCCCTATGGAAGGAAATTCAAGTTACTGGTAAGTACGGTTAGGATTACTTTTCAGGGTCAGTGCTGGACTAAAAGATGAATCACTGGGTTCTCTCCTTATAACAGGTGAGTAAATCAGAATTCGTTGTTCTGCTGATTTTAGATGAATATTTTAAAGTTCCAAAACTCCACACTTAAAAGAATTTCTAAGTGAAACCAGTCAATGTTAGCTTATGGTTGAAAAGTGAGATATCGGCTTTTAGGTAATTACTCGACTGGCAGAGTTAGGGTTCTGGGCATAGACTCAGGGTTTTTCCAGGGTCAGGTAGGTACAGTTGGTGCACCCTCAGCGGTACAGGGGCAGCCGGGTGCAGAGGTAGTTAGGCCCAATGTTATCCATTGAGAGGCAGGGGGCCTTCGGTTGGTGGCGGCTAGCAAGCAGGCCACACAGCTGTGGGAGCTTGGCTCCTGGTCACTTGCTCAGGGCAAATGGGGAAGTAGGTTAGGACCAAGGTTGCACTGCCAGGGGCACTCCGGCGGCTGGGTGCAGGGTGCTTTTGAGCCGTCGGGCGCTCAATGTTATTCAATGGAGATCTTGGAAAGTGGACAAAGGCTGCCGGATCGGGGACGGAGATTCTTCAGGAGCGACCAACACTCAGAGAGGTAAGTTGGGATCTTGAAGGATATGTAAGCATCCCGGAGTTGGGCACAGAGGGCCAGGGGACAGGGGGGGTTGGGCGCTGGATGCAGGGGTGTCTTTTGAAGTCAGGAAATCTTACCCTCTGCTGGTCGCGGTCCCTTGTTCCGAGGCTGTAGGCGTCGTCTGGGTCATCGAGGAGGGTCCTCGGGCACTGGATTCCAGGTCAGAATCGCCGGGGGGACGTCCTCAGGGTCTTTGTCCACGCAGGCACAGGTCGGGTTCGGCGGGTGCAGATGGTGCTGGATTTGCGGTTCGTGGTTGGCACCAGGTGTATTGCTGTTTGAGCAGAACCACTGCTCATGGGAGTCCCAGGCTTTAAGAGGTTCAAGGCAGGCAGGTCCTCCGGGGGTTTCAAGGTTGCTGTCCGCAGGAGTCGCCGGGATTTAGCAGGAGCAGGTTCAAGGATCAACAGGCCTGTAGGGCTGGGGCCAAGTCAGTTTGTGTCATCCACTTGTTAGCAGCTGCACAACGGGCCTTCTTGATCTTCATTCCTGTTTTCAAATCAGGATCTGATGAAGGCAGGTTTAGGGTGCCCCTGAATACTAAATTTAGGGGCGTAACAGGTAGGGCAAGGGCAGGGATCAATAGGTCCCTGTTCAAGGGTGAGTAGACCCCCTATCCAGCTCCTCTCCTGTGGGAGGGGGGCAGGAACCTATCTCTGATTGGGCAGCGCTCCCCATCCTTAAGATGAATGTAGCCCGGAGTTGTTCTTCACCTCGCCTCTCTCACCTGAGGGGTGGAGTTGGCACAGGCTGGCACACCCCATTTCCTCACTGAGGGTTTCCCGCCAGTCTTCCCGCCAGAGTGGGGACAGAACTGGTGGGAGCCAGTTGCTGAGTACAGCAAGCGGCCTGGAGAAGCTCGCAAAGGGGGCATGCCTGTGAAGCTTCCCCTGCCCATCCTGGGGGAGGAGACCTAGCACCTCGCCCAGGACGTGCATTGTTGCAGGCCCAGGAGAGCGGATGGCTCTCTACCCAGGGGTCCAGCAACATGTCTGCTGTGTGGCAGCCACTCAGACAAGACATGGACTGTAGGTTAGGTTTCAGGGGCATCTCTAAGATGCCCTCTGTAGTGCATTTTACAATAAATCCCACACTGGCATCAGTGTGGGTTTAATGTGGGTTTAACGTGCTGAGAAGTTTGATATCAAACTTGTCAGTCTTCAGTGGAGCCATTATGGTGCTGTGGAGTTCATAATGATAACCTCCCAGCACCATATACTCTTAATGGCATCACTGCACTTAGAGTGCCCATAATTGGCCCTGGGTACTGTTGGGGCACAGGGCTCATGCACCTGTGCCCACACCACTGGCATAGGTTACCCAACTAGAGGGGTGACTGAGGTATGCCAAGGCAGTGTGTTTGTGGGCATGGCACACAGGGATGTGTGCCGTGTTGACTATTTGGTTTGTTCTGCACCAGGACACTCAGCCGGCAAAGGCAGTGTGTGCGTGTCAGGGTGCAGGGCCCCTAAGCGTGGCACAATAAGTGCTGCAGCCCATAGGGATCTTCTCTGGTCACAATGGCCTGGGTATCTAGGGTACCATTTAACAGGGGCTGACATGTGGCCAGAGATGCCAATTGGGTTTTAGCTTCAACACAGTTTTAGGGAAGGAGCACAGGCAGGAGCCCAGGGCACACTCAGTCAAAGCACATCAACAATTCAGCAAAAAGCGTGGGGGCATACCATGCAAGAAAGAGGGCACTTTCTCACAACCAAGTCTTGTCCGGACTGGCCAGCAGCACAATGGCTGCCTGTTGGCACCGGGACGACCGCGGTAATCATGGAGCTGCACCATGATCAGCTCAGGCTGGCTCCTAGGTCACGGTGCTCCCCCAGCACTACTGACTGCAGCTCGCAACTGCAGCCCGGCCACCCGCGCTATGGGGGGCTAAATTATTCAATGGCAGATGGCTAATCATTTTTGGGCTCCGGCTTCCGTATCTCGCACCGGCCCCGGTTGGTGGAAGTGATCAGCAGTGCCGGGACCCTTTCTAGGTAGATATATATATATATATATATATATATATATATATATATATTGGAGGGGGGAGGTCGCTGGGGGACAGGGGTGAGTACTCCTGGCCACCCTGGGACCCCTCTCCTCCTGGAACGTTACCGAGCACTAGAGTCAGAGAGAGACTTCAAGTAGCTATCACTTAACTTAGTGTTTTCGTTATTTATCACACAATGCTAGCACCTATTGTCTATTCATTGGGGAACTGTAAGCCATCAGCCTTCACAAGCCCCCATGAAGTGAACGTACGCCCAACATGATGTACACTACAGAGTGAGGGTGGGCACACAGACAGGCAGCAAGTTGTCAGCTGGCCGTAGCTTCACAGTGCGCTGCAAAAAAAATCCTAATGTCATAATTCTGGAGATGCATGTGATTTTATCGCACCTGTTAATTCCGATACATTCATACATGGAATTACACTGCACATGCACAAACTTTTCCAAAACATAAGAATCACATAATTCCTGTCAAAAACAGGAACTTTATTAAAACACACCATTCAGTGGATCTGTGGCAGCCTGACACGCACCTCCTACAGCAGTGGCTGGAGAACTCAACAGGCAGCCATTTTTTCATTGCTGATGCTAGGGAAAGTGTGGATACATTGCTGTACTCTGTTCTGAAGAAATAGATTCATAAAATGATTGCTCTAAGATGTTACTATGGGAGCATACATTTTCCATAAGCGAAACAGCATTTGTAAGGTGTTGGCTGAAGGGGTGGTGAAGTCTGCACCCTACTATAGTTTCTCATTGCTCAAATGGGTCTAATTACTGATATTTATGTGTTTCCTCCTCTTCATTGCTTGCTTTTGCTCGTGAGGAAGTGTTACTCAGTCGTTGAATGTCACTCATAATTACACTCAAATTATGAAAATGTCACACATAAGCAATTGGTAAACTCGGCAACTATGACTACCTCACCTGCATATGTCCTCATCTACATTTCATTCATCACTAAACTGTTTATTTCCAAGATCTATAGTTTTCCCAAAACTCTCTTGAATGCTCTTATATGGCTCAAGTTTCTCACTTCTCATGGTTTGTTTCTTGCCATTCACCACCTCTCTGGCTTTTTCTCTTCTGAGGAGAGCCCTGCACAAAGCTGTTGACATTTCGGTTTCTCCCTCTCTTTTCCCGACTTTTTACTGAGCTTATTCTCTTCAAGTTCATATCAGGATTTATGATGGAGGACCCTTTCTAAGCCCACTTGTCGACAGTTTGGATTGAATTGGTAACACTTGTTTATTAGTGCCGACATATCCCAAGGGAAGTGTGTGTGCTTTGCAAAAGCACAATGTTAATGCCACTTACAAAATAACTTTTGTAAATTTATGATTTGGTGTAAATATGTTCAGTATTCTGAGGGAATTATCAGTGTTCAGTAGAAAGAAAAATTCAGCTGAAAGGACATGAAGCTTCCCTACCTGCAGAGTGAAGTCATTGCCACCAACAAGCATTTGCAATGCAATAGGTCTCGCATTATGAAAGTTTGAGCTATTGGTCTTGTAGATGACACATTTTTTAGGTCTCGCCTAGACGAAAGCAAAAGCGAAGCTTTTGCTGTCTATGCGAGACAACTTATGTTGCCACTTTTCTGGGAATATTGTGGACATCAGACTGTTACGAGCTTTTTCTGCTGTAGTCAGGCTGTCACGAGCTTCTCCTTTGGAGATTTGACCTCGTGAGCGCGCCTTGACTGCATCTAATGGGCCGTGTGCTTCCTTTAGTCAGTTTCACTTTGTTTCATTTCAAAGTGCAGGCGTCAATGTGTCTGGTAGTTGTTCATGTGGAGTGCCTTCTGAGTTCGTGAGCGCGCCTTGACTGCATCTAATGTGTGTGGCTTTTTTTTTCAACGTGGCCCGGGCGCTTGCTTCAGTCAGTTTCGCTTTTAAGGTGCAGGTGTCAATGGGTCTGGTACTTGTTTTATTTCCATTTAATGCTCTTTGGAACAACAATTTTATATTACTTGTGTGTATTACCACTGGCCAGAATTTCAAAGACTTATATTCATGCAGGTGAAATAATACTATTGTGATTAGGGCCGATTTTTGGAGTCTGACCGTTCAGAGTGCAGAGTGGAGCTTCAGAGTGGAGCTTCAGAGTGCAGAGTGGAGCTTCAGAGTGGAGCTTCAGAGTGCAGAGTGGAGCTTCAGAGTGGAGCTTCAGAGTGCAGAGTGGAGCTTCAGAGTGCAGCTTCAGAGTGCAGCTTCAGAGTGCAGCTTCAGAGTGGAGCTTCAGAGTGGAGCTTCAGAGTGGAGCTTCAGAGTGGAGCTTCAGAGTGGAGCTTCAGAGTGGAGCTTCAGAGTGGAGCTTCAGAGTGCAGAGTGGAGCTTCAGAGTGCAGAGTGGAGCTTCAGAGTGCAGAGTGGAGCTTCAGAGTGCAGAGTGGAGCTTCAGAGTGCAGAGTGGAGCTTCAGAGTGCAGAGTGGAGCTTCAGAGTGCAGAGTGGAGCTTCAGAGTGGAGCTTCAGAGTGGAGCTTCAGAGTGGAGCTTCAGAGTGGAGCTTCAGAGTGGAGCTTCAGAGTGGAGCTTCAGAGTGGAGCTTCAGAGTGGAGCTTCAGAGTGCAGAGTGGAGCTTCAGAGTGGAGCTTCAGAGTGCAGAGTGGAGCTTCAGAGTGGAGCTTCAGAGTGCAGAGTGGAGCTTCAGAGTGGAGCTTCAGAGTGCAGAGTGGAGCTTCAGAGTGCAGAGTGGAGCTTCAGAGTGGAGCTTCCGAGTGCAGAGTGGAGCTTCAGAGTGGAGCTTCAGAGTGCAGAGTGGAGCTTCAGAGTGGAGCTTCAGAGTGCAGAGTGGAGCTTCAGAGTGGAGCTTCAGAGTGCAGAGTGGAGCTTCCGAGTGGAGCTTCAGAGTGCAGAGTGGAGCTTCAGAGTGCAGAGTGGAGCTTCAGAGTGGAGCTTCAGAGTGCAGAGTGGAGCTTCAGAGTAGAGCTTCAGAGTGGAGCTTCAGAGTGCAGAGTAGAGCTTCAGAGTGGAGCTTCAGAGTGCAGAGTGGAGCTTCGGAGTAGAGCTTCAGAGTGCAGAGTGGAGCTTCAGAGTGCAGAGTGGAGCTTCAGAGTGCAGAGTGCAGAGTGGAGCTTCAGAGTGCAGAGTGGAGCTTCAGAGTGGAGCTTCAGAGTGGAGCTTCAGAGTGGAGCTTCAGAGTGGAGCTTCAGAGTGGAGCTTCAGAGTGGAGCTTCAGAGTGGAGCTTCAGAGTGCAGAGTGGAGCTTCAGAGTGCAGAGTGGAGCTTCAGAGTGCAGAGTGGAGCTTCAGAGTGCAGAGTGGAGCTTCAGAGTGGAGCTTCAGAGTGCAGAGTGGAGCTTCAGAGTGGAGCTTCAGAGTGCAGAGTGGAGCTTCAGAGTGCAGATTCAGAGTGGAGCTTCAGAGTGCAGAGTGGAGCTTCAGAGTGCAGATTCAGAGTGGAGCTTCAGAGTGCAGAGTGGAGCTTCAGAGTGGAGCTTCAGAGTGCAGAGTGGAGCTTCCGAGTGGAGCTTCAGAGTGGAGCTTCAGAGTGGAGCTTCAGAGTGCAGAGTGGAGCTTCAGAGTGGAGCTTCAGAGTGCAGAGTGGAGCTTCAGAGTGGAGCTTCAGAGTGCAGAGTGGAGAGTGGAGCTTCAGAGTGGAGCTTCAGAGTGCAGAGTGGAGAGTGGAGCTTCAGAGTGGAGCTTCAGAGTGCAGAGTGCAGATTCAGAGTGGAGCTTCAGAGTGCAGAGTGGAGCTTCAGAGTGGAGCTTCAGAGTGCAGAGTGGAGCTTCAGAGTGCAGAGTGGAGCTTCCGAGTGGAGCTTCAGAGTGGAGCTTCCGAGTGGAGCTTCAGAGTGGAGCTTCAGAGTGGAGCTTCAGAGTGGAGCTTCAGAGTGGAGCTTCAGAGTGGAGCTTCAGAGTGGAGCTTCAGAGTGGAGCTTCAGAGTGGAGCTTCAGAGTGGAGCTTCAGAGTGGAGCTTCAGAGTGCAGAGTGGAGCTTCAGAGTGGAGCTTCAGAGTGCAGAGTGGAGCTTCAGAGTGGAGCTTCAGAGTGCAGAGTGGAGCTTCAGAGTGGAGCTTCAGAGTGGAGCTTCAGAGTGCAGATTCAGAGTGCAGATTCAGAGTGGAGCTTCAGAGTGCAGAGTGGAGCTTCAGAGTGGAGCTTCAGAGTGGAGCTTCAGAGTGGAGCTTCAGAGTGGAGCTTCAGAGCGGAGCTTCAGAGCGGAGCTTCAGAGCGGAGCTTCAGAGCGGAGCTTCAGAGCGGAGCTTCAGAGTGCAGAGTGGAGCTTCAGAGTGGAGATTCAGAGTGGAGATTCAGAGTGCAGATTCAGAGTGCAGATTCAGAGTGCAGATTCAGAGTGCAGATTCAGAGTGCAGATTCAGAGTGCAGATTCAGAGTGCAGATTCAGAGTGCAGATTCAGAGTGCAGATTCAGAGTGCAGATTCAGAGTGCAGATTCAGAGTGCAGATTCAGAGTGCAGATTCAGAGTGGAGCTTCAGAGTGCAGAGTGGAGCTTCAGAGTGCAGAGTGGAGCTTCAGAGTGCAGAGTGGAGATTCAGAGTGCAGAGTGGAGATTCAGAGTGCAGAGTGGAGATTCAGAGTGCAGAGTGGAGATTCAGAGTGCAGAGTGGAGCTTCAGAGTGGAGCTTCAGAGTGGAGCTTCAGAGTGGAGCTTCAGAGTGGAGCTTCAGAGTGGAGCTTCAGAGTGGAGCTTCAGAGTGGAGCCTCAGAGTGGAGCCTCAGAGTGGAGCCTCAGAGTGGAGCCTCAGAGTGGAGCCTCAGAGTGGAGCCTCAGAGTGGAGCCTCAGAGTGGAGCCTCAGAGTGGAGCCTCAGAGTGGAGCCTCAGAGTGGAGCTTCAGAGTGGAGCTTCAGAGTGGAGCTTCAGAGTGGAGCTTCAGAGTGCAGATTCAGAGTGCAGATTCAGAGTGGAGAGTGGAGCTTCAGAGTGCAGATTCAGAGTGCAGATTCAGAGTGGAGAGTGGAGCTTCAGAGTGCAGAATCAGAGTGCAGAGTGGAGCTTCAGAGTGGAGCTTCAGAGTGGAGCTTCAGAGTGGAGTGGAGCTTCAGAGTGGAGCTTCAGAGTGGAGAGTGGAGCTTCAGAGTGGAGAGTGGAGATTCAGAGTGGAGAGTGGAGCTTCAGAGTGGAGCTTCAGAGTGCAGAGTGGAGCTTCAGAGTGGAGCTTCAGAGTGGAGCTTCAGAGTGCAGAGTGGAGCTTCAGAGTGGAGCTTCAGAGTGCAGAGTGGAGCTTCAGAGTGGAGCTTCAGAGCGGAGCTTCAGAGCGGAGCTTCAGAGTGCAGAGCGGAGCTTCAGAGCGGAGCTTCAGAGTGGAGCTTCAGAGCGGAGCTTCAGAGTGGAGCTTCAGAGTGGAGCTTCAGAGTGGAGCTTCAGAGTGGAGCTTCAGAGTGGAGCTTCAGAGTGGAGCTTCAGAGTGGAGCTTCAGAGTGCAGAGTGGAGCTTCAGAGTGGAGCTTCAGAGTGGAGCTTCAGAGCGGAGCTTCAGAGCGGAGCTTCAGAGTGCAGAGCGGAGCTTCAGAGTGGAGCTTCAGAGTGGAGCTTCAGAGTGGAGCTTCAGAGTGGAGCTTCAGAGTGGAGCTTCAGAGTGGAGCTTCAGAGTGGAGAGTGGAGCTTCAGAGTGGAGCTTCAGAGTGGAGCTTCAGAGTGCAGATTCAGAGTGCAGATTCAGAGTGCAGATTCAGAGTGCAGATTCAGAGTGCAGATTCAGAGTGGAGCTTCAGAGTGCAGAGTGGAGCTTCAGAGTGCAGAGTGGAGCTTCAGAGTGCAGAGTGGAGCTTCAGAGTGCAGAGTGGAGCTTCAGAGTGCAGAGTGGAGATTCAGAGTGCAGAGTGGAGATTCAGAGTGCAGAGTGGAGATTCAGAGTGCAGAGTGGAGATTCAGAGTGCAGAGTGGAGATTCAGAGTGGAGCTTCAGAGTGGAGCTTCAGAGTGGAGCTTCAGAGTGGAGCTTCAGAGTGGAGCTTCAGAGTGGAGCTTCAGAGTGGAGCTTCAGAGTGGAGCTTCAGAGTGGAGCTTCAGAGTGGAGCTTCAGAGTGCAGATTGAGAGTGGAGCTTCAGAGTGCAGATTCAGAGTGCAGAGTGGAGCTTCAGAGTGGAGCTTCAGAGTGGAGCTTCAGAGTGGAGTGGAGCTTCAGAGTGGAGCTTCAGAGTGGAGCTTCAGAGTGGAGCTTCAGAGTGGAGAGTGGAGATTCAGAGTGGAGATTCAGAGTGGAGAGTGGAGCTTCAGAGTGGAGATATAGAGTGGAGAGTGGAGCTTCAGAGTTGAGATTCAGAGTGCAGAGTGGAGCTTCAGAGTTGAGATTCAGAGTGCAGAGTGGAGCTTCAGAGTGCAGAGTGGAGCTTCAGAGTGCAGAGTGGAGATTCAGAGTGCAGAGTGGAGATTCAGAGTGCAGAGTGGAGATTCAGAGTGGAGCTTCAGAGTGCAGAGTGGAGCTTCAGAGTGCAGAGTGGAGATTCAGAGTGCAGAGTGGAGATTCAGAGTGCAGATTCAGAGTGGAGCTTCAGAGTTCAGATTCAGAGTGGAGCGTCAGAGTGCAGAGTGGAGCTTCAGAGTGCAGATTCAGAGTGGAGCTTCAGAGTGCAGAGTGGAGCTTCAGAGTGCAGATTCAGAGTGGAGCTTCAGAGTTCAGATTCAGAGTGGAGCTTCAGAGTGCAGAGTGGAGCTTCAGAGTGGAGCTTCAGAGTGGAGCTTCAGAGTGGAGCTTCAGAGTGCAGAGTGGAGCTTCAGAGTGCAGAGTGGAGCTTCAGAGTGCAGAGTGGAGCTTCAGAGTGTCAAGAGCAATGCCAATAGCTCTAACTTTAACAAAGGCAAAAGCATTGCATTGTAAATGCTTGTTATTTTACCGAATCACATGCTCATGCTGCTGCCTGGTTTGTCTACATGCACACAGGCAGAATCACTCGGTACAAAATGGCTCCTGTTCACTCGTCAGTACGGTCTTGCGCCGCCCCACCTTCCCCCTGCCAAATACATTCATTCCAAATACTGCTTATTTTCATATCAGACTGACTTCTCACATCTGGGATAGCAGGGGCATCTTCCACAGTGATTAGTGCTTCACAAAAAATAATTCTCGGCTAGCGCTCAGAAGCCTTGAAGCTTTGATTGAATGACACTGCAGTTTGATGCCCCGCTCGTTTTTTGATGCTATGCGTTCCAGACACTGATTTTATTAAGACTCACTTGGAGCTCTAAACTGTCACTTGATCTTTCTTTGGGTCATTTCGTTTGCCCGGAAGGACTAACATATCTGTGAAACCCTCTTCTTTTATAGTTTGAGCATCGTCTTCGTTTAGCAGGATAACATTATACATTTGAAAATACAAATATCCGGGAAGAGCAGAGAGCAAATCTCCGCGATGTTGGGCATTCTCCTATCATAAAGGAAGCGTGTTGGTGGGACCTGTGGCATCTAACGCATCATTTAACCCTATATGCGTGGGCACCTACCACAATAATGTATAGGATGAGTTTGTTCCGTTCCCGTTTTTAATTTGATGTAAAACTCAAATCACTGCACACTCTCTACTACACACTTTCTACTACAGTCACTACTCTCTACTACACACTCCCTACTACAGTCACTACTCTCTACTACACATTCTGCTACACTCTCTACTACAGTCACTACTCTCTGCTACGCACTCTACTCTCTACTACACTCTACTACACACTCTCTACTACACACTCTACTACACACTCTCTACTACAGTCACTACTCTCTGCTACGCACTCTACTCTCTACTACACACTCTACTACACACTCTACTACACACTCTCTACTACAGTCGCTACTCTCTACTACACACTGTACTACACACTCTACTACAGTCACTACTCTGTACTACACACTACTACACACTCTCTACTACAGTCACTACTCTCTACTACACACTCACTACACACTCACTACTACAGCCACTACTCTCTTCGACACACTCTATACTAGACACTCTCTACTACACACTATCTACTACAGTCACTACTCTACTACACACTGTACTACACACTCTACTAGTCACTACTCTCTACTACACACTCTACTACACACTCACTACACACTCACTACTACAGCCACTACTCTCTTCGACACACTCTATACTAGACACTCTCTACTACACACTATCTACTACAGTCACTACTTACTACACACTCTACTACACACTCTACTCTACATTACACACTCTACATTACACACTCTCTACTACACACTCTCTACTACACACTCTACACTACACACTCTACTACACTCTACTACACACTCTGCTACACACACGCTCTACTACACACCCTCTACTACTCTCTACTACTCTACTACACACCCTCTACTACTCTCTACTACTCTACTACACATTCTCTACTACTCTACTACACACTCACTACTTTCTACTACACTCTACTACAGACTCTCCACTCTCTACTCCACACTCTACTCCACACTCTCTACTTCAATCTCTCTACCTCAATCTCTCTAATTCAATCTCTCTACCTCAATCTCTCTACCTCAATCTCTCTACTTCAATCTCTCTACTTCAATCTCTCTACTTCAATCTCTCTACTTCAATCTCTCTACTTCACATTCTGTATTACACACTCTCTACTACACACTCACTACTCTCTACTACACACTCTCTACTACACACTCTACTACACATTCTCCTACACACTCTACTACACTCTACTACACACTCTACTACACACTCACCACTCTACTACACACTCACCACTCTACTACACACTCACTAGTCTCTACTGCTCACTCTCTACTACACACTCTCTACTACACACTCTCTACTACACACTCACTACTCTCTACTACACACTCACTACTCTCTACTACACACTCACTACTCTCTACTACACACTCTACTACTCACTTACTACTCTCTACTCACTCTCTACTACTCACTACTACTCTCTCTACTACTCTCTCTACTACTCTCTCTACTACTCTCTCTACTACTCACTCTCTACTACTCACTCTCTACTACTCACTCTCTACTGCTCATGACAATGCCATTTATTTATCTGTTTCCAAAACCAACACATAAATAAAACATTTGTCATTTACAATGCCAAAAGCGCTAACTTTTGCAAAGGCGAGACCGTTGCATTGTAAATGCTTGTTATTTATGTGTTGGTTTTGAAAATAGCGAAATTAATAGCTTTGTCATTTACAATGCCAATACTTTTATCTTTTGCAAATGTAACACCTATAGCATTTGTAATGCAACATGTTTTGTATTTACGTGACTTAGATGTATTGATATTACAAATAACAATGGCTTTTATTTTTTTAAAATACATAATACTTAAATAAAAGTTATTGTAATTTATAATGGCAATAGCTTAAACTTTTGTAAATAACTTTTGTGAGGATTATGTTCAGTGTATTTTATTGTGACGAAAATCCAAGAACAGAAGTGAAATATTAACATCTTTGTGACATTTGTAATAAAGCTTGAAACATTGAGAGAACATATTTGAACCAGTTGATGTTGAATGGTTGCACAGATTGACACTGTGGTGGCGACGAGTGATGCTGTGGCGTTCAGTGATGCTGTGGTAGCGCATATTGATGCTGTGGTGCCCCTGAGTGATGCTGTGGTGCCCCTGAGTGATGCTGTGGTGCCCCTGAGTGATGCTGTGGTGGTGCTGAGTGATGCTGTGGTACACCTGAGTGATGCTGTGGTGGTGCGCTACATAGAGTGAGTGAGGGCGATAGATAGAGTGAGGGAGGGCGATAGATAGATCGAGTGAGGGCGATAGATAAGAGTGAGGGAGGGCGATAGATAGATAGGTAGAGTGAGTGAGGGCGGTAGAGTGAGTGAGGGCGGTAGAGTGAGTGAGGGCGAGAGTGAGTGAGGGTGGTAGAGTGGTAGAGTGAGGGCGATAGAGTGGTAGAGTGAGGGCGATAGAGTGGTAGAGGTATGTGAGAGGGTGAGGGTATGTGAGAGGGTGAGGGTATGTGAGAGGGTGAGGGTATGTGAGAGGGTGAGGGTGTGTGAGAGGGTGAGGGTGTGTGAGAGGGTGAGGGTGTGTGAGGGTGAGTGAGGGTGCGTGAGTGAGGGTGAGTGAGGGTGTGTGAGAGCGAGGGTGTGAGAGCGAGGGTGTGTGAGAGCGAGGGTGTGTGAGAGCGAGGGTGTGAGAGCGAGGGTGTGTGAGAGCGAGGGTGTGTGAGAGTGAGAGTGTGTGAGAGCGAGGGTGTGTGAGAGTGAGAGTGTGTGAGAGCGAGGGTGTGTGAGAGCGAGGGTGTGTGTGAGGGTGAAGGGGTGGGTGAGAGGTTGTGTGAAGGTGATGGTGAGTGAGGGTGAAAGGGTGGGTGAGCATGGGTGAGAGGGTGAGTGAGGGGGTGGGTGAGGGATGTGAGGGAGGATGAGGGGGTGTGAGGGTGAGGGGGTGTGAGGGTGAGGAGGCGTGAGGGGGTGTGGTTTGTGGGGATGGGTGAGGGGGGGTGAGGGGGCGTAAGGGTGTGAGGGGTGCAAGGGGGTGTGGGGGTAAGTGCTTGTTTTCCAATGACGAGAGGCATTTCCAAAAAACAAAGAAAATAAGCACATGCCCATCTCGCATGTGCATGTATCTGGCGTTAGCATCTCACATGTGCATGTATCTGTCATGACACTCCAGTGACACCAGTGCGATGACGTGTACGTCATGATGCAGTAGCCATTTAAACAAGTTTGAGCTATTGGCATTGCTAAATAATGCAACACCAATAGCTCAAACTTTAATAATGCGGAGGGCTGCCACAGGAGTAAATACTCAGGTGCTCGACCAGAAGCTGCAGGCTCAGGCTTGCATTGTTCTGCAGTAGGAGGAAGGCCTTGGTGAGGCAGTGTATTGCCATGTCTAACGATGGACAGGACCACCAAGGGGAGCTTATCCTGTTAGTGGCAGGGTTGAGAGCAGGTGTGCTAGGCCTGCCTGCTGCAAGAACTGGTGAATTCCACAGTGTGTGTTGCAGGAAACAATTCTTCAGGGACACAGCACCAGAGGTTCAGAGAGCTGAAGAAGGGCTCGGCATGACACCGGCAGATAACTGGGAGCCCATCTTATAACGATGACTTGTGCAACTTGTCAGCTGGGTACCTCCAAACCTATCATTTAAAAACAAAAGGGCATTACAACAACCAGGTGTGCTTAAGCCCTGTCGAGTGAGTATGTCAAAGACATCGCCGCTTCGTCAAACACCCAATTTTTTCGGCGCTGCTAGTTGCACACATCTCTATTTGCAAGCAGGGTCCATCTCACATGGCAGTGTTCTAAAGCAATGGCTTTCAGGAGCTCTCTCTGTAGAGAAAGGAAAGGCAAGGGTGGACCACTGAACACAAGCCCATGCACCCACACAGAGGCAGTGACATCTGTACACGCGGCCATACAGCACACACACAAGCCACACAGCATAGACCAAAATCACACAGGTCTTTATAGATGAAGTATCAAATAGGCATATACACTAATTCATCGGTGCACGTTGGTGAGAAGATAAGACAGCTCAGGGTGTTATGGCAGCTGCTGCTGACATTTTTGCGCTGCATGCAGTTTACAGCTACGAGGCATGGCAGGCAGGCTGACTCTTACTTTCATCTCTCAAGATCCACCGAATGTTCCATGGTGGCTAGAGTCACCTAGTGATTCTCCATGCCTAGAAGTAGTAGGCTGTGGCAGCAAGCACTTTAGGTAGAGGGATTTGTTTTAATTATAGTGTGGAAGCGTACCAAACGCATATGGGTGGTCACACACAGAAGCACAGTTGCACCACACGTACGCAGTATACACACAAGCAAACCTGCTACTATCTGTACAGAAGATCATTGCTTCCCCCCTCAGTCTATATACATCCCCGAAAAATGCTCTACAGTTTGGCTTTCAAAGAGGCATTGCGCTTTTATAATCTCTCTTGGTGACTGTTGTTGATACGGATTGGATCACAGCCCCCACGTCTCTGTCCCAGGGCTCCATTTAAACTACAACCCCCAAAGAAGCCAGTATCTCTATCAGGCACACGTTGGCGGCCGCATGCTACAGCAACGTGAACACATTTCTTCCAGTGCTGGATGATTGTGTGTTATCACTTCACCTCCGGCGTGAGATCTCTCTCACCTCAGTCGTTTTCTGAAACCCGTTAATCTGATTTTGGCTCCTAACAGCTTGAGCTGGAGACCTGCTTTCCGGCCCCCAGATTCCCTTCATGAAGTTGGCAGGCTGATTCCCCCGAAAGCTGTGTTTAGCTTGACAGGTGTTAGTGAGATCTGCACGTTCTCCCTGGAATTGTTACTGTTCGGTTGTGAGGAAGGGCAAGCAAGCCCTCAGTGTACAAACTAATGAACCAATTGAGCACTGTGACGGGTGCGTGCGGAAAACTGCCGTGGGGCGGGACTTCCGTTTCCTGTTGGAAGCCCGCGCCCACGGATTGGCTGGCTAGGAGAGGAGCAGTGGTGACGCGGGGCTCCCATGCCCGAGGGAGAGCCCCGCGGT
This sequence comes from Lissotriton vulgaris, assembly GCF_964263255.1. NCBI lineage: Eukaryota > Metazoa > Chordata > Amphibia > Caudata > Salamandridae > Lissotriton > Lissotriton vulgaris. Next base: position 19,559,250 of record NC_141700.1, read on the forward strand.
GGGGGCTGAACTCCAGAGTTGCACCGATGCTGTAAGTGGGGTTTGGGGGGGTGCGCGTGTGTGTAGCTGTGCATGTGTATGTATATGTGTGGCTGTGTGTCTGTTAGCTGTGCGTGTGTATATGTGTGTCCCGATGCATTGTGCCTGCGTGGGTGTATGTGTGTGTGCGCGCATGCGTGAGTGTGGCTGTGTGTGATTGAGAGAGGCTGCGAATGCGAGGCAGGGAATGTGCACGGCGCCGTGCGCGCCCTCGAGGAGGAATCTGAGACAGCAGAGGCGCGTGCACGAACGCTGTCTCGGATTCCCCCAAAACCGCCGACAATAGGTCCTTCGATACGCTCGACCTAAAAATACTTCAGAGTTAGAAGTACAACCAGGCAACTGTGCACTGGCTCAAACTGGGATGCTGTAGGAAAAGTCAACACAAGATTAAAATCCCAACGGGGAAGAATCATTGGAGAAAGAGATGCAACTTCACAAAATGTGTAATCTGTGGTGATTTAAACTGAAGGTTGGACAGAAAACCACATGAAGGCGGATAGTAGTTACTGCTAGACACTGATGGGCAGCCAACAGTGCGAAATGGAGAACAGTGGAAAGGTGCTGAAATTAATTCAGACCCAGCGACTCTCCCATTTGAACAAACTTATTCCAGCAACAAGCGTCAATGGATTTTTTTAAACAATTTTCCCAGCAGCTAAGATGGCATCCACAACCTCAGATGGTGGAATCTACACCCATACAGTTGCAGAGCTGGCAGATGGGGGGGGGAGGACCTGACCATACTGCTATAATAGCAGGTTCACCCCATATGAGAGAGGAAAGGCATATAGCAGGCCAAGTGAAAGGTATACCCTCCAAAGAACCACTCCGAGGTACGTGTATGGCACAAAATTGAGGACATCTTATATGGGCTGTATCAAAGAGATCCAGAAGTGGAAACTCATTCTGAAGTTGATCATATCCATCTCATCAGGGTGAATTTCCCATTCGTCATCTTGCGACAGGTGACTGAAAAGTTCCTCACTCACAATGAGGGAGTCAGTGGGGTGTCCCCCCTGGGGAAACAAAGATGGTCCACAAGAGACACTGCTTTTTTTATGGGTATGACCATTGGTCGTGTTGACGGACAAACATGAACAGCGCTCCCTAAGATAAAAGGAAGGCAGGTTTTCACAGCAAGGTAAGACCACCTGCTGCTGTAGCACTTTATGAGCAGGTGCTGGTCTGACGCAGACCAAATGTCCCATGCCATCATGTCGCCCAGATGGGCACCCCAGTCCAGTGACAAGGTGTCCATAAACACTGTAGTCTTCACCTGTGGAGGGGCTGACGGGGTGATGCACCAAAAGACTCGAGGGGGTTCATCCACCAGTGTGGATCTGGATGAACAGAATATGCACGTGAGCTGCAAGACTGTCCTGATTCTGCGGCCACTTTGACAGCAGGCACTACCAAAGGGCAGGCATCTGGAGTGGAGTGGAGCTGTCCAGAGTGAGGAACAGGAAAGGTAAGGCATCGCCCTCATGGATGGTCCAGTATTCTATGAAGATCGTTCTTTCATTAGGTTGAAATAGGAGAGCTCCCACTTGTAGCCGGTGGGTTAAAAGTGCAGCCAGCAGGGCACAAAAGAGCAATAGATGTAACAGCCAGCAGAAGACGTCAAGCAACTAGAGCTACTGGCTGCTGCTGGTTACTGCGCCCCTAGGTCACCCCTGTCCTGAGAGGAGCAATATATTTGTGGGAGCATCTGAATTGGGTGAGAAAGGACTCTTTTTCTGCCAAAACAGTTGTCCACTGAATAGACTCAAAACGTCATATACTCTTGATTGAACAGCCAAGCTATGAAGGCTAGGTAATGGTAGTGAGCCATAGCTCTATTCTTGAAATTCCAGGGGCGAGTCAGCCTTGTAGATGGATAGCTGCTGGCCATCAAAGGACACTTCCATCAGTGTAGCGTTGTAAAATTTCATCAAAGGAGATGTCCAACAGTGTAGCTTGTAAATTTCCTGAGAAGTCTGTGGAAAATATCTAAGCTCGATGGCCTAGGTGGGCAGCCATGCTTATGGATCAAAGCACTGTCTCAGTTGAATTTAAGCGGCACTTGAAGATATTTTTTCTTCTTAAAGTGTCAAGACCAAAATGGATCAATGCAGAGAAGTGTTTTTCATGTGGTTCAGAAGACTGATAACGGTTTTGCTAGTTCTACAGGGAATGGACATAGCGGCCCATGAGGCACATGGCCTTCTCCATGCAGAGGGCGAGGGTTGCCAGAAGCATGTTTTCAGTAGAACTCAGTATGTAGACTAAACCTGGGGGGCCTTAGAAATGCATATGGGTTCAATTTTGAAGAGGCAACTTGAACAACACGTTTTTCCAGTGAAGGATGCCACGCTCAGAACTTGTCAGAGAGCAGGCCTGTGCCATTTACCCATCTTTTGTGGATTGCCAGACCAAAGAAGGTTTTTCACCAAACATAAAGGACAGACTTTACAAATGCCTCCCTGGAAGGTGGTAGAGATCTAGAAAGTGAAGGGGAAGATTGTAAGATCTGTGTCAAAACAAAGAGTGACCCCAACATGACAACTGCATCATATATTCCAGTATTGTCATGTTCAGCGGGCAGGCTGAAGCCTCCATGCTCGCCCTAGTGATGCTGGAGAGCTTTTGTTGCGTAGAACGTTTCCACATCTAGTCTGGCACCTGGAGGGATTTTGATGCGGCAAGCAATCTGCGCCATAATATATCCACCAGAACAGCTTGTGTTAGATCATGGAACATGCGTTGAATCCATCTTATACAGAGAACTCGGATTTGATTTTGGAAAGATGGGGGCATAGCGACTCCTGCATCTAAGATGGATTTGGCATTTGAGGTGGAAGGCACCTGCAGTGGGCTGAGTGAGGTGTAATTCAGTTTATTTTCAATCCATTTACCACCCCTAATCAAGATGCCTCTATTGTTCAGTTTTTATTTGGTCCTGTGCACAGCTTCCTTCAACAGCAGTCGGAGGTCGCCACCTCGCTTCACCATCAACTATTGTGAAAGAAAAACACAAGCCTTTTCATTCTTATTGTCTTAAATAATATTTTATTTTTCCTGGGGAAGTTAGATTTATAGTCTTTATCTCAAAATCCACCCCATCCCTGACACACAGCATTTATCGCTTCTGAGTAAGAAAAGGGGAGGCAACAAACAAGGTCAGTGCAGTAATTAAAAACATAAAAAAAGAAATCCCTGACATTTTGATCATAGCACACAAAGATGATGTAGGATACCTACACCTCGAGGAGTCGCTTCCTACAGAAACATGAGGTTCATTGGAAATGAATGGCGATGGATGACTACGTAGAACTAAGAAGTATGGCACAATAAAATGGAAAAGGACTCAGACTTCTCTTCAAAACATATCTGATACCGAGGAAGCCCAGATTATGTAAGTTTGTAGTTTTGTTGGCGATGAGCCTTTAATAATTCAGAGCCTCAATCTTCCATGCGGTGATGCAATGATGAGGGAAGCCATTAAAAAAGGCGACTGGCTCAACCTTCCTTCTCCTTGCTTTCTACATTGTCTTCGGAAAGATGCCACCCAAACTCAGCAGCGCTCCTCAATCTCTCGGATTTGGACTTCTTCAGGCCCCTTGGAAAAACAGTTCGAGTCACAGAGATGGGAGGAGGAGGAGGAAAGGTGTGGCTACTGCTGTTTTGGTCGAATGGATAGCCTCTGCACAGACTTGTAAAGAAGACCAAAATTCTAAACAGGAGGAGAAAGAAAGAGTTAGTCACACTTCTGCACACTATTCTGCCGGTCTATTTTCACCTTTTATTGCAAGCCGGCTGGTTATACTTCATTCTAAGAGACAATGTACCTAGACCTGAAATTTAAATCACATAAAGGGAAAGGAGATGCTTTAATAGGCGAAGGTAAAGGAAGCGAATGCAATTTGCGCAAAAGGCAGAAGAGAACCCACAAGGCCATTTTTCACCAATTATAAGTGTCAAAACACAGCTCTTGTTCAGGTTTGGTTTTTTTAACAGATAAATGCTCACAATATTTGCACTCATTCATTTTCTTGAATCTACCTACCTTTGCTCATTACTAAACATCACATCCTCAAAACAGCACTCCAGGTAAGAAGGCGTTTCCTCAAACTTGTTTCTTACAGAGTGTGCATTAACAGTTCAGTACGCATCACACATTAAAAACAATCACCACATGGCCTCACCACCTGCAACAAGTCAAATTCCTACACAATTCGTGTGCTCAGGCATCCATCAGAACATTAATCTTCATTTACAAGGATTTCATCAACTCAATTTACAAGGGCCAATGATCTGCACAAATATTAACTGCATGAGTGCTGCAGCTTTTCCCGCTGTGCGCTGAAAATGAAAAAAAAACACTTTACATGACAAAGCCAGCTCGTCATGCGCGCAGCGCAGGTAACACCCATGACGAGCTGGCTTTGTCATGAGCACTGAAGGGGTTAAATCCCTTTCCCTGCATACAACTTTAAGATAAACCACTTTCAAAGGCCAAGCACCCAGCACAAGCTTGAAATCTTTATCATAAAGACTGGCAAATAAGCACCAGGATCAAAATCCCAAAGAGATGGTGCCCGCGTACAGCAACGACTGAAAGGGTATGCTTAAAGGGCCCAGTATGGAGTGCACTGGATTCTTATTTTAATATGCTCTAGCTTGTGGCACACAGGTCAAATTCCACTACCGCAGACACTAGTGGAGACATCTTAGTACAGTAAAAACCGCTCTTTCAAAGATCCGAGGCCATAGAGGGCTTTAACAAACGGGCCCTTCTTGCATAGTGTGATACCAGCAAGTGATGCAGCACTGCAACTCCAGGAGCAGAGTGGGAATCACTCGATCCATCTCAGAGAGAGTCGAACTAATAGCCTATGCTACTACTCCACTGTGTATCCCATTCCTCTTCATGGCTGACTCACAGAGCAGGGAGGTGGCTCCTCGCTTTCTACTTCTATTTTACTTGGTTGCCAGATTTGTCAAATATGCAAATATTATTTCTCAAATATTTGGGCTAATCGCTTACAGGCCTACATGTGCAGGCCTACATTCAAATACTGCAGGACTGCAACATGTGTCCTGTATTTGAGCAGCAGCAAAGCACTGCCTCTAGGGGGAAGCTAACAATATACCTCCTCCGGGTCGGATAGAAGGATGGATGAAGCAAGAGCTGATGAGGTAATAGGTTCTGGTATAACTTAAATTAGAGCTGCTGTTTTATTGGCTGGCCGTATATGCAGGCGACTGTATGAGCGAACCATCTAGTATTTGAGAAGCAACTGCCTAGATAGACGAGAGTAGAGCAGGCTTGGACCGTGGGCCATCCCTGCGATCCTCTACCATGCCAAGACCATAGGAATTATCCATGCCAGTCTAAGGTTATCCAGCCTGACAAGACGTGCATCGGTTGCCTTAGCAGGACAATACTGCACATAAGTCTTTATTTTTGTATCTAGAAAATGTGGTACTAGGACACAGTGCCCGCCTCCGAGTTAAAGATTAAAGTGGCAAATCTACAGAGTGCCTACGAGTTTGTCTGCAGCATGGATAGTAAGTGCCACACATACTTTGCAACTGCAGAATGCTACTCGGGCAGATACCAGACATAAACCTGTGGGTCGGATATCAGGGACCCCTGGACTGAGGCCCATTCATTTTTATTCATCCCTCTTGATAAGAAGAATAAACAAGCTCAGTGTGGCATAGACAGGCAAGTAGCATAGATCAGTCATTAGTAAGAGAATAAACTGTGGAGCACTGAAACGGAATGTAACTGGCGAATTGCAAAACGGGGAACAGGGAGGAGGGCACATTCTGAAAAGGCAATGAGGAGAACCTAAGACTTTGCTCCAGGATCACTCAGATAGAAACCAATCGAGAGGACATGGAGATTGCAACCACTAGCAAGGAATAAAGGGTGGAAAACAGCCACTGCGATTCAAATTCTACTGCTGTTCAGTAGCTCACGGTGGACTCCATCCTCCACCACAGGCCAGGCTAAATAACCTGTGCAGAGATGCTAACCTAGCTAGCCTTCCAACACCAGCTACAGGGGGAAGATTCCAAATTCCAAGGGAAACAAGGAGTGGGAACAAAGTCACAGGACAAAGAGGTTGCTGGGTCTCATTTGTATCAATAGAATACTTTACCCCCGGCTGCACCCTGCGCTTCCTACTGTGGGACAAACCAAGGGACTCACAGGGTGAGACGGAGGAGACCAATGCGAGGCGGTGAGGGCCGGAGGCTCATGATTCAGTCTACTGCAGAACAGACTTACTATATCAATGTCCGTCTTAAAGAACAATTGCATTGTTTTACGCACACAACAGAATATTACAGAGAAATATAGTATGATAGCATTAACTACTACCTTTTTATGGACTAGGAAATAACAGGCCATGTTCCACAGTGCACTTGCAATAGCCACGCATTCTGCCTGCTGACTTTGAGGTTTGTCCATATATTTTAGTCCTATTGTGCCCGTCAGGAATAATGAGGGTTAGAGCCAGGGTCTCACTAGTCCATTTGGGTGAAGTCTCTTGGAAGCCATAACCTTACATTCCCTCGTATGTGGATCTGCTCTTAGAGATACGGCTTGTGGTCTCCTTATCCCTAGCCCACCTTTTTATGTGCATGGCTCAACAATCTTAGAGGGAGGCACCGCTGGAGTCAGGTGCTACGGCGTTCAGCAGCTGCCACAGGCCCATTTGGCCTCCACCCAGGAGTTAGTTCAAAGAGGACGCCTCATGTCAGGTGCGGCGAGAGTCCATAGGAGGGAAGCCCTTTCCCTTTGAGCTCGTGCAGGATCCATATGTCGCAGTGATGATCGAGGCGCAGTTCACAGCACAAAGGCGCATTTGCAGCTTCCTACGTGGACGTTTGGTAAATGGGAAAAACGCGGATCTCAATTTTAGTTTAAGTGCTGCACACTTTATGAAACCTATGGGCTCCTAAAGTTCTTCAGAATAGCAGACTCTTCCATCCACAGGTGTAGTCACAGCACTGAGCAAAACAGCTCATTCTTGAGGGATGAAATGCTTGAAACCGACCTGTTGACACCACAGAGCACTCACAGGCTAGGTAGAAGGGCCAAGCACACACTAGGCACAGAGGAGAGCAGCCAGGTGCACACTGAATGCACACAGGCTCGCCACTTTGTTTTGCAGCGCAGTTTCTGCTGTTGTGGATCAGAGTAGTTTTCAGGTGACCGGGGCTCTAGTGCTTTAGTTAGCTCCTTTCTCTTCCATGGAACGGGGCTACGACCTCCTGCACACAGTTGGTTTACATAGGGCGCTTCAGTACTTCTCTCCGCAGGAAGGGCAGGAACCCCACTCGCAGCAGTTCCTCAACAGCTGCGTTCCTTTGACTCCTAGTTACGTCCCCTAACATGGACAGGACAAAGGCTGTGAAGGACACCAGCTCAAGATCACAAAGGTCTTTCTCCAACACACTCCAGGGTATTTATTACCAGGGCAATGTTCGCTGAGGAATTCCTGGACCAGTACCCCAGATTTATTCTACATTTTCAGACCATCGTTTATGGCTTCCAACGGGCCAGTTCTGAAACTAGTTTCAAGCAGTTCTTACAATTTTGCATATTTCACCCACACTGGTTAAGCTACCGTCGATGGATTTTAGTCTCAGCACAAAGACAGGGAGGGACTAGGAATATTAAAAAAAAAAAAAAAAAAAAAGTCAACTTACACTAAAGTGTAAGTCTACCTTTGTGAATCAGGCCCAGAGTTTTGAGTATCATTAACCTACAGGGAAATGTATGTAAAGGTTTTATTCTGTGAAAATGATTAATAAGAAAAATCTAAATGAAAAATTTGAATAAATGTCACATTAGTCTACTTGAGAAAAGCTAATGGCTTCCACAAGCGGTCTATGGTTTGCTCATACACTTGCTCACCTGGACTGCAAGATAGGTTACTCCCAGATATGCAGCTATGCAGAGAGCCAGAAGGAGATCAAAGACTGCAGGCTTCACTCTGGAGGGGGAAAAGCAAAATCATTTATCAACCGATTCTGCGGAAACAGAAAACCACAAAAAAAAGGCCATGGAAAAATAGGATTAGGCAAAATTTAGAGACTGCGGTTCAGGCAGTTAAAAGTACACATCACTGAAAGTCATTAAAAAAAGTTTAAAAATGAAGGTACAGAACTTACCTATAGGCGTTCATGGTCTGCTTCAGCTGGTCGTAAAAGACGAACTCTGGATCACTGAAAGAGAGAATTGGGCTCTGAAGAACTTGTCACAACAGTGGCACACCTACCCACCTTTGCTCCTCTTAACCCACGCCAAGCAAGTTCAATCCCCATTACATGCAGTCACTCAGTGTTCAACTTTCTTAAATAACGGGTTTGCAAACGTTGTTGCCAGTGGGGCCTTGCAAACAATAAGGGAAGAGCATGCCTAAAAAGGTTTTCCCGGTCTGTGGCATTCCAGACGGGATTATCTCAACCATAAAATAGCATTTGTGAATTGGGCTGTTAATATTTTTGTAACTTTTGCCAGAGTGCACCGCCTACAACAGGTTCTAGATCGGCTGGTCCTGCATAAAAAAAGATGAATTGCTCCACATGTGTATACCTGATCTTCACTATGATCAGTTGGCTTTTATCTTTTGGCAAAAAATGTAAGAGCACTGTAGGAATGGATTCGGGAACATACCGGCTATGCTGGGCAGAGGAGAGTGGGTAGACTCTCACTACTCACAATGGTTATCTCAAAGTTAGGCTCAGGTGGTCTTCCACCGTGATGGATAATCCAAGAGGATGAAATAGACAAATAAGCCTTCAGGTGCAAAATAACAAGCCTCAATACCAAAACATAACTAGCAGTTTGCAAGCTAAAGTGTTATTTGGCCTGTGAGGACTTCACAGATAAAAATATAAAGCCTGCTTACAATTCTTTCTAGGAAAGGTCAGAGATAAAGACAAGCTGATGGGAGGCAGATGATGTTTCAGTCTGGATGGACAGCACAAAGCAGCAACAGTTTCAAGGCATATCCCACTTAGAAGGTGGAATAAAAAAATAAATCCCCCAATTAAAGCATAGGTTGGGTTACTTTTCCTTCTAATCAAACACTAATCGGAAAGTTGAAGCAGCAACTTCAGTCTTAATAAAATAGGACTTGAGTAACTAAAAACAATGTAAGTCTGAGAGCCACATGTGACACATACTTTTAAAGTAAGGCAAAGCTGCCACTGCTCTGACTCCTGCTACAATAGGCAAATACCAGCTCACCTGAATAAAACATGAATTCCTGTCACAAAAAATGTGAGCGCATGGCCGCAGCTCTACCGGATGTTATGATGAGCTAGCCGATACATAACCCTGCAGCCCAGCCTTTGTTACCACTTATCTGGCACGGAGGAAACATGCATAATCAACCTAATGCGTGTTAGTGGACATAAAACCCTTAAACTATGCCTAAATTACACCGTAACTGTCTCGGAGAGCACATGCATAATCTGCAGGTGAACCCAATGTTACTGCGAGCTAGTTGACATAAAACCCTTGGGCCAAGCTTTCATTACCGCTTATCCGCCTTCACATGGTGCAGCTTGACATCTTTCAAGTAGCGGCTCATGTAGTACTCCAGAGTGTTGAAGAACGTGCTGTCCTTGTCCACCAGTTGCGCAGCTCGGGGCTGACTGGTGAGCCAGTGCATAACCGAGTCCAACTGTTCCTGCTGGATTTTCTACAAAAAAGTGGGGATTAAAGGGGGCGATCAAAGGAGGAGAGAGTGGGGTGAAAACTCTGTTCACTGGTAAACATCTCAAACATATGTCAAGATATTCAGAGCATATCTAAACTAAATTAAAATCTCATGCATGCAATTTATATCCTGGAGCCAGGGTCTCATTAACGCCCCTATATTTATGTTGAATCTAAAGAGCGCTTTAAATTGAAGGACCACAGAGTGCACTCACACTCTGAACAGAGTGGTCTGTGCCATTTGCTCTGTTCATTTCAGAGAAATACCATCCTGGAAAATATTTCATTAAAATCATTTCAATGAAAGGTGAGATTTTGCGTTTCCTGCACTTGTAGGGCTATAATGGACGCTTGAGTTAAGATCACTTGATTGGAAATGTTTTCACTGAAAAATAGTATCTACTTTTATTGCAATATTCCCCTTCTTTGGCCAAAATGTTTTTTGAACATTAGAAATGGTTTTTTCTGAAAACATAACACTAAACCGGATACAGAGTCCTGCCTAAAACTTTGATCTTAGCACAAGGACCTAATCTAGTGATCTGAACCATGACTGCACTCCTTCTCTTGCTAAACTGTGTTCCTTGCTCCAACACTGTTTATAACCAATTCAGACTTAAATTGCACCAAGTATGCCCCAACCTCCCCACTAACTGTAACAATGACTGCAACATAGCACTATGCCTGATGCTTACCCAAAACTAAACAGCCTCGTATGCCCCCTGTAGCTTTGACTTTTATCCAGACTCTCCCCCAGCCCTAAATGTGTCCAGATCTCAGACTTTAACCCAAACTGCAAACCGTACCTTTCCTTGACCCCAACATAACCCGAATCCTAAATAAAAGCCCTCTCCCTTACCTAAGCTCCAATCCATGGCTATCCTGGAGTCGAAATGTTACTCTAGTGTTTACCTACCTTAACTGAATCTGCTACTCAATACCATCCCGATTTCAACAAGTAGCTGTATTTTGCCTTTTACTTAAATGCTTTCTTTGAAATGGTTTATATGAAACATATTGCAATGAAATGACATCACAGTAAATCAGGGCTTAATGAAGGAAATATACATGACATTTGGGGCGCATCTGTGTAATAAATACCCTGACTTCAGGGTTTAAAGAGTGCATTGGTTTCTGAAAGCAGGGTATGCAAAGTCATACGTACTGCTATCAAGATTTACAATAGCACATGTATACCCTGAAATAAGAGTACATTTGTATTTCAAATCGTTTTCATGGTCAAATCTATAATCCCCGTTTTGGAGGTCTCACAATTGCAAGTATTTATGTAAATTAAGGTGGCAAAAGAATATACAATAAAAAGTGTGTCTTAAGCACCCAAAACCAGCATCTGGCGCTTAAGACTAAGGTTTAAACCTATCCCAGTGAATTAAGAATCAAGGCCTGGGCCACAAAAATAACCACCACAGTTAAAAATAGGTTAAAAAAAGCCTGGTGTACAGGTAAATGTTACCACCAGAGCAAAGCACATAGAAGAGAGGAACCTTAAAAATGTGCAAAGTAATACACTGAAAGCATACAGAACAGCAAGCAAGAAGGGTATGTCAATAAGTCAAAAGAGAAACCAAAAGGCTGACATTATGCAAGAGTTAAACAGTGAAAGTAAAAATGAAGTAAACCATAAGCAATGCAAACAGGTACAGTAAGAGAAAAGAAAACGAACCCTGTGAAAGTCGACATCGACCTACATCCCAGCGGCATTCCAAATAAAAGAGAAAACTCTCAAAGCAGGAAGACAATGTGAACGCAGAGCAGATGCTTCTTCCCAACAATCCCACCCAAGGTGAACGAGAACTTGAGCTGGAACTGGAGTGCCTCGAATATGCTTGAATAGTGGTGGAACGTGCCACGGCACTGCCTTCAACTACAAACCAGTATCTACGGAACCGCACATTCATTCTTCAAAGAAGAGAACCCTGTTCAACATCTCAGGGAGAGTGTAAATATGGTCAGTCTGGAGGACAGACAGCTCAAGGAGTACACCTAAAAAGAGACTGCAAAAAGCAACAACAAAAACCAAATACAGCACTTTTGAAGCGCCTTACAGCACCGTTAAAGAACTCTGGCTAATCCTCGGAGCTGGTTGTCATGCTTCACAGAACCAAAGCACAGCTGGAGTTATCAATAGCCATGCAAGCCTTTCCCCAACACCACAAGGATGACAATACCCTGCTTCGAGCAGGATGGGTTAGCACCAAGAATCGCACATTTTCACGGACTGCAGGGTGTTAACCAATACAATTTCTATGCTACATTTGCTCTGCATTCAGTGGCAGAGGTGAAAAGTCAGTTAGTATTCCTACATTTACCTTTCTTTCTCGGACTATGAAGTTATAGGATTTTGTAAAGTGAACTGTGTGACAATCGTGCTGTGCAAATAAGATACCAGGCTTTTTTTTCTAATATTGAAATACCTAATAAGTGAACTGTACAAACATTTCAAAATATATTTCAGTAGGTAGGAAGGAACATTTTTGTATTTGTGTGATAAAAAAAGAATTTTATAGGATAAAAACAAATCAGAACACTTTACTTGATGATGTGCAAATCAAATATTTTTACTGAAACCCAATTTCCAAAAATTGTTTGCACACTATGTAGTTTTTTTTTAGGAACTGCATGTTGGTGGGAAAGAGTGTGGCCATTTCAATGGAAAGTGTGCCGCCTGTAAATGACAGCGCACTACCACATAACGCTTTAGTAATGTTTTTTTATTAAAAGTGAGATTTTAAACAACTGAGAAATACTCCCGATAACAATCCTATCAGTGAATTAAGAGGCAAGTCAAGGGTCATGACTACCCTATATGTCAGCATGATTCTTATTATACACTGAGCAAACGTTTAGACCAGTAATAAAAATGTAAAAACTTTAGTACAGCAGAAATGCTAAAGTGCATATTGAAGGTACTCTTATGTGAAAATGAAGAAAAAGGAAACTCCATAAAATACTTGCCTTGGGTCACAAAATTTGAGACCAGTTTACGGGTCAGGTACATTACAGATGGGTCAAGTAGATTATTCAAGTTACTAGACCTGTGGTCTAATAACATTTTAATTATTTTTCTAGGGCTGTGGCAAATTCTGTAAAGCTACGAGGCCATTGGTATGGTGTTACAATGAGAATATTAACAGGGTGCAGAAAACATTTTCTGAGAGAAAAAACTGCGTGCTGCCAAGACCCATCATTTCGGATTGAATATAGGTGGCTATCGCTGCAGAATCAGCAGTTCATCATTTCGGAATGTTACATAAAAAAGGATATTTCATGCTATAAAATAATTGTGAATTCGATCATCAGTCATGTCAAATGCATTTTGTCATTATCAGATATGTGGGCAATGGTCATCTAGTGTGGAAGCTTGTAATGTGAATAAGCAATTATCACATATTGCTTTTATATCTTTTGGTACTTTTCACAAAAGTGGGATGTATAATTTGATTCAATCTAATACAAAAACGTAATAAATATTTCATGTTCAAGGATGAGACGTGGCCTTCAAAGACTACAAATCTCGTCTGCCCCACACAAAAGTGTCAAAAAGGGATTGGGTTTCATCCTAATCTCTGTATTTTCCACACAAGTCTGCTCTTTCTCATCTTTCTACGCATTTCAAGCCCTCCATGACCAGATCGGTGAGGCAATATGGTTAGCCTCAGGAGGGCAGAGGTCAGACTGCAGCTTCCTACTGTAAGAAACTGTCCGAGAGAGGAGAGAGACAGTCGTGAATCAACCAAAGTGCAGCAGTGCCGAGGGTACAGAACACCAGTGGAAACAGGTATTTGTTATATGCCAGTGTGAGGTCACTGTGCTGAGAACAATTTTACCTGCCCGTAGCTTCTTCTGAACAGCCAGGGGCACAAAACCTCACAGTACGGGGTTGCGGTCAGTGACAAGCTAAATGTGAAAAGCACACCACACAGAGCAACAGGAGGCTGCAGACTTCACCTTCTGAATGAACACTGATCATCAGTGGGGCGAAGTACAATCGTCTCTTTGGAACAGTAGGTAACTAATAAAACAGACCAGGAAAGCTACATGCATGCCAGCATCTGAACAGCGGAAATAAAGATGCAACAAGTCCTAGCGCCAGTGATAAAGCAATGCAGCAGGAGGGGTTCCATCTCAGCCCAAGTGTCATGGAGCATAACTCCACAATGCAGCAGGAGGGGTCCATCTCAGCCCAAGTGTCATGGAGCATAACTCCACAGTGCAGCAGGAGGGGTTCCATCTCAACCCAAGTGTCATGGAGCATAACTCCACAATGCAGCAGGAGGGGTTCATCTCAGCCCAAGTGTATTCAAGCGTAGCTCTACAGGTGAAAGAAAGCCAACCCCCAAGAAGGGCTGGTAAAAAATACACTAGCCTTTTCCACAGTATCTAGAGTTCTCACCAGGGTATCAGTGGAATTGGGGGAAAGAGAAGTTACATGGCTGGCCTGGAGTGGAATCTGCATTCTCATATTAAACCTAAGCTCCTGTATTGTAGCTGCATCATTCCTCACAAGCTGAGAAGTCGAGTACCCTTTGCAAAGACATTACACACCCTCTGCTCTCTCGTTCTTACCATCTGCTCAGTGAAGATCTGCAGTTGTTCAGGGGCCCCCTAGAAAGAGAGAAAGGATTATTGCATAATGCCCAGGGTAGGATATTTGGCACAGTAGAGGAGAACTGTCCACGTACCTTTCCTGTGAGGTTATAGATCACTCTGGTCAGAGCCTCTGCTATGATCCTGGTGTTTCGGGTTAATATAGATATGTTCACTCGTGACCTGTAAAACAAGGGAGGCAAACCTTCACCATAACCATGAGGAGAACAAAAGAAGGGATTACTAAACAACGCCCCATATATAAAGTGCAATCATGCATTATACTTAAAGGATTAAGAGATAATTAGGAGCCACTCTTTCCTACACATCATTTGGAATTGAATTCCAGGAGTATGCCTGGAAAACTGCACTGGGCAACGAGCTTCCAGGTGTGCTTCTCAGAAGTTCATGCGCCGTCTTGTGCGGTATCCGATTTCCACTGAGTGGAGTTTCGTACAAGATAGAAAGAGTGGCAGGGAGACAACTAGGATGCCCTGTTCAAATGCACATTTCTTTCCCTGCTCTTCTCGGAAAATATTTTTCTCCATGAAGAAACCCCTTACTCTACACCCACAGCAAACCTGGGAGTGATCAGTTCTCCTTCACACCCTGGAAAGGAAGTTACTCAGGTCCTCTGTTAAAGTATATTTCAGACCATGTCCAGTGTGAAAAAGGGTCATAGATTTTAGGAATGCCCACAAACATACACGTTTGTGGGCATTCTTAAACTTACAAGGCAGATCACATCTTGAAATGCCCCTTCTGCACCTCGAGCTGGATATGCAACCGCAGAGAATTCCCACTTGTGGCTCCACGCCCGTAAATGTTTTTACAACTGCCAGGAAGAGCTTTGTGAATTAAATTTTGTCAGGCATGAAAAATGTAAATTCAAATTTACCTTTGTGAACAGGACCCAAACATTTGTAAAAGGTCACTCTAGTATAACTTCTTTCCCCACCAATGAAATGAACTGTTCCGCTCTGTCCCCAGTAACATCTATCACTGTGGGTTGAGTTTCTTGAGAATATGGGCACTGATAAGGTACCCATTCAGTGTTTAAATTTTGGACTTCTTATTTGATGCGTTTGGTTCAAGACTGGAGCGTTACGCCATTACCAAGTATTACTGATTAGCTCCTTGAGCAGGCTAGCTCTTTGTTCTGGCGTCACTGCTGACCCCATTACACAGTAAGATAAACCAGCATGGTACTGTCCCCCACGTACCACTTTAAATCTGTGAATAGTACACAACACACCCACTGTGTTTCAGTAGGTGGTATCTTGGAATAATGATGGCTTGTGTCCTTTTTGGCTCAGTAACAATATCTTTCCTGTGGTTCTAGCCTCATGAGACTTCGCCAAACATTTGAGGTAGCAAATCGTTGCCTTGCCCATAGATGGACTGGTTTCATTTGCTATGCCCTTCACCTCAAATAATCCACAGTCATCCTCTTCCTCCATTCCACCACTCCAAGAAATCAAGAACTTTGTTTCAGGAGATTAAAGCTGCACGTGTAAACACAAAGGTTTCTCTGCAGGCATCTGGGATTGCAGACTTGCGTACCATGTAGCAGCCTCCTACTTCCGTCACAAGCTTGAGTTGGAGTGAAAGGACCTATAGTCTTCCATGGAGCTTATTTTCCACTCAAGAACAAGTGCTTATATTATTACAGAAGGTACCAGACAGCATACAAAACGCCCAAGGCAGTCCATTTATGAACAGGGGGTGACTAATACTATGCGAGAGATTACGATTCCTCAGAGCCACTGTACCACTACCAGGTGCTACATCCTTTCACTGATGCATTGACTTACCATCTGGAACAACAAAGAAAATAAACTTTGAGAAAGACAACAGACCACTGCATCAATTGGAATAAGACTAGAATGGAAGTACCAGATCTGCAGTAGCAGCGGTGGTCTTCGATACCAGCGCCATAATATACAGAAAGTCAGCAACCACTTCAATTATTCTATGCAGATACCATCAATTACGCAAAGATTTGGCCACTCTACGCAGAGACCCTAAACTACTCACAGATTGGGCTGGGACTCGCCAGTGCTCATCACCAACCTGTCATCCATAATGCTGTTCCGGAGACCTTCCTTGGGACTCTTCAGATGAGACATGGTAAAGGCTGGCAAGCGGCGGATAGCAAATCGCTCGTGCTCCCACGCAAGCAGGTCCTCTGCAAGGTTTATTTTCTTATGAACCATGGAGAACGTCACCTCTGGGAACTGGTTTGCCACAACCTGCAAAGGGAACCCAAGCTCTGATCATTAAGATGCAGCCTGAAACCTTGCTTCATGCCAGTGGACGAGAGAATTCCTTCTATCTCCACAATCTGAACTCGCAGATGTTATCCATTCGAGGAGAGCAAAAAACATCAGCCCCACATTTATAGTTAGTTCAAGACAAATCTAATGTGGCACTGAATTTCCACACAACACCCTCCCCCACCCCCCTTTGTATGATTTCCTTAAGTGTCCAGTAGAGAATGGTCAGCATGTTTTTGATTAAACCCCACTTCAACTATCCCCCCCCAAAAAATCCTTTGGTTAACCAGTACTACCAGGTCCGTTCCAATATTCCACCTGTAACCTACAAATACATGTGTAGCTCACATTACCAGTTCTTACCATTTCTAACTCCTTCAGGAAGGTATGCTGCAGTGTTCCTTCTTTAGGAGGCTTCGAGACATGCAGGTGAAGGGTGTCCCCTTGGCCTAGGGTATCTAAGCACAGTACAAACGCCACATTGTCTTGTAGGAGACTGGAATCTGGAACAGAAAGAACAGACTGATGAATGCGTCAGATCAGCAACCTAGTCAGGAAGGACAAAGCTGCTTTCAAATGACCTCCAACAGCACTTGTTATGGGGTACATCACTGGCTTCCCAACCCCCTGCCGTGCACATACACTGGATTATGACCTTTTCCCAAGAGATGGAGTGACTAAGAATGAAAAAAGGGCTTTGATGACTGGGGTAATGCTATCGGGTGATTCAGTGTAAATGGCGATCGCTTGAATCCTATAGAAGATGGAACACAAGACATACCAGCTGTGCAGTCCAACACACGAGCCCTGAAAAGAGGCTAATGGTAGATACCCTTTCACGACTAGGAAACAACACCGTCACTCTTGAAAACGATACCATGCAATAATAGGAAATACTGACTTGCCTTTGCCTCCATCTCTTGATATGTTTGTGCTTTTTGCCCACATCATATCCTGTTGTAAAACCTGTCCACCATCTCCCCACAGAACCCAAGGGGTCCTGGATACTCTGCAGAGGGCCCTCCATAGTATTCTACAGAGCACTCATGCACATCCTTTCTACTAGAGCTTCCTCTACGTAGTATAACACAGAACACGTCCCACATCCTATCTAGAACAGCGTCACTCAAAGCAATCAATCTCTGCCAACTTGGACATCATTCAGACACTCACCTGTGTGATCTAGGTTGTCTTCCAGCCACCGCTTCGTCCCCTGATAGTTAAACTTTCCACCACCGGATGCAAAGAACAGCAAGTTGTACCTGCACAAAGTTAAGGGGTAAAGAGAAGTGAGCAGTGTTCATGAAAGCTGCCCGAGTCCAAGGTGCTGCGCAGAATCAATCAAGCAGATGCACTGGTCAGAATTCCAAACTCAATCCAGTAGTGTGTACTACTGGTACGTTAGACTGTAGCAGCCTGGTGACAGGTTTTGGACAAAAGCTTGTCTTCGACAGTGAAGAGTCATTTTACAATCCCGCTCCCTCTTCACCTCTCCTGCATTTGACAGAGGACCAGCCAACTACTTCAGGGTGCACAGCAGACGGACAAAATGAAGCAGTCACTTACTTGGTAACTTGTCACTGTCAAACTGGTAAACTGGTAAAAACCCATCACAGTCTTTTTTTAAATTTTCCCTTTCTTGTGTACCTTTCCCCAAATGATGTACCTCCATGCCACCCTCTCCCCACCCATTTATCCTGTTTAATGTTTGCACTAAACATCTTCTATGGTTTAGAAAATAAATCCTCCTTCCATGCTATGGGGAGGAGAGTGGACCCAAAACCATCACAAATTATGAACGACTCCAGCACTTCACATGCCTTGTACCAGCAGCAGGGTTGAGATCCCTGGATCTTGGCTAATGGTGAGAAGCCTTGAGGCGTACAAATACTTTTGATTGCATTAGCATTCCTCTGGGCCTATGTTTTTATCATCCATCCCTTACCCAAAAGAGACAGCAAAGGATAGTACTGTAAAATTAAACCATCTATACAGGTTTTTATAATGATGCCTCATTCGGTGTTCCATAACTTGATAATGTTATAGGTGACCAATGGCAATTTCTGGTACCTGAACCTCAGCCAGGAATGCGTCACTTTAAAGTGTGCCTAGCTGCTTTAATTTTCTAGAAGCAACATATTGCTTCCTACTAGCACACCCCATGGTTCTGCCACAGATCATCACTAGGACCAGTAGAAGCTCAAAGTGAGTGAGGCCTCTCCTGAAGAAACCTTCTGTCGACCCAGCAGAACCCTAGAACTACTGACCAATCTCCCTACTCCCCTTTCTAGCAAGGGTAATAGAGAAGGCAACGAACCAGCAGCTAACTAGAATGCTGCAACATTCTGGACCCCTCTAAACGGATTCCAAGATAACTACAGCAACGAGACAGCCATGATCGCAGCCACCGACATCAGGGCCATCCTAGACCGAGCCAAAATGAAAGGCCTCATCCTCCTGGACCTATCAGCCACCTTCAACATAGTCTTCTATCACATATTGATCAACAGACTGCCCCACATCGGAATCCAGGTACACGCACTCAAATGGATCTCCTCATACTTCACATGGAGAACCCAGAGATCAGTCATGCACCATTCACATCGGAACCCAAGAAGATCATCTGCAGAGTCCCCCAAAGATCTTCCCTCTTCAGCATGTACATGATGCAGCATCATCAGATGTCAGACTCTACATCATCTCCTATGCCAGCAGCAATCATCTCGTTGTCAGAAAACCCCTCCACAACCAAAGCCAACTGACACAGTTTTATGATTATTGTCGCTGAGTGAATTAAGGACAATGTCTCAAGCTCAACACAGTTAAGACAGACGTCCTCATATTTGGGAAGAACACCTCTCTATGGAACCATGCTTGGTTGCCTGCTGAACTTGGCCCATCCTCCGCCCGACAACCCACATCAGCATTCTCTTGAAAAGCAAACTTTCCATGAAGAAACGGATAAACGCAGTCTCCCCCGCCTGCTTCAACACCTTTTGCATGCTCTACAAGATCTTCAGGAGGCTCCCAGTCAACACCAAACAGAACATCACGCAGGCCTTCATCACCAGGAGGATGGACTAAGGGAATTAACTCTACGTTGGAATTGCCACACACCTTCTGAAGAAACTACATGCTATACAAAACACAGCTGCCAAACTCATCCTCTACCTCCCCAGAGGAAATCACATCGCACACCACCTCAAGAAGTTACACTGGCTTCTGATCCAGAAGAGATGCCAGTTCAAGATGTTGACCAACGCACACAAAGCCCTGCTCAACGAAGGACCAGCGTACATCAACAAAAGCTTGACCTTCCACCAACCAGCCAGACAGCTATGATCCGCCTCTCTTCCTTGCAGAGACCCCCAACGGATCTGCAGACTTAACGCTGGAGGACACTCCCTTTCACATCTGCCAGCGAAAGCATGGAACGCCCTTCCCCTGCAGCTCAGAACTTCGTCCTCGCTCCAGCTTTTCAGTAAAGGTCTCAAGACGTGGCTGTCCGAATTAACATCTCACCACAAAACAAGCAGCAAACCTAGCGCCTTGAGACTCTCACGGGGGATTTGCTGTGCTTTACAAATACTTGATTGATTCAGTGTTTTACTCCAGCTTATGAGGGACCACCCAGAGTTAGTGGTCTGGCCCCAACTTCTACATATCAGTACTGGAAGAGCTGTTCTTATAGAAGTCCACGAAACGCTCATTCAGAACCTGGTAGAGCATCCAGTAACCCCTATGAAAAGATTAGGCGAACTTCTAGGCCTATTGCAAACTGAGCGCTAAATGAGGACTTTATTACAGTGTCACTAGACAAATTCCCAAAACCATCTGTCATATAGTATAGATGCTTCAACGTGTCCTCCGCCAATAGAAAGGACGCCTCTCTGAAGAACTCTTAATGAAGCATCTTTAAAAGTGTTGGGGGTATTTAAAAAGAACAGGCTCTGAGCAAAGTGGGAAGCATCTGCATGCACATTTCTCTTTCTGTCCTGATTCTATCATTTTCTTACCCTGCATGAGTCCTTTTGTATGTGTAGAGCCGAGAGAAGAGCCTCGCCAGCTCCAGGAGGATAGAGACACCACTGCCGTTAGAGTCAGCCCCGTAGGAGAGCCACTGTGGGAAGACATGAACGAGAAGGTTAGCCAGGAAGTCCCAGATTATGGCAGTATAGGGTCCAATGTTGTGGAAAAAGGGAAGGAGCCCACCACAGGAGGGTAAGATTCATTCTAGAAACAAAAGCAGAAGTCACTCACCGGGGCTACGCCAAAGGAGTCATAATGTGCAACTAGCACAATGGTAGGAATGTCCTCAGCACCCAGGCCTGCTAGTCTTCCCTACAACAAGAACAACAGGTACTCAACACGAAGGACAGATATTGGCATCTTATATGCATTAAGAGGGTTTTTGAGCCGAACCTTATCAGCCCAACTCATTATTCCGACTAGTCTTGAACTAGTAAACCATCTTGGAGTAGTTTCTACCCCATACCCTCTGTAATAACCTAATAAACAAAAGCTCGGTTAATACAGGCAACCCATTAAAGAAAGTCCTATTACAGACTGTTTTGATGAAAGATGTATTTATTTATTGAGGATATCACCAGCACAGCATCAACCTAGATATTTTATGCAAGTCAGGTGACGTAAAGAGGATACAGCGAGACACTATGCGCTTCTCAATGACAAAGGCTTGCCTTTGGTGGAATAGAGCAGGGTGTGAAGGTGGATCGTAGTTCTTCAGAATATACTGGAGGTTGTGGCCTGCGTGTAAATGAAGTCAGGCTGCAGGCAAAACGTTCTCAGACAAAAGTCAGAGGGGATGTTGTGGGACAAGTACAGAGGAACAGCAACTTCAAGTACTTTGTACAAGCGTGATACTTTGAATTAATAAAACAAGAGACCGTACCAGGAAATGGCTCGTTCTTGGGAGTGCCTCATTGCACACCACCAAAAGGCCAATGTATAGAGGTTCATGAAGTACTATAGGGGGCCAGGTAGAGAATACCTATAGCTTTGTGTGCAAGCCCTTATCCAGAGCAATCACGCACACACTTTACTGGCACTGCTGACAATGCGCGCAAACTAACATTGCAGTTTAGAAGGCCATGGCAGTGCCACCAACAGGCCAAACTTACCTCCACACTGGTCACCTGCCAATCAGTGATTGCTTTGCTTTGACCACCACTGGTCACCATTTGGAAACCGTTCGCCGTAGCGGTGTGAAGGAGGACTGCAAACAAAAAGACTGATGTCAAAAATAAAGGTTTATTTTTTCCATCTCTGAATTTTTCAAAACATTGCTAGGTGGGACAGCTTCTACCACAGCAAGACACTAGTAACAGACAACTGAAATAGACATGAATTTATCAAACCTGTATGGAAACTCATTCATACTCTCTCGTATACAATTTGAGAAAATCCATGAGAGGCAATCGCACCTCAAATACCACAGTACTGTAGATTGCAAGCCAGTTTTATGAATCATTGTCATTTCAAGAATATGCTATAGAAGGAATCACTGAAAATGTTACATGAAGCATAACCGGGCCGCAATTCAGCCATTTAAAAGTTCTACAGTTCCACAGTGTAGCCATCAGCTGAATGAGGATTCTCTGCGATTACAAACTGACCTTCCATTCTCCCAATTCTCATCTCTTGTCTATTTCGCAGGTTCTGCTCCTCCGTAATAATCCCCTGACATTAGTTCGCCTTCCTAGCTAACAAAACCGGCTTGCTCTGCTTTCCTTTTGAATTCAGCTGCTGTTAATTAGCACAAATACAACATCTTTTATCCCTACTTTAATCCACACAGCAATCTTGTTAGAACGAGCAAATATGATGTCAATGAATATCAGGATGTGTGCAGGCCCAATGACGGCATTACCAATAAATGCAATGCCGTTCCCTGTGCCTGCATAGCAATGTCAATGCCCCCAAATGAAGTGTCATTGTAAGCCATAATCTATGCCCGCACAACCATGTCGATACTGGAAGTAACTATGCCTCTGTATGCCATAATCCATGCACGAATTACAAGGTTATCAGTAGAAACAATGTTGATGTATGCTATCACCTAGGCAAGCATAATTGTCAAGATCAGTAAGGTCAATGTACGCTGTGACAACTGTATGCACAATGTGGAGAATGTCGAAACATATGATACCAGTCACTGCCATATTATTTTCAGGAGTTCCAATGAACTCGTATCATTTCTGCTGAATAGAAAATAAGTTAAAAGGTGATTTTTTTTGCTTGGACTGCTCGGTGTCAGGCAGTCAGTACGCACTACCCCTGGGTGTGACATATGGTGTAATTCAGAACATTGGGTACTGTCAGACTTTGGTGAGATAAGGTGTAGCTTGTGTCTGGCCACAGAGGGGCGATTGTGGTCAGGTTATTTCTTTATCCACAAAAAATACTGCTCCCTTTGTCCACTGAGCCGACAGTGTCAGACTATCATGCTCACGTAGCTCTGCGTTTTACATAGAGAATCCACTCTACTCTGGCTGCAGGTGCTAGGAGGGGGCTAAGGTTTTTTGGATAAAGTAATAATTTTTTCTGTCAATCTTTTTCTCTGTCTCCTCTAGATTATCCAGTTTATGCATTTACTAATGTTGTATTGCTGTTATATTTTGCAATATGCTGCAAGTTTAAATGTTATGTCATGTTAGCCTATGCTTTATTAAATTTTTTTTTTACAGATCAGAATTTGATGTTTGCTTGTTTACTACTACAAATCAACTCGTACTGCTCTGAACTAACGATTGCATTCTGTTACAGGTTGTTACTATTTCACTGCATTTGTCTCGTTTAGTGTTAAATGTCCTTTTTCTAATGCATTGAGTTTTATAGAGTTTGTAACCATTCAATTGTTTTTGTTACCACCCAGGGTACACCGTTCCTCAAAAGTAGAGTATAATTTGTAGTTAAAGAATCTTGAGACAATCCAAATTTGCAAAATCCTTAAAACATGTTCCCTGGTGCATTATGGAGACTCCACTAAACGATATGCAAGTGAGGTGCCCCATACAGGCTAGGAAACTAGAGAAACACTTCAGAGGGTGGTTCGTCCATACCAAAGCCCACGCATTTCCCTGGCATGAGGGGGAAACTTTCAACACCAGCACCATAGAGTATTCAAAGAATCACATACAGACCAGGTATACAATACAATACATAAGAAAGCCTAGTTGGAGGTTCTACTATAACTGTGGGCCAGCTTCGAGGGGGCCTCAGCCAACAAACCTATCCCCGAACCCGTAAGTAAGGCACCTGTACCTCCCCCACTATACACCAGGAGGGATGTGCTCTTGCTGATGCCGGCCATCCCAGTCACCGCTGCACTGGGTTACACCTATCCACCAGTTAAGGAGGCTGCTGGACCTCTCCCAGGGCAGCAAGCCACCAGTCGGGGAAGAGGATCACAGGTACCACCAGCCTGGACGCAATCAGCCCTGGTGCGCAGTCCACTGCCAAGCTCCCTCTGGGTTTGACCCCTGACCCATCAGTTCCGACCCATCAGGTCCAAGCCAGACAAGGAGCACATTCTGCTCAAACCCACACCAGGCGCCATAAGGTCAAAGGGAGGTTTGTGGCCCTCCTGGAAGATGATTCTACCAGTGGAGGGGAAGAAAGGTGCGCCAGTCCCACAAAATCAGACTCTGAAGGGGGAGCCACGGGCTACACTCGACACACATTGACAGAGTTTAGGACCCCCTCTATGGTTACTTTTATGACCAGGGAAAAGAGGGGACTACACTTATATACAAAAACAACAAGATTCCCCCATGGTCTAGTCTTAGTTTCTTGTATGGCGTTGCTCTCAAAATTCAACAATTAACCTTCAATTTAGTACAGGGACAACAATATATTTTCTTTCATTAGATATATATATATATTTTTTTTTTGGTAGGTTTATCAAAATTATTTAAAACAGTTTTTTCTTTTTTGAATCTTTTTTTAGAGTGAACATCAATTCATCAACATTGGTATTAATCCAATCAATCTTAAAAGTGCAAAAGTGACTGACATAATTTTTACAATCTGTCCAGAATGTACTATATATTTTACAAAATAGGTGAAGAAACAACAATTACCCTGTCTAACACACTGACTCACATACACACCACTCATTCATACAATACCACAATCTTGCAAACTCTAAAACAATTTCTAAGGTTGAGGTAACACAGATCGTCAATGTTTTCCCCCCCCAGGTCTACGCGTGTTTCGGTGGGTTCATACCACCTTCCTCAGGACCAGCTTAGAAATAGTTTTACTCTTCCCTCATCTCGTGTGTGCAGGGTATCTTCAACTAAGTGAAGACCAGCCAATGTGTGGTTTTTCTCAAGTAGAGAGAATGGCTTTCCTTTTTTAGAGATACATCAACGACACCGCTAATCTCTCATAAAACTTGTGGCAGAGATAGACTTGAATTTTCTTCTGCTTCATCTATAATCCAGCCTGACCCTCTTTCCCATACATCACTTTCAGGGTTATTGTAGTTTCTGATTGCAGTGTAATGTGCGACATGCACGGTCCTCCTGCCTGTTCTCCCCTTCCGAAGCCGACGCTATAACCCTGAAAGTTATGTATGGAAAAGAGGGTCAGGCTAAGTTTTATAAAGGATAAATAGAAAAAGAATTACAAGAACAGAATCATCTCAACCTGCATCTCCCCTGCACCGAGAAAAGAATAGGCCCCCAAGTAGCGCATTCAACAAGATAATTGGGAATAACCATAAGAAGAATCTGTCAAGCAAATAATGATAAGAAGCAGTCCATACAGGTTCATCTATGAGAGATTAGCAGTGTCGTTGATGTATCTCTAAAAAGGAAAGCCATTATCTATACTTGAGAAAAACCACACATCGGCTGGTCTTCACTTAGTTGAAGATACCCTGCACACACGAGATGAGGGAAGAGTAAAACTATCCTGAGGAAGGTGGTATGAACCCACCGAAACGCGCGTAGACCTGGCGTGAAAAAAAACATTGACGATCTGAGTTACCTCAACCTTAGAAATTGTTTTAGAGTTTGCAAGATTGTGGTATTGTATGAATGAGTGGTGTGTATGTGAGTCAGTGTGTTAGACAGGGTAATTGTTGTTTCTTCACCTATTTTGTAAAATATATAGTACATTCTGAACAGATTGTAAAAATTATGTCAGTCACTTTTACACTTTTAAGATTGATTGGATTAATACCAATGTTGATGAATTGATGTTCACTCTAAAAAAAGATAAAAATATTTTAAATAATTTTGATAAACCTACCAAAAAAAATATATATATATAACTAATGAAAGAAAAGATATTGTTGTCCCTGTACTAAATTGAAGGTTAATGTTTGAATTTTGAGAGCAACGCCATACAAGAAACTAAGACTAGACCATGGGGGAATCTTGTTATTTTTGTACACTCGCCACACATGCCAATCGCATGGAGGAAGTGTCAGGGAGTGAGGTTGATGCCAAGACATTGCCTAGAAGAACAGCACGAAGAACGGAGACAAGAAGGCAACCCAGGTGGGAGTTAGAGTAAGGACAAGAGTTAAGAATGGGGAGAGAGAACAAGCTCTCACCTGGGAAGCCCAGCAAGTAGGGGAAACAACTCCCCTGCAAGGCACAGGAGCTAAGCCTCGGGCTCCATATAGAGATGAGCTCATGGATGAGTCAGGAGAAAGTAACACACATCACCTAGCTGTTGGCGCAAGAGAAGAGGCTGACCAGGAAATAAGTAGCCAGGTAAGACTGACAGGGACACGCTTTTGAGACACAAGAGGAGGAGCATGGAATCTTTGCGCGTGCACAAGAAGAAAGAGGACGTCAGTCGCTCCCCCTGAACGTGCTGGTCAGGCATGCCAACCCCAAGAGAGCTAGTATTTAGAGAAGAGGGCAAGGCCTTCGTGTGGCCTTTTTATCACCTGGTGAACTGAAAGGAAGAGCCACCAGTGTGACAGTCTTTGGCCAGAGGAGGGATCCTTTGAAACCAAAAACAGGGCTGTTGCAGACTGCATTCGGCATGGAGGGGAAGATCTGAAATGGAACTAACCGTACATGCAGGAGTGCCTGAGACTATCGGAGCGCTACATCTCAGAGAAACAGACAGAGGTGCCCCGAGTCAGGATATGTTCATTACTGCAGAAAGGTGCAGAAGGAACCATCTACGTGCTCGGGTAACAGATGGTACAAAGAAGGGCTCAGGAATAAACTGCCCAGATTGAAGGACAGGACAGGAAAATGGACCTCGTGCTTTGAAAAGAACACCTTGGGTATAAAATTAGCTTTAGGTGACATCAAATGTCTGCTCAGCAGTCTAATTGGGGAGCAGCCCAATAAAGTGTTTTCCTGAGCCTGCAACCCTGCAGTCACGCTTATCAACACTAAGCGTGACGAGCTGCATCAAATTCATTCAGACATCAGACCTGGACAGCTCCAAGGCAGATGTTCCCATGACCACTCAGACATAGGAGGACCAATGGAGGAGAGCATGAATACTGGGAAGACAGATTGAATTCTTAAACAGGATGAGAGAACGATGGGGGCAGGAGACAGGACCGACACGGGTCCCCCATGTTGCATTATTCTACAACATCTTCAAGAGGGTACTACCCACTGAGATCCATCCCAGATTTGACAGTGTAGTAGGACTAGACACCCAATCTTGTTGGGTAATACAGGGCCCATATACTACAATATTATCGGAAGGGACAGAGAGAAGCAGCAGCAGGCCCAGGGAGACACGTCAAACTGAGCCAACATAAGAATGCGGCTGTGCGACTGGTTGCAGGTCTCTCCCTACGTGAGCACATTACTCCCCACCGTCGTGAACTCCACTGGTTACCACTGCACAAAAGGGCAGAATTCAAAGCTTTGGTTTTAGCCCATCGAGCCATGCAAGGCAAAGGATCTGCCTACTTGTCCTCTTGCCTGACCCCTTATAATAACATCAGAACTCTATGCTCCTCGTCAAAAAATCTCCTTACTGTTCCTAGATTTAGGAAAACCCGCTCAGGTGGGAAAACTTTCCCGGTGTTGACAGCGGCCCTCTGGAATAAAACTTCCTAATGCCATCCGGTTGATCAAGGATGAACAACCTTTCCGGAGAGCACTTAAAACTCACCTGTTCTGTTGATCGACTTACGCCTCAAATAACCATCTTAGGCTGTATGTAGTCACACAGGAGCGCCGGGACACCCCTTTGGGGTAGCTGCGCGCGATATCAAAATACACTAAATAAAAATAAATAAGCTGAAAAAGACCGCCTTTGAGGGTGGCGCGTTAGCCACAAACGTCCAGATGGCACCTGTCTCAAGGGGAGCTCCAATGATGGACCCCAGAAGGTATTGCCCCAGTCCTAGTGGCTGGGGTCAGGGAGATTGGGTGCAAACAGTCCTTGTAGAGTGCCAATACTGTTACAAATGGGTCACCCGGCTAACCGGTCCCATCTAAAAATGTACAACCACCAGAATGGTATAGTATGAAGACAGCCCCCAAAGAGCATCCGTCCCAAAACCAAGTTCAGAACAACGTACATGCATCACACAATCTGCTTCAAGGAAATCAGGATGCTGCTGCCACCCCACCAGGTGGTTGGCTGAGCACAGGGAGTTCAGTCCAGCAGGGGCCGGACCCACAGCCACGGCAAGGTGGGCTGATTGCCTGTGGTGGCAATGCACTAGCACAATCACAAGGGATAAACACGCCATAAGTCCAAAGCCATCCCCTACAACGACCTAGCCCCTTCATACCACTGCAAGTCATATTTCCTTACCTTAAGGATGGCCTTACTATGTCGACTGGGAGCCCAAGCTTGAGTTTGCCATCTGGGTCCCTGCAGGGTTCTGGGCACCCCACTGCTGTTGATCCCCCAGGAAAGGGTTGGCTGATCGTACCCCTGGGGGTGAAGGACAGTGACCAGGGAGCGGGCCGACCCCAGCGGGTACATAGCACCCAGGTCCCTCTGCCCAAGTTACTGGGGCACACCCACAATCGAAAGGACTTCATTCTTCAACATTTTTTAATGCCTCCTCCAAATGGAGGCACCCCTATAGTTCCAAAACGAGGCAGATGCGGGGCGACGGAAGCCAGAGATTCAACGCACTTAAGGAAAGAAGGTTGAGATGACCATAAAACTCAGTCAGTTATGCACAAACTTGCCACCAAGTCAATAAAGAAATACACCCAGGTGATTCGTATGTTCAGTTCACTTACAGCAAACCCCAGTGGCACACCTGACACTCTTCATGGGCTGAAAATTCTGCCTCCTCCCCTCTCCCCCGATTCGTTCAAACAATCCAAAAAATCTGCTCATCGGAAATTGGCCCTCCAAAGCAGCAGGAGTACTGTAGCATCAGACAAAAAGCCCCCGCTTCCTGCTGAAGAGGACAGGTCCGAAATTTCCCAGATTTGAGGAATTGTGTCTCCATCGATAACCTTCACAGCCCGCGCACCAGGTGCAGGGAAAGGCTCACCAAAGCACAACCTCACTGGTTGACTGATTCACAGGGCCTCATGGAACATCTTCCATGGAAGCGAGAGGCCCCAATCCGGCAACAGTGACGGCAGTGTTGCCACGTCCGGACAAAAAGTATAAGGTACCAGAAAATTCTCCAGCTTGCCTGATTGGATACAAGAAACCTGACGCTCTGGTCACCCAAGCAGCTCAGAGATATTAAAAAAATTCATCCGTGTCAATAATCGGCACCACCTGAAAAGGAGGGAAGGCGTTTAGACAACATTGGTAAGCGCTTCTCCTCTATGTCAGCGTTGACGGTCCGAGCACCAAATTCATTGACAGGGCTCAGATAATATAACCAATAGCTGTGGTCAGACAATGCATTATATATAGATCTTTTGCCATTGGATGTCAAAGCAGAAGCCAAAAAGATCCTGCAAGACAGATAGCAAGCCCCCTCACAAATCACTGCCTCCGCAATGGACTTTGCATCCACAGGTTTCAGACAGCTAAAGAAGCAGCAATCCTACGGAGCCAGGTGTGGTTGAAGGCCACTTCTTTTAGACCAGAGGTACAAAGAAAAATTTCAGACTGGTCATATGATGGTGAACCTCTCTTCGATAAACACAATGACGAGGCCCTCCAATCCATAAAAACTGATACGGATACCACAAAGTCTTTGAGCACTCTGCAATACAGAGAAATTCCATTTCGTGGTGCACGAGGAAGAGGTAAATTTTCTGACATGGTTGGTTACCAACCATACAGGTATACAACATACCAACTTTGATCGCAGCAGTTTCAACCTCAATACCAGCAGCAACAACCTCCTCCAGCAGCCTACACAAGGCAAACTCAGAGACGAAAGCTGGGTTTGCAGGGAAAAGACACAGGAAGGCAACAGTGACAGAGACGAAAGCTGGGTTTGCAGGGAAAAGACACAGAAGGCAACAGTGACGAACTACAGGCACCGGCTACAGTTCCATCTCCTTCGGCATGCTTCGGAGACAAAAAAAATCCAATCACCTCTCCGAATGGAAGGAAATAACAGATCAGCGGGTGTTGGCTCCAATTAGGTTCGGTCAAATACTGGAATTCATTCAAAATCCACCCCCTGACTCCACCCCAGAAGTCCCCATCAAAACATCTGCATCTTCTAAGGTTTTAAGTCTAGACCTTTCTCAGCAACGGGGCCATAGAACGATTCCCTGGAAACCAGACGGGAAGAGGTTTCTATTCCCATTTCTTCTTGGTCAGGAAGCAGTCAGGAGAATGGAGACCCATCTTGGATTTGAGAACAAATATCTCAGGAAACAGACATTTCTCATGGTCACAATTCAAGACGTCTTGTAAACCAGAGAGATTATTTGACAACAATTCAGCTCCAAGATGCTTATTTCCAGGTTTCAATCCATCTATGCCATCGAAAATGTTTACGTTTCACAGTAGCCGGCAGCCATTATCAGTGCAAAGTTCTCACATTTGGCCTGAAGTCCTCTAAATAGACCCCCACCACACTTTTACAAAAGTACCTGGCTCCAGTAGCTGCATTTCTAAGACAGGCATAACACCAAGTATTTCCACAACTTGAAGATTGGTTGGTCAAGGCACCTTCCCATCAGACTGCACAGAGTTCAACCAAAGCATGCTTACGTCTTTTCGATAAATTAGGCTATACATTGAACCCACAAAAATAAGCCTTTCGCCGTCCAAAAGGATAACGTTTGTTGGGACCTACACTGGATACAGTGCAGAACAAGGCATATACAACACCAGAAAGACTAACAAGATTGATCCACTTTACCCGCTTAGTGTAAGGAAAAAAGGCATTCCTTTGGGACCGTTCTGCTGCCTCCGAAATGCGGCAGTTGCAAGAAGAACTGGGCAAACAATGGAACCATACGCTACGTTTTTGCAACGATATAGTTTGTGTCACTGCAGGAATATGTATGGAACTCTTGGTGGTTTTGAGGCAAATCTCTCCAGCAGCCTAACCTTCATACCCCAAGTTTCCCAGTTTGTAATCAAACAGATGTTTCCTTAGAGGGCTGGGAGCTCATCTCCAAGACTTGCAAGTCCATCTCAGTTACTTCTACAGATCAACCTTCTGGAACTCAAAGCAGTACACCTAGCCTTACAAGCTTTTCTGCAGAGAATACTAAGGTATGCAGTGCTCATTCGCACAGACAACATCACAACCATGCACAATGTATCAACAAGAAAGGGGGGTACAAGATCCCAAGCACTGTCATGAGGCGCAGAGGATATGGGAGCAGTCAATAGATAAACCTCAAAGTGGAACATGTACCTGGGAAGCAAAATGTTCTAGCAAACATGGCAAGCAGAATAAAAAAAAACAGCCATGAATGGGAGATCAATCAGGAAGTCCAAGAGGACATTTTTCATCGATGGGACATGCCACATCTAGACCTGCTCACAACGTCCCAAAATTGTAATCACTGATTCCACGCAAGCTGGCATCCACAACCAGGATTGTGGGGGAATGCTCTTTCGGTCGCATGGTCAGGATTCTTTGCATACGCTTTTCCTCAAGACTCCCCTCAAGGATTCTCAGAAAGATGAAGGACGGATACCTTCAGGATTTAATCCTATAGTTCAGAGATGGCCATGGCAACATTGGTTCACTTAGCTATGTCTCCTATTAAAGAGACAGCACATCTAACTGCAACCACTTCCAAGTCTGCTTTTGATGAATCAAGGCCAAGTACTTCATCTGGACCCAATATCCTTACACTTTTCAGCTTGGGTCCTGAATTCAATGGGTTTTCACATTTGGACGTCCCAGGAGAATGAAGAGATATTCTAGCTGGAGCAGATACTATGAACAAGACTTATAGTCTTAAATGGAAGCAGTTTTACTTTTGACGCCAACGGACAATCTTGGACTCTGTCATCTACACCGGACGAAATTCTTTCACAGTTGTTACATCTGGCACAGTCAGGTCTTGGTCATACCTCCATTAAGGTACACTTCGCGGCCAGATCTCACTTCAGATGATTATCAACATCACCATCGCTATGGTCCAGCAGGCTTATCAGACAATTTCTGAAAACGCTGTATGAGGTTTACCTGCAAGTAAAACGTCCTCCTTCGCTCTGGCAACGCAAAACAGTACTCTCACAATTAATGAAGAACCAATTTGAGCCTGTACACAAAGTGGACATTAAAATGCTTTTTTGGCAAATGGCACTCCTACTGACACTGACATCAGCAAGGCGAGTAGGTGAAATACAAGTATTCACCATTCAAGAACCCTTTCTAGGGTTTAGGAGCGATTCTGCAAAAGAACCCACAATTCATTCTAAAGGTACCATCAAACTTCCATTTAAGTGGACCAATAGTCTTAAAGATATCCTTTCCCGAACCAAAAAATTTAGCAAAATGAACATTACATTCCTTAGATGTCAAGAGATGTTTGAAGTTTTAACTTAACAAAGCAAAACAATTTGGTAAATCAAGTCAATTGCTAGTGGCATTCAGTGCTCCTAGGAAAGGTTCTCCACTCTCTAAACAAAGTATAGCCAGGTGGATTGCTACCGCCATACATTTCTGTCATCAAAAAGCTGGCACACCATTACAAACTAAGGTGAGGGCTCATTCTACTAGAAGTATATCAACTTTGACAGCGTTGTTTGCGTGTGTGAATCCAAAACATCTGCAGAGCAGCAACCTGGAAAAATAGACAAACCTTTACGCAGCACTACTGCTTGAATTCCACAGTCCACAGAGAGGCGGTAGTGGGCCAGGGGTTTTTAACAGCGTTTTTAACAGTAAAAGTGAGTCATTATAGTAAGGTATATCCCGCCATTCGCTAATGTATTGTGCACATTCTACATTATGTGCCATGTATGTATGTATGTGTATATATATATATATATATATATATATATATATATATATATATATATATATATATATATATACACATACATATATACATACATATATACATATATACATACACACATATACACACACACACACACGTATATTTAACGTTCATA
Organism: Lissotriton vulgaris; assembly: GCF_964263255.1. Taxonomy (NCBI): domain Eukaryota; kingdom Metazoa; phylum Chordata; class Amphibia; order Caudata; family Salamandridae; genus Lissotriton; species Lissotriton vulgaris. The sequence goes on from NC_141700.1 coordinate 19,592,388, forward strand.
TATGATGCACTATTTAACTGCTATTTATCTGGATTCAAGCATGTGAATCTATGAAAGGTAGCTTAACTTATTTTCTTATACTTACACTAATGACCTTATATGGACAAATGTTAGGCAGTTACACAGGGTGAGCTACAAGATACTCTTAACTAGATATCATTTTACTACTTGATTAACTTAACAACTCCAAAATTGAAATCAACTAAAACCAACTCCTCGTAGGAAAGAGACCAGTCTAAACTGGGAATTTCAAAATGTATTGAAATGCAATAGCCTACCTTCAGCTGATGAGATATTGCGAATACGGGTACCTACCAATAGTCATTTTATTTACATTTTATCTTCTGGCTAATTACAGCTTTTGGGTTACTTGGAAAGAGGGGGGAGCGGTAACCATCAGTGAAAAAAACATTAACATACCAACTCAGTTATTTGCAGGTGTTTTTGTATATTGCTTACATTACACCACAGCAGCCTCCGAGTGTTCTGACAAAGTGACACATGGAGTCACAACAGTGGCTACTAAAGGATGGCTTCCATCAAGTTGCTGAACTGACCTTCAGCCGCGGAGGCGGAGCCCTGAGATGCAGATGCCTTCAGGGTTTGCTCATATATAGAAATGAGCTCTTCGTCCTCCACTGCAAAGTACACCGGAACAACCGTCTCCATAAGCAGCATTTCTGGCTCGATAGCCATAAATTGCTAAGAACAAAAATAAAACAAGGTGACATGTTACTTGTTGTTTTGGAATAGCGTCAAATGTTACACTGGCCCAATGCAATTCCAAGAAAGGTTCCCAACAGTTAGCAGTCAACGTGCTGCTACCTCTGAAGAGCACAAGGATTAAAAGGAGATCCCCCAACAGGGTAGCGAGACTTTAGAAACAGCCAATAGCCGCTGGGGAGGCACACAGCCTAGCTTTGCTAACAAGTCCTTCTGTTAAGCTATCCAGATATATGTACCTTCACGATGTCCTGTGGCATGGTGGATAGGTTTGGGGGCAAAAGGATGACCACAGCCCCAGCTGACTGCCGAAGGGCATTCTGGTACTTCTCGTACGAGAAATCAATGAGACGCATCAGAACGCAGCGTCGACTGAGGACATCTGCCTCCACTGTGCGCGCTTCTGTGTTGAGTACAGCATTCCGAGTACCTGCAGTGAGACACGGAAGAGAGCGGCGTGATGTTATTCATAGTGGAAGCAACATAGGTATTACTAAGACAAGACCTGAAACTCGCCATCGATGCATCCCAGATGTTGACAGGCCTCAGCAGAGCAGATCTTCACATTCCTTGCAACTCTTGATGAGAGTGTACACACCTGCCTTGCCCAAGATCTAATCAGCACTCAGATTGCTGCCAACAGTGCACGCCCCCAATGACTCAACACAAGTGCTGGCAGTGATGATGGAAAGTGAGCGTGCCTCACATCTCTTCAAAATGTGAACAAGACTGGGATTACTAACAGGAATCTGCATATTGGAAACCTTGACCCTATATAGCAGGCTTCTTTTTCATGCATTAAATACCAATCAATAATCATAAACCGCTTCACACATGGTTCCGACAGATCATTGATCTCTGGATGTGCATTTAGGTCCTTTAGCCGACTTCAAAGTCAAAGTCAAAATAAAACTTTATTTGGTTTGTTACAACCATAAAAGTGCAATTTACCTCTTATCCTGATAAAAACAAGTAAAACATAACACAGCGGTATAAAAAAGTTATTACACATCAAAATACACATAGCTTAACTTCCATTTTTTTTTTTTTTTTTTTTTAAATCGGAGCATAGTAACATTCTAATTTAATAAAATCACTTCGTTCATATATATATATACACATCGAATCTTCCCATGCAGCAAATAGCCGACCCCGGCAAGAGAGGAGCTGCACTTTCAAATGGATACCATGGATCTCCAGATCTTTTTTAGTATAGTTGACTAAAATGGAAGAGTTCACTGGGCGATCGAAGAAATACAAGCTTTGATCATAGACCCTGTGCTTTGCGTAAACCAATCAGATTTTTCCATTTCAAATGTATACCGATAAAGTGCACTTTGGCAGTTTATAGTCCTTTCTAGACTTCATTGTTGGAATTCCGTCTACAAGGACCCTCCTAAAGGACAAAAATCCTCCTCTAGGTAAGCAACGTGCAGCTGTACTTGCCAATAACATTCTGCGAGGAAACGGAGGACTGTAACTACCCACATGACCCCACCTCCCAGCAAATTAATATTCCCTCCTCTACATGGCATCATACTAGCAAACTTAAGAACAATTAGGATTCAGGATATGGCGTCTTAGTACAGGGAAACTGGCTTTGGTATGAAAGTAAGTGCTGCTTATCTTAACTTCATAAACATGTTAACTACGCATCTGTCGTCATGCTTGGTCACCACACACTCCACAGTCTTGCCGTACTCTCAGTAACACATTTTGTCCCAATTGGCTGCTGCACTTTACTGTTTTATTAACATGATAATCTATTATAGTGGGTGATCTAATAATATGGGGCATTAAGTCAAGAGCCCCACATGCAATTTTAGATATTACTAATCTTTCAGACCTTTCCCTTATTATAATTTTGGCTCGAATTTAATTTGAAAAGGATTCAAAAAGATCAGGCCTAAAAAGTTTGTTAGGATACAGAAGAGACTTGAGTCCAGGACCTAAGCAGCCTCAGATCAACGTTGTATTCATTTTCACAACAAAATGAATCAAGGATCTCTCACACATGTGCTGACAGAGGTTTTAGATTATGGAGCGAGAGTTGATGGAAAAAGCATGGCTCATTCTATCATGATTTGCTTCAAGTACCTACATCTCTTGCACTTTGTATTACTGTTTTAAATCTGTTTATTTTCAGCCAATTTGGTGTTTTCTGTAGCTTGCTGCATTGGCACAACTAAACCAATAAGGTTTTAACAAAAAAATGTTACAGGACTGGTAAAAAAAAAAAAAAAAATGCACACGTTCATACACATTTAGGAATGAAAAATGTAAAGCATGAGCAAGGGCTTCATAAACCATTCAGACGCTCAAGACCAGTAGTTTTCCATCTCGCCTAGACTATCAGGACTTTGCCACCATGTTGGGGGTATCTTCTGACACTTCATAACTTGTGAAGGAAGCTGGCTCTTTATATAACAAAAAGAGTTAAATTGTGTATAAAGTCCAGATATCCCTTATTAGTGGACTGGACTTGCTTGAACAATCCCAAGGTGCACTTTTTGTGGTAGAGTTGTCAAGCACCCTTAGGCTTATCAAGGAGGAGTGTTAGACATGTGTTACACACACACAGTCGTTTCAAAACTTTTATTCAATTAACGCTTGGAAAATCATAAAAAGTACATCATACAATTTAAATACAATCTTCGTAAAAACACATTATTACATTACGAAATATCATTTAAAAGACTTTACATAAAACCAATTTACGAGTTGATTCAGATAAACATGGGATCAGAGAGACGGTAGCCCAATTTTACTACGTGCCTTCAAACATGATTTTAGAAAAAGAGCTACGTTTTTAGCTACAAATTGCGAATCTAACAGCTGAAGTGCCAGGAGTGCTGGCCGACAGGTCCTCAACCCCATTTGACAAAGAAGAGGGATAATCCAGCGCTTACGTGCTTGCTCATAATATACACACAGTCAATAATAGATGCACAAACTCAAAAAGGACATCCACACCAATTTCGAAAGATAACATTTGTGATATATATATTTTTAACACATATAGCTTTGTAATTGGGTAACTACTTTGTTTTGCGATATCAGGGACTGTTCTTCAGGACTTATGGTAAGTATGGGTCAAGGTAATTCATGTGCAAATCCAATTATCAATCTGTATCTAATTCATTGGTAACCTCTAAGATAACTACTTGGTAATTTTCTTTTATGTTGTATCGCCTACAGGAAGGAACTGAACTTTGTAATTATGTGAAATACACATCTTTGAAAATCAACCCCTGAAGAAGGGTTTCTAAAAGAACCCGAAATGCATTGGGCTTTGTGTTTTGTTGGAAATGTCATGGATGATGTGTAAAAACCAAAGACATGTAACTACAGTGAATTTGTAACTGTCAGTCATTCAGATTTAACCTTTTTTAGGTCTCGCATCTAGCAACAACGCAAAAGCGCTGTCGCCAGCGAGACCTATAGCTGTCGACCCTGCTTTTCAGGGCCTTGAAAGGGAGACCGGAGATGGGCACACGCAGGCTGGACTGAGGCACGCACGCGTTCCCCGTGTACAGTTACAAGCTGGGCCCATCTCCTGTCTCCCTTGCAAGCTTACGAGCTGTGCCCATCTCCCATCTCCCTTGCAAGCCTCATGCACTTCTCGCATGCAGTAACGGCCAACACACACACACAGCCACACCCCCCACTGCTTTCGCTTCGCGTTACACACACGCGCACACACACAAACACATGAACGCACACACACACAAGCGCACGTATACAGAAACACACAGACACACACGCGCGCACCCCTCCCCCCAGTACAACTAAGCCCCACTCATCGCATCAGCACCACTCCGGACTTCTGCAGCCTCCGCAGGGCTCTCCCTCAGGCATGGGAGCCCCGCGAAACCACTGCTCCTCTGCGCCAGCCACTTCGTGGGTGCGGGCTTCCTGCAGAAGACGTAAGTCCCGCCCCACGACAGGCATGACGCTCCAGAACTTCCGGTTTCTGAAGTACACGCTCACGGCTTGTTTAATTCTGCAGTCAGTCTAAGCGACAGCTGTGAGTAATCGGTGTGCTTTTAACATTTTATTTATGGCATGATGCACTGTGTTATGTTATCTGGCACTGCACCCTCTGCATTATTATGTCTCTTCCATATGTTCATTTATCCTCACCGTTTGCTGCGTCTTCTTTGGGGCGAACCCGTACCCCATTCTCTATCTGGCACGTGGTCACTTACTGTATTCAGGGTGTATTTGCTGCTTTGGGATTTCCACTGCGGGAGCCTCTCCTCCTGCCGACTCTGAAGGCCTGTGATGTGGGGAGGAGGGGCAGGTTTGAGGGGCTTGTTTGATGTTAGGATCTCCCTTGTTCAGAGAAGATAACTTGTCTTTACAGCCCTCTGTGTAAGAGCGCTCCAGGGAGCAGGAACTTTCACCAAAAGAGGTGGTGGAGAGGAAACCCCACTGGGAGCAGGACTCGTCATGGGGTTGCAGCGGGGCAGCACACGGTTAATCTACTGCCCCCCAGAACCAAGACGTCTCTATGTGGGCTACTCCAGCCCTTCTCCCCAAAGTGAAAGTAGAGGCAGGCTGAACCTGCCCGAACCCGTTAGTGGCCTAGTCACCCTACAAGTCTGGCGAGAGAAAAGAGGCGGGGCTTGGCATGACCACACGTAAGCAAAATACCAACATGACGTGTTTCTTTCTGTATAAATCCCATTCTTAAGGAGAAGTGAAATGGAAAGCTCCCGGAGGCGCCACATATATTCATAACTTAAGTTAAGAAATCTGTTATATTAATTTGCACCGGTGGAAACAAATGTGGTCAGTTGGGAGTTCCCCTCTGATCTGCCCACCCCTTCTTTCCCCAGAGCCAACGAAAAACAAGCATTTGCAATGCAATAGGTCTCGCATTTATGCGAGTTTGAGCTATTGACATTGCAAATGACAATGCCTTTTATTTATGTTTTAAAAACAAAAATAAAAAAGGCATTGTCATTTGCAATGTCAATAGCTCAAACTTGCGTAAATGCGAGACCTATTGCATTGCAAATGCTTGTTGATTAGGAGTTGAAAGCCTTTCACAATATATCTTTATTGAAGTACAATGACAATGCTGTTTTAAAGTCCTGATTAAGTATTGGGTATTGTTTACATACAGGTTAAATTAACACTAAACAAAACAAAACCTTAGGGACTGAGGCTGAGCGCTTCGCAGACCTGGGTGTTCCCAGGCCTCGACAGTACAAGGTCAAAGGTACCACTAACAGATAACCTCGTTCATCTCTGGGGCTTCCAGGTGAAGTGGTGCAATTCAGCATTGGCTGCCCCGTTGAAGTCAACTGGGAACAGTCCAGTTAGCAAAGAAGCAGCAAGTATGGACTGGGGGGCCAATCCGGGTGAACCCACAGGGTAGCTCAGCACCTGAGCTCCTCTGGAATGCAGAGACACTGCTGGTCCACTGGAACTCTGGCTGGTGGGCTCAGCTCTAGTGGCGATTTCTCCAGCGAGGTCATACTGCAGTAGGCTCTCGCGGTTGTTGAGGGGCCTGCACAAATAGGCTGCAGGCAGAGATGGAGGGACCAGTTGGGCTAAATCTAAAGGTGAGCTCAGCTCTTGAAGGTCTCCGAACCGGTTGGCACTGTTGGTCCACTTCTCCCTGGGCTGCGGGGCTCGGTGCAGTGGTGCTTCTTGGGCTCAGTTTTCAGTAGCCTGCGGCTCTTGCAGTTTCTGCCGTTCGGCAAAAGAGGAGGCAGGTGGGGACTGGTGGACAAGCCCGGTGGACAGGTGGTGGTGGTGGTGGGGGGAGGGCCCTCAACTCTTAATGGTCCCTGTGCCTCATGGGCACCATCGACTAATGGCAACTTGGGCCAAGGGCTTGTGTACAGTGCTATTTTGTCCGGCGGGGTCACGCTGGCAGAGGCTCATTTCAGGCCTTTTGGTGCCGGCTGACGTACTGCTCCAGGGGAGATGTTGCTAGCCAGGTGAAGTTGTGGGTCACCGACACAGCTTCTGGGGTGACACCGCTTTCTGGACGAGCCGGGTCTGTGTAGTTGTTGAAGGCAGCAGGCAGACAATGAGGGTTGGCCCCAAATTAGATGCTGCGCCTCAATTCTTGTGTTGTGGGCTCTTCTTAGAACTCCTTTCTTCTCCAAACAGACTAATTTCCTGGTGTCACAGGGCCACCTAAATACTCAATTTAGGGTGTCAAGGAGAGTGAGGGGGGAGAGGCCAATTGGCTACTTACCACTGGGGTCACTACACCCCCCTAGATGACCACTTACTGTGGGGAGTGGGCATCACCCTGTTCCAGAGTTAATAATTTCACCACAACCAACACCTCCTTGCATAGCTAATTTTCCACATATCCTGGTGCCAAATGGGCCTCGGGGATGGCATCTCCCAGGTCTGGAGGAAACCAGTATTGCTTATCAAAGGCAGTGAGCTCTTTGAAGTTCCCTGCCTTGACATGCTAATTTACTAGCCATCCTGCTGGAGGAGGTGTAAACACCTCCTACCAGAGCAGGGCTCTCACTTTCCAGAGGTCAGAAACTCATCTGTGGTGGCAGGCTGGAGAGGACCAGTCAGCCAGCACACTAGAGGACTAGTAGGTTTCAGGGGGCACCTTTAACCGCGGCGGCAATTACGCCGCCGTGCAGCGATTTAGCAGAGTGGGTGGGGCCGCTGCAGCCAACAGACTTGGGCAGCACTACGGAGGTTTTGCTTGCGATGGCCGTTGGCCGACAGAAGCAGCGAAGGGGCTAAGGTGCCCTCTGGGTGCATGTATTAATAAATCCATAACGGGAATCAGTGTGGTTATACTAATATGAGGTGTTTGAAACCAAACACCATGTGTTTCAATAAAACCATTATGTAGCTGGAAAACTAGTTTTAACCAGTGCCTAGTACATAACTTAAGATGGCTTTCCAGCTCACTTTTACTATCCAGCAATAGAACTAGACATTACAGGGGCATACCTGCTCATGCCGCTATGTCCTCATATATGCTATAATGCACCCTGCCTTAACGCTCCAAGGCCTGCTCTAGGGGTGACTTACATATAGCACATGCAGGGTCTTTGGCATGGCACGCAGGGAGTAGGCCAATGTTGTCAAACGTGGTTCGCACCTTGTCAGGCAGCCTGCAATGGCAGTTTGTGTGGAATCTGTGTGTGGGTCCCTTAGGGTGGCATAAGATATGCGGCAGTCATTAGGGATACTCTTTAGTACTCATCCTCTAGGTACCAGAAGTACCATTTACTAGGGTTTTACAGGGGTACTAAAGGCCTTTGCCAATTGTGTACAAACATGGTGCTGCGAACGACCACTGGCCGTTGCAGGTCCGCCCACCTTTTAGAACGCCCGGAATTGCCGCTGCAATTAAGGCGTTAAGGAAAGAGTACTGTCCCCAAGTTCTGGTTAGCAGGCCTCAGTGCACTGTCAGTTAAAAAAACATCCAGTAGCTATAAAGGGGGCAAAAAGTGGGGAAACAATTGCAACAAAAACCCAGTTTCCTAAATCTTGGTTCACTGATTTGCTCACGTCACCTGGACTAAGCAATATATTACACTGTTAGTGCATCTAGGGCTCCGAGGCAAACCTGGGGTAGTTAGAAGTGCTTTGCAAAAATCCCAAATGAATAAAACATTTAATGAGGTATTCGGTTACTATCAAAATGAAATGTATACGATTATTTTTTATTATTAGTTTTGTTCCTAGTAATGAACAATTTACCTTTTGGCTACATAAAATGACAATCAATAGGCACAGAGTACAGCTCTGGGGCCCGAAGCAAAGACCATGGAGCTGGCTCTGGCACTAGAGATTTCATGAAGCTGTACCTAGAGACCAACAGTGTACGCCAGGTCAACTCAAAAGATTAACGAGAAAGCAGGTCCATTAGCGTGGTTAACTTGCAGTTGGTGCAGACGCAATGTGAAGAACTGTCCTAATCAGTGCGGTATTGCAACACCACGATACGGGCCATGGAGTGCCATAATTAAAACAGGAATTGCCTGTCAGTGAAAACAAACATGCTGCAGGCACTGTGGTTGCCCAATAGTTGCGCTAGGCGTGCCTAGTCAAAGAACCCACTAGGAACTGTACAAAGGCGTTACGAAACAGGATAAAAAGCACTTCAATCAGGGATCTTCTAAAGCGCCATTTCTAACCATGAAACTAAATCGGAACTTAGATTAGGGCAAAGCTGCAATGGACTTGTTTCCAAATGCCCTCATATAACATATTTGCTTTTTATTCTGTGCAGTTGTCAGTCCTCCTTCAGCATTAGCCCTAAGAGACAGATAATATATCTTTCCACCATAGAGAAAAGCAACACAAAATACCTTTAAATCGTCTCTGGTGTAGTCTTAACTACTGGCTGCATTTGGATAACTAGAGTGCCATGTGAACAGCAGTTTCTTTAAAAGTCTTTTAACTTTCCTTCTCTCTTGGACGGACCGGAGAAAGGGTTTCCCTCACTCTTAGCAACCAGCAGAATGCGAATGTAACGCTGAATCTCCCATTGAAACTGGGCACCGAGATACAGTAGCACACCTATGAGCCCTGGCCACTAAAAGAATCCTCTGCTCACATGAGTAGCAACGTCCTCCAATTGAACGCTGACAAAACAAAAATAATGCTATTTAAAAACGCCACCACCAGCTGGTCACCAAACTGGTGGCCAGAGGAACTAGGGCCTCCTCCTCTTCCAAATACAGTGGTCAAAAGTCTCGGAGTTCTAATAGATAACAAACTTAACCTGGATGAACACATAACTGCAATTAAACGGGCCTGCTTCCATGCACTCAGCCTGCTTCGGAAAGTCTTCCACTTCCTCCCTTCCTCCACACGCAAAACCCTGGTACACGCCCTGGTACTCAGTCGCCTGGATTTCAGCAATGCCTTGCTGATCTCTGTCAAAGAGACATTGTTAAATTGTCCACAAGTGGTACAGAACACAACAGCACGCCCTGTAACCAGTGCCCCTCCTCGTACCCAATCACTCCCCCTTCTCCACGAGTTGCACTGGCTCCCTATACGCAAGAGAATACAATTTAAAATTTGCTGTATGGTGTTCAAAGGCCATCAAATGGGTCCTACATATCTGTCAGATAAACTGGTCAGGCACTCCCCTCCACGTTCCCTTCGCTCTGAAGGGAAAGGTCTTCTCACCATACCACGTATAAAATTAACCAGACTAGGAGGCAAAGCATTCTCCTACCTAGCCCCTCACATCGGGAACCAACTTCCCCTAGATATTCGACTATGCACTAATTACCTGGCATTCAGAAAAAAACTCAAGACATCACTTTTCTAGCTCCTGGTCCTTACCTCTTCACGTCCTCAGCGCAGAGATACCCCACCCGGGGTGATTCAGGCACTCTACAAATTATATAAATAAAATAAATAAACCAATATCCCTGCTCTACTCTAACCCTTCTGGCACTCAGTTGTGTCAACAGCAAACAGTCTTAACTTTACACAAGTGATTAATATTAATGTGGATTTTCAAGATACACACTTTCTTACAACAGTGAGGTGTTAGAAAACTAGCTATTGATGCGTTCTGATTTTCTGATATGCCCCTTATGTGACCGTCCTGATGCTTTCAGCAGCGGTCGCTTCCTTCGCCCCAGCTCCTGCCTGCCTGCCTGCCTGGTATTGTTGACTGCGCTATTGTTGTACTTGTACTGACATTGCTGCTGCCTCTTTCACAGCATAGCGCTGTACTGCGAGCGCCATTGTATAATTTCGTAGACATTTGCAAACGCTTCTGGGGTAATTTAAATCTAATCCCTGTGCTTTATTTCGCGCACTCACAGCTGCAGCACGATTTGTACATCTTGATCGACTTGCACCGCTTGAGTTACACTCTATTACTGGCATGCTAGCCTTACACATTTAACCGAGTGTCTGTGCCCCAGCCTACCTCCAGTCTCGTGTTTCTGGCGCTGCCGCCATTGTTGTTGTTGTTGGTGCTGCCTCAGAGCCCGTCCCCCACAGCCCGCCCCGTCTCCAGGCTGACCCTCCCTCGCCCCCGCCCCCTCCACCATCCATATATGACAGATGTTTTTACGCGCAGCGGTCGCGCCCCATGCGCGCCGAAGGTGCGCCAAAGGTAAGCCTGTCTACGCCCGTCTGCGCCTGGACCGCGCCCAGCGCCAGACCCCCTGGCCCCCGCCACACCCAACCCACTATAATCACATATGATGCCGCTACTCTCCTTGCCCTCAACCCCGGACGCACACCACAATGCTGCGAAGCCACCCCAGGATGTACCCATGGCCCATTCGCCTGCCTCCCCTGCAAGTTCAACTGCTTCAGGACCCTCACCAAACCCACTTCCTCCACACACAGCTCCGACTCTAACCGCCTGAAGTGCATCCTGCTTAACACCCGCTCGGTCCACAGACACGCAACTGAACTCTGGGACATACTCGACACTGCGTCACCGGACATCGCCTTCCTTACAGAAACATGGATGAACACAACATCAGCACCTGACATCGCCATAGCCATACCGGACGCTTACAAGATTATCCGAAAAGACCGCACCAATCAAACAGGAGGAGGCATCGCCATCATCCACAGGAACACCATCAAAATCACAACCAGCTCCGACGATAATCTTGCTAACGCCGAACATCTCCACTTTCAGATCCACACCGACCCTAGGACCACACTTAGAGGCACCCTCATCTACAGACCTCTAGGTACCCGCAATCAATTCAGCGATGACATCACGGACTTAGTCAGCCCACATGCCCAGCCTCCGAGAACTACATTCTCTTAGGAGACATCAACTACCACCTTGAAAACAAACACGACAGCAACACCACCACCCTTCTGGACAACCTGGCCAATCTTGGACTCAAACAACTTGTTGACACCCCCACCCATGCAGCCGGACACACGCTCGACCCCATCTTCACCTCCAGCAAGCATATCTCCTTCGATCGCACCACAGCTCTCCATTGGACGGACCACAGCTGTGTTCTCTTCGGCTACAAAACCACCCTGAACCACAACCGCCCACAACCTATTCCTCGGAGAAACTGGAACAAAATCACCTCCGACCAACTCCTCACTTCACTCAACCAAAACCCTCCCACCCTCTCATTGGACCCAAACTAAGCGGCCACCAATCTCAAGCAATGGATCACCCACAGTGCTGACGAATTAGCACCCCTGAAAAAGCACCAAATCAAGTCAGCCAGCAAAAAGGCTCCCTGGTTCAACGATGACATTAAAAAATCCAAGAAGCTATGCCGCATCCTGGAGAAAACATGGAGAAAAAACCCAACCACTGACAACATGGCCACCCTCAAGACAGCCACCCGCAAACACCACCAACTGATTCGATCCGCCAAGAAATCAGCATTCAAGGATCGTCTCGACAACAACACTCACAACAGCAAGGAACTCTTCAACATCGTCAAAGAATTCACCAACCCCACCGCAGTATCTAACAACATCACTCCCTCCCATGACCTCTGCGATGCGCTATCCTCCTTCTACAACAAAATTGCCGACATCCACAACAGCTTCAAGAATACTCCCAGCGATCAACCCTCCCCACCCCCCTCAGTTCCTACTCCGCCAACTAACAACCTTAACGCCTGGAACCCAATCACCACTGAAGACAGCATCCGCCTAATGAACTCAATCCACTCTGGCTCGCCAACCGACAACTGCCCCCACCACATCTTCAACAAAGCTGACTCCATCATCGCACCCCATCTCCGCGATGTCATCAACTGCTCGTTCAACTCTGCCAACTTTCCAGAAAGCTGGAAACACGCCGAACTCAGCGCCCTTCTGAAGAAACCCACAGCAGACCCCTCTGAACTGAAAAATTACCGACCCATAGCCCTCCTTCCATTCCCGGCCAAAGTCATTGAGAAAGCCGTCAACAGCCAGCTCGCCGCCTTCCTTGAATCCAACAACTCCCTCGATCCATCTCAATCCGGGTTTCGAGCCAAACACAGCACCGAAACCGCCCTCATTGCAGCGACTGACGACATCCGAACACTACTGGACAACGGAGAAACAGTGGCCCTCATTCTACTCGACCTCTCCGCCGCTTTCGACACAGTCTGCCACAGCACCCTTATACAACGCCTCAGCAACATCGGCATACAAGGAAAAGCCTTGGACTGGATCATCTCATTCCTCACTGGGAGAACTCAAAGAGTCCGACTTCCCCCATTCAACTCAGAGGCCACTGAAGTCATCTGTGGCGTACCACAAGGATCTTCACTCAGTCCCACCCTCTTCAACGTTTACATGAGTCCACTCGCCTCCATCGCGCGTCAACACAACCTCAACATCATCTCGGACGAAGAAGACACCCAGTTAATCCTTTCCCTCACCAAAGACCCCAACACCGCCAAAACCAATCTTCACGAAGGCATGAAAGAAGTAGCCGAATGGATGAAACATAGCCGCCTAAGACTCAACTCGGACAAAACGGAGGTGCTCATCCTAGGATCTTCCCCCTCGGCCTGGGACGACTCTTGGTGGCCTTCCGCTCTGGGAACAGCACCCACACCCACAGACCATGCACGTAACCTTGGCTTCATCCTAGACTCCTCTCTCTCGATGTCTAGACAAGTCAACGCAGTCTCATCCTCCTGCTTCAACGTACTCCGCATTCTCAAAAAGATCTTCCGCTGGATCCCCCTCGAGACAAGAAAGACTGTCACCCACGCACTGGTCACGAGTCGACTGGATTATGGTAACACACTATAAGCCGGAATCACAGCAAAATTACAGAAAAAACTCCAACGCATCAGCGAGACTCATATTAGACATCCCTCGCCATGATCACATCACCGGACACCTAAAAGACCTCCACTGGCTTCCCGTCAACAAAAGAATTACTTTCCGCCTTCTCACCCACGCACACAAGGCCCTCTACAAGCTAGGACCCGAATGCCTCAACACTCGAATGTCCTTCTACAAACCCACCCGCCAACTAAGATCGTCCAATCAAGCCCTCGCCGCAGTCCCGCGCATACGAAAATCCACCATGGGTGGTAGATCCTTCTCCTTCCTTGCTGCCAAGACCTGGAACTCACTCCCCACTCACCTCACTCAAAACCACATCTCCTTCAGAAAAGAACTTAAAACCTGGCTATTCAACAAATAACAAACCCCTCCCCCAAGCGCCTTGAGACCCTCTGGGTGAGTAGTGCGCTATATAAATGCCCGAACTTGAACTTGAATCCCTGACAGCCATTTAGGTTGCTCTTTCTTTCAACTCAATCACATGAAAGGTAGGGGCAAGATTGTGAAATTCACGTCCTTGGTCTTGTTTTGAAATTACCTGGGAAATTATTTAGGAGTGTGTCTTTTTTGTTTTTAATATAATTCACTTGTATTTCTACTGCTCTAATTTTGTAATCTCTCTGTAATTTGGTGGTATCATTCAGACAAGGAAGTACTTCCACAAAGCACACAAGACAAATATACAGAATAGTTGAATTTAGGATTAAAAGACTGTTTTAGCCTTTGCGTTTGCAATGAGTAGGTCGCTTGGCAGGTACATGTTCGGTATCATGCATTACCGAGTACTGTGCTTCTAAAACTCCACTCTTTGCGATGTGCGACTCTGCAATGTTTGAAATGAATGATGTTTGTTTACTTTTATGCGCAGCTGACCATTTGGGAGGTGTTTTATGTTAAACCAATTTCTAAAGCACATGCACACCCTGAGGTTTCGTGGTGCTAGCTGGTTGGTTGACTGAAAAGAGGTTTTCTACACTTGAAACGCCTAGGTGAAGGATAAGCATTTAAGCCCACAGTCAGTTTCTGCTCTTAGCGAAAAAGGAAGCGAGTTGGTGAACTTGGGGTGCAATAGGAAAAGCTTCTGCCTCCCGCTGCGGTTTGCTGTATTTTGGTAATCGTCTACCCTCTCCCATATATCCATAGTACATCTGTATACTACAGTGCTATCCTCCCCCCAGATTAAAGTTTACTGTAACAGGTCGTGAAACCTCCAGCCCCACCGGTTTTCAACACCTGTTCTGTAGCCACACGACTCATACTATGTATCCAACGAGAGAGCAGGGTGAGTGGTCAACCCTTAGCCCTAAAAACTGCGCCTCGTGACCTGATACTGCCATGCCTTGCTCCTGACAGCGGTCAAAGTGCATTTAAAAACCATAGTATGGGAAAGAAGCTATGATCCTCAGTGCGGGGTCAGTGAGCAAGGGGGTGGGTCAGAGTATGAAGTTAACTATTTTGTTGGCTACCAGGAAATGTGCAAAAAGGTTTAGATTCACGGTAAAAACAAAAGTGCTTTTCAAACTATACATTCTAATGATACGCACAAGGTACATTGTGCACAAATATACTAAATACAGGCACACCAAAGCTCAGCTGTCACCCGTACGGTACCTGTCAAAAAGAATAAATGTTTGCGGTCACTCGATACAAGTGACTCCATCAATTAAAGCCCAAACTTGGTTGCTCCTAGCCTTTACGTTTGCAAGCGCACACATTTACATTTCTTCCAGTCAGCAGGCGCCTTGGCGAGAAGCGCCTTCATTGTGTAGCTGCCTGTCCCTCCCTCTGCTCCCCAGCACAGGGCACCCCTCCTGCCCACTCCAGCTGAGAGATGTCGGCTGTCAGAATGAACCATCCAGGACGGGTGCCTTATCCCAAGAAGTAGGGGATCCATTCTTGTTAAAATAAAGTATGGGCGCTTTATGCCTCTCCGACCCTTGGCTCCTTCTGTGCCTTGTCACCTAGCACTCTGCCCTGTCCACACCAGGTCCTTTACAGCAGCATCGTGACTCCCCGCCCTCAAACCTTTGCCCTTGCACCCCTAGACCTCGACCTTCAGAAACCAGTGCTTTCCGCAGAGGAAACGCCAGCCACACCATGATTCCCAAGTCCATGGCGGCGTGCCGCTCCAGTCCAGGTTTTCTCTGAATTCTGGGGCTTTTAATCCTGCCCTATTAACGGCATAACATAAAACTACAAGTCCCAGAATTCATGGGAGACGGCTGGAGCCTCACCCCGAGCCCCTGCCTCCAGTGCTCACCGTAGCCCTGGCCCTGCAGCTCGTACTGCTGCATGCGGTAGACGGTGAACTCGTGCGCAGCCTCGCAGACGGGCAGCGGGGACACGAGCAGCAGCACGGCCGGCAGGAAGAGCACGAAGCCCAGCGCCGGGCAGGCGGCCCGCAGCAGCTGCTCCAGCACGGCGCCCGCCTCCTCCAGCATGGCGGGGCGGAGAGTGGGTTCAAGGGGGCGAGAGAGGACGAGGCGACGGCTGAGAGGAGTGGGGCACGGCACGGCTGACAGCTGGAGGGAGGGCGGGGTCCTTCAGGCACACTCAGGGCACGCCGCGCGGGGGCCTTCAGGCGCACAGTGGGCAGCCCGAGCGGGGTCCTACTGGCGCCCACAGGGCCGCGCGCCGCCGTACCCTTCAGGCGACAGGCGGTACTACAACTAGAACGCTGACCAGGCTGAAAGAGAGTCCACGCGCTGCGCGCCATGCTGCTGCTGCTACTTTTACACCTTGGACGAAGTAGAAGGCTGACTTGTTATATTTTTTCTTTCTTTATTTAGCTCATGTATGACGGGTGGGTCAAATACATAGAAATGATGCTAATAGTCTTTCCATTGGTCTGTTCATTACTTTACCCGTTAATCTTTCCATTGGTCTAGCCATTGCTCTTCCTATCTAACTTCCTATTGGTTTACCTATTGGTTTATCCATTAGTCTTTCACTTCGTTTATCCATTACTCTGCCTATTGATCTTGCTATTTGTTTATCCGTTAGTCTTTCCATTGGTCTATCCATTGATTTTTCTGTGGTCTAGCCATTGGGGTTACCGCAGTCTATTCATTGCTCTTTCCCTTGGTCAGTAAATTAGCCCAGCCATTGGTTGTTGTACTCGCCTATCTATCGATCTTTCCTTTGGTCTATCTATTGGTCGATCGATTAGCCTTTCCATTGTGCTACCCATTGGTCTTTCTACCGCATACCTGTGTCTGTCCCGTATTTGCAGGGACTGTCTCGACAAGATGGAGATTGTTCAGCGTACTATTTTTGCAGAAACTGTTCCTCTTTATCACACACACGTATGTAAACAAGAACTTTCTATCTGCGGTAGTCCTGTGCTGCAAAGTATCCTGGTATTTGTTTTTCAAATGTTGGCAACTATGCTATCGGTTGGTCCATTGGTCACTATATTGGTTTTTACATTGAGCTATCTCTCTTTTAGAGAAAATAAAAAAAAAGTCTTCAGGCAGATTAAGTATAGAGCGCTAATTTCTTTTAGCAGCTTCTGTAAATTCACCTGGATATTTGAGGCGTCAAACTTAGCATTTTGTGGCCTGTGTGCAAAAATCCCCCATGAAAGAAAGAACTGTAAGATAAAATACTACATTGACAAATGTGTAAAGGGGCTGTCAAGACACCATCTTATTGGAATTCCCTTTAGGTGATGTCATGTTTTTAGTAGATATGATAATTGTCTTTCAAATATTCCCAGAGTGCAAGACTGGTAGACATACAAATGAATGTGTGCATAAAGTAGCAATGTGGCTGGATTTGTAACTTGGCTTGTGTCACTCATGAAGACTTCTTCATACACTTGTGAAAATGGTGACAGCACTGAACTGCTATGATGAAATTAGTTATTTCTAACAACATATGCGGAAAGCTGCTGTGAACGTGTAACATTTCACTGAACATTTCTCAGAATTACTGTATGTTTTACCAACGATGGGGACATGCGTCCTGTCTTGTGCAACAAGAGGTATTGTAATGTTGGCCGGACGCCCGGGGGCACTCAGCATCGATTAAAAAAAGAAAGGGTAGTGTTTCCACACACCCCTCTCTACCACAGAGCTCCTTGTCCAAACACAGGCCGGCGTACCACAGCACAGCAGCAGCTGCCCAAAATAACCACATCTTCCACAGCACACACACACCATGATGCAGGCATATTTGTCTCCATAGTCTCTCATGCCCCTGTTGAACCCTATTACATACAGAGCCCCTTTATAGCCCCACCTACCCTAACACAACCCAATGAATCCACACCTTTGCGACAGTACAGATATTTTTCTTAATGCTTGCCAGTATATCCGTACTGATGAGTTACTCACTTGTGGAGCTTGAGAGCACTGAGGGTGACATGGAGCGCCTGGAGAGTGCTGGTCTGTGCCACGCAGAGAGCACCTGAGTAGGACATGTGTGAAACGAGAGTCATCCACATATGTATGGCCTGCCCAGGTTAGACATATCAGTCAATTCAATTCAAGGATTCTTTATTCGATGATTAAAAATCACCATAAAAGCACATACATATGTACATGATTAAAAATTTCATTACATCATTATCAGGATCCTAATTATAATAATTATTTATACACATGGCAAAAAAGGAAAAGGGGATTTGACACTTTAAAAAAGATTAATAACAATTTTAGGCATCATTCCTCTCCTCTGGTTACCCTTAATCGGACCGCCACTTTAATAAAATTCATTATGCAACACAATGTTAAAGGGTCAGATGCTTTCTGTAGATAGGTTAGGGCCTCTTTAGCATGTTTCAGGTTGGCTTGTTTTAAGATTTTCACTAAAAATCTACGCCTGGGCATAGAGTAAAAAGGATACAGGAGTACAAAGTGAAGGGAATCCTGCGAAGACCTGTTGTCGCAGCCGCAGGTTCCCTTCTGCTCAGTTGTGGTTAAAAACCCTGCTGGTGATGCCAATAAGTGTGGAAGTAGATTTAATCTAAAGCGACACATCAGAAATCTGTCCTGAGCATTATGCATGAGATACAAGTATGGCTCCATTCCCTCGATGCTCTTAACCAGGTTATGAGCCCTCACAGTCTTTTTGGGCCCTTCAGCCTCAGCTCTCTGTAGTGCTTTTTGATCTAAAAAAGCTTTTTTTACTAACACCTTGTGCTGGGATACAATTGCTACCGGGTCAGTGAAGAGGTTCCTGTAGCCAAGGGCCTCTAAGGTACTCTTTACATAGTTGAGCCATGGTATTCTCATACATTTGTCTCTTTCTAAGCAATCATTTAGAATTTCCCTGCTCAGAGACGCCTCAGGGTTGACCCAAATTTTTAACCAGGCCACTATTGGCCTAAGTTTTACCACATCTTCTAGGTAAGGCCTCCCTAGTTCCCTGTGTGCTATGAAACCAGCGGTGCTTGGGGGTATTCTCAGGATGGTTATTAAGTATTTATTTTCTTCCCGCTGTATTTTCACAGTATTAACAAAGCACCATACCTCTGCCCCATAAATCACTTTGGAGCAGCATATGGAGCTATACAGGTTCATCACCTGTTCAGGACTCTATCTGCCTACCCTCCTACCATAACTTGCAATAGCGCCATTAGTAGCGATCATTTTGCAACAGCGCTCCTCAACCAGGGAGTTAAATTGTAAAGACCCGTCGAAAATTAGACCTAGATAGGGAAATGTTTTAACCTCTTCTATTTTATGGTTTCCTATCATATACGTAAATTTGGTGCAAGGTTTGTTACCAGCCAACAACACATATGATATGCCCAAATTGACAAAAAGGTCTAAGGAGCCCATAAATTTAACAAATCCATCAATCAAAATCTGTAAGCTCCTAGGCGTACGTGCGAGCAAGACCGCGTCATCTGCGTAAAGCAGAACGGGAATGTGACGCGTCCCCACCCTTGGACAATCTGTCTTTAAATTTAACAAGAACTGCTCCAAATTATTTATATAAAGTGAAAATAAAAATGGGGCAAGAATACAGCCTTGCCGTACCCCACTCTTGCAAGGAAATGAATCGGTCAGCCCACCCTCCCTATTAAAACGGACTTTAGCAGAGGTATCACTGTGAAGTTCCCTTAAAATATTAATTAGGCAAACCTCAATCCCCATAAGAGACATCATGACCCAGAGTTTCTCCCTATTAACATGATCGAATGCCGCTGCCAGATCCATGAACCCCATATAGATGGCTTCATTGCTGGCCATGGTGTATTTGGCAGTCAGCATATAGAGGTTCAAGCATTGATCACTGGTGGACCTCCCCGTCCTAAATCCATATTGAGTGTCCGAAAAGATGTTATTTTCCTCGGTCCACTCGGACAATCTGTTGAGGATCGCCCTTCCCAGAAGTTTGGCAGACACATCAATCAAGGAAATCGGGCGATAACACTTGGGATTGTCCCTATTGCCCTTCTTAAAAATAGGGACGATTATGGCCTTTGACCAGGACGGCGGCAGACTACAAGTAATGGCAGTATTTATGACCCCAGTCATTATGGGAGCCCACAGTTCTACACAGCTCAAAAACAAATCAGGGGGGATCCCGTCGGGGCCAGGGGCTTTGTTTTTTGTCAATCCCTCTATTCCAGCGGTGATCTCCTTAATGGTGAACACTACTGTAGTGCCCTGATGTGAGGTCCCTACATGCTCTTCAGTTGTTCCTGGCTCATAGTTGTACAGCCCCTTATAATGAGAGAACCACTGTTCTGGTAGGATGTTTGATCCTATCTCCGGGGTGTTATTTTTCTGGAAAGTTGGTTGGTTGATAATTCTCCAGAACCCGGACATGTCCCTATTTTCCCCCGCTTCTCTTAGGTCTGCCCACGCTTCTCCCTGTAGAGCTAATTTCCTCCTCTTAGTCTCCCTCTTATATTTGTTCCTACACACAGCGATTTGTAGGATATAGACATATCAGTCAATGGCATGCGGGAGAGGACGGACTAGCATGGCATGGCACAGAATATTATCTTCTTAATGATGTTTTATTAGGCATGTGTAGGAAGGTGGATATCTGACTATGGTTACCCCCAACTTTTTGCCTGGTGTTTTGCTGGTTTTTCGACTTAGTTGACCTGGGACCCTGCTTTTCAGGGCCCCAGGCCCACTGCTCTCTCTGTAAAATGGATATCACGTACCTTAGGTACATATCTAATTGGGTACTGAGTCACCTTATCAGTCCCTGTACAGTGTACCTTAGGTACCCAGGGCATAGGTGTACCCAGGGCCTACCAGGGGCTGCAGCATGTATTATGCCACCCCTGGCTGGCCATCCAAATCTGACACAACTGGCTGCACGACAGCTGGGGCAAGGTGGTGTAATCACCCTTTGCTTTAGATATAGTATACTTATATCTAACCCTAAAATGGGCACATGCATTCCTATCAGTCACTCCTATGGCAGGCCTTATCAATCCTGAAGGCAGAGTGCTTGGAATTATGTGAGATGGTGCTCTGGCATGAGCTGAGCCCGTTTGCAGCTTGCGAAACCAAGTCCTAATAGCTGTTCCATGATAACGCGTACCATATACTCTTAAGTGCATTATAATCCTCGCGATTATTTGCCAACTTTGGTATCGCTTTATCAAAACATGTCGAGTAAGGTGTCATACAAATTGGAATACTAACCCCTCGCCAATTCTGGCGACGGGGTTAGAATTCCACCCTTCTAGAGGGACACGACATGTATGTAACTGTGAACCCCGGTTAAAGTTAACTCGAGCCTCAGCATCACAAAATGGATGCTGCCACCACAGACACAAGTCTGACCTCCTGCTGCTGGGAGTCCTTCCACCGAGGAGAGCTTGGATAAAGGGTTTCCTGTCAGGGGCGGTGCTAGCACCATCCCAGACAGGGTTTTGTGTATCCCAGGTAGGCAGGGCTGAGAGGAAGGTAACTGCAAGTGGCACCCCGGTGCTCACTGTGCATATGTTATGTTATGTTATGTTAAGCATTTTGTAAAGCGCAGACAGCTGCCCCAGCAACGGGGCGTCCCAGCGCTAGAACCATAACACAACCAGCTGAGTAGAGAACAGAGGGAGACCTACAGGGGGGGAAGAGATGAGTTTTGATAGCACTGCGGAAAGCTAGTAGGTTGTCGATACAACGGATGTGGAGGGGAAGGGAGTTCCATAACTTGGCCCCCAGTAGTTTGAAAGAGCGTCCTCCGATGCGACAGAACTTCGTGTGGGGTACCATGACTAGATGTTGCCCCTTGGACCGGAGGTTGCATTGTGGATTGTAGGGCGTCAGCAGTGGGCGGAGGAGCTCTGGACCCTCGGTATTCAGAATTTTAAAGGCAAAGATGAGGGCCTTGAATTGGATGCGGGCTTCCACGGGCAGCCAATGTAGTCTGTGAATGGTAGCTCTCGCGGAGCACCTTCTAGTGCAGAGTCCAGCCAAACTCCTAGGTTTTTTGCCAGAGTTTTCGGGGGGGGGCTGGGCCCAAAGAGTGGGGCCACCAGAGGTCACTCCAGCTGTTAGGGTTTTTCCCCAAGATCAGCACCTCGGTTTTGCCACCGTTGAGTTGGAGGCAGTTTGCTGTCATCCATTTAGCGACGGCGGTCAGTCCTTCCCTGAATCTAGTGGCATCGGAAGAGGGAGCCTCGTTGAGGCTGATGACCAACTGTGTGTCGTCGGCGTATGACACCATTGTGAGGTCCCATTTTTTGGCAACCTCCGCCAGGGGTTGCATATATAGATTAAACAGGGATGGACTGAGGGCAGAGCCCTGTGGGACTCCTTGTCCTATGTCTTGGGGTTAGGAAATGAACGGTGGGGCAGATACCCGGAAGGATCTGTTAGTCAGAAACGACCGGAACCATTGTAGTGCCGAATCTACGATCCCGATGTTTTCCAGGCGTTTTAGTAGGATGGCATGGGAGACCGTATCAAAGGCCGCGCTGAGATCGAGCAGTATCAGCGCGGCACTTTTACCGGTGTCCATAATTTCCCGAAAGTTTTCCGTGGAGGTAAGGAGCGCGGATTCCATGCTGTGGCCCGGCCTGAACCCATGTTGGGAGGGGTCCAGGATGTTGTTTTTCGCCATGTGATCATTGAGTATTTTGTTCGCGTGGGCTTCCGCTAGTTTCGCCACCCATGGGAGCAATGAGACGGGCCGGTAGTTCTCCGGTTTGGAGGGGTCTAGGGAAGGTTTTTTTATAATGGGAGTAACCCAGGCCTGTTTCCAGCAGGTGGGTACCGTGGCCGTGGCGAATGAGAGATTGAGGAGTGAGGTCAAGGATGGGAGGAAAAATTCCAAGGCTCCCAGGAAGTGGATTGGCCTCATCGGATCTGTGCCGTCTTGAACCAGTTACAGGGGCACACCAGCCCCTGAGCTGGGGAAAGTCCGGACAAAGGGAGATGGGTGTAACCACCCCCCTTCCTGGTCCCACCCATGGGCAGGACCTAGTCGCGTGCCAGCCCCTTTCTTTAGTATAAAGGTAGGAGCGGGCCCCCTTCCCAAATTAGATAATTCTGAATCTTGACTACTTTCCACGAAAGAACTCTTGAACCTTCTGAAGACTCTCCCTTGTGGCTAAGGAGTAGCCACCCTGCACCAGCGGGCACCATCTAAGCGCATGCGGTTTGCTGCAAGTCCATCCTCCGGATCAAGACTGCCCAGCTCGACGAGACCCGGCTTCCCTGGCACCTCTGACCTCTACCTACATCATCAGCCCAGCTGAGATTCGTGGGTGTGACGAGACCTCGAGGGACCGGCCATCTTCAGAACTGCACGACGCTTATCCAGCACGACCGCCGAGGGATCCTTGAGTGAGTGCTTTGGGGTTCGAGAAGCCCTAACCCTGAGCAGCTCCAGCACCGAAGTCCAGCCCCCAGCATCCACGAGATCTGCGTGGGGCCCTTCTGCTCTTTGCTGCTCACCGCGTTGTCCGGCCACTTGCCTGCCTGCTTGTAGCCCTCTTGACGACGAACGACGTCATCTCCATCGCTGGTCTGGTTGCTCCAGGCTGGCCCTTGCTCCCCTCCAACAGAGGAGCACCCCGGACCCTCCTGGTCCACTCCAGACGCCATTTTGAGTCCACCGCGTGGGCTTGCACTTGCCAAGAGTTGTTGCCCCAATCCTGGGTCCAGCGACGTCGACAGCAGATACCTTCGTGGGACAGCTCGCACCTCCATCCTGGTCGCCGACAACGCCTCCTGGTCCGAGAGACTGCAGAGCCCAGCGTCACCCACTCACCTGGTCGAGGTGACTTCGTCCGGTGCCATCCTGGTGCCCATCTAATCACTGGATAGTGATTCAGAACTTGGTCCCCTCTGCTTACAGGTATCCTTCATCATCGATCCAGGCTTGGATCACATCGAACTTCATCACTGGTCGCCGGCCAGCAACTTCTTCTTTCAGGCTCCATAGACTGCAACGAGGATTCCCGACGTCTTTTCAGCCCTATGCAGCCGCAGCCCCTGGGCTAGGTAACCTGAGCATTTCGGTGCTCCAGCATAGCTTAACTATCTAAGTGTCCAGATCCTTTTTCGTTTCAGCTCTACCTAGTCGGATTCGTCCGATAACACTAACTTTACGAAATCTAGCATCCATAGACTTTGTCCCGCATCCCACGTGAGAGTGCACACTCTGCACCCGATCTCCCTAGGCCTCCTGCTCGTAATCTGAAGGTTCAGTAGTCCAGTCCTAGCGATCCTAAAGCCTTTGAGACTAGTTACTTACCTACTAGTATTTCGCATTCCACTTTTAGAGTATATGGTTTTTCGTGCCCCTCGGGCATTTGTGTAAATTGTGCGACTTTCAGAAATTCTTTAAGAGCTTTGTATTGTGCTTAGCGCCCTGTCCTCATAAAGAGTCCAGGGCTGTTGTGTTCTAAATAAATATCCTTTTATTTTCATAACAACTTGTGTGGTGTCCTTTCACTTGGTGTTCAAGGGGTATATGTGATGGTATAACAGCTGGCTTAACACGCCCTCTAGAGTTTAGCCTAAAGACTGCTCTTGTCCATGCTACTAGGATAGCTGGTCTATCAGGTTGACTTACAACCAATCATCAATAAGGGCCGTTTGGAATGATACATAGTGATCACTAGAATAGTGAGCACTGCATATCAGGCCAACTTCTCACAGCATGTCAAAGTGAACCCCGACTGTGTTTCCCTAACACCTGCTGTGGCCTATAATTTGTTGTTCGAACTGTCCAAACACAGCATAAACAACCCTGCCTGTCCTAACATAGATCAATCTGTTCTATCTCATCCACACCTTTGCAAAACCAACTATACTTACTGCATCATTCTGTCATTACACTTGCCAGATACGTTGTATTGTATTGTATTGTAATTGCATTTATATAGCGCTTACTACCCCTGACGAGGCGTCAAAGCACTGTTTTGGCGGGTAGCACGCTACTCCGGGACCCATAGAGGATTAGTGTTGAATTAGTATAGTGAAACATGCAAGTACATTTTAAGTGGTGGATAGGTTAGTCAGTTATTTGGATTTGGAATGATAGCAGAAGGATAGAGGAGGACAAAGGTTTGTATTTATTTATCACTTTCTGACGCATTCAGGAAGCCTATAAAGGATTAGTGGTGAATTAAATAGGTGAAATATTAGGTAATTTCAGTGGTGGATATTAGTCTGTTACTTGGAGTGAGAAGGATAGCAGAGGGATAAAAGGGGAAGAAAGATTTGCATTCATATAGCACTTGTTACCCCTGATGGGTGTTGAAGCGCTTTTCTGGCGAGTAGCACGCCACTCCGGAACCCATAAAGGATTAGTGTTGAAAATTAATATAGTATAAATATGAAGTAATTTGAGTAGTAGATATGTTATTCAGTTATTTGGGCAGTATATTAGTATAGTTGAATATGGAATTTGAGAAGTGAACATGTTGGTCTGTTAATTTTGATTGGAAAGGATACTGGAGGGATAAAAGAGGGAAGGATGTTTTTTTTTTAGGTCTTAGCAGTAGGAAGAGGCTTTTGGGTGAGTAAAAAGGAGTTTTGGAGGGGAGGAGTCAGAGGGGAGAGTTTAGAAAGGTTTGTTTTAGGGGATCGGTGTAGTAAAAGGGTGTCAGGTGATGCAAGGAGGGGTAGTGCAGGAGAGAGTCTAGAAAGGGTTATTTTGGCGATCATAGTAGTGGTATGGGGTTTGGGATAAATGAGAGTGGATGTAGAGGATATATTGATATATGTATAGGATGAGAGATAGGGTAGTGCATTGGAAGGAGTAGTAGAAAGAAGTCTGAGATGAGTCAGCAGGTTGGGCTAGAAGATATATTGAATGAAGTATAGGCTGAGAAATAGACTAGTGCATTGGAAATGCTAAATTAGAAGAAAGTGGTAAATATATAGATCCATAAGTACATTGAAAGTATATATATATATACATAAAGGAGGTAAGTAAATTTAGATTAAATATATTGATAGAGGCACAGCATGAAAAATAGGGTAGTGCATTGGATATGCTTTTTCAGGAGAAAAGTAACAGACACACAGATCCAGGTACATGGAAGGTTCATAGATGCACAATGGAAGTATGTACATGTAGATCAAAGAAGATTTTTATGTATTGATTAATATTATTATTATTATTATTATTATTTTTTCTCTTAACATAATTATTTTACATATTTGATAACGTAATACACAAAGATAGGTACATATCTACAGTGAAAACAAATGCTTGTATACAGAGGGATATGCTGTAAATTTCTGTTTCCGTATGGTGCTTATGTGGGGAAGAGCCAAATCTTGAGTAGTTTTCTGAAGATAAGGTGGTTGTCGGTGGATCTTATGTTGGGGGGTAAAGAGTTCCATAGTTTGGCTGCTTGAACAGAGAAGGATGTGCCACCCATGTTTTTTTTCTTGTATGGTGGGATTTGGAGGCTAGATGCTCCTTTAGAGCGTAGGTTCCTTTGTTGAATGTGTTTGGTGATTTTATTCCTGATGAAGAGTGGTCCTATTCCATGTATTGCTTTGTGAGCAATACAAAGCAGCTTGAACGTGGATCTTCTGGCAGCCGGTAACCAATGCAGGGCTTTCAAGGCAGGGGAGATGTGGTCTCGTGGTTTGATATTGCCGAGTAGTCTGGCAGCCGAGTTCTGAATCCTTTGTAGTCTTTTCATGGTCGTTAAAGGTGATCCTTGGTAGAGGCTATTGGCGTAATCGAGTTTGGACAGAACAAGGGAGATGGTAGCTTGGACCTTGTGTGGAAATCCCAAATGAGGGAAAATTCGTTGCAGCATTCTTATTGTAGCAAAGCTTGATCTTGCTAGTTTATCTACTTGGGCATTCATCAACAGCTTGGAGTCCATGGTCATTCCGAGGTTTCTTACTTCCTTCGATACTTTAGGCAGGGATCCCAGTTCATCAGGCCATGCGGCAAGCGGGTTGTATTTTTTCCAATCGCCACACGTGAGTATTTCAGTTTTTGAAGCATTCAATTTGAGATGGCTCCAAGTCATCCACTGATCCACGGCTATGAGACAGCTGAAAATTGGTGATTTTCCAATGTCTTTAGGGCATTCCAGTTGAAGGAGTATTTGCGTGTCATCTGCATAGTTGTAGCACGTGAGGTGAAATTTATTGATCTGTACTGGTAAAGACTTCATGTAGATGTTGAAAAGCATGGGCGAGATTATAGAACCTTGAGGGACCCCTGCTTTTGTTGAGTACGGTTTGGACGAGAAAAGTGGGGTGTGGATGTCATTAGTTCTGTTTCGAAGGTAGGACGTGATCCAGTCTAGAGCAGTTCCCTCTATGCCGGCTTCATAAAGTCTTTGTTTCAGAGTGTCATGGTCAACCGTGTCAAAGGCAGCTGAGAGGTCCAAGAGGAGTAGCGCAGCAACCCCGTTGCGGTCAACTGTATTCTTTAGGTCATCCCAGATGGCAAGGAGGGCAGATTCATTGCCTCTTCCCGGACGGAATCTTGTTTGGAAATCTGAAATTATGTAATTCTCTTCAATGAATTGTGACATCTGGGCGAACGCTGCTCTTTCTATCAGTTTGCCCAGGAATGGTCCATTGGTACTGGGTCTGTAGTTGTCAGGGTTCAGGGCGTCCAAGTTTGTTTTCTTCAGTAAAGGGCGTATGTATGACTCTTTGAGTTCTTCTGGAAATATTCCAGTAGTTAAGGAATTGTTGATGATTCTTCTTACTGGAATGGCAGCAGAGGTTGTTAAAAGAATTGTCTTGAAAGTTTGTGGCGGACAGGAGCCATTGAGTAGCAGTCAATCCCCTATCTAAGCCCTGATCTCCTCATCATATCTACAGCCAAAGCCTTGAACGTGACTGGCTTTTAAAGGGGCCATCCAATGTAGAGAAAAAGAAATCCAGTCCAGCATCGTTCACAGTCACTAACAATAAGCATTCTTTTGTTTGATGATGTCTGCTTGGACGTTGACATCTCTTGTGGCATCATTCACTCAAAGGCCCCTTTAAAAGGTTCATGAACTTTTTCAGTACGCACAAGGCCCTCAGTTTCTTCCTACCATTCCAATGCACTATGTGTGGCATCTGAATGCTCCCAGTCATACCCATCTTTCTGAGAGTGGAGCGGGCTCTCCATGTCTCTCTTCAAGGTTCATTTTCAGTCAAGTTTGGTTTATGGGCTGCATGCCGATCCAGATGTTATTTTGAAGTGGTTTTGGAAGGAAGCTAACAGCTGTAGTTTTTTTAAAAAATACAGTGAGTCATGTCTTAATGTCTTTGTTTAATGTGGCGCAATTGCTGTCTTGCTCAATATTCTCTCACTAAGAGAAAGAGTTCCTAGCACTGACACCTCCTTGAGATGTCAGGAATTTAACCCACATCCTAAAATATTCACCAGCATCCATATAATAGACAACCCATATCTGCAAAAAACCAGTGCTGCTGCAGGTACACATGAACCAGGTCCAGTTTGTTTATACTGTAAGGATGTGCAAGTTAAAGATGTTATTTTGTTTTTCTTTGCAAACCAGGTGATTTTCAGAAAACCTACAAAAAAATAGTCGGACGTTAGTGAGTTCCTCATGAGTTGGGCTTTTGTGTGAAAATTGGGACTTTCAGCAGTATTTCATTTTATACGCAGGCGTAATTGAGATTGAGGGTCTCAGAAGGAAGAACTAGTCATGGCATGCACTGTTGTACAAAGTGCACACAAGCATCTGTGATGCTGCTTTTTGAGAGTACTAACTAGTAAAAAAAGACCAGAAAAAGGTATGTGCTGATATTCAATAGGCTTGCAAGTCCCTTTTGCTATCTAACACTTGTGAGACAAACAAACGACAGGAGTGTGCAGTCATGGGACAAAGCAGAAATTGAGAGAACTACAAGTAGCCCAATATTCAGAAACTTCACAAACTGCACCTGCCTATAACAACCTCGAGCACACCTAACACAGTGCTCCATATACCCTGGGACTCGCATGCGACAATCACTCACATGTGTACTGAATATTCTGTACCTAAGGGCACATTTGAGGCTTCCCCACACATGGGTACAGAGCTTCCTGTACCTTGAAAAACATTTTCAGGTTCTCCCTACCTGTGTCTAGAAGTTCAGATACCTAAGGATTCATCTGAAGCTTCTTCACCCCTGTGTATGTGTACTGTGGTCAAGACACAGACAGGCACACCTGAACCAACTTCAGCTCTATGTACAGTGGAGGAGACACAGGTACACCCTGTGCAGTCAGATAAGCATGTTGTCCTCCTGAGCCCTTCTGTGCATATTGGGTATTTGCAGACTCTCACCATACTTGTCTACTAGATGGGAACATTCAGAGTGACAATAGCTGCAGAAATAAAAACTGAGCACCAGACATAAGAAGGATGGAAGAGTCTGAACATCTGTGACTTAGTTTGAAAAACATTGCATCTCCACACGAACGCTCATGAATATAGTACACGAACGCTCATGAATGTAGTACACGCATGTTGTTCCAAAAATGGAAAACGTTTGCCTGACTTTGAGACTAATGCCCTTATGTTTAATGAACAATGATGCATGGATCCTGAAAATTGCCCAGCTACTTGGGTCTTGCCACCTCTCTGCAGTGGCCTAGGCACTATGCAGGTGAAACACAATTGTGTTCAATATAAGTTATTTGGATGGACATCTGAGGCCACACTATAAGGCCTGCATGAGAAATAAATGTAACCATAACAATCTTTTAGGCCACTTGGTCAGTGAGCTCCTTGAGGGCCTTCAGAGCATTAAAAGAGAAATTCCATAGAGACTTTCTTATAAATCCACTCAGAGTTCTGTTTGATACAAGTACTCCACTAGTCAACTTGAACATCAAGTGCTTTGGCTATCTCTACTGGACGACAACATTGATATCAGATATGTCAGCAGAGCTGACTGAGCGTAGAAGGGTAAAGGTGTGCACTTTAAACCTCCTCAAGATAGGAAGGAATGGTCCAATCTGTCCATCCTATAGGAAGATGTTTCAAACACTGGAAAAACAGTAGAACTTTATAAAATTTGAATAAAAAAACTTCGAGAAATTGGGCCCAATGTATCCTAACTCGGTGGCTGAGACCCCACCGTGAAGAAGAAGTTAAATATCTATAGTTGGATGCTCGGCATGTCTAAAGAAGCCACTAGTTATTGTTGACATGAAAACCAAGAGAAAGAATAGAAAGCTAAAATGCTCTGACAATGGCATCTTTCATTTGCAGATTGGGCCAGGATTGGGGGCATACACCCCAAGCCGCACAGAGCAGTGGACTTGGACCAAAAAATCTGTATTGACCATTTCCCATACCCTGTATCCCAGCCAAGGAGAGATGATGACATACAGTTACACTGTCCATGCTGGCTAACAAGAGCCTTCTCAAATTTTATATAACTTCCAGCTCTTGATTGGGAAACTATCGGAAACAGTAATCATGTATGGTAGTATATCAGTATATCTGATAGAGACTTCTAGCTGCAGATTCCTTACCTTTGAATTCCCCCAGGCCTCAGGCTGGCTCTGAATTTTTTTTCGTGAGCAGTACAACTGTGCACCCATATATAGCATTGATTGACTCTGCATCCGGCATCGGCTGCGCTGGAAGTGACATTGCAGTATATACATTCGCAGTTGTAGGAGAGTAGGGTCTGCTTTCCTATGGTCACCCCACTTTTTGCTTCACTGGTTTTCGACTTAATGTGGCTGTGGGCCTGCTAATCAGACCCAAAGTCCAGCTGCTCTCTCTCTAAATTCATTACAATGCACTCTAGGTGCATTACCAATTGGATACTGGGTCACCTTATGAGTCCCTGTACAGTGTACTATAGGTACCCAGGGCATAGGTGCATCCAAGGCCTACCAGGGGCTGCAGTATGTATTATGCCACCCCTAGCTGGCCATTCACATTGGCACAACTGGCTGATCACTCAGCTGGGGCAAGGTTGTGTAATCACCCCTTGCTTAGATATAGTATACCTATATCTAACCTTATATCTAGACACATATACACTTATAAGTCACTCCTATGGCAGGCCTTAACAATCCTGGAGGCAGAGTGCTTGGTTTTATGTGAGATGGTGCTCTAGCATGAGCTGAGCCTGTCTGCAGCTTTCGGAACCATGTCCTTATAGCTGTTCTAGGATATTGCCATACCATATACTCTTAAGTGCATTATGAACCTCCCGGTTAAATTCTAACTCTGGTTTGGCTTTATCAAAACATGTTGAGTAAGGTGTCATATGATTTGGAATACTACCCCCTCGCCAGTCCTGGCGACGGGGGTAGCATTCCACCCTTCTAGAGGGAGAAGACATGCTGTTCTTAGTATACCCGGTTAAAGTTAACCAGAGTCTCAGCATCACAAAATGGATGCTGCTGCCACAGACACAAGTCTGACCTCCTGCTGCTGGGAGTCCTTCCAGCGAGGGAGGCTTGGACAATAGGTTTCCTGCCTTGGGAGGTGCTAGCACCACCCCTGACAGGATTTTGTGTATTGGGACAGGGAGGGCTGAAAGGATTGAGACACTGCCTGGGGCACACAAGGTGTCCCATGCATAGTCCAGTTCAAACCGGTGCTGGGGCACTCCAGCCCCAGCTCTGGCACGAAACTGGACAAAGGGAAAGGGGTGTAACCACCCCCTTCCCTGGTCCCACCCATAGGAGGGACCTAGCAGGTAATCCAGCCCCTAAGATTGGTATATAGGTAGGAGCTGAGTCTAGAGACTTTAGATTAATCCTGACTGAAACTCAGAAATGAAACTCTGGACCTTTGACGATCTACTTGAAGAAAACGACTGAAGCATCTCTCTTGTGGTCAAGGAGTGACCACCCTGCACAAGCAGGCACCATCCAGCAATCGACGACTTGCTTTGCCGCGGCCGGAGCCCGAGCCCAGAGCCTGACACAAACCGGATTCCCAGACATCCAACAGCCCGATCCACAGTCCCTGCAAAGCTGAGACCCGTGGAGGCGACGAGAGACATGGGTCCGGCCATCTTGAAAAGTCTGCGACCTGCTAACTGTGCAGCCCCCGAGGCCTCCTCGAAGCTGTGCATTGGGGATTGAGAAGCCCCAGCCCTGAGCAGCATCTGCACCAAAGATCAGCCCTGCACCCTCCACAAGTTCTGCGTTGGGCCCTTTTGCATTTTCCTGCTCGACGCGTCTGCCCGGTCACTTGCCCGTTGGCTAGTGGCCATCTTGGCGACGATCCTTTAAAACTACACCGCTGGTCTGGTTGCTCCAGACTGGCCCTTGCTTCCCTCAAAAGAAGCAGCCCCTCAGACCTTGCTGGTCTGAGTAAGAAGCCTACATCGTATCCTGCGTGGGTTGCCTTTGCCAAGGCTTGTTGACTTCAATCCTGAAGCCGACACCGCCGACATCGAGTGCCTTCGTGGGACAGTCCGTGCCTGACTCAAAGTCGTCATCGACGCCTCCTGGTACACGTGGCTGCAGAGACAAACTTCCCATCAGCACCTACTTGCTTTGCAACATCGCCTGGTTCCTTCCTGGTTCCATCCTTGTCACTGGCTAGTGACCCAGACTCTGTCTCCTCTGCTTTCAGGTCCTCTACATCTTCGATCCACCCGGACTCTTCTCTCCTGGCCGCCTGCAGCATCTTTTCTCCAAGGCTCCATAGAACTCCACGAAGAAACCCGACACACTTTGGGATCTATGCACCCGCTTCCTGTG
This sequence comes from Lissotriton vulgaris, assembly GCF_964263255.1. Lineage (NCBI taxonomy): Eukaryota > Metazoa > Chordata > Amphibia > Caudata > Salamandridae > Lissotriton > Lissotriton vulgaris. The sequence goes on from NC_141700.1 coordinate 19,624,965, forward strand.
GGTTAGGTAACGCGAGTACTGGGGTGCTCCTGTAAAGATTAACTCTCCTAGTGTCCTAGTTTCAAGTGGTTAGGTTCAAGTCAAGTCGGAAGACTCCCAAACCTATAACTTTCCATTTTTACGCACCCATAGACTTCTATGTGTGCACACTTGTGCCTTTAGACTCTGCACACGCAACCCGTGGGCCTCCTGCTTCCTAACCATTGTTAGTCCAGTGTAGCCCCAGCGATTCCCAAGGCCCTAGGCCTTACCATTGTTCGTGACGTGGTTCTTATACCACTTTTTTAGTATATGGTTCAGCGGGCCACCCAGGCCTATCCATATTTGTGCAACTTTTGTGTGTTATATTAAGTTACTTGTTATGCGCTTGTGCTTCTGTACTCATAAAGAGTTCATGGGATTTCTTTAGAAATAAATACATATATATTTAGAATATATATTCTGTGTGGTGTCCTTTCATTTGGTATTCAAGGGGTTACATATGGTAAAACAGCTGGCTTCACATGCCCTCTTGAGTTTAGCCTAAGACTGCTTTGTCCATGCTACCCCTAGGATAGCTGGTCTATAAGGTTGACTTTACAACCATCACCATAAGGGTTGTTTGGACTGGTGCAAGGTGCTCACTAGAATAGCGAACATCATATAACAGGCCAACTTCTCACAGCGGTTATAGCTGCAAAGCTCTGGAATGCTATGCCTCACCACCTCCGCATGACGGAGCCAGAACCGGCCTCCCGGAGAGAGCTCTAAAAACCTGGTTATTTAACCTGGCGTAGCTCCTCTTCTTGTGCCCTCTCACTATGAATCTGCTACACAAGCGCCGGGATACCTCTTTTGAAGTTGCCGTGCGCTCTATAAATTTAATTTATTATTATTATATTATATTAGCACCACTTTGGCGTGCTGACGTCAGTTCCTTTCTTTACGCGCCAGTCAGTGCTGATCTAAGATAAGGGCTATAAGAGAGTCGTTTTTTTACTGGATTTTTTTCACCGTATTGTTGAGAATTTTTTTAGGTTTACCTCCTGGTGTGTAGCAATGTCATCCAGAAAGATTTTAAGCCCTGCGGATCCTGTCACCAGCCGATATCGGTGTCGCATCCACAAGTAGTCTGTGATGTTTGGAACGCGACCCGAAGTCATGGTCTGATGGCGGGCCATGCACCGAAGGCTTAGAGGGAGCGGTCCCTAAATCTGCTTGCGGCCTGGGCCTGCGATTCTGCGCAAGTCGAGGGGAAGGTCCCTGGACCGGTCGTGGAGCCTGAAGTCATTATTGTCCCACTCCAAGTTCTGAGAACATTCGGGTAAGTCAAGACACAAGAAAAAGAGCAAGAAGTCAAAGCGCTCTTTGCCTTCTCCTCGGCCAACGTAATGAAGGAGCATCAACATCCAAGTCCTTGTTCCTTGGACCCCGCACCTGGGCCGACACTGCGCCTCCTTGATTTTTCATGAGCTGGTGCGACCCCCACCAAACTCAAGGAATTTGGGCCAAGCGCCTCATCTTTGGGCTGCCCAACCCCTGTATCGCACCTCCGAGTCCCAGTGGGGTTAAAGGGGGCCCCATCTGGTCCGTGCCTGCTGCTCTGGTCCCTGTTCCAGTGGGTCCCCAAGGATCTATCCTTGGATCTGGCCCAACGCGGGTCAGACTATCTCGACCTTCCTTGGCGCCGGTCCCTATGCCGATGCTTCCGTCGCCACCAGCGTCCACTAGCAGCGCCATCCCCATTGTCATCCCTGACTCTGACAGGGAGCCTTATGAGCATTGCCGACAGGAGCCTTGCCGCCTATATCGGAGCCTGAGCCCAATACCCTTGGCTAGGCCTTGGGAAAGACTGGGAGAGGCCATTAGTCCCTTCAGAATACCATCCTTATGAGGAAGACCCAAATATGGACTGATGTGAGGAACTGGGAGAAGCCAGTGGACTGGATTCTTCTCCAGATACTGGTATGGTTTCTCCCCCTACTGTGGCTATGGAGAAGGGAGCCTCATATGCAGTGGTGGTGCGTAGGGTAGCTGAGGTCCTTTACCTTCAGCTGCCCTTGGTGGCAGTCAAAACTAAAATCTTGACAGAGGTGTTGCAACCTGGAGTTTCCACATCCAAACCCTACCACCTTTCATTGACTCTCTCACTGACGTCCTCTTAGTGACCTGGTCTAAACCCTACATTGGGAACAGATTGATTGCCTGCCACCATCACATACACTTGGGGACCCATATTTCCTCACCCAACACCTTACTCCTGAGAACTTAGTGGTTATAGCCTCAACATCCCAGGGTGCATTCCCTTCTGCTCTCCCGGATAGGGAATCCAAAAGGCTGGAATCCTTTGGGAAGGAGATGTTTTCTCCCGCCTGCCTGGCATTACAGTCGGTGAACACCGCATGCCATTTGGGTCCCTACTCCTTGACGCTGTGGGGCATAGTTGTACAAATGCTGCCACAGGTCTTGGAGCAGGCATGGGCCATAATCTCCCAGGCAGTTACTGATGGGAGGGATGCAGAAAAGTTCAACATTTGCTGCGGACTCAACACGGCCCACTCACTGGGCAGAGAAGTTTCCATGATGGTGGCCTTGAGGCACTACGCCTGATTGAGGGTGACTGTTTTTTCAGGAGATGTCCAATCCTTCCTTTGATGGCATCCATCTTTTCGGATACAAGGTGAGCATCCAGTTGGCAGTGGTATTTGCCATCATCTGCCCCAATGGCAGTGCATAAGATCGTACAGGTGGGTTTTGCAGGTTACCCGAAGGGGCTACTCCCTCCTCTTTGAGACTTCCGTCCCTCCATGCCACCAACTCTCGACTGGCTGACGGCAGATCATCGGTCCCTTCTCCGCAAGAATGTCATGGCTCTCTTTGCTAAATGAGCCATAGAGAGGGTTCCGATGCCAGAAGTAGGCTGTGCTTGCTATTCCTGCTACGTTCTGGTTCCCAAAAAGGACAAAGGTCTTCATCCTATTCTAGATCCTTGAGCCCTCAATCTCTTGCTCAAGAAGGAACAATTCAAAATGCTCAGGTTGGCTCAGGTCTTGTCTGCCGTGGACCCAGAAGCCTGTATTATAGGGTTGGGCTTGGAGGATGCCTATTTTCCCATTCCCATCCTGCCTGCCCATCAACCATATCTGCGTTTATTTTGGAAAGCCACAAGCATTTTCAATTTACCATGCTCCCCGTTGGCCTTACAGGCACCCCTTGGGTGTTCGCCAAGGTGATGGCAGTGGTTGCATCTTATCTGCGGAGATCAGGGGTGCCAGTCATTTCCTATCTCGATGACTGGCAGATGAATGCAGCCCCCCTCCCCCCCTCCCAGGCTTTCATTTCCCCCCTCTAGACTACCGCGGACCTCCTGCATTCGCTGGGGTTCACCATCAACAGGCCGAAGTCACACCTGACTCCCTCTCAGACGCTTCCTTTCTTCTGAGCTGTTCTGGACACGGTGCAGTTTTGGGCCTGTCTTCATAGTGGTGAGTCCAGGATATTCAGGCTATGATACTAATGTTTTAGCCTCTATCCTGGATTTCGGTGAGACTGACTCTGAGGTGCTGGGACTTATGGCCTCCTGCATCCTGTTGGTAACTCATGCCCTTTGGCATATGCGGGCTCTGCAGTGGGACCTGAAGTTGCAGTGGGCGCAGCATCAGGGGCATCTCTCCGACATGGTCCTGGTCTTGGAGGGATTTGCAAAAAGCCTGCAGTGGTGGCTAACGGACCGCGATTGGATCAGAGGCAGACACCTTTCCTTTCCCCAACCAGATCTCACAGTAGTGACAGATGAGTCGCTCCTGGGGCGGCCATCTGGGAGAGGTGGAGATTAGAGAACTCTGGTGTCCTGTGGAATCCAGACTCCACATCAACATGCTGATGCTCAGGGCGATCTGACTGGCATTTAAAGCCTTTCTGCCTTCCATCAAGGGAAGGCTAGTGCAGGTGTTCACAGACAACACCACCGCCATGTGGTACTACAACAAACAGGGCGGGTTGGGGTCATGGACTCTTTGTCAGGAGGCCCTGTGCCTCAGGACATGGCTGGAACTGCAGGGCATATCCCTATTGGTTTAACACCTGGTGGGCTCTCTGAACGACAGGGCTGACAAACTCAGCCGTCAATTCCTAGCAAATCACGAGTGGTATCTCCACTGGAAGGTGCTGAAAGGTCTCTTTCAGCAGTGGGGGGGAGCCTTAGTTTGATCTGCTCATCTCTGCTGAGAATACGTAATGTCAGCAATTTTACGCCCTGGAGTTTCAAAGGCGGCTCTCACCCAGAGATGCTTTTTGTCTTGAGTGGAGCTCAGGCCGACCGGTATTCCTTTCCACCTATACCACTCCGGTCCAGAGTTCTCAAGAGAAGGAACAGCCAGGCCCAAGTTCATTCTTGTGGCTCCAGACTGAGCACAGAGAGTTTGGTATCCCGAGCTACTGTGCATGGCCATCGATCGTCCATTAAGGTTGCCCATTCTGGAAGATCTTCTATCGTAGCAGCAGGGGACGGTTTTCCACCCAAACCTGTCCACTCTCTGCCTTATTGCGTGGAGATTGAGCTGTGACAATTGACAGCTGTGACCTTCCTCCCGAAGTTTATAACGTCATCGTGGCATCCAGCCGTCCCTCCACTAAGATGGTATATGCCTACCATTCGAAAACAATTGTGGCATGGTGTGCAGATAAAAGCTTAGCCTTAGCTCTCTTTCTGCCCCCTTTCTGAGGTTTTACTCATCACTCTTTCTCTTGCTCAGAAGGGCTTTTCTCTGGGCACTCTTAAGGGTTATCAATCTGCTCTTTCTGCCTTCTTGCAGTTTCCTGATCAGCCCTCATTATTTAAATTCCCTATTGTGCCTAGGTTTCTCAAAGGTCTTACCCATCTCTTCTCTCCTTCAACATTCATTATGTCTCAGTGGGACCTCAAATTGTTTTTGACTTTTCTAAAATGTGTGCTCCTTTCGAGTCTCTTCATAACTGTCCCCTCAGGCTACTCACTCTGAAAACGGCCTCCCTTGTGGGTATTACGTCTGCCCGTAGAGTAAGTGAGCTGAGCTGCAGGTCTTATCATCTAAGTCAGTGGAAAAAAATGTTTAAACTTCCTCAACCTTTAAAAACCTTTGATTTGAGTCATAAACAATCCTATAGTCTTTACACTACAACTCCCATCAGGTTTGAACTGCATGCTAGTCAACCATACACACACACTGCTTTGGGACATGTTCGAGATGCTGGCTCGCGTCCAACCAATGATTTTTCCCCAAAAGGGGACCTTGGCTGCTCTCTTCGGGCTTTGCCATTCCTGTGTCGTGGTGAGCTGCAAACTTCTTGCGTCGACAAGGTAAGAGCATCTGTGCTACCTATGTGTTTAACGAGGCACGCACATTTTTACATTCCTGAAATTACTTTGATAATGGCCAGCATGTTCTGGGCGGAACTATGCCGTGGTACCATGACATCAGCCCACTTCAATCCCGATACGGCTAAGTAATTTGTCACAAGGTCAGCGGGGAAGCCGCAGGACAAAGGGGTGACTGGTGGGAAGCCCGTGAAATTACAACACCTATGCTTTCTTCTCGCCAGGAGGACTCGTGAAAGACGTCGCAAACGGACCTATCTGATTCCGATACAGGTCCCTTTAACTGGGACACGCTAAGAGAAGACCCGCCCCCTCTGATGACGTCGTCGACTGGCACCCAATAAGGAGCCTCGGAAATCGGAACCAGGTGTGCATGGACACCAGAGAGAGGCTCGAGTGGAAGGAAACCGAAGGATCGAGGAACCGAGACCGTGAAGACCAACCCAGACACCCGTAGAAGACAACCAGCCTGGAGGTAGAGGACGAGTGCCAAGACTGGAAGGAGAAACCAGGAGCCGGGACGACGCTTCGCCGAGCCACGCCCCCGGAGGAGCGTGGCTGACTCAGGTATTCAGGTTTTCCTACTGTAATGCACCGTTTGCTACCTCTTGTATTTTGTTAGCTCACGATTGTCATTTTTGCTTCATTTAATGTAACATTTGCTTTTGTATTTTGTTCACTTGTAATGTTCTCATGTATCAGTTCTGTTCCTATTGTGAAGCGCTCTGACACCTTCGGGTAAAGTCCGCGCTATATAAAAATGCATAAATAAATAAATAAAGGTATGGGAACGATTCTCTGGCTGGGTCGGGAGGCGGGAGAAGCCTGAGGGTTAACAACATTGCCACTCACCGCCTCCTCGTTGTATAGTGTACATACCCATTCCCCTCACTGCCACTCCTCACCACCTCCCGTTTCTTCTCTTGTCAATCACTAGTGCACCAGAGTGTTTTCCTCACCCCCTTTCCTCGTAAGATTTGACCAAGTGGACGTGATATTGCTCCCTACCTTTCTGCTGTTGTTTTCTTTTGGGGATCCCGGAGCACCTTTCTCTGCCTCTGCCTGATTATTAAGGAAGGACCATGAACCTATCCTAGAGGACGACTTGTTTATTTTGTTCTTCCCCAAGCCTCATTTTTTTATGTTCAAACTGGCAGATCGCCGAAAACGCGGCTACCTTAAAATGAAACCTTCTTTGCCCCGTCGTAGCCTCTTGCCAATTCCTTCTGACCCGTTACATAATTCTGCATGTTTCCTTCCCCCTTTTTATTCTGGATTAAGTAATAGCAATGAGCAGTCTCCATGAGTTGGGTATTGCTTATATATGAGTCCGCACAGCCAGCATGGCACATGAAGGCGGATAAACCCTTGTTTTAATATACAGTAACTGCCAATACATTTATACTAACTTCCCTAGGCTTTGCACCAACAATCAATCAATCAATCAAAGCATTTATATAGCGCACTACTCACCCAGAGGGTCTCAAGGCGCTAGGGGAGGGGGGTCCGCTACTGCTCGAACAGCCAGGTCTTGAGTTGCTTCCTGAAGGCGAGGTGGTCCTGGGTCAGGCGGAGGTGGGTCGGGAGGGAGTTCCATGTCTTGGCGGCGAGGTAGGAGAAGGACCGTCCCCCTGTGGTGGCTCTTCGGATGCGGGGGACAGCGGCGAGGGCGTGGCCTGTCGATCGAAGCTGGCGTTTGGGAGCGTAGAAGTTGAGGCGGCTGTTGAGGTATCCTGGGCCTTGGTTGTGTAGGGCTTTGTGTGCGTGGGTGAGGAGTCGGAAGGTGATTCTCTTGTTGACCGGGAGCCAGTGCAGGTCTCTCAGGTGTCCGGAGATGTGGCTGCGACGGGGGATGTCCAGGATGAGTCGTGCTGAGGCATTCTGGATCCGCTGGAGTTTCTTCTGGAGTTTGGCGGTGGTTCCGGCGTAGAGGGAGTTGCCGTAGTCCAGACGGCTGGTGACGAGGGCCTGGGTGACCGTCTTCCTGGTCTCGGTGGGGATCCACCGGAAGATCTTACGTAGCATGCGCAGGATGTTGAAGCACGACGAGGAGACGGCGTTGACTTGTCTGGTCATGGAGAGGGAGGAGTCCAGGATGAAGCCCAGGTTGCGTGCGTGGTCTGTTGGTTTGGGTGCGCTGCCTAGGGCGGGGGGCCACCAGGAGTCGTCCCAGGCGGAGGGTAAGGATCCCAGGATGAGGACTTCCGTCTTGTCCGAGTTCAGTTTCAGGCGGCTGTTCTTCATCCATTCGGCTACCTCTTTCATCCCTTCGTGAAGGTTGGCTCTGGCGGGGTCGTTGGTGAGGGAGAGAATCAGCTGGGTGTCGTCGGCGTAGGAGATGATGTTGAGGTTGTGCTGGCGTGCGATGTCTGCGAGGGGGCTCATGTAGACGTTGAAGAGGGTTGGACTGAGCGGGGAGCCTTGAGGAACGCCGCAGATGACTTCGGTGGCTTCAGATCTGAACGGGGGGAGGCGGACTCTCTGTGTCCTTCCGGCGAGGAAGGAGATGATCCACTCCAGCGCCTTCTCCTGGATTCCGACGTTGCTGAATCGCTTCACTAGTGTACGGTGGCAGACAGTGTCAAAGGCCGCCGAGAGGTCTAGGAGGATGAGGGCTGCTTCTTCTCGTGTTTAGAAGGAAGAGGACCACACTTCTGTTTTCATTTCTTCAAGCGATAAAATACTATTTCGATACAGTTTTTTAATAAGATGTCTTCACTTTGGGGACACCATAGCATAACCAAAACTCCACTCCTCTACACAATTCTTTTTTGTGGACATCTACCCGTCTCCCTTAGACGGGAGATAAGCATGTAGTGAAATCCATGTGTGAACTACTATGTGGGATATATATATATATATATATATATATTACCTACTGGCGGTCGCCAGTAGGTATATATAGTTAGGATTTTTTCTCTATGGGATTTTTGAAAATTCTATGTCTAATAACTTTGGCGTTTGTGGACGGAATTGGCTGAAATTTTCAGGAAAATGGAACATTTTGTTTCTGAGCAGCCCCTGACAATTTGGGGGGGTTTCATCAAGGGGGGGCCGAGAAAAAAGGGGGGTCCCAAAACACTTTTTTCCCATGTTAATTTCCATAGGGCGTTTGGCCTCACTTTTAGCTCGAACGGCTGAATGGATTTGCATGAAACTTGGCAAAATTGTAGGGACTGTTAGCCCGATGTGCCTTTGCTAGGTCTCAATATATGTGCTCCAGTGGATTTTGAGTAATTTAGGTTAAAAAAAAGATATATATCTGGGCGGAGCCTAACCACACATCTGATCTGATTGGCTGTCAGCACTTCATCCAAGAAGTGTTGGCAGCCATCTTGGGACCAATATACATGATAGCACCTCATTAAAAAGCATTGTAGTTAATAGAGGGTTTTAGGACTTTAGTTACATTATAAATCATTTGTTGATGGTACCATACTCGTTTTAGGAATTGTGGTGGGTTCTAAGGGGATTTTACCATGTGAAAAAACCTTCTGCTGTGATATCATGAATATTGTTTGAAAGAAAACTAATATCTCATGATTTTCCCACAGTGGTTTGGAAGGGGATCGTTAAGCTAAACTGAAAGCATATTTTCTGTAAATTCACATTATCTTTCTCAGTCATGTGAAAATGAAGTCTGACATTCTCAGTAAAACATGTACATCCAACAAGGACAGAGACTGTCAGTTGATTCCTTTGTGTTCTACTGCAGCCTTCTAGAGTGTTCTAAAGAACAACTAGAGCGCTAACAGTCCTACTTATTACAAAGGTATGGCACACCTGAAGCCATCTTGATTGGAATAAAGTGGTAACTCTTAAAACATTTAATTTAAAAAGAAACAACATGAGGGGGTATATTTTGCCATAGAAAGTATGATTAGTGCTGCAGAATGAAAAATTAGGGCACATTTTGAGTGACTTCTCAAATCCTTTTCTATTTCATTAAAACATTCTGACATGCAGTCTCCCAAAATGGCCACCAGAGACAAAAGAGCCCAAATGTAGCCCAAATATCACCCAGATGTAGCCCAAGTATAGCCCAATGACAGAATGTCCCAGAGTGTTCTAAAGAACAACTAGAGCGCTAACAGTCCTACTTATTACAAAGGTATAGCACACCTGGAGCCATCGTGATGGGAATAAAGTGGTAACTCTTAAAACATTTAATTTAAAAAGGAACAAAATGAGGGGGTATATTATGCAATAGAAGGTATTATTAGTGCTGCAGAAAGAAAAATTAGGGCACATTTTGAGTGACTTTTCAAATCCTCTTCTATTTCATTAATAAATTCTGACATGCAGTCTCCCAAAATGGCCACCAGAGACAAAAGAGCCCAAATGTAGCCCAAATATCACCCAGATGTAGCCCAAGTATAGCCCAATGACAGAATGTCCCAGAGTGTTCTAAAGAACAACTAGAGCGCTAACAGTCCTACTTATTACAAAGGTATGGCACACCTGAAGCCATCTTGATTGGAATAAAGTGGTAACTCTTAAAACATTTAATTTAAAAAGGAACAAAATGAGGGGGTATATTTTGCCATATGAATTATGATTAGTGCTGCAGAAAGAAAAATTAGGGCACATTTTGAGTGACTTCTCAAACCCTCTTCAATTTCATTAAAAAATTCTGACATACAGTCTCCCAAGATGGCCACCAGAGACAAAAGAGCCTAAATGTAGCCCAAATATCACCCAGATGTACCCCAAGTATAGCCCAATGACAGAATGTCCCAGAGTGTTCTAAAGAACAACTAGAGCGCTAACAGTCTTACTTATGACAAAAGTATGGCACACCAGAAGCCATCTTGATTGGAATGAAGTGGTAAGTCTGAAAACACTCAATTTAAAAAGGAACAACATGAGGGGGTTAATTTTGCCATAGAAAGTATGATTAGTGCTTCAGAAAGAAAAATTAGGGATCATTTTGAGTGACTTCTCAAATCCTCTTCTATTTCATTAAAAAAAATCTGACATGCAGACTGAAACATGCACTTTGAATACCAGCAGCAGACGTCCCTGGTGAGCAGTAGCTTTACTACAGTGATCTAATGTGCAACTAGAGTGCTAACATTCAGAATTTATGGCAAATGTGTGACACATCTGAATGCCTTCTTGATGGAACCAAAGTAAACAAGCATTGAAAATGCAATAGATCGCGCCCTCGTTTAAGTTAAAGCCATTCTGTTTGTAATGAGGTGGCTTTTTAGCTTTGCTTTTATTAGTGTTTTTTCAACTTTCATGTAAATAACATGCATCTGTATGCATATAAGTATATGTATGCATGCATTTATGTTTGTATTTATATAGATATACAGATGATATATGTTTATATATGTATGTATATATATATATTCACTGAAAAAACCATAGGCTATAGACCATATATAGTTAGGAATTAGCATTTACAAAACCTTGAAAATTCACTGAAAAAACCATAGGTTATAGACCATATATAGTTAGGAATTAGCATTTACAAAACCTTGAAAATTCACTGAAAAAACCATAGGTTATAGACCATATATAGTTAGGAATTCGCATTTACAAAACCTTATTTTACTCACACAAAATCATTGAAATTCCATATATAGTTAGTTACACTAACTATATATGGCGCACCCGCAATCCACTGCTGATGATGTCACATATTACATCATTCATGACATGGTCAGTGACATCACTGATGACATCACTGATGACATCTCAAATGACATTACTGATGACATCTCAAATGACATCACTGATGACATCACTGATGACATCTCATTTGACATTACTGATCACATCACTGATGATATCATTCATGTGATAATACGATGAACCTCTTCAGACTCTAATATAACCTTAGATACAATCAGTGTAAACAGACACTCACAGACTGTCACTCATCCATGGACTTACTCACACACCTAGTCAGTCATGCAAAGAATCAATCACACCTCCATTTCCTCAACTATACAGTTATACAAACTTTACTTATTCAAACATATACTAACACATATTTACTCTCTTATACAATCCCTGATACAAGTTCACAATGATCCATACAGCCACTCACACATTCACTGGCTCTTATGCACAGTTATTTATATATGTCAACTCTCACATGTACTGTGTTTTACATATGTACTTACTTTGACATGTAGCACTGAGATATCCATTCACTCACCAATACACTCATGCACACAGTCAACCGCCCATACAGCTGTTTCCACATGCACTTTTGAAACCATACATCTAGTGAATCAACTGCTCACACATCTATGCACAGAGTCATACACCTCCCAGCCACCCACACACACAGTCTCCCATACAAATACTTGGGCAACCAATCAATAACCCATATAGTTACTCATATAGCTACTTATCAACACATGCAACAGTTTACAGAACAACAGACATAATGATGCACAAATTAAGACAGTTTAGTCACTAACCCATGCACTCAGTGAGACACATTTAATCACTCACTCATACAGTCAGTCATGCACCTACTAAATCCTTCATCCAGACACTTATACATCCACTCATTCTTCAATATGTAAGACATATTTTAACTTTACAGAAACATACAGTCACTGGATGTTGTCATCAGTGATGTCATCAGTGATGTCATTTGAGATGTCATCAGTGATGTCATCAGTGATGTCACTGACCATGTCATGAATGATGTAATATGTGACATCATCAGCAGTGGATTGCGGGTGCGCGATATATAGTTAGTGTAACTAACTATATATGGAATTTCAATGATTTTGTGTGAGTAAAATAAGGTTTTGTAAATGCGAATTCCTAACTATATATGGTCTATAACCTATGGTTTTTTCAGTGAATATATATATATATATATATATATATATCTGTGAGCAAGGGCACGGACGTGCCCGAAATGCGTCTGACGATATGGACCACTTTAATGCATAAATAAAAGCAATTGAAAAGAAGAAGTCTGACTCTGGCGATTTTGTGATTATTGTGGTCTGCGTACCTGTCTGTGCACGAGGCACACTGGAGACAAGTTGGATTGCATATATATATATATATATATATATTTATATATTCTACAATTTCTGTTTTGCCTCTGTCCTCCCACTACTATGAAGGACACAATGATTCCTTGAGCACTACGTCAGGGTGAAAGTTGAGGCAATGTGCTCTACGTTAGCGGTTAAGCCTACACTTTCTTTTCAAAGAAAGATTTTTTTATGGTTAAAATATCACTATGAGGATGCCTCATCTACAGGGTGGGTGCATTATATACACGTTAAGGTTATCACTAGTCAGGTGAAACTCTGATACATATCTGGACCTCTCAGTAGGCTCAACAATGGACATACTACTGCTCATCCAAGTACTGTTCGTTTTGTTTATTTAATTGGTGGACTTAATGAAGACTGTTGGACTTGGTCCTTCTGGCAGGTTCACCCCTAGACTTTTTGCTTTTAATGGTGACCTGGTGATGTTTTTTTTTGGGTTCTGCGCACTTTCACTGTGTCCCAGTGGAAAGTGCGTGCGCACTCCGAGTGCATGTGATGAGATAGGCCTGCCCGCCCATAGGAATGCATGGGGAATGTATGTGTCCCTGGTAGTTCCTGATGCGTGGGGTGTACAGTTTCGAATTTGATATGTGCGAACTCGTGAGAGTGAATGCTTCGCAATGGTGTATGTGGCATGAGTGTACAAATGCCACTTCTAGGAGTTGGCATATTAGTGTAAAATATGCCTGGCGTGTGATTGGCTGGAGCTGGCTGGTGAGCCTGGCTCCAGGAAGGCTGGATGGGTCTGCCCGGTGGTGAGTGGGAGATTAGCATGCTGATGGCTGGGGAGGAGTGTACCTGTGTCCTGAATGAGGCTGGGTTTTCCCCAGGCAATGCTGGCTCCGCCCCCTGTGGTGCGACTGATGACCCTAGCCCTGCCAGTGAATGAAATGGGTGGTTGAGCCATCAAGAGTGCTCCAAAACCAGCTGCGACTGGTTTCTCCCCCACCCTGCACCCTTAGACAAAGGAATGTGGTGTATAAAAATGGGGCTGTGTCCCCACAGAGGTTGTTCTCTTCCAGGATCCTACCTGAGGGGGCTGCTGCTGTTCCTGGGCCAGAGGACCGCCACTTGGACTGTCTCCATGCCTGGAGACCCAGTGAGCTGGCTCTGGGCCCAGCCTTGCCCCCCCTGCCTACCTAAGGACTTTGCTGGAACTCTGCCCTGCTGAGAGCACCTAGGAGCGCTGTGCTTGTGCTCCCAGCACCTGGGAGCGCTTTGGACTTTCCCTGGAGCGCCTGGAAGCGCTTTATTTCGCTTTAGCGATTGAGAGCACTTTATTTTCACCCCTAGCACTGAGAGCGCTGCAAATCGTCTTTGAGGGCTGGGAGCGCTTTACTTTCTCTTTCGCGGCTGCCCACGCCGCTTTTTGCCGATTTTACAGTCCCCTGGCAGGTGCCCACCCTGCCAAGGATCTTGCGCTGTACTCTGCCACTAGCGCTTTGGGAGCGCTTTATGTATCTTTAAGGCCGGTGCCCACCCGGCATTGCCCGCTGAAATTGTCCCCGCTGTTGCCGCCCGGCCGCGACCAGGAAGTCAGGCAGGCCGGGGGCACGACTGCGGGACATCACGTGACCTTATTCCCCGGGCCGCGCTCTGATTGGCTGCCGGCCCGGGACAGGACGAGAAGGAGCCTGGAGAGTCCCGGAGAGTCCCGGAGAGCGAGAGGAGGCCGGCGGAGAAGGAGAGACCGGCGCACCAGAACCGGTGAGTGCTGGAGCGTGAGAGGGAGAGGAGGGACGTCGGGGCACATTGCCGGTGCCCGCCCCTCCCCTCCAGGGAATCCTTTGTTGTGCTGCCGAGGCCCGTGGGGCCCCCTGTGATATCGAGTCCCCCGAGATGGACTCCGCCTACCTTTGCCCCGACGAGCCTGCAAGGTTCGGTCCCCGCATTCTTTGATAGAGCCCAGAGAGGCTCGGGGGCCATTGTTGATTTAGAGCCCAGAGAGGCTCCAGCGACTGCAGCATTTTTGTTGGGAAGCCCTAAGAGGGCTCCAGGGGCATTTGTTCATTCTGAGTCCCCGGAGGGGGGACTCCAACGTTGGGGCCATATCTGAGCCGAGCCCACGAGGCTCACGGTGCCGCATCTGTCCTCGAGTCCAGGAAGGACTCCGACGACGCCCCAGTTGTTTGCTTGAGCCCAGAGAGGCTCCAGGCGCCCCAAGTGTTCTCGGGTCCCCCGTGAGGGACCCCACCGCCCAGTGAGGCTGAAAAGGAGGCATATTTCTTTTGTTTAGAGCCTGCAAGGCCCCCCCCCCCATCGTGTTGGCCCCATCATATTGTTCTATCAGCTGCCCAGCACTTCGTGGGCAGCTGCCACGTTTAGGCCCTGACTCTGGAACACAGGACGTCTTAGCCCCAACAAGGCCAGAGGGCCTAGGGACTGCCACGGGTTGTGGCTCATGTGAGTTTTGCGCAATTGCTTGTCCTGCACCTCTGAATGTGTTGTTGATGCATCATGTGCCTTGTTCCTTACACCTCTGAATGTATGTTATGCATCATGTGTTATATGTTTACACCCCTACAGGTATTGTGATACTTAGGTGGTTTTTCTCCTAGTACAGGTGGTGCTAGTGAGGTCCTGGTTACCAGTAGTTACTGGTTGTGTGCTAAAGTGATTTTACATTCTATGTTCTAAGTGCTAATTCTACCTAGTGCTAAGTTCTAAAAGTGCTGATTCCTGACAGTGGTCCATGTGGCCCTGTCTTGTACATATCCCCTGTAAATTCTGCCCGTGCCTGTTGGCACATTGTAAAGTGTGTGTTTTATCTAATGTGTTTTGGTGTAATACAAAGGCTATTTTTATATATAACCTTGTGTGGAGTTTTCTTTGTGGTGGGCCTTGGGTGTTGTTGCTGGGGTGCGTGCGCAAATACTTAACTCATATCGCCTCCAAGTTTAGCCTTGCTGCTCGCGCCACATTACCTAGAGGGTGAGCAGGGGTTATCTTGGCGTTTAACTCCCTTGCCCTGACTTAGGAGTGGTGGTCTCTGACTGACTTTGGCTCAGCCCGGGCCAGCCGGGGATCCCATTTCTAACAAAGACATTATAATTTTTTCTTTTTTGGTAAACCGCCAGTGGATCCTCAATTATGTGGATTGCCACAAAGACCTGGGGCTAGATGTAGGTAAATAATTTTTACCGATTCTAAAATACCGAATTTTACCGATTCGGTATTTTAGAATCGGTAAATCTTATGTAGGTAAATATTCGGTATTTTTTACTAAATCAGTAAGATTCGGTAATTGCCTATCATACCGAATAATTCAAGGGTGGCAGGGTGTCATTTTGACACCCTGTTGCACCCCTGATTAGGGCTTGTCTGCCATGAGGCACACATACATGCCCTAAGGGCATGTATGTGTGCCACATGGCACAGGTGTACATGCACAGATTTGCATATACACAGGTGTTCGTTATTTACCACCAACTAATAGTTGGTGGTAAATAACGAACCCTTAAAGCCCTCTGGCACTGTTGACAGCGCCACCTACATCTCAAAATACAGATTTGGTAATTTTACCGAATTGGTAATTTTACCTATTTGGTAAAATTACCGATTCGGTAAAATTACCAAATCTGTATCTTAAGATGCCCTACATCTCAATATCCAAATACTGGTCGGTAACGGCCGAAAATCTGTATTTTCGGCCGTTATCGACCGGTATTTGGATACCTACATCTGGCCCCTGGTTCTTTATAACCTTGTGTTTTTCACTTTTTCATATATGAGCCAACTAACATGCAGAAGTTTAAATAACAGGACCTGAAGAAGGTCGCTACACCTATGTTGAGGGTAATAGGCTGAAACATGTCGACCTACCATTGATTTTCATCTTGAAGCTGGTTGAATTTCGTCTTGCTCTAGCTTGGTTTTTATTCCTGGCCCAGAGACGCAAAAATAAAGTTTTTGGGTACCCTGGAGCTAGTTTTAAAAATCACATTTTAAGTTTATTTTGCTCTGCTTCCGTCATCACACCTAGCTCGTCTAAGGTACTTAGTACTTACTTAGTATACCTCTTCTTAAAACATCCCTGAGCTCCACCGTCTCAGAGAGAAGGGTTGTAGTCCGCATCGTGAATAGGTTTCACAGAGCATGATGAAGCACCCCACCTTTGAGTGGGTGAGGGAATCCGTCCTTTAAAAGGGACACTCCACAAGTACCAGACCTTGTATGTTCTGTTCGATGTAGACCCAGGGGTTTCTTGTTGTGATGAATATTGTCTTATAAGAGGAGTTAACCCTTGTTTTGATCGTATCATCAAATCTGACTTACTTCTCAGTTTATCTTGATGAACTGATGCCTCGCACAAGGGCCTCCTTTCTACCAAAAGGGTCACCCCTTTTCATGTTGGCCAATCTATAACTTTGCCTACTTGTTATGTTCCTCCAAATCCCTGTAAAGAAGAGGAGCTACTCCACCAACTGGACCCAAATAGAGCATTGTCGTTCTTCCTTTACCGCAAACGAGAGTTCTAGGTGGATGACCAACTCTTCGGAGGGTATGCTGGTGCAAAGAAAGATCGGGCAGTGCAGAAGCAAACCATCTCTGGCTGGGTCGTGCTCTGCATCAAAATCTGCTATACATTGTCAATAAAGCAACCTCCTGAAGGTTTGCAAGCTCATTCCACCAGAGCTCAAGCAGAGACCACTGCCTTAGCATGTGGTGTTGCGTTCCTGGACATCTGCCAGGCACCAAGGTGGACCTCCTTGCACACGTTCACAAAGCACTACTGCCTGGACACACAGGTCAGTAGGGGTGGGCATTTTGGTCCTGTAGGACTTGCTTGTGTGTGAAATTGGTCTGCAGACCCACCTCCGGGGATGGTATGCCTTGGGTATCTATTCAAAGGTATGAAATCTGTGGCTAGAAGTCTCTATCAGATGAACAAGTTACTTACCTTCGATTACGCCTTATCTGGTAGAGGCTATATCTAGCCGCAGATTACTTACTGACCCACCCATCCTACCACTTCTGTGAATGGATTTCTAGGGACAGGGATGAACTCTGTCAGGGCCCTAGGTTTACGCACCAGATGTTAGTGTTCTTCATGGCGCTCCACTTCTGGCGTGGAAAGTCATGAAAAGAAACTGATGTCGACGTGCCAAGGTGGCGCCTCCATAGGTACTGCAATGGCACTTCTGGCGTGAACGATGCCAACATCGGACGCAGGCCCGATCAATGCCACCTACCGGTGTGCATGGGCACTGCGCATGGAAAATCTTCTGGATCCAGTCTGACACCTGGGGAAACTTAAAGGTAAGGAATTGGCAGCTCAATCATGTCTCTGCCAGACAAGGCATATCATAGGTAAGTATCTTGTTCATCACATACATTATTACTAGTTCATGTCAACAAAAAGCTAATGTTTGGAATGAGCCTGAGGAGAGAGACGTGCAGAAAGGAATTAGAGGGGAATTTAAACTTGGGAATGCAATTTAAAGCATATGGAATAGCACAGGTGGTGTAACAGAAAGTTTGGACAATTAGGGATGTTGGTTTACTATTTTAATGGAAACACTGGATAAACTAATCCATGGCACACTTGACAGCCTTGAGGAGCTGGTGGCTTACTGGACTAATGCGACCACTGTAGGGGCCTGTGTTCGACCTCATGGACACAGGTTCAAATTGCGGCAGGTACCTCTCAGCCTTTTATCCTTCGGAGGTCGATAAAATGAGTACACTTGAGTTGGGTCACAGTAAACATCTGTTATTCAGCGCCAAGATACCCTTTTGTGTGAACGTGCGCTTTAAATATATACGTTCTGTTGTGGGTGCATAATGAGCGTGGCTGTACACTGGGGCACTAACTGCAGAAAAACACTTCATCAGACACCACATCAGAGTGCACAGGCCAAGTCCTTGGTGAGCATTGAGCAATTAAAAGGCCATGTGACATAACCAAAATATGACACGTCATACCTTACCAAATGTATATGTCCCCAATGGTCCAGTAAGCCTTTCATGTCTCCATAGTGTTAAAAACGATGACATTATTTAATTAAAGCTTGCCAGATGCACCGGTGGTATGAGCAGACATAGCTAGAGGTGCAGGAAATGATACTATTGCTCTGCACAGAGGGAGAATATTAAAATAATAGTGTTTCCAACACTGTGTTCTCACATCCCCGCTCAGTGAGTGCAGAGGGGGTTGGTGGGGTTCAGTGTAATAAAAAATGTGCCGGTCTTCAACATGTCTTTCGAACCTCTTTACTTCTGGTCATGTGAGTTAGCGACAGAGCCCCGTGTGCACCTGGTCCCTTACAAAACTCTATGTGCATCTGGTGCCTTACACAGCCCTCTGTGTATTTATTTATTTATGTAATTTATATAGCGCACAAATTCCAGGAGGTGTCTCGGCGCTGAGAAATGAAAGAACAGACCGTTAGGATGTGCTTACTGGTTGAAGAGCCACGTTTTTACTAGCTTCCTGAATATCAGGAGAGAGGGGCTGACCTTGATGTGAAAAGGGAGGGTGTTCCACAGTCTAGCCGTAGCAACTGTAAAGCGTCTATCTCCCCATGAGGATTTCTTTGTACGAGGTATAGTTAGGAAGCGAGCTGAGGAAGAACGCAGGGATCTGTTAGGCATATACAGGCATAGTGCCTTTTTTAGGAACTTCGGTCCAGAGTTGTTAATCGCTTTGATTGCGACATAAAGTGCTTTGAATTTGGTTCGGCTTCTGATTGACAGCCAGTGGAGTTGGCGAATGACTGGAGAAATCGATTTGAATTTAGGTGTGCCAGGCAAAATTCTGGCAGCTGAATTCTGAACCAGTTGCAGTTTGTTTTAAGACTTTCTCCTGAGCATTTAGGAGGAGGCCGTTACAGTAGTGGATCTTCGACATAACCAATCTGCACATGATGGTTTTTCCTGCACTAGGAGGGAGGAAAGGAAGGAGTTTCTTTATCATTTTGAGGGTATAGAAGGATGAGGAAACAACCGAGTTCGCATGGTGAATGAACTTCCATTCCGTCATTGTGTACTGCCAGCACCAGTTGGTATGCCTCATACCGCGATCTTTGATGACCCGGGCCAAGTCAGACAAGTAGATATTAAATACGGTCGGACTTATGGAGGATCCTTGAGGCACCCCACAGGGAAGAGAGAACACAGGAGAGTAATATTCGCCAAGTTTAACTGATTGAGTACGATTGGTGGATGAAGTTAATAGCGCTCTGGCCTTTTGTTTGATGCCAATGGCAGAGGCACGGTCGATCAGAATAGAATGATCGACCGTGTCAAATGCCGCGGACAGATGTAATAGAATCAGGACTGCTGCACCACCTTGATCTAGAATCATCCTGTTCTCTTCAGATACCTGGATGAGGGCCGTCTCAGTGTCGTGACCCTTCCTAAACCCACATTGAGTGTCATCCGGAAGATTGTTATGGTGGATGAATTGAGCTAATTGGGTATTCATTATTTTTTCAAAAATCTTTGATGGAAAAGGGTGGCATGCAATGGGTCTGTAATTTTTCGGTTCTGAAGGGTCAAGGTAAAGTTTTTTAAGTAGGGGTCTAATGATGGTCTTTTTCCAAAGACCCAATGTGAAACATTGAATTACAGATGTTGGTAAGGATAGGGGCTTTGGAATCAGAGATAAGTTTCAAAGTTGAAGGAGGACAAGGGTCAAGGGGGATCCTGATTTAATGGAGAGGATAAGCTCTCTTACCTGCTCGGATGAGACCTGACTAAATTCTACAAACCCTGTGGCGGGGGCATTAGTTAAAATATTTGTGATGAAATGGTCTAGATTAGCCTGGGTTGAAAAGTTTGAGTAAATTTGATTAACCTTGTCTTCAAAAAAGTTAGCAAGAGAATTACAAAGGACCGGCGAAACATCTATGGCTGTGCTTGTGGGTGGACTAGAACGTTTGGTGACCACCTTAGATAGCTGCTTGGTGGAATTTTGGGCTGACTCTATTTGTGTAAGATAGTATTTGCTTTTTCTGCAATGATGAGATGTTTATATTTGGTCAATTCGTCCTTATATAGTTCTTTGGCATTGTTATCATAATGTTTGCGCCATTGTTTCTCTAGATTTCTGCACCATTGTTTCTCGAGTCCTAGAGCCTCTGAAAACCAGGGGGCGGAAGGGGCACTTCGATTGGTGGAGACATTCTTGAGTGGTATTATAGTACTAAAGGCATTATGTAACTAGGAGGAGTAGTTATTGGCCGCTATATCAGGATCTACTGTAGCTTTCTGTTGGGTGGAGGAGAGAGTTGTTTGCAAGAGATGGACGTTGATGTTCCTCCATGCCCGAAGCTGTTTAGGGGTGCGAGAGCCCGTGTACCTAAAGTTGGGATTTCTGATCTGAATAGTGCAAATTATTGCAGAGTGGTCTGTCCAGGTCTGGGGTGAAACAGAGGATAGAGAGATGTTACTATTGCTAGTAAAAAGTCCATCCACTGTGTGACCCGCCATACGAGTGGGTTTTGTGACTAACTGATGTAAGCCTACTGATAGTAGGTCTGTTATAAGGGAAGAAGATTCCTTATAATTTAAGGATTCTAAATGAAAATTAAAATCTCCCAAGATGGTATAGTCGGGAATTTCTGCTGTTGGTTCTATTAGGTTATCTAATGCTTTAATAAAGTCCGCTCGAGAGCCTGGTGGGCGGTAGAGCAGTGTTCCTCTGAACGATTGGGTATTTGACAGCATGATAGAGAAGGTCAGTGCTTCGCAGACCGGTGAGTTAATTGTATCAATTTTTATTGCATATTTATCTCAATAAATAATCTCCAACCCACCACCCTTCTTTAGAAGTCTATCCTGTCTAAGTACGCAATATCCTTCGGGGGTGGCAGCGCAGAAGTCAGGACCAGCTGAAGAATCACCCCACGTTTCAGTTACGAATAAAATATCTAAATTGTGGTTATTAAGTAGTTCATGTATTTAAAATGTATGCTTGGGAAGATAACGAGCATTTATGAGAGCGAAATAAATGGGTTTGGGATTAAAGTGAGGCGGATGAGCGCTGGAGAGTAGGGACACAGTAGTTCGGGCTAGTTTGAACGAACAGTTGGGGCGTCTGGAGGATGTTCTGTTAGTTAATACGTCCAAGCTAAAATGGGGACAGTGATGGATGTTGATGGTGTTGTTTAGATCCACAAGCTGAGAGCTTGTGTAGGATATTACCTTTTTGCCTGATGTTGCTTTTGGAGGGCCAGGGGGTCAGGCCCTGGTCCCTTACACAGCCCTGTGTGCATCTGCTTCCTTACATAGCTCTGTGTACCTCTGGGCCCTAAGACAACCCTGTGTGCATCTGACCACTTACTTAGACCTGTGCACATCTGTGTAAGGGCCATTTTTAGGTCTCGCACCTGCGGGGTAGGCTCCCGTCAGCTTCCTGTATTTTTGGGGCCCCGTCCCAACACAGGTTGCCTGGCTTCCTGTTCAAGCCGGGCTGCGGCGGTGAGTTTTTTTCATAACCTAACTTGTTTTTCGTGTTGCCTCGTCGCAAGGATTTCAAAGCCAGTGTTGTGAGCCAGAATACGGATGCATGGTTTAGAACTTCACTGCCATCAAAAGAAGAAGAATTATTTGGCAGCAGTTCCAAATCGCCAATTATTAAAATCAAACGCTAACTACAAACAAAGAAATGAAACGTTGCACCAGAAGTCAGAACACAGTTGTTCTTACCAGAAGCTTTTCATAAGGCAGGTCCACGTGTGTGGACAAAGGACGTGAAAATCGGAATTCTTCAGATTCGAACCCCCCTGTTTGTTTACAATTGACATAAATCAGATTGTAGCATAGCTACAAGATGGTTTAAATGACACGACGAACCTTTGAGGGTCACTTACTAGCCGAGCAGAGTGGGATTACTGTATGGGATTTTACTCCACTCCGTCAAGAGTGGAAATTTGTTCACACACTCAGATTACCCGGGGGAACGAACACCATTTTTTCAGCAAGGGGGGTGGGACATCACGCTCCACCACTCCGGTACCCTTTCCCCTTCCCTACCCATACCCAACCCTATCAGCCGCACCCTTCGATTCCATCTCATCACCCCTCCAAGCACCCAACACCCGCTAAACCCCACCCCAGCTCACAGAGGTAGGTAGTAAACATGTGAGTTAATCCCCTCCAGAAAAGGGAATTCCGCCCTCTATAACCAGGTTCACTCGGATCCATTCCAGGGGGAGATTAACTCATATTTGTACAGTACTAGTGGGGTTTATTAAATCGTTTTTCACACTTCTGTAGAGAGAAAATGCGCTTCCACAAATAAAGCAAGGACCAAATTCATGGCATTAAACCTAGGTAGATCTTTCAAGTGCAGTGTGCGTTTGCAAAGGTTACTGCTCTCAACTATCCAGGGACCAGGGTGGGATCAGACACAAAAAGGTGCAATAGGTCTCGCATTTACACGAGTTTAAGCTATTGGCATTGCAAATGACAATGCCTTTTATTTACGTTTTAAAAACGAAAACAAAAATAAAAGGCATTGTCATTTGCAATGTCAATAGCTCAAACTCGCGTAAACGCAAGACCTATTGCATTGCAAATGCTTGTTAAGAGAGCTAACAATTTTGTATATTTCAACATATTTATTGAATACTAAAAATTTAGTAAACATAAATTGAGATTTTGGTTAGAGGTAAGGGACTGAAACGTAATACTTTCAACGTAAGGGCAAGAGTTGTGGTTTGGGGCTGAAGGTTAGGCACGTAGAAGGGTTCCCCAAACGGCAGGGGTTTGGTTTAGCGTTGGGGTTGGGGCTTAGCGATGGGTGGGGGTTTTGGTTATTCTGAGGGTTGAAACCGGGGTTTAAGGCTTATGGTTGTGATAATATTCGAGTCACGGTTGGTTTTAGGGTTAGGGTGAATTGTGGCCTAAATGTATAGGATTTAAATTATATTTTTATATTTGTTAGAAAATAGGTGAATAGTACCTTATTTTTAACACGACTTTATATGTCCCCTTTAAACTGTTTGTACAAACCATTATATCTGAGCTTGTGAACCTGTTACCATTTACCTAGAGGGCTAAGCAAGGTGCCCTTCACTGGAATGGCCTCTTTCTTACAAGTATCAATTTACAATTTCTGATTTCCTTGTCGGTTGCGTATGCCAATGAGGGATTCACTGTCATCAGACATGTCTGCTAAGCCGCATGTTTGTTGGACGAGGTGGTGCCTGCGATTCACAGCTTGCTGGGCAGTTTTTCAAGAGAAACTGCTCTTGAGCTGGATCCTTATTAACCTGCTCATGGAACACAATATCTAAGACATCCCAGATCAAACCAGCCCCAATATGATGGTCTTTAAACCAAAGAAAGGAAGGGTGACCTCGAAGTGACTTCAAAATACAGACATGAAAGAGGGCAGCGAGAGTCAAAATACATTTATCACTTTCAACCAAAAATATACTGAATTATGTCATTTAAGGAGTTATGAGACATACAAGAAGTTTATAACAATATTTCTCTGTACACATGTAGGCTACTTATCAAGAACATACACTTTCCGTCCACTTGCCGCCAAACCGTTGTCAGTTTCAGCGATTGTCCTTCATCACTTCTGTCCAGTGCCACCCATTTCTCCTCCACTTAATGTCTGACTGAATAAAAACTAAGGCTTGTGTTTGATTCAGTCTCACTTCCATCACAAACCTACTCCCTGAGACAAGCCTTTTGCCTTTGCGATGAGAAGCACCAGAGCCCTAATGGATTGATTCAAGTAAAAGTTAGGTTCCAGGCTCAGGCACTTGGAACGCTGGAGATGCTGGTCAGTGGCTCCTTGGATCTGATGCTAAGTGCTCTGGAGAGCCTCACGCTGTCACGGTGGCGTCGTGAGCAATCTGATGACCCTGAGGTGATGTCACTGAACACTAAGCAGTCTGACGGGCCCCGGACACCGGCTCGTATGCAGATGCAGCAGAGGAGTTTGAGGACGGCCTTGCGCACCTCCATGCTGCCACAGGAGTAGATAAGAGGGTTAATTGCTGAGTTGAGCACAGCCAGGGCCAGAGCCCAGTCCATCCCTCGAAGGTGGTCACAAGTCAGGGATTGACAGAAAACGTCCAAGAGTAGGAGGGCAAAGAGCGGGCTCCAGCAGACGATGAAGGCTCCGAGGACCATCAGAACAGTCTTCAGAAGCTTGAAGGACTTTTTCCGCTGGTTGGTAATGGCTACCCGCGTGGCACTGGCCTTCACAAGGTGGTAGATGGAGCCATACAGCAGAATGATTCCAAGCAAGATAAGGCTGAACATTATGACGCAGACTAGAATGTACTTCTTGGAGTAGAGTGGCAGGAGGCTGGAGCACTCCTGGAAGTCACACACGCAGTTCCACCCCAGCAGCGGCAGCATTCCGATGATGATGGCCAACAGCCAGCAGAGGCCAATGAGACCGTAGACCCGGATTGTTTTGGTGATCTCCTTCTCAGCAATGGGCCTAACCATGGTGGTGTAGCGCTCCATGGCGGTGATGAGGAGGCTGAAGATGGAGGCAGCCAGGGCCACAAAGAGGACCCCTTCTCTGAAGAACCACATGTTCAGGCTCAGCCGGAAGGTCATGCTGCCAGACATGCAGAGGTTGAAGAGGTAGGCAATGCCGGCCAAGAGGTCGCTCAGTGTGATGTTGGCGATGCAGTAGGAGACCCAGCGACGGAAGCGCATGTATTTGACAATGGCCAAGAGGACCAGCAGGTTCTCCAGCACGATCAGGCAGCTGATGGCGATGAAGAGTAGCTTCATGATGTCCATGCCACCGTCCGCCAGTGGCTTGCGCCGGCCCAACTTCCCCGTCACGTTGTAATGCAGGAGGATGATATTGACATTCCTCTTGGCCACAAACTGAAGGCAGATGTCCAGGCCGTGGTCCAATCCCATCGTTGTAGGAGGTGCACCAAAGGAGCCACAACCAGGGAGGTGATTGGTTCTTCCAGGCTCCCAGCAGGTCACCAGCAGTCTGTGGAGACAGAGACAGTGAAAGGGGACACTGCTTAGAAAGACAAGAGAGCTGGCAGCAGAGAGGGTCAGTCTACCGGCAAAGCATGTGTCAGGCTGCTAGGGACCTCCCACCAGATCAATTAGTTTGAATATATTCATTCATTTTTAAAACTTTAACCAAGGAACTTCTTTTTCACGCCAATTATCAGCTGAAATAACCAATGAGAGAAACACCCTCCATTATACCAAAAAGCCTTGAGAAGGACCTGAGGTCCAAACTAAGCATTCCTATTGCATCTCTGTGTCTGGGCGTTCCTGAACATTTCAAACTTGGCATACTCAAAAGAAACCTCTATTATACATATTTTAAAGTTAGTGTCCTAAAACGCCATCCCTTCAGCAGCACCACACAGTTTAGTCCTGCTGTTGTATGAAGGGTCGGTCCCCTTTGCTCAAAAGGCAGCACCATCTTGGTAAAAGAAAAGCGTTGGAAGGGGATGACAAAAGAACGAGGCGTTCGGCAAAAGAGGAGTAATAGACGCCTTCCGACAGCCCAGAATTTGGTGACCTGTGGATAAACTAAAAGATCACATGTCATCTGCCTGGTCTCCATTACAAGGCATCGCATCCAAGTATCAGGATACACCCAACAACAATGGCAGCCATGGTGCTGCCAAAATCAGCCTGCGGTGGTTGTGTGCCCATGTGGAGGGAACTTGGCCTGGGAGGTGGGGTTGACTGTCCCTACTGGAGCAGGGCCAAGGCTGGTCTGCATCTGACTGGCCTCTGGAGTGGCACGGTGTGTAATAAACAAGGGCCTATGCAACTACCGGCGGCTAAAGTCGATTCAAGCACCCCCCCTATTACTTTTTATTCTTCCACAATGATGCTGCCCGGTGGCTCTGGAAGGTCTGCGCTCTACCCTATGTTGATCTCCTGGCTAGTTAAAATTTAGATTTTCGATTCAGTGAGCATGTCCAATATCAGCTCCACTGGGGGTCGAGCTTGAGAATCTAGAGCTTGTCTCGGAGGTCGAGCGGGCACTGAAAGGACCCTCTCTCTGAGCAAGTTTCTGGAGCTGGCAGCCTAGATTATCGTGAAGGGACAACGCTCAAGAGCTGATTGGTCGGTTCTGTGTATACAAACCACTCTCCATGAGCAGTCCGTGTTCTAGGAGTTGTTACCGATATCCAGCAGCAGAGTCCGCGCCCTCCTGCCTTCCTACTAACCCAGGGACGTAGCCTGGACATATCGCACCACTCCTAGTGCTGCTGTGAGGCCTTGAGGGAAGGACACCCCTGCTGTGAAGAGGTGTCCTTGACTCCTCTGTCCAGCAGAGGAGAAACGCATCTCATCAGCTTGCAAGGACCTGTGAGACCATGGTGAGTTCCACACTGCTCCAGAGCACCAGGACACCAGCTCTTGTGCCAGGAGATGCCTGGCATCCATGATTGAGCTTTGGTCCACCCCGTCTGGCTGCCGTGCCAGTCAAGCGCAAAAGGCGTTAACTTGGTCTGCGCTCCAGAAGCAGAGCCCATGAACCCAGAGCAGCGGCAGCTCTTCAGCCCCTGATCACACTGTGGCTCCCACACGAGGTCCAACACAAGGAATGGATCGAGGCATGGCCAGAGTGCCATGGCCCAGGTGCCAGGAAGGAAACGGGCCTCTTGGCCGCTGCAGGGTTCAGGGAGCCTCTCTGGGCCCCGGTGCCCTGCACCTGCTGCACAAACGGAAAAGTCTTGCCAATGACATGTCACTGACTTACACGAGAAATCAGGGGCGAGCTTCAAACCCTCCCAAAGTCGGGTTCCTGTTTTGAAGGCAGAGGCTCGTAATTGACTCAATCCCAGTCGAGGTGTTCCAACTTCTCTGCGGCGCGAGAGGCTTTTAGTCTGTCACTGGGGGCTGCAGATTTGTAATAGTCTAAACTAGTTTGAGAGTGCCCACGTGCACTCTGGAATATATCATCAGTACTGTTGCACAGTGCATATGTAATAACTATGAGGCCGTTTTTGAGTGTGACAATTTATACTTTGCTCCTGCAGGGCAGGGAAGGCACATTTAAATAGCTCTGCCTGCCTTACAGGGACCTAGACGCTTTGAGAGGAGGCTCTGCTACAAGGGCACCTCTCATTTCACCCTCAGTCTACAAGGCACCTCTCATTTCACCCTCAGTCTACAAGGGCGCTCCTCATTTCACCCTCAGTCTACAAGGCACCTCTCATTTCACCCTCAGTCTACAAGGGCGCTCCTCATTTCACCCTCAGTCTACAAGGCACCTCTCATTTCACCCTCAGTCTACAAGGCACCTCTCATTTCACCGTCACTCTCCAAAGGCACCTCTGATTACACCGTCAGTCTACAACAGTACCTCATTTCACCATCAGTCTACAAGGGCACCTCTCATTTCACCCTCAGTCTACAAGGGCACCTCTCATTTCACCCTCAGTCTACAAGGCACCTCTCATTTCACCCTCAGTCTACAAGGACACCTCTCATTTCACCCTCAGTCTACAAGGCACCTCTCATTTCACCCTCAGTCTACAAGGCACCTCTCATTTCACCGTCACTCTCCAAAGGCACCTCTCATTACACCGTCAGTCTACAAGGTCACCTCTCATTTCACCCTCAGTCTACAAAGGCACCTCTCATTTCACCCTCAGTCTACAAGGGCGCCTCTCATTTCACCCTCAGTGTCCGAAGGCACCTCTCATTTCACCCTCAGTGTCCAAAGGAGCCTCTCATTTCACCCTCAGTCTACAAGGGCGCCTCTCATTTCACCCTCAGTCTACAAGGCACCTCTCATTCCACCCTCAGTCTACAAGGGAGCCTCTCATTCCACCCTCAGTCTACAAGGGAGCCTCTCATTTCACCCTCAGTCTAAAAGGCACCTCTCATTTCACCCTCAGTCTACAAGGGCGCCTCTCATTTCACCCTCAGTGTCCAAAGGCACCTCTCATTTCACCGTCACTCTCCAAAGGCACCTCTCATTACACCGTCAGTCTACAAGGGCACCTCTCATTTCACCCTCAGTCTACAAAGGCACCTCTCATTTCACCCTCAGTGTCCGAAGGAGCCTCTAATTTCACCCTCAGTCTACAAGGGCGCCTCTCATTTCACCCTCAGTCTACAAGGACACCTCTCATTTCACCCTCAGTCTCCAAAGGCACCTCTCATTCCACCCTCAGTCTACAAGGGAGCCTCTCATTCCACCCTCAGTCTACAAGGGAGCCTCTCATTTCTCCCTCAATCTACAAGGACACCTCTCATTTCACCCTCAGTCTACAAGGGCACCTCTCATTTCACCCTCAGTCTACAAGGGCACCTCTCATTTCACCCTCAGTGTCCAAAGGCACCTCTCATTTCACCCTGAGTGCCCAAAGGCACCTCTCATTCCACCCTCAGTCTACAAGGGCGCCTCTCATTTCACCCTCAGTCTACAAGGGCACCTCTCATTTCACCCTCAGTCTACAAAGGCACCTCTCATTTCACCCTCAGTCTACAAGGGCACCTCTCATTCCACCCTCAGTCTACAAGGGAGCCTCTCATTTCACCCTCAATCTACAAGGACACCTCTCATTTCACCCTCAGTCTACAAGGCACCTCTCATTTCGCCCTCAATCTACAAGGACACCTCTCATTTCACCCTCAGTCTACAAGGGCACCTCTCATTTCACCCTCAGTCTACAAGGACACCTCTCATTTCACCCTCAGTCTAAAAGGCACCTCTCATTTCACCCTCAATCTACAAGGACACCTCTCATTTCACCCTCAGTCTACAAGGGCACCTCTCATTTCACCCTCACTCTACAAGGGCGCTCCTCATTTCACCATCAGTCTCCAAAGGCACCTCTGATTACACCGTCAGTCTACAACAGTACCTCATTTCACCATCAGTCTACAAGGGCGCCTCTCATTTCACCCTCCATCTACAAAGGCGCCTCTCATTTCACCCTAAGTCTACAAGGGCACCTCTCATTTCACCCTAAGTCTCCAAAGTCACCTCTCATTTCACCCTCAGTGTCCAAAGGCACCTCTCATTTCACCCTCAGTGTCCAAAGGCACCTCTCATTTCAGCCTCAGTCGACAAGGGCACCTCTCATTACACCGTCAGTCTACAAGGGCACCTCTCATTTCCCCCTAAATCTACAAGGACACCTCTCATTTCACCCTCAGTGTCCAAAGGCACCTCTCATTTCACCCTCAGTGTCCAAAGGCACCTCTCATTTCAGCCTCAGTCGACAAGGGCACCTCTCATTACACCGTCAGTCTACAAGGGGGCCTCTCATTTCACCCTAAGTCTACAAGGACACCTCTCATTTCACCCTCAGTCTACAAGGCTACCTCTCATTTCACCCTCAGTCTACAAGGGCGCCTCTCATTTCACCCTAAGTCTACAAGGGCACCTCTCATTTCACCCTCAGTCTACAAGGCACCTCTCATTCCACGCTCAGCCTACAAGGACACCTCTCATTTCACCCTCAGTCTACAAGGGCACCCCTCATTTCACCCTCAGTCTACAAGGGCACCCCTCTTTTCACAGTCAGTCTCCAAAGTCACCTCTCATTTCACCCTCAGTCTACAAAGGCACCTCTCATTTCACCCTAGGTCTACAAGGGCACCTCTCATTTCACCCTCAGTCTACAAGGGCACCTCTCATTTCACCCTCAGTCTACAAGGGCGACTCTTATTTCACCCTCAGTCTACAAGGGCACCTCTCATTTCTCCCTCAGTCTACAACAGCACCTCTCATTTCACCGTAAGTCTCCAAAGGCACCTCTCATTACAGCGTCAGTAGAAGGACACCTCTCATTTCACCCTCAGTCTACAAGGGTGCCTCTCATTTCACCCTCAGTCTACAAGGGTGCCTCTCATTACACCATCAGTCTACAAGGGCACCTCTCATTTCTCCCTCAGTCTACAACAGCACCTCTAATTTCACCCTCAGTCTCCAAAGGCACCTCTCATTTCACCCTCAGTCTACAAGGGCGCCTCTCATTTCACCCTCAGTCTACAAGGGTGCCTCTCATTTCACCCTCAGTCTACAAGGACGCCTCTCATTACACCATCAGTCTACAAGGGCACCTCTCATTACACCATCAGTCTACAAGGGCACCTCTCATTTCACCCTCGGTCTACAAGGGCACCTCTCATTTCACCCTCAGTCTACAAGGGCACCTCTCATTTCACCCTCAGTCTACAAGGACACCTCTCATTTTACCCTCAGTCTACAAGGACGCCTCTCATTACACCATCCGTCTACAAGGGCACCTCTCATTACACCATCAGTCTACAAGGGCACCTCTCATTTCACCCTCAGTCTACAAGGGCACCTCTCATTTCACCCTCAGTCTACAAGGGCGCCTCTCATTTCATCCTCAGTCTACAAGGGCGCCTCTCATTTCACCCTCAGTCTACAAGGACGCCTCTCATTACACCATCAGTCTACAAGGGCACCTCTCATTACACCATCAGTCTACAAGGGCACCTCTCATTTCACCCTCAGTCTACAAAGGCACCTCTCATTTCACCCTCAGTCTACAAGGGCGCCTCTCATTTCACCCTCAGTCTACAAGGACGCCTCTCATTACACCATTAGTCTACAAGGGCACCTCTCATTTCCCCCTCAGTCTACAAGGGCACCCCTCTTTTCACAGTCAGTCTCCAAAGTCACCTCTCATTTCACCCCCATTCTACAAGGGCACCTCTCATTTCACCCTCAGTCTACAAGGCACCTCTCATTCCACGCTCAGCCTACAAGGACACCTCTCATTTCACCCTCAGTCTACAAGGGCACCCCTCATTTCAGCCTCAGTCTACAAGGGCACCCCTCTTTTCACAGTCAGTCTCCAAAGTCACCTCTCATTTCACCCTCAGTCTACAAAGGCACCTCTCATTTCACCCTAGGTCTACAAGGGCACCTCTCATTTCACCCTCAGTCTACAAGGGCACCTCTCATTTCACCCTCAGTCTACAAGGGCGACTCTTATTTCACCCTCAGTCTACAAGGGCACCTCTCATTTCTCCCTCAGTCTACAACAGCACCTCTCATTTCACCGTAAGTCTCCAAAGGCACCTCTCATTACAGCGTCAGTAGAAGGACACCTCTCATTTCACCCTCAGTCTACAAGGGTGCCTCTCATTTCACCCTCAGTCTACAAGGGTGCCTCTCATTACACCATCAGTCTACAAGGGCACCTCTCATTTCTCCCTCAGTCTACAACAGCACCTCTAATTTCACTGAAAGTCTCCAAAGGCACCTCTCATTACACCGTCAGTAGAAGGACACCTCTCATTTCACCCTCAGTCTACAAGGGCGCCTCTCATTTCACCCTCAGTCTACAAGGGTGCCTCTCATTTCACCCTCAGTCTACAAGGACGCCTCTCATTACACCATCAGTCTACAAGGGCACCTCTCATTACACCATCAGTCTACAAGGGCACCTCTCATTTCACCCTCGGTCTACAAGGGCACCTCTCATTTCACCCTATGTCTACAAGGGCACCTCTCATTTCACCCTCAGTCTACAAGGGCACCTCTCATTTCACCCTCAGTCTACAAGGGCACCTCTCATTTCACCCTCAGTCTACAAGGGCACCTCTCATTTCACCCTCAGTCTACAAGGACACCTCTCATTTTACCCTCAGTCTACAAGGACGCCTCTCATTACACCATCAGTCTACAAGGGCACCTCTCATTACACCATCAGTCTACAAGGGCACCTCTCATTTCACCCTCAGTCTACAAGGGCACCTCTCATTTCACCCTCAGTCTACAAGGGCACCTCTCATTTCACCCTCAGTCTACAAGGGCGCCTCTCATTTCATCCTCAGTCTACAAGGGCGCCTCTCATTTCACCCTCAGTCTACAAGGACGCCTCTCATTACACCATCAGTCTACAAGGGCACCTCTCATTACACCATCAGTCTACAAGGGCACCTCTCATTTCACCCTCAGTCTACAAAGGCACCTCTCATTTCACCCTCAGTCTACAAGGGCGCCTCTCATTTCACCCTCAGTCTACAAGGACGCCTCTCATTACACCATTAGTCTACAAGGGCACCTCTCATTTCCCCCTCAGTCTACAAGGGCACCCCTCTTTTCACAGTCAGTCTCCAAAGTCACCTCTCATTTCACCCCCATTCTAACGGGGCACCTCTCATTTCACCCTCAGTCTACAAGGCACCTCTCATTCAACGCTCAGCCTACAAGGACACCTCTCATTTCACCCTCAGTCTATAAGGGCACCCCTCATTTCACCCTCAGTCTACAAGGGCACCCCTCTTTTCACAGTCAGTCTCCAAAGTCACCTCTCATTTCACCCTCAGTCTACAAGGGCACCTCTCATTTCACCCTCAGTCTACAAGGGCGCCTCTCATTTCACCCTCAGTCTACAAGGGCACCTCTCATTGCACCTTCAGTCTGCAAGGGCACCTCTCATTTCACCCTCAGTCTACAAGGGCACCTCTCATTTCACCCTCAGTCTACAAGGACACCTCTCATTTCACCCTCAGTCTACAAAGGCACCTCTCATTTCACCGTCGGTCTACAAGGGCACCTCTCATTTCACCCTCAGTCTACAAGGCACCTCTCATTCCACCCTCAGTCTACAAGGGCACCTCTCATTCCACCCTCAGTCTACAAGGGCGCCTCTCATTTCACCCTCAGTCTACAAGGGCACCTCTCATTTCACCCTCAGTCTACAAAGGCACCTCTCATTTCACCCTCAGTCTACAAGGAACCTCTCATTCCACCCTCAGTCTACAAGGGTTTCTCTCATTTCACCCTCAGTCTACAAGGGCGCCTCTCATTTCACCCTCAGTCTACAAGGGCGCCTCTCATTTCACCCTCAGTATACAAGGACGCCTCTCATTACACCATCAGTCTACAAGGGCACCTCTCATTTCCCCCTCAGTCTACAACAGCACCTCTCATTTCACCGTAAGTCTCCAAAGGCACCTCTCATTACACCGTCAGTAGAAGGGCACCTCTCATTTCACCCTCAGTCTACAAGGGCGCCTCTCATTTCACCCTCAGTCTACAAGGGTGCCTCTCATTTCACCCTCAGTCTACAAGGGCTCCTCTCACTTCACCCTCAGTCTACAAGGGCGCCTCTCATTTCACCCTCAGTCTACAAGGGTGTCTCTCATTTCACCCTCAGTCTACAAGGGCTCCTCTCATTTCACCCTCAGTCTACAAGGGCTCCTCTCATTTCACCCTCATTCTCCAAAGTCACCTCTCATTTCACCCTCAGTCTCCAAAGTCACCTCTCATTTCACCCTCAGTCTACAACGGCACCTCTCATTTCACCCTCAGTCTACAAAGGCACCTCTCATTTCACCCTCAGTCTACAAGGGCACCTCTCATTTCACCCTCAGTGTCCAAAGGCACCTCTCATTACACCGTCAGTCGAGAAGGGCACCTCTTATTTCACCCTCAGTCTACAAGGGCGCCTCTCATTTCACCCTCAGTCTACAAGGGCGCCTCTCATTTCACCCTCAGTCTACAAGGGCGCCTCTCATTTCACCCTCAGTCTACAAGGGCGCCTCTCATTTCACCCTCAGTCTACAAGGACGCCTCTCATTACACCATCAGTCTACATGGGCACCTCTCATTACACCATCAGTGTACAAGGGCACCTCTCATTTCCCCCTCAGTCTACAACAGCACCTCTCATTTCACCGTAAGTCTCCAAAGGCACCTCTCATTTCACCCTCTGTCTACGAGGGCACCTCTCATTGCACCCTCAGTCTGCAAGGGAACCTCTCATTTCACCCTCAGTCTCCAAAGTCACCTCTCATTTCACCCTCAGTCTACAAGGGCACCTCTCATTTCACCCTCAGTCTACAAGGCACCTCTCATTCCACCCTCAGTCTACAAGGACACCTCTCATTTCACCCTAAGTCTACAAGGGCACCTCTCATTTCACCCTCAGTCTACAAGGGCACCTCTCATTTCACCCTCAGTCTACAAGGGCGCCTCTCATTTCATCCTCAGTCTACAAGGGCGCCTCTCATTTCACCCTCAGTCTACAAGGACGCCTCTCATTACACCATCAGTCTACAAGGGCACCTCTCATTTCACCCTCAGTCTACAAGGGCGCCTCTCATTTCATCCTCAGTCTACAAGGGCGCCTCTCATTTCACCCTCAGTCTACAAGGACGCCTCTCATTACACCATCAGTCTACAAGGGCACCTCTCATTACACCATCAGTCTACAAGGGCACCTCTCATTTCACCCTCAGTCTACAAAGGCACCTCTCATTTCACCCTCAGTCTACAAGGGCGCCTCTCATTTCACCCTCAGTCTACAAGGACGCCTCTCATTACACCATTAGTCTACAAGGGCACCTCTCATTTCCCCCTCAGTCTACAAGGGCACCCCTCTTTTCACAGTCAGTCTCCAAAGTCACCTCTCATTTCACCCCCATTCTACAAGGGCACCTCTCATTTCACCCTCAGTCTACAAGGCACCTCTCATTCCACGCTCAGCCTACAAGGACACCTCTCATTTCACCCTCAGTCTACAAGGGCACCCCTCATTTCAGCCTCAGTCTACAAGGGCACCCCTCTTTTCACAGTCAGTCTCCAAAGTCACCTCTCATTTCACCCTCAGTCTACAAAGGCACCTCTCATTTCACCCTAGGTCTACAAGGGCACCTCTCATTTCACCCTCAGTCTACAAGGGCACCTCTCATTTCACCCTCAGTCTACAAGGGCGACTCTTATTTCACCCTCAGTCTACAAGGGCACCTCTCATTTCTCCCTCAGTCTACAACAGCACCTCTCATTTCACCGTAAGTCTCCAAAGGCACCTCTCATTACAGCGTCAGTAGAAGGACACCTCTCATTTCACCCTCAGTCTACAAGGGTGCCTCTCATTTCACCCTCAGTCTACAAGGGTGCCTCTCATTACACCATCAGTCTACAAGGGCACCTCTCATTTCTCCCTCAGTCTACAACAGCACCTCTAATTTCACCGAAAGTCTCCAAAGGCACCTCTCATTACACCGTCAGTAGAAGGACACCTCTCATTTCACCCTCAGTCTACAAGGGCGCCTCTCATTTCACCCTCAGTCTACAAGGACGCCTCTCATTACACCATCAGTCTACAAGGACACCTCTCATTACACCATCGGTCTACAAGGGCACCTCTCATTTCACCCTCGGTCTACAAGGGCACCTCTCATTTCACCCTAAGTCTACAAGGGCACCTCTCATTTCACCCTCAGTCTACAAGGGCACCTCTCATTTCACCCTCAGTCTACAAGGACACCTCTCATTTTACCCTCAGTCTACAAGGACGCCTCTCATTACACCATCAGTCTACAAGGGCACCTCTCATTACACCATCAGTCTACAAGGGCACCTCTCATTTCACCCTCAGTCTACAAGGGCACCTCTCATTTCACCCTCAGTCTACAAGGGCACCTCTCATTTCACCCTCAGTCTACAAGGGCGCCTCTCATTTCATCCTCAGTCTACAAGGGCGCCTCTCATTTCACCCTCAGTCTACAAGGACGCCTCTCATTACACCATCAGTCTACAAGGGCACCTCTCATTACACCATCAGTCTACAAGGGCACCTCTCATTTCACCCTCAGTCTACAAAGGCACCTCTCATTTCACCCTCAGTCTACAAGGGCGCCTCTCATTTCACCCTCAGTCTACAAGGACGCCTCTCATTACACCATTAGTCTACAAGGGCACCTCTCATTTCCCCCTCAGTCTACAAGGGCACCCCTCTTTTCACAGTCAGTCTCCAAAGTCACCTCTCATTTCACCCCCATTCTACAAGGGCACCTCTCATTTCACCCTCAGTCTACAAGGCACCTCTCATTCAACGCTCAGCCTACAAGGACACCTCTCATTTCACCCTCAGTCTACAAGGGCACCCCTCATTTCACCCTCAGTCTACAAGGGCACCCCTCTTTTCACAGTCAGTCTCCAAAGTCACCTCTCATTTCACCCTCAGTCTACAAGGGCACCTCTCATTTCACCCTCAGTCTACAAGGGCGCCTCTCATTTCACCCTCAGTCTACAAGGGCACCTCTCATTGCACCTTCAGTCTGCAAGGGCACCTCTCATTTCACCCTCAGTCTACAAGGGCACCTCTCATTTCACCCTCAGTCTACAAGGACACCTCTCATTTCACCCTCAGTCTACAAAGGCACCTCTCATTTCACCGTGGGTCTACAAGGGCACCTCTCATTTCACCCTCAGTCTACAAGGCACCTCTCATTCCACCCTCAGTCTACAAGGGCACCTCTCATTCCACCCTCAGTCTACAAGGGCGCCTCTCATTTCACCCTCAGTCTACAAGGGCACCTCTCATTTCACCCTCAGTCTACAAAGGCACCTCTCATTTCACCCTCAGTCTACAAGGAACCTCTCATTCCACCCTCAGTCTACAAGGGTGCCTCTCGTTTCACCCTCAGTCTACAAGGGCGCCTCTCGTTTCACCCTCAGTCTACAAGGGCGCCTCTCATTTCACCCTCAGTCTACAAGGGCGCCTCTCATTTCACCCTCAGTCTACAAGGACGCCTCTCATTACACCATCAGTCTACAAGGGCACCTCTCATTTCCCCCTCAGTCTACAACAGCACCTCTCATTTCACCAAGTCTCCAAAGGCACCTCTCATTACACCGTCAGTAGAAGGGCACCTCTCATTTCACCCTCAGTCTACAAGGGCGCCTCTCATTTCACCCTCAGTCTACAAGGGTGCCTCTCATTTCACCCTCAGTCTACAAGGGTGTCTCTCATTTCACCCTCAGTCTACAAGGGCTCCTCTCATTTCACCCTCAGTCTACAAGGGCTCCTCTCATTTCACCCTCATTCTCCAAAGTCACCTCTCATTTCACCCTCAGTCTCCAAAGTCACCTCTCATTTCACCCTCAGTCTACAACGGCACCTCTCATTTCACCCTCAGTCTACAAAGGCACCTCTCATTTCACCCTCAGTCTACAAGGGCACCTCTCATTTCACCCTCAGTGTCCAAAGGCACCTCTCATTACACCGTCAGTCGAGAAGGGCACCTCTTATTTCACCCTCAGTCTACAAGGGCGCCTCTCATTTCACCCTCAGTCTACAAGGGCGCCTCTCATTTCACCCTCAGTCTACAAGGGCGCCTCTCATTTCACCCTCAGTCTACAAGGACGCCTCTCATTACACCATCAGTCTACATGGGCACCTCTCATTACACCATCAGTGTACAATGGCACCTCTCATTTCCCCCTCAGTCTACAACAGCACCTCTCATTTCACCGTAAGTCTCCAAAGGCACCTCTCATTTCACCCTCTGTCTACGAGGGCACCTCTCATTGCACCCTCAGTCTGCAAGGGAACCTCTCATTTCACCCTCTGTCTACAAGGGCACCTCTCATTTCACCCTCAGTCTCCAAAGTCACCTCTCATTTCACCCTCAGTCTACAAGGGCACCTCTCATTTCACCCTCAGTCTACAAGGCACCTCTCATTCCACCCTCAGTCTACAAGGACACCTCTCATTTCACCCTAAGTCTACAAGGGCACCTCTCATTTCACCCTCAGTCTACAAGGGCACCTCTCATTTCACCCTAAGTCTACAAGGGCACCTCTTATTTCACCCTCAGTCTACAAGGGCACCTCTCATTTCACCCTCAGTCTACAAGGACACCTCTCATTTCACCCTCAGTCTACAAAGGCACCTCTCATTTCACCCTCAGTCTACAAGGGCACCTCTCATTTCACCCTCAGTGTCCAAAGGCACCTCTCATTTCACCCTCAGTGTCCAAAGGCACCTCTCATTTCACCCTCAGTTCACAAGGGCACCTCTCATTTCACCCTAAGTCTACAAGGGCGCCTTTCATTTCACCCTCAGTCTACAAGGGCACCTCTCATTTCACCCTCAGTCTACAAGGACACCTCTCATTTCACCCTCAGTCTACAAAGGCACCTCTCATTTCACCCTCAGTCTACAAGGGCACCTCTCATTTCACCCTCAG
The DNA here is from genome assembly GCF_964263255.1 of Lissotriton vulgaris. Taxonomy (NCBI): domain Eukaryota; kingdom Metazoa; phylum Chordata; class Amphibia; order Caudata; family Salamandridae; genus Lissotriton; species Lissotriton vulgaris. Next base: position 19,663,233 of record NC_141700.1, read on the forward strand.
TGTCCAAAGGCACCTCTCATTTCACCCTCAGTGTCCAAAGGCACCTCTCATTTCACCCTCAGTTCACAAGGGCACCTCTCATTTCACCCTAAGTCTACAAGGGCACCTTTCATTTCACCCTCAGTCTACAAGGGCACCTCTCATTTCACCCTCAGTCTACAAGGGCACCTCTCATTTCACCCTCAGTCTACAAAGGCACCTCTCATTACACTGTCAGTCGAGAAGGGCACCTCTCATTCCACCCTCAGTCTACAAGGGCACCTCTCATTTCACCCTCAGTGTCCAAGGGCACCTCTCATTTCACCCTCAGTCTACAAGGCACCTCTCATTTCACTCTCAGTCTACAAGGCACCTCTCATTTCACCCTCAGTCTACAAGGGCACCTCTCATTTCACCCTCAGTCTACAAGGCACCTCTCATTTCACCCTCAGTCTACAAGGCACCTCTCATTTCACCCTCAGTCTACAAGGGCACCTCTCATTACACCGTCAGTCGAGAAGGGCACCTCTCATTTCACCCTCAGTCTACAAGGACACCTCTCATTCCACCCTCAGTCTACAAGGGCACCTCTCATTTCACCCTCAGTCTACAAGGACACCTCTCATTTCACCCTCAGTCTACAAAGGCACCTCTCATTTCACCCTCAGTCTACAAAGGCACCTCTCATTTCACCCTCAGTCTACAAGGACACCTCTCATTTCACCCTCAGTCTACAAGGACACCTCTCATTTCACCCTCAGTGTCCAAAGGCACCTCTCATTTCACCCTCAGCCTACAAGGGCACCTCTCATTTCACCCTCAATGTCCAAAGGCACCTCTCATTTCACCCTCAGTTCACAAGGACACCTCTCATTTCACCCTCAGTCTACAAGGGCGCCTCTCATTTCACCCTCAGTCTACAAGGGCACCTCTCATTTTACCCTCAGTTTACAAGGGCACCTCTCATTTCACCCTCAGTGTCCAAGGGAACCTCTCATTTCACCCTCAGTGTCCAAGGGAGCCTCTCATTTCATCCTCAGTGTCCAAGGGCGCCTCTCATTACACCCTCAGTCACTGTGAGTTTCCTGAGCAGCAACCATCTTCCATTCAGCCCTCCAGCAAACCTTTTTATTTTCCAAAACTAAACTCCTAAAGCTGGAGTTTGTTTGTGAAAATCAAATACCTAATGACCCCGGGAGCCTTCTCCCAGGGTGTTAGGGTACTTTCATTTCTGTTGAGCACTGGCTTTTCGTGGCTGCCCAGAACAGGAAAAAAGTGCACCAGAAAGTCCATCCTCAGTTGAGTGGATGATTTCCCACCCTTTACTCCAAAGGGCTGGTGTCTGCCGGACAGTTGAATCAAGGCTTCCACCATCGAAGCCTGCGGGCTGGACTGACAGGAAGACGACGGTGCATCCAACTCTCAATAGTGCAGGCGGCCTGTCCGTCTGGTACCCATGGGATCTGCCACCATTGTTGTACTGTGGCCTGTGTGCCAAACTCGAATTAAACCCCTGTCATCTTACAAGGCACCTTTAACTCTGCACGAATCATATTATCGACCTCAAAAGGATGGAACCTGAGGAGAGAAACCTCTTACATGCAGGTGACACAACATCTCAGTAGTGGGGCTCTTTACTCACTGAGCTACCCTACAGTTTCGTTGTTTCTTGAGTAACTTCCCATTATTTACCGCAGCGTCACGTTTTATCATGTAATTTGTTATTCAGCGAGAGTTTGTTTTCGTAATGCTGCTCATGTCAGAAAACAGCACTATCGCTTCGCCATGTGTGGTTCCAGGGCGCACGTGCCCAGTCACATTGCCAGATGAGGAAAAGTATGAAGGCTTTGCGCCCCCATCTACATGCAGCATCGAAGGAGACCCCCCCACACACACATTCAGAGTAGGATAAGCTGGCTAGTGCCCCCCATCCAGAAGCAAGGGGGCTCATTCCACCACCCCTCCCCAGGAGGCTCCTGCAAAGCCATCCACTCAAGAGAGAATCTCCATCGTAGCTCAAATCGTAAGGACACAGGGCTCCAGTTCAGCGCCATATTTGAGGGAGCACCTTACCTAAGGGAGCTCGTCCCCCCTTGAGACGCCGACAATGGAATCCAAAAGTCCCTAGAGTCAGCTTGCACATAGCCGACGCTGGCCAGATATATGCGATGGGCAAAGATTGTCACTCTGGGCCATATTATCAAGAAAGGGCGATACATTATCGCCGCTTTTATGGGCAGGAAACTGCCGCTAAAGCAGCGATAATGGGCTTGATAATAGGCCCTTGTGAAATCCCATATAAGCCCAGTCAGCACTGTCTTCCCCGAAAGAGGTCGCCATTCCCGCCCGTCTCCGTCTCATCCAACTCAAAATTCTTCATCGGGTATATGTTACTGGTCCTCGTTTGGTTGCTATGGGCTTCTCCACGGATGGGTTATGCAAGCGCGGGTGTGGATTGAGTGCTACCTTTCTCCATATCATTTGGGAATGCCGAGAGGTGGCGGAGTATTGGAATCGTGTGCATGCGGTAATGGAGTGTGTCACCGGGGCGCTCTGCTGCCTGAGGCTCGGAGGTGCTTGCTGAATGTATGGGAGCCGAATGATTACAACGTCGCTCAGGCCCGGTGGGCGGCCCTTGGGAACATGATCGCAAAGAGGGATATTGCGCAGCTGTGGGGTTCCCAACGGCCCCCCACTGTGTCCGTATGGAAGGTGAATATGGACTTGTGTATGTTTAGAGAGAAGACTGTGTATTTGGCTTGGGGTAAACCTAGGTGCGTGGAATAAAATCTGGGGTCAATGGAACGCTTATCGAGGGAACATCTGTACACCCCCGTTTGAGGACAATCCGGACATTTCTCTGTCTCCCTGATCCTGACATTCCTGGAAGTATTTACTCTTTTTCCTGATTGTCTGACTTCCCCACTGACTCCCCCCCCCTGGTCATCTGTATTTCCCTCCTGATTATCTATCCTGTATTGCAGGTCCCCCCCGTTGGAGCTCGACCTTGTCCATGACGCTTTCCGCCTTGAGATTTGTTTGTCTGTTTTTTCTTTTTGTTCCTGTCTAAAAAAATCGAAAATAACTATATCCTGATTCCATCCTGGGTTGCAGAGAACTGTATTCTGTATTGCGCTGGACCCCAAGGGGATCAGTCGCTGCTCTGTGATGTTTTATGATTGCTTTTTATGTTTTAGCGGCCGGCCCCTGTGGTTGTAGGCCCATACTTGTAATGATATTGGTATTGCACAATAAAGTTTATCAAAAAAAATAAAGAAAAAAGAAGACAGTCTGACTGCCTCTGGTTTCTGAAGGTCTGGGGGCATTAAAAAGTCAGTCTGACTGCCTCAGGTTTCAAAAGGTCTGGGGCATTAAGAAGCCAGCCTGACTGCCTCTAGTTTCTGAAGGTCTGGGGGCATTAAGAAGCCAGCCTGACTGCCTCTAGTTTCTGAAGGTCTGGGGGCATTAAGAAGCCAGCCTGACTGCCTCTGGTTTCTGAAGGTCTCGGGGCCTTAAGAAGCCAGTCTGACTGCCTCTAGTTTCTGAAGGTCTGGGGGCATTAAGAAGCCAGTCTGACTGCCTCAGGTTTCAAAAGGTCTGGGGCATTAAGAAACCAGCCTGACTGCCTCTAGTTTCTGAAGGTCTGGGGGCATTAAGAAGCCAGTCTGACTGCCTCAGGTTTCAAAAGGTCTGGGGCATTAATAAGCCAGCCTGACTGCCTCTGGTTTCTGAAGGTCTGGGGACCTTAAGAAGCCAGCTTAACTGCCACTGGTTTCTGAAGGTCTGGGGGCCTTAAGAAGCCAGCCTGACTGCCTCGGGTTTCCGAAAGTCTGGGGACATTTCTTTTCACTGATGCCTTTGGTGACTTACTGCCTGAGACCGGCCACCCTGTCCTCGGGACCGGTCCCGGAACAGCGAACAACCGATTATGCTACCCTCACCTTCACTCTCTTCAACCTTCTGTGCTTCCATCTCCCTCGCCCTTCCTCTCTTCTACCTTCCCTGCTTCCATCCCCCTCACCCTTCCTCTCTTCTACCTTCCCTGCTTTCATCCCCTCGTCCTTCCTCTCTCCTACTTTCTCTGATTCCACTCCCTCACCCTTCCTCTCTTCTACCATCCCTGCTTCAATCCCCCTCACCCTGCCTGTCTTCGACCTTCCATACCCCCTTACCCTTCATTTCTTCTACCTTCCCTGCTTCCATCCCCCTCATTGTTCCTCTCTTCTACCTTCCCTGCTTCCACCCCTTACCCTTCCTTTCTTCTACCATCCTTACTTCCGCCTCCTTACCCTTCCTTTCTTCCACCTTCCCTACTTCCACCCCCTTACCCTTCCTCTCTAAAATCCTCCTGTGCCTTCCCTCTCCCATACTTCTCTTCCCACACCATCCAAGCTCCCATCCTTCCTCCCTCACACCGTTCCCGCACTGTGCCTCTTCTCTCGCTCCTTCCCTCGTCCCATCCTTTCCTCCTTTTATCCTTCTCTCATCCTGTGATTCTCACATCATCGCTGTTCTCATCCCTCCCCTCTCCCATCACTTGCCTTTCCCTTTCTTCCTCTATCCCATCTTTCCTGTTCTCATCCTTTCCCTTTCATACCACCCCTCTCCCCCCACCACAACCCACCCATCCAGGGCTTTAAGTGGGCCAGGTCCTGCCGATGCTCAGCGCCAGCAGTCTTAAAAGGGAAAAAATCTTTTTAACGCAACCATTACATCGCACTACACTTACAACGCAGGCATAACATCACAACATCCTTTACAACGCATGACACTACAACGCAGGCATTACAACGCATACCATTACAGCACATGACACTACATTGCATGTCACTAAAATGCAGGCATTACAACGCATACCATTACAACACATACCATTGGAGCTAGAATAGTAATTTTTACCCCTACACTATCCAATACTTACCCTACTGCTGCACCCCCTGGAGTTAGAATAGTAATTTTTACCCATACACTATCCAATACTTACCTTAAATGCAATGTAATGGTGTAAGTTGTAATGGTATGCGTTGTAAAGGTAGTATGCAATGGAATGGAATGCGTCGTAAAGGTAGTTTTAAAAAATGCAATGTAGTGTCATGCGATGTAATGGAATATTTTGTAGTGGATGTTGCGATATTAAAACTGTGTTGGAAGTGCATGCGTTGTAAATGTGTGCGTTGTACCATCATACATTCGTTCCAAAAAGCAGGTGCTGAGACGGGTCTCTATCGGGTTCTCCATTTCTGCCCTCGGGGTGAGCAGCGGCGCCCCCTTCACTGCCTCAGATGTAGCTTCAAAGAGACTCGTTATAGGTCTTTCAGTCTCATCATTTCAGAACTGAAGCATTTTCAGTATTGTACACAACGAAGCCATAGTCGTTGCTTATTTATCTTGTGCAACTAACAACCACTGGCAAAGCCAATATTCCTGCTTGTTGTATGTGTCGTGTTACTGGTTGTATTTGGAGGCAATGCCAGAAACGCCAAAATACCAGTCGGGCGGCGCACTATGCCGAGCATAGATTTTTAGCTTACGTGTTTTTAAGCCATGCCCTTAATTGCATCGGCCGTGCTGCTTTGAGAGACCTCCCAGTTGTTTCATCCCATTAAAAGCCCTGCAGCCATCCATTCCCCCTCCCAGGCGCCCACTCTCTCATCCTCCAACCAGAAGCCCGGAGACCCCTGGAGGCAGGTAGGAGAGAGGATGCAGAGACGTCTCAAAGAGGTGCCCTTGGCCAGGATCTCGGGTGCAGAGGATCAGCCGTCTCGCCCCACAACATGCCTTTCGCATATTTTCCCAGTTACGTAGCTGGGAAGGTTTGTGCACCTGCTGCGGAGGCCTCCCTACTTCCAATCTCCTTCCATTGCTGTAAGACTGGCCCATGCCAGCTCCTATCACGCAACGATGCTGCGGATTGCAGGCTCCCGAGCTGCACCGAGAATAATGTTATTCCCCATTCCTGATCTTTCTCTCCTGAAGGGGGGTTTTGTTGACTCACCTGGTTCTGAAGCGCCGAGAGGTCCCAGTGCCCCGCGATGGGGGCGGCGGTGCAGCGCCTCGAGGCAGCAGCTTGTGGCCGGTGTGTGGAGGTGAGAGTCGGTGTCCTTGAACCCCGGCCGCTCCTGTCACTGTGCGCAGAAAAAAGGAAGTTACGAGGGTATGAGTTCAGCCGCATCCTCACAGGATGGACACACCCCGCCCGCCGCAGGGACTGAACCGAAGCCACAGGCTCGGGTGCCTGTGAGGGCGGGCAGCCGAGGGGGCACACGCCCCGGGGGCAGAGGGTGCGGGCAGGCACCCAGGGGGGTCTGAGCCAGGTGGAGCACTGAAAACAACCGGTGAACCCGGCGGGAGGCCCAGGGGCCTGGGCACAGAGCAGATATTACTGGGAGATAGGCGTGTGCCTCTGCCTGCCGGGCCAGTCCGGGGACTTTTGGGGCCCCAGGCAGAAAGAAAATGTGTGAAGCCCCCCTAATTTGCATATAGTGTGCAATCACAGAAAATGACATCTTAAGAAGTGCAGTGGAGGCCGCCTCGGAACGGGGGTGGCGGGGTGACAAAAATAAGTAAAATAAACTTAGCTTCTCCCAGCCAATCACAACTCTGCAAGAACCGCCTCTTGATTGGTCAGAGCGGCTTGTTTGGCCTCTCAGGCAGTGCCTGGGAGCCTGGGCATGTTCTCCACTGAGCTGTGCAACACAGCCAGGTGGAGAACATGCTAAGAGCACATGACTCTTTGGCCGCCCCAAGAGGGCCTCCCAAACAGTCATGCACACTTAGGGAGTGCAACCCACTCCTCACTCTGCTCTGGTGAGCTCAGACCCGCCCGGCCTAGCTCAGATAACAGCATACAAAAATAAAATGATATTAACGTCTTGTTCATCTCATTTTTTTTTTGCACCGGACTCCCACTTGGACACATTGTGTGCTCTTGGGCCATCACTTTTCCGAACTTGTTGCTGTGCTCCCTTTTTGACAAGATTGGGAGTATTTTGATTCGCTTAAGAAACTGCTTCAAAGCGCAGGATAACAACACGGACTCGGGGCTTGATTACGCCGATGGCGGTCCTTTGGAACGCCGCAGTCACGGTGGCGTCCACCCGCTGTATTACAGCTTTGGGGGTTCGACTGCCTCAGGACAGCTGCAGCTGCTGGGGATCCATGAGCCTGCGGCGGCTGCACAGCGTTCAGAGGCTGCAATATGCTGGCGGAGCCGCTGCAGCACCGCCAAGCATATTAACTCCTTGCGTGCTTGTGACGGAACCGTTCCGTCACAAGCCTCGGGTGAGCTGTGCTTGTGACGGAATGGTTCTGTCACGGCCCGCTCGCCGCGCCTGCGTGGCGCGAATTCCGCCCCTGCGCTGACGATTTAATGGGCGGACAGGTTCGTGACGGAACCGCTCCGTCACAAGCACAGCTCACCCGCGAGCCATGACGGAGCAGTTCCGTCACAAGCACGGAACCGCCGCGCGCCAGCCCCACCCCCTTAGCGCTGCGGCGGAATAGCCGCCGCAGCAAAGGGGTTAAGAGTAGCCTCACCACCGTCCTTTACATGGCGGTGAGACTGCCATGAAGAGGGTGGTGGTGAGATAACAGAGGAGCCCTTGTGCCTCTGTGCATGGGGGTACATGTAGGGGGCACATATTGTGCCCCCCTGTATTTTTACACTCCCAGTTCCTGCACAGGAAGGAATGAATAACATGGTGCGCTCCTTCCTGTGCAGGAACGTATAGCGGTGGTCCCACAGCGGTGCCGTTCTAAGGCTCTCCTATGAGCCTTGGAAAGGCCCCGCAGTGGGGCTGCTGCAGTGCATTCACCTGCCGAGGAATACAGTTGTAATATGGCAGGCGGTGTGAGGACGGCTTTGGCGGTCCTACCGCGGAGCGCTGGTGTGGCGCTCCAATGGAATAACGTTAAAGTCATAACCAGGCCCTTAATATTACCTGGGAGAGAAGTGCCCAGTCACATGGTATATTCTCCTAAATGCAATGCAGTGGTAAATGTATAGTCGGGCCACTGAAAGTATGCAATTGTGCGGCCAGGGTGGTTTTCCCATAATTATGGATTTATCACATTTGCCACATAATCCAACATCTGCTACATAATCTACAGATTTTATCCCCAAAAATGTTTCTTGCTCAACCGGTTCAAAAGTTACTAAGACCCAGCAAGACGTGTTGCCATGCAATTAAAGGCCCATTTCCAAGGTTCACTGGTGACCTATTTATTTCTATATTTGGGTGTTAAACTGATGCTAACGAGGGGCAGCCTATGCACCAACAGTGTTACCAAGTGTAAAATGAGAAAATAATGAAGTAATACTAAGACAGAATGTCCTGCATTACACTGCATAATTAATTTGTACCACATAATCAAGTGAACTCTGCCGCACAATTTGCCCGTCCTCTTTTGCATAATTACGGTGGGCCTGTGAATAGCCTTTGAACCAAGAAGACGTCTGCTACACTCTTGGCTCTACTAATTTAATCTCCTGCTTGTTCCTGGGCAAATAATAATCTCCCTGTGCCACGTTTAGTGATTTATAATTGTGACAGCACTTTAATATATCAATACTACACACAAGTAAATATATCCATGGGTCTAAAAACCAAATTGTGTAACCTGGACGAGTCTGTGAATTAACCCAGCTGGGAAAGAGAGACAGCACTAAGCTAGAGAAGAATTATAACAACAGTTTATGAACAAATTGCGGATTCCCCTCAGTCACCAAGCTAGGTGGCATTTCGTCATCTGGGACTCCTCTTTTATCATCACTTTGCGGCTGAAACCTTATCTCAAGGCCAAGGAGCCCGACGATGTTTAGAGTCGATGATCCTAACAGATGAGAATGATGATCCTGGATGGGAAATTAAAGGGCAGTGCTCTGGTGAAAAGAGTGAAGTTAAAATTGATATATGAGATACCTATACTTTATTGATGTGTCTCATAACTCAAACTAAAACAGTGCAACAGATAGTCTCAACAAATAACTTTGGGGCTACATATGGTATGCACCTGTTACAACGCATTTTTTACAACGCACTACCACTACAACGCAGGCATTACAACGCATACCATTACAACGCATAGCGCTGGGGGGTGCTCTAGGATAAGAGGTAAGTTTAATTTACTATCCAACACCTTCCCTAAGGTCCACGGGGACTGGAGTTAGAATAGTAAATTATACTTACCACTATCCAGCACCCCAAAGCGCTATGCGTTGTAATGGTATGCGTTGTGAATACCGCGTTGTAATGGTATGCGGAGTAAAAGTATGCGTTGTAACGTCATACATCCGCTACATATCCATGCTCTTTAAAAATGTCCTCTGACCCTCCTCTCAACTTGTGTGTTTTTTGTTTTAGCACTTTAATATAACCTTACAGGGCACACTCTCAGTACAGGTCCTGAGTCCAGGTTTCGTTCATTCAATTAAGGTTGTTTGTATCCCAGTTGCTGAAGGCTCTACCGAAGCTGCTTGGATCCTGACTCCTGGTGTGCTGCACGGCCTACCTGTCCGCTCAGCAAGGGCTCAAAGAGAGTTGAAAGGGTTGAAAGGGCTGGACAGTGGGTATCCTGCAGTGCCTTTGTGTGAGCAGTGCTGATGGTCAATTACAGGCCCTGATTAGCCTGGGAGAGGCTCTTTGCTCCCCTGGTGTAGAGCTGCGAGGCCCAGGGACGAGGCGCCCCTTCCCAGTGCCTGGCAGTCATGGCCACCGTGCGGCAAGGCCCAGGAAAGTGGCCCCTTCACTTATTATTTCCAGAGCTGCCTACAAATGATTGTGAGGCCTTGGGCCTCGCAGAGCTACATCACAGGTGTGAGGCCCATGTTGGTCGGCTGGGCGGGGGGGGGGGGGGCCTGGACACCTGCTCATGCCTAGCGCCAGCTCTGTCTGTCGGTCTGTAGAGATGGGGAACGGTAACTCCCACTTCCGGCTCCACTGACTCCCATGGACCTGCAGGCCTTATAAAGGTCCCTCCCGCCACTCAGACCCTGCTTTACTCACAGCCCTACGGCCCTCACCAGGGAGGAGGCGTCCTCTGCACCCATCCTGCTTTACTCACAGCCCTACAGCCCTCACCGGGCTGCCAAAGTCATCGAGAAGTCTGTCAACAAACAGCTCGCCGCCTTCCTTGAGACAAACGGATCCCTCGACCCCTCACAGTCCGGTTTCTGAGCCAACCACAGCACTGAGACCGCCCTCATCGCAGGTACAGACGACATTAGATCCCTGCTCAACAACGGGGAAACAGCTGTCCTCATCCTCCTGGACCTCTCCGCAGCGTTCGATACTGTCTGCCACCGCACCCTAATACAGCGCCTCAGCAACATCGGAATCCAAGAGAAGGCACTAGAGTGGAATCTCATTCCTCACCGGTAGAACCCAGAAAGTCCGCCTTCCCCCGTTCAGATCCAAGGCCACCGAAGTCATCTGCGGCATACCACAAGGATCCTCACTCAGCCCCACCCTCTTCAACGTCTACATGAGCCCCCTCGCAGCCATCGCACATCAACTCAACCTCAACATCATCTCCTACACCGACGACACCCAGCTGATCCTCTCCCTCACCAACGACCCCTCCACCGCCAGAGCCAGCCAACACGAAGGAATGAAAGACGTCGCCAATTGGATGAAGAACAGCCGCCTGAAACTGAACTCAGACAAGACGGAAGTCCTCATCCTGGGATCATCCCCCTCCGCCTGGGACGACTCCTGGTGGCCCCCTGCCCTGGGCACCACCCCCAAGCCAACGGACCACGCACAGAACCTGGGCTTCATCCTGGACTCCTCCCTCTCGATGACCCGACAAGTCAACGCCGTCTCGTCATCCTGTTTCAACACCCTGTGCATGCTCCGAAAGATCTTCCGATGGATCCCCACCGAAACCAGGAAGACGGTCACCCAGGCCCTTGTCACCAGCCGTCTGGACTACGGGAACACCCTCTACGCAGGAACCACAGCCAAACAACAGAAAAGACTCCAGCGCATCCAGAACGCCTCCGCACGACTCATCCTGGTCATCCCCCGCCACAACCACATCTCCGTCCACCTGAGAGACCTGCACTGGCTTCCCGTCAGCAAGAGAATCACGTTCAGACTCCTCACCCACGCACACAAGGCTCTCCACAACCTGGGTCCCAAGTACCTCAACAACCGCCTCACTTTCTACGCGCCCACCCGCCAGCTGAGATCAACCAGCCTCGCCCTCGCCACAGTACCACGCATCCGCAGAGCCACCGTCGGAGGAAGATCCTTCTCCTACCTGGCGGCCAAGACATGGAACTCTCTCCCCAGCCACCTACGGATGACCCACGACCATCTCTCCTTCAGGAAGAAACTCAAGACCTGGCTTTTCGAGCAGTAACAACCCCCCCCCCCCTCCCAGCGCCTTGAGACCCTCCCAGGTGAGTAGCGCGCTTTATAAATTGTTTGATTGATTGATTGACCGGGGAGGAGGCGTCCTCTGCACCTCCTGCTTTACTCACAGCCCTACAGCCCTCACCGGGGAGGAGGCGTCCTCTGCACCTCCTGCTTTACTCACAAACTTAAAGTCCACACCAAGGATGAGGTGCTCTTGACAGTTGTGGGAGTGTCACACAATTTGAGCTCTAGGGAAACCGCTTGGTGTATGGTGTTTGGTTCATAGCTGGCCGGTGTCACCATGAGTAATACGACTGTCTCTGTTGTGAAACAGAAGGGAGTTCAGAGCTTCCAAAAGCGAGCATAGTGAGCTTAAATGCCAGCTCTGCATCGAGTGAGGGGCGGGTGCTCCTTTCAGATCCTGCTCCAGTTTCTCAGGTTCGTGTTCTGAAAGCTACATCCAGCAGAGACATGAGAGTCTGCCCCTTTTCTGGGTTGTCCCCCTCTGTAGAGATGGTAACATGTCAGATGCTGGCATCAGTAGTCCAGCTGTGATATTGAACCAGAAACTATTCGGCAAGGAGTAGATTTTCTTGGGATAGGCCTAATAATAATAGTAACTAGAAATGAGCTGTCTTTCCTCGGATACAGTAAGAATCATACTATTAAAAGTGTGGGGGGTTGTGGTGGTTTCTTTGAAGACGAGTGGGGTTCCTCCGGGTTGGTGTAATCATATTAATAGGGTTTGAAGTATGTTGTCATCTGTCATTATGAAAGGATTTCTTTTGGGGTGTAATAGTATTATTGTTATAATGACCTAGTAATATTATTCTTGTTGGGGGAGGTACAACGAGAAGGTTTTCTCTGTTGTTCTGTAAGATCAATAGTATGTTTCAGTGGTAAGAGTGGTCCCTGTAATAATGCAGAGGGCCTCTTTTGTGGTGTAATGATAATATTAAAGGTTCAGGGGTGTTGATCCCTTTCATAATGAGAAGAATTTCGTTTGGTTTTATGTAATATTAATTGTAGGGTTTGAAGGGTAAGAATGTAATAGTAGGTTTCCTCTGAGATGGTTTATTGATCGTATTAGGGGTTTGGCATTCTTGATCCCCTTGAGAATTAGAAGTTTTTGTGGTGGGTGGTGTCTTTAAGTCAGGTTGAATACTTGCATGCAATGGGTTGACAAGTCTCATTCATCAGTGGAACAGTTCCAAGATAATTCTCTCTGTGCTGTAAGAAACAAAGTACAGTTCCCTTACCCTCCCATGAAGCTGTTGTGATGTTGGATTTTTATATGGCTCTTGTCTTTCAGCCATTTCCAGTTTCATGATACTTTTTCTGGACTTTTTCACCTTAGTGAGATTAGGGGAAAATGTTTCCCAAAGACATACTCAACTCAGTCTTAAGTAATGTTTCCTCACGAGGGATCAGACCAGAGAGAGTGATCTGGTGAAAACAGCTTGACATCCACTGGACAAAACACAAGTGACACAGCGAGCTCTTCATGTGTATGTGTGTGTATATATATATATATATATATATATATATATATATATATATATATATATATCTATATATATATATATATATATATATATATTGTCATGTCCTGATGAAGGCCTCCAGATTGTTTCAGATCAAAACACTTACAACGGAATTAATTAGAAGAGGTCAGGAATATCATTAGCTCACATTACTTTCTGGACGTTATTTTTAAAATAATGCAATATCGGAATTATAAGTGATCCCAAAGCTTTTTGTATTTTTTCAGTTTTATTATCACTACGTTATTTTAGAGACTACATACAGAAATAAAGTGTATATTCTTTTTAAGTGTGCACACTGGCAGGTTTTGTTGACACGCCAGCCTCATGTGATAAAAAATAAATAATACATTCATTCAGAGTTTTTTTACAGCCTGTTCCCATCCACCATAGCATACAGTGTGGGGCCATGGAGCAGCCCACTTCAGCCATTGGCTGTGAAGAACCGGGTTTTAGAACCCAGCGGCGCAGGGGAAACGCCCGAAGTCTTCGAGTTCTCCTGTCTTGGCAAACAGAGACACGGGACACTTCTCGGTGACGTCAAAGACCGCATTTATTGGCTGCAACCAGGAACAGAGGTCTACGAAGCACAACACGGGTGGTTCGCTAGAGACTGCACAATTTCATAGAGCGAGACATCGTCTTTTATGCCAAAAATCACATTCCTGGCTAGCATCAATTATTTGCGAACTGTCCAATCATACAGTGACATTTCAGAAGGTATCGCATAACGAAAAACCCACTTTCAGTTGTCCAGCCCACCATTAATGACAAGGCAAAAACCCAACATTCTTGCTCGGACAGGCCGGACAAACCCATAATAAAAGGACCTCAACCCAAACCATAAATAGGCCATAAAACAAGGAACAGAAACAGATGAGAAGCAAGATAGAAGGGTGTGTGCGTGTACCATAAACTCAGCAAGTCCTGCTCTTTGATCTCTATCTGACCAGCTGCCTAACAAGGAACTGGCTCAACAAGGTTAGCTTCGGGCAAAGGAATCAGTTAGTTCAGGTCACACAAAAGTCAGCTAAAGGTATACGTGTCCCAAAGACTCGCTCGGCCGTAGTCATCGGCCTATGTGAGGGCAACCACAAAATGGCTGCCGTACACAAAATGGATCGTCATCAAACAAGAGGGAGTGTGATCTATTGATCGAACGGGCACCAAATACCACCTCAAGGGGGAGGTGGAAGGTCCAGTTCCAGCGTGTGCCCGTGTGCAGAGTACTCAAACATCAAGCGGGGGTTGCTTAACTGTTCCTAGTAAAAAAGGAGGAGACTGGCTGTGCCGAAGGTGTACGTTAACACCCTTGGGCATCCATTAAGTTGGACATGTTTGCCTCACACACCCCGAGGGATGTCATGCTTCATCATCGGCGGTTGCTCCTCGTCGGGGAGGCGGTGCAATCCCCGACGGGCTCACCTCAAAGAGGGGCTCTTTGGCGGAGATCTTTTTGTCCAGCTGCCTGTTGATGAAGTGCGGGTATGTGGGCCAGGGCAATAGTATCCTGAAATGGAAGGTGAGGTTTAAAATATAGTAGAGGGTCCTTGAAAAGACTTTATTCTGGAGGTCCTCCTACTATCATTAAAAGGTGTAGTTTAGCTTGTTGGGTCACGGAGAGTTACGTGCCGTGTTTCAAACTAGACTAATGTGAAGGTCGGTCAACATGTTTCTCGCTAGGGGATTTCCCGCGATTCGTCAGGACCTGGTGAAAATGTGGGTGGGGGGTTAAAACAGGGACATGCTAGTGTCATGAACCTCGTGTGCTTTACCTCAGGGGAAATCCTGTGCCTGAAGTATGGAGACAAAAGGAGACATTAGAGCAGGTATCATGTTAAATATCAACAATTGTCTTTGGTATCAGCCAATCTAGCATCTCAGTGCAGTGAAGTGGAAGTGGTGTGTGTTGTTTCACACATACGAACATGCCTGTGATGTATAGTGAGTGTGTGGTGTAGTGAACACTCATATACCTATGTCCGTGGTGGGTGCGTTGTGATTAAAAACAGTAGTTAAAACCAGTAGTTAAAAACGCAACTGCTATCTCAGGGAGAGAACTCGAATCAAGAGGTGGCAAATCATGACGTGGTTAATTACAGACTCACCTAAAGGTCTTGGACTAAAAGCCACCTGAGTTGTCGGCAGGTCGGTACAACAGAAGTTGCCTAAAGTTCAGGCTAAGGAAAGAGACCTAAAGTTATGGAAGTTCTTGGTGTCTTTTCCTCCGTATAGGGCACCTATGGAGTTGTTTGATCTTACCTCAAGTTATCCGTGTCCGTGCTGAGTCACCTACCCATCACCGCCGAGCTCGAATAGGTAATGAACTAGCGGGGCGTGGGCTATTTATAGGTAGACTCGTCATAAGGTAGCGTCAGTTAACGCCCTCAGTGCGGGTCACGTGGTAACCAAGGTAATACCGGCCATGATGGAGTGGTGTAATTATTGTTTGACCTGACGTGGGTTGACACAGTGACAAGGGGTTGGATGTTTACAGGGAATGCCAGGGAATGTCTTCATTCAGACCTTGTCTATCTGTGGGGAGGCGGTGTACCCACCTTTGTTCTTTGCGGAACAGGGCATTTTTTGGGCAATTTGGACTTGCCTCAAGAATCACCACCGTATGCAGTCGGCGCTGTGTTGTTTCTCAAGATAGTGTTTGCACATCTTCGTGTGCGATTTCTTGCACCGGAAATTACTGCGGTGTTCAGTGATCCTTGTCTTAATTGTACGTGTAGTCATCCCAATGTACTTGAGACCACATGGGCAAGTCAGCATATAGATGCAATGAGTGGTGTTGCAGTTCGTGTGGCCCTGGATGACCCATTTAAAGGTGTCGGTGAGCTGTAATGTTTTCTGGGGGGTAGTGTATTTGCAAACCCCACAGTTACCGCATGGGTAGTGACCGGTAACCGGTGGCAGGTTCCATAGTGTCTGTTGGGAACTTTTTTTGGTGATGAATCTGTCCTCGAAGTCGGCCATATACAGACATGCCACCGACGGGGCAAAAGTGCTGCCCATCGAGGTTCCTTGGGTCTGATGGAAGAATTGCCCCTTAAACTCAAAGTGACTTTAACCGGGACTGGCAACTTTAATACATTTTATTTTTCATTGTCTGTTTTTAAAATATGCATAACTATGTACTTTTCTTACTCTTAACACTTTTTGAATATATTTTAGGAGCTAAGCATACCAGTGAGTCATACGATGTTTAGTTAAGAACTTGTAAATAAACACACATATACATTTTAATTTCTTATGATAATATGTGATTGTTTTGTAGCATGTATTTTCATTTGTATTTTCACATGAGGTAGAGTGGTTTTCTGCCACTCAGAATATATTAATTATGACTGTGCCTTGTAGGTGCTGATTACGTGACCTGGGTTCATAGACACTTGTCATTTCAATGAAAAAAGTTTTATGGCTTTAAGGGAGCACGGCGATCTTCTCCCAAAGGACCCCTCCTACCAGCTGCCCTGGCTGAGGCAGCTTCCGGGACACACACAGCCGCACTCGAGAAATTAACAGGTCTTTAAAAGACCATTTGCATGTTAATGGGGCTTTGTTGGCATTTCACCTCTTCTTAGGCCCCTGCAGCTCGACTCAATCACTGGAATCGCCCTGGCCCCGCAGCAGAGTCTTTCAGAGTCTCTCAGAGTTGCGCTGCTAAAACACTCGGGGCCTTATTTATGAAGGCCTTGCGCCACCGGTGCGTCACTTTTTCCCATGTTAAAAGTGACGCACCGGCGGCGCAATGCCTTCATAAATAAGGCCCTCAGTGTTTGCAGACACTCTAAACATTTTTTCCCAAAACACAGGTACAATGTCAGCAAGGTCCGCGGGCCGCAAAGGAAGGCTTGCCGGGCCGCCATTGGCCCGCGGGCCGTACTATGAGTACCCGTGCTCTAGACAGTGGTTCTTAACCTGTGGTCCGGGGACCCCTGGGGGGTGTGACGCCTATGCAGGGGGTCCATTCCTGCGTAGGAAATTAAACATTATTAACAAACTAATAAAGTGTATACGAATAAAGAAGAAAGATGTGAAATTGAAAAATGAAAAACATTCTGTAAATGGGAAGGAAGTTGAAATTGGAGGCTAACAATTTAGTTGGTGTTCTTCTATTGGTTCGTGGGAACAGCGCAAGTGCATCAAATAGAATATATTCAAAGAGCTCCAACCTTCCCATTAAAATAAAAAATCTTTATTCGTTTGTGAATTAAAATGTTTCATAATTTGTGTATTTGTTTCATGAATCCTTGTTTCTGCATTTTTGTGCTCCGTTTTGCAGTTAAAATCATCGAAACTGCTTTGGCTGGAATCCCCGGGTTTCAATAAGGACTCAGAGGTGGTCCCCAGATTCCAATAGTAATTCAGTAGGGGTCCCTGGATTACACCAATGCTTAAAAGGGGGTCCCCAGTCAAAAGGTTAAGAACCACTGCCCTCTAGACCATGAAGGTAACTCATTCTAAGGTAGTCGCAAGGACCGTGAGTAGCCAGCAGGGGGAGCACGTATGAAAAAGAGCACAGTGACCCAGGGGCCCTCCGGCTCTCATAGCTTTGGCCCTGAAGTAGGTGCAGGTATTTATACGGCCCAGAAGAAGGTGAACATTCTGGGGGGTATGTAATATGACTCCAGACAGGTGGAAGATGATACTCTAAATCTGTGGTGCTTAATAAGCGTAGTATGTTACGTTCACAGCGCCTGGACTGTTTAAGGGCAAGTGGCCAAAACACATAGGTGCCTGGGAGGGGGCAGAACGGGTACTTTTGGGGCGTTTCTGTGTCACTTTCGTATTACAGAAGCCGCTGATGGTTGAGTGGCCCCTTGTGTTACACAGATTGCGGGGTGCACATTTTGCACCCACTTCGGTTCAAGAGAGCATTCCACATGTGACCTCAAGAGCCACTCCTTGAAAACGATGGACCCCTTTTGCCTCTGTGCCCGCGCCTCATTACAGACATGGGTTGTGGGGGAAAGTAGGGCATTGGGTGGCACACTAATCATGTACCACCGAAGAAGCTACAGCAGCCCTAAGGTGGCCTTTTGAACTGGGCCATGGAGTTCACCACCTTGAATACTCAGGCTGGTAAAGGCACACACTGCCCCTTCCTGCAGAGGTATCTTTGCCCCCCTGTTGAATACCAGGGAGTGCCTGCTGTGAGGCAAAGACTGGGCCAGGGCTTGAACCCGCGTGCTGTCTTTCACCGCTGTGCTTTCACCAGCTCAGGTGCGTCATCAGGAGTTTTACCTGCAATGGAAACAGAATGCTTCTGTAATCTGGTGCAAGCTGCCAGAGTGCCCATCACAGACCAGGACCGCACACCGGGTTAGGGCAGTCTGGCCCCAGGGGGCAGCCCTGCTTGTTCTGGTTATTGGGCCGCATTGCACATGGCTCACTCTGCCATTATCGCCCGAGGCCCACGCTCATGTCCACCACTGCAGCCGGCACCTCTTTCAGCCTGTCCCCGGGGACCCGGACACTCCTCCAGAGATGCTGGTTTTCATAATGAGAGTCCTGTGTATTTGTTCCTACTGAGCGGGGTATTCAGAAGCAGGACCCCTCTCAAGTAGACCAAGGACTCAGAAACACCCAGCCATTAAATCCCAGAGCCGACTAAAGACTTATTCTCTCCTGTGGCATATGTTAACATGCCTACATTCATATTCACTTATTAGTATTTTTAACTATTTTAAGTCATTTAATTTAATTTAACATCATTTCCTATGGGTTTTTGTCCTATTCCTTACCTCCATTATTTTCTATGGGAGGGTGTTCCAGTGGTTGGCCATGTGTGGTGCTGAAATACGACAGATTTTTTTCTGTAGTAGCTTGTACTCAGATTTTGTGAATAAGCAAAAAGTAGTAAACTTACTCAAAGTGCCAGATTTTGTTCTGGCCCTTACCTGCAAAGTAATTTGTGGAAACACCACCGCTGTTTGGTGGGTCCGGGTTACCGGGAGGTTGTGGGTGTCAGCGCCATCTTTGATTGGGGAAGAAGCGCGAGCGCCATCTTGGAGCGTCCAGGTCACCTGGGACGCCGAGACGACGCTATTTAGGGCGAGCTGGCCCTGAGGTGAGCCTGTTTAGGGTTCCTGAGGCCGTGAATCACGTCGGCGCCTCGCTGCTGGTCGCGCTGGTCGCGCGCTCGTCTGCTCTTGAATAACTTTTAAAAATCCCCGTTTTTGGATTTCTGTTTATTTTTAAACTACAGCCTTCTCCCCTGCTCTTATTTTGTTCTGGCCCTTACCTGCACAGTAATTTGTGGAAACACCACCGCTGTTTGGCGGGTCCGGGTTACCGGGAGGTTGTGGGTGTCAGCGCCATCTTTGATTGGGGAAGAAGCGCGAGCGCCATCTTGGAGCGTCCAGGTCAACTGGGACGCCGAGACAACGCTATTTAATGCTCGCCAGTGGAGTTCAGCGGTGACGCGCAGCGGTCGCGCCCTCCCTGCGCCTGAGTCGTGCCAGAATTCTGCCCGTCTGCGCTCGTCAGCGTCTCGGAGGCGTGCGAGGCGGGACTCTGGCCTCCGGCTCATCCATCAAGCAGGGGGCTTCTTCGTTACGGTGGCTGGCCTTTGTCATTGGCAGCCCCAGGATGATTACCTACAGCGCTGCTGCCCTGTCTGCTCTGCGTCCTCACCGGCTGGGCTGCAAATATCTTTTCCCCGGAGGCCATCTTCTGGGTAAAGGCTGTCCTGCATGTGGTTGGCGTTCTTCGCCTTCGCCATCTCCTGCTCCATCAGCCCCCCCTCGGCACTGTCAGTGCGCCCTATTGAACACCAGATCCTTGGCCTGCCACTCCTCTGACATCTGGGATCTCCTTGCATACTCCAAATTATCATGTCTATTCTTAACTGAGACTTGGTTGGGGGCGGGTTCGGAACCGGATATTGCCTGTGCCCTTCCTTCCAACTACACCATCCTCAGGAAAGATAGAATTGGGGGCAGAGGAGGAGGTGTGGCCCTGATAGTGGACAAGGCCCTGGAATGTTCTTCTTTCCCTGTGGATAACATCGCAGGATGTGAAGCCCTGGGCTTCACTCTCCATCTATCGGCCTCGCAGACTTGTACAGGGATTCTCATTTATAGACCACCTGGGCCCATTGGCTCTTTTTTTGAGGACCTGCAGTCGGCTCTGTCCGTACCCTGCATGCGATCAGCGCATTGTATGCTGCTGGGCGACTTAAACTTGCACATGGACTCTACAACTGACGCCGAAGCGTCCAAATTGCGGGATATCACTGCACTGCTGGGGCTTGCCCCTTTTATTGACAGCCCCACCCATGCTAAAGGCCACACGTTAGATTTAATTTTTTCTACGGTGCCTATTGAGGTGTCCCCGCCGCTCCCAGTCCTGTGGTCAGACCATTTTTTAATAAACTTTGTTATATCACACGAGTCTAGGACTAGCCAAAGAACACAGAAGGATGTGCCTCGTCAGTCCAGAGCATTTCACTTAGTGACAGAAGACATGTTCTCTGATGCTCTAGGGCAACATCCGTGTACACTGACAGGGAACCTTGATACTGACCTATCATTGGTTCAGAACTGGTTGCAAGCAAGATTTGAGGAGTTAGCCCCACGGAAGTCAGCTAGAACAGCCCCCTGCCATGACTCCGCTCCTTGGTTTACCTCCACACTACGAAAAACGCGCCAAGACTGTAAAAAGGTGGAAGGACTCTGGCGTCGTAAGTACGATCCTGTGGAGAAAATCAAGTACCGTGGTGTCATAAAGCTGTACCATAAACAGATTGCTGAAGCCAAAAAGGAATATCTCGAGCATAGAATAGACCAAGCTGACAACATGAGTAGGGAACTGTTCAGAATTGTGAAAGAGTTTGTTGATCCTGCTGCAGGTGCCCTCTCACACTCTCACACTGAAGAGTGGATTAGGCAGCTTGCCGACTTTTTTGTCACAAAAATTATAAAGATTCAAGACTCCTTCCCTCCTGTGGATCCCCCCATAGATGCTGATGCCTCAGGTTGCAAATGGAGGTCGACACCATCTTTAGAGGTAGAGTCCGGGCCCACGCTATCTGTCTTCCCCCAGCTGTCCTGTGAAACATCCCTTGAGTTGCTATCCCGGCTTCAATCCGGCTCACCTTTGGATACCTGTCCAGCTAAGTGTCTGGCCAGGGTGGCTTCGGCATTAAACAGCTTGCTGAATCCCTTGCTCAATTTGTCACTGAGCTCCGGGGTGGTACCTCGAGAATGGAAACACGCACTCATTCTGCCGCTGATCAAAAACCTCTGCTAGATCCCTTGCAGCTGGCTAACTATAGACCGATCTCCCTCCTCCCTGCTCTGGCGAAGGTGGTTGAGAAACATGTTCAGCATACTCTTACCACCTTTATTGAGAATAACAACTTGCTCCATGATTCTCCATCTGGTTTCCGTGCTAATTATAGCACGGAGACAGCCCTCGTTGAGGTGTCCGACGCCATCAGGGAGACGCTCGATCAAGGGGGAAAGGCTATGTTAGTCATGCTGGACTTGTCGGCGGCTTTCGACACCGTCCCACACGCAGGTCTGCTTTTAAGACTCAGGGAGATAGGACTGCGGGGGACGGTGTTGGATTGGTTTCAATCCTTTCTAGCCGACCGTCGACAGGTGATCTGGGCTCCTCCGTTCTCCGCTGTAATGCCATCGCTAGAGGTTGGGGTGCCTCAAGGGTCCATTCTGAGCCCCACCATCTTTAACATCTACATGGCCCCTCTAGCGAGGGTAGCGGAGGCGTTTGGGGCCCGGGTCATCTCATACGCTGATGACACCCAGCTCCTGTTTACCTGCAGGAAGGGAGAGGTCTTCGACGGCGACAGAATCAAAGGCTGTCTGAGTGCAGTCTTTGCGTGGTTTCAGCGGCACAGCCTGAAATGCAACTCGGATAAGTCTGAGCTGCTTTTTTTCGGCTGTGCCCCTGATCCTGGCTGGAAGTCGTGGTGGCCCCAGGACATGTTCCCTCCTGAGAAATCATCTTCCCAAGTTAAAAACCTTGGAGTGGTGTTTGATGACTCCCTCTCTTTTCGACCCCATGTTTTGGGGCTATCTGGGAAATGCTTTGGCATCCTCAAGATGCTCAGGAAATTCCTCCCACTGCTCTCCTTGCAATATCGCAAGACTGTGGTCCAGGCGCTTGTGGGGTCTCGTTTAGACTACGCAAATGCGCTCTTCGCAGGCCTGCCAAAGTACCTTCTGTCCAGATTGCAGATTGTCCAAAATTCGGCGGCCAGAGCCATATTTGGCCTGCCAAGGAGAGCTAGTGCCTCGTTGCTGCTAAATAGGTTGCACTGGCTACCTATTTCTAGCAGAATCAGGTTTAAAATCCTCACGCTGGCTTTCAAAGCCCTCCACTCTGTTGGCCCCAACTACATTAGGAAGCGCACTGCTTTCTATGTTCCGCGGAGGATGTTGCGGTCAGCCGATTTGGCCACAATGGTTGTACCTGCTGTTAAACGAGTCCGGATGGGAGGTCGGTCTTTTCAATATGTGGCAGCTCGTTTTTGGAATGAGCTCCCTCTCTCCCTCCGTAAAGCTAATAACCTCCTAGCTTTTAGGAAGGAGCTGAAGACCGTGCTTTTCTCTTTGTAATCAGTGTGACCGCTGCGTTTCTGCCTTTCTGTTTCTGGGTTTAATCAGGCCTCTTTGCTAAAGCGCCGGGACACCCCTTGGGGTAGCCGTGCGCTCAAAAAGTACGGCTATAACATAACATAACATAACAAATTACTCAAAAGTATAAGTTATCTTTGTGAATAAGGCCATAAGATTTTATCTCACTGCGCCTGTTTAAAGCCTTCTGTTCAATTTTTAGACATTCGCCAGCACTTGAAGTGGCAATAATGTGCAGCAAAAGAATCCTTGTACTGGTGTCTTAGCATCGCAAGTAAATATAGTCTAAATGTAAGGTCTGTTGGCGCTGGGACAGAGTCAGCTGCATGTAAGGCGCCGCCGGAAGGCTCACATCTGTTCGTTGGTGAAGTTTCGTTTTCTGCGCTGCCCTTGTCGGTTGCAGGCGACCTGTTAAACTGTCTGAACCTCGAGAGTCTGAAAACAGGAACAGGTGAAACCCACGCCCTGACCACAGACCGACCACAGACCGACCCAGCCTCACGAGAGAAGAGTAGAAGGAATCAGATGACGTCCATTCTCCCTCACAGACAGCGCCCTCCCATGCGACAGATGATGCTCTCCCTCCCTCACAGACGGCGCCCTCCTCCCTCACAGACAGCACCCTCCCTTCCTCACAAACCATGTCCTTCTCTTCATACCATATTGCACTCCGCAGCCTGCCTCTGTCTTTATGTGTCTCCTCTTTCCATGGGAGTCTAACAGCTCTCCTGGCTTTACAAAGATGGTGCACCAAGACCACCACCAAAGTTACTATAAGACCTGCCATCATCCTGTCCTTATAGCCCCATATAATGCCTTTGTGTGTTAAAAAGTGGGAAGCAGTATAATATAGCCTTATAGCCCGCCGTAGCGGGCTATACGGCTATTAAATGTAAATAAATTAATGTAAATGTACCGGCATTTATAGAGCGCACAGCTACTTCCCTGAGGTAGTGTCCCGGCGCTGTACGTATACCGCTTAGGAACCCTTCCTGGTTTTCCCTGTGAGTGTCCACTCCTGGGTACCCCCAGGGTAAAACCAGGCATCCCAGCGCTTTTGCGGCCGTTGTGGAGATTAAGCAAGCTATTGCCCAGAGTCGCAGAGTGGGACCCATGATTAGAATAGGCACTGAGGCGAGAATTATCAGGTCCGAGGAAATTGAGCCCAAGACCCGCCAAGGCGGGTATTGAACCATGGTCCCGGGCCAGACCTCTGCATCAGGGTCTGCCGCTCTAACCATTTGAGCCACACTTCGCCACACTTCTCCATTAAAGGCCCACTTCCACGTTAGAGGCCCGAGCCGAAGGCGAGGGATTTTAACAAGGGAGCGGAACTTTAATAGTTGTATAGCCCTGGTACGAAGGGCTATAAGGCTATTAGAACATTCTGCCACTAGAGGGCAGAATGTTCTAACAAATAAAACAAAAACTTCTCGAATCTCGAGGGGATTTGAATCCCCTCGAGCTCCGAGAGGCCTTTGGAAAACAATGGAATGTTGCTCTGCAGGCCTTTACCGGCCCGTAGAAGCAGGGAGCACTCCATTGTCTGCAATGGAGCTCCCAACATTCCAATGATCTAATATATTCTATGCCCAGGACCCTCTAGCCGCTGCCTGGCATTATGAGACTTCCACCCATGACCAGCTTCACGCCATGGGTAGTGGACAAAGCATTCCAGTACTCCAATAGCGTCTCCTGGAGCCTGCTGGGCTCTGCAGAGTTCAAGCCCACTGCTGTGGACCCTACGTTAAAAAAAGATGGCAGGGTGGAGCACGCTGTGCTCCCCTTTGACCATGGCTTGCATTCTAATTTCCTCCCAGGTTAGCTCCCAATCCAGTCCCTCTCAGGGTCTCTGCGTAGCCTCACTCCCCAACAGTCCTCCATTGGCCAGACCTGTGCTTCTTACCTTGAATCTGTGGATCTAGTGCTGAGCGGATCTCAGGGTTATGGGAGTAAAACAGATCTTTCTTGTTTATTGATTGTGCTACTGAATATCGAGCCTAGGAATGTCGTGATCCAAGAACATCATAGAACAGGAGTTTCAAAGACCAAAATGTCAAATGGTAAGTGCACGTAGACACAAGCCTAGATTTACTATTCCTAAATCCACATCTCTGTATCTTGATGATATACATACTGTAAAGGTACATATATGTGGAGTTATGTATTGAAAATGTATACTTCTCTTTCCATATTATAGAGTCAATATTTTTTCTCAATATTTCCATACCACGATATTCTATCTTTGATATTCAGGAAACACACCTATATATCTTCTGCTATACATTGCTATACCTATTGAACTCAGAATACCACCATCACAGTTACTTCCAGTTTAATGTTTCAATGAGCATTTCAGCAATAGAGTCATCAGTTTTAACTGATGGATCAGAATTGAGATCCTCTTTGATTAGATCATATATTAGTTCCTGATGCATCTGAGAGGGGTCGCGGTCCTGCATTGCGCAGCCGTAAAAATTGTCCAAACTGAGGGTTATCTTTCAGGGCTTTTGGATGGTGGCTGCTGTATAGGAAAAGGCTATTACAGGCTGTGGGTTTTCTGTTGACTGCGGTACTTAGTTGTCCATCATTGAGTGTGATTATGATATGCTACTAATATCATGAAAAAAAACGTACGCAAATAAAGACAAACCACATTCTTGATTAAGCTTGGAATCTTTTTACGAACCAACCTGGAGTGCCTCTTCCCACAGGGATGCACACGCAGTCTCATGCGTGCACTACTCATTACTATAAGGAAGCATGACACGCAGCCCTAGTTCCTAAAGTTGGAGAAACCCTGTTAGACGGGGACCCGGAGGGTCGGCCGAGTACAGGGGGAGAGGCCTCCGGTGAGGGCCCTCTCCGGTAATCGTACAGACAAGTAACTTCCCCCCCACAGATAGACACCACACAAAGATGAGTTCTGCACACTTTTATATATATCTTTAGGCAAGGTGGCGGGCGATACAGCAGGACCAGGATACGAGGATCCCGTCAATTCTAGTCTCTTTGGGGGAAAAGGGTAGCGGGACAGTCTGAGTACCGGTCCGGTACAGAAGCAGCAGAGATGGAGCTCACAATCCTCGAGCTGGAGGGTTCGCAAGGAGGGGCCGCGGCAGTGCCAGCAGGCCTTGAAGATGGTTCACGACGAGGAGGGCCGCGGCAGCGCCAGCAGGCCTTGAGGATGGTTCACGATGAGGAGGGCCGCGGAAGCCAGCAGGCTTTGGAGATGGTTCACGACGAGGAGGGCCGCGGCAGCGCCAGCAGGCCTTGAAGATGATTCACGACGAGGATGAGCCACGGCAGCGCCAGCAGGCATTCAAAGGTGGTTCACGAAGAGGAGCCGCGGCAGCGCCAGCAGGCCTCCAAGGATGAGTTTGTCTCGGTGTCTCTCGACTCCAGGATACAACTGCCTTCCTGCTCTGGAGCTGCCCCAGTTATAGGTCTGGCGCCCTTTGATGTCCGGACCCTCGCACTTGGAGGTCGGGAGGTCCGGGATGAGGGAGTCCAGACACCCAGCAGGGGGGTGGAGCCAGCGCCCAGGGAGGCTGGGGGCGATCGACACCTGTCGGAGGGGAGCCATCAACACTCCTTCTCCCATTGACCTGCCAAGTGGTCTCTTCACCCCCTGGGCGGATGGTGGTGCCTCGATGTCGGGGCCTGGCTGGGGCCGAGGTCGACCCGAGGCCACGAGGCCTGGTCGTGTAGTGTCCAAAATGGCGGCTGGGCCGGAGACAGGGGTTCTGGAAGGGACCCGGGCCAGCCGATACGGTGGTGTTCAGGAGCCAGGGTTCCGTCGGCGAAGGGCCGGGGGTTGCCCCGGCGGGTTGCAGGGGTGGTTTTTGTCCGGGGAACAGGAGGAGCAGGGGTCCGCGACCCGCCATGCGGGGAGGGGACGGGCCGGCCACGAGGCCTGTCCAACATGCGTCCCCCCCCAGCTGAAGGCAGGGAGAGTCACCCATCCTCTTGGGTACTCTCCTCGCCGAGGCGGAAGAAGCGGGACAGGCCGTCGGCGTTGGCGTGGTCTTGGCCGGGACGATGCTCCACAGTGAAATCCATCCCCTGCAGGGAGATGGACCAACGCAACAGCTTCGGGTTTTCTCACCGCATCTGCATCAGCCATTGCAGGGGTCGGTGATCTGTTTGCACCCGGAAGTGGGTACCGAAGAGATAGGGCTGGAGCTTCTTGAGGGCCCACACTACGGCGAAGGCCTCCCGCTCGATGGTGCTCCAGCGCTGTTCTCGGGCCAGCAGGCGTTGGCTGATGAAGGCCACTGGCTGATCGACTCCCTCGGTGTTGAGTTGGGAGAGGACGGCCCCCACGGGGGTGGTGCACATGGCGGACTTCAGGTTCTCAAAGGCCGCCTGACATTCAGGAGTCCAGTTGACTTTCTGGGGGTTCTTTTTGGACGTGAGTTCTGTGAGGGGCCCCACAACGCTGCCATAGTCTTTTACAAAGCGCCGGTAGTACCCGGTGAGCCCCAGGAAGGCTCGGACCTCTGTCTGGGTGACCGGGGGCTCCCAGGCCTGGATGGCGGCAATCTTGAGCTGGAGGGGGGCCACCAGGCCACTTCCCACCTGGTGTCCCAGGTAGGTCACGGACCCTTGGCCGATCTGGCACTTGCTGGCCTTGATGGTTAGCCCGGCCTGCCGGAGGGCATTCAGGACCTCCCGGAGGTGGTGGAGGTGTTCCGCCCAGTGGCGGCTGTACAAAGCAATACCGTCCAGATAGGCGGCGCTGAATTCCTCCAGACCCGCCAAGACTTTGTTCACTAGTCTCTGGAAGGTGGCGGGTGCGTTTTTCATTCCAAATGGCATCACCTTGAAGTGGTAGTGGCCATCCGGGGTGGAGAAGGCGGATCGCTCCTGGGCACCTGGGGTGAGGCCGATCTGCCAATAGCCTGCTGTCAAATCAAAGATGCTCAGGTAGCGGGCGACCCCATGCGGTCAATCAGTTCATCTGCCCGTGGAATGGGATGAGCGTCGGTCCTGGTGATGGCGTTCAGACCCCGATAGTCTACACAGAACCTGAGCTTGGGGGCGACACCCGGGGCGGCGGCCTTGGGGACCAGCACGACCGGGCTGGCCCAGGGGCTGTCGGACGGCTCGATCACTCCCAGAGCTAGCATCTTGGAGACTTCCGACTGGATGCAGGCGCGTGCTCGATCAGGCACCCTGTACGCCCTGTGTCGGATAGGGGGGCTATCCCCGGTGTCAACGTCGTGGAGGCACCAGGGGGTGACCCCAGGGATGAGGGAGAACAGGTCGGCAAATTGTATTAGCAGTTCTTGGCAGTCTTGGCGTTGCGCTGGGGACAGGGCATCGGAGAGGTGGACTCCCTCCACGGAGCCGTCTTTCTCGAGCGTTTTCAGGAGATCGGGGAGGGGCTCGGAGTCTTCTTCAGCCCCACTGTCGGTAGCCATCAGGAGGCTAAGTTCAGAGCGCACAAAGTGGGGCTTGAGTCTGTTGGCGTGGAGGACACGTAGGGGGTTTTGGGGTGACTCCATGTCTACCAGGTAGGTGCCGGGGCCCTTGCGCTCCACCACCTTGAAGGGTCCCGTCCATTTGTCCTGGAGGGCGCAAGGTTCAACCGGGGACATCACCCAGACCTGTTGTCCAGGCTCGAACTCGATGGATGAGGCATTCTGATCATACCAGCGCTTCATGTCTTCTTGGCTGGCTTCGAGGTTGGCCTTGGCAAGTTCCCTGAACCGCCGGGTCTGGTTACGGAGGGTCAAGAGGTACTTGTATACATCAGGGGGAGCCTTCTGAGGGGCCACCTCCCACCCTTCTTTGACCAGGCTGAGGGGGCCCCGGACGGGGTGTCCATACAAGAGTTCGAACGGACTGAAGCCCAGGGATTTCTGGGGGACCTCCCTGTAAGCGAACAGGAGGCACGGGAGCAGCACGTCCCATTGGCGACGTAGGGGTTCTTCCAGGACCATGATCATCCCCTTGAGGGTGCGGTTAAATCGTTCTACTAGTCCGTTCCCTTGCGGGTGATAGGGGGTCGTGAATTTGTAGGTGACCCAGCACTGTTGCCATAGGGACTTCATGTACCTGGAGATAAAGTTCGTGCCCCTGTCACTGACGACTTCTCGGGGGAAGCCCACCCGCGAGAAGATCCCCATCAGGGCTCGGCCCACCACGGGCGCCGTCACGGTCCGGAGAGGTATGGCCTCGGGATAGCGGGTGGCATGGTCCACCAGGACAAGGATGAACCGGTGTCCCTGTGCTGTCCGGAGCTCCAGGGGCCCTACAATGTCTATTCCCACCCGCTCAAAGGGGGTGGTGACGATGGGAAAGGGTTGCAGGGGGACTTTCAGTTTTCGGCCGCTTTTCCCGCTGGCCTGGCAGGTGGGGCAGGCCCGGCAGTGGTTCGCTACATCGTTCCGCATCTTCGGCCAATAGAAGTGGGTCACCAGGCGGCTGTACATCTTGTCCTGCCCCAGGTGCCCGGCAAGAGGCACATTGTGTGCCAGGTTCAATAGGAAGTCTCTGAATCGGAGGGGGACCACCAGCACCCGGCTGGCTCCCAGTTCGGCAATCTTTTGCTCACTGTAGAGCAGCTCGTTGTCCCAGTAGATCCAGTGGGCCCCCGAGGCATCCCCTGCGCTCTGGGCTATGGCTTGCTGTCGGAGCCCCTCGAGGGAGGGACACGCTCTTTGTTCCTGGCGGAACTGTTCCTGAGTGGGGCCACCTTCTTGACGCCACTGGGCCAGCTCCGGGAGATCTTGGAGTTGATCCGGTTCTTCGTTGCCGGATCCCGGAGGACCAGGCTCAGGGGTGGTTTCTTCTGTGACGACCGGCGGAGGAGGTTCGGGCCACTCCTGTTCCTCTGGGCTGGAGATGGCGCGGGCGGCCATGGATCGGGTCGTTACACAGACCCATTCAGGGAGACCAAGCATCCCCAGGTGCTCCCTCCACTCAATGGCTGACCAGGGGGAGCTCTCGAGGTCGTTCCCCAGAAGGCAGTCCACCGGGGCATCGTCGCGGACAGTTACTTTTAGCATGCCGGACACCCCTCCCCACTCGAAGGGGACGCGGGCCATCTGGCACAGGCTTTCGGAGTTGTCTGCCGACCGCACTGGACAAAGTACATTGGGTAGGATCTGGTCAGGGGTCACCAGATGGCAGCGGACTGCGGTCACACTGGCCCCTGTGTCACGGAGGGCTTCAGCCCGGCGTCCATTGATGGTGACCCACTGGCTGTATTTCTGCATGTTGGCGGGGATGGGCGCCCGCGGGACCATGTCCCTCTCCCCTAGACAGACCAGGGACATGGCGGCTGGTTCCCACTCGGGCTGGTACTGCTCGTACTCTTCGGCGTCTTCTTGGCCCGGCTCTTCTCCCAGGGCGGTGGCGGTGATCTGGCGGTTCATGGGGCTCTGATTTTTCGGGCAGTTGGGATCATTGGCGTAGTGGCGGGGTCGCTGGCATTTGTGGCAGGTAACGTTGGAGCGGAACCCCGGTCGCGTTGGAGGGCTTCCTCTTCCGGCCGGGGGCGGGGGGTTGCTAGTGGAGGACACCCCCGACCCTGGCCTCCTCCTCCCCCCCGTGGGCGGTGGGGTCCTTGGGAGGCTCTGTTCTGTTCGCTGGGCCAGCTCCGAGGGACTCGGGTGCTCTCCCATTGGTCTGCTTCGATGGCGAGTTTCCGAGGTTCGGTCAGCTTACTATCAAGGAGGTGCTGTCTTAGTTCGATGAAGCAATTATTGGAGAGGTGCTCCCATACAATGAGGTCGAATAATTGCTCGTAGGTGGGCCATCTCAATTCTACTGAGCAACACCTCTGATCATGATCTTGTGCTACTCGATATTGACCTCCGTCTATTGTACCCCCTCTGGCACGTCGGCTTATGAACACCACGTGGTATAAGGCCCCTGAGGACAAACGCAGACAGTGCCAATATCAGAGCCAGTACTTGGAGGAGAACCCTGGGCCCATCTCTTCTGTACAAGTTCTATGGGCGGTCAGGAAGGCCTTTGAGAGGTAATTTGATGAGCGATTCGGTTACCGATAAACGCCGCTGTGAGGTGGAATGCCGCTGGTTGACTGTCCTCACTCTTTGCCTGACTCAGGCGTATAACTTGTCGCAGACCCCCAAACTTCTTAAGTTGCTACTTGGGACCGAATACTATCTGAATTCCCATTACACTGTGCAAGTGGAGTCGCACTCTTTTGCTTGCAGCAGTGGCACTTAGAGAAGGGGAAAAAACTGGACGTCTGTTGGCCATGCAGTAATGCTGGGCGCAGTTGCACACGATACCGTCCTTAGATCCCCTCATGATGTGCTCCTTACTAATCAGTTTGCAATGTTGTGGAAGTTTGCCACATTTTACGAAGCCCTCTACTCCTCGTCCGTGTAAGATCATGCTGCCACAGATCAGCTGTTTCTGATGAGACCTGCTATCTGGCTGTCACTTTACCAAGCACAGTTAATCGGTGCTGAAATCAGTGATGAGGAAGTTGCACAGGCCACTGACGGGATAGCCACTTTGAAGGCCTCGAGTGACGATGGTCTCATATTGATTTCTACTAAATCACCAAACCCCTGATAGGGCCTCTGTTGGGCAACCTGTTCAGAGAGATCCCCACCACCATAGCCCTGACCTTTGTGTGAGAAGGACGCAGACCTTGCCTCATGGCCTCTAAGCCGCATGCCAAGACAACTACAGCAGGGCTGTGACTTCTGCACGCGGAGTCCTACTGGTTGGCCTTGCAACTAACACACATTGTGCAGATGCTGAAGCCGGCTAATGGCTAACAAAATGCCATGTGGGTCTTTCTAGAATGCCACCTACTGCAATCAAAGGGGCCCCTCACATCTCTATACGCAGGCCATTGGCAATCTGGCCACCTGGGTAACCGGATAATACACACTACGCAAAATTTTTCTTGGAGGAATGCTTACCACTCACCAAGCCGCTACAACAGAATAGGGAAATACCGTTTGTTTGGAAGATTGATTTTGGAGGACCAAATAGATACATTCTGTGGACGATATGGTACGGGTCAGTGAGTTGGTCCCTTTTGCTGCTCTCATATGTGATTATGGGCTGCCACAATCACAGCACTGGCGGTATCGGCATCTCACGCATAGCCTACAACACACACTGGGTCCCCCCTTACGATATTGAGATTGACCTCCTGTTGCAAATTATCCTGAAGTGGAAAGGTTACAAGGGCACTATGGTAGGACTGTTTGTTATCCCGACTGACTGCCTCTTTAGGTCGAGCAATTTATTGCTCTGAACCTATTGAGTTGAAAACAACTTCTTTGACCAAGCGGATTTCTCATAATGCATGTTGTGTACTGGAGCAAGAAGCTTCCCCAGGCGCGAGCTTGGCCTAAGTCACACCCCATATGCCTCCTCCCCCGCCCCCACGTCTCGCACCAGACTTCATTGGAATGCGCTCCACTCGCTTGCTGCCCTGCCCCCCCACCAGGCTCTTGAAGCGCGATGCTTCGCCACCGCTTCCCTCCCACTCGCTCACTCCCCTGCGCCCCCCACCCCATCCCACTTGTTTACTACTGCCTCCCCACCATGGCTTCCGCTCGATGTCCACCACCAGCTAGGCTTTTTCTGGTAGGATATTCGTGTTGTTTGTGCTTACTTTCCCTTCCGCATGTCCCAAGCTGCTCACCCCTCCCTGTAGTCCTGGCCTCAGACACCTCCCTCTCTCTCAGCCCCGTCTTGCAGCCCCGTTCAGACACTTTCTGCTTCTGTACCCCAGGGTCCCCCACTTCACTCTTTCCGGAGCAGCTGCTCGCTCCCTCTCCAGTCCTGCCCTCAGACGGCCCCTACTCCTCCAACAGTCGGCGGCTCTTCCCCGGACCCCCTTCTCGTGTTAAACGGAACCCCTCCTTCTAGACCCCTCTTCCCCTCCCGCCTTCGTCTGCCCTCAAACCTCTTGCCTCTGCCTCACACTAGTGCACCTCCTGCCCACTCTTTGCGCCCTCTTTTATTTTCTGCCCCACTCTTATTTTACGACTCTCCCCATCCGTTTTAACCCTACCCCAATCTTCTTTGACATCTCTCTTCACTCTCCTGTTTCCTTCTTTCCCATTCTCTGACAACTTTCTCTTTCTCTCCCTCTTAAAGTTTAACTAGCCTCCACTCCTCTCCCCTCACCTTCCCCTCCTCCCAGACCTTCCTGCTGAATCCCCTCTTGTCCTGTCCTCACTATCCCTCTCCCACTGCCCTCCAACCTCTCCTCTCTAAGTCTATTTCCTATACCCCACCCCTCTTTCTCCACATTGTCCGTGCTTGTAGTCCTAGCATCTTCCACTTTAGACTACTTCCTATCTCTGAAGCTATTATTTTTACCCCCAGATGCATTCTGGATGTTGTAGTCAGATGCCAGTAAGAGCAAAACTGAAACAATAGATTTATAACAAGCTGTGCATGAGATTCGTGCCTCTTCCTTTTATCATTCTACTTTGGTTTTGGTGCAACATTGCACAGTACATTTTAATATATAACTGTTAGACGGAGACCCGGAGGGTCGGCCGAGTACAGGGGGAGAGGCCTCCGGTGAGGGCCGTCTCCGGTGATCGTACAGACAAGTAACTTCCCCCCCACAGATGGACACCACACAAAGATGAGTTCTGCACACTTTATACAGAAATCTTGAGGCAAGGTAATCAACGATACAGCGGGATACAGGGGGCCACCAGACCGCTCCCCACTTGGTGTCCCAGATAGGTCACGGACCCTTGGCCAATCTGGCATTTGCTGGCTTTGATGGTGAGCCCGGCCTGCCGGAGGGCGTGCAGGACCTCCCGGAGGTGGTGGAGGTGGTCTGCCTAGTGGCGACTGTACACAGCAATATCGTCCAGATAGGCGGCGCTGAATTCTTCGAGGCCCGCCAGTACCTGGTTCACGAGTCTCTGGAAGGTAGCTGGGGCGTTTTTCATGCCGAATGGCATCACCTTGAAGTGGTAGTGGCCATCCGGGGTAGAGAAGGCGGATCGCTCTTGGGCCCCTGGGGTGAGGCCGATCTGCCAGTAGCCCGCTGTTAGATCGAAGATGCTCAGGTAGCGGGCGGCCCCCATGCGGTCAATCAGCTCATCCGCCCGGGGGATGGGGTGAGCGTCGGTTCTGGTAACGGCGTTCAGGCCCGATAGTCCACACACAACCTGAGCTCGGGGGCTACGCCCGGGTTGGCAGCCTTGGGGACCAGCACGACTGGGCTGGCCCAGGGACTGTCAGATGGCTCGATCACTCCCAGAGCCAGCATTTTGGAGACTTCTGTCTGGATGCAGGCGCGCACTCGATCCGGCACTCGGTACGCCCTGTGTCGAATAGGGGGGCTATCCCCGGTATCTACGTCGTGAAGGCACCAGGGGGTGACCCCGGGGATGAGGGAGAACAGGTCTGCGAATTGGAGCAGAAGGTCTCGACAGTCTTGGCGTTGCTCTGAGGATAAGGCATCGGAGAGTCTGACCCCTTCCACGGAGCCGTCCTTTTCTAGCATTCTCAGCAGGTCAGGAAGGGGCTCGGAGTCTTCTTCAGTCGCACTGTCGGTAGCCATCAGGAGGCTGAGTTCCGAGCGCACGAAGTGGGGTTTGAGTCTGTTGGCGTGGAGGACCCGCAGGGGGTTCCGGGGTGACTCCATGTCGATCAGGTAAGTGACTGGACCCTTGCGCTCTACCACCTTGAAGGGCCCCGTCCATTTGTCCTGTAGGGCGCAGGGTTCAACCGGGGACATCACCCAGACCTGTTGTCCTGGCTCGAACTCGATGGAGGAGGCATGCTGATCATACCATCTCTTCATGTCCTTCTGACTGGCTTCAAGGTTGGCCTTGGCGAGTTCCCTGAATCGCCGGGTTTGGTTACGGAGGGTCAGGAGGTACTTGTATACGTCCGGAAGAGTTTTCTGAGGGGCCACCTCCCATCCTTCTTTGACCAGGCTGAGGGGACCCCGGATGGGGTGTCCATACAGTAATTCGAACGGGCTGAAGCCCAGGGATTTCTGGGGGACTTCTCGGTATGCGAACAGGAGGCACGGGAGCAGCACATCCCATTGGCGACGTAGGGGTTCTTCCAGGCCCATGATCCTCCCCTTGAGGGTGCGGTTAAACCGTTCTACCAGCCCATTTCCTTGCGGGTGATAGGGGGTCGTGAATTTGTAGGTGACCCCGCACTGTTGCCAGAGGGACTTCATGTATTTAGAGATAAAGTTCGTTCCCCTGTCGCTGACGACTTCCCGGGGGAAGCCCACCCGTGAGAAGATCCCCATCAGGGCTCGGCCTACCACGGGCGCCGTCACAGTCCGAAGAGGAATGGCCTCGGGATAGCGGGTGGCGTGGTCCACCAGGACCAGGGTGAACCGGTGTCCTTCTGCTGTTCTGGGCTCTAGGGGCCCCACGATGTCTATTCCCACCCGTTCAAACGGGGTGGTGACGATGGGGAAAGGCTGCAAGGGTGCTTTGAGTTTTCGGCCGCTCTTCCCGCTGGCCTGGCAGGTGGGGCAGGCCCGGCAGTGGTTCGTTACATCATTCCGCATTTTGGGCCAGTAGAAGTGGGTCACCAGGCGGCTGTACGTTTTGTCTTGTCCCAGGTGTCCGGCAAGAGGCACATCGTGTGCTAGGTTCAAGAGGAAGTCTCTGAAGCGGAGGTTGACCACCAGCACCCGGCTGGCCCCCAGCTCAGCAATCTTTTGCTCACTGTAGAGCAGGTCATTGTCCCAATAAATCCAGTGGGCCCCCAAGGTGTCTCCTGCGCTCTGGGCGAGGGCTTGCTGTCGGAGTCCCTCGAGGGAGGGACATGTCCTCTGCTCCTGTTGGAATTGTTCCTGAGTGGGGCCACCCTCTTGACGCCACTGGGCTAGTTCGGGAAGGTCCCGGAGCCGATCAAGTCCTTCTTCGCTGGACTCCTGGGAACTGGCTTCCAGGGTTACTCCTTCTTGGATGATCGGTGGAGGGGGTTCCAGCCATTCTTGTTCTTCGGGACTGGGGATAGCGCGGGCGGCCATGGATCGGGTCGTTACGCAGGCCCATTCAGGGAGGCCCTGCTTCCCCAGGTGCTCTCTTCGCTCAACGGCTGACCAGGGTGAACTTTCGAGGTCGTTCCCCAGGAGGCAGTCCACGGGGGCATCGTCGGGGACAGTCACTTTTAGCATGCCGGATACCCCTCCCCACTCGAAGGGAACGCAGGCCATCCGACACAGGCTCTCGGAGTTATCGGCCGACCGTACTGGGCAAAGGATATTTGGTAA
The DNA here is from genome assembly GCF_964263255.1 of Lissotriton vulgaris. Lineage (NCBI taxonomy): Eukaryota > Metazoa > Chordata > Amphibia > Caudata > Salamandridae > Lissotriton > Lissotriton vulgaris. Next base: position 19,698,952 of record NC_141700.1, read on the forward strand.
GATCTGGTCCGGGCTCACCAGATGGCAGCGGACGGCGGTCACACTGGCCCCGGTGTCGCGGAGGGCTTCAGCCCGGTGCCCATTAATGTTGACCCACTGGCTGTACTTCTGCGTGTTGGCCGGAAGGGGTGCCCGCGGAATCAGGTCTCTTTCCCCTAGGCAGACCAGGGACATGGCGGCGGGTTCCCACTCGGGTTGGTCTGGCTCGTACTTCAGTGTTTTCTTGGGCTTGTTCTTCTCCCAGGGCGGCGGCAGCGACCTGGCGGGTCATGGGACTCTGGTTTTTCGGGCAGTTGGGATCATTGGCGTAGTGGCCGGGTCGTTGGCATCGGTGGCAGGTAACGTTGGCGCGGAACCCTGGTCGCGTCAGAGGGCTTCCTCTTCCGGCCGGGGGCAGGGTGTTGCTGGTGGGAGCCACCGGGACGGTGTCTCTGCCCCGACCCTGGCCTCCTCCTCCTCCTCGGGGGCGATGGGGCCCTTGGGAGGCTCGGTTCTGTTCGCTGGGCCAGTTTCGGGAAACTCGGGTGCTCTCCCATCGGTCTGCCTCGATGGCGAGTTGGCGAGGTTCAGTCAGTTTACTGTCAAGGAGGTGCTGCCTGAGCTCGACGAAGCAGTTATTAGAGAGGTGCTCCCATACAATAAGGTCAAAGAGCTGCTCGTAAGTGGTCACCTTGCTGCCCTTGATCCACCCCTCGAAGGCTCGGCTAAAGAAGTTCACGTACTCCACCCAAGTCGTACCCGGGATCCGTTTGCAGTCACGGAACCTCTGGCGGTACATCTCGGGCATGAGTCCGTATCGAGTGAGAAGGGCGGCTTTCATGTGGTCGTAGGACGTCATCTGATGGTCCGGGAGTTGCAGCAGGGCGTCTCGCCCTTCGTTGACAAACCTCCCCCATAACCCGGCTCCCCAGTCGCTTCGTGGGATCCGGTGGGAGGTCATTGCTACTTCGTAGGCTTTGAACCATTGCTGGATATCATCGTTCCGGTAATATTCTCTGACGACATCCTTGGGGATGTGGACCTTGGGGTCCGTAGGAGTAGGGGGGTTCTGGTACCCGGGAACTCCGAGGTCTTTGTTCTGCCTCGGAATCTCTAGTTCCTTCAAGTTGCGCTCATGCTCGTAGGCTAGTCTTTTCTCATCCAGCTCTCTCTGACTCTTTTTCTCTTCTCGCTCCTCTCGGAGCCGTAAGTGTTCTAAAGTTATATTTTGTTCCGCCAACTTGAGTTCTCCGTCTAAGCGAAGTCGGGCCAGTTCCAACTCGTGGAGCCGGCTCTTCTCCCGTTCTCAGGCCTCCTCCGGCGAGAGACCCGGTCTTCTTTCTTCTGTAGGAGCGGTGCTTGTTTTGGGGGTCTCTGGGTTTTGGTCTTGGGGTACGGTCGTTCCCGCCTCCGCCCAAGATTCCAAGGCGTGTTTGAGGTCCTCTTTCGTGCTCAGTCCTGTGGTAGCAATGCCCAGTTCTATGCAGAATTGTTTTAGTTCTTTGTGGCTATATTCTTCTAGTTTTTCCATCAGGAATTTTTCAGTTGTTCCACTTTCCTTTGTCGTCATAGTGGCTGTGTGTCGTGGGGTGAGTTACTCTCTGTACGATTATGCGTCGGCTCGGATCCCACCGCTGCCACCAATGTTAGACGGAGACCCGGAGGGTCGGCCGAGTACAGGGGGAGAGGCCTCCGGTGAGGGCCGTCTCCGGTGATCGTACAGACAAGTAACCTCCCCCCCACAGATGGACACCACACAAAGATGAGTTCTGCACACTTTATATAGAAATCTTGAGGCAAGGTAATCAACGATACAGCAGGACCAGGATACAAGGATCCTGCCAATTCTAGTCTCTTGGGGAAAGGGGTAGCGGGACAGTCTTAGTACCGGGCCGGTACTGGAACAGCAAGAGGTGAAGCTCACAATCCTCGAGCTTGGGGGTTGGCAACGATGGGCCACGGCAGCGCCAGCAAGCTACGAAGATGGTTCTCGACGAGGAGGGCTGCGGCAGCGCCAGCAGGCCTGGACGATGGTTCACGATGACGAGGGCCGCGGCAGCGCCAGCAGGCCTGGACGATGGTTCACGATGACGAGGGCCGCGGCAGCAGGCTTCGAAGATGGTTCACAAGAAAGGGCCGCGGCAGCGCCAGCGGGCTTCGAAGATGGTTCACAAGAAAGGGCCGCGGCAGCGCCAGCAGGCTTCGAAGATGGTTAACAAGAAAGGGCCGCGGCAGCGCCAGCAGGCCTCCAAGGAAGAGTTCGTCTCGGTGCCTCTCGACTCCAGGATACAACTGCCTTCCTGCTCCTGAGCTGCCCCAGTTATAGGTCTGGCATCCTTTGATGTCCAGACCCTCGCACTTGGAGGTCGGGAGGTCCGGGATGAGGGAGTCCAGACACCCAGCAGGGGGGTGGAGCCAGCGCCCGGGGAGGCCGGGGGCGATCGACACCTGGCGGAGGGGAGCCATTGACACTCCTTCTCCCATTGACCTGCCAAGTGGTCTCTTCACCTCCTGGGTGGATGGTGGTGCCTCGATGTCGGGGCCTGGCCAGGCCCAGGGTTGGGGTCGATCCGAGGCCACGCGGCCTTGTCGTGTAGTGTCCAAAAATGGCGGCTGGTCCGGGGCAGTGGTACTGACGGGGGCCCGGGCCAGCCGATACCGGAGTGTTCAGGAGCTGGGGTTCCGTCGGGGACGGACCGTGGGTTGCCCCGGTAGGTTGCCGGGATAGTTCTTGTCTTGGATACAGGGAGAGCAGGGGTCCGGACCCCGCCATGCGGGGAGGGAGCGGGCCTTCCACGAGGCCTGTCCAACGATAACCATTTAGAATCCGTAAGGATATCAGAATGGAGACTAATTTTGACTGTTTTAGTCTCCCGCATGTCTTGAACTCTTGAGATTAGAGTTTTTTTAGGTCTTGCTGAGCCACACACACAACCCCCCCCCCCACACACACCCCACATACCCCCAAACCCCCACACACACAACCCCCCACACACAAACCCACATTCTCCCACACCACCCCACACACACACCCCCACACACAACTCCCCCACACACACAACCCCATACCCCCATCCCATACACACACATACCCTCACACACTCTCACCCTCACCCACTCTCACACCCTCACCCTCACAACCCTCTCACCCTCACTCACCCTCACCCTCTCACCCTCACACTCACACCCCCTCACCCTCACACACCCTCACACCCTCTCACCCTCATACACCCTCACTCACCCTCACACCCTCACTCACCCTCACTCACCCTCACACCCTCACCCTCAAAACCCTCTCACCCTCACTCACCTTCACCCCCTCACACCCCCTCACCCTCACACCCCCTCACCCTCACACACCCCTCACCCTCACACACCCTCACCCTCGCTCACCCTCTCACCCACCCTCACCCACCCTCACACCCTCACCCACCCTCACACACCCTCACTCACCCTCACACCCTCACCCACCCTAACACATCCTCACACCCTCTCACCCTCACTCACCCTCACACACACTGACACACCCTCACACACCCTCACTCACCCTCACTCACACTCACACCCTCACCCCCGCACCCTCCCAACCCTCTAACCCTCACTCACCCTCACATACCCTCAACCTCACAGCCCCACACCCTCACACACCCTCACACCCTCTCACCCTCACCCACCCTCACACACCCTCACTCACCCTTGCACCCTCACCCACCCTAATACATCCTCACACCCTCTCGCCCTCACTCACCCTCACACACACTGACACACCCTCACTCACCCTCACACCCTGCCCCTCACCCTCCCAACCCTCTCACCCTCACATAACCTCACCCTCACACCCCCTAACCCTCACCCCCTCAACCTCACAGCCCCACACCCTCACACACCCTCACACCCTCTCACCCTCACACACCCTCACACACCCTCACTCACCCTCACACCCTCACCCCCTCACCCCCCTCATACCCTTTCACCCTCACATACCTCCTTACCCTCACACCCCCTCGCTCTCACACACCCTCACCCTCCCTCCCCCTCCCTCTCCCTCACACACCCTCTCACCCCCGCACTGCCTCACCCTCACACCCCCTCACCCTCACCCTCACACCCCTCACCCTCACACCCCTCACCCCCACTCCCCTCACCCACCCTCACACCCCCTCACCCATACACACACTCACCCTCACACCCCCTTACCCTCACCCTCACACCACCTCACCATCACACCCCCTCACCCTCACCCACCCTCACACACCCTCACTCACCCTCACACACCCTCACACACCCTCACTCACCCTCACACACCCTCACACACCCTTACACACCCTCACTCACCCTCACGAACCCTCACTCACCCTCACACCCTCACCCTCACATCCCCTCACCCTCACATCCCTTCACCCTCACACCCCCTCACACCATCACCCTCATACACCCTCACCCTCACACACCCTCACCCTCACCCTCACACCCTCACTCACCCTCACACACACTCACACACCCTCACCAGCATAGCATAGCATAGCAAAACATAGCATAGCAAAACAAAGCATAGCATAATAAAACACAACAAAACATAGCATAGCATAACAAAGCATAGCAAAACACAACAAAACATAGCATATCATAACAAAACACCTCAAAACATAGCATAGCATAACAAAACAAAGCATAGGATATCAAAACTAAACATAGCATAGCATAACAAAGCAAAGCATAGGATAGCAAAACAAAACATAGCATAGCATAACAAAACATAGCATTACATAACAAAACATAGCATAACAAAATACAACAACACATAGCAGAACAAAACATAGCATAACATAACAAAACATAGCATAACATCACATAAAACAAAGCATAGCATAACAAAACAAAGCAAAACACAATAAAACATAGCATAGCATAACAAAACACAACAAAACATAGCATACATAATAAAACATAGCATTGCAAAGCATAGCAAAACATAGCATAGCATAACAAAACACAACAAAGCATAGCATAGCATAAAAAATACAACACAGCATAGCATAGCATAACAAAACACAACATAGCATAGCATAACAAAACAAAGTTTAGCATAGCATAACAAAACATAGCATAACAAAGCATAGAATAACAAAGCATAGCATAACAAAACATAGCATAACACAACATAGCATAGCAAAATAAAGCATAGCATAATAAAACACTACAAAACATAGCATAGCATAACAAAACATAGCATAACAAAGCATAGCATAGCAAACCACAACATAACATAGCATAACAAAACAAAGCATAGGATAGCAAAACTAAACATAGCATAGCATAACATAAAAAAACAAAGCATAGGATAGATTAGCAAAACAAAACATTGCGTAGCATAACAAAACATAGCATAACATAACATAGTATAACAAAACACAACAACACATAGCAGAACAAAACATAGCATAACAAAACAAAACATAGCATAACATAACATAAAATAAAGCATAGCATAACAAAACAGCAAAACACAACAAAACAGAGCATAGCATAACAAAACACAACAAAACATAGCATACATAACAAAACATAGCATTGCATAACAAAACATAGCATAACAAAGCATAGCAAAACACAACACAACATAGCATAACAAAACACAACAAAACATAGCATAGCATAACAAAACAAAGCATAACATAACAAAACATATCATAACAAAACACAAGAACAGATAGCATAACAAAACATAGCAAAACACAACAAAACATAGCATAGCTTAACAAAACACAACAAAATATAGCATAGCAAAACAAAACATATAATATAATAGCAAAACATAGCATATCAAACACAACAAAACATAGCATAGCATAACAAAACATAGCATAGCAAAACAAAGCATAGCATAATAAAACACAACAAAATATAGCATAGTATAACAAAACATATCATAACAAAGCATAGCATAGCAAAACATAGCATAGCATAACAAAACATAGCATATCATTACAAAACATAACAGAGCATAGCATAACAAAACATAGCATAACAAAGCATAGTATAGCAAAACATAGCATAGCATAACAAAACAAAACAGGATAGCAAAACATAGCATAGCATACAGCATCACTCCGCACCACTGCAGCATCACTCAGGGGCACCACAACATCACTATGCGCTACCACAGCATCACTGAACGCCACAGCATCACTCGTTCGCCATCACAACATCACTCAGTGCCACCACAGCATCAATCTGTGCACCCATTCAACAACACCTGGTTCAAATATGGTCTCTCAATGTTTCAAGCTTTATTACAAATGTAACAAAAAGAACTTAATATTTCACTTGTGTTTTTGGATTATCGTCACAATAAAATACACTGAACATAATCTTCACAAAAGTTTTTTATATAACTTTAAGTTATTGCCATTATAAATTACAATAACTTTTATTTAAGTATTAATTATTGGAAAAAAAATAAAAGCCATTGTTATTTGTAATATCAATAAATGTAAGTCTCGTAAATACAACACATATTGCATTACAAATGCTATAGGTGTCTCATTTGCGAAAGTTATAACTATTGGCATTGTAAATGACAAAGCTATTAATTTAGCTACTTTCAAAAACAAAACATAAATTAAAAAAATTCATTTACAATACCAATAGCTCAAACTTTCTTAATGCAAGACCTATTGCATTGCAAATGCTTGTTTTGTGCGCAACCACACACAATTTTTGTTGTTAGTGGGAGGAGAGGCGAGTCCTCTCACTCTCTGAGCAGGACTGGAATGATCTTTTAGAAGACCATGATGGTTTCCTCTGGGAGACCAGGTTGGAAATGAGCTATTTCAAGGTCCTGCGCCCCTGGCACTGGATGCCGGAACAGCTATATCAGGCACATATGGCAGAGGATTACAGGTGTTGGAGGTGTGGTGCACCGGACTGCGATATTGTGCATGTTTGCGCTACTGGGTCTGTGTTTGGGATACCTTGATGATCAGCCTGGGGGTGGCCACTCAATTGACAGCCCTCCTAGCCTTGCATCAGGACATGTCCATATTCCCGGGTTTAACATGCCATGCTAGCCATGGCTGGCTACGGCCGTCATGGCGGCAAAGATGGAAATCATGCGTCATTGGAAATCCTCCACGCCGCTATTCCATAGTACATGCCCACTTACAGTGGGGGTCCCTTCCTGCACGGGTAGCTGTGGATGCTGCCACCTGTGTACCTGGTTCCGCACTTTGTATCCGGCCCTTGGCTGCTTCAGGGGGTGGAAGTTGGCTTTCGGGGGGGCAGCCAGTGAACCTGGTGCCCAAACATTTCTATCCTATTTCCTTGCCCCTCCATCTTTTGTTCTCCCTGGCCCTTCGTCCCTGCTCATCCAGGGGAATCTTCTGGACTGCGTCACCTATATCTGGAGGCGTTCTTTTATGCATTATTTTTCATGTTCCCAATGTCTCTCAGATGTGCTTGTTTGTATGGTGATTTAGGGTTTGCTGAACTGCCTTTCTTGCTAAAGTATTGTATGCTGATTGCCTATGAAAATTCAATAAAGAATAAAAAATAAGACCCAGCTGGGTTTTGTAGGCACAAAACTCATTTATGCACATCCATCTCATTTTTCCACTTTTGTCCAATTTATGCCTTTATTATAGTGTAATCAGAAGTTTCCTCACATTTCTGGGGAAGAAGGCTGTTTACCCAGCTGTGATTGTGGGTGGGCACTACTCTTTACACCCCCTGACTGCGGGCTACAGGTTAGCAACCATTAGTCCAGAAGGAATGGTAATCCCGGTCTCTCTCAGGGAAATCTCCATTGAACTCATTAGCACTGAATAGTTCGGCCCATTTGCGAGGATCCTGGAGCCCGTTTTCATACTATGTCTTCTTAAGTGTAGATGTTCGCCTTTCCTCGGGAAGGCCTGTAGAAACAGTTAAGACAACATTGTGTAGCCTATAATGGAGGCTAAAATGGCCAAATTCTTCATATTGTACTTAAAAATGGTAAAACAAAAACCCCATGTATATACATATTTAAAGCCAAATGCTTTAGTAGAATGCTTAAATCTCTTTCACAAACCCTTTTTTCGTAAAAGTGGAAAGGTGAAGGATAGAAGGACAGTGTAGCCCTATAGGCTGCCATTATGTGAGTGTAAAAGCAGCATCTGCTCCTTTAAGGGCCCAGAGACCACCAGTATCCCATAATGCCCTGCAGGTGGCAGTTGCTTCAGTTCTTTTTGGCGAGATGTGGCAGTATCAGATAGGTTCGAATTTTCCTCTGTAATCTCCAAATGGGAGGCAGAAGGGTTGCTTATGACTTCAATGACGATTTCAGTGACAGAGAACTGGGACTACAGGCAAAAAACGATTCCGTCTCTCTCAGGGAATCTCCATTGATAATCATAAGCACTGAATAGAATAGCAAGCCCATCCCCACCAAGAGCGGCGGGAAAGGCAAGAATGACCAAACTACCAAATCAAGCAGACACATTTCTCAGGGAGGCCTGTCTTACTTGAGCATCTGTTCTAGCATCCGAGTCCAAACTATAATTTTTGGTAAACATGTGAACGGACCACCATGTAGCCGCTTTACAGATTTCAGCTAACACTTCTCATCAAAGTGGCTGTAGCCGCTTTCCCACTGGTAGATTGATCATTAGATCTACTAGTCAAAACCTTATTAGCTTTCTGGTAGCATAATAGGATGCAAGATACTATCCATTGGGAGATGGACTGTTTTCGGACGTGGCTGGACCTGTACGGACTGGGCCATAGTTTCCAAATAATTGGGCTGATTTACGTATGCCTCTTGTTTTGTCCAGATACAACTTAAAACTCACTTATTGTCTAAGGAATGGAGAGTCCTTTCTCCAGGTGTGGAGGGATGCTGAAAGAAAGTAGGTAAGGACATTTTTGTGTGAGCCCTGATCACTACCTTATTGGAATGAAAAACGGTGCATGGTTTGTGAGAACACAATGCCTGGATTATGGTAACCCTTCATGCTGATGTGATCACTATGCGGAAACCCGTTTCCCAAGTGAGATGTTGCAAGGACTATTTGTGAATGGTCTCAAAAGGGTCTTGCATGAGAGAACTACATTGAGCTCTCATGGAGGAGAAATATGGCTAATGGGAGGGAACACCTTTTCAACCCTTCTACAAAAATCTCTCATAACAGTAAATTTGAATAAAGAGGTTTGTGATGGACATTTTCTGTAGTCAGTAAGAGTTTCCAAATGAACTTTTATGAAACAGAAGTTTAAGCCAGACTTTTGCCAAGTGCAGTATGTATGGAAGAATGGCATCTTCTTGGCAGGTTGTTGGGTCCCCATTCTTGTTAGAACACCAAATGAAAAATATCTTCCATTTGAATGAATTGGCTGAACAAGTTGATGGTCATTCAGCCTCCTTGAGAATGTTCATGCATTCTTGCGGAATGTTCAGGTGTCCATACTGAACTGGCTCTGACGCCATGATGCCAAATTCAGGAAGGATTGATTGGAGTGAACCATCTGGCCTCTGAATTTCATGAGAAGATCCGGTATTCACAGCCGCGCTGGGCATGGATGCTCGGACCGGTGAAGAAGGTCCATGAACCACCATTGAGGTGGCCGCTCTGGAGCAATCAAATAATGCTGCCTCTCGAGTTTGACAGTTTGATGAGGACTGATGGGATCAGGGGGATCGGAGGAAAGGCGTAGAGAAATTTGCCAGACCAATCGATCCAGAGGGCATTTCCCAGTGTCCCTGGTTGGATGAACCTTGAGGCGAAACGTTGACATTTTTTTGTCTTCTGCTGTGGCAAACAATTCAATGTGCGGAGCACTCCCTACAGCCTGAAGATGTTTTTCTCGACAATTGATGTGAAGGATCCATTCATGGTTTTCTTGCCTGAACAGTTTGAACACCTGGCAGATGAGTTGTAGTGAGCCGCAGGTCTCTGGCTATCAGCCACTTCCACATTTTCTGGGCATAGAGGGACAAAGGTTTGGACCTCATTCCCCCTGCTTGTTGAGGTAGTACATGGTTGTTGCGTTGTCTGTCTGAAGAAGCAGGGAGTGAGTCTTGAATGACGGGGGAAAAGATTTCAACTACAGATGAGCGGGGCATAGCTTGATGAGATTGATGTGGTAGGTCATCTCCCTCTGAGACCATGTTCCCTTGATTTGTAGGTGATCCATATGTGCTCCCCATCCTAGTAACGAAGTATCTGTTACTATGATCTGGGATGGGACAACCTGATGAAATGGCATCCCTTGAAGCAGATTCATGGGACAGCACCACCATTTCAGAGACTGTTTTTGTATGGGCGGAGAGTGTATCCTGAATGAATGAATGAAATGTGATTTATAACTGCGCAACTTAGCCCAGTGGGCGTCAAGGCGCCTAGCTCAATATCTAGCTGAGTCAACAAGGTGACGGGAACTTACTGGTAGGCTTTAATGAAACACCAAGTTTTAAGGGCTTTCCGGAAGAGATCCAGTGAGGGCTGAGATTTGATCTCCAACGGAAGTGTGTTCCATAATTGGGGTGCCAAGATGGAGAATGCCCTACTCCCCCATCTGGCCTTCCTAAAACGGGGGACTACCAGTTGATTCAGCTCTAGAGAGCGAAGACATCTGCTAGGTACATAGCGGGTAAGCAGAGACCCAAGAGCATCAGAAGGGCCTGCCATGAGGGCACTGTAAGTGAGGCAAAGGAGTTTGAAAGAAACCCTAGAAGGAATAGGGAGCCAATGGAGGCTCTTCCTTGCCAAAGTAGCGGATGACAGCCATGGAAGGGCCAACACAAATCGCGCAGCAGCATTCTGCACCACCTGCAAGCATTGCAGAAGGCACTTGTTGGCCCCAGCATAGAGTGAATTACAATAGTCAAGCCTGGAGCCAACAAGAGTGATCACGATCTGCTTGCGTGCCTGGGGGGAAAGGTAATGAAGGATTCTTTTAAGGGTCTTAATAACTCCCCAACAGGTGGCAACTGTCCTATTTACCTGGAGCTCCATAGAGAGCGAGGTGGCGAAGATTACGCCGAGATTCCTGGCAGATTGGGCGGGAGTGGGGCAGGTGCCAAGAGATGAGGGCCACCATTCCCCCGACCACACGTCCTGGTCCTTACCAAAGACCAGGACCTCTGTTTTGTCACCGTTCAACTTTAGGGAGTTAAGGATCATCCACTCTGCAACAAGCTGCATGCAAGACCTAAAGTTGGACGCGGATGTACTCACAGAGTGGGCCAGGGGCACCATAATCTGAGTGTCGTCGGCGTACGACACCACCTCCATCCCCTGTGATCTTACTAATCTCGCGAGGGGGGCCACGTAGATATTAAACAGGGTCGGGCTCAAGGCCGACCCCTGTTGCACCCCACATTGCAACGATTTAGCAGGGGAGAGGAAATCTCCGAGCATCACTCGCTGTTCTCTCTGATGTAAGAAAGAGTTCAGGAGACTCAGAGCCGACCCTGTTACCCCTGCCTCCCTTAACCGAGATGTCAAAGTAGAGGGAGACAGGGTATCAAACGCCACCGTAAGGTCCAACAGCACTAGCACAGTAGTTTGGCCAAGATCTACTTTTCGGTGAATGTTATCTACCACCTTGGTAAGAGCAGACTCAGTGCTGTGGAATTTCCTAAAGCCATATTGGGAGCCATCCAAGAACCCAGAGGAGTCCAGGAAGATGGACTCCCAATTGCCCATGAGTTGGTCACACTGATCCTTGAGACATCATTGAAGAGGAAGCATGTGGTTCGGAGTTACCGTAGTTAGAAAGGTACAAGAAGTCATTGAGCCGAGGAGAGATTACACTGTCCTCACTGTGGGGTGAGAGGCTTTCATGAGAGAGTGACACTTCAGACAGATTGATAACAGTCTCTCCTCTGAAGGACACACTCTTGCTTGACTGATGGCAGCAGAGACCCCAAATAATGTGATGTTTGGACTGGAGTATACATTGGTTTGCCATGACTAATATGCAGCACTAATCTTTGGAGGAGATCCCTTGTTCCCTGGTAGTGCAGTTGGGCTTCCTGAGGAGTTGGCGCCTTGATGAGCCAATCATCTAGCTAGGGGTAGACGGAAATTCAATGCATTCTGATGTGAGCAGCTACCACTGCCATACACTTCAAGAAAGTTCTGAGGTCTGATTGGAGGCCAAATGGAAGCACTTTGTACTGGTAATGATCATGACCCATGATAAATCCCCAAAATGTGCGATGCTTTTCGGCTATTGCTATATGAAAGTACCCATCTTGGAGGCCTTTCGAGTAGAGCCAGTCTCCCTTGTGTAGCTGTGGGTAGATCTGATGAAGTGCCAGCATTGAAACATGTTCTCGTCAAATCCACTTGTTGCCCAGTTTCAAATTGCAAATGAGTCTGAACTCATGTCTGAGACTTTTCTTTTTCACCAGAAAATTGTGGAAATAAATACCTGTTCCCCAATGTTTGGGAGGAAATGTCTCCACCGCATGCTTCTGCAGAAGGATGTTTACTTCCTAGCACAGCAACTGTAGATGCTGATTGGATGGTTTTGGTGGAATATTCAGTGGAGGATCGGTAAATTTGAGACAATATCCATTCCAAACAATATTCATTACTCAGATGTCTCTTGCGATAGATTGCCTCTCAGTCAGAAAACTGGAAATACTTCCCTCTATTGGAGTGGGTAACGGAAGAGGAGGAAGTAAATATTCCTGGCTTGGAGCCTGCTGTATGCATCCCCCCTGAGCAGACTGTTGAGTGGCTTTCCCTCTAGGCTGCTGCTGCTGTTGTCGCTGGTAAGGTGTCTGCTATTGGGTTTGCTGGCGACCTGGATACCAGTTAGGGGTTTGAACATTCTGAGGGGAAAAAAAGCCCTTGGTAGGGCTTAAAAGGCCTTTGTTGTTCGTCTTGTTTTTTGAGACCTGCTGCCTTGAGGGTCTCCATTTCAGACTTCATCTGGGCCAACTCATCGTCCGTGTGACTACTGAAAAGTGTGGAGCCAGAGAATGGAAGATTAAGGATCCGTTGTTGGAATTCATGTTTGAGGGCCCTGAGATGAAGCCATAAATGTTTTCGTGATGCCACCCTGTGGCAGTACTCGTGGGCTGCGGGCAAGGATGAATCGCTGCAGCACCGATGATCTGGTTGGAGATCATCATCCCCTCGTTGACAACTTCGAGGATGTCCTCCATTTTGTCGCTGGGGAGGTCGTCTGCAAATTTCTGCAATGAATACCATAAGGCCCTGTCTTACCTGCCTAGAAGAGCCAATGCACTTGCTGTCTTCATGGTGGTGACAGCTGTACCACATACCGTGCGGCCCACAGAATCCAGCGTCATACTTTCCTTGTCTGGTGGTACAGTAAACAAAGGAGTTGTAGAATGAAGCTTTTTTGCCAGCAGTATGACTACAGGATCCGGGGTGGAAAGAGCGGGTCCTGCTCTGGAGGTCTATTTTCCATTGGTATCTCGATGGAGCCGGGTTAACTGAAGCTGGAGTAAGGAACAAATCATCGCTGGTGCCAACAGACCCAGAGCCAAAGGGAGGAGAGGCCTGGATGCTGATCTGTGGTGAAGCATTTAGAAGATGACTGATGTGGATGGTGTTGGAACCGACATCGGGATGCTTAATTTTGCAGCACCTCTCACCAGGACCTCCTGAAAGGTATGGACATCATCCACTGGAGAAACCCATGGTTGGGGAGAGTCCAACAGCATTGGAGTGTTTCTGTCTGCCCTGGAAGAGGAGGTAGAATCTGGGTCGAATGGTGTCTTGACCTTGTACGTGACCTGGATCTAGACCTAGATGCATGATGGTGATGAGAGCATCCGGAGGATGGTCGAGAAGAGCGCTGGGACCTTCGGTGATGTCTGGAGAGGCACCAATAATGGCGAGATCGAGAATGCGATCATTGCAGAGACACTCTAGGCCTCGGAAGAGCGGCTACCACAGGTTGTGGTGGAGTACTTGGCACCAGTGGAAGTGGTGCTAGAGGATGAGGTGGTTGAGGAGATGGAGGAGGGGGACAGTCTTGTAGCACTATCTGAGAGTACTCTCTGGAATATACAGGGTCCGGAGATGACAAAATGCGTCTCTGACATGATTTCCTTGAGTTATCTACATGCCTAGATGGTCTCAATGCTGACACACTCCTCGACGTCGACTTTCTGCTACTTCTTGACATCAACACACTCCTCAATGCCGACTTTCCTCTCTGTCTCAACAACGACACACTCCTCAACGTGGAACTCCTTCTCTGCTTTGATCTACCCCGTCTCAACGTCAACCTTTGTCTCGTCTTCACCATTGACCCAGCCCTCGATGGTGAAGAAGTTGGAATTGTACCCTGTCTCAACGTCAAACTGAGACTGCATCATTTAGGGGCTTTGCTTCTTTTTTTGGCTCTCCCGCGCATGCAGTGCTCAGAGGAAGGTGGAAGAGCCCTGGTAAAGGACTTGCCCACTCTTTGCTCTCCTGGTGTCCCATCGTTAGACTGCGCCTGCTGCCTGCATCGTTCTTCTGTGCCATGGAGGCTAATTTTTTACCTTTCCCTCTGGGTATGCCTGAAGAACTTCCTGCAGTGTTGGCATTTGTCAGGAACATGGCTCTCAGTAAGGGAGATCATGCAGACATCATCAGGGTTTGACTTGGCTTTCTTTCTCCCACAGGTAGGACTTTTGTCAAATAAAGATGGCATTTTATCTGACTAAATACCTAAAATTCCTGTCGGAAAAAGACAGAAAATGAAAGGGACAGTCGAAAACCATAGAGTGAAACAGTTGCCACAAAACTTTTGTGAGATTTTTGAAGAGAAAAAGCTAAAAAGTCCGACCTCATTGCTCCAAGATCCTGTCACCAGGAGCCGGAAAAAAGAACTGAAGCGACTGCCACCAGCTGGGCATTATGGGATACTGGTGGGCTCTGGGCCCTTAAAGACGCAGACGCTGTTTTTACTCTCCCATAATGGCAGACTATAGGGTACACTGTCCTTCTATCCTCCATCATTCTACTTTTACAAAAAAGGGTTTGTGAAAGAGATTTAAGCATTTACAATCTAAACTGTTTATAAGTAAAATTAACACCAGTTAGTTGTGGCCTGTCCACAGTACATCTTTTTGTCAATAATCTAGACAGTTTTCAATGATTACAGAGGGATATCATCTGTTTTTTGGACAGGGTAGTAGTGACATATGGTACAGGCCGTACTGGGGATAAATGTTGACGTTTCGACACGACTTAATGCGTAGAGGGTATTTTTGATCCTCCGCTTGCGGGTCTTCTTCAGGACAGAGGAAGGTGTGGGAGGCAACCCATTGCAGGCACCTGTTGTTTGATGACCCTGTTCCCAGCTCCCGGGGGTGGGTAGTCCGCATCGCAATTGCGGTGTGGTACAGTTAATCGACTGGGGGGGGTATCCAAAACCCAGTCAGAACCAGCTGTAATGCTGGATTTGAAAAGTAAAGGAAACAATCCTTAGATAGGTTAACCAATCGCCCTATTAGATCTTTCAGCGCGCGATTACATCAACCCTGGGATGCCGGTTCCTCGCCCGTCTAGGTACGGCGCGAGACTCCACTTTCTGTATGGAAAGCGGAAGGAACGCAAAGCAGAAATGTTGCAGATCAAGGGGGTTCTCCGCGTGAAAAAAATGTTTTTCAATAAATAAAACGTTTTTTGTATGAAAAAACATTGCCTATTTTCACATCCAATAATTGATTTCACAAAGGTTTTCCAGGCAGTACGTTTAAAAACCTGCCATATCGCTGGTCCCCACGCCCTACCTGAAAATATTCTGTGGATTCCCAAAAGTAAAAACTCTGCAGCCATGTGAAGTCAAACATCCGGGGTGCGGCTTTCATTGAGAGGTTTAGAGGTGACCATAGGCCCAGCCCGGCCTATGGTCCCTATGGATGCTGCCCAGGGGCGGGATGCCCCGTCCCAAATGGAGTGGTTGTTTCTGAGCTTCATGCTGCGGTGGCAGAATACCTGCTCAACTCCCCGAATGTCAGCAAACTGAAAACAGGAAAACGTAGAAGATACACCCAAACCACAGAGCGACCAGGCGCCAACACTAGACAGGAACAGACAACGCCCAACCTTTTCTGAGACAACGTCCTACGCCTTACCAGCCCCATCCCCTGCCTGTCTCTTGCTGGCCTGTTGGTCTCTGTCGGTCTCTCAATGGTCCTTGTCTACCTGACTCGCCTCCATTCAAGTCAGGCATCTGCCCTGTTTGTAAGACCCACGACCCCCACCTTCAGGACTTGTTTTCTAAAACTTACTCAACCTCAGAAACTTAAGAAAGACTACTGAGAGTTGGAAAACAATGGGAAAGAAAAACCCAGCAGAAAGGTTCTCCTGTGGGAAAAACCTCCCCCGAAACAGATCTCTCTAGGAAATTTACTCATGAAAGAATTTGTGACATGGACAGCTATAAAACTTCAAAACCCAGCAAATCTGCACATTTCGAGCAATTTTTCTAGGAGGATTTTGAAGACCGAATTTAAATGTGTCTCTTCAAAGGAAACCCATCTGAACAAAATGGGGATACCAGAAATGTGTTCATTAGTCTGATATGTATCCTTTCTGAGACCTGAGCAATGTTGCATGTGTGGCCAGGGTCAGAAGACCTCGAGCAGGAAGGCCTATTCTGGCTCCCAGCATCCAAACTATGGACCCCCTGCTGGTCCCGCTCCTTCGTGAGCCATCTTTTAAAAAATAGCTCAAGCCCTGTTTTTCTGATTCGACACTGGGTCAGCAATGAAATTCAGTAGGGTAATTCAGCACTGGGAAGTCCTGGTTGGGTAGCCGCGTGGTCCTTGAAATCATGAATATATACGTAGGTTGGTCAGGTTACCCACCATCGGTCTGTCCTATAGACGCTCAGGGCGGACTCCGCTTTGTAACTACTGTGCCCATGCTTGGCAGTATTACATGTAGGTATTACCAGATCTATCCATGTTGACAAGACACCATGGGGCATATTCTCAAGGCGATATCACCGTGTTAGCAGCACTTTTCTGCTGCTAAAGCGGCAATAATTTTATCGCCCTATTCTCAAACTGTAGCTAACAGCCGTTAGCAACAGTTTTCAGGTGAAAACGTCAGTTTAAATGATTGCCACTTCTGTTAGCGATACTTATATGCAGAAGAGGCGTTCCCATGCAAAAACGGCCGCAAACACCACTACTACCACTCGTGGGCTTCTGAAGACCCAAAAAACTGGCTCTAACTGCAGTTACAGCCTGTTACTTAAGACCAGAAAATAGCTAATCTTAAAAATGGGGATAGCACTTGGGCTCACATCACTGCAGGTTTTGGTGCTGGACAGCGCTGCAAGCAATGTTGCAAAAACAACAGTTGATGGACAGAATGCAAAACAATGTCATACATTCACCCCAGTACAGAGATCTGGGCCTAAATCCATTGTTTTTTTGCACTCCATACCACCCCAGTTCAGACATGGCCATATGCAAATCAGTCTGACCCTGTGCCTCATGGGACCAGTCTAGCCCGAACTGCCAAGCCATGTCTACCCTGGACCGGAAGCAAACATCCTAGGACCGGTTTCTGGCTATCAGCCGTCTTCAGCCAGGATAGCTTGACTCTAGTGGTGTGGAAAGCACGGGACTCACGTCTGAACATACCCGTCCCACTCGGAGTGACAAATGCAAAAACAACAGTTGATGGACAGAATGCAGAACAATGTCATACATTCACCCCAGTACAGAGATCTGGGCCTAAATCCATCGTTTTTTTGCACTCCACACCACCCCAGTTCAGACATGGCCATATGCAAATCAGCCTTGACCTTGTGCCTCATGTGGACAGTCCAGCCCGAACTGCCAAGCCATGTCTTCCCTGGACCGGAATCAAGCATCCTAGGACCGGTTTCTGGCTATCAGCCGTCATCAGCCAGGATAGTTCGACTCCAGTGGTGTGGAGAGCACTGGACTCACGTCTGAGCATACCCTTCCCACTCGGGGTGACAAATGCAAAAACAACAGTTGATGGACAGAATGCAGAACAATGTCATACATTCACCCCAGTACAGAGACCTGGGCCTAAATCCATTGTTTTTTTACACTCCACACCACCCCAGTTTAGACATGGCCATTTGCAAATCAGTCTTGACCCTGTACCTCATGGGAACAGTCCAGCCCGAACTGCCAAGCCATGTCTTCCCTGGACCGGACTATCAGCCGTCTTCAGCCAGGATAGCTTGACTCCAGTGGTGTGGAGAGCACGGGACTCACGTCTGAGCATACCCTTCCTACTCGGAATGCAAAATCTCTGTACTGGGGTGAATGTGTGACATTGTTGCAGCGCTGTCCTGCGACAAAACCTCAGTGCAGGAATGCGCACCATCAATGAGATAGTGCGCATTCCTGGGCCCCAGTCATGAAAAGTGTTGAAGCGCTGCGACAAGACAGCATTGCAACACTTCTCACTTCGCCCTTTTTGCGACAGCTTGGATGCGCTGTATTCTCTGAACAGCGCTCCATGGCACAAATAGTAACAGATACGTCAGGAATCCTGACATATCTGTCTGGGCAAAAGTCACGCCTTGCTGCAGTCGTGTCACAACCATGACGCAACTCCATCAATGCATGGGGCCAGTCCATCCCTGTGGCACTGCGGCACCCTCATGCCTGCCATGAGGCAGGCGGAAGGTACTGACGCAGACCCGTTCATTAGGGGTGCCCGAATGTCTGTGCTGTTGAAGATCCATCAGTGGCGGTTACGTGCAGCGGTGACATTGGTTGGAAGCAGTGGTGGAGTGTTGGAGCTGAGAGAGTTGACGAGACATCCTACGGTGGCCTTGATCCAGCTGCGAGGGGTTGTGGTAATGGCGTTGGCATCCGGTGGGCAAGGTGAAGATATGATGTATCTAATGATGGTCGGTTCAGAAGAGTCCGGTGTTGTGGCTGAAGTTGAAGCTCCTGCTGGCAGCGGTGACGTGCTTGAAAGTGTGTCCTGCTATGTGGCCTGTTGAGGTGAGTTGCTGCTTGCGTCTGATGTTGGGGACCTTCCCCAGAAGGCGGTGGTGTCCTGGTCACTGGGGTTGTCTAGGTGGAACTTGAGATCACCTAGTAGGATGTCGTCGGTGGATGGGAGACCCTGGGGTGCAATGAGGTCAACAGTGGTATTTGAAAATGGGTGGCCAAAGTCCGGGGGGTCTGCACAGGAAGGTGCTGCAGTGGATGTGCTTGGGCTTGGTCCGGATCTGGGAGTTGAGGTGGTTCATGGTCCCCCTTGGAGCATTAGAGTGCGTGGTCCGGCGGAGTGTTCTCTGGTATTTAATGGCAATGCCTCCTCCCTGACAGTCGGATAGCTCCTTGAGGGTGATACATCATCAGTCAATGACGGCGATGGCGATGTCCGTGCTGGAGCAGAGGTTGGTCCTGGCAGGCGAGGTGGCGTCCAAGGTTGATGGCGAGGAGGGCGCTGGCGTCGTTGCGGCGGAGTGTCCAAGAGGAAGGCTCCTTGGTGCCGAGCGTGGTCCAGGGGCAGACGGATGCAAACGGGCTAGCCTATGGGTTACCTTTGGCATGGGAGACGTCCAGAACAATGCAGGTAGTACATCATTAACTATGCAACTCTGACAATGCCAGTGCCGTTACATCTCATTTGAGTACAACGCATTGTGAGGTCAGTAATGGGGTAATTTTTGTGGGTATGGGTTTCGGATGTCGGATATGAAAAGTGGGGTGTGTTTTGGGGTAAAATATTATTTTTGGGTGTGTTTTGGGGGCTCAAAAAGGAATTCCAGGGTTCATGGATGGGTTTGGGGTGCAAAGGTTAGTTTTGGGTTGCACTCACTGATTTGGGAATAGTGATATTGGTGTCTCCCTTATGCAACACCTACTCTACTGTTGCAATGTGCCTAGTATTAGCATGCATGGGAATGGAATGCGATGTTATGGCATGCGTCGCAACCACGTATGTGCCTTTGGCACAAGGGTGGTACGCCTGCTGTGCATGGGCGCGCAGCGGCCACCATTGAGAAGTGCTGGGGGGGCCTTAACAGCTGTGAGGTGGTAAACGCTGGAAAGAACACTGGATGGGGCGGGGACGCGGGGATGTGTGTGTGAGTGGGTGTTGTAAAAATATTAATTAGGGAAGTCTTACCTCGAAGCCGGGTCCCGTGTCTTCATTGCTCCTGCTCTCCTGTGTCTGCTTCCTGGAACAGGAAGAAGGCAGCCAGGCTCCCTCCCCTGATCCAATCACAACGCTGCGATGCGGCGGTGGGATTGGTATTTGGCAACGGGACAAGGCAAGCAGCCAGGGGCTGGAAAGGTGGACATGTTCTCCATGCAGGCTGTAATGCAGCCTGCATTACATACTAGAAAGTGCGCATGACTGCTTTGGGCGGCCTGAGTGGGCCGACCAAACAGTCACTGCCCACTTGAGTGGGCATGCCAATCCGCCCATGCCTTGCCCTGTGCTTGGAGCAGTCCTTGCAAAGGAAACATAGCACTGTTCCATCAGTAAGTTAAACATCATGTGATGATTGTTCCTCCTCTGCACTGCTTGGAAGCTGTGGGGCCATGCTCTTCCGCCATAGTGGATTAGCCGCCACGGGGGTACGTCATCTACATTTGCTAGGCCTGGGGGACTCACCCCCAGGCGTCCTGCGCTACACGTCCCACCTTCTCCTTACCTGGACAGTGACACTGAGGGGCATTCTGCTGCACCCTCTCCAAATCTGTGACTCAGCCAGCAGGAGCCTCAGACAGGAGAGATTTCACAAGCCTGGGTACAGCAGGCGCCGCCATGTCTGCTGATGAACCTCCCAATGCAGTTGATGCAGCAGGGCCCCCTTAGTCGTGAAATTGCAGCGCTTCAGCCACACAAGTTTGCCGCAGCTCAGGGGCCTCACCCTCCACAGCGTCCGGCCAGCCCAACATTATCTGGCCTGTGATGCAGAGAGGCGGCACCCACTGTCGGTAATCCCCTCCGTGCACCCCGGTGTAGTGGTGGATTGTAGTACGCGATGCAAACCTCCCTACGTTGGGGCGCAGGAGCGCCTCTACTATTAACAGCCCCAAGGTGCGCAAGGTGGTCTTCTTACACAGGTCAGCAACGTGTCTCCATGTGACCTGCCAGATGTTACCACAAGGTACGGGGGATGGTCGCGCCTCAATGTCTACCGGCACGGCTCATGGACTCCACAGCTCCTCCACATCCCACTCCAGGCTCCAGTCGCAGGTCCAACGAGGCATCCAGGCTCCAGGCGCAGCTCAAGCGAGGCATCCAGGCTCCAGATGCAGGTCCAGCGAGGCATCCAGGCTCCAGGCGCAGGTCCAACGAGGCATCCAGGCTCCAGATGCAGGTCCAGCGAGGCATCCAGGCTCCAGGCGCAGGTCCAACGAGGCATCCAGGCTCCAGATGCAGGTCCAGCGAGGCATCCAGGCTCCAGGCGCAGGTCCAACGAGGCATCCAGGCTCTAGGCGCAGCTCAAGCGAGGCATCCAGGCTCCAGATGCAGGTCCAGCGAGGCATCCAGGCTCCAGGCGCAGCTCAAGCGAGGCATTCAGGCTCTCATCCTGGTCATCCTGGATGTCGGGTGGCTTGCAGGGGTTGTTGATGTGTGCTGCACTTGGCACTGGCTGCTCCATTCAGCATTTTATTGGTTTTTATGCCTATTTTATAATGGAGGTTGACTGATAGGCTATTTTTTGCATTAGAGAGAAAAAAGCTCACGTTGGGCAGTCTAATGGGAGTTTTTTTGCCGCTAATGGGCTTATCGGTAGTTTTCGCACGATAACGCCTGATTTCCTATCGCCATTGCGCTGATGTTAGTGGCAGTTTTCACCGCCGTTCCCTGGTACTATCGCCGTGTAGCGATGGCTTGGTACTACATTGGCAATAGTTTTCAGGGTTAGGCAGCGATAAAAAAACTGCTGGTAAGTGGCGTTTGCGGTAGGTATCGCCAGTACTTGAGAATATCCCCCCATGTTTCTAATCCTGGACTATCATTTAACAAAGTGCTTTCTGTGGTTTGTATTATTCAATTACTTTGAATAAAAAACAGTTTAACACAGGCAACAACACGAGCTGTAAAAGAAAAGCCTCTCTGGAAACCATGGTTGGGAGCATGAGAGGGCAGAGGTCACGCACACATGTCATGGCGGTCTTTGTCCACTATGAGGAGAAGCGCAGGTCAATGCTAGCTTGTTGGCAGCTGTTATTGCATTCTAGTGCAGCGCCATGGTACAGTTTTTCTACAGTGCGCAGAGCTCCCCTGAAGGAGTATTGTTCTGCCACAATAAACCCTTTTTAATATACAAGAGCCTAGCACCCTTGGGGGTCACTGTTTCACTTGGCGCAGTGTTTACCATGGTCATTCGTCCTGCTGTGGCTCAGTCTGTAAGAATGAGGCAAAACCAGAAATCACACAAAACTGCAAACACTAGTTTCAGTGGGAAACTAACATGTTTTGTTGTCACAGTGGACACTGTATGTGGGGCTTTCTTGAAAATTATAACATTTTAAAAGTTTTCTTGAGGAATTATCAAATCAAACTTTTTCACACTTTCCTGATCAGTGAATAGCAGTTGCAGTGATAGCTCCAGACCAGGAATGTAGGGCCATATGATCAAGAACTGCGATAACAACTTCGCCCAGGTGTGATGTCCTGCACACCAGAACCTGGGCTTCAATGGGAATTCACAAGGGCATATTATCAAGCCCATTATCGCCGCTTCAGCAGCAGTTTCCTGCCGATAAAGTGGCAATAATGTTATCGCTGTTCTTGATAATATGGCCCTTAATATTCAAAAAGTAGTGGCAGCTGGGAAAAGATGCCGGGGGAGGAGGACGCGGAGTGTAGGGTATTGTCACCGGAAGTCCCTGGAAGAAGTGAGATGGAAGCCAGAAGGCAAGGAGCTTTGGTTTCTGGAAGCTCATCCACAAAGGACTGAGTCCAAGGCGGGTGCTGTTAGAAAGCTGATGTCTCTAGGTGTAGAAACCCAGTGTGGCCCAGACCATGAATGTTTCATTTTCTGAGCTACCTTATGAGTGGAGTGGGAGTAAAGAACTTCTTGAACAAAGCAGCAAGTTTTGAACTTACTGCTACTGAGGAAAAGGGTTCTTAGTATGAGGGAATAATTGCGCTCCACTGGATAATTGGCCAGGTAGCTAATCTGGGTCTATTAGTGTGGTGCTACTAGGAAAGGGGTGACCCTAATAACCCCTTGTCAATGTTATGCTATGCATACATTTACAATTCATACCACAAAACCTGTGCACACACATAAGTATCAACAACAAGTAATATGTTCGTAAGGGCTTTAGAAGAAAAACAGAGAAGGGCAGTTGAAGGTTGTTGAACGTGTTGCTTTTAATGCCCCAGCCGACACGTGTTTCATTGGAGTGCGATACACTCCAAATCTTCAGGGCTAAATCCAAATGGATAGATCCAGTCAATTTCCCACAACTGGTGACAATTCCAACCCAGTCAGGGTGTCGGTGGATTGTTCAGCCGGTTATGGCCAAAGGAGTCAATTTGGAAGCACTGTCGCATGAAAATTCCCCACGTCGTCGAAGGTCGAAAGGAAAATATAAAAAAGGAACTGTAACATAAGGCGTTTGACTCGTGGCGATGTACCCATCGCCACGAGTCAAATGCCTTATTCGCCGCGGGACAGACCGAGTGACTACAGATTTGAACTCAGCTCCGATTCTGGATGCAGTTCTATCAAAGGGATTTCAACCCATACAATACCGCTTTACTTTTTTGTAGAATCAACCAAGTGACTCAGCGTATATTAAACTCCACATATCAATCTTTGAAGATTAGCAATCTTGGAAGATACACTATCGTCTGTCCCAGCCTATAATCGGCGTAGCTACCTTTTACTTTTAGAGCTACAGTTTTATATTTTCCTTTCGGCCTTCGACGACGTGGGGAATATTCATGCGACAGTGCTTCCAAATTGACTCCTCTGGCCATAACCGGCTGAACAATCCACCAACACCCTGACTGGGTTGGAATTGTCACCAGTTGTGGGAGATTGACTGGATCTATCCATTAGGATTTAGCCCTGAAGATTTGGAGTGTATCGCACTCCAATGAAACGCGTGTCCGCTGGCGCATTAAAAGCAACACGTTCAACAACATTCAACTTCCCTTCTCTGTTTTTCTTCTAAAGCCCTTACGAACATATTACTTGTTGTTGAGACTTATGCGTGTGCACCGGTTTTGTGGTAAGTTTTGAACATACGCCGACCTTCAATGGGGAACAGGCTAAGGTAGAGCAGAACCTGGCTGCTATGGTCACAGTGGAACATGCTGGCGATGAGGTGGTCTGCAATGGAGAGCCCTTGGATGGGGCTTGGTGGACCAGGTGCACGCCTGCAGGAAGGGAGTTCCCCTAACGACTTCTGCACAGTACCAGCGGTTAAACTTTTGTCTTGAAGTTAGTTACAGAAATTTAAGAGGTTGGGGCAAGTCTGTGTTGGAAGGACACCCTAAAGAGCTCGGGACGACCAGTGCAGACAGCGTGGTGGCCCTGCGGTATATGAGCCATCACCTGGGATTGACCACCAGTAGAGACGGTCAAGGCTCCATTGACAGCCGGTCAGCAGTTTTCCCATCTCTCATAAAACGTATAGTTCTGTCAATTTATGCACAAACCCCCCTCAGCCAAGCCGCGAATGACTCCCTGCGTTTGTGA
This sequence comes from Lissotriton vulgaris, assembly GCF_964263255.1. Taxonomy (NCBI): domain Eukaryota; kingdom Metazoa; phylum Chordata; class Amphibia; order Caudata; family Salamandridae; genus Lissotriton; species Lissotriton vulgaris. Next base: position 19,723,576 of record NC_141700.1, read on the forward strand.
TTCTCTTGGGTCTGCGAACGGAGCACTGCGTCTGCCCCGGCGTGAGAGAACAACGTCTCAGGCTTTTTTCTGAACTTAATCTTAGAAAGAGCTTCTTTTTTCACGGTCTTTCGGATGGAGAGCTAGTACCACCATCCATTCTTGTTTTTCCTGTGTAGTTTACTTTGCGAAAGATGATTGGTTTGAAGGGTGAATGTGCTGTGAAAGAGTGATGATGTCCAGGTTTGTTTCAGAGAGGTGAGCTGGTGATTTAGTGTCTGATTGCTGCTTTTGGAGAACCAGGAGATTCTGAACTGCTCAGGTTGGTGGGGGTTTGTTAGGTCGGAGGTAAACCACAGTAGATTCTGCTGTTACTTGTAAAAAGTGATTAAGACCCTGCTCTTCTGCAGTTAGAACAATGGGGCAGATTTACAAGAAACTGACGCATATGTAGAGATGTGTCAGTTTCCCTGCGCCTCCATACGAAACCCTTGCGCCACCATGGATGAGCTGTATTTACAATACGGCGCACAATGGTGCAAGGATTGACAGAAGCATCAGAAATTCTGACACATCTGTTGGCACAAAAGTGACGCATTGCTGGAGTTCCCATGAAAGGGATGCATCTCTAGCAATGCGCCACAACAGAGAGGTGAGTCCCCTTCAAAGATCCCTGCATCATTCCTTTCGCCTGCTTTGAGCAGGCGTAGGGATTTTGATGCAGTGAAGGCGTAGAGCGACACAGTGAAATTATGTAAATTTTGCTGCGTCAGTTCTACATGGCTTTTTGCATGGGAACGCCCACCCTGCATACATTGTACCTGACGTAGGTATAATGTGGTGCAGGGCTTTAAAAGGTGACACATCTTCCTGGATGCGTCATGTTGTAAATTGGCCGCAACGTGGCACATTGTTTATGCCGCCGCAGTATCACAAAAAGTGACGCAACAGTAAAGTGTCACAAGGGTCTTGTAAATCTGCCCCTAAGTTGACATCCCAGACAGGACTTGTTTTTAGGCCAGTTTTATATGGCGCAAACTCGACCTACAGGTATTGGAGCACTTTACATGAGCACCAGTTACATTACCAGTGGCGGCCACTAGGGAACAGAAGTTGTGGTGGGAGAGGGGTTCAGGGATGGGGTGCAAAAAAAAATATGACTTCCCAGCTGTTCACCGCCTCTTCTCTCTTCTCTTCTGATCCTGACTCCCGGCAGCACACAGGTTCCCAGACTTCCCTAAACCGATCACAACACTGCTATCATGCTGGTAATAGTATTACCAAAATGACAGCAGCGTCGTGATTGGTCTGAGCTGCCTGGTTTGTCGCTCCGATAGTGCCTGGGAGCTTGGGGCTGTTCTCCACCTGGCTGTGTAACACAACCAGGTGGAGAAATGTTACGTGTGAATGTCAGTTTGGTTAGCCCAAGACGCCTGGCCAGACCAAAAAAGCATTTAAGGTGCCCGCCACCCCTCTGCCCCACCCCACCCCACCCCACCCCACCCCACCCCACCCTGGACTGGCTCCACTGAAACATTACGGGATAACATTGTGTGTTTATCATTTTATGTTTCCTTTTTGCGCCGCTTAACAACCTGGGTCCCCACTGTCGAAGTCGGCAGCTCTGACCTTTATGCCACATCCGCTTGTGATTTAGATTCACTGATGCCAGCTCGATAGGGAATATGCTTTCTATCCATGGTGAACTCGTTATTGCCTTGTATCTCTAAACAGCTACCGCAGCTGTTGCGATGCCCACATGAACACAGTTTCTTGGTTTCTCGGAGTCCTCTCAACAGCCGTCTGTGTCCCCTGCTTTCCTTTCCTGTATTAGTCTGCCACCTGGTGGACAGTTATATATTTACACCTTTTAATCACGATGCCATTGGCTTCTTATTACCACCGTGAAGGAGTAACTAGCAGAAGCGTCTCTGAAGCAATCACTGGCAAAGCCAATAGGTCCCTCCTGTCTATAGTGTTTCCCAACACTGGTAGGGGTGGTTTGGTGTAGGCAGAGGGGCTAGGGTAGTCTGCCAGTGTGCCCTGGGCAGGGAAGGTTCTAGTGTTTGAGGGGCCCTGGACAGAGAGGGAATGTGCAAGGCCCCTCTAATTTGCAAATGCGCGACAACCCAGTAAATGACATCTCAGGAAGGGTCATCAATTTACAATTATTCCACCGTCATTTTGATGCAACTTTGCAAGAAGCAACTTTTCTGTTGTAGATATAAGTAAAACCGTGAAAACATAAATAATAACCCTAGTAACATATATGTTCGAACTTTTTAAAGTAGAAATGCATTATTTTAGTCACAGTAGGAGGAAATGTTTAGCTTAGGCTTACCCAAAACTTATATCTTTAATGAAATCTTAACAAATTATTTCCAGATGAATGATGTTTCTCATATAGCCAGTAAGAGATAAGGTTAGTGGGAACAGAAGAGCTTTGAGCAAGAAAGATGTGAAATAAAATAGCAATTGAAAATAGATTAACTCAAGTCGTTGTAAAATACCAGAAGCTATCAGAATATGACCTGTAAGCTAAAAGGGTATAATGTCATCACACCTTCTGCAGCTTTAAAAGTTCTGATACTAATTATCAGTATACGCCGAGGCGGTTCCTTCAAGCATTTCCTATTGTAAATTAGCACAAGGCCATTTTAATTAACAGTTTTGAGATATAGCTCCTTTCACCTACATACAGTGATTCTGCACACATGGAAAGCCCACGTCCAAATATAAGTCAATGGTGCTGCCAGCCTAGGTCCCTACCCCACCCGTTTCCTTTGGCCTTACAGGGCTGCACTGTGCAGGGGAGGGAGATCAGACTTCCAGGTTGCCACCCGGCCAGTATTTTACCAGTATGGCTCGCATGTTCATGTCTAAACAGAACTGGCATTTCTTTGATACAAACAAGAATTGAATCTATCAGCATAGGTATCACCTATACATTTAAAATCGTCAAAACCAAGAAAAGCCTCTTCTCTGCTTGTGTTTGACCCTGTAGAAATAATGATTCCAGGTTATATTCGAACTACAATCTGCTGCCACATCCACCTTACAACATTCCTATGTAATAGTCTTGTCAAAGTTTCCTTCAACAAACGTACACGAATATATGACAACATACTGGCAGAACACACCCCTACACGCCAGGCCTCGCAGAACTGAGCCATGGCTGGGAGTCAGCCCCTAACTTCTGAAAGGGAAGATCTGGTACCACCATCACCCACCCTATACCTATGCCCCCCCTTCATAGCATGGAGGTCAACTTTCCATTTTCACTTCTCAGGACCCTTAACACACTTGTGGTTTCACCAAGAAGTTGTTTGCATGAGGATTACTAAAGCTGGCTGAGCTCCATCTGGGGCTTTCTTACCACTACACTGCGTTCTAAATGAGGCCCGTTACATTTTGAACACATTAAAGCATGTGCTATGATTAGTAAGTTATGTGTCTTGAAAAACCAGTCCAGTGTTGCACTTATGATTCTTCTTGACCAAATTATTTGATCTGGGACAAATCATGCTCTCCGTTGACCTTGTTTCTACTTCTTTGCCATTACCTCATGGTTGGCCGGTCACCATAGTTATGTTATGTTATTTATTTTCTTCTATAGCGCACGGCTACTCCGAAGAGCATCCCGGCGCTTTGGCGAAGAGAACTTGATACAGAGTAACAACACAACAACTAAAAACTGAAAGAAAAAAAGACCAAAAGAGAAACCCTATGCAGAAAAAAGGCAAGTTTTTAATTCCTTCCTAAAAGCAAGGAGGCTATTTGCCCTTCGTAAAGACAAAGGTAGCTCATTCTAGCCCGGCGAAGCCAGATACCGGAAAGCCCGGCCTCCAATTCTGGAACGCTTGATGGCAGGCACAGCCACTTTAGCCAAAGAAGCAGATCGCAGAGCCCTGCTAGGCAGGTAGAGAGAGAAGCGTTTCCCGGTGTACTTCGGGCCAATACCGTGAAGGGCTTTAAAAACCAAAGTTAGGCTTTTAAATAAGATTCTCTTAGAGATGGGCGGCCAATGCAAAGCTTTAAGTAACTCGGCAGCACTGGCCCGTCTCGGGAGCCCAAAAATGGCTCGAGCCGCAGAGTTTTGCACCACTTGCAGGTGGGTCAAAACATATTTGGGTAGACCCAAATAGAGGGCGTTCGCATAATCCAAACGCGACCATATTAGAGCCTGCACAATGGTTTTTTTGTGGTGAAGTGACAGCAAAGGAAGGAATTTTTTAAGCATCCTGAGAATGCCAAAACATTTCCCAGAAAGCCCGATGATATGGGGCCTGAAGGATAGGTCACAGTCAATCAGAATTCCAAGATTTTTCGCCTTGTCAGAGGCACTGTCCGGGGGAAACATATCCTGTGGCCACCAGGTCTTCCAGCTGGGATCGGGAGTACAGCCGAAAAAAAGCAGCTCCGATTTATCGGAGTTGCATTTAAGGCCATGACACCGGAACCACTCGAAGACAGCATCAAGACAGTCTCTAATCCGTGTGCCGTCGAAGATCCCACCTCTGTCACATGTGAACAGAAGCTGGGTATCGTCAGCATAGGATATGATCTGGGCGCCAAAAGATTCCGCAACCACCGCCAGAGGTGCCATGAAGATGTTAAACAGCATGGGGCTAAGAATGGAACCCTGGGGTACCCCCACCTCTAGCGGCGGCATATCAGCAGAATAAGGGGCCGCCCAGATCATTTGCCGGCGGCCGGTCAAAAAAGATTTAAACCAGCTCAACACCGTCCCCTGAAGGCCAATTTCCCAGAGTCTTAAAAGGAGGGCTTCGTGGGGCACGGTTCGAACGCCGCCGACAAATCAAGCATAACCAACATGGCCTTACCTCCAGAATCTAACACCTCCCTAATGGCGTCGGTGACCTCGAGAAGGGCAGTCTCCGTGCTAAAATTAGCACGGAAGCCAGATTGAGACATGTGAAGAAGGTCGTTCTCCTCGATAAAATTGGAGATCGACCAATGTACATGCTTCTCGGTTACTTTCGCCAGCGCCGGGAGGAGAGAGATCGGCCTGTAGTTTGCATGAATAAGAGGGTCAAGATTTGGCTTTTTGATCAGCGGTAGTATCAAAGCACATTTCCAGGCCTGAGGGACCACACCAGTGGACAGGGAGGAATTAAGAAGTGGGTTCAGTAAGGTGTTAAGCACTGACGCCACTCTCCCCAGACACTTCGCTGGACAAGGGTCCAGCGGCGAACCAGACTTCAATTGGGACAGAAGGTCAAAAGAAGTAGTAAGGGACATAGGAGGGAATTCACAAAAAAAGGACCATTGTCATCCAAAGAAGGCAGGGACGACAGACAACTAACGCCCATCGAGGGGCAGGCAGGAGGGAAAGAAACCTGAATGGACTTAATCTTATCAACAAAGAACTCGGCTAGTTGATTTATCCAAGCCTCTGAATGCGTGTGAGAAGGAGTGTTTAGGGAAGGAGAGATAAAATCCTTTACGATTCTGAAAATCTCTCTACTAGCGTTATCGGCCTCGTCTATTCTACGTTCCAAATACGCCTTTTTCCCGACCCAGATTTGCCTGTGGTAAGATCTTGTCGCCATTCTATATCGCAGTCTCTCGGCAGGATCATAGGCTCGTCGCCAGGCCCTTTCCACCTTCTTACACTCCTGACGTAAGGCCTTCAGATGGTGGGTAAACCATGGGGCAGAGCTGCGTCTCTCAGTGGATTTAGTCCTCTTCTCGGGAGCCAGCACCTCCAATCTGGCCGTAAACCAATTCTGGAAGAGAAAAAGATTCTCTTCCAAATTGCCAGAAAGTTGGCAAGGGAAATTAAAGAGGGCTTCAGATAACATATCAGCAGAGATCAAGTGAAAAGGCCGAGAGGTCCTCATGATGTCTTTTAGAGGCCTCATCCGAGATGTAGCAGTAGAAGGCAGCACAAAGTTAATAAAAAAATGGTCGGACCAGAGAACCGGCTGCGGAGGAGACACATTTAGTGGTCTAGTAGAAAAGACCTGGTCCAGGGTGTGACCTTTGTTATGAGTCGGCCCCTGAACAAAAGGTACCAATCCTAACGGAGCCGTTATATCAACAAGTTTTAAAACCTCTGGGTCTAAATTGTTATCCATGTGTAAATTAAAATCACCTAGTAGGATACACTGCTCTGATCTAAGACACGGCACAGAGAGTGCCGCTTGGAGGTCATCAAAAAAAGAGCCAAGAGGCCCCGGCGTTCTGTAGAGAAGGATCCCAGTACAGGCTTGTGAGGGAGAAAGGTGAAGGATAAAACCTAAAGACTCACAGCCCTGAATATTATTTACAGGAAAGGTCGTGCAGGGAAAGCGATTGTCCACGATCAAAGCCACACCTCCTCCTCTACCAGTCACTCTGTCCCTCCTAAAGATATTATAATTAGGAGGTAGGGCATTAGCCAAATCTGGGGCAGAGCCTTCCCCCAGCCAGGTCTCAATGAGGAATAGGCAAGATGTATTCGATTCCCTCAAGAGATTCCAAATGTTAAGGGAGTGACAACTCAGTGATCTGGTATTGAGAAGGAGACAGTGGTAGTGGAGCGGAGGAATATCCGACAAGGGACCCCGCAGATCTGGAAGACGCCAACCACACTCCGTGCATCCCTTCCTGAGAGCCCGACCACCCGGGAAAACATGATGACAAGAGCCATGTACACCATGCAGGGAAAAGAGGTCATCCGAGGAATAGGAGAGCATACTTACTAGAGCAGCGGTTAGCGGCGAAGATGGTCCTGCCGTCTCGCCCCGGCCGCCTCCGAGGCGCTGACGGGCGCAGACGGGCAGGACTCTGGCACGACTCCGGCACAGCGAAGGCACACCCGCTGCACGGTAAAGTGCAGGTTTAAATAGGGCCCCCACGTGTGAGCCGCCACCACAAGGACACACAAGGTGGCGCCCGAAAAGCGTCAATAGCCCCTCCCAAGATGGCGCCCGACCTCGGACACCAAAACTACTCCCCCAGAACCGGACCCGCCAAAGCAGCGGTGCAAATACCTTTTATATGCAGGTAAGGGGCCAGTGAACGAAAGATTTCCGGTTGGGGCCTTCTCGTTGGTGGTTGTTTCATACTCAGGGGTCAGGGCCTTATTTTCAACAAAGCAACGCAGTGTACTGCTGCAAAACATTTGTCTGTGCTGCGCTGTCTCGGTTTCGGAGCAGAGGGATACGTCATATTTATGCAAGGGGGCAGAGGAGGTGGGATAGCGGCCTCTTAGACAGGGGGCTGGGGAGGACGGACAGCGGCCTCCTATACTTTATGACTATCCCACTATATAAAAAAAGTCTTCCTGATTCGTACCTTTGGAATTAATTTAATTTATGAGTTATATAGATATAATTACTTCCAAAGGTCCGGACATAGAAAGACGCTCTTATTGTGACATATCCTTAAAGCAGAAATTCCCTTGCAGATCCTGCTGATGCAGAAACAGGGTCGTATTACATAAATTGCCCTGGGGGCGCAGAAACAGGGCTGTATTACATAAAGTGCCCTGGGGCGCAGAAACAGGGCTGTATTACATAAAGTGCCCTGTCGGCGCAGAAACAGGGCTGTATTACATAAAGTGCCCCGGGGGCACAGAAACAGGGTCGTATTGCATAAAGTGCCCTGGGGGCGCAGAAACAGGGCTGTATTACATAAAGTGCCCTGTCGGCGCAGAAACAGGGCTGTATTACATAAAGTGCCCTGGGGGCGCAGAAACAGGGTCGTATTACATAAAGCGCCCCGGGGGCACAGAAACAGGGTCGTATTACATAAAGTGCCCTGGGGCGCAGAAACAGGGCTGTATTACGTAAAGTGCCCTGGGGGCGCAGAAACAGGGTCGTTTTACATAAAGTGCCCTGGGGGTGCAGAAACAGGGCTGTATTACATAAAGTGCCCTGGGGGCGCAGAAACAGGGTCATATTACATAAAGTGCCCTGTCGGCGCAGAAACAGGGCTGTATTACATAAAGTGCCCTGGGGGCGCAGAAACAGGGTCGTATTACATAAAGTGCCCTGTCGGCGCAGAAACAGGGCTGTATTACATAAAGTGCCCTGGGGGCGTAGAAACAGGGTCGTATTACATAAAGTGCCCTGTCGGCGCAGAAACAGGGCTGTATTACATAAAGTGCCCTGGGGGCGCAGAAACAGGGTCGTATTACATAAAGCGCCCTGGGGGCGCAGAAACAGGGTAGTATTACATAAAGTGCCCTGTCGGCGCAGAAACAGGGCTGTATTACATAAAGTAACCTGGGGGCGCAGAAACAGGGTCGTATTACATAAAGCGCCCTGGGGGCGCAGAAACAGGATCGTATTACATAAAGTGCCCTGTCGGCGCAGAAACAGGGTCGTATTACATAAAGTGCCCTGTCGGCGCAGAAACAGGGCTGTATTACATAAAGTGCCCTGGGGGCGCAGAAACAGGGTCGTTTTACATAAAGTGCCCTGTCAGCGCAGAAACAGGGCTGTATTACATAAAGTGCCCTGGGGGCGCAGAAACAGGGTCGTATTACATAAAGCGCCCTGGGGGCGCAGAAACAGGGTCGTATTACATAAAGTGCCCTGGGGGCCCAGAAACAGGGTCGTATTACATAAAGTGCCCTGGGGGCGCAGAAACAGGGTTGTATTACATAAAGTGCCCTGGGGGCGCAGAAACAGGGTTGTATTACATAAAGTGCCTTGGGGGCGCAGAAACAGGGCTGTATTACATAAAGTGCCCTGGGGCGCAGAAACAGGGTCGTATTACATAAAGTGCCCTGGGGGCGCAGAAACAGGGTCGTATTACATAAAGTGCCCCGGGGCGCAGAAACAGGGTCATATTACATAAAGTGCCCTGGGGTGCAGAAACAGGGCTGTATTACATAAAGCGCCCTGGGGGCGCAGAAACAGGGTTGTATTACATAAAGTGCCCTGGGGGCGCAGAAACAGGGTCGTATTACAGTGCCCTGGGGGCGCAGAAACAGGGTCGTATTACATAAAGTGCCCTGGGGGCGCAGAAACAGGGTCGTATTACATAAAGTGCCTGGGGGGCGCAGAAACAGGGTCGTATTACATAAAGTGCCCTCGGGGCGCAGAAACAGGGCTGTATTACATAAAGTGCCCTGGGGGCGCAGAAACAGGGTCGTATTACATAAAGTGCCCTGGGGGCGCAGAAACAGGGTCGTATTACATAAAGTGCCCCGGGGCGCAGAAACAGGGTCGTATTACATAAAGTGCCCTGGGGTGCAGAAACAGGGCTGTATTACATAAAGTGCCCTGGGGGCGCAGAAACAGGGTCGTATTACATAAAGTGCCCTGGGGGCGCAGAAACAGGGTCGTATTACATAAAGTGCCCTGGGGGCGCAGAAACAGGGTCGTATTACATAAAGTGCCCTCGGGGCGCAGAAACAGGGCTGTATTACATAAAGTGCCCTGGGGGCGCAGAAACAGGGTCGTATTACATAAAGTGCCCTGAGGGCGCAGAAACAGGGTCGTATTACATAAAGTGCCCTGGGAGCACAGAAACAGGGTCGTATTACATAAAGTGCCGTGGGGCGCAGAAACAGGGTCCTATTACATAAAGTGCCCTGGCGGCGCAGAAACAGGGCTGTATTACATAAAGTGCCCTGGGGGTGCAGAAACAGGGTCGTATTACATAAAGTGCCCTGGGGGTGCAGAAACAGGGTCGTACTACATAAAGTGCCCTGGGGGTGCAGAAACAGGGCTGTATTACATAAAGTGCCCTGGGGGTGCAGAAACAGGGTCGTATTACATAAAGTGCCCTAGGGGTGCAGAAACAGGGTTGTATTACATAAAGTGCCCTGGGGGTGCAGAAACAGGGACGTATTACATAAAGTATCTCTCGTGCATGGAAAGAAGTCGCTGGTTATGTCAAAAGTATTCAGTTGAAAAGCAAAAAACGCAGCTTCCGAATGACCTTATCAGTTTTGGCTCAGACCTGTGGGACACACCCGACAGCATCAACCGAGAGCCTGCCTCTGAAGAGAGAGGGGTGCAGGCCGCTATCGTGCATTAAAGCCACACTGGGGGTGCACTGGGCAATGCCAGTGTGGGTACTGTGCATGCCATTCACGCAAGTCCTGCCTGGACACCAGAAAAATTTGCTTCTAAGCACTCTGGCTGTAGGCCACTTTTAATTGCTGCTTAATAATGGGGGGGGGTGTCTGCCTCTGAGCACCCCTTAATAACAGGGGAGAGTCTGCCTCTGAGCACCCCTTAATAACAGGGTAGAGTCTTCCTCTGAGCACCCTTAATAACAGGGGAGAGTCTTCCTCTGAGCACCCTTAATAACAGGGGAGAGTCTGCCTCTCAACACCCCTTAATAACAGGGGAGAGTCTGCCTCTGAGCACCCCTTAATAACAGGGGAGAGTCTGCCTCTGAGCACCCCTTAATAACACGGGAGAGTCTGCCTCTCAGCACCCCTTAATAACGGGGAGAGTCTACCTCTGAGCACCCCTTAATAACGGGAGAGTCTACCTCTGAGCACCCCTTAATAATGGGGCAGAGTCAGCCTCTGAGCACCCCTTAATAACAGGGGAGAGTCTTCCTCTGAGCACCCCTTAATAACAGGGGAGAGTCAGCCTCTGAGCACCCCTTAATAACAGAGGAGAGTCTGCCTCTGAGCATCCCTTAATAACAGGGGAGAGTCTTCCTCTGAGCACCCTTAATAACAGGGGAGAGTCTGCCTCTGAGCACCCCTTAATAACAGGGGAGAGTCTTCCTCTGAGCACCCCTTAATAACAGGGGAGAGTCTGCCTCTGAGCACCCCTTAATAACGGGGAGAGTCTACCTCTGAGCACCCCTTAATAACAGGGGAGAGTCTTCCTCTGAGCACCCCTTAATAACAGGGGAGAGTCTTCCTCTGAGCACCCTTAATAACAGGAGAGAGTCTACCTCTGAGCACCCCTTAATAACAGGGGAGAGTCTGCCTCAGAGCACCCCTTAATAACGGGGAGAGTCTACCTCTGAGCACCCCTTAATAACAGGGGAGAGTCTGCCTCTGAGCACCCCTTAATAACAGGGGAGAGTCTTCCTCTGAGCACCCTTAATAACAGGGGAGAGTCTACCTCTGAGCACCCCTTAATAACAGGGGAGAGTCTACCTCTGAGCACCCCTTAATAACAGGGGAGAGTCTGCCTCTGAGCACCCCTTAATAACAGGGGAGAGTCTTCCTCTGAGCACCCTTAATAACAGGGGTGAGTCTACCTCTGAGCACGCCTAATAACAGGGGAGAGTCTGCCTCTGAGCACCCCTTAATAACAGGGGAGAGTCTGCCTCTGAGCACCCCTTAATAACGGGGAGAGTCTACCTCTGAGCACCACTTAATAACAGGGGAGAGTCTACCTCTGAGCACCCCTTAATAACAGGGGAGAGTCAGCCTCTGAGCACCCCTTAATAACAGGGGAGAGTCTTCCTCTGAGCACCCCTTAATAACAGGGGAGAGTCTACCTCTGAGCACCCCTTAATAACAGGGGAGAGTCTGCCTCTGAGCACCCCTTAATAACAGGGGAGAGTCTTCCTCTGAGCACCCTTAATAACAGGGGAGAGTCTGCCTCTGAGCACCCCTTAATAACGGGGAGAGTCTACCTCTGAGCACCCCTTAATAACAGGGGAGAGTCTTCCTCTGAGCACCCCTTAATAACGGGGAGAGTCTACCTCTGAGCACCCCTTAATAACAGGGGAGAGTCTTCCTCTGAGCACCCTTAATAACAGGGGAGAGTCTGCCTCTGAGCACCCCTTAATAACGGGGAGAGTCTACCTCTGAGCACCCCTTAATAACAGGGGAGAGTCTTCCTCTGAGCACCCCTTAATAACAGGGAAGAGTCTACCTCTGAGCACCCCTTAATAACAGGGGAGAGTCTTCCTCTGAGCACCCTTAATACCAGGGGAGAGTCTGCCTCTGAGCACCCCTTAATAACGGGGAGAGTCTGCCTCTGAGCACCCCTTAATAACGGGGAGTGTCTACCTCTGAGCACCCCTTAATAACAGGGGAGAGTCTTCCTCTGAGCACCCTTAATACCAGGGGAGAGTCTGCCTCTGAGCACCCCTTAATAATGGGGCAGAGTCAGCCTCTGAGCACCCCTTAATAACAGGGGAGAGTCTTCCTCTGAGCACCCCTTAATAACAGGGGAGAGTCTTCCTCTGAGCACCCTTAATAACAGGGGAGAGTCTGCCTCTGAGCACCCCTTAATAACAGGGGAGAGTCTTCCTCTGAGCACCCCTTAATAATGGGGCAGAGTCAGCCTCTGAGCACCCCTTAATAACAGGGGAGAGTCTTCCTCTGAGCACCCTTAATAACAGGGGAGAGTCTGCCTCTGAGCACCCCTTAATAACGGGGAGAGTCTACCTCTGAGCACCCCTTAATAACAGGGGAGAGTCTTCCTCTGAGCACCCTAATACCAGGGGAGAGTCTGCCTCTGAGCACCCCTTAATAACGGGGAGAGTCTACCTCTGAGCACCCCTTAATAACAGGGGAGAGTCTTCCTCTGAGCACCCCTTAATAATGGGGCAGAGTCAGCCTCTGAGCACCCCTTAATAACAGGGGAGAGTCTTCCTCTGAGCACCCCTTAATAACAGGGGAGAGTCTTCCTCTGAGCACCCTTAATAACAGGGGAGAGTCTGCCTCTGAGCACCCCTTAATAACAGGGGAGAGTCTTCCTCTGAGCACCCCTTAATAACAGGGGAGAGTCTTCCTCTGAGCACCCCTTAATAACAGGGGAGAGTCTTCCTCTGAGCACCCTTAATAACAGGGGAGAGTCTGCCTCTGAGCACCCCTTAATAACAGGGGAGAGTCTTCCTCTGAGCACCCCTTAATAACAGGGGAGAGTCTTCCTCTGAGCACCCCTTAATAACAGGGGAGAGTCTTCCTCTGAGCACCCCTTAATAATGGGGCAGAGTCAGCCTCTGAGCACCCCTTAATAACAGGGGAGAGTCTTCCTCTGAGCACCCCTTAATAACAGGGGAGAGTCTTCCTCTGAGCACCCTTAATAACAGGGGAGAGTCTGCCTCTGAGCACCCCTTAATAACAGGGGAGAGTCTTCCTCTGAGCACCCCTTAATAACAGGGGAGAGTCTTCCTCTGAGCACCCCTTAATAACAGGGGAGAGTCTTCCTCTGAGCACCCCTTAATAACAGGGGAGAGTCTGCCTCTCAGCACCCCTTAATAACGGGGTTAGTCTGCCTCTGAGCACCCCTTAATAACGGGGGAGAGTCTGCCTCTGAGCACGCCTTAATAACGGGGGAGAGACTGCCTTTGAGCACCCCTTAATAACCGGAGAGAGTCTGCCTCTCAGCACCCCTTAATAACGGGGAGAGTCTACCTCTGAGCACCCCTTAATAACGGGGAGAGTCTGCCTCTGAGCACCCCTTAATAACAGGGGAGAGTCTGCCTCTGAGCACCCTTTAATAACGGGGAGAGTCTGCCTCTGAGCACCCTTTAATAACGGGGAGAGTCTGCCTCTGAGCACCCCTTAATAACGGGGTAGAGGCTTCCTCTCAGCACCCCTTAATAACGGGGAGAGTCTGCCTTTGAGCACCCCTTAATAACGGGGAGAGTCTACCTCTGAGCACCCCTTAATAACGGGGAGAGTCTGCCTCTGAGCACCCCTTAATAACAGGGAGTGTCTGCCTCTGAGCACCCTTTAATAACGGGGAGAGTCTGCCTCTGAGCACCCCTTAATAACAGGGGAGAGTCTGCCTCTCAGCACCCCTTAATAATGGGGCAGAGTTAGCCTCTGAGCACCCCTTAATAATGGAGGTTAGTCTGCCTCTCAGCACCCCTTAATAACGGGGTTAGTCTGCCTCTGAGCACCCCTTAATAATGGGGGAGAGACTGCCTTTGAGCACCCCTTAATAACCGGAGAGAGTCTGCCTCTCAGCACCCCTTAATAACGGGGGAGAGTCTGCCTCTCAGCACCCCTTAATAACGGGGGTTAGTCTGCCTTTGAGCACCCCTAATAACAGGGAGTGTCTGCGTCTGAGCACCCCTTAATAACGGGGGTTAGTCTGCCTCTGAGCACCCCTTAATAACGGGGGTTAGTCTGCCTCTGAGCACCCCTTAATAACGGTGGGTAGTCTGCCTTTGATCACCCCTTAATAACAAGGGAGAGTCTGCCTCTGAGCCCCCCTTGATAACGGGGGAGAGTCTGCCTTTGAGAACCCCCTAATAACAGGGAGAGTCTGCCTCTGAGCACCCCTTAATAACGGGGGTTACTCTGCCTGTGAGCACCCCCTAATAACGGGGTTAGTCTGCCTCTGAGCACCCCTTAATAACGGGGGAGAGTCTGCCTTTGAGCACCCCTTAATAACGGGGGTTAGTCTGCCTCTGAGCACCCCGTAATAATGGGGGAGAGTCTGCCTTTGAGCACCCCTTAATAACGGGGCAGAGTCTGCCTCTGAGCACCCCTTAATAACAGGGTTAGTCTGCCTCTGAGCACCCCTTAATAACGGGGGAGAGTCTGCCTCTCAGCACCCCTTAATAACGGGGGTTAGTCTGCCTCTGACAACCCCTTAATAACGGAGGTTAGTCTGCCTCTGAGCACCCCTTAATAACGGGGGTTAGTCTGCCTCTGATCACCCCTTAATAATGGGGGAGAGTCTGCCTTTGAGCACCCCTTAATAACGGGGGAGAGTCTGCTTTTGAGCACCCCTATTAACGGGGAATAGTCTGCCTCTCAGCACCCCTTAATAATGGGGGAGAGTCTGCCTTTGAGCACCCCTTAATAACGGGGGAGAGTCTGCTTTTGAGCACCCCTAATAACGGGGAGTGTCTGCCTCTGAGCACCCCTTAATAACGGGGGTTAGTCTGCCTTTGAGCACCCCTTAATAAAAGGGAGAGTCTGCCTCTGAGCACCCCTTAATAAAAGGGAGAGTCTGCCTCTGAGCACCCCTTAATAACGGGGGTTACTCTGACTCTGAGCACCCCCTAATAACGGGGTTAGTCTGCCTCTGAGCACCCCTTAATAACGGGGGAGAGTCTGCCTTTGAGCACCCCTTAATAACGGGGTTAGTCAGCCTCTGAGCACCCCTTAATAACGGGGGTTAGTCTGCTTTGAGCACCCCTTAATAACAGGGGAGAGTCTGCCTTTGAGCACCCCTTAATAACGGGGGAGAGTCTGCCTCTGAGCACGCCTTAATAACGGGGAGAGTCTGCCTCTCAGCACCCCTTAATAACGGGGAGAGTCTACCTCTGAGCACCCCTTAATAACGGGGGAGGGTCTGCCTCTCAGCACCCCTTAATAACGGGGGAGAGTCTGCCTCTGAGCACCCCTTAATAACGGGGGTTACTCTGACTCTGAGCACCCCCTAATAACGGGGTTAGTCTGCCTCTGAGCACCCCTTAATAACGGGGGAGAGTCTGCCTTTGAGCACCCCTTAATAACGGGGTTAGTCTGCCTCTGAGCAGCCCTTAATAACGGGGGTTAGTCTGCTTTGAGCACCCCTTAATAACAGGGGAGAGTCTGCCTTTGAGCACCCCTTAATAACGGGGGAGAGTCTGCCTCTGAGCACGCCTTAATAACGGGGAGAGTCTGCCTCTCAGCACCTCTTAATAACGGGGAGAGTCTACCTCTGAGCACCCCTTAATAACGGGGGAGGGTCTGCCTCTCAGCACCCCTTAATAACGGGGAGAGTCTGCCTCTCAGCACCCCTTAATAACGGGGGTTTGTCTGTCTCTGAGCACCCCTTAATAACGGGGGAGAGTCTGACTTTGAGCACCCCTTAATAAAGGGGGAGAGTCTGCCTCTCAGCACCCCTTAATAACGGGGTTAGTCTGCCTCTGAGCACCCCTTAATAACGGGGTTAGTCTGCCTCTGAGCACCCCTTAATAAGGGGGGAGAGTCTGCCTCTCAGCACCCCTTAATAACGAGGGTTAGTCTGCCTCTGAGCACCCCTTAATAACGGGGGAGAGTCTGCCTCTGAGCACCCCTTAATAACGGGGAAGAGTCTGCCTTTGAGCACCCCTTAATAACGGGGGAGAGTCTACCACTCAGCACCCCTTAATAATGGGGTTAGTCTGCCTCTTAGCACCCAATAATAATGGGGGTAAGTCTGCCTCTCAGCACCCCTTAATAACGGGGTTTGTCTGCCTCTGAGCACCCCTTAATAACAGGGTTAGTTGCCTCTGAGCACCCCTTAATAACAGGGTTAGTTGTCTCTGAGCACCCCTGAATAACGGTGGGTAGTCTGCCTCTGATCACCCCTTAATAACGGGGGTTACTCTGCCTTTGAGCACCCCTTAATAACGGGGGTTAGTCTGCCTCTGAGCACCCCTTAATAACGGGGGTTTGTCTGCGTCTGAGAACCCCTTAATAACGGGGTTAGTTTGCCTCTGAGCACCCCTTAATAACGGGGTTAGTCTGCCTCTGAGCACCCCTTAATAACGGGGGTTAGTCTGCCTCTGAGCACCCCTTAATAACGGTGGGTAGTCTGCCTTTGATCACCCCTTAATAACAAGGGAGAGTCTGCCTCTGAGCCCCCCTTGATAACGGGGGAGAGTCTGCCTCTCAGCACCCCTTAATAACGGGGGAGAGTCTGCCTCTCAGCACCCCTTAATAATGCGGGAGTGTCTGCCTCTGAGCACCCCTTAATAACGGGGGTTAGTCTGCCTCTGAGCACCCCTTATTAATGGGGGAGAGTCTGCCTCTGAGCACCCCTTAATAACGGGGAAGAGTCTGCCTTTGAGCACCCCTTAATAACAGGGAGAGTCTGCCTCTCAGCACTCCTTAATAACGGGGTTAGTCTGCCTCTTAGCACCCCTTAATAATGGGGGAAAGTTTGCCTCTGAGCACCCCTTAATAACGGGGTTAGTCTGCATCTGAGCACCCCTTAATAATGGGGTTAGTCTGCCTCTTAGCACCCAATAATAATGGGGGTAAGTCTGCCTCTCAGCACCCCTTAATAACGGGGGTTAGTCTGCCTCTGAGCACCCCTTAATAACGGGGTTAGTCTGCCTCTTAGCACCCAATAATAATGGGGGTAAGTCTGCCTCTCAGCACCCCTTAATAACGGGGGTTAGTCTGCCTCTGAGAACCCCTTAATAACGGGGTTTGTCTGCCTCTGAGCACCCCTTAATAACAGGGTTAGTTGCCTCTGAGCACCCCTTAATAACAGGGTTAGTTGCCTCTGAGCACCCCTTAATAACGGGGAAGAGTCTGCCTTTGAGCACCCCTTAATAACGGGGGAGAGTCTGCCTCTCAGCACCCCTTAATAATGGGGGAGAGTATGCCTCTCAGCACCCCTTAAGAACAGGGAAGAGTCTGCCTCTGAGCACCCCTTAATAACGGGGGTTAGTCTGCCTCTCAGCACCCCTTAATAACGGGGGAGAGTCTGCCTCTGATCACCCCTTAATAACGGGGGAGAGTCTGCCTTTGAGCACCACTTAATAACGGGGAGGGTCTGCCTTTGAGCACCCCTTAATAACGGGGGAGAGTCTGCCTCTGAGAACCCCTTAATAACGGGGTTAGTCTGCCTCTGAGCACCCCTTAATAACGGGGGTTAGTCTGCCTCTGATCACCCCTTAATAACAAGGGAGAGTCTGCCTCTGAGCACCCCTTAATAACGGGGGTTAGTCTGCCTCTCAGCACCCCTTAATAACGGGGGAGAGTCTGCCTCTGATCACCCCTTAATAACGGGGGAGAGTCTGCCTCTCAGCACCCCTTAATAATGGGGGAGAGTATGCCTCTGAGCACCACTTAATAACGGGGAGGGTCTGCCTTTGAGCACCCCTTAATAACGGGGGAGAGTCTGCCTCTCAGCACCCCTTGATAACGGGGGATAGTCTGCCTCTCAGCACCCCTTAATAACGGGGGAGAGTCTGCCTCTGAGCACCCCTTAATAGCGGGGAATAGTCTGCCTCTCAGCACCCCTTAATAATGGGGGAGAGTCTGCCTTCGAGCACCCCTTAATAACGGGGGAGAGTCTGCTTTTGAGCACCCCTAATAACGGGGAATAGTCTGCCTCTCAGCACCTCTTAATAATGGGGGAGAGTCTGCCTTTGAGCACCCCTTAATAACAGGGGAGAGTCTGCCTCTGAGTACCCCTTAATAACTGGGGTTAGTCTGCCTCTGAGCACCCCTTAATAACGGGGGTTAGTCTGCCTCTGAGCACCACTTAATAACGGGGAGGGTCTGCCTTTGAGCACCCCTTAATAACAGGGAGAGTCTTCCTCTGAGCACCCCTTAATAAAGGGGGTTACTCTGACTCTGAGCACCCCCTAATAACGGGGTTAGTCTGCCTCTCAGCACCCCTTAATAACGGTGGGTAGTCTGTCTCTGATCACCCCATAATAACGGGGGAGAGTCTGCCTCTCAGCACCCCTTGATAACGGGGGATAGTCTGCCTCTCAGCACCCCTTAATAACGGGGGAGAGTCTGCCTCTCAGCACCCCTTAATAACGGGGGAGGGTCTGCCTCTCAGCACCCCTTAAAAATGGGGGAGAGTCTGCCTTTGAGCACCCCTTAATAACTGGGGTTAGTCTGCCTCTGAGCACCCCTTAATAACGGGGGTTAGTCTGCCTCTGAGCACCCCTTAATAACGGGGGTTAGTCTGCCTCTGAGCACCCCTTAATAACTGGGGTTAGTCTGCCTTTGAGCTCTCCTTAATAACGGGGGTTAGTCTGCCTCTCAGCACCCCTTAATAATAGGGAGAGTCTGCCTCTGAGCACCCCTTAAGAACAGGGAAGAGTCTGCCTCTGTGCACCCCTTAATAACGGGGGTTAGTCTGCCTCTGAGCATCCCTTATAACAGGGAGAGTCTGCCTCTGAGCACCCCTTAATAACGGGGGTTAGTCTGCCTCTCAGCACCCCTTAATAATGGGGCAGAGTTAGCCTCTGAGCACCCCTTAATAACGGGGGTTAGTCTGCCTCTGAGCATCCCTTATAACAGGGAGAGTCTGCCTCTGAGCACCCCTTAATAACGGGGGTTAGTCTGCCTCTGAGCACCCCTTAAAAACGTGGAGAGTCTGCCTCTGAGCACCCCTTAATAACGGGGGTTAGTCTGCCTCTGAGTGCCCCTTAATAAGGGGGTTAGTCTGCCTCTGAGCACCCCTTAATAACGGGGAGAGTCTGCCTCTGAGCACCCCTTAATAATGGAGGTTAGTCTGCCTATGAGCACCCCTTAATAACGGGGGTTAGACTGCCTCCGAGCACCCCTTAATAACCGGGTAGAGTCTGCCTTTGAGCACCCCTTAATAACAGGGTAGAGTCTGCCTTTGAGCACCCCTTAATAACAGGGAAGAGTCTGCCTGTGAGCACCCCTTAATAACGGGAAAGAGTCTGCCTCGGAACCCCCCTTAATAAAGGGGGTTAGTCTGCCTCTGAGTGCCCCTTAATAAGGGGGTTAGTATGCCTCTGAGCACCCCTTAATAATGGAGGTTAGTCTGCCTCTGAGCACCCCTTAATAACGGGGGTTAGTCTGCCTCTGAGCACCCCTTAATAACTGGGGTTAGTCTGCCTTTGAGCTCTCCTTAATAACGGGGGTTAGTCTGCCTCTGAGCACCCCTTAATAACGGGGGTTAGTCTGCCTCTGAGCACCCCTTAATAACTGGGGTTAGTCTGCCTTTGAGCTCTCCTTAATAACGGGGGTTAGTCTGCCTCTCAGCACCCCTTAATAATAGGGAGAGTCTGCCTCTGAGCACCCCTTAAGAACAGGGAAGAGTCTGCCTCTGTGCACCCCTTAATAACGGGGGTTAGTCTGCCTCTGAGCATCCCTTATAACAGGGAGAGTCTGCCTCTGAGTGCCCCTTAATAAGGGGGTTAGTCTGCCTCTGAGCACCCCTTAATAACTGGGAGAGTCTGCCTCTGAGCACCCCTTAATAATGGAGGTTAGTCTGCCTATGAGCACCCCTTAATAACGGGGGTTAGACTGCCTCCGAGCACCCCTTAATAACCGGGTAGAGTCTGCCTTTGAGCACCCCTTAATAACAGGGTAGAGTCTGCCTTTGAGCACCCCTTAATAACAGGGAAGAGTCTGCCTGTGAGCACCCCTAATAACGGGAAAGAGTCTGCCTCGGAACCCCCCTTAATAACGGGGGTTAGTCTGCCTCTGAGTGCCCCTTAATAACGGGGAGAGTCTGCCTCTGAGCACCCCTTAATAATGGAGGTTAGTCTGCCTATGAGCACCCCTTAATAACGGGGGTTAGACTGCCTCTGAGCACCCCTTAATAACAGGGTAGAGTCTGCCTTTGAGCACCCCTTAATAACAGGGTAGAGTTTGCCTTTGAGCACCCCTTAATAACAGGAGAGAGTCTGACTCTGAGCACCCCTTGATAAATACTGGGATTAGCCTGCTACAAATCAACTCCTAATACTGGAGGATGAATAGCCTGCCTCTTAGATAACTTTTATTGTGGCAAGAAAAAAATATGGATAATAAGAACAACAAAACAGACATCCACAGAACAGTGATCAAGTGCCCATGTCATGTGTGGCACTTTTGGCCACTCCGGGATTTACTTAACAATCCTTTCCATTTTGTGGCTTGCAGACCCAGCGTTAAGTGCTCCAAGCTCTGGAATGCAGGGGTTATTGGTTTTAAGGTGGCATCTGACTTAATATGTTTAATGTAACATGGGGCCTCTTGGAAGCTGTGTCCAAAGATGCCAGTGTGTCCTGACCGTGGGAAGGTCTAGAGGCCTCTTGTGGTACCAGTAGTGATCCATGAGATTCTGTAGGTTTGGCCTCCTCTGAATGATAGCCTCTTTTTTATTCCAGAGTTTGGTAAAAATCTCACGATCTCACAGTCACATTGGTGATTTTATTTTCAGATTGCAATTAGTATCCTCCCCTGATCTTGAAAACCGTTTCAAGCATCGGAGAGGGGCGGAAGGTTGCTTAGTTCTGCAGTGATGAGATAGACGATCACAGACACTGTGGTTTCCTCTCTTCTCTGTGGCCTTAGCATCGTAAGCTATAAAGACATAGCAAGGCTGGGGAAGGCCCCAGTTTCATGCCTCTGTTTTATGGGTTGTTCGTGGAATCCATATATTCCTAAAATGAAGACGACACATCAGATCCTCGTGATCTTCCTCTGCAGCTCATGGGTCACTGCTGGTAAGTGCAGCTGGAAACTTCGTGGACGTTTATGGAAATTATAATAATGATCTGAAAACTGTTCTACTGAATTGTTGGCAGGGCTGGAGGCAGAGTCAATCAAATGCCAGGCTGTGAGTGACGTGGCTCTGCTGTCTGCTTTCCCTCATTTCCCCATACGCCTCCATTCACCACATGAAGGGGGTCATTAGGATCGCGGACGGACTTGAGTCCGTCCGCGACCCCAGAGCATGAGGGAACGTCCGCATGTGCTGCGGCGTTCCCTCTGTGCAGATTAGGATGTGACCACCAGGGTGGCGGTCACATCCTCTATTTTTAACATTGCTGCGGGTGGAGCTTCAAGCTGCACCCGCGGCAATGTTAAAAATGCAAGCACCGCATTTGCGTGCACAAAGCAGCAGGCACCGCGCGGTGCCTGCTGCATTGTGCACGCAAATGCAGGGGGGTACCATAGGTACCCCCATGTGCACCCCCACCTCCCACTACACCTAGGGGGCCCGGAATGGGCCCCTGCAGTGCAGTTACACATGCTTTTCCACGGCGGAAAAGCCGCCGCGGAAAAGCATGTTCCCAAGCGCATCCTAATCTGGCTGACGGTGTCTAAGAGACACCTTCACCATTTTAGGGCTTTTCCGCCGCGGTTGTAAGCCAGCCGCGGCGGAAAAGCTGCGGACCTAAACCAGGACCCACCAGCCATCCTAATTTGGCGGTGGGTCCTGGTGGGTCCGCAGAGGATTTTCCGCATCCTCCGGGCCGGCGGTGGCTTCCGCCGGCCCGGAGGATGCGGAAAATCCTCCATCCTAATGACCCCCGAAGTGTGTATTTGTAGGGTGGTGTAGTGGCCAGCAGATGGGGCAGGACCCTTCCTCATCAGTCTATCAAAATGTCATATAACATACATGCACATATATAGCACTCACCAGGAGCTTCATCATCTCTTCACTCTGTAAATATCATGTGGTACTATTATCCAACTCAACTGCACAGTTTCTTTGCAGCCTCAAAGGATGAAAGCCTGCATCGGCTCTGTCATTGTTCAAACCAGTAAACTGCTATTGGTGACTTGTAGGTCTGCAAAACCAGAGCTTTAACTTTGTGAGCTGTCTCATCTCATTAAGATTTCTCCTCTGACTTGATCTCCTAGGTGTGTTCCGGCACCAGATCATTGGAGGGAGGGAAGCCAAACCACACTCCAGACCCTACATGGCCTCCCTGAAATATAATGGTCACATTTGTGGCGGGTTTCTTGTGGCCCCTCAGTGGGTGATGACGGCGGCCCCACTGTCCGATGTAAGTATCCTGTTACCTCCGTGCTCAGTGTTTGAGGTCGGATCCCCTCCTTCTGTAACAACAGTGCACCATCTTTCCTCTCGCTCGCAGGCAGCCCAAACCACGCCCACTATGTTTGCCATCTCTCCTATGTCCCACAGGCAGCACAGGTCCTTTCCTGTCTGTGTGCCATCTTTCCTCTCACCCATAGGCAGCCCAAGTCCCTCCCACCTTGTTTGCCATCTTTCCTATGACCCACAGGCAGCACCGGCCCTCTCCTCTCTGAGTGCCATCTCTCATATGACCCACATTCAGCACAGGCCCCTCCTTCTCTGAGTGCCATCTCTCCTCCCACCCACATGCAGCACAGGCCCCTCCTTCTCTGAGTGCCATCTCTCCTCTCACCCACATGCAGCACAGGCCCCTCCATCTCTGAGTGCCATCTCTCCTCTCACCCACATGCAGCACAGGCCCCTCCTTCTCTGAGTGCCATCTCTCCTCTCACCCACATGCAGCACAGGCCCCTCCCTCTCTGAGTGCCATCTCTCCTCTCACCCACATGCAGCACAGGCCCCTCCATCTCTGAGTGCCATCTCTCCTCTCACCCACATGCAGCACAGGCCCCTCCATCTCTGAGTGCCAGCTCTCCTCTCACCCACATGCAGCACAGGCCCCTCCATCTCTGAGTGCCATCTCTCCTCTCACCCACATGCAGCACAGGCCCCTCCTTCTCTGAGTGCCATCTCTCCTCTCACCCACATGCAGCACAGGCCCCTCCATCTCTGAGTGCCATCTGTCCTCTCAGCCACATGCAGCACAGACCCCTCCTTCTCTGAGTGCCATCTCTCCTCTCACCCACATGCAGGATAGGCCCCTCCTTCTCCGAGGGCCATCTCTCCTCTCACCCACATGCAGCACAGGCCCCTCCTTCTCTGAGTGCCATCTCTCCTCTCGCCCACAAGTAGCACAGACCCCTACTTCTCTGAGTGCCATCTCTCCTCTCACCCACATGCAGCACAGGCCCCTAGGTCTCTGAGTGCCATCTCTCCTCTCGCCCACAAGCAGCACAGGCCCCTCCTTCTCTGAGTGCCATCTCTCCTCTCACCCACATGCAGCACAGGCCCCTCCCTCTCTGATTGCCATCTCTCCTCTCACCCACAAGCAGCACAGGCCCCTCCCTCTCTGAGTGCCATCTCTCCTCTCACCCACATGCAGCAAAGGCCCCTCCCTCTCTGAGTGCCATCTCTCCTCTCACCCATTAACAGCACAGGCCCCTCCCTCTCTGAGTGCCATCTATCCTCTCACCCACAAGCAGCACAGGCCCCTCCCTCTCCGAGTGCCATCTCTCCTCTCACCCACATGCAGCACAGACCCCTCCTTCTCGGAGTGCCATCTCTCCTTTCATCCACATGCAGCACAGGCCCCTTCCATTCCGAGTGCAGTCTCTCCTCTCACCCACCCGCAGCACAGGCCCCTCCCTCTCTGAGTGCCATCTCTCCTCTCACCCACATGCAGCACAGGCCCCGCCTTCTCTGAGGGCCATCTCTCCTCTCACCCACCCGCAGCACAGGCCCCTCCCTCTCTGAGTGCCATCTCTCCTCTCACCCACATGCAGCACAGGCCCCTCCTTCTCTGGGTGCCGTCTCTCCTCTCACCCACATGCAGCACAGGCCCCTCCTTCTCCGAGTGCCATCTCTCCTCTCACCCACATGCAGCACAGGCCCCTCCCTCTCTGAGTGCCATCTCTCCTCTCACCCATAGGCAGCACAGGCCCCTCCCTCTCTGAGTGCCATCTCTCCTCTCACCCACATGCAGCACAGACCCCTCCTTCTCTGAGTGCCATCTCACCCACATGCAGCACAGGCCCCTCCCTCTCTGAGTGCCATCTCTCCTCTCACCCACATGCAGCACAGGCCCCTCCTTCTCTGAGTGCCATCTGTCCTCTCACCCACATGCAGCACAGGCCCCTCCTTCTCCGAGTGCCATCTCTCCTCTCACCCACATGCAGCACAGGGCCCTCCCTCTCCGAGTGCCATCTCTCCTCTCAGCCACATGCAGCACAGGCCCCTCCCTCTCTGAGTAACATCTGTCCTCTCAAGCCACACGCAGCACAGGCCCCTCCTTCTCCGAGTGCCATCTCTCCTCTCACCCACATGCAGCACAGGCACCTCCTTCTCCGAGTGCCATCTCTCCTCTCACCCACATGCAGCACAGGCCCCTAGGTCTCTGAGTGCCATCTCTCATCTCACCCACATGCAGCACAGGCCCCTCCCTCTCTGAGTGCCATCTCTCCTCTCACCCACATGCAGCACAGGCCCCTCCCTCTCTGAGTGCCATCTGTCCTCTCAGCCACATACAGCACAGGCCCCTACTTCTCCGAGTGCCATCTCTCTTCTCACCCACATGCAGCACAGGCCCCTCCCTCTCTGAGTGCCATCTCTCCTCTCAGCCACATGCAGCACAGGCCCCTCCCTCTCTGAGTGCCATCTGTCCTCTCAGCCACATGCAGCACAGGCCCCTCCTTCTCCGAGTGCCATCTCACCTCTCACCCACATGCAGCACAGGCCCCTCCTTCTCTGAGTGCCATCTCTCCTCTCACCCACATGCAGCACAGGCCCCTAGGTCTTTGAGTGCCATCTCTCCTCTCAACCATACACAGCACAGGCCCCTCCCTCTCTGAATGCCATCTCTCTCCTCTCAATGACATGCAGCACAGGCCCCGCCTTCTCTGAGTGCCATCTCTCCTCTCACCCACATGCAGCACAGGCCCCTCCCTCTCTGAGTGCCATCTCTCCTCTCACCCACATGCAGCACAGGCCCCTCCTTCTCTGAGTGCCATCTCTCCTCTCACCCATAGACAGCACAGGCTCCTCCTTCTTTCAGTGCCATCTCTCCTCTCACCCACATGCAGCACAGGCCCCTCCATCTCTGAGTGCCATCTCTCCTCTCACCCATAGACAGCACAGGCCCCGCCTTCTCTGAGTGCCATCTCTCCTCTCACCAACATACAGCACAGACCCCTCCTTCTCTGAGTGCCATCTCTCCTCTCACCCACATGCAGCACAGGCCCCGCCTTCTCTGGGTGCCATCTCTCCTCTCACCCACAGACAGCACAGACCCCTCCTTATCTGAGTGCCATCTCTCCTCTCACCCACATGCAGCACAGGCCCCTCCCTCTTTGAGTGCCATCTCTCCTCTCACCCACACGCAGCACAGGCCCCGCCTCTCTGAGTGCCATCTCTCCTCTCACCCACATGCAGCACAGGCCCTGCCTTCTCTGAGTGCCATCTCTCCTCTCACCCACATGCAGCACAGGCCCCGCCTCTCTGAGTGCCATCTCTCCTCTCACCCACATGCAGCACAGGCCCTGCCTTCTCTGAGTGCCATCTCTCCTCTCACCCACATGCAGCACAGGCCCCTCCCTCTCTGAGTGCCATCTCTCCTCTCACCCACATGCAGCAGAGGCCCCGCCTTCTCTGAGTGCCATCTCTCCTCTCACCCACATGCAGCAAAGGCCCCTCCTTCTCTGAGTGCCATCTCTCCTCTCACCCATAGGCAGCACAGACCCCTCCTTCTCTGAGTGCCATCTCTCCTCTCACCCACATGCAGCACAGGCCCCTCCTTCCCTCAGTGCCATCTCTCCTCTCACCCACATGCAGCACAAACCCCTCCTTTTCTGAGTGCCATCTCTCCTCTCACCCACATGCAGCACTGGCCCCTCCTTCTCCGAGTGCCATCTCTCCTCTCACCCACAAGCAGCACAGGCCCCTCCCTCTCTGATTGCCGTCTCTCCTCCGACCCACATGCAGCACAGGCCCCTCTCTCTCTGATTGCCGTCTCTCCTCTCGCCCACAAGCAGCACAGGCCCCTCCCTCTCTGATTGCCGTCTCTCCTCCGACCCACATGCAGCACAGGCCCCTCCCTCTCTGAGTGCCATCTCTCCTCTCACCCACATGCAGCACAGGCCCCTCCTTCTCTGAGTGCCATCTCTCCTCCGACCCACATGCAGCACAGTCCCCTCCCTCTCTGAGTGCCATCTCTCCTGTCGCCCACAAGCAGCACAGGCCCCTCCCTCTCCGAGTGCCATCTCTCCTCTCACCCACATGCAGCACAGACCCCTCCCCCTCCGAGTGCCATCTCTCCTCTCACCCACATGCAGCACAGGCCCCTCCCCCTCCGAGTGCCATCTCTCCTCTCACCCACACTCAGCACAGGCCCCTCCCTCTCTGAGTGCCATCTCTCCTCTCACCCACATGCAGCACTGGCCCCTCCTTCTCTGAGTGCCATCTCCCCTCTCGCCCACAGACAGCACAGGCCCCTCCTTCTCTGAGTGCCATCTCTCCTCTCACCCACATGCAGCACAGGCCCCTCCCTCTCTGAGTGCCATCTCTCCTCTCACCCACATGCAGCACAGACCCCTCCTTCTCTGAGTGCCATCTCTCCTCTCACCCACATGCAGCACAGACCCCTCCCCCTCCGAGTGCCATCTCTCCTCTCGCCCATAGACAGCACAGGCCCCTCCCCCCTCCGAGTGCCATCTCTCCTCTCACCCACAAGCAGCACAGGCCCCTCCCTCTCTGAGTGCCATCTCTCCTCTCACCCACATGCAGCACATGCCCCTCCTTCTCCGAGTGCCATCTTTCCTCTCACCCACATGCAGCACAGTCCCCTCCCTCTCTGAGTGCCATCTCTCCTCTCAGCCACATGCAGCACAGGCCCCTCCCTCTCTGAGTGCCATCTGTCCTCTCACCCACATACAGCACAGGCACCTCCTTCTCTGAGTGCCATCTCTCCTCTCACCCACATGCAGCACAGGCCCCTCCCTCTCTGAGTGCCATCTCTCCTCTCACCCACATGAAGCACAGGCCCCTCCCTGTCTGAGTGCCATCTCTCCTCTCAGCCACATGCAGCACAGGCCCCTCCCTCTCTGAGTGCCATCTCTCCTCTCACCCACATGCAGCACAGGCCCCTCCTACTCCGAGTGCCATCTCTCCTCTCACCCACATGCAGCACAGGCCCCTCCCTCTCTGAGTGCCATCTCTCTCTCACCCACATGCAGCACAGGCCCCTCCCTCTCTGAGTGCCATCCCTCCTCTCACCCACATGCAGCACAGGCCCCTCCCTCTCTGAGTGCCATCTCTTCTCTCAGCCACATGCAGCACAGGCCCCTCCTTCTCTGAGTGCCATCTCTCCTCTCTTCTCTGAGTGCCAGCTCTTCTCTCACCCACATGCAGCACAGGCCCCTCCCTCTCTGAGTGCCATCTCTCCTCTCACCCATAGACAGCACAGGCCCCTCCCTCTCCGAGTGCCATCTCTCCTCTCACCCACACGCAGCACAGGCCCCTCCCTCTCCGAGTGCCATCTCTCCTCTCACCAATTAACAGCAGAGGCCCCTCCTTCTCTGAGTGCCATCTCTCCTCTCACCCACCTGCAGCACAGGCCCCGCCTTCTCTGAGTGCCATCTCTCCTCTCACCCATAGACAGCACAGGCCCCTCCTTCTCCGAGTGCCATCTTTCCTCTCGCCCACATGCAGCACAGGCCCCTCCTTCTCTGAGTGCCATCTCTCCTCCGACCCACATGCAGCACAGGCCCCTCCCTCTCTGATTGCCATCTCTCCTCTCACCCACATGCAGCACAGGCCCCTCCTTCTCTGAGTGCCATCTCTCCTCTCACCCATAGGCAGCACAGGCCCCTCCTTCTCTGAGTGCCACCTCTCCTCTCCTCTCACCCACATGCAGCACAGGCCCCGCCTTCTCTGAGTGCCATCTCTCCTCTCACCCACATGCAGCACAGACCCCTCCTTCTCTGAGTGCCATCTCTCCTCTCACCCACATGCAGCACAGGCCCCTCCTTCTCTGAGTGCCATCTCTCCTCTCACCCACATGCAGCACAGACCCCTCCTTCTCTGAGTGCCATCTCTCCTCTCACCCACATGCAGCACAGGCCCCTCCCTCTCTGAGTGCCATCTCTCCTCTCACCCACATGCAGCACAGACCCCTCCTTCTCTGAGTGCCATCTCTCCTCTCACCCACATGCAGCACAGGCCCCTCCCTCTCTGAGTGCCATCTCTCCTCTCACCCACATGCAGCACAGACCCCTCCTTCTCTGAGTGCCATCTCTCCTCTCACCCACATGCAGCACAGGCCCCTCCTTCTCTGAGTGCCATCTTTCCTCCCACCCACATGCAGCACAGGCCCCTCCCTCTCTGAGTGCCATCTTTCCTCTCACCCACATGCAGCACATGCCTCTCCTTCTCTGAGTGCCATCTCTCCTCCCACCCACATGCAGCACAGGCCCCTCCTATTCTGATTGCCATCTCTCCTCTCACCCACATGCAGCACAGGCCCCTCCCTCTCTGATTGCCATCTCTCCTCCCACTCACATGCAGCACTGGCCCCTCCTTCTCTGAGTGCCATCTCTCCTCTCACCCACATGCAGCACAGGCCCCGCCTTCTCTGAGTGCCATCTCTCCTCTCACCCACATGCAGCACAGGCCCCTCCTTCTCTGAGTGCCATCTCTCCTCTCACCCACATGCAGCACAGGCCCCTCCTTCTCTGAGTGCCATCTCTCCTCTCACCCACATGCAGCACAGACCCCTCCTTCTCTGAGTGCCATCTCTCCTCTCACCCACATGCAGCACAGGCCCCTCCCTCTCTGAGTGCCATCTCTCCTCTCACCCACATGCAGCACAGACCCCTCCTTCTCTGAGTGCCATCTCTCCTCTCACCCACATGCAGCACAGGCCCCTCCCTCTCTGAGTGCCATCTCTCCTCTCACCCACATGCAGCACAGACCCCTCCTTCTCTGAGTGCCATCTCTCCTCTCACCCACATGCAGCACAGGCCCCTCCCTCTCTGAGTGCCATCTCTCCTCTCACCCACATGCAGCACAGGCCCCTCCCTCTCTGAGTGCCATCTCTCCTCTCACCCACATGCAGCACAGGCCCCTCCCTCTCTGATTGCCATCTCTCCTCCCACTCACATGCAGCACAGACCCCTCCTTCTCTGAGTGCCATCTCTCCTCTCACCCACATGCAGCACAGGCCCCGCCTTCTCTGAGTGCCATCTCTCCTCTCACCCACATGCAGCACAGACCCCTCCTTCTCTGAGTGCCATCTCTCCTCTCACCCACATGCAGCACAGACCCCTCCTTCTCTGAGTGCCATCTCTCCTCTCACCCATAGACAGCACAGGCCCCTCCCTCTCAGAGTGCCATCTCTCCTCCCACCCACATGCAGCACAGGCCCCTCCTTCTCCGAGTGCCATCTCTCCTCTCACCCACATGCAGCACAGGCCCCTCCCTCTCTGAGTGCCATCTCTCCTCTCACCCATAGACAGCACAGGCCCCTCCATCTCAGAGTGCCATCTCTCCTCCCACCCACATGCAGCACAGGCCCCTCCTTCTCTGAGTGCCATCTCTCCTCTCACCCACATGCAGCACAGGCCCGCCTTCTCTGAGTGCCATCTCTCCTCTCACCCACATGCAGCACAGACCCCTCCTTCTCTGAGTGCCATCTCTCCTCTCACCCACATGCAGCACAGGCCCCTCCCTCTCTGAGTGCCATCTCTCCTCTCACCCATAGACAGCACAGGCCCCTCCCTCTCAGAGTGCCATCTCTCCTCCCACCCACATGCAGCACAGGCCCCTCCCTCTCTGATTGCCATCTCTCCTCCCACTCACATGCAGCACAGACCCCTCCTTCTCTGAGTGCCATCTCTCCTCTCACCCACATGCAGCACAGGCCCCGCCTTCTCTGAGTGCCATCTCTCCTCTCACCCACATGCAGCACAGACCCCTCCTTCTCTGAGTGCCATCTCTCCTCTTACCCACATGCAGCACAGTCCCCTCCCTCTCTGAGTGCCATCTCTCCTCTCACCCATAGACAGCACAGGCCCCTCCCTCTCAGAGTGCCATCTCTCCTCTCACCCACATGCAGCACAGGCCCCTCCCTCTCTGATTGCCATCTCTCCTCCCACTCACATGCAGCACAGACCCCTCCTTCTCTGAGTGCCATCTCTCCTCTCACCCATAGACAGCACAGGCCCCTCCCTCTCAGAGTGCCATCTCTCCTCCCACCCACATGCAGCACAGGCCCCTCCTTCTCTGAGTGCCATCTCTCCTCTCACCCACATGCAGCACAGGCCCCTCCTTCCCTCAGTGCCATCTCTCCTCTCACCCACATGCAGCACAAACCCCTCCTTTTCTGAGTGCCATCTCTCCTCTCACCCACATGCAGCACTGGCCCCTCCTTCTCCGAGTGCCATCTCTCCTCTCACCCACATGCAGCACAGGCCCCTCCCTCTCTGAGTGCCATCTCTCCTCTCACCCACATGCAGCACAGGCCCCTCCTTCTTTGAGTGCCATCTCTCCTCTCATCCACATGCAGCACAGACCCCTCCTTCTCAGAGTGCCATCTCTCCTCTCACCCACATGCAGCACAGGCCCCTCCTTCTCGGAGTGCCATCTCCCCTCTCACCCACATGCAGCACAGGCCCCTAGGTCTCTGAGTGCCATCTCTCCTCTCACCCACATGCAGCACAGGCCCCTCCCTCTCTGAGTGCCATCTCTCCTCTCACCCACATGCAGCTTAGGCCCCTCCCTCTCTGAGTGCCATCTCTCCTCTCACCCACATGCAGCACAGGCCCCTCCCTCTCTGAGTGCCATCTCTCCTCTCACCCACATGCAGCACAGGCCCCTCCCTCTCTGATTGCCATCTCTCCTCCCACTCACATGCAGCACAGACCCCTCCTTCTCTGAGTGCCATCTCTCCTCTCACCCACATGCAGCACAGGCCCGCCTTCTCTGAGTGCCATCTCTCCTCTCACCCACATGCAGCACAGACCCCTCCTTCTCTGAGTGCCATCTCTCCTCTCACCCACATGCAGCACAGGCCCCTCCCTCTCTGAGTGCCATCTCTCCTCTCACCCACATGCAGCACAGGCCCCTCCCTCTCTGAGTGCCATCTCTCCTCTCACCCATATGCAGCACTTGCCCCTCCCTCTCTGATTGCCATCTCTCCTCCCACTCACATGCAGCACAGACCCCTCCTTCTCTGAGTGCCATCTCTCCTCTCACCCACATGCAGCACAGGCCCGCCTTCTCTGAGTGCCATCTCTCCTCTCACCCACATGCAGCACAGACCCCTCCTTCTCTGAGTGCCATCTCTCCTCTCACCCACATGCAGCACAGACCCCTCCTTCTCTGAGTGCCATCACTCCTCTCACCCACATGCAGCACAGGCCCCTCCCTCTCTGAGTGCCATCTCTCCTCTCACCCATAGACAGCACAGGCCCCTCCCTCTCAGAGTGCCATCTCTCCTCCCACCCACATGCAGCACAGGCCCCTCCTTCTCCGAGTGCCATCTCTCCTCTCACCCACATGCAGCACAGGCCCCTCCCTCTCTGAGTGCCATCTCTCCTCTCACCCATAGACAGCACAGGCCCCTCCCTCTCAGAGTGCCATCTCTCCTCCCACCCACATGCAGCACAGGCCCCTCCTTCTCTGAGTGCCATCTCTCCTCTCACCCACATGCAGCACAGTCCCCGCCTTCTCTGAGTGCCATCTCTCCTCTCACCCACATGCAGCACAGACCCCTCCTTCTCTGAGTGCCATCTCTCCTCTCACCCACATGCAGCACAGGCCCCTCCCTCTCTGAGTGCCATCTCTCCTCTCACCCATAGACAGCACAGGCCCCTCCCTCTCAGAGTGCCATCTCTCCTCCCACCCACATGCAGCACAGGCCCCTCCCTCTCTGATTGCCATCTCTCCTCCCACTCACATGCAGCACAGACCCCTCCTTCTCTGAGTGCCATCTCTCCTCTCACCCACATGCAGCACAGGCCCCGCCTTCTCTGAGTGCCATCTCTCCTCTCACCCACATGCAGCACAGACCCCTCCTTCTCTGAGT
Source organism: Lissotriton vulgaris (assembly GCF_964263255.1). Classification (NCBI taxonomy): domain Eukaryota; kingdom Metazoa; phylum Chordata; class Amphibia; order Caudata; family Salamandridae; genus Lissotriton; species Lissotriton vulgaris. Next base: position 19,755,763 of record NC_141700.1, read on the forward strand.
GCCATCTCTCCTCTTACCCACATGCAGCACAGGCCCCTCCCTCTCTGAGTGCCATCTCTCCTCTCACCCATAGACAGCACAGGCCCCTCCCTCTCAGAGTGCCATCTCTCCTCTCACCCACATGCAGCACAGGCCCCTCCCTCTCTGATTGCCATCTCTCCTCCCACTCACATGCAGCACAGACCCCTCCTTCTCTGAGTGCCATCTCTCCTCTCACCCATAGACAGCACATGCCCCTCCCTCTCAGAGTGCCATCTCTCCTCCCACCCACATGCAGCACAGGCCCCTCCTTCTCTGAGTGCCATCTCTCCTCTCACCCACATGCAGCACAGGCCCCTCCTTCCCTCAGTGCCATCTCTCCTCTCACCCACATGCAGCACAAACCCCTCCTTTTCTGAGTGCCATCTCTCCTCTCACCCACATGCAGCACTGGCCCCTCCTTCTCCGAGTGCCATCTCTCCTCTCACCCACATGCAGCACAGGCCCCTCCCTCTCTGAGTGCCATCTCTCCTCTCACCCACATGCAGCACAGGCCCCTCCTTCTTTGAGTGCCATCTCTCCTCTCATCCACATGCAGCACAGACCCCTCCTTCTCAGAGTGCCATCTCTCCTCTCACCCACATGCAGCACAGGCCCCTCCTTCTCGGAGTGCCATCTCCCCTCTCACCCACATGCAGCACAGGCCCCTAGGTCTCTGAGTGCCATCTCTCCTCTCACCCACATGCAGCACAGGCCCCTCCCTCTCTGAGTGCCATCTCTCCTCTCACCCACATGCAGCTCAGGCCCCTCCCTCTCCGAGTGCCATCTCTCCTCTCACCCACATGCAGCACAGGCCCCTCCCTCTCTGAGTGCCATCTCTCCTCTCACCCACATGCAGCACAGGCCCCTCCCTATCTGATTGCCATCTCTCCTCCCACTCATATGCAGCACAGACCCCTCCTTCTCTGAGTGCCATCTCTCCTCTCACCCACATGCAGCACAGGCCCGCCTTCTCTGAGTGCCATCTCTCCTCTCACCCACATGCAGCACAGACCCCTCCTTCTCTGAGTGCCATCTCTCCTCTCACCCACATGCAGCACAGGCCCCTCCCTCTCTGAGTGCCATCTCTCCTCTCACCCACATGCAGCACAGGCCCCTCCCTCTCTGATTGCCATCTCTCCTCCCACTCACATGCAGCACAGACCCCTCCTTCTCTGAGTGCCATCTCTCCTCTCACCCACATGCAGCACAGGCCCCGCCATCTCTGAGTGCCATCTCTCCTCTCACCCACATGCAGCACAGGCCCCTCCTTCTCTGAGTGCCATCTCTCCTCTCACCCACATGCAGCACAGACCCCTCCTTCTCTGAGTGCCATCTCTCCTCTCACCCACATGCAGCACAGGCCCCTCCCTCTCTGAGTGCCATCTCTCCTCTCACCCACATGCAGCACAGGCCCCTCCCTCTCTGAGTGCCATCTCTCCTCTCACCCACATGCAGCACAGACCCCTCCTTCTCTGAGTGCCATCTCTCCTCTCACCCACATGCAGCACAGGCCCCTCCCTCTCTGAGTGCCATCTCTCCTCTCACCCACATGCAGCACAGGCCCCTCCCTCTCTGAGTGCCATCTCTCCTCTCACCCACATGCAGCACAGGCCCCTCCCTCTCTGATTGCCATCTCTCCTCCCACTCACATGCAGCACAGACCCCTCCTTCTCTGAGTGCCATCTCTCCTCTCACCCACATGCAGCACAAGCCCCGCCTTCTCTGAGTGCCATCTCTCCTCTCACCCACATGCAGCACAGGCCCCTCCCTCTCTGATTGCCATCTCTCCTACCACTCACATGCAGCACAGACCCCTCCTTCTCTGAGTGCCATCTCTCCTCTCACCCACATGCAGCACAGGCCCCGCCTTCTCTGAGTGCCATCTCTCCTCTCACCCACATGCAGCACAGGCCCCTCCCTCTCTGAGTGCCATCTCTCCTCTCACCCACATGCAGCACAGGCCCCTCCCTCTCTGAGTGCCATCTCTCCTCTCACCCACATGCAGCACAGACCCCTCCTTCTCTGAGTGCCATCTCTCCTCTCACCCACATGCAGCACAGGCCCCTCCTTCTCCGAGTGCCATCTTTCCTCTCACCCATATGCAGCACAGGCCCCGCCTTCTCTGAGTGCCATCTCTCCTCCCACCCACATGCAGCACAGGCCCCTCCCTCTCCGAGTGTCGTCTCTCCTCTCGCCCACATGCAGCACAGGCCCCTCCCTCTCTGAGTGCCATCTCTCCTCTCACCCACATGCAGCATAGACCCCTCCTTCTCTGAGTGCCATCTCTCCTCTCACCCACATGCAGCACAGGCCCCTCCTTCTCTGAGTGCCATCTTTCCTCTCACCCACATGCAGCACAGGCCCCTAGGTCTCTGAGTGCCATCTCTCCTCTCACCCACATGCAGCACAGGCCCCTCCCTCTCTGAGTGCCATCTCTCCTCTCACCCACATGCAGCACAGGCCCCTCCTTCTCTGAGTGCCATCTCTCCTCTCACCCACATGCAGCACAGACCCCTCCTTCTCTGAGTGCCATCTCTCCTCTCACCCACATGCAGCACAGGCCCCTCCCTCTCTGAGTGCCATCTCTCCTCTCACCCACATGCAGCACAGGCCCCTCCCTCTCTGAGTGCCATCTCTCCTCTCACCCACATGCAGCACAGACCCCTCCTTCTCTGAGTGCCATCTCTCCTCTCACCCACATGCAGCACAGGCCCCTCCCTCTCTGAGTGCCATCTCTCCTCTCACCCACATGCAGCACAGACCCCTCCTTCTCTGAGTGCCATCTCTCCTCTCACCCACATGCAGCACAGGCCCCTCCCTCTCTGAGTGCCATCTCTCCTCTCACCCACATGCAGCACAGGCCCCTCCCTCTCTGAGTGCCATCTCTCCTCTCACCCACATGCAGCACAGGCCCCTCCCTCTCTGATTGCCATCTCTCCTCCCACTCACATGCAGCACAGACCCCTCCTTCTCTGAGTGCCATCTCTCCTCTCACCCACATGCAGCACAAGCCCGCCTTCTCTGAGTGCCATCTCTCCTCTCACCCACATGCAGCACAGGCCCCTCCCTCTCTGATTGCCATCTCTCCTACCACTCACATGCAGCACAGACCCCTCCTTCTCTGAGTGCCATCTCTCCTCTCACCCACATGCAGCACAGGCCCCGCCTTCTCTGAGTGCCATCTCTCCTCTCACCCACATGCAGCACAGGCCCCTCCCTCTCTGAGTGCCATCTCTCCTCTCACCCACATGCAGCACAGGCCCCTCCCTCTCTGAGTGCCATCTCTCCTCTCACCCACATGCAGCACAGACCCCTCCTTCTCTGAGTGCCATCTCTCCTCTCACCCACATGCAGCACAGGCCCCTCCTTCTCCGAGTGCCATCTTTCCTCTCACCCATATGCAGCACAGGCCCCGCCTTCTCTGAGTGCCATCTCTCCTCCCACCCACATGCAGCACAGGCCCCTCCCTCTCCGAGTGTCGTCTCTCCTCTCGCCCACATGCAGCACAGGCCCCTCCCTCTCTGAGTGCCATCTCTCCTCTCACCCACATGCAGCATAGACCCCTCCTTCTCTGAGTGCCATCTCTCCTCTCACCCACATGCAGCACAGGCCCCTCCTTCTCTAAGTGCCATCTTTCCTCTCACCCACATGCAGCACAGGCCCCTAGGTCTCTGAGTGCCATCTCTCCTCTCACCCACATGCAGCACAGGCCCCTCCCTCTCTGAGTGCCATCTCTCCTCTCACCCACATGCAGCACAGGCCCCTCCTTCTCTGAGTGCCATCTCTCCTCTCACCCACATGCAGCACAGACCCCTCCTTCTCTGAGTGCCATCTCTCCTCCCACCCACATGCAGCACAGGCCCCTCCTTCTCTGAGTGCCATCTCTCCTCTCACCCACATGCAGCACAGGCCCCTCCTTCCCTCAGTGCCATCTCTCCTCTCACCCACATGCAGCACAAACCCCTCCTTTTCTGAGTGCCATCTCTCCTCTCACCCACATGCAGCACTGGCCCCTCCTTCTCCGAGTGCCATCTCTCCTCTCACCCACATGCAGCACAGGCCCCTCCCTCTCTGAGTGCCATCTCTCCTCTCACCCACATGCAGCACAGGCCCCTCCTTCTTTGAGTGCCATCTCTCCTCTCATCCACATGCAGCACAGACCCCTCCTTCTCAGAGTGCCATCTCTCCTCTCACCCACATGCAGCACAGGCCCCTCCTTCTCGGAGTGCCATCTCCCCTCTCACCCACATGCAGCACAGGCCCCTAGGTCTCTGAGTGCCATCTCTCCTCTCACCCACATGCAGCACAGGCCCCTCCCTCTCTGAGTGCCATCTCTCCTCTCACCCACATGCAGCTCAGGCCCCTCCCTCTCTGAGTGCCATCTCTCCTCTCACCCACATGCAGCACAGGCCCCTCCCTCTCTGAGTGCCATCTCTCCTCTCACCCACATGCAGCACAGGCCCCTCCCTATCTGATTGCCATCTCTCCTCCCACTCATATGCAGCACAGACCCCTCCTTCTCTGAGTGCCATCTCTCCTCTCACCCACATGCAGCACAGGCCCGCCTTCTCTGAGTGCCATCTCTCCTCTCACCCACATGCAGCACAGACCCCTCCTTCTCTGAGTGCCATCTCTCCTCTCACCCACATGCAGCACAGGCCCCTCCCTCTCTGAGTGCCATCTCTCCTCTCACCCACATGCAGCACAGGCCCCTCCCTCTCTGATTGCCATCTCTCCTCCCACTCACATGCAGCACAGACCCCTCCTTCTCTGAGTGCCATCTCTCCTCTCACCCACATGCAGCACAGGCCCCGCCATCTCTGAGTGCCATCTCTCCTCTCACCCACATGCAGCACAGACCCCTCCTTCTCTGAGTGCCATCTCTCCTCTCACCCACATGCAGCACAGGCCCCTCCTTCTCTGAGTGCCATCTCTCCTCTCACCCACATGCAGCACAGACCCCTCCTTCTCTGAGTGCCATCTCTCCTCTCACCCACATGCAGCACAGGCCCCTCCCTCTCTGAGTGCCATCTCTCCTCTCACCCACATGCAGCACAGGCCCCTCCCTCTCTGAGTGCCATCTCTCCTCTCACCCACATGCAGCACAGACCCCTCCTTCTCTGAGTGCCATCTCTCCTCTCACCCACATGCAGCACAGGCCCCTCCCTCTCTGAGTGCCATCTCTCCTCTCACCCACATGCAGCACAGGCCCCTCCCTCTCTGAGTGCCATCTCTCCTCTCACCCACATGCAGCACAGGCCCCTCCCTCTCTGATTGCCATCTCTCCTCCCACTCACATGCAGCACAGACCCCTCCTTCTCTGAGTGCCATCTCTCCTCTCACCCACATGCAGCACAAGCCCCGCCTTCTCTGAGTGCCATCTCTCCTCTCACCCACATGCAGCACAGGCCCCTCCCTCTCTGATTGCCATCTCTCCTACCACTCACATGCAGCACAGACCCCTCCTTCTCTGAGTGCCATCTCTCCTCTCACCCACATGCAGCACAGGCCCCGCCTTCTCTGAGTGCCATCTCTCCTCTCACCCACATGCAGCACAGGCCCCTCCCTCTCTGAGTGCCATCTCTCCTCTCACCCACATGCAGCACAGGCCCCTCCCTCTCTGAGTGCCATCTCTCCTCTCACCCACATGCAGCACAGACCCCTCCTTCTCTGAGTGCCATCTCTCCTCTCACCCACATGCAGCACAGGCCCCTCCTTCTCCGAGTGCCATCTTTCCTCTCACCCATATGCAGCACAGGCCCCGCCTTCTCTGAGTGCCATCTCTCCTCCCACCCACATGCAGCACAGGCCCCTCCCTCTCCGAGTGTCGTCTCTCCTCTCGCCCACATGCAGCACAGGCCCCTCCCTCTCTGAGTGCCATCTCTCCTCTCACCCACATGCAGCATAGACCCCTCCTTCTCTGAGTGCCATCTCTCCTCTCACCCACATGCAGCACAGGCCCCTCCTTCTCTGAGTGCCATCTTTCCTCTCACCCACATGCAGCACAGGCCCCTAGGTCTCTGAGTGCCATCTCTCCTCTCACCCACATGCAGCACAGGCCCCTCCCTCTCTGAGTGCCATCTCTCCTCTCACCCACATGCAGCACAGGCCCCTCCTTCTCTGAGTGCCATCTCTCCTCTCACCCACATGCAGCACAGACCCCTCCTTCTCTGAGTGCCATCTCTCCTCTCACCCACATGCAGCACAGGCCCCTCCCTCTCTGAGTGCCATCTCTCCTCTCACCCACATGCAGCACAGGCCCCTCCCTCTCTGATTGCCATCTCTCCTCCCACTCACATGCAGCACAGACCCCTCCTTCTCTGAGTGCCATCTCTCCTCTCACCCACATGCAGCACAGGCCCCGCCTTCTCTGAGTGCCATCTCTCCTCTCACCCACATGCAGCACAGACCCCTCCTTCTCTGAGTGCCATCTCTCCTCTCACCCACATGCAGCACAGGCCCCTCCCTCTCTGAGTGCCATCTCTCCTCTCACCCATAGACAGCACAGGCCCCTCCCTCTCAGAGTGCCATCTCTCCTCCCACCCACATGCAGCACAGACCCCTCCTTCTCTGAGTGCCATCTCTCCTCTCACCCACATGCAGCACAGGCCCCTCCCTCTCTGAGTGCCATCTCTCCTCTCACCCACATGCAGCACAGGCCCCTCCCTCTCTGATTGCCATCTCTCCTCCCACTCACATGCAGCACAGACCCCTCCTTCTCTGAGTGCCATCTCTCCTCTCACCCACATGCAGCACAGGCCCCGCCTTCTCTGAGTGCCATCTCTCCTCTCACCCACATGCAGCACAGACCCCTCCTTCTCTGAGTGCCATCTCTCCTCTCACCCACATGCAGCACAGGCCCCGCCTTCTCCGAGTGCCATCTCTCCTCTCACCCACATGCAGCACAGACCCCTCCTTCTCTGAGTGCCATCTCTCCTCTCACCCACATGCAGCACAGGCCCCTCCCTCTCTGAGTGCCATCTCTCCTCTCATCCACATGCAGCACAGGCCCCTCCCTCTCTGAGTGCCATCTCTCCTCTCACCCATAGACAGCACAGGCCCCTCCCTCTCAGAGTGCCATCTCTCCTCCCACTCACATGCAGCACAGACCCCTCCTTCTCTGATTGCCATCTCTCCTCCCACTCACATGCAGCACAGACCCCTCCTTCTCTGAGTGCCATCTCTCCTCTCACCCACATGCAGCACAGGCCCCGCCTTCTCTGAGTGCCATCTCTCCTCTCACCCACATGCAGCACAGACCCCTCCTTCTCTGAGTGCCATCTCTCCTCTCACCCACATGCAGCACAGGCCCCGCCTTCTCCGAGTGCCATCTCTCCTCTCACCCACATGCAGCACAGACCCCTCCTTCTCTGAGTGCCATCTCTCCTCTCACCCACATGCAGCACAGGCCCCTCCCTCTCTGAGTGCCATCTCTCCTCTCATCCACATGCAGCACAGGCCCCTCCCTCTCTGAGTGCCATCTCTCCTCTCACCCATAGACAGCACAGGCCCCTCCCTCTCAGAGTGCCATCTCTCCTCCCACCCACATGCAGCACAGACCCCTCCTTCTCCGAGTGCCATCTCTCCTCTCACACACCCGCAGTCCAGTCCAGTCCAGTCCAGTTGGCTCATTTGGAGTATTTATCAGGCTATAAGCAGTGTAGGTCTGGGTGAAATGTTAACTTCCCGGTAAAAGTCGCCGCTGAGCTCAGTTTTGCGTTGCTCGGTGTTGTAAGTAGGCATGGGCGGAAAATCCGTTCCGCTCGCGGATTTTGCGGATTTTCGGGAAATCCGCAATCCGCGAGATTTGCGAATTTCCCGCAAAATCCGCAAATCCGCGAGCAGCGGATTTTGCTCGCACTGCTCGCACTGTTCGCGTGAGTTCGCGCCCCGCGAATAAGTGCAAAATTGCAGAAATACGATCTTAGCAAAACTGAAAGTAACTACTTACCAGGTTCAAAAGTTCAGGCTCATCATTAGTAGCCATTTCCAGGAGTGCTTCCTGAGGGGCCCCTCCAGAGTTCAGTTGCCAGTTGAAACTATTATGTGACCCTGCTCTGAACCTCAGAATAGTTACACATATGCCACAAAGGTCCTGAATTACAGCTAAGGGAGACAAGCAGGAGCCAGGCTGGAAGTTAAAATCCATTAATCAGCCCCTAATTCATTATTGTCAGTTGGGGCAGGGCAGGTGTTGTAACTAATTTTGCAACAATGAAAGCACTTAGCAAGTGCAAAAGATCACTAATCAGGGCGCACTAAGGAAGCAGGTGCCAGCTAAAAAAATATTCTGTGACACATGAATCAGCCCCAAATTAATTCAGGTCACTTGAGGCAGGGAAGGTGTGCTTTGCTTTGCCGAAAATAATGTACACTGGACAACCAGAGGGTGTGGTGATGAAACAGAGGGTGGCATGGGTGGGCCAGAGGGTGGCATGAGTAGTCAGAGAGTGGCAGTGGTGACAGAGAGTGGCAGTGATGAAGAAGAGTGTCCCAAACAGGCTGGACACGTAGAAACAACAAGTTCGCGAAACTTGCGACCCGACAGGTAAGTTCGCAATTTGCGAAAGTGTACAAAACCCTCGCGAACTGGCAGAAACACGGGCGAACACAAAAAAAAAAAAATCCGCAAATTCGCGGGAATTCGCGGATTTTGCGGATTGCGAATCCGCAAATCCGCAAAATTCGCGAACGCGAGATCCGCAAAATTCGCTCATGCTTAGTTGTAAGACAGCGAGGTGCGCGCCAAGAAATGTTTTGCTCAAATCACTCTCTTATGTGTATTGTGTCATTTTGTATGCAAAATGTGCATTCGCTTAAAAAAAAGTCACGTTATTCTGGAGAACTAAGAGGCATATTATCAAGGGGGTTTATCTCCGCTTTTTTGGCTTTAAAAGCCAAGAAAGCGGAGATAAAATTATCTCCCTATTACCAAGCTGTCGCTAACACCAGTTAGTGACAGCTAATAGGAGATAGCGACCATCTTGGGCCCCGCTTTGCATGTCAGTGATATTTATCACTAATGACATGCAAAGTGGGAGTGCCAAGATGTTAGCGACTGGAAACAGTCGCTAACATCGCTATCTCCTATTACCAACTTTTGGAGATATTCGCGCTAAGCGCAAATATCACCAAAAGCTAACACCTGCCCTGAGCAGTTCTTAGCCATGTTATCCAATGGGAGGTGGATAACATGGCTAAGAGCATTTGCTCGATAATGCATGAATATCGCTGACTTTTCAGCGATATTCACGCATTGCGGCCGTTTTTTATCGCATTTGCGATAAACCTTGCTAATAGCAAGGTTTATCTGCGATAAAAATCGCCGATGTGCGGCGATAATTTTTGTCTCTAAACAAGTTAGAGACAAAAATTATCGCTAGTTGTTGGTAATATGCCCCAATATTTTGTATGCAAATATGTTTTTTTGTGAAGTTTTCATGCAATTTCTCCCAAAAAAGACATGATATCAGGCACCCTAAAAGAGGGACAATTGAAGGATGTTATTCTAAGGCTGCGGTGTTTCCTGCATACATATGAATTTTCCATGCTAGCTGCAAAGTGAACGAATGAATGTGCTGCATAATTAGCAGATTTCACGCAAAAAGAAAGTGTCTAGCTCAACCGGATCGAAGGTGACTTAAAAAAAGCCCCTCCTGTGGTGCCACCGGTGGCTGCTCCGTGGTTGATTGGCATCTTCGTGTGCTGATCGCTGGATTCCAGTGTTACAGTTGCAGGTTTGACGTAAAACCTTTACTCTAACAGTAATGGTGTATGTTAAATTGATAAAACTGGGAAATCATACAGGCAGAGAATGTGCCGCATTGCACTACATTTTCGCCTTTTCAGCCTTACAGCAGAATTTGGACCTCGAATTGCCACATCAAAATCGCGGCTGTGGCGATTTTTGCTTATTTATAGATTGGCTAAATTTGCCCCATAATTCATCCTCTGCTGCATAATCTGCAACTTTTAAACCCCAAAACTATTTTGTTCCTTGCACAAACGGTTCAAAAGTTACTAAAAACACAGTTGCACGTGCGCCCGCGCGGTGGAAGGTGTAGAGAGCCACTCGGGCTCTCCACTACAATGTTGCTTTTCCCCACACGCACGCACGCACAACCCCGGGGCGGGCTCGCGCCGGGGTATAAATAAACAAGCGGAAGACCGCTCGTGGTCTTTCCGGCTACCTCATACCTGGTGTCCGAGTGCCCTTATTGTTAGCCTTGTAGCAGCACGTGGTAGGCCTCACCTACCACATTACATTGGCGACGAGGCGGTCGTATTCCACGCGTGCCCGCCGCCTCCTGCACGTCCTGCTGTGTGTGCCCTGGCTGCGGTGTCCAGCCGCTCCTGCTCGCCGGGCCCTGTGACCGAGACCCGCCCACGCGTCACCCGTGAGGGTGCGCCTTCAGCTGGCGGGCCTCGAGATACTGGTGCGCAGCCTTCGCATCCTGCGGGTGAGTGATCCTTCTGCCCCGCCTGCGCGCGCTCACCGCCCCCCCTCATCTCGCCGGCCGGCGAGAGTCAAGTCACCGGCAGGACCACGTGTTCGCGGCCCGGAGCAGGCCCGCCTCTCCCTCTCCATAAGCAGCTCCAGGGAGACGCCTCTGCTGCGTGTGCGCGCGGGGCTCCGCGCTGCTCTCTCTCTCTCCCTCGTCACTCTGGCCCTCGGCCAGATCAAGCATTGGCGACGGCAATTCCGGCCTGCTGCAGCCTGGAATAAGGAACACTGTGGAGCCAACAAGCATTGGCTAAGGCAATTCGGGCCTCACTCCTGCCTGCATTGGGGGACATTTAGTAAGCCTGCAACCCTGTAGACAAAGCATCTATCAAGGAAAAGGGGAAGAAACTAAGGGCACCAGCTAGCTGCAGACCCCTGGCACCCTACTTTGCGCACCGCCACGACCCCGGAAAGCACCATACCTCCTCACACACAGCGCCACCATGAGTCAGGACGCCGGCGCAGCTCAAGACGGCGTTGCCCAGCCGCCACCACCTGCAATCGTCCCACAGACCAACGCCCAGGCGGGTAACCAGGCCCCTGCCGGGCCCACCACTCCTGCTCAGCCTGCCCACCTGCATGCCGGCGCAGCGCCCATCCCGCCATTCAGCGAAACGTCGGATCCGGCAACGGCCGCTCTCCGGTGGAGGGTGTGGGTCGGACGCCTCAATCTTTACTTCAGGGGAACTAGGGAAACCGATGGAACGGTGAAGAGATCACTACTCATCCTCTATGGGGGACAGGAAATCTACGACCTATTCGAATCGCTCCCAAACACCGGATCCGAAGACGACTATGACGCCGCGGTCGCGGCCCTAAACGCCCACTTCGACCCACAGCTAAACAACGACTTCGAGAAATTCAAGTTCAAGCGCGCCTGGCAAACCGAATCCGAATCCGTCGACATGTATTATGCTCGGCTCCGTCGCCTCGCGACCACATGCCCGTTCACAGACCCCAGGGAAGAAATCATGGATCAGATAATTGTCGGATGTAAGTCGAAGCTACTAAGAAAGTTGATCCTCAGGCAGCCAGGGATTTCGCTTGACGAGATCCTCGTCCTGGCCAGATCACATGAACTGTCGGATGCGAGGGCTGAAGAGATGGAGGTGGCGTTGCGCACTCCAGTCATCGTTCCAACGATGGCGCGAACTCCGACCATCAAGGAAGAGCGAGTGGACGCCATTCACCGACGATTCCCGCCGGTGAGGCAGCGACAAGGCCCTCCACGGACCAACCGCTGTGGGTACTGCGGAGAAGATCACCCGGCCGCCGCCACATGCAGCGCCAGAGGCAAGACGTGTCTCAAGTGTGGGCGTCTCAACCATTTTGCCGCCGTTTGCCGGGGAGGCAAATTCAAATCAGCAGGCCCACGTGCCCGTGCGGTGACGCAGCGGATCCACCAGCTATCACTCGATCAAGACCGGCCCCCACCGGACACTGAAGCACAAGACCGTCGGCCCAGGTACGAGGACGATGAAGATGACGAGGTATACATCGTCTCCTATGTCAGCCGAGCGTCTACGAAACGACGGCCGCCGCCCATGTGCTCCATCACCGTCGACGGGACGAACGTCAATGCGCTGATAGACACCGGAGCATCCGTCAACGTCATGGACTCGGAGCAGTACGACAGTATGTCCCCGAAGCCGATGCTGTCACCGTCCACGGCAAGAATATACACTTATGGAAGTACGGAACCGCTCCCTCTCCGAGGGGTAATCCAAACCACAGTTGTCAACGGAGACTACTCCACAGAGACCAAGTTCCACATCACAGAAGGCAAGAAAGGCACCCTCCTGAGCTGCCATACCGCGGAAGATCTCGGCCTGGTATTCTTTGCCAACCAGGTGCACCAGGCCCATGCTGACTTTATGCTCAAAGACTTCCCCGAGTTATTCAAAGGCCTCGGCAAACTCAAGGGGAGGAAGTTCAAACTTCACATAGACCCAACCGGGAGGCCCGTCGCACTTAGGCATAGGCGGGTACCCTTCAATCTACGGCCACAAGTAGAAGAGGAGCTACGGAAGCTCGAGGAGCTGGGGGTAATCGAAAAAGTGTCGGGACCGACACCCTGGGTCTCCCCGCTGGTCGTTGCCCCCAAACCGAAGCAGCCAGGAGCCATTCGCATATGTGTGGATATGAGACTCCCAAACACCGCCGTCAAGCGCGAGAGGCATATCACCCCCACCATGGAGGACATCATAGCGGACCTCAACGGGGCGAAGTGGTTTTCGAAGCTGGACCTGAACTCCGGATACCACCAGCTAGAGTTAGAGCCAGCCAGCAGATACATTACCACCTTTTCGACACACGTAGGGTTGCGCCGCTACACCCGGCTCAGCTTCGGCGTGTCATCGGCAGCCGAGGTTTTTCAAAACGCCATTCGTGAGGTGCTGTCAGGACTGACGGGTGTCATCAATCTGAGCGATGACATCCTTGTCTATTCATCAACCCTAGAAGAACATCACACCAACCTAAGAGCGACCCTACAGAGGCTTGCCGACAGCGGGCTGACCTTGCATCGAGCCAAATGCGCCTTCTACCAGGAAGCAGTGGACTTCTTCGGGTACACATTCACCAGGGAAGGCCTCAAAGTGGACCCAAAGAAAGCGGAAGCGATCAAAGCGGCCAGCACACCTCGGAACCCTACGGAAGTGCGCAGTTTCTTGGGCATGGCCACATACTGCGGCCGGTTCATCCCGAACCTGGCTGCCATCGCAGAACCCCTCCGAGCCCTCACCCGCACAGATCAGAAGTGGGACTGGACCGCGGCCGCAAACAAAGCGTTCCAAAACATCAAGGCCGGTCTTCTGGATAACACCACCATGGCCTACTTTCAGCCAAGAAGGAAAACCGAACTGATTGTGGATGCCAGTCCAGTGGGACTAGGAGCCGTTCTTTTGCAAGAGTATGGTCCGGAGGAATGGAGACCAGTCGCCTATGCCAGCAAGGCGCTGACAGATACGGAAACCAGATACGCACAGATAGAGAGGGAGGCCCTGGCCATCAAATGGGCCTGCCAGCATTTTCATCTCTACCTCTGTGGACAGGAATTCACCGTGGTCACGGACCACAAGCCTCTCCTACCCCTCTTCGCTGGAACCTCAAGGCTAGCTCCTCCACGGATCGAGCGGTGGGCCGTCCAGCTACAGGGCTATCGCTTCAAAGTGGTATTCCGGCCTGGCGCTCATAATCCCGCCGACTACCTGTCACGGCATCCGGACGTCGCCTCACAACTGCCGTCCAGCGAGGACGGAGAGGAAGTGGAGGAGATCGTGCACATGGTCACGCAAGCCGCGTGTCCCGACAACATGACCCTTAAGGAAATTGGGGAAGCCACGGCGGGAGATGAAACCCTCACGAAAGTCCGCCGAGCCCTCGAGGAAAATCAATGGGCCCGTTTCCTCGATGGTGCCTCGAGCCTCCGTCCCGAAGTCAGCCATGCGAGACAGCAGCTCTGGCACATTCGCAGTGAACTCAGTGTGGGAGAAGAAGGAGTGATCCTGCGAGGACACCTCCTCGTCATGCCGGAAAGCCTTCAACAACGCGCATTAAGTCTAGCACATGTGGGACACCAAGGCATGGCAAAGACGAAGGCGCGCCTACGCAGCAAGGTGTGGTTCCCAGCGATGGACAGCCAAGTGGAGTCAATGATACGGTCCTGCCATGCATGCACGATCACCGGGGGCGAACCCTGTCCAGCACCAGTGATCACGGAAGATGCGCCCCGGGCTCCCTGGACCCAACTCAGTATTGACTTTGGCAGCTTTCCGGACGGAAGGCAGATGTTGGTGCTGGTGGACTCCTTCTCGAAGTTCCCCATCGTGGAAATCATTGCATCCACCGCCTTCCCACACGTCAGAAAGGTGCTAAACAAAGTGTTCGCAACCATGGGACTTCCTGAGGAAATTAAGTCAGACAACGGCCCTCCCTTTCAAGGGCGAGAGTTCCAATCATACCTGGAATCTCTCCGAATCAACCATAGAAAGATCACTCCGCTGTGGCCTCAAGCCAACGGAGAAGTGGAGAGACTGATGCGGACCATAAACAGAGCCCTTCGGATAGCTGTGGACAACGGGGAAGATCCGGAGGCAGCACTGGATCAGTTTCTAGGAGCCTATCGGCAAACGCCGCACTCGACGACAAAGTGCGCCCCAGCTCACATACTGTTCAAGCGGGCCCCCAGAGACGGCATACCCACGGTGAGCGAGTGGATGCCGGCAGAGAGAGATGCAGAGGCCACGCAAGCCAGGAGACTGGTCACCAATGCCAAAGCAAGCCTGCACCGCCACGCCAAAGAGCCGGGCATCCGAGAAGGTGACGCAGTGGTCGTCAAGGATCGCTACCCTGGATGGAAGTTTCGAACACCGTTTGAACCAGAGGTGTGGAGAGTTGAAAAGGTGCACGGGACAATGGTCACGGCCAGGAGAAATGGACAAACCGTCACACGAAACGTATCCTGCTTCAGAAAGGCAACCGAAGCAGCCGTGGGACACCAGCGAGCGGAGGAAGTGGCAGAGGAAGAGCTGGTGCTGGAAGAGCCAAGCTGCCCTAGGTCCCCGAGTCCTCTGCCAGGACCGGCACGCGGAGAGAGTCAACCGAGGCCAATGCCACCCGGCCTCGACACCGAGCGGAGTCAGCCAAGGGCCTCTGAGTCGAGCGAAGATCCGAGAGCAACCCCGGCTGGAGCTGCCGAACCATCAGGGATCCGGAGTCGTCGCTACAGCCTGAGGCCCAATCCGGTGCCCAGTCAACGGCTGAGGGACTTTGCATGGACATCTCCGTGAACTGCCATTCCAATGCCCGAGGGCAGAAAGAACTAAAACAAAGGAGGGATGTAGAGAGCCACTCGGGCTCTCCACTACAATGTTGCTTTTCCCCCCACGCACGCACGCACAACCCCGGGGCGGGCTCGCGCCGGGGTATAAATAAACAAGCGGAAGACCGCTCGTGGTCTTTCCGGCTACCTCATACCTGGTGTCCGAGTGTCCTTATTGTTAGCCTTGTAGCAGCACGTGGTAGGCCTCACCTACCACATTACAGAAGGCACTGCGAAAAGGTTGACTGGTTACCTTTCTGTTGCATATTACTATATGTGGGTGTTAAACTGATACTAATGAGGTGTAACCAATGCCTGGACGGTGTTAACGAGTTTAACAAGCAGTGGCGTGTTAAACTCGCCGATACAAGAGGTGTTGGCTGTGGCAATATGTTTTTGCCATGTTGTACACAGATGTGGCTGCTGTTCAGCATGGCTAAGGGTGAGTGGTATGGTGTGTCCTAGACTGGAGTGGGGCAGTAGAGTGGAGTAGGGAGAAAAGAGTGTCGTAGAGTGAGAAGAGGAAAGTAGAGGTCATTGGTTTAGTGGTGTAGAGTGGAGTGTTGTAGACTGAAGTGGTGTAGAGTGGAGTGGGATGGAATAGGGTGAAGTGGGTTGGAGTGGATTGTGGTCATGGGGTGGATTGGATTGGAGTAGATTGGGGTGGATTGGATTGAGTTAGAGTGGGTTGGATTCAATAGGGTGGATTGAAATGGGGTGAGGTGGAATGGATTGGGGTGGATTACATTGGTTTGGGATGGAGTGGCGTGGATTGTTTTGGGGTGGGGTGGATTGGATTAGAGTAGGGTGGTTTGGAGTGGGGTGAATTAGATTGGAGTGTAGGGGGTGGGTTGGAGTGGAGGGGAGTGGATTGAAGTGGGTGGATTGGATTAGAGTAGGGTGGTTTGGAGTGGGGTGAATTAGATTGGAGTGGGGGGGGTGGGTTGGAGTGGAGGGGAGTGGATGGAAGTGGGTGGATTGGATTGGAGTGGGGTGGGTTGGATGGGAATAAGGTAGATTGGGCTAGACTGGGGTGGATTGAATTGGAGTGAGGTGGATTCCAGTGTGGTGGGATGGATATATTGGATTGAGTGGGGTGGACTGTACAGGGGTATGTTGGATTGGATTGGGGTAGAGTGGGGTGGATTGGAGTAGAGTGGCATGAATTGAACTGCAGTGGAGTGGGGTGAATTGGACTTGGGTGGACTGGAACGGGTGGTTTAGATTGGAGTGGGGTGGATTGAAATGTGGTGGGTTGGATTGGATTGGAGTGGGGTGGATTAGATTGGATTGGAGTGGGGTGGATTGGAGTGGGGTGGAGTGAATGTATTGGACTGAGTGGGGTGGACTGAACTGGGGTATGGTGGATTGGATGTGGGTAGAGTGGGGTGGATTAGACTGCAGTGGAGTGGGTTGAATTGGAGTTGGGTGGACTGAAAGGGGTGGTTTAGATTGGAGTAGGGTGGATTGAAATGGGGTTGGATGGATTGGGGTGGGGTGGAATAGAGTGGGTGGATTGGGGTGGAATGAGGTGGATTGGAGTGGGATGGACTGGAGTGGAATGGAGAGAGGTAGGGGTGGAATGGATTGGCCTGGGGTGAGGTGAATTGGAGTGGAGTATATTGGATTACAGTGGGGTGGATTTGATTGGGGTGAAGGTGGTTGAATTGAGTAAACTGGATTGGATTAGGGTGGATTAGATTGGGGTGGATTGGGGTGTACTGGATTGGGGTGGGATGGATTGATTTAGGTGGGGTAGATTGGATTATGGTGGATCAGATTGGATTGAATCTGGGAGTGGGGCGGATTGTTTTGGATTGGAGTGGGGCGGACTGTTGTGAATCGGAGTGGGGCAGAGTTTTTTTAATTGGAGTGGGACAGATTGTTTTGAATTGGAGTGGGACAGATTGTTTTGAATTGGAGTGGGGCAGATTGAAGTGGGCTTGGTTGATTTGGATTTGAGTGGGACAGATTGGAGTGGGGCAGATTGTTTTAGATTGGAGTTGGGCAGATTGGATTGGGGCAGATTGTTTTGGATTGGAGTAGGGCAGATTGTTTTGATTTTGGGTGGGGCAGATTTGTTGGCATTGGAGTGTGGTAGATTGTTTTGGATTGGAGTGGGGCAGATCGTTTTGGATTGAGTGAGACAGATTGTTTTTGGGTGGGGCAGTTTGTTTTTGTGTGGAGTAGGGTAGACTGTTTTGGATTGGAGTGGGGCAGATTGGAGTGAGTCAATAACAAAAAGGGGAGAGAGAGAAATTAGATGGATTCGTTCTCCCTAAACTAATGTAAATAAACAAATAGAATCCACTCCTTGTGTTGTAGGTGTGGTCTCCGCAGTGGGGAGCACCCTACTGGTTTTTAGGTCCCCTCACACACCAACAGGCCCCTTGGTGTCATGCTTCATCATCGGGGTCATCGTACCCTTCTACGGGGTACGGCGTGCTGCGACCTACGGGTGCGTGGGAGCACTTGATGGACTATGTGTGGTGTACGTGAGGGGTTGATTATATGAGTGTGTGGTGGTGGGGTTATCAAAACTGAGTGAAAAATTTAAAAAGGACCTGGCTCGTGGGGTGACTAAAAATTATTTAACAAGCCCCCGGGCTGGTGCTATTAAAATAAAAAGTGGGAGGTTGTGCCGCAGTCAATGTAGTCGTATTCAGGATTTTCCTAATAAAAGTGAGAAAATATAGTGCAGGGTCAGACAATGTACCTAGCAAAAAAACGTTGTTGTTTATTAATCAACTGTTTAAAAGGATGAAAAAGGCTTCATGAGTCCTACGGTCCTCCCGGTCGATCCCTTCGTGGCTCCGTCGACGGAGCCACGAAGGGATCGACCGGGAGGAATTTCCTCGCTGAAATCATACTAAGTAGCACACCAGATCCGTTCGTAGGACTCATGAAGCCTTTTTCATCCTTTTAAACAGTTGATTAATAAACAACAACGTTTTTTGCTAGGTACATTGTCTGACCCTGCACTATTTTTTCTCACTTTTATTAGGAAAATCCTGAATACGAGTTAGAGAAACGTGAGTAAGGAGGGGATTTGTGTACCCCGTCCTGAAGAAGGTGTTTTACACCGAAACATGTCGACACACACAATAAGGAGGCAACGCACATTGACGGTGGCACAACCTCCCACTTTTTATTTTAATAGCACCAGCCCGGGGGCTTATTAAATAATTTTTAGTCACCCCACGAGCCAGGTACTTTTTACATTTTTCACTCAGTTTTAATAACCCCACCACCACACACTCACATAATCAACCCCTCACGTACACCACACATAGTCCATCAAGTGCTCCCAAGCACCCGTAGGTCGCAGCACGCCGTACCCCGTAGAGGGGTACGATGACCCCGATGATGAAGCATGACACCAAGGGGCCTGTTGGTGTGTGAGGGGACCTAAAAACCAGTAGGGTGCTCCCCACTGCGGAGACCACACCTACAACACAAGGAGTGGATTCTATTTGTTTATTTGCAGATTGGAGTGAGGCAGATTGTTTTAATTTGGAGTTGGGCAGATTACAGTGGGACAGATTGTTTTTAATTGGAGTGGGCACTGCTTTGAGAACAGTGCCCATTAGCAAAAATAAAAGAAAACATTAGTGCAAAGTGAGGAAAGAAGAAGAGTTGGCAAAATAAAAGAAAGTTAATAATAGAAAAGAAATCTTTGCAATTTTGTTTGTCCCGCTGGGCACGTTTGTGCCAGTCACACACCTTCTGTTTTCAGGGCACTAAAAGTTAAAAAGAACAAAATAGTACCGTAGTCACATCGGGAGCAGCAGACGGGCACTGATTAAGTTGAATCAATCAGTGCTTTGTCTCTGCTCCACAGAGAGGAATGGGAATGATGTTAGGCCTGCCTTGACAAATTACGAGGCTGAAATAAAGAATGATTCATATCTGTTTGATTTTACTGCAATGAAATATTTTTACCCTGATGAAGTCCTCTATGAGAACGAAATACGTGGGCCGGGCTGAGTCACTGATGATTGAAGAATAAAAATATATATTTTTTTGAGCCTTCACACTTTACTTTACAAAACATCAATGACTCAGCCCGGCCAACGTGTTTCGTTCTCATTGAGGACTTCATCAGGTTTAAAATATTTATTTGCAGTACAATCAAACAGATATGAATGAATCAGTTCTGCCCAGAACTCCTATTTCTTTTTATTTTTTTGAATACTTGTTGTATTTCTTAGATTTAATTAGAGAATAACAATCAGCCACATAGAAAATGCAGCTGGACTCTATAAGCACATTGTGATAATGGCAGTAGCTACAGAAGCCAATTGGGTGTGGCTATTAAGCTGCTGAGTCACTGATGTTTTTAAGAATAAAAATAGTTTTGAACCTTCACGCTTTGGCTCCCTTGTTATTTCGAACCTGAAGAAGAATGTATTGATACTGACAACATTGAACAAGTGTACACCAGAAGATAACAAGGAAACATCTTTATTGTAAAATTGTTGGACAATTGTGGCTCTCCCTTTTGTGTCTATTTTGTTTATTTGTATTTATGGTTTTCAGAGTAGTTTGTCCATTAAGGGGTGAGTGTCTATTACTACCAGTTAACGGGAGCAGCACCTGAGCAGCCACATATAGCCAGAAGTACTCTTGCTTTGGGACTGTATCTGGGAGATTTGACCTGAGCGCGTGTTGCAGCCTTCCTAAAGGGCCTGTGTCATGAGTTTCATCTTCATTCAGTCCGACTTGTTGAGCGAACAGCACTTTGCATGCTTGGAGGTGTAGCGTCAACATTTCTATTACCATTGTGGATCTACAGGTCAGCGCATGTACAATACTGGACTGGATCCAGATGCCCAGATGCATGGAGCCACTAGGCAGGTGTAGGGTTGGTGGCATTGCTTGGAGAGCCTTTCATCGCCTCTTGTCTGTTGCAGGGATGTTTCGATCGTGCTCGGAGCCCATGACCTGCACATGTATGAGCCCTCGCAGCAGATGATGGCAGTCGAGAGTTACCACACGCACCCGGGGTACGACGACACTTCGGTCCCATTCAATGACATCCGCTTGATGAAGGTAAGCCCCCGCCTGCCCCATCCCTGGAGCCCCCCAAGTGCTGCGGCAGAGACTGCTCTGTGGCCTGTGGGGTGCAGCTCAGACTGTCCTGGCTTTCTAAGTCTCCATCCTTTGCATTCTGATACTTTCATTAGCATCTGTCCCATTCAAGAAGGAGGGCTGTGACTGAGAGAATGGGCTATGATTTGAGTTAAAAACATGAACTGCCTCAATAGCTGCACTGTGGCAAAAAGAAACTTGAGGGGGGCCCCTGCAAAGTACATGGATGGGGCGCCCGATGCTCCGGACCCGGTCAGGAGCTCTCAGGCCAGGGGCCCGTGCACAGTGCCAGAGGGGGCCCCTTGGAGCTCAGCCCCTGCACTTCAGGGGCTATTGTTACACCACTGTAGCCCATACCTCCCAAAAACAGAGGTCTGCATGAAGATTTAGGCCCCCATTATGGGTGACTCCTGATGTGGCCAGTAAAAGCAGGTATGAGATCTCCCGGAACACCACAAAACTCTCTACTTTCACACAGAGATTCACTGCTGAAAGAGGTACAATCCCCATCGGAATTCAGACTCGAAATTACTAGTTCCCCCCAGTAATTTCTCATTTCTTAGTTTGCCCTCTGGCAGGCTATGTTCTAGCCAGACTGTCCAGGAATTCGCGATTTGCAAACAAATAGCAAAATTGGCAGTTTTGTAAAAATGCTGCGATTTTTACAAAAATGCCCGCAAAATTTGGAAAATGGAGGAGGCTGACAAAGGGCTGTGAAAACACAACAGGTATTTTCACCTGTCAATTCCCAACTTTTGGGAAACGAGGACATCTTGTGCCATATTATATTGTCCACAATATTATTACATGATTAACGAGCATTTCCACGGTAAACTTTCTGCATCTCTCAAGACACCGCCTCCTCTTCAGTTTACACTGTTACCCGACTGTAAGCTCACACGCCTCAGGTTGACGGTCTGGCTCTTGAGAGTTGGTCTAGAGGAAATGGGCTGTTCAGAATTAATTGCGCACGATATTCAGGCATCTAGGAAACCATCAGCCTTTGCTCTCTTATTGAACAATAAAAACACAACATTGGGATTCATAAAAAATAAATAAAAGGGAGTTTGGAGTCCTGGTAACTTCCTTTCCTTATTTTAAAGTTAGTTCTGGTTGTGTCATTCTAAGACTTAACTCGAAATGTGTCCCTTATGTACAATCTTTTTTTTTTGGCACAAGAAATTGTTCTTTGTGTGTTTTCTGACTTCCCTTCAGGTATTCCCTCTTCCCTAGATGTAAAGACAGCTCTGACCATTGATCTAACTCATACAAAGTGATTTAGGTGTTCTACCTCACTCTTCTCTCCTATGGGTCAGTCAACAGGTGTAAACAGACGACATCACAAACCATACATGGGCGGGTCAGGCCGGCCATTTCTCAATCCTACAGATCAGTAGGGGGGGGTGGTTCCTTCTCAAATTCAAGGCAGTTCACCAAGAGCAGTCCACCCCTCCAGTGCTTGTGCTCTGTGGATGATGGTGTGCCTTTTGAAGACACTTCCAAGCCCTACCCCCACTGAATGCTGTCATGACAGAAGAACGCGGGCAGTACGATTCTAGGAGGTTTTGTCAGTCCTGAGTGATAGCTGATGTGTTCCTAACTTCTTCTTAGGTTTTAAGATGCCTCTGTGTATTATGCACAAGGAATAGTACGAGGGTGTTAGGTGTATGCTCAAGTTGACCTAAGAGGACTGGACCAGGTAAGCAGGAGGTGACCTCACTATGCAGACTGTCTAACTTATTTGGATCAGCCACTACGATCCTGCACCCTAGGGTGCCTGAGGAAGAGGTGTCCTGCCCCCCAGATCCGGAGGCAGCGGTGCCCCGGCAGGGGTGCATACATGGGCACTAGAACATCCCAGGGAACAATACAGCTCCCTCCCATGAGGTTAGGACGGGAGCTGTGCTTCTGTGGAGCTGCAGGCCCTTCAAACATGCCTATTTCGAAGTGGAATACTCTGCTAAAACAGTTTCCATTTATTTCAGGCTGAAAATGAATGAATATAAGTAAAATAAAGTGCAGCAAAAATGCTGGTAAATTTCCATATTTGTGTCACAAAATTTGGTCATTCATGCCACAATATCCTGGGGGTCTGTCTAGCAGGTGGGTTGGGTGGGCCAGGCACACCCAAACATGACATTTGGCCCTCTCAGTCACAGCATAAAAGGCCACAGGGAAAGTACCTCTTAAGTGCTTCCTCCATGTCGACAACCAGCTTGATTTTTTTTCTCCACATTTGAAAGTACATTGGGGCATATTACCAAAAAGTAGCGATATTTATCGCTAAATAGGCTTAGCGACGATGTTTTTATCGCTGCCTATCGCTGGATATGTTAGTGGAGAAAACATGCTATTAGCAACGTTTTTCTCCATTGTGCTAAAATATCCAGCGATAGCGGCTAAATGCGTGAATATCGCTGAGAATACAGCGATATTCACGCATTAGCAACGAAATGCTCTTAGCCATGTTATCCACCTCCCATTGGATAACATGGCTAAGAACTGGTCTGGGCAGGTGTTAGTATTTGGAGATATTCGCGCTTAGCGCAAATATTTCCATCGCTTCGCCTGCCTTGCTAATAGGCGATAGCGACGTTAGCGACTGCTTTCAGTCGCTAACTGGTTGGGTACGCCCACTTTGCATGTCATTTGCGATAAACATCGCTGACATGCAAAGCGAGCCCCAAACCGCTCGCTATCGCCTAAAAGCTGTCGCTAACATCAGTTAGCGATAGCTTGCTAATAAAGCGATAGAATTATCGCCGCTTAGTGGCCAAAAACGGCAGCTAAATCAGCGATAATTGCCTATCGCCCCCCTGGTAATATGCCCCATTGTTTTAATAATAGCTGTTTTAATTATGTACTGATAAGGAGAAAAATACAGGCTTTAGATGATTTCCCCTATTTTTGCACTGGCCGAGACATTAAAATACTGGTCATGCCGGTGTCAGGCGATCTGCAGTAAGGAGGTGTGTGTTGGGGGAGAGGGAACAGGGGTTTACCTGCCAATGATGCAGCAGGTGCAGTGGCACCAGGGCTATGAACGGCCTTCTGCACCTCACTTATTTGTGTTTCTGTGTGGGGGTTCTGAGAGTGTCATGTAGTTTAGCCTGTGTAGAATGCACGCAGCCATATACTGTAGAAGGGGCATGCATTACACTATCCAGATAGTGGCAGTTCAGGCCTCAGTGGATGAGCAGCCATAATGTGGAATTACAGTGCCTACTAGAATACGTGTGTCTGTCTGATCTCTGCCAGGGTCTGTAGTAAAGTAAATAACTGTTTTATCTCAAGTGAGAAATTGTGCTGGGCTAGATTAATTCTCACCAGTGTTGCATGGTTACAAATGTGCGTATTTCATATTCTGAAATATTGTCATAGTACCTCGCACAAGGCCAGACTACAGTCAGGGCCACTGGAATTATGCAATTTTACGGCAATGGTGTTTTCCGCATAATTATGGATTTGGTGCATTTGTCACATAATCCATTATCTGATGCATAATCTGCAGATTAAAAAATAATCTAGTTCAGATGGATCAAAAGTTGCATAAAAATACTGCAACATGTGTTACTGCACAGTTGAAGGCCCTTCGCAAAGGCTGACTGGTCCCTTTTCTA
This sequence comes from Lissotriton vulgaris, assembly GCF_964263255.1. Classification (NCBI taxonomy): domain Eukaryota; kingdom Metazoa; phylum Chordata; class Amphibia; order Caudata; family Salamandridae; genus Lissotriton; species Lissotriton vulgaris. Next base: position 19,779,821 of record NC_141700.1, read on the forward strand.
TTGATTATTGCTATTTTTGGGTGGTGAACTTGTACTACTAAGGTGCTATCTATGCTAGATAATGACAACAAGTGTAAACAAAAAAATGAAAAAGTAAGGAAGCAATACAATCACAAAATGTGTCTCCTTACGCTGCATTATTTGTCTTACCTTGCTGCATAATTTAGTCAACCCTACAACATAATTTAGTCCTCTCCTGCTGCATAATTTCAGTGGTCCTGTTTATTGTGATCTTGCTTTTTACATGTACTTGCAATGGTACTGATCAAAATCCAGTTCAATAAAGAGCTAACAAGAGTTATGCAATATTGCACGATATACAAACTGTGGCATTAAGGCCAATTGTCGGTGATAGAGCGCGCAGTTCACCCAGGTCACCGAGTTTACCAATTACTTACACGCACTGGGCCCTGGCGTGCAAACATTTAATACACCATTGACATTTGGGGTGAACTGGGTGATGGTTTCTGTTGCACGCTTCTATGAGCAATTAAGGTTTGGTTTTACACCTCTGCTTACCATGTACCTGACTTACCCCAGGCACAAATTCATATGACAGATCTGGAGCTATTAGGGAAAACAGTAGACAGGGAACCTAGGAAAAATACTCTTTATACTTTAGAACATACTTATCCACATTTTCTTGTAAAATGACCACAGACACCTGATGAAGTTAAAAGTTTTATATAGGAATTCAAAGAGAATATGCCAAGGCAATAAGCGATAAGCAGAATAACAAGTCAAACATTAAAATCAAAAACACCAGATAACTGTGAATTAAGACTAGGACCATTTGAGTATAATGGGAAGACTAAAGGTAGGAATTTTAGAACAAGACTAGTCACTGCAACTTATTACTAGGACATGGGATATGAATGGGACCTAAAACATATACTTAACCTAAAGTCTTTAAACTATTCTTGCTACGTTCACCGCAATCGTACTAAAGGAAAAGGAAAAAATTGGAACACACTAATAATTTGACAGTTCAGCAAAGTTCTAAAGGAAGGGAGAGATGTGGAACAAGTCTAATAAGCAAACATATATAGTTTGGCATTTCAAGAACGAATATCAAAAATCAAGATTATTCCCTTTAAGAAAAAGGAAACGGTCATGAGTTAAGTGAGAAAAGACTATGAGAAAACGCAAACCCACCCCTTATATTTACCTAGATAGGAGTGAAGACTAACCCTGGCCACGGGTCAGTTCGGAAAGACGGGGACAGGACCCTCAAGGAATTGGAATACCAGAATGCGAACAGGTACAGCCCACGGACAGTTCAGGACAGGATACCCCTCAGGTTTTGGGTCAAGACTAGGCCTCCCAGGGTACGACCAACACCTACAGCTTCGGACAGCAACGCCTGCGTTACCCCCTCTCCTGCAAGTAATCCGCCAGTAACCCCGATTGGGTTTTCGAATTTCCCAGCAAAGTGCTTCGCCAGCACTTAGGATTATTTCCACCCCTTAGGAGTTTGTGGAAAGTATGGACAGAGTGCTCCGCAGCACTCTCAGATTGAGCACCTATAGAGTTCGTAGGGTCAGTGACAGGTCTGCTACTCGGACAAGTCGGACAATTTTCCTAAGCTAAACTAGGGCAGTTATACTGTTTTGGGGTACCTCAGACCACCCACTAATGTTGCAAGTGACAGTTTCCCACATTATGATTGGTCAGGAGAGGTGGTGCGGTCATTACCACCTCCTAGAATTCAACTTTCTCATCCTAAATATTAAAATTTTCCTACCCGCCCCTCTGGTTCACGTTCCCATGCATAGGCATACAGAATACAATACAAGAATATGAAGTGTAGCAACAATGTAAATCAATCTCAAGGTAAGTTCTAGTCTCTTGCGAGGAGTTCTCAGGCGCATCAGGCTTCAGGAGCCAGCTGGCTTGTTTCAGCTTCTGCGCGGTAGAATTTCTCCCCGGTCACATGGTGTTGCCCAGCAGAGCTTCAAGTATGGCTCCGCTCCCGATTTTCCCAGCCCCTGAGACGCGGTACATGAAAAGTAAGCGAAAACAAATTAAAATCACATATAAAATGATCACACTATATACCATGATAAATTCTAAACATCCCTTATTTTATAATAGCTATAGGGTTACGTTTTAGTGCGAAAGGACAGATAGGCTGAAGCAGCTGTGGCAAGCGTAGAGCGTGGTAAAAGGACAAGCGGCCATGTTTGCAAAAGTGCGCATGTGCAATAAATTCCCTCCAGAATGCGAGTGCGTCACATCACATGGGTATGACCGACGCATGCGCAGACTGAATTTCAGCGAAGCAGCCGTTTCTTTTAGTGCAAGCTTCGTTAGTATGGAAAAGACATACGAGCAAGCATCCTGGGGACACCCGCGGGTTTGGGAAAACACATAATAAATGACGAACAACTGGGTTAATAGGATTATACATTTAGGCGAGGTTCTTGTATGAGAGCAAGGCGCTTTACGTGCGAATCCTTGCTCCATCATCGGAACTTACCTCAGAACAAAATATTTAATTCCACAGGTATATTTTGATATCGCTAAACGTTTGCCAACAACAAAGTATGATTTTCAGATAAATGGATGCTCTCTGCGGACATCACAGCATGTACTTTATACAGCTGTGTTAATGGCAAATATGTACAATTTTGAAGACAAACTTTCATCTGTTCTGTTTGGTCACATTTTTGTAATAGTGCTTGGTTACTTTTTACATTTCACTGCATAGCACTAGGTGTGAGAGGTCGCACAGCCGATGATTCATGCACAGAGGCTGCAGAGCGTGGGGTCTTTCGACCTTCAAGACCCAAAGCTTCGGCACATACACATTCAGGAAGTACAGGCTGTCTGCTTCCCTCGAATAAGTTATTGTTTCATTTTACCAATATCATTTTGCACACCCATCCAGTGTTTAATGAATGCAGAACACAACACACCACACGCATAACCACCATGTTTATACCCATACACACAACACATAAACACACTTACACCAGGCTCAAACACATAAACACCGACCCCAGAATGTCCATGCCACACATATGGGCAAAAACTCCACAGGCACACACACATACAATTCCCACTCAAACTGCACATGTACATACGTAGATCCCATATACTTGAAATACACAAGCACACACTTTCACTGAACACAAACAGGGCCTCAGTGCTTCTCTCCCCTTAACTGAGTCTGCCTACAAGATGTATGTCACAATGACCAGTGAATGATGAATGACGTCCAACTGCCTGGAATTAAAAACTGAGAAGACAGAACTTGTGATCTTTGGGGAGAGCTCTTCTCCACATGACCACACTGGTGGCCAAGAGAGCTAGGACCCACCCCACCTCCATCACCCATGCCAAGAGCCTCAGGATTCTTACAGACTGCAGACTCGACCCGAGACCCCTGCGTCATCACACCTTGAAGACACATCTCTCTCTCAGGGGTCCGCCATTGATAGTCATAAGCACTTCACGTGTGGGGATCCCGGAGCACTTCTTGAGAATAGATCTTCTTAATTGTAGACGATCACCTTTTTCCAGAAAGACCTGGAGAAACACTTAAGACATTAATGTTTTGCAGTCTATAAGGAAGACTACATTAGCCAATTGAATTAGATTGCTTTTAAAAAAGGGTAATAAATATATTTTTAAAATAGGCACATTTATTGGAATTGTGATATTTGACTGTTTAAATCCCTTTCATAAACACTTTTTAAAAGGAGAAAGATGAAGGAGTCCAGGACAATGTAGCCGCATAGGATGCCATTATGTAGATGTGAAAAGAGCGTCTGTGCCTTTAAGGGCTCAGAGCCCACCAGTATCCCATCATGCCCAGCAGGTGGCAGTTGCCTCGCTTCTTTTTTCCAGCTCCTGGTAACAGAATCTTGGGGCACTGAGCTCGATCTCTTTGGCTTTTTTACCTCAGAAATTTCACTAGGAGATTGTTGACAACTACTTCAGTTGACAGATTTCCCTGTGTTTTTCTGACAGAATTCTTTTTTCAGTTGTCAGATTAAATGCCATCTTTATTTGACAAGTATCCTGCCTTCTGGAGGAAAAGAAGGCCAAGTCAGACCCTCAAGACGACTGCATCATCTGCCTTCCAGAAAGTCACATTCCTGACAGGTGTTCGCCCTGCAGGAACATTTCCAGGTGCACCCTGCGGGAAAGGGAGAAGATTCTCCATCTTGGGACAGGGGAGCTACACAGTCAGCAGCAGGCAGTCTGAAGGTGGTACATCAAGAGTGCAAGGAGAGGGTCAGTCCTCTTCTACCAGGGCTCTTTCACCTTCCTCTGCCGACTTCAGGTGAGAGGGAGAGACCACCGTCCAAAAGAACGTTGTTCCAGCTTGACATCGAGGCCATCGACATCCAGGCAAGGTAGAGTACCTACCTGTTTGATGTCGAGAGCTGGGTCGACATCAAAGGGAAGGCAGCATTCAATGTCGAAACATAGGCGGTGGAGGTTGAAGGACAACACGTCATCGAGGCGTAGGGCAAGCAGTCTGTTGACGTTAGGCGTAGGAGAATATCGCAGCGAGGAGTCTGTCGACGTGGAGGCACCCTAGACCGCTAGAGAGAATCAGAAAATCAAGGCCAAGGCGCTTACCATCTACTTCTGATTCAGAGTATTCCAAGGCATATTCTTAATTGTCACCCATATTGCTTCCAGAATCTCCTATGCATCCTTCATCTCTGCCACCTCCTCTGCCGCCTCTGTCACTAGGCGCTTCAAGTGGGGTGGGTCTCTCTCGCTTTTGGTTGTAGCACTCCCGCCGTGGCTTTACAGTGCATTGAGTGGGTGGCTCTCTGCTGCTCCTGGGTATATCACTCCCTCGGCTCAAGAGTGCCTCGATCGGGTGGGCCTCATTCGCTCTTTGGTGACTGCATGTAATCCAATTTTGGTGGTTTAACCCTTTCGATGCTGAAACGAGCTCAGCTCGTCATCACCAAAAGGTGTCGTGTGCTGATGACGAGCTGAGCTCGTCATGGTGCCACTAAAATGGCATTTTCCAGCACAGGGGGGGAAAATGCCCAGCAGCCATGTGGTTAAGATCCTTGGGTGGGTGGGCTTCTGTCACTCCTTAAGGTGTTTATGTGGTCCACCGGAGGCGTAACTGTGCTTTTAGTAGGATTAGCCTCTGTCGCTCTTGAGTGGCCTGTTGGCCTTCATATGCAGCGCACACTGGTGGACCCCAGTTAACTGTGTCCACAGTGAGTTCTAACTATGGACCTTTCCACATCTAAAGATGGAAACTATACACCTGCGTGACGGGGTCTGCTCTCACTCTCTCTGCAACGGATCACTGACAGAATTTCGACCTCATAAATATCGACCTAGAGAAATATCGAGTCAACAATATCGAAGGCAAGAATATCGACATCCTATCTACAACATGGTAAGTACAAAAATATCGAAAAAATAATATAGATGTAAAAAATATCGATGTTAAAAATATCGATTTTTTTTCTTTAATATATAAATGTAAAATTAAGTATATAACATTAATAAATAAATCTACATATTTAAAAGTATCTAATAATGTTTTAAATAAATAAATAATACATATATATTAATAATACATTAATTAAATATATACAGTAAATATATAACATATATGTACTAAACAATAAGTATTAATAATTATTTTACTAATTTATACATTAATAAAATATATTCTAAATTACTAATACATTTACAAACATAAAAAAATAACATAAATAAAATGTAACTAATATAAAAAATAAAATAAGCATTTAATTTTTTTACAATTAATTATATAAAACGTTATATAGCGTAAGGGTAAAAATTACTATTCCCACTCCAGAGAGTGCAACAGTAGGGAAAGCGTTTGATAGCGTAGAGGTAAAATTACTATTCCCACTCCAGAAAGTGCAACAGTAGGGAAAGCGTTGGATAGCGTACGGGTAAAAATTACTATTCCCACTCCAGAGAGTGCAACAGTAGGGAAAACGTTGGATAGCGTAGGGGTAAAAATTACTATTCCCACTCCAGAGAGTGCAACAGTAGGTAAAGCGTTGGATAGCGTAGGAGTAAAAATTACTATTCCCACTCCAGAGAGTGCAACAGTAGGGAAAGCGTTGGATAGCGTAGGGGTAAAAATTACTATTCCCACTCCAGAGAGTGCAACAGTAGGGAAAGCGTTGGATAGCGTAAGAGTAAAAATTACTATTCCCACTCCAGAGAGTGCAACAGTAGGGAAAGCGTTGGATAGCGTAGGAGTAAAAATTACTATTCCCACTCCAGAGAGTGCAACAGTAGGGAAAGCGTTGGATAGCGTAGGAGTAAAAATTACTATTCCCACTCCAGAGAGTGCAACAGTAGGGAAAGCGTTGGATAGCGTAGGAGTAAAAATGACTATTCCCACTCCAGAGAGTGCAACAGTAGGGAAAGCATTGGATAGCGTAGGGGTAAAAATTACTATTCCCACTCCAGAGAGTGCAACTGTAGGGAAAGCATTGGATAGCGTAGGGGTAAAAATTACTATTCCCACTCCAGAGAGTGCAACAGTAGGGAAAGCGTTGGATAGCGTAGGAGTAAAAATTACTATTCCCACTCCAGAGAGTGAAACAGTAGGGAAAGCGTTGGATAGCGTAGAAGTAAAAATTACTATTCCCACTCCAGAGAGTGCAACAGTAGGGAAAGCGTTGGATAGCGTAGAAGTAAAAATTACTATTCCCACTCCAGAGAGTGCAACAGTAGGGAAAGCGTTGGATAGCGTAGGGGTAAAAATTACTATTCACACTACAGAGAGTGCAACAGTAGGGAAAGCATTGGATAGTGTAGGATATAAATAACTATTCCCACTCCAGAGAGTGCAACAGTAGGGAAAGCGTTGGATAGCATATGGGTAAAAATTACTATTCCCACTCCAGAGAGTGCAACAGTAGGGAAAGTGTTGGATAGCGTAGGGGTAAAAATTACTATTCCCACTCCAGAGAGTGCAACAGTAGGGAAAGCGTGGGATAGCGTACGGGTAAAAATTACTATTCCCACTCCAGAGAGTGCAACAGTAGGGAAAGCATTGGATAGCGTAGGGGTAAAAATTACTATTCCCACTCCAGAGAGTGCAACAGTAGGGAAAGCGTTGGATAGCGTAGGAGTAAAAATTACTATTCCCACTCCAGAGAGTGAAACAGTAGGGAAAGCGTTGGATAGCGTAGAAGTAAAAATTACTATTCCCACTCCAGAGAGTGCAACAGTAGGGAAAGCGTTGGATAGCGTAGAAGTAAAAATTACTATTCCCACTCCAGAGAGTGCAACAGTAGGGAAAGCGTTGGATAGCGTTGGGGTAAAAATTACTATTCCCACTACAGAGAGTGCAACAGTAGGGAAAGCATTGGATAGTGTAGGATATAAATAACTATTCCCACTCCAGAGAGTGCAACAGTAGGGAAAGCGTTGGATAGCATACGGGTAAAAATTACTATTCCCACTCCAGAGAGTGCAACAGTAGGGAAAGTGTTGGATAGCGTAGGGGTAAAAATTACTATTCCCACTCCAGAGAGTGCAACAGTAGGGAAAGCGTGGGATAGCGTACGGGTAAAAATTACTATTCCCACTCCAGAGAGTGCAACAGTAGGGAAAGCGTTGGATAGCGTAGGGGTAAAAATTACTATTCCCACTCCAGAGAGTGCAACAGTAGGGAAAGCGTTGGATAGCGTACGGGTAAAAATTACTATTCCCACTCCAGAGAGTGCAACAGTAGGGAAAGCGTTGGATAGAGTAGGGGTACAAATTACTATTCCCACTCCAGAGAGTGCAACAGTAGGGAAAGCGTTGGATAGCGTAGGAGTAAAAATTACTATTCCCACTCCAGAGAGTGCAACAGTAGGGAAAGCGTTGGATAGCGTAGGGGTAAAAATTACTATTCCCACTCCAGAGAGTGCAACAATAGGGAAAGCGTTGGATAGCGTAGGGGTAAAAAATACTATTCCAACTCCAGAGAGTGCTACAGTAGGGAAAGTGGTGGATAGTATAAGGGTTAAAATAACATACTTATAAATAAACGATTTTTCTCATTATAAAAAAATAAATAAATAAATATAAACCATATACAATACCTATACATAAATATAAAATACATGCTTAGCTAAATATATTTAACCTAAAATAAATTAAAATTAATACCATTTAATAATATTTAATTGCCAATTAATAATTAATTAACAATTATATTATTAACAATACAATTAGTTTTAATACATTATTAATTATTTAAATTTACATTACTTCCCATCATATTTCCCTATAAAACCACTACCCACAACATAACACATTTATCCATTTATGAATTAAAGAAAAATAATTAGCAAATAATTAAAATTAATTAACTATTAATTAAAATTAATTACCAATTAATTAAATTTATTTTATAATTCCTACTAATTATTAAATAATTAACCATAATTAAATTACTTCCCACCCTATTGCCCTATAAACCCACATCCCGCTACAGAACATATATATCAATTAATCAATTAATTTAATTTTTTTCCAATTAATTAATATTAATTAGCAATTAATTATAATTAATTAATAAATCCTACTAATGATTAATCAACTTACCATAATTAAATTACTTCCCGCCCTATTCCCCTATAAACCCACAACCCGCTACAGAACATATATATCAATTAATAAATTAATTAAAATTATTTTCCAATTATTTTCAATTAATTACCAATTAATTATAATTTATTAATAAATCTTACTAATTAATAATCAATTTACCATAATTAAATTACTTCCCACCCTATTCCCCTATAAACCCACAACCCGCTCCGGTACTAAAATATACAATTTTCTTATAAATTAATTTATTATTATATAAAATTAATACATATATAATAGTAATTATTTTAAATACTTAAGTTAAACATATAACACATACATAATAAAAAACTATAAAATAATACAAATATCGATATTAGTGTCATCGAAATTAGTAACATCGATATATATGCTATCGATATTACTAACTTCGATATTACTTACATCGATATTAAGATTTTCGATATTACTTACCTTAGGGTCGATATTCTGTCCAACGATATTCTTGACTTCGATATTATGCTCCTTCGATATTTCAGACTCGATATTATGGTAGGTCGATATTTGCAACTCGATATTTTGTCTGTGTACCCTCTGCAACCCTGCATGCTTAAGCCAAGAGATGTCAGCCACACTTCGTGTACAGCACATCTCTAACCTCACACACCTCCCCCTACACCTCCCATATGCATGACAAACTAGACCTAGCAACCTCTGCAGCCATGCACGGGAGCCCTCTGGGGGCTTAACAGCGGTTCAAAACCCTATAGATAAGGTACAGTTGAGTACAATATAATATGGGAACGTTAATCTTTATATCAGTTGATAATCTCCAGGCTTGTCCTTACAGTGCTGTCTTTGTACTGAGGGTGAGTCAGTAACAGGCACTAGGAGGAGCCCAAGGCTAAGAGAATTATGTGTCAGGACCGGAAGCTTTGGATTATGCTTCTCTATTCTTTATTGAAAGAACACAGCAGCCAATGAGATCACAACACCATTTCAGTAAAGATCAAAAACTACATTTCCCATGAGCAGTCTCATGACCTCACACCTCCTCTACCAATCAGGTCTCAGGATAGTCTATTTGCTGACGGCATAATCCTTCCTCTTTCTTTGCTGGTCCAGCTGCTTTGAACTAAATCTGATGTACTTTCCTAATAATGATCATACTCTACTAGTTAAATGTTATTAACCAGGGCCGGAGTGGGAACCACAGCCGCCTGTTAATAACTATTAATGCAATCGTTTCCGACTGAAATAAGAGATCGGCATTTACCCGACACGTTATTGAATGCAGGTGCGTTTCCTAAAATACGTTGCATTTTTCTTCCATTTAGGGATTAATAAAGGCACTTATATTAGGCTGGTGTTTTACGTGATATGATCTGTATTTTTACCCTAATAGACTAGGGGCTTATTTACAAGGGAAGTGACGGAGTGAGGTTAGCCTTCCGGGCTTAACGCCTCACTCCGCCACTTCAGAATTGCAGGCCTGCACCATATTTACAAGAATATGGTGCAGCCCTGCGTTTCTCTTGCGCTGGCGCTACACTTATCAGCCTATCACCAACGCAGGCACCATAGTGCAAGGGTGTCTGCTTGCAGGGGAGGATTTTTTATGTGCAGGAAGGGCCCGCTTTAAATGCTGTTTGTAACTTCTGTGTGTGCTGCCTTAAGCAATAGAAGTTGCAAAACGGATTTTTTTTTAAATTATTAATTATCTGCAGGAAGGGGGACCTTTCAGTACATAAACAATCATTGGTCTTTTGCTGTTTTCATGTGCGCTGCACAACGCAGCAGACGAAAAACAGCAGAAACGAGGAGAAATTAAACATTTCTCCTCATTGTACCAGGGTAAGACTAGGTTTTGCCTGGTCTTAATTCTGGCGCTGCCTCCTATTTATGCCTCTCTTGTATACAGGGGGCAGAGTCAGAATCAATGGGTGCTGCGGTGGAACGCCCACAGCAACACCCACTGCCCAACCCTTTCACGCTAAGCATAGCATGAAAGGGGGCCTTATGTGCAAGGCAGTGTTAAGCCTCATTAAGTGGCCTAACACAGCCTTGTAAATAAGACGAAGCCCCTATCGCCACAGGAATGTCATAAAAAGGTTCCTATGGCGAGAGGGGCTAGTAAAGATCCCTCGGGGTAGTGAAGCCAATCTCTTTCCCGATCGCCTGGAGTAGAAGAGAGGAGTGAGGACACTGGCTAGCCTTGACGGGTGCAGTCCTCTTTCTCTTACTGGCGGCAGATCGTGCATGCAAAAGGTGCCCGTGTTGATTCAAGACCAGCTGACTCGGAGGGGAAAGAAGTTTCCGATGTCATAGTGCATTTCAAACAAGACCCCTCTACACCCTACTGGGGCTGGAATAAACACAAAGATCAGGGTTCTAGGGGCTCGGGCTGCTCCCTCCAGTTGAAATTTACCAATCTTCTTGGCAGAATTGTCTGGTTAAAAACGTCTGTCTGTGCCTTTTGGGAATGCCCCCACTTTGATGTGCCTTCCGCCTCTTCTGTGCCTGCCTGGGTGCTACAAATCCATCAAAATTTCATATCATGGCAGAATATTTCCAATGATGGCTTTGGTGTCTTTTATGATTATGAAGACCCCTCTGAATGCCAGCTAGAGGGGAAGATGGTAAAGGATCTTGATTACTCCATTCAGCAGACAGTGAATAAGGCTCTGTTTGTCGCTTTGAGACCTTTTTGACGCCCGTTAAAACACTATGTACTCAGAGAAATGGATCAAAGTGTGCAGACTCTCCTGATAACTTCTGATTTGACAACCCCTTCTTTGGAGGACCAGTCTTGACCACATAAACAAACCTTAGATAAAATGACGAAAGACACCCTTCTGGATCAAGGTTATTATGCCTCGGACCGTACGGGATTGTTTTCTACAGTGCCCACATCTAATGTGTCGCAAGATGATGATTCCTCTGTTTTATCCAAATCTAATTCTTCTCTATCATTCATGAAGCGTAAAAATACAAAACGCATTTCTTAGAGCCTCAGAATTCACTAGACAAATATCCTGGTTTTGTATCCCGAGGAGATAATTCAACTGAAATGTTCAGAATGGTCTACCTCTGCGGAGGTAACAGATTATGTACAGGCCCGTTTACTTAAAGGGGTTTGACTGCCTTTGTCCTTCTCTCCCCGGGAAGGCGGCAGATACCCCGGAGATCGACTACAGCATGCCGGTCTTCATGAGGAAGTACTTTAAGGACCTGAAGAAGGGAATTTGCAGCACTTGGTATGGGTGCCATGAAAAAGTACTGGACTTATCAGGCCCCTTGACAAAAATTCTGGAGATGACAGCCCAAGCAAAGAAAATTAATACTCCTGTGAACTCTGACGTTCTTATTGGTTGATCATAACACGCTATTTGCCTTCTGAGAAATGCCAATTGTACAATTTAGTCAAAGCATTACCGCTCCACGCTTACGCGCTTGACTTTAGAGGACTCAATTTTATTTTTTAAGTTGATATTAGCCTTCGCGATGCTTAACTCTATGCCTTTACATCCATGCTTAAAGGCCGGTTATAGGCGGTTTTATGGACCTCTTCTAGTTATAAACATTTGTGATCATATGCAGGATTCATCTCCTCTTAGTACGTTATGTTAAGAAAAGAGAAACATTTTTTTGAGAAAAGATCTATTGCTCTGATCGCTCCGCCTCTTAATGATGCATATGGGTGTACATTTATTTATTTATTTATTTATTTTGAATTTTGTAGAGTGCGCAGCTACCTCCGACGGAGGTGTCCCGGCGCTTAAGACATAGTCTCAGGAGGGTCGGGGAGGAGTACAAAGGGGTCTTAGGTCTGTGAAAATAACCAGGTCTTTAGTTTTTTTCTGAATAGGGGTTCGGACGTCAGGAATCTTAGTTCAGTGGGTAGCTGATTCCATAGTTTGGCGGTTGTTACTGCCAGGGCCCTTCCCCCTGTACGTGTGAGGCGAAAGCGGGGGCAGATCATGAGGCGAAGATGATTGGATCTCAGGTTTCTTGGTGCTTGTGAAAACCTCATTCTGTGACGTAAGTAGGATGGGCCTCTGTCATTGAGCGCTCTGAAGGCCAGTGTTAAGGCCTTGAATTGGATACAGAGTTTTATTGGTAGCCAGTGAAGTTTGATTAGATGGGGTGTGATGGAGTGGCGATAGGGGACATTGCAGACAAGCCTGGCCGCCGCATTCTGGACTTTTTGAAGTTGGTGGATGAGGTAAGTGGGGGCGCCTACGTATAGGCTGTTGGCATAGTCCAGATGAGCGGTAATCAGGACATTGACCACCGTTTTGCGGGACTCCAGTGGGAGGTATGGGATGATTTTTTTTATCATTCGGAGTTTGCCGAAGCAGGCTGAGGTGACTTTGTTGACTTGAGTTTTGCAGGAGAGGGAGGTGTTGAATTGAAAGCCAAGGTTGCGTGCGGTTTGAACTGGTTCTGGGGGGGGGTTGAGTTCAGACGGCCACCAGAGGTTGGAGGGTATAGGCGATTTTTGATTGAAGAACAGTACCTCGGTTTTGTCTGTATTGAGTTTCAGGTTGTTGGCGGACATCCAGGCTGCGATGTTGAGCATACAGAGGCGGAAGTTGGTAAAAGATTTTTCAGTGTGTTCTTTGAAGGAGAACACCAGTTGGGTGTCATCAGCGTAGAAGGTTACTTTGACGCCCCAGGATTCTACAACTTTGGCCAAAGGTTTGAGGTATACATTGAAAAGGAGCGGGCTGAGGGCAGAGCCCTGTGGGACGCCCCAGATCAACTGTTTTTGGAGGAGAGAAAAGGTCCTAGCATCACTTGCTGTATTCTGTTTGTGAGAAAGGATTTTATCCATGCAAGTGGGGGTCCGCTGATACCAACTTCTTGCAGGCGGGTCAGGAGTTTTTCGTGCGAGATGGTATAGAACGCTGTGGATAGGTCGAGGAGGACTAGCATGGCCTCCTCTCCCTTGTCCGTGCATTCGCGGATCGATTCAGATACCTCGAGTAGCGTCGACGCGGTACTGTAGTTCGGTCTAAAACCTGACTGGGTGTCGTGGAATAGGGAGTTGGATTCCAAGTAGTGTGACAGTTGTTTTTGGACAGCTTTTTCCAGAACTTTTGCGGGTTTGGGTAGAAGTGATATTGGCCTGTAGTTATTTAGACAGGAAGGGTCGACGCCGTTTTTTTTTTGGGAGAGGGATCAGCATGGTGTGATTCCAGGCTGCGGGAACAACCCCAGTGAGTATGTTATGTTAAGCAAAAAGAACCTTTTATTAAACAAAGGATCTATTGCCCTAATCGCTCCGCCTCTTAATGATGCATGTGGGTATACACTGGATGCTTTAACCAGCTGTTCATTAGTAGTGGGAATGCCGTTTTGCCTGCTTGTTCTATCAACGGTATCCAGACATTCTTGGAGCTTCGTTTTACTAACCTTTAGAGGTTAGAGTTAAGCATCGCGAAGGCTAATATCAACTTAAAAAATAAAATTGAGTCCTCTAAAGTATATGGACATTATGCATGAAAAGATAAAGGGATATAGTGGACTGTCAATACATTAGCTGCAACTAAGCCATCACAAAGAGTAGAACGGTTACCCACAAAAAGGGCTATTAGCTGAAAATGAGACATACTCAGAAAGGGTAAAACCACACCGAATATAGACAACCAAAATGAGAACACTTTAACTCTAAACCCATTCAAAATAAGGGAGTAGTCCAGCACAATAATTCCATTGATAACGATAGTAATATCAAAAAAAGACAGTTAACAAGGACCAATCAAAAATGAAAATCCCCAGTTGACCGCATAACACAGGGAGTTAATACTATACCAATTTTCTTACAGTGTGAGTCTGAACCTACATAAAGACGGGAGGTCAACCCCCGAGTCCTTATGTGCCATTGAATGCAGCAGAAGGTCTGTGGTTTCAGTGATCTGCTTACCTTATGAATGGTGAGTCCTGCACCTTACCAATAGACGCACACTAAACAAAGACAGAAAGACCACCTAATAACACTAATCATCATCTTACCTATAGAAATACCATTAAGAAGTATTCACTTTCAAATCGGTGGCTCCCCTGTACAGTGTGTACCGCCGTACTTATAATTGCTTAAGGTAATATAATGTTTTCCACCTGGGGGGCAGGAAAGGCCATAAATAAGCGGGCAGATAATATATTGTTTTTTCCTTCTTACCTTACAGTCAGTTGCCATTATCCTCATAAGCACTGATAGCCAACAGACCCATATAAGTAAAGGGATCCTGAGGCAGCACGAACTCCAATCTACCATTGAGTCCATAACAAACTATTTTGTAATTTCAAGGTACGTGACACCTTGGAATTACTATAATTACAAAACAGTATAGGGGTCAGTCTACATAGACATAGACTGAAAAGACTAAGAAAAAGGGAGAGGTAACAGACTGTAAATGTTTAACTATATCAATTGTGTGTACACATAAAAAGAAAGAGGGCATGTGAACTTAACAGCTTTATTTGTATGAGGGAAAACTGTGATAATGTGTAAACAAAGACAACACTGTGATAATCAATGTTTGGTAATTCTGTGTTCTTTTAACCTAGAATCTGTCCTGAAAAAGGTGTTTTTACATGAAAAAAAGCCAAAACGCCGGGTCGACATTTTTCTGATTCTTGTTTTATGTATCATGTTTTACATTTTATAAATTTTGTATTAATTGTGTATTCATCTACGTTTTTAACGTATTGATAAATCAAACTGTATGGAATATTAATAATAAAAATTTTGTATACGCTTTTCACAAAAAACCTCTCGAGAACAGTCTTGTTAAACCATTTTTTTGTTAGAATTGTGTAATAACGGTATAATAATCTGTGGGAGTTTATTACTTTGATGTACCAGTTAAATTAGAACCTCTTACCTCTTGCCTTTTTCGTACCTGAGTATTTTCAGACAAGTCTGTTAGTGTTTCGCTGTGAGATTCACAACAATTTCCATGCAGTAGTCCTTAAGTTTAGCATTGGGACTTGTAGTGTGGGACACCACGTGATTTTATTTCCTTTCCCCCTGGTCCCAGACAAACCCAGATAGGGGGCCTCCTAATTTTTCGGGACCACATGGAGACTTGGAACAGCTGGGCCATTTATGGCAGTGTTTCAGGCATAGAAATTGAGTCGGACGCTAGTAGGTGGGGCTGGGGAGCCTGTTGCGGCCCAATCTCCACAGGGGACTGTTGGTCCCCGTCGAAACTTCAGTTACATATCAATTGTAATTACATATCAATTACATATCATATCAACAGCGCCAGGAAACTCATGGTGTCAGTGCGCTATATAAGCACCCCTTACGATACGATACGATTGTCTGGAACTCTTCGCGGTTTCCTTTGCAAGTGCAAGTTGCAATTCGGTGTATCAACAAGTCGGGGAGAATGAGATCTCGCTCTCTAGACAAGATTGCCAAAGACTTTTGGCATTAGTGTCTCCAGAACAACATATCTGTGATTGCAGAATACATCCCAGGCAAGTCGAATGTGGTGGCAGATTGGAACTCTCTAAACCTGAGGGATTCCAGTGATTGGAGGTTACACCCCAACGTCTTTCACCGCCTCGATCTACTATGGGGCCTTTGCATTACGGATCTTTTTGCATCCCGCTGAACGCCCATGTTCTGATGTTCTACAGTGGAGACCCCCTGGCAGTGAGTTCAGATGCTTTCTTAGAGAGCTGGCAGGCAAAGCTGCACTATGCCTTTCCTCCCCCTTTATCATGAGTCCAATGGTCATCTCTCAGAGGCTGCAACAGGTGGTGGTTCTTGTGGCGCCCTTATGGAAAGCTCAGTTGTGGTTTCCTTTGTTATTGGATATGACATGTCGGAATTCAATTCAGATTCTAATATTCTGTGACCTTCTTACCGACCCATCAGGTTGTCCGCACCCGCGGATTCTTTCAGGCCAGCTGATTCTGTTGGCTTGGAGGTTTTAGGCTTGAGGTTTAGGGTTTAGAAGATGCTGGCAAATGCCAGGTCTTTTGGAATGGTCTTCATTCTATCTTGAACAATAATAATAATCCACATTTGTAAAGCGCACAATCACCCGTAAGGGTCTCTAGGCGCTGGGGGCCATCTGGAAGATTAAGAAAACTATTGCCCAGAGCCACATGGTGCTGGGGTAATCTGCCACCGGTGCCGGGGATCCAACCATGATCCCCAGATTCCGGAGTCAGTCGCCCTGGCCGCGGCGCCACACCTCTTCCTGAACAATTCTAGACCTCTGACCCTTACAAACTGTATGCTTCTGCATGGCAGAGATGGGTTTGTTGGTGCGATGAACAGGGTGGGGTTCCCCTGGTCACATATTTGCTTCTCATAGTTAATTTCCTATCAAGTTTGGCAGGTCAAGGTTTGGCCTACAGATCAATTAACAATTTTCAATCAGCTATATTAGCGGGTCATCATCCTTTAGTTGGAAGACCGGTAGGTGAAAATCTTTTGGTGTGCAAATTGTTGAGAGATATTAGATTAATCAAACCTCCTAACCCACATATTTCAAAGTTATGTGATGTTACTGTGGTACTCTGATTTCTTAGGGCATACCCAGCCAACGAGGATCCCTCCAGGAAGTAGTTTCTCTTTCTGGTGAGTTGTTTCGCATATCTAACCATACTAAAACATATTCTCGCTGTGTGAGCTCTCCGGCTCTCCGGCTTTTTCTGGCTTTTGTGGTGCGTTGTTTCAAAGCCTATGACGACTGTGCCAGGGAATTTGGTTGAAGCCCTGGGAAACTGTTACTTATATCCCTACAGAAACATTTTTAACCAGTGAAATCAGCCACTCCGGCCAGATGGATCAGGTGGTTGCTATCAGAGGCTGGCATTGATAGTTCCCCTTTCAGTGTACATTCACAGAGAGGCGCTATGGCTTCCAAGTCTTTAGCCCTGGGTACAGATTGGAGGACAGCTGCTGATTGGTCTTTGGACTCTATGTTTAAAGTGTTTACCATAGACCAATTGTTGATTTATCTCTGTGGTTTTGGGACAGCTTTGAACAACCATAATCTAAAGCCTCCGATCCTGACATAGAATAAAAATATTTCTAGCTGTTGCATCAAAGAATTTTCTGTTTTATTAAGGACACGGAGGCGAGGATTATCCCAACTTGATATATCTTGATGCACGTTTCTCATCATATTAAATGCGGTTACAATAACATGTCTTGCATAAGCTTGCGTGAGATACAACCCACTCTTGTTGTTTTATGTAGCAATTTTGATATATATTGGACACCCTGGCACCCTTGAAATTGATTCCTTATTTGCGATTCGCTAATTGCTAATCGCAAATAAGGAATGACTCCCCATTAATTCCTATGGGCTTTTAGGCGCATAGGAATGAATGGGAAAGCCATTCCTTATTTGCAATTCGCAATTAGCGAATCGCAAATAAGGAAGCAGTAGAAATCGCATAAAATATTGCGATTTCTACATGCATCCCGTTTTGCGCGTCTTTAATAGCGAATCCTTAACATTCGCTAATAAGGACTCGCAAAACGTTACTTTGATGAATCTGGGGGATAGTCAATCCCGAAACTTTATTGGTAGGAGAAGTGGCAGGTCATGAGACTGCTCATGGGAAATGTAGTTTTTGATGTTTACTGAAATGTTATCATTTCATTGGCTGCTGTGTTTTTGCAGTAAAGAATAGAGAAGCATAATATTCGTCTCTGTGTCCTAATAGAACTGAAAATTATTTGACACAACAGCTAGAATTTTTTTTAGCCACATTCTGACCCAAAATTTTCTGATTGCAAAAAATCCTATAAAGTATGTGTTTCTTTTCTCTCCACAGCTCGCCAGGCCTGCAATTATAAACAAGTATGTCCAGGTCATTCCTCTGCCCAAGAAGAACCATGATATCCCGACCGGAACCTCCTGTAGCGTGGCCGGGTGGGGCCTCATTGACGTAAACCAAGTGACCAACAAGTTGTTTGAAACCAACATCACTGTCGTGAGCCGCAGGAAGTGTGCCCGCCTCTTCCCCTTCCTGGATGAGGGCATGTTCTGTGCAGGAAGTAACAACAAGATGCGGGACTCCAGCCAGGTCAGCGAGGCCTTGAGGTCCCATGAGCTGGGAGTTATGCTAACATGATGGTTGCATGGAGGGTTGGGGGGTTCTAAAGGTGCAGTCCTCTGTTTACAGTTGACCTTAGAGGTCACACAATTACCAAGATGAGCATAGCTTAAGCCCTTTCACATAACACAGTAGGAATTTCTACTAATTCATGAGGGGATCTTAGTAGTTAACTCCTTGTTGGTAAGCTCTAGGGTGGTCAGTCCCAGGGGTTATATATACACTGACAATAGATACACCCAGCGGGAGAAGCCAGCTGCAGAGGACAGGCCCATGGCTGTTAATGAAGAGGGAGGGCCGACAGGTTCCAAGTGGTACGCGCCAGCAATGGAGAGCGCGGCGATGGAACATGCCCCCTAGCATCCAGTCCAGTTGAAGGGGCCACATTGAGTGGGGTGTTTTATTGCATATACAGGAGGTTTGGGTGGGTATGAGGGGGCACTTTTTAATTCTGGTTCCTCCAGTCTGCTTTGTTCTTTCTGGCTGTCAGAATCACTTTGGCATTGTTGATTCTGAATACCGAGGCGCAAGCCTCATAAGTCCATGTTCTGCGGTTGGAGTCTGACTTCTGTCCAGCAGTTATTTGAGAACATGCCAGCATGCTTCCAAAAGGCTCCACCGAGCTGCGACAGTGCACACGGACAGTGAGTCGATCTATGAGATAATCATCAACAGTGGATAGGGGACAATCCCATTGCAAGTAATCAAAAGTTCCTCTACCATATAGTGGGTCGAGGCTGAAGGCCGAGATTCTTTATATGGACAAACTCTGAAGTACCATGCTGTCTCCTTACAAAGGACCCAGTTATGGGTAATGTTTATGTTTATGTTTATGTTTTTGGGATTTTTATTGCGCACAAATACCCGAGGGTGTCTCGGCGCATATCGGACTGCCTGGGACAGAGAGCTACCAGATGAATCATTGATTAAAGAACCAGGTTTTCAAGAGTTTATGGAAGATGATAAGAGTGGCACTGGTTTTGATGGACAAAGGAAGAAAGTTCCACAGCCTGGGGGTTGCTACTAAGAAACGTCTGTCTCCCCAGCTAGTGGTTCTGGTACGTGGGACAGAGAGGAGGTGGGTACAAGCCGAGTGAAGTGATCTTTGAGGAGCATAGATCCGAAAAGCATCCTTGAGGAACCTGGGTCCTGAGCCATGGATGGCCTTGTAAGCAATACAGAGTGCCTTAAACTTTATCCGGCTCTTGACTCTTAGCCAATGCAGGTGACGTATGGCCAGAGAGGTGGGGTGGCGGCTGGGGATGCCAAGCAGAATTCTGGCCGCTGCATTTTGCACCGATTGTAGATTGGTTAAGATCTGTTCTTGCGTGCCAAGGAAGAGGGCGTTGTCATAATCCATTTTAGAGAAAACAAGAGTGGTGATCAAGGTTTTCCCTGCCCCTGGAGGGAGATATGGCAACAGCTTTTTGATCTTCCTTAGAGTATAGAAGGACGATGAGACCACCGCATTCACGTGGTGTTTAAACAACAGCTTCTCATCGAACATGATACAGAGGTTTCTGACCTTGGCAACCGGAGTGGGGGTGGACCCATTTTACTGGGCCACCAGATGGAGGACCATTCCGGAGAAAGGTTGCCAAAGGTCATCACCTCGGTCTTGTCTGAATTTAACTTCAAGCAGTTGCTTGACATCCATGAGCTAATGGTCAACATCCCTTCCTGAAATCTTGCGGCCACGGCTGGTCCATCCTTGTGAACCGCCAACACCAGTTGGGTGTCATCCGCATAGGTGGTTAATGTGTTCCATATAAGTGGGAACAAGCTAAATTACTTAAACATTAAGGGCCATATGTATGAACACATTTTACCATAGACACAGAATGGGTAAAACCTTTTGATACATCTCGCCCTCAGTTTGATATAAATGTGTGGCTACTACCACCTGCAGGTCAAAACTGAAAGCGCGTCTGTTGTAGCATGACTACATTTTCCAATAAGTTATTACAATTAAATAGAGGTTATTGTTTCATTACAGGTGCATCATGACACCAGGAACCAACTGCAGTAATAAGAAAGTAATGTAGGCATTATAAAGGCCTATACTTCTCTCTCACTGATCATACATTTAGACATGTGTTATTACTGTAGCCAAGAGGTTCCAAAGTTATTGTGAAGTTTAAACGTTATCAAAATGTTCAGTAAACAGCGCCAGGAAGGTACTTAGCAAGAGGAGATAGTGCCACGGAGGTGGATGATGACAGTGGATAGGCCCAGGGTGGTAAATGTGAGGCAGGATAGGTCTAGAGTGGTAAATGATGCGAGGAGATAGGTCCAGGGGGGTAAATGATGTAACAACACCCAACTACAAATAATGTCCCTCTGCACTCTTATTCTTTACAAGGCCTGTATCTAGGAATCCTATGGTCATATTTACAATATTTTGGCACAGGGCAGTGCCACGAGCCTTCTAGCTGCGCTGCCTACGTCAAAAGAAAAGGGCAGGATTGTGCCATATCTAAAAGATACTGCATATTCTTGTCCTTTCTGCTGGCACACAAACGGCAGGGAGCACCAACGCAGGCACCCTTGCACCATGGTGCAAGCGTGTCTGTGTTGATGGCATGATGAAGGGACACCTTCTTGCACAAAAACTATCAAAGGTGGCGTTTTCCTCATTCTGTGTGTGCAATGCCGCACACATGGAAAGAGGAAAAAGAAGGAGAAATGTAAACACTTTTCCTCATTACTCCTGTTTTGAGAAGGCGTTAGATTGTTGTAAATCTGGGGCAGTGTCAAAGACCATGGGTGTTTTATGGGAACACCCACATCAACATCCATAGAAAGCCCTTTCCACGCAAAGTAAGGCTTTGCGTGGCCTTGTAAATATGGCCTGGCACACTGCACCTCCGGAGCGTCACAAAGGTGATGCTCCAGCGGCGTAAAAGTGCTGCAGGGGCATTGTAAATATGCCCCATAGTATAAAATCCCCTCTAAAGTCTCTCTAATACTCTGCTGCCTGGAAAGGTCTTTCTAGACATGAATGTCTCCATTGGTCAGCAAAAGAGATTGCCAGAGGTTTGCCTTTCCGAGTCACATACGCTGCCCAAGTCAGGCCACTAAAACCGAACCCAGAGCTTGGGGTGTGTGCGGAGACAATTACCTTGGACCAATTTGAAGTATGCTTCTCTCCAGTTTGGCGGCCCCCTCTTAAATTATTGTACGGCTTAAATAGTTTCTGCTAGAAAATCCAGAGTACAGTGAGGTACCCAAGCCATCATAATCTCAACCAGGTTAACAGTCATCAATTTATTCTCTAATTTGTAAGTTGAAGTTTACAGAGTTGGTTGTGTCTTTCAAAAAGGCTCTCAAAACCTACTTTTTTAAGAGGGCCTACCCATGAGTAAATAGGACTCTGTAAGTTTTCTAGCTTCTGCATTTGATTTAGGCGCCTTGACGCCAATTGGGCTAAGTCCGCGCATCTACAAGAACTGTTTCATTTATTTCATAATCCTGAACAAGCAGGGGCCTCCTTCAGGGAGATGTGAGCAGTGAATGAATGAACTTTTTAAGGTCGAACCTACTAGACAGCACATGTGCTGTCTCTTGAAAAACATATTGTGTGCGTACCAAGAAAATACAGGGTCTTGGAACCCACCCATTTCATACCATTGGTTGGCTTTCCGGTCACTCTCAATCGTCTGGTTCTTATTCGTGGCTCAGCTTGTCAATCTTGTGTTTGTCGCTCCAATGAAGTTTAGCCTCTTTACGATGTCTCTTATTTGGCTGGCTTCTGTGCTTCATCTGCTCACTTTTCAGGAATTACTTTTTTCTTTTTGGTTAAGCACACAAATGGAATGCATGTATTTTCTATCAGTCTCCCTTTTGTACTTCTACCCCCTGCACTACCTGTTGCTTTCTGCGACTCGTGTACTTTCCCCCGCTCCCTCCCTCTTGCGCACTCCATGTGCTTCTCTCCCGTTGCTCCTCCCACCACCCATGCCCTCCATCTTGTATTCTCCCGCCAATGACCTTTCTCTCTTGCCCGTTGCTTCGCCTTCACACTCTGTACTCTCCCTGTTGACTCCTTGCCTGTGTGATCTCTCTACCCGTTGCACGGCCAATGCTTATTCCTCCCACCCACCCCCTGTGTTGCTTCTATTCCCCCACTCCTTTAAAAGAAAAACGCTTTTGCATGTTTTTTATTAGTAACTGACCCATCTCTGATCAGTTTGTAGGCGCACACATGCTTGGTGCCTGCACCTACAAAGCGGCACAAGCAGCCATGTAAAGGCTTATTTTTTTAAATCTCTAGCCATAAGGCTCAGCATTGGGAATGCTGAGCAGCATGTCTAAAAAACATTGGCAGAGCCAATAGGCTCTAAAGGGTGAGACCCATTGGCTTTGCCAATGCTTGTTCTCTGTAGCACCTTACTGTTTGTCTCATTTTTTTTTGTCCTTTGATTTCTGTTTCAGGGAGATTCGGGAGGGCCTCTGGTCTGTAATGGGGTCGTGGAAGGCGTGGTGTCTTTCGGCATGGACTTCCCACCGGGTGTTTACACTCGAATTTCCAATTACCTTCCTTGGATCAAAAAGACAATGGAATGAAGGCAGAGTGCTTCGAAGGGGCAGACGTCTTCACAGCGCCTCCTCAGTTGTGTCTAAGTTGTAGATGGATGAAAACGCATTGGAAACGCATAGCTGTGTGCGATGGGTCTTCATTTTGGTGTCCGGTTTGCTGTTCGACTTAGAATGGTTACAGGGGTCATCCAGCTAGAAGAACTAAAACCTGGGGCATATTATCAAGACAAGCGATAAAATTATCGCCGTTTTAGCAGCAGAAAACTGCTGCCAAAACGGCGATAATGGGCTTGATGATATGCTCTATGGAATTCCAATTGAAGCCCATGTTAGACGTCCTTCACATTTAACATGGGCTTCAATTGGAATTCCATCGAGCATATTATCAAGCCCATTATCGCCGATTTAGCGGCAGTTTTCTGCAGATGTTTAGAGCTCACAGAACACGTTCATATTTTCAGCTTGTTGTAATTTACCAGAAGGTAACCAGAAAAGAGGAGGAGAGAAAACAAATACACCGCGGAGGTATAGTCCGGGCAAAGGAGTTAGGATAGGTTGGTTTAGTAGGTGGGGCTTCAGTTTAACTTATAGAACATCTTTAAGCAGGGTGCAGGTCTAATGTCAGATGGGAGGCAGTTCCAGTTTCATGGCATGCCCCTCAGGTTACTGGGAGAGGTGTGATGGGGTGGTGAGGTAGATGGCTTTCTTAGTAAGGCTGTTTTTAGACTGCTTATGCTTCTGGAGGAGCCAGGATATACTTTAGAGGAAAGAATTGTGGCTCTCTTATAAAATGTCCTAGTAGATGTGATGAGTCTGGAGACAGCTTGAAGATCTGCCTTCAGAGAGTCAGGGCGAACCTTGGGAAGTCCAGTGAATATATATATTTCCATATTCAAAACGCAAGATGTCTAATAATTGGACAACGAATATAAGACCTTGGTTATAGGGCTCAGCCTGAGGACTCAGGGTGGTGTCATCTGGTGTCTGACATGTCTGGGTATTTCTGCAGTATGACCAGGGAGGCTCTCCATCAGGTGTGGGACTCCTCAAATGGTCTGGATGGTTCATTAGAGTTTGATGGATGCATGACCTCTGTCAAACACTGGAGGCGTCCCGTCCACTCTATTCGGAGTGTATACATGCGTACACGTTGTAAGTAGGGCAGCAAGGACATTGCCCAGATGTTGTTTGGTGTCCTGCGTCCACCAAACTCTAAATAACCGTTAAGGCCGAGTCCCATAGTGCGAAATCCAAATCGAATGAGTGAGGCTAAATTTAAGAAGATTTTCAATGTGCACGAAAGAGAGAGGTACACCAGGGAACCAGCCCAGAAATATGACTCCTGGCAACTCTTGGCCTTCAGACAGGCAATGTAAGCCAGCAGCTAAAGGGTGCAAATAAGTGATGGTGCCAAATTACAACAAAGTGCCTGAAAAATGCTATTATATCAGAGTATATGGAGTGCTCCTGGAGGCCAAATTATATATTTGATGGAGTATGCAAAATCCTTACCGCTTTCCTGCCTTCAGATCTCGGAGAGACTCTGATCAGGAGGAACACAAAAGAACTTGTGGAGTAGGAAGAGCTGAAGCAGGTGAAGGACCAGGGGAGGGTTTAAAAATGTAGTCATAGTAACGTGAAGCCGCCTCAGTGGTCCTGGCCCATTGGTATCCATGTGAACTTGCCTTGTCCAATGGGGGATTCTGTTTCAAGCAACAGACTACAGCTGGGGCAGCTACACAGCTCAACATACACACAGGCACCACTTTTTGTCCACGAAACCCTCAACCGGCCTGGTGGAAGGGAAAGGGCGGCCAGTACTTCCTCAGAATGTTTTTTCTCGTTGCTTGGTAGATATCAGCGGTGTGGGAGGGAAGGGGTGCAGTATAAAACACCCCCCTCTTATCTACTCTTACATAATCTTATTATTCTCATGAGACCTAACCCTGGTCTAGTCTGTTATCTTCTGATGCAGCCCTTTTTCTCACAGTGTGTGCAGAGTCACAAGACAGGGTGGAGGAAAAAACAACACATTAGGGTCAAGTAAATTGTATGTAGGACCGATTCTTTGAAATGTATCCTTAAACATACTAAAAAGGTATGTCGTTTCACAACTATAGTGAGACTCGGCCTAGGTGCCAGTGGTGCAGGTCTCATCCTTTGATGCCTGGCCACCAGCACTTGGATTACAAGTCAGCACTTAAAGGTCTTCAAAGCTAAGTCCAGTCACTAATGTAAGACAGACTGCTCGGCGATGCTGTCTGGCTCTCACAGGGCAGGGCTCCCCTGTCCCTTCGGGAGTCGTAATACCGCCCGTCCCAGTCACATCCTTTGCCGTTCATAATCCAGCCCCTTAATATACTGCTAGAATGATAAACACAAGCCCTCCTGGGGTGATTGCAAGCAGCCTCATGGACAAAAGCCCCAGGCTGGGCGGGAGGCCCCTTTGAGCCCAGGTGATTTCCCAGACCCAGGCGAGGTTGCAGCAGGTGTCCTTTTGAGGTGTGTGTACATTGAAGACAGATCCCAGTGGACCCAAACCTCAGATATTTGACTGCAGACGGTTCCCACATCCTTGGCGACTCTCTGGATCTCTCCGCGGCATTCGTGTCCGCCCCATATGTCCAGAGCGCCTGTGAGTTCACGCTTCCAGTGGGCCTCCATCACGACTTCTATCCAAGCCACCCGCTTCCAACGGATCAGCAAGACATACGATACCGAACAACGTTTTAAGAATGTTTCTTTATTTTCCTTTGTTTAGAACAAAACAACAATGAACCAAAACAGAGCGTCCCATTCTGAGGGGAAATGAAGTGCTCTAAAAGAACAGATTAGTTTACAAACTAGGGAAAGTCTCAGCACACTCTGCGTCTGTTTCGGGAGTGTTGAACACAGCGACTGTGTTAAGTCAACGCTGGTGCTAAAACCTTGTGAGTGTACCGTCGAGCCGCCACCTCCTTCGGCTCAGCAAGCGACCGCCATTCCTGGTCGAGGTTCCGTTCCTCTTCCCTGGGATTCACTCCTTATCTTCAGAGAGCAATCTACCCGCAGGTAATTAATCGGTCTGGATTGGATTGTAATTGCATTTATATGTCGGTTGCTATCCCTGGCGACGGGTTGAAGTGCTTTACAGCAGGCAGCAGACTACTGACGTCATTTGACCATCTTCATCCTCAACATACGGAAGAGGAGGCGGCCCAACCCCTGCTCCTCTCTTGGAGGGAGCCAGCCTGTGAACCCCTTCTCCTGTGTCCAGCCAGCTTCAAACTGTGGTGCCTCAGATGGGCTTTGAGAGAGTACGTGGTGCCTGGGGGAATTTAGAGGAAACGTCACCACCACCACTGGACCGGTCTTCAGCCGTAGCGCCATGGGTCCTCAAAGCAGTCTTGGACACCCAGCCTATGGGAAGAGCCACAGCAAGTCTACATTTCCAGGGCTGCAGCAGACTGATGGCTCTCACTCACTTGCCACATAATCCACCGCCTGCTGAACACTTTCAAGATTTCAACAAAATATATGGCACTTTCCTCTTCAGACTAATCAATAGTTACTGCACACTTCCCAACATAGGTATTTCTGTGTCAAGCAAAGAACAAAACCCCATTTTTAAATGTATTTCAAACAAGGCAGAAATAATGATTATTTGTCGTTGAACGTTTTGCTTCGATATCTTTGCAAATTCATGCGTATGACAGACACAGTGTTCCCAAATTAGGGTATTTCAGGAGCACGCTTCAAAGTGGAAGACTCAAATAGATATTGCATCTCTTTTTAAGACTGTCTGCCCTTGAATCTTTAAGTATCTGTTAGGGAGATATATTTATGACAAATATGAAATGTAAATTACTCTTTGGTAGGGCTGTCTTTCGGATAAAAGGCATACAGTGTTTATATATATATATATATATATATATATATATATATATATATATATATAATCCTGTCCACATGTATTTCACAGCATATGATTGCAGGAACGGACCTCCACACAGAAAAGTTTTCTAAAATGCGTTTGTTTCCCAAATCACAACATGACGCGTTTCGGTCATATAGTGAACAAGGCTACGGGAGGTATCCGGAACGCGTGGATGCAGCTCATTTTTCCTGAATAAATTACTTTTGAACTCCTACCTGAGAGCTGATAGCATCCTTATTGAGGATTGTTGCTCTTGTGGAATATATATATATATATATATATACACACACACACACACATATACACTGTTCAGTAAACTATGAATACACCCCTAAACTGAAAGCTCCTTTTAAACACTGCTGGGATATGCAGAGGGAAAGTGGCTCACCTTTTATTACAAGTGGTGTGCACATGTCGCCTGTTTCCCATAATAATGTACATGAAGTCCTTGATTCCATGCAGAGCTTCATACCATAAGATGCTTTCTCTAAAGTGTCCACCTAACAGTTGCTCAGTTTCATGGAATGCACATGTATGTCCTGGGAAGGGGTGAACGCTGCACTGCTGGGATTAGAACAGGGGACCCGCAGAGCATCCTATTTGTCAGCCTCGACAACCACCTCCATTAACATGACAGGACGCTAACCTGTCAGACCAAGGTGAAGCGCTGGGAGTAACAGGTACATCTGAAGCACAGTGTGGAAAGGACGTGTCGGGTGTAGCTGAAAGGCCTGGTGTGGAGGAAGTGCCAGGGGCAGGTAAAACATCAGTTCGAGAGTAAAGGGCAGGTGCAGCTTTGTTCTCAGTAGGTCAAAACTCTTCAGTTCATGTGGAAGAGGAAAATTAAGTCCTAGAAGAAGATCTTCGGTTGCACGTTTCCTATCTGAAGCACCCCTACAGACGCGTGCACAGTAGTTTGATGGACCAGGAGTCAGTACTCGTGAAGGCCAAACTTTATGCTTAGAAGGGACACATGGCTGGATTCAACATGGCCTAATGTGGTGGTCGGAAAAGCCAGGACTCGAATTCAAGATGGCCGACGTGCTGGTGAGAAGGGCCACAAAGCTTGATTCAAGATGGCCGACGTGCTGGTGAGAAGGACTACGAAGCTTGACTCAAGATTGCCGAAATGCTGGTGAGAAGGCCCACGAAACTTGCTTCAAGATGGCCGATGTGCTGGTGAGAAGGCCCACGCAGCTTGATTCAAGATGGCCGACATGCTGGTGAGAAGGACTACGAAGCTTGACTCAAGATTGCCGACATGCTGGTGAGAAGGCCCACAAAGCTTGATTCAGGATGGCCAAGATCCGGGTGAGAAGGGCCAGGAAGCTTGATTCAAGATGGTTACCATTCTGTTGAGAAAGGCCCGGAGGCTAGATTCCAGATGGCTAAAAGTGCTGGTCAGAAGTGCTATAGGGGTCTGCCTTAAAATGACAGAAAGTATGAGTCTGTCTACATGGATCACCTGCGCTCCATTCAAACCCAGTAGACCCAATGGCTAAGGGCAACCACCATCTACAGTAGCACAAAGTCCCTTAGGGTCTTGATTAGCAGGGCTTCCTTCAGGTCATCAAAGACCTTACGGATATTGTCTGTGTCCGTGGCACACGTGAAGTGATGGTAGAACGTCCAGTTACTAGTCTCTTTCTTTGTGCTTTCATCCTGTGTACACTTTTCAAATACATCCGTGTACATCTTCAGTATGAATTCCTTGGCCGCCTCGGAGTCCCTTCTGGGTCCTGAAATAAAATACAAATACAGTCGGTTATGAAAATGATCCAAGACTGCTCAATATCACGTTGCAAATACAAGACCCCTCTAGATGGGTAGGGTTGGAAGTGGGGGGGGGGGGGGGAGTTTAAAGACCTCTGTTCTTCACTTGCAAGCCAGTATACAGATGAGGGTAAGGCCAGAGAATGTGAGGGAATGGTGGTGGCTGGAGGGCACTGTGGTGTTAAAGGCAGTAGAGGGTGTGTCTGTTGTGGGGTTGTAAGGGAGTTCTGTGGTGGCGGCTTGAGGGGACTGTGGGTCAATGGCAGTAGATGGTGGCAGAGTGGTGAGGCTGTAAGGGGTGCCAGTGGGTAATGGAGACAGCATCTTCATGGCTGTTGCACGCTGAGGCTTCAGGTCGTGATGTGTCGTGGTTGGATTGACCACCGCGATCTCACAGTGCTACTCATCACTCTGACTCGGACAGTGTTCGCCAGGTTGCAGCGAAGGGAGACTTTAAAAGTGTACGAGCGCTCTTTCTGGCCCTGAGATCTTTCCTTGTGTCTGTGTTTTGCTTTGACTGAAACAGCCAGATCAAATGATTAGTACATCCTTGGGAGTAAGAGAAACAAGCACCACCAGTCAACATTTTATTCTTTTTTTTGCAGTAGATTTTTTTATGCCTTTTTACTCTTCCCCCAGCCTCCACTCCAGTTTAGTCTTTTGGAATCAGACCCTGGGTTCCAGCATCACCTGCCCTTCTGGATTCACCTTTGTTTTAGGATTCTGGATTCAGGCTCCTCATTTTCTGTAGAGACAATCTTTTAGAGTCAGCCCCTCGCCCTATACCCACAACAGACTTTCCGGGACCTGCCCTGGCCCTATGCCCAGGTTAGACTTTTAGAGTCAGTCCCTGGCTCCACTTTTAGGCAATTCTTTTATAGTTGTCCTGTAGCGTCACACCTAGATTAGACTTTTAGGCTTATATTTACAAAGATTTTGCACCATGTTTGCATCACAAAAGTCAAGACTAGACCTTTAGAGTCAGCCTCTTGCTCCACTTCTAGACTATTCTTTTAGAGTCAGCCCCATGGTCCCAAATCTTGAGTAGCCTTCGAGAGTCAGAGCCCATGGCTCATGCGTATGGGTAAACACAATAAAAGACGGCGTAAGCCAGTAAAGGACAGGCTATCATGTTCATAGTATCTAACCAAATTAGATTATGTATCAACAGTGCCCTTCTTCGCAGGCTGGGGCCACAATCTGCTCCAATCTTGTATTTTCTGTGACTTTGTGCTCCGTTAAAGCCTGCATACGTGCTACTGACCTTCAGTTTCGCTGACTGATGGAGAGGTGGGACGAAACCTGGTTCACTACATTTAGTCAATGGAATTTAGGACAGACAAACTCACACATGTTTGCCTCAATATGAACAGATTTACAGGAGCTTTCACTCTCACTACTCGGTGTTGTCTTCAAGAAACACATACTCCCCTCCTCGGGTACCCTTGGCCCAGCCTATATTTAAGATGCTCTTCAAGCCTTCTGTAGTCTACATTTTCCTAAAACAATTACACAGCACATTTAGGGGGCTATGTACGATATATGTGGCGGA
This sequence comes from Lissotriton vulgaris, assembly GCF_964263255.1. NCBI lineage: Eukaryota > Metazoa > Chordata > Amphibia > Caudata > Salamandridae > Lissotriton > Lissotriton vulgaris. Next base: position 19,810,255 of record NC_141700.1, read on the forward strand.
GTGAGGCGTTAGCCCTCATGGCTTCACGCCTCACTCCGCCACTTCTGAAATGCAAGGCTGCACCATATTTACAACGTTGTGGTGCAGCCTTGCGTTTCCCCCTTCGATGGCGCTACGCAGGTACCCTTGCACCATAGTGCAAGGGTGTCTGTGTGCAGGAGCGGATTGTCCATGGGTAGGATGGTGTCCCTTCCTGCACATAAACACTCCTGAAATGCCATTCTGTCTCTTTAATGCAGCACACATGGAAGCCACAAAATGTCATTTTTATTTTTAAGATTGTTCTTGTACCGGAAGGGGACCGTCCTGCACATGAACAATCCATTGCATTTTGCTCTTTCAAAGTGTGCCTCACAAGGCAGCACACATAGAAACAGCAAAAACAAGGAAAAATAATGCCTTTCTCCTCGTTTCGCCAACTTAAGACCAGGATTTCCCTGTACGCTGACCTAGTACATAGGGGGCAGCGTCAAAATCAATGGCTGTTGTGGTGGAACCCCGACCGCAACACCCACTGCCCACCCCTTTCACGCTAACCATAGCGTGAAAGGGGGCCTTATTTACAAGGCAGCGTTAAGTCACATTAAGTGGCTTAACACTGCCTTGTAAATAGGGCAAAGCCCAATTTGCCACCACAACTTCGATAAAAGTGACGTTGTGGTGGCGATAGGGGCTTGTACATATGCCCATTAGTTTTATTTTATATTAGGTGGACATGTTGCTAGATTTTTGCTACTGCCACCATTGGTGACACAAGCCAGAGAGGCCCAGATCATACACTTGACAACATCCGCACAGAACGGAGGTAATGGCTGGGGGTCAGGTAACAAACTTGTTCTGCACAGTTATGAAAACTTCTCAGGTATTAAAAGATGCTGTAGTCATATTTCCAGGATGCATAAACTTCACCTGGCAACTAACAGAGTTGTCTCCAACATATTTTTTCTGGAAAGAAAGCTGACTGGATTACTAATGGTAACAATGTTTCTGCCATTGACACCAATCTACAGCGGCTAAGTCTGAATACGGTGAAACGGGGAGAGGATGTGGCCGAACGGACTAGGGCAGACGATCTCAAATCTGGGGAACTGGGTTTGAGTCTCGTCAATGACGCTCAACATCCTGTGATTCTGGGTAAATCTTGCCATCTCCCCGTGCCTAACAAAAAAATGAATGTGACCATGAGTAACGTAACTGGAGCTCATGAAAAGTGCTCTGATACCTTCGGGTCAAGTTCGCGCTATATAAAACTTGGAGGGGGGGTGGGTCTGCCAGTAATGTCTTTACAGACTTGGGGGCATATTACCACGCAATAGCGATAATTATCAATATTGCTTGGTTAGCGGGAAAAAAATATCGCCGAGCACCGAGGATTTTTACCGCTGAGATACCTTGATATTATCAAGGTTTATCTCAAAAGCGGTAAAAATCCTGCGAAATGCATGAATATCGCTGAAAAATCAGCGATATTCATGCATTATCGTGACAATGCTCTTAGCCATGTTATCCACCTTCCATTGGATAACATGGCTAAGAACTGCTTTTAGCAGGCGTTAGCTTTTGGAGATATTCGCGCTTAGCGCGAATATTTCCAAAAGTTGTTAATAGGAGTTAGAGATGTTAGCGACTGTTTTCAGTCGCTAACATCTTGGCACGCCCACTTTGCATGTCATTAGCGATAATTATCGCTGACATGCAAAGTGGGCCCCTAAATGCCCGCTATCGCCTACAAGCTGTCGCTAACTGGTGTTAGCGACAGCTTGGTAATAGGGCGATGAAATTATCGCCGCATTAGCGGGAAAAAGTCCCACTAATGCGGCGATAATGCCCTTGGTAATATGCCCCTCAGTACTTTATGCCATTTTTACCAGCCCCAATCATCACCTGAGTCCTAAATCTTATACGTAAATGTTCAGGCACTTATGAAGCCCTTCTTATCAGCCTGTACCCTGCCTCTAGGCACGCCTTTCCAGTGTTTAACAAACATTTTATATGAGACTTAAAGAGGTTTGAGTGAATGTCCAAGATCAAATAAAAGGGACATATGGTGAAGCCCACATTAGCAGCATTGATTTTAGAGGGGGTTGCCAGAGGTCACTGGTTTGTTTCGTTTTTAATGCTTTAAGGATTTGGGTATTTAATATGTCATGGTTTAACGTGCCTGTGTTATATCTTACTTCACTAAAGCTATTTTTTCTTTATTATCGCGTATAAAAGCTCTTCCAGATATACAAGTTCAGACTACAAGTTGTACAAAAAAACACCTTAAATAGGTACTTCTCAATACTCAAGTTCTATAATGTGCCTATTAGTGTCAAAGCTTATTTGTTAAAGAAATACACTTTTTTTTTACATTTTGAAGAGACTTTATCATATTTTCATGATATAGCACAGAAGCCCATCCTTGAGTGTGTGTGGCTGCTCACCAGTGGCACATGAAGTAAAGGCATGTGTTGCAGCGCCCAGTATAATGTGCTGCATGGCTAAATACTTATAAGGTCCTAAAGTGGAGATCTTTCGCTATGCCAATACTTGTTTTAAATGCAATCTGAAGAAATTTGGCCATTATAGCTTTCCGTATAGGAAGCACAATGCTCTTGTCTGAAGTATTTCTACAGGCCTTCCTGAAGAAAGGCGAACATCTACACTTGAGAAGACATGTCCTGAAAAAGGGCTTCGGGATCCTCACACATGGGCGGGACAATTTAATGCTTGTTACTTCAGTGGAGATTCCCCTGAGAGAGAACTGGGATTACAGGTAAGAAATCATTCCTTCCTTCATGCCTTGATTATTTATCATCACCGTTGAACCCAATTCCCCTTAAAAGACTCAAATATTGTACAAAATCCTGAGGCTGCTGTATAGACTGGCAACAGATTCCGCCCTCCTTCCAGAGAAGATATTCTACAATAAGCCCAGGACGCCATTTACAGCCGGTGCCTCCATACAGTTTCAATTCTGTTCCTGCATTAAGACACCAATTCTGCAATCTTCTGCGAGACATTTGAGCCAATTACACAATTCAGATACCAAAGAGAAGCCCGAAGTCAGAGAGCAAAGAGAGATCGCAGATGGCTATGAACTGGGTTTTGAAAGCATCTTGTGCATGAGAGATGCTCTTTTTCTAGAAAATTTCATATCCTCTTCCACCTCCCTCTGGGAAAGATAAGTCGGTGTGGCAAGGCGTTGCCATGATTTGTGAATCTATATTGTCTGGCAGGTAAAGAAAAACAGGATTTAGAAGGATGTTCTCTTCCTGACTGATTACAGATCCAACAGCGCTAGTAAACTATCGGCCCATCTCTCTTCTTCCCTACCTGGCCAAAGTCCTCGAACGCCACGTCACTAAAGTCCTCAGCTCTTTCATCGAGGACAGCGGCTTTCTCGCCCCTTGCCAAGCAGGGTTCCGCCCTCTCTATTCCACCGAAAAAGTGGTGGTCTCGGTTTTAGACACACTTAGAGAGGGGCTAGACGCTAACCTCCCACAGGCACTGGTTCTTTTTGATTTGTCGGCCGCCTTCGACACGGAGGACCACACCATCCTCCTTTCCCGTGTCGAGGCGGCAGGCATTGGAGGTTCAGCCCTGGCCTGGCTCAGCTCATTTTTGAGCGATCGCTCACAGGCGGTCCATGTGGCGATTTTCTCCTCCCAAGCCCGCAAAGTGCAATGTGGCGTCCCTCAGGGATCTTCTCTTTCCCCTCTTCTTTTTAATTTGTATATCTTTCCGCTCATTTCTGCCTTACAGAGGATGGAGGTCACAGTGTTTAATTACGCCGATGACCTCAAGCTCACCTTTAACCTCTCTAACTCTTCTGACTCTAATTATAATTTTCAGTCGGTGATGGTTTTTATCAGGGATTGGATGAGCTGTAACCACCTCAAGCTCAACCCTGATAAAACCGAACTTCTCCTCACTGGCGGTAAACTCAACCCTTGGTCTCCTATTATTTGGCCCCCCTCTTTTGGTCCCTCCTCCTCTCCCTCTTCCTCTGTTAAGACACTGGGAATCACCCTCAACCAACAACTCACCCTTCACTCTCAGATCAGCACGGTGGTTTCCTCCTGTTTTTTTACTTTGTGCACTATCCGGAAGATCTCACGGTTCTTTTCTTTCTCTGCTCTTAAATTGATCCTGATGGCTATGGTCCTTTCCCCTTTAGATTACGGGAATGTCTTGTACATTGGTGCCCCTGCGTATTCCATCTGGCGGCTCCAACTGGTGCAAAACTAAGCTGCCCGCCTTGCCTATGGCCTACCCAAATCAAACCATACTACTCCCCTCTTAAGATCCCTCCATTGGCTCCCTATCAGAGAAAGGGCCCTCTTCAAGATAGGATGCATCACCTTCCAGGCTCTCGCAGGAACAGCTCCAGCGTTCATCAAGTCCAAAATCAAACCTTATATCCCCAGCAGACCACTGTGCTCTTCTTCTCTGTCCCTCTTGGTGGTGCCCAGGTTCAAGAAGAGCAGAATGGGAGGCTCCAATTTCTCAGTTCTTGCTCCACAATTTTGGAACTCTCTTCCTCTCCACATGAGATCTAAAACATCCTACCTGGAGTTCCGCAGCACCCTGAAAACTTTTCTGTTTCACAGGCTTTTAAAATCTAAACCATCCCCTCATCCAACTCAGGAACCATCCTCCTCAACAGCGCCATGAAACCGCCTGGCGTACGAGCGCTCAATAAATACCTTAAATTCAAATTCAGAAGGTCAGGGAAAGGTAGGAACCTGGCACATTGATGTGGAGGAGAGTGAAGGTGTTGGACGCAAGCAGTAGCAGACTGATGTGTATCCTAGCTGATAAACAATACGTCTCACCTGTAAAATTTGCAAAGTAGTCCTTGAGGTCAGAGATGCAGATTTTCTCCTCCAGGATATCGGTTTTGTTCAGAAACAGGATGATGCTGTTGGTTTCTTTCCAGTACGGCAGCCGAAGGATGTTGTTGAACAGAGCCAGGCTCTCCCGCATACGGTTCTACGTGGAGAAAGCAAGATCCTGTTAACAGGTTGTCTCAGAGATCAGGGACACACTGGACTCAATATTTGACGTCCCTACACAAGAGCTACCACCAGCTCGATGATAACTTTCAGGAAGGTCTACCACGTTCATAAAGAGACTAATTCCAGAGCTTACACCGATCAAGGGATATCAATCATGACAATTAAAAGAGTAAATTAGAAAAGACCCAGCCCTATAACCAGCTCTCAACCATCACAGGAAACACATCCATGTTCAATTGGAACAGGAACTCCATTGTTGTAAAAGTTCTGTTTCTCACCTTATTTGATAGAAATCAAATTTGAAAGGCCATTTAGCCAGAGTGCCTCCAAGGACCAGCACAGAGTACCACATGATAAGTTCACCCCTTGTTTTGGCAGTGCGTTTCTCCCAGGGAGCCAAGATGTCAAAGGCTGGAGATGTATAAACACACTCTGTGTACGTGGGTAGGAAAATCAGGATAGGGAGAAAATTGGAGAGCACTGCTCTGTTAGGACGAGAATCGACACGCACCCTGAGGTGACATGCTTCTTCATAGGGTCCCCTCCTCACACTGGGCCCGTAAGGCCCCCAGTGTGGCCTACAGCTCTCCCGGAGCAGAGGGGCAGGGGTGTTCTGCAGCACGATGAGTACTACCTATGTGGGGAGGAACAGGCAGAGTGCAAATGTAGATAAAGAAATAGGTCAGTTAAACTATCACCTGCTAGGCGAAAAACAAGTCTTTATTCTGGTGCCCGTCAGTGGATAGGTTTAAAAAAGCTAAGTGAATAGGGGTTATGGATATTGCCCTATTATATGGTCAACATGTTTCTGCGATGCAGGACTTAAAAGGTTCTAGGCCTTCCTCAGGACCAAAATACATGTTTCACTCTGCTGTACAGAGTATGTATAAAATAATAACAGAAAAGCCATACAGTCAGCTCTATGGCTATTCTTGCGGCACCATCGTCTGATAAAGTCCACTAGACACATTAACATATATGTAAGGATCCGCTGAACCGTCAACACTGTCTTCAGAGCGTGCAGAGCTTGTAAGCTTCGACACGCCTCTTCTTTCGAAGGTTCCAAGATCAAAAATCTGAAATGTGGACTCTCGAAGATTTAGATGCAGATTCAAAGGCCAAGAATAATTCCCTAATAACTTGTGCCTATGCAGCAATGTTGTATTTCTTGACAAACTAATGGGAAATGCAAGTGACTACTGGCAAATTCCAGCCAAGCGATCCCTTGATTTACGGTGCCATTCGAAATTCTGACTGGTGATTGGTCGGCTGAGCTCCAAACGCTCCTCTGACTTGCACTACAGGTTGCTTTTCAAAGCCTGTTAATTGGAGGGGTAGAATTCAGAGCAACTGATTGGAATTCAAAGCAACTGATTGTAATTCAGAGCAACTGATTGGAATTCAGAGCAATCAAGCATTGGGCTCAGTCTAGAACCCTGAAATCATTTGGTGCCCACGTGAGTTGAGCATTCGTATTGAGATTTGCACACCCCTGCGGCACAGATCAGGGGCTGGCTATACCTGCTCTAGCGGTCAGCCTCTGAGGGTGCCTTCTACATTTCTGCAAGGAGAGGATCAAATGTTGACCACATATAATACACAAAGGAGCTTATTTGCAGGCCCTTGCGCCGCCTTTACGTAACTTTTTCCCATATTAGAAGTGGCGCATCAACGGCGCAAGGGACTTGTAAATAAGCCCCTAAGTATTTAATCCAACTTCCTAGAAGACATCCTGAAACCTTGTCTGCTCTTCAATATCCACTACCTTTGGTTCAAAGCCCTGTAACTGGAAGTTCTCCTCAGTGGCCCGATGCAACGCCACCCTTTGAACTATTCTATTCCAATTTGTATGTTTCATAATGTTACTTAAAAGGGTATACAAATTCACAATGTAAGTTACTGGTTAAGTACATAAGTCACTCACCGTCATTTGTAAATGGCTCAGCAGGTGACACAAACAGTGCACAGTTTTGTAGATGTGGCAGCGTGTGCACAGCTAGGTGACATCACAAATCACATCTCAGACATGGGTGCCCTGAGTTGGCCCACAAATGACTCACAGGTACATGCATCATTGTAGGCATTTGCGATCTCTTAATTGCGATTTTTAAGGATTCGCAATTAAGAATTCGCAAATGCCTTTGCATGAAGAAATCGCAGATAAATGTGCGATATCAAAACATTCCATAATTGCGACTCGCAAATTGCGAGTCGCAATTAAGGAATCCTTCCCCATTCATTCCTATGGGCCTAGAGGTCCATAGGAATGAATGGGAAGACATACTCAATTTGCTCATCGCAATTAGCGAATCGCAAATGGAGAATGCAATTTCAAGGGTGCAGGGGTGTCTAAAGGACACCCTGTTGCACCCCTGAAATTGATATGTGCACCCATGTTACGCACACACATGCCCCAGGGGCATGTGTGTGCGTAACATGGGACATTTAAAAATGCACTTTGATGCTTTTTTTAAAAAAATCGCAATTTACCACCACCTTACATGTGATGGTAAATTGCGATTCTTAATAGCGAAATCGCAAATCTTTTTACTTTCTTGCATTGCATTTAAGGAATCGCAAATTGCGATTCATTAAATGCAATCGCAATGTGAGAAATCGCAAATTTTGCGATTTCTTAAATTGCGAGGAGCTACTTGTTTCATGCCTTCCAAAAGCAATTTTTGCGATCACAAACGGCCGATTTTTGCTATTCGCACCGTTTGCGATCGCAAAATGCTTTGATGCATGTACCTGTCAGTCTTTCTTACCCACAGGCTGCCCACAGGCTGACACATGTAGGACACAATTAGATCCCGGCACGTTCTCTGCACGCCACTCACTCACCTCCTTGTTGTTCTCTTCTAGGCGCTGGTCGTACTCGCTGAGAGAGGCTAGGAACATCAAGGAGTTCACGTTCTGGAAGGCGTGGATCCACTTCCTGCGTTCCGACTTCTGACCCCCGACGTCAACGATCCTGTGGACAGCAAAAGGATTTCAGAGAGTCTGTTGGTGCTGAACCATGTTGTACCCAGGACCAGGGCCTATCTATAACATGTGTATTTGTAAAGAGCACATTCACCCAGAGGCATATTGGCGCTGAATAACAGATGTTTATTGTTACCCAACTGAATGGTACTCGTTTTATCGACCTCAGATGGATGAAAGGCTGAGGGGACCCGCCAGGAATTGAATCTGTGACCATGAGGTTGAACACAGGCCTCTGCAGTGGACACATTAGTCCACTGAACCACCAGAGTCGGCTAGTCTAGTACCAAGGCTACCCAGAACCAGGACTATCCAGAACCAGGGCTACCCAGAACCAGGAATACCCAGAACCAGGGCTATCCAGTGACCAGGCAACCGATAGACCATGCCACCAAGAACTATGGATCCCCAAAGTCATGGCTCTCCACGATTATGCAGAACTGTGGCTACACGAAGACAAGGCAACAACGAGCCATGACTAGCCATAACCTTGACTAGCTAGAACTATGGCTTAGCTAGAGACCGGGCTTTTCAGAACCGTGGCTACCCAGAATCATGGATTCCAAGGACCACAGATCCTCAGACTATAGCTACCCAGAAACATAGCTACCCGGTGACCATCCTAACCAGAATCATAGCTATTCAGAGGCATTGGGCACCCAGAGTCTGGGCTACACAGAAGCATGGCTTCCCGGAGCCACGGATTCCAAGCGCTGTGGATTTCCAGAGCCATGGCTACCAAGTGACCATGTTCCTCAGAGCCAGGGTTACCCAGAGCAAAAGCTATTCAAGTAATAGTCTTCCTGGAAGCAGGGATAACTAGAACCATGGCCATCACGACCATGAATACACAGAACTACGGCTGCCGAAAACCAAAGCTACTCAGACCCATGGCTATAGAGAGACAAGGCTTACCTGACAGTGGGCTGACCAGATCAAATGGCTTCTCCACAGAGCACACAACCAAGAACTATCTACCAAGAGATGTGACTATCCAAAACCATAAGCACCAAGAACCATGAGTACCCAGAAACCCTGGCTAATGGGAGCACAGTCACATTGATGACAAGAATGATAGATTCAGAGGCACAAAGGGTCCTCTCTAGAACTATGGTGAACTGGAGACAGTCAGCAAAGTCCTTAAGAGGGGCGCGCTGCACCCACAGACTCTGGAGCTGTTCATCGCACTGGGGTGTATGCCCCCCTTGTACTCTGGGGCTCCACCTCGCACAGGTCCACACTGCAGCCTTGGACTCTGATGCTCCTCCTCACACAGGGGTTCACTGTACATTGGGGCGCACTGATTGCTTGGACTCTGGGCTCCTCCTCACTCAGAAGTTTACTGTACCCTGGTACACCGGAGCACCTTCTCGCAGAGGTCCACACTGCAGACTTGCACTCTGGAGCTCCTCCTCACACAGGAGTGCTCTGCAGCCATGGACTCTGGATCTCCTCATCACAGGTCTACACTGCAGCCTTGCACTGTGGAGCTCCTCCTCACACCGGGGTTCACTGTACCTTTGTTATCTGGAGCACCTCCTCGCACAAGTCCACACTGCAGCCTTGCACTCTAAAGCTTCCATTCCCACAGGGCCACACTGCAGCCTTGCACTCTGGAGCGCCTCCTCGCAGAGGTCCACACTGCGCCCGGCACTCTGGAGCCCCACTTCACACAGGGTTTCACTGTACCCTTGCACTCTGGAGCTCCACCTCGCACAGGTCAATACTGCAGCCTTGCACTCTGGAGCACCTCCTTACACAGGAGTGCACTCTGGATCTCCTCCTTACACAGGAGTGCACTGCAGCCTTGCACTCTGGATCTCCTCCTTACACAGGAGTGCACTGCAGCCTTGCACTCTGGAGCACCCTTGCACTTTGGAGCTCCTCCTCGCAGAGGTCCACACTGCAGCCTTGCACTCTGGAGCACCCTTGCACTCTGGAGCACCTCCTCACACAGGTCCACACTGCAGCCTTGCACTCTGGAGCGCCTCCTTGCACAGGTCCACACTGCAGCCTTGCACTCTGGAGCTCCTCCTCGCTGTTGGACTTGGCCCTTCTGGCAGGTTCACCCCTGAACTTTTTGCTTTTTAATTGTGACCTGTTGTTAGTGATTTTTGGTTTCTGCGCACTTTACCACTGTGTCCCAGGGTAAAGTGCATGCGTGTGGTCAGGTTGGCCTGCCCTTCCATAGGAATGCATGGGGAATGCATATGTCCATGTTAGTTCCTGATGTGTGGGGAGTGCAGGCTCGAGTTTGGTATGTGTGGACTCGTGTGATTAAATGCTGCGCCATGATGTGTGCGGTGTGAATGTGACTATTGTGGAAGTGCCACTTCTAGAAGTTGGCCTGTCTGTGTAATAAAGTTAAAATGACTGGCTGGCTTGTGATTGGATGGAGCTGGCTGGTGTGCCAGGCTCCAGGAGTCAGGATGGGTCTGCCTCGGTGGTGAATGGGAGATCTGCATGTTGATGGCTGGGGAGGCGTGCACCTGGGACCTAAATAGAGCTGGGCTTTCCCCACACAATCCTGGCTCCGCCCCCTGTGGTGCGACTGATGACCCTAGCCTAGCATGTGAATAGGAAGAGGGGCTGAGCAAAACAAAGTGCTCCAGAACCAGCTGAGTCTGGTTTTCCCCCACCCTGCACCCTAGAGACAAAGGGATTTAGTGTATAAAAAGAGGCTGTGACCTCTTGTAAAATGTTCTTGTTTTCCTGACTAGAATCTACCCGGGGCGTGCTGCTGCTGGGGCCCAGGGGAAGGCTTGCCTCCCTGGGCCCTGCCCAGCCTCTGGATGCCTAATGGACTCTTTGGAACCCCACTGCCTTGCCTGGGATGATTGGGTGACTTTTTCTTGTCCTGGAACCTTATTTGGACCCTCTTCCCAGGTCCCAGGACCTTTGACAAGATTGGAGCGCTTTATTTTCACTCTGCAGCGCAGTGCTGCCATGCTGCCTAAAGGGGGTCCCCCTGCCTGGGGATACCCCTTCTTGTGCCCCTTGCAGGTGCCCACCCTGGGTCTCCGTGTGGAGTTTCTATTCACGGGTGCCACCCCGCTTTTCTTTATGCTCCCCGAGTGCGCAAGTGCCCACCCTGCAGCTTTGTTATTGATATAAAATATTAAGGGTGCTACCCAATTTTATGTATGCCTTAACGGGAGCCCACCCCGTTTCTACTCTTATTTAATACACCGAGGGGTGCCCACCCCTCATTTTCTGACCTGAAAATCACAGCTGCGGTCCTCTCGCGACGGACATAGGAAGTTGGGCACCGTCGTGCCTGTCTCTGGGTGGGACTTCCGGTTTGGAAGGGAAGTCCCGCCCGTGCCGCACGCTGATTGGGGGAAGCTGTCCGGGAGGAAGAAAGAGCCCGGAGCCTCGCAGGCGCCATTCCTAAGTCCCGGCCCAGAGATGGGGGGGCCAGGTGAAGCAGGGCACCTGGTGAGGCGGAGCTCCCATGGCCAGGGAGAGCCCCGCGGGCCGCAATGCCGTCACAGAGAACCAGGAGTCTACCCCGCATCCATGCATGGAAGAGCCGGAAAGTAAAGCCGGCCAGGGGAAGTAAAGCTGAGGCGCCCTGCTGGTGCCTCTCATCAGAGCAGCCCCGAGTGGCAGAGGGCTGCTCCGAGGCCTTATCCCTTGTTTACTCGGGCCCAGAGGGGCCCATGCTGCATTGTTAAAAGGGGGTGGTGTCGGGGCACGTTGTCGGTGCCCACCCACCCCCATGTGCCCCTAACAGTACCTTGCTGGTTTTCAGAGCGACCCAATGACATTGGGCCGCTCCAACAGGGGGCATAATTATTTCCAGAGCCTGCGGGCTCCCACGAGGCCCCTTGCTATTGTTCCCAGCTGCCCCGCTTGCAGAGGGCAGCTGCACCCAGGGGGTGATTTTTCTTAAAGAGGTAAGGTGGTGCCAGGACATGATTCTCAGCTGCCCCTGTGAGAGCCTAGAGGGCTCCCAAAGTGCACCAGTTATCCTAGAGCCAGTTGGCTCCAACCTCAGCCTGTGCCACAGTAATGTTTCCTGAGCCTTGTGAGCTCCAACATGTGGCAGTTGTTTCCAAGGGCCAGTGAGAGCCCATGTCGCAGTCTTGATTGCCAGCTGCCCAGCAAGTAGCACGGTTTAGGTTCTTTTTCTTTCTAGGGACATGTACTTTGCGTCCGTCTAGGAGTGAGTCGCACTCCTTAGCTCTATCTTTTCCTTCCCCAGCTGCGCAGCACTTAGTGCCAGCTGCAGCGTTTAGGCCCCCTGTTCTTGTCCTCAGCTGCCCAGCAAGTAGTGGGCAGCTGCAACGTTTAGGTTTTTGCGCAGTGGCGCAACCTGGACCCTAATGTGATTTATGTACTGTTATGATTCATGTGCTATTGCTTTTTGGGTGTTAGGAAATGTACTGTGTGTAGTATGTTTTGCGGACCCTGTGACCTACACCGCTGAATGTGTTTTTTTATGCATCATGTGTCTTCCCTACACCGCTGAATGTGTTTTTATGCATCATGTGTCTTACCTACACTGCTTAATGTGTTCTTATGCATCATGTGTTTTACCTACACCGCTGAATGTGGTTTTATGCGTCATGTGTCTTACCTGCACCGTTGAATGTGTTCTTATGCATCATGTGTTTTACCTACACCGCTGAATGTGTTTTTATGCATCATGTGTGAAGCTTTTGTGCCTAAAACTATCTCCAAGGGCTTAATAGTGAGCTCGCCCCCTGAACAGAGTCCCAGGACCAGTGGACTCTATTGTGCCTTCCCTGCCAAGTTGCTGGGACTTGTCTGATCCCCTTGGGCCGCTGGAGCCCCGCCTGAAGTGTGCCTCGCTCACCCCCTTTTGCAGCCCGTGCCTGGCCGCCCTCCTGCCTCAAGCCGCGCCGCTCTCCTCTGAGCCGCGTTCGCTTCGTTGGGTCGCCCGCACCCTGCCCCCACCTCCTCTTAGCCGCACACCTTGGTCGCCCCAGCCGCTGAAAATAGCCCGGAGCCTTTGGGAGGCGAGAAACCCCACGCACGCTTGTAGCGTGCCAGCCGCCTCCCGCCCACTCCGGCCTGCTGAGGAGATCACCCGTATTGTCCCGCGCAACCAGAACGGAAGGTACGGTCCGTACCCGCCGCCAGTTATTATATGTTCTAAGTTCTAAGTGCTTTTCCTACAAGTATTCTATTTCTACAAAGTGCTATTTCTATCAAGTGCTAGTTCTAAAAGTGCTTATTCCTGACAGTGGTCCACGTGGCCCTGTCCTGTGTATATAATCCTTTGTAAATTCTGCCCGTACCTATGGCACATTGTAAAGTGTGTGTTTATTATCTAATGTGTTTGGCATAATACAAAGGCTATTTTTGACATAACCTTGTGTGGAGTTCCTTTTGTGAGGGGCCTGGGATGTTGTTGCTGGTGGGAGCGTGCGCAAATGCTTTACACATCGCCTCTGAGATAAGCCTGACCGCTCGTGCCAAGCTACCAAGAGGGTGAGCAGGGGTTATCTTGGCGGGTGACTTCCTCCTCGCACAGGTCCACACTGCAGTCTTGCACTCTGGAGCACCTCCTCGCGGAGGTCCACACTGCAGCCTTGCACTCTGGAGCTCCTCCTCACACAGGTCCACACTGCAGTCTTGCACTCTGGAGCACCCCTGCACTCTGGAGCACCTCCTCGCAGAGGTCCACACTGCGCCCGGCACTCTGGAGCTCCACCTCACACAGGGGTTCACTGTACCCTTGCACTCCGGAGCTCCACCTCGCACAGGTCCACACTGCAGCCTTGCACTATGGAGCTCCTCTTCACACAGGTCCACACTGCAGCCTTGCACTATGGAGCTCTCCCTCGCAGAGGTCCACACTGCACCCTGGCACTCTGGAGCGCCTCCTTGCACAGCAATGTGGGAGGCTTTGCACTCTCTGTACACCCACCTGAGGTCCGTCTTATTCATGGAGAAGCAGTACTCGTTGATGCCTGTGGTGGGCATGCGTATCTTCAGGATGTCCTCCTTTGTGGGCACGTAGCCGTCTTCTGCAATGCGGTCCAGGTTGGACAGGTAACTGCAGGTGGAAAGAGAGAGTTAGTGAGTCTCTGCCAACTTCTCAAGACGCCCCAGCCATGCATATCTGTCTGGATGGTGGCCCAGGCCAGCCACATGGCCTCCCTGGCTACCTGTAAACAAATCATGTGCACCCAATGTCCATCAACTTAGAAGAAGGAAGGCCACGTTCACATACCCCAATCCCACGTCTGCCAATCCCTAAGAGGGGAGGCTGGGGGGATGCAGTGCCACCCCCAGGCGAGGGCGGAGCCATGCCCAGACCTCGAGGGGCGCCATGAAACTTTTTGGTGAAGTTAGGGGCGTCCTTCAGTGGAGCCCCTGAGAGCAGAGACCAGCAGTGATGCAATCAGGCTCTCACAGATAATTCAGGTGTGGGCATGCACTGTAGGTATTGACAGACCATCACCATTTCAAGTTGGTTCTGAATTTAAACAGCAGGTTGGGTTCTTCTGAAAGTCTGGGGCTTCTGCCACCCCAGAAAAGGACAAAGTCATGCTTTTCACTGTATTTAAATCGCCATCCCACCTCTAAAGAGCAGCAAAGAAGGACTACACAGCGTGAAAGCATCCAGGACATGTTTTGGGGAGTTTCCATTCGCTGCCCACCTCTTTGTCTGCTGCTCTTCTGTTCAGCCAAGTGCTGTTTCTTATAAACCACAAGTATAGTTTTTAATAAAAGAAATTGTCGGACGAGGCCTTTCATTTCACAAAATCCAAAACAGAAAACATGCTTCAAGTAGCAACAGAAACCGGTCCGGTCCTCGGATGCTTGATTCCGTTCTGGGAAGGACATGGCTTTTGTAGTTCGGACTGGACTGTTCCCATGGGGCACAGGGTCAGAGCTGATTTGCATATCGCCATTGTCTAACCCAGGGTGGTGTGAAGTGCAAAAAAACAATGGATTTGGGCCAAGATCTTTGGACTGGGGTGAATGTGTGACATTGATCCACATTCTGTCCATCATCTGTTTTGTTTTCAAGTAGCGACAGAGCATGTCAGTTGAAATGTGTAGCAGTGCTGTAAACGACAATTGTGTAAAGGCGTAAGAGAGTCATTCTTCCATGTAAAGTATTATCATTCCTTAAAGAGTAAATCCTAGGAAATGTGTTTTGTTTCTTGTTTTTTTTAACCTTGATCTTGGATCCTGTTCTTTTAATTCCATTGGTAGTGTTTTGGGCCGGGGTGGTGCTTTTTTCAGACGTGTGACGACAGTGAGGGTCTGCGGGCGAGAGGCTAGTCAGTGAAGCAGAGGGCCGAGGTGTCTGTGAGAGAGCCTAGATGTCCTCTACAAATACTGCCAGCACGTGCCTTCTAGACTGCTCTTGCTTTTTGCGCGTTACAGGAGTCAATGGGGCTCAGACTGATGGGGCCGGCTCACTGTTTCATGTCTCCCACCCACCACCTTGTAAATACCTTATTCCTCATTGCACAGACACGGTAGAGGGAGAGGGCTCAGGGCTCCACATTCTTCCTGTAGGATCTTGGTGGCATCTTCAAGGCTTTGGTTGAGTTTCAGTGGTTCTTTGAGGGTTGCAGAACCTTAATTCGCTGGATCCTATGCAGGGGCGGTTCCCCTACAGGAGCGTCGGCGCTCCGCCCCTCTCATTTCTCCACACAATTGAAAATCATATTAAAAAATAAATGATTAAAAAATAAATACACAATTCAGATGCATTGACTGAGGGCTGCCGTCACTCTTAGCCACGCTTAGTTTTGTGTGAATATTGGGCCGTCATAAAGATCACATCAACCATTTTAGGTGTGCAGTTTTTCACCATATTTTGATTTTCCAGAAAATTGTTAATGGTATTTGACTGTAATGAAATTTTGTTTTTTTATCATTTCAAATTATAACTTGGACAGATATCTGAGAAAATAGACAAGTTATTTTTCTGATGCAGTTGACAAGTATCTTTTTACTGCAATAGTACCTGTTAATCGAAGTCTTCGGCTACTTTGATGGATGCAAAAGAATTGAAAAAAGGCACTCTAAGCACAGACCAAGTTGTAAACAGTCTGGACTTTATCGTACAGGGGGTTTTGTCTTCCTGTGCACAATAGATCAAGTACACTTTGTAATGTTTTCCAGTAGGGTTCATTGTCATTTGTGTAATGAATTTATCCTCTCTTTCCCAGTGAAGATTTGAATACAGATATAATAAAATCAGATAATTTCACATGATCATATTCTGTTTCAATGATTTGTGTTCGAAACCCATTAACTCACCACTTCAAATTTGAGTATATCTCCACAGGGTCTCCAATACGTTTCGGTCTAACATAAGCCCTTCTTCAGGGGTTTACAGATTGTGAAACATCTCAGATGACTGAAGCCATAGTCCCAAGTATTGCTATGGATAGTGGCAGGGTTTAGATCCGTGGAGAGAATTGTTCACCTTCTAAATTGCATGAAAAAAACCTGGTATCATTCTCTCCAAGTGATGGCTACAGACCGGCCAATCTTGTGCTTTGACAACCTCAGCTATTAGAATATCCACAGGAAAATTCTCAAGAAATAATTCTGATAGGTCTTTTGAATCTTATGACATTGAGTTTTTTGGGAGGGTTCTAGCATTTCGCAACATCTTTGAACATGAAAATCGCCTGTATGACACACAAGGCATTACATCCCAAAACTCTGGGTTACCTAGCTCAGAAATTGGTGCTCTCTTGTGGGAACCAGGAGCTCCAATAATCTTCTATTGAAACCTCAATCATTTGTCAAGAAGAAAATATACAACCAGTACTTCTCAGAAATAGCTCCTAGAATTTAGAATGCTTTGCCCCAAAAACAAGAAAGAACCCTTCTATTACATTCTTAAAAAAAGAAGTCAAAGCGATTCTCATGGCTAAATATACCTGAACTATTTATGCTTACCGTTAATATATCTGCTAGTTGGTATCAGTTATTCTGTTTGTATGAGACTCACCAGCAATTTTCTACGCTAGTTTTTTCTTTTTTCTTAACATCTACCCTGTAAAGCGCTCTGATACCCGTAAGGGTCTTGTTCGTGCTATAAGAAACCTTCAAAATAAATAAAATACACATTATTTTAGCCTCCGGCCTTTAACCACCCTCCGTCTCTACATGCATTGTGTTGCAATGCACTTGCTAGATCAGCTATCCACCTGTACATTAGTCAGGCCTCCAGTTTGGGCTGCACTGTCAACTGCATCAAAGTCAAGGAGGTGGGTGTTAAGGAGGTGGGTGTCAAGGAGGTGGGTGTTATCAGCTCCCAGATTCCCATTAATGGAGGATTCCGCCACTGCTTCCTATAACGGCGGATGTCTAGGAGTGGATGCAATGTTATGTGTGCTTTAAGAGGACTTTGTGAAATTGTTCTCTTCCTGACTTAGTGCCATGCGCTTATGTACTGAATGATATTCATTCCAGCTTCAACGTTTCAGCTTCTCAAAGCCAAATTTAACTGAAAATACCCTTAAACCCACACAAACTATACACCTCACACTAGGCTGGTACTTGAAAAACACACTTCGTGTAGCAAGAGGCCCAAGAAACAGTGGGCGCAGATCTCACGTTCTCCTCGAAACATTAGGCATACAGTAGTGTAGAGCTCTGAACGTAGCCATTTACAGTCTGTTTTTTTAATCCTGAAATCCCCTCCATGAAGAATTAGGGCAGGTAAAGAACACAAGATTCCCAGGACTCACCTGGACAATTACCCACTTCCTCAGCCACATGACACTTGTTTCTATTTCAGTTTTATGAAGGCATTCCCTTGTTGCCTGAAGTAGGGCACAGTGTTTCCTGTTCCTACAATGGATTTATTTGACCTCCTGCTCTTCCTGAGAACAGAAATAGATCATTAATAAATGGCAAAGGAGTTTTGTTTCAAAAACAATCTTCAGGATTCCCTTACAGTGTCCTACATTCAACTTTTGCTGCCTTTTGGAGGTGGCAAATGAAGGGATGGGCGTCACACGCCTCCACGTTCTCGTGCAGTCTTCCTTGACCTGCATGTAAAGCGTTCACCTGGTGAGTCAGATTGTGGTGTGAGTTTTGGCGGACAGTGATCCGGGCATTTTAAATCTGATCTGCGCATAGAGAGCAAAAGCGAGGAAATCACAAATCTGAGTGCCTGTGATCATCCAACAGTTGTGTTGCATCGTATTCTTGTTGCACTTACATAGTGCTTCAATCCTCCGACAAGATGCCAAAGGGCATTACAAGATGGTCGGTAAGTCACACAGTTGGTGCTGCTTAGGAGGAATAAAGATGGCTTGTAGTTTGCTATTAAGCTTTACGACCCGAGGGGTGCTCTCATTTCTTCACCCCCCAAGAATAGGACTCATGAGGTTTATGTTCTTTTATTTCATGATTGTCTTTGGTTGGGAAGGCTGTGAGTGTGGCCTACACGAGAAATGTTGTGCTGTCACGAGTGATGAGGAGCAGATTTTGCTTCTCAAGTCCGTGCTGTCATATAGCTGTGCTTATAACTAGATGTGTGCAGGTCTGACCTGCTGGCTGCTTTAGTGATCTGGTTGACAGGGAGATCCATTGTAACTTGTGTGCCTAGAAGGAAGGTAAGAGATCAGGCATATCTGACTGTGGTTCTGGTCTCAAGATAGCTATCCCACCCAGGAATACTCTTGATGGGCAGACTTTTTGCGGACAAGAGGAGGAATTTGTTTTTTTTATAATGCAGCTTAGAAAAGATTAGGTAAGGATACCCGTATGCAAATATGCCTTAGCCCCATCCCAAATGGGACAGCTCGGTCAAAACGGCTTGGCGGCAATCTTGTCTGAATGAGAATGGACACGTGTCCAGCATATTTCAACCTCGTTGGTCCTCATCAGTGAGACTTATCAAGAATTAGAACCAGCTGAAACTGCATTGATGGACAAACAGACTAGTTAGGAAATTGTTCCATCCTAAACGACAGTGATGGAGGAAAAGACCAGTCAAGAACTGGAACCAGCTGGAACTGCATTGATGGACCAAGAGACCAGTCAAGAACTGGAACCAGCTGGAACTGCATTGATGGACCAAGAGACCAGTCAAGAACTGGAACCAGCTGGAACTGCATTGATGGACCAAGAGACCAGTCAAGAACTGGAACCAGCTGAAACTGCATTGATGACCAAGAGACCAGTCAAGAACTGGATCCAGTTGAAACTGCATTGATGGACCAAGAGACCAGTCAAGAACTGTAACCAGCTGAAACTGCATTGATGGACCAAGAGACCAGTCAAGAACTGGAACCAGCTGAAACTGCATTGATGGACCAAGAGACCAGTCAAGAACTGGATCCAGTTGAAACTGCATTTATGGACTAAAAGACCAGTCAAAAACTGGTTCCAGCTAAAAGCTGCATTGATGGACCAAGAGACTAGTCAAAAACTGGTTCCAGCTGAACCAATAAGGGTGCTGCAGCCTCCATTGATGATCTGGTGCTTTCCGGGATAACTGCTGGTGTTGTTACAAATGGCGGGAGGCGAGCTATCAGCAAGCGCGCTTCACGCTCTAATATGTCGCTCTCATCATAAGCGGTCACTACTTTCTTTTCTCTCACCCCCACCCCTTCTTGGCAATGGCCTGGCAGTGACCACAATAGTCCAGAATGTATCTAGACCGAGGGAACCAGAGGCACGGGGTACCAGGAGCTAGCAGCCTCCAACAATAATGTTATAACACAATAGAGCTGCTCCCGGTGTTAAGTGACTAAGTGCAGTTATTTCCAGTTAGTGAGTGCAGGCGTCTCACAAAATGTGAAGGACTGGTCTCACACAGCACCGGGTGTCATGCTTCATCAATGACCAGTCCTCGCCCTCTAGAAACTTGGTTTGGTAGAGGGCGGGCATACACCTGACGACAGGGATGCACTTTTAAACTAAGTGGGGGCCCAAAAAGGAAGGGGAAGTGAGTTAAAAAGCCATTACAGATGTCACATTAATTTTAATATTGCTGGCATCTGTATGGTATATTAAAATCGTGGTCGGTGTATTGAGGATACAATGGTCCTCCCACCGAAGTCAGAGGGCCAACATGTTTCTGCCTAGTGGCCCATTTGGGTCCATGGCATTCATCAGGACCTATATGTAAGGGCTCTACTCTCACCGAACTACGATAAGAGAAAATCCACTGTGTAGGGTGGTAGGACACACTCCACTGAAAGGATGGCTTTGGGTTCTAAAGCCTGAAATGAGACAATAAATGTTTTTGTAGAAAAAAGAGTGTGTAAAGAAACTACATGAACAAACAGAAAAAGCCTAGAGTACAAAATTATTAATGTAACAGGCTATAGGTGCGCGCAAATGGTGAAGTCATACATCTGTGCACCACAATAGGACAGTATATTTGTCATGCTTACCCTATCAAAGGAGCTAAATGCCCCATAGGAGGGTGAGAGCAGGGGACCCCTTTGGTCCAGAGCTAGACTTGGATTTTTCCAAAGATGAGGAGGAAAAGGGGAGAAAAAACAAAACAAAGGACATACTCTGTAATTATAATTATAAGCCACAAGAACAAAGGTTCCTTCTGTATAGCCAGTACTTGGAAATGAAAACACATTCTTTCCCACATTCACACTCTTACTGTATGTAGATCTGCTCTTCGCTTTTCCACCTGTCATCGTCCTCTTCCTCTCCTCGATGTCGAGTGAGTGGTGTTTGTCTGGCATTCATATAGTGTGCCAGTTAGAGATATTTAGTGCCTATTACTAATGATTGGGAACCGGTGTGGGCCATCCGGTGTCTAGTGAACTCACGTTTAAAAAGTTGCCTAGTTGCCTGACTGCCCAAAAAAGGTGTTTTCGATGTTGCATTTCCGTCCGAAATTCTAGCGGTAACCGCCCGCCAGAGAGTCCCTTCTCTATGCCCTAGTTGGTATGGTACAAAAGGGGGTGGTGAAGGATGGAGCATCTGAACCAATCAAACACTCACACCCAGTCAACAGATCTGGGTTTAATCCATCACCGTTCTTTAGCCCACTCTGCCACCCCAGTTCAGACATGGCCACCCCCTTTTGTACCGCTTTGTTCGCCATAAGTTGGCAGGGTATGCTCAGACATGAGTCCCTTGCTCCCTTTGCCACTGGATTCAAGCAAGCCTGGCTGAAGATGGCTGTAATGCCAGAAATGGTCCCAGGAAGCTTGTTTCCTGTCCAGGGAAGGCATGGCTTGGCAGTTCGGGCTGGACTGTTCCCATGAGGCACAGGGTCAGACTGATTTGCATATGGCCATGTCTGAACTGGGGTGGCAGAGTGGGCTAAAGAACGGTGATGGATTAAACCCAGATCTGTTGATTGGGTGTGAGTGTTTGATTGATTCAGATGCCCCGTCCATCACCACCCCCTTTTGTACCGCCTTGTTGGTATGGAGCCTCGCTAGCTATCGCATACACGAGACGGTAAGTGTCTCTGACCGCGGCATGCACGATGGTCTATTGTTGATCAGTTGCAAGTGCGGGCACATGCATACATGCGCAGTGTGTCCTGGGGGTTCTATAAACCGGGATGTTCACGATGTATGGCAGGAAAGGGCTGCTAATTAGTCATACCCTGGTAAGATTAATAAAAATTGC
The DNA here is from genome assembly GCF_964263255.1 of Lissotriton vulgaris. NCBI lineage: Eukaryota > Metazoa > Chordata > Amphibia > Caudata > Salamandridae > Lissotriton > Lissotriton vulgaris. Next base: position 19,831,815 of record NC_141700.1, read on the forward strand.
GGCGGACCTAACTCGTAGGAGTGTATGGTTTTTGGGCCACCTATTGACATACCAGTTGCTGCCTAGCTATATCTTTTAGACACATAGTGAAAATGGGCGTGAGTGGGTATATTTAAGGGTGCTCACATCCTGGGGTGCCTCAGTACGTGGTCGTGCATGCTTGTGGTCCATTTGGGCAAGCAAAAGTGCTTTATGGTGGTACTAAACAATTATTTAAAACATTTTGAGGCATGCTCAATGCGAGGCATAGGTTATTTATTACCTCCAATCTACATATATATATATAAAGGAGTGCCATTTATGTATTTATCCCTGGAGGCGGAGGGGTGAAAAAGGATGTTGAGAAAAACATGTTCATGGTGTTAGTTGCAGCCACGGTATTTCATCATCCAGTCCCTTGCTTGATGTGTGTAGGTGATAGACCCACCTCTGTTCCCTAATGTGTAGAGGTCTTGTCAAGTCCATCTTTTGTTTTTTCATTACTTCAGGGACTACCCACTTGAGGTCAGTGTCTTTATGATTGCATTCCAGGAAGTGTCTGGTGTGTTTGGTGTTAGTCTTTTTACACCTAATCGTGCTTCGATGTTCATTGATTCTTGTTTTAATTTTTTGGGTGGTCATCCCCACATATTTCAAGTTACATGGACATGTCAAGAGGTAAACAACGTTTTCCGTATTACAGTTGGAGAACGTGTTTAATTTCCATGGTCGTGGATTGCCAATGCCAACTTCTTTAGTTGTTGAAGTGAGGGTGCAAGCAACACAGTTTCCGCAAGCATAGTGTCCTGTAGGTGTCTGGGAGTTCCACAGGGTGATTTCTGTCGTCAGGTGTATGCCCGCCCTCTACCAAACCAAGTTTCTAGAGGGCGAGCATGACACCAGGTGGTGTGTGAGACCAGTCCTTCACATTTTGTGAGACGCCTGCACTCACTAACTGGAAATAACTGCACTTAGTCACTTAACACCGGGAGCAGTTATAGATATATCCTTTGCGCCAAATGCATATTAAACTTTGAAACTGACGTTGGTTTGTAGAGCTGGTGAAGGCAAAAGTGCAAAAGGTGGGTTGTATTCCCTATAAAGGCCTGTGTGTTTATGGGAATGTATATGTATGGATTTATGGCTGTGTGCGTATGTGTGGAACTATGTATGTGTAGGGTGTTTATTTCATATGTGTTGTGCCTTTGTGTGTCTGTGGACGTGTTTCTGTGTCTTGCCCTCTGAGTCGTGTGTATTTTTATCGAACGTCTGTGTTGGTGTCTGTTTCTGTGTGTGTATGTGTATTCTATTTCTTTCTGTTTGTTGTCTATGCTTGAGTGTACCTTTTTATGCTTGTGCTTGTAACATATACAAGGCAATCGCATTACTGCTGTACAAAAAGTCTAATCTACGCTGGAAGGTCCCTCATGCACATCTGTGATACTTTTTGTTTTGTGGAAGGAGGAAAGGGGGGTTTCAGCGCCCCCATCCATCCCTGTTACTTACTAGTTTGCGGAGTCCAGGATTTGGTACTCTCTCCGCCTCTTGTAACAGGTCAGGATCCCCAGATCCGCCCACAGCCTTCTTATGGCCTCCACGTAAGGTCTCTCCAGCGACACTACGTTGTGCACGTCCACTTCTTGCACCAACCTTGCACACTCCTGGATAGAAAGAGGAGGAAAACTCGAGGTTAGTGTGGGAGGGGTGCTACTGCAACCCGCAAGTGTTGAGCCACTGGTTGAATGCAAGCGGGAGGACGGAGATCAACTATTGGCCAACAAGATGGATGTTGTCCAAACTTTGACGGAACCCTACTGTTCACTGGATGCTGGTTCCACAGGCGTGCAGGTTGGAAGAATGCAGCTACATCACAGCATGCAGGCTGTAGCTCGAGAATACTTTGAGCAAAGATGAGAAGTTTTAGAGCAGAGAATAACAAGATTTCAAGTAAATAAAATCTGACGTGTTGGACCCAGGCACTGTAGCTTGATTCTGACATGAAGTTTTGGCCTTAACATATTTAGCCCCACCCCGTACACCTCCATCTACACCCAAAAAAGCACATCAACCGACATACCCGAGAATACGCCAGACCACCAAGGAGGAACAGAGGGCCATATTATCAAGAAAGGGCGATATATTATTGCCACTTTTATGGGCAGGAAACTGCCGCTAAAGCGGTGATAATGGGCTTGATAATATGCCCTTGTGAAATCCCATAGAAGCCCAGGTTAACACCAGAACCAGGGCTTCGATGGGAATTTACAAGGGTATATTATCAAGCCCATTATCGCCGCTTTAGTGGCAGTTTCCTGCCGATAAAAGCGGCGATAGTGTATCGCATTTTCTTGATAATATGGCCCAGAGATCCTAAATCCAGGGCCCTAGCGGTGCAATGACTTCCACCCCATGTATGCTCTCAACAAAACCACAAAACGTTCAGAAATGAACCTATTAGCGCTCTATTCAGGTTCTCTGATCTCCAGAAAGGGCCTGGGAGCAATGGAGCCTGCAGTGTTGAGAAACAAAAGTCACTCCCCAACTAATTTTAACACTCCCTCAACACTTCATAGGTGAATGAGCAGGAGGAGAGAACCACCCACTGTCGGCTGCATCATCGCCATGGAGTCACGGAAGAAGCACACTGGTAAATATGGTGGCTCACGCGTCACAGCCGAAACACTGCTTTCACGAGACATTACCCCTGCATTAAAAGAACGTCCCGGTGCCAAATTCAGTGGTGTAGAAAAGTTGCCAAGAGCCCTTCTGAAAAAAAGCCAATGACCCCAAAGAGCTGCCTGTGTAAGTAAAATGCAGCAATCATTGGGGCTCGGTGGGCTCCCAGGCCTCTGTATCCAGGGGCAACTGCAGCGGCTTCTGCAGTGAGAGCTACACCCGTGGCCGAGGTACACACCTTACGATTTTGCAAATGTTTTTCATAATTTGCCAGCTAAAAGAAATGGAATGAAGCAAGAAAGAGGGATTCTCCACTGCAGTGAGAATGGTCCCTCTGCCACACAGGTGCCCGCGTCTGCAGAACAACCAGAGAGCGCTTTGCGTCCAACAGCAGAACACGATGGTCCTACAGATATACAAAGCAGATGGTCCATGCAACAAATCACAGAGGTGGTGCTAGGTACATCCTGAGGAGATATAAAACCAAAAGAACCAGGGAAGACCACATGAGAAGTAGAGAGGAGAACAGAAGTGGAGAGCGTGGGCAGAGGGCTAGAGGACGAGGAAGGAATGGGAGTGAGGAGGAAGCGAGAACTAGAGAGCAGGAGAAAGGGAACGAGCAAGAGTATAGGTGGAGAGGGGAGAAACAAAGCAAACGTTAGAGAGAACAGAGTGAGATGGTGGGAGAGGGATGGATGGACTGGTGTCTCACGGTGTGGCCTGAATACAAACATACCTCCAGATTCATGCCTTGTGCTCGTTCGTGCAGTGAGTGTGAACAAATGGGCAGCTCCTCCGCTAAGGCGGAGGAGCGTCGCCCCTCTGCTTTAAGGCAGTGCAGAGGAATAAGAAACTGAGAATAACCAAGCGCGTTCTTATCATTTCGTTTTTGCCTTCCTAGGTGCAGGGGAGGGTCGGGGCTGGCCAGAGGAGGAATGTTTGACCGGCCATCTTAGGCCGCTCAAACATTCAATCGCACTTTGCATGTTCCCCACAAGGCTGCCTTACATAGCCTGGTGGGAAACATGCACAGGCCCCCAATCCCCGTCTGAGCGCCAAACCATGGCGCTCATACCAATCACAATGCTCCAATGCGGCATTGTGATTGGCTATGGGGAACTTAGGGGAACCAATCACAACACTGAATTGCATCGTTGTCATTGGCTTAGGGAGCCTGGGAACCCGGGTGCTTCCCCGGCGACGAGGAGAGGCTGCAGAGAGGTGATGGCTGACTGCGTGAGCAGCACATACGTTTAAAAATATATTTTTTTATTTTACATTTTTCACCCCTTACCACTTTGGTTAAAATGCTGACAAAGAATGGTCTTCCCCGGCTGCCCAGGGATGCCAGAATTTAAAACACTGGTGCTGGCAGGCAGTTCTCACTTTGGCTGCCCAAACCTTTTAGTAACAAAACAGTGGTTAGTGTGAGTCGGTGGGGCTCACTGGCACCTATTTTTAGGCGCGGCACTTATTTTTCAAGAATCACAAAGGGAGAAAGCAGGAACCTGTAAGGGTGAGATAAAGGGGCGGGGAGTGTCTGGCGATGGATTAAAGAGGAATGAGAAAGAATCAAGACTGCACACCAGCCCTAATTATTTTACAAACTAAGGGCCCGATATAGGAGGCCCAATACCGATCGGTAACGGCCGAAAATACCGATTTTCGGCCCTTACCGATCAGTTTCCAGCCATCGGGATGTAGGAGGCAGAAAACCGTCCGAATCGGTATTAATACCGAATCGGTATAGATACCGAATCGGTAATAAACCGAATCGGAAATACACCGAAACGGTAAAGTAACGAATCGCTAACATACCGAATCGGTAAATATACCGAATCGGACCATGTACCGAATCGGTAGATATACCGAATCGGTAAATAGTCCGAATCGGACAATCTACCGATTCGGTAGAGTTACCGATTCGGTAAATTACCGATTCGGACAGGCAAAAACTCTGATAGAGATGTAGGGAAGCACAGAAATACTGATTTTGCCTCAAAATTGGTATTTCAAAATCAGTATTTACCATGGATTTGAATCAGGTGGTAACCAACTGCAACCTATAAAATGAGACCCAAAATGCAATGCTACTTGCAGGATGGCGGCATTTTATGTCATTGCAAGGCGGCTACGGCTACAGCAGGAAGGAGAGAGGGAATGGCAAAGAGAGGAACAGGTCTACAGACAGAGGATCACCCTGTTCATGCTCACAGAGGCAGAGATCCTACAGAGGTACAGGCTGGACTCATACACCATTCTGGAGCTCATCAGGGACCTTAAACCACTGTTGGACCACCCCAAGGGCACACGCCATCCCAACGCACGTGCAGGTGCTATGCAGCCTACACCTGCTTGCGTCTGGCAGCTATCAAAGTGGAGTTGCTGCGGTAGGAGGGGTGACCCAGAGCAGCCTGTCAAGGTTTTTCAACAAATTCCTTGACGCCATGATACAGAGGATGGACCAATAAATTTCTTTCCCTGCAACCCATGCGGAACTGGTACAAACAAAAGCCGACTTTTACCAGATGGCACGATTCCCTCACATCATCGGCTGCATTGATGGCACGCACATTCCGATTTGCCCCCCTGCTGACACAGAATACATCTACCGCAATAGGAAGTCTACGCACACCATCAACGTGCAGGTGATCTGCAATGCGAAGTGCACCATCACAGACCTGGTAGCAAAATTCCCGGGGAGTACCCACGACTCGTACATTTTCCAAAACAGCGGCATCTATGCACGGCTGACGGCTGGGAAATTTGGTGAAGGATACCTCCTAGGTGAGACACATCATCATACCCCATAACAAAATGTAGCACTGTAAAGTACATGTATGCATGTGAGTAATGTTACCCCTTTTCCTTCTAGGCGACAGTGCATATGCCCTCTGCTCATTCATACTCACCCCCTACCTCAACCCCTCTACACCCAGCCAAAGGAGGTATAACCGGGCCCACAAAAGCACAAGGAATGTAGTAGAACGGACCTTTGGCATCTGGAAAAGCAGGTTCAGATGCTTGCACAAGAGTGGAGGTGCAAGGCAGTATACCCCCATCACCTGCTGCAAGATCATAGCTGTCTGTGCAATGTTGCACAACCTTGCGGTGAAGAAGGGCACTGAGGTGGAGTTGTCAGACTACGAGGACCATGACGACGACGTTGCTGTGCCACAAACACAACCTGCTGGGGTGTCTACACCAAGTGATGGCAGATACAGACGTGATGAGATAATAGAAAACTATTTGAGTACAGATGCACAGACAGGTCATGGATGTGAACAAAAAGAAATTTAATAATGTTGGCACACCGTTACAGCACTGATGTGCAACAAATCAAATAAGTACAGTAAAGGTGGGGAATGTAAATGGGCCGGGTTGCCTCACCCACCCTGGCAGTCTCACTTCCTGCTGCGCTTTGCTGAACCACTGGGATGTGGCCCCCCCCTTCTGCATGTCCGGCTTGCTCAGCGGAGCGCCTGGTGCTCCGGCGTGGCTCAGACACAGCGCTGGCAGGGCTGCTGCGGCTGCTGCTGTCCCCAGCCTCGGCCAGGTCCAGGGCAGGATTCACCACCGTATTGGAGATGATGAGGGCCTCCATGGCAGTGGTGATGCGGGCCATGCCCCTGGTCACCTCCGCAGTGTTCTGAGTGAGGCAGTCCTCCATATTTGCCCCTCGGCGGCATAGCAGGGCGGTTGCTGCGGCAAGCCGGTTGATTGCCCGGTTTTGTACGCGGGCATCCCTGCGCCTAATGTGCTCATGCCCCTCCATCTTTGCACACAGCTGTGTTACGGCAGTTGTCATGCGCCCCAGTCCTGTTGCTATTTCCCTGTTACTTGCCACGAAATTCTCAAAACCCTTCGACATCTCCCCCATCTGCAGGTTGTGTTCCCGCAATTGGCGCTGGCAAGCCAGGATGGACTTGGCCTGCATCCGTTGGATCCGGACCATGCTCCCCTCCAGCCCTTGGAATACGGTGCCCTCCCGTGCTGGTAAAGCACTGCTGGAAGTGCGTGGGCGTCGCCGATTGGTGCTGCCCTGCTGGGTGGCCTGCTGTGCCACAGGTGTCGCAGGTGTGGGTGCTGGTGCCTGACCCGCAGCTCCCTCCATGATGGTCAATGGGGCCACAATGATCCTCCTGGCAGGAGATGTGGCAGGTGCTGGCTGGGTCCGTGTGGGTGAGTTCTCCGGTGAGAACAGCAATGGGGGAGGTAGTGACAGTAGGGGGGAGTGGGGAAATGAGAGGGTATGTCCTGGGTCTTCCTCATTAGCCATGGCACTGCTGTCCTCCTCCTCCTCCTGTGAAGGAACCATGCTGCTTGGCCCTGCCACCGCACTGTCCGCTGGAGCTGGAGCTGTTGCCTGTGGAGCTGCTGCTCCACTGCCTGATGGTGCCCCTAGGTATAAAGAAGCATTTGTGAACTGAGTGCAAATGTCTTACAGTCACTACAATAAAAGCATTGCACATATCATTTTCTATACTCTGAATCTATTTTTAAGTGCATTGCAGTTTAATGTGCACTGGCATTTGTTACTACATTAGCTGACTACATTTACCATGATGCATTGCTCATGTATGTTGCTAGCAGTACTGGGCTGGGGTTTGGCTGTGCATTGGGGCTAAAGGGGAGGTGTCTGGTAGGGTGTGTCATGCTGCGCATGCTTCTTACCTTTTGATGTAGCTCTGGCTGAGATGTCCAGGTCCCCAACTCCCACCACACTCACGGTCTCAATCGTCGTGGACACAAGTTCCTCCAGTTCAGTGAGGGGTGGCGCCGGGTTCCTGCCTCCACCGGTCAGACCTGCCTGCTTGTGCAGCTCCGCCAATTTCCTCTTGGTGAGGCTGCGTATGTCATAAAACCTCTTCTTGAGGTCGTCCAGGCTCCTGGGGGTGAGACCAACTGCATTCACCCTCTCACCGATGCCACTCCACAGCTTCCTCTTAGTGGACTCAGGGACTGTGAGGGACAGCCTCCCAAAGAGCTGCCTGTGGACCCTCACCATCTCCTCCACCAATACTTGCAGCTCCATGCTGCTGAACTTGACCTTGCGCTTGTGCTCAGTCTTCTGGCTCTCAGAGCTGCTTGCCATTTGCACTGTGATCAGGATTGTGCTACCACTCTCTCTGCTGCTCACTCTGAAAGCTCAGCTCTGGCTGCCTCTCCAGAAAGTTCTAATGAGTTGCACCTGCCTGGGTAGCCACTCCCTGCTAGGGTGGTGGAGGGTGGTTCCACCTCATTGGCTGTTGTAATTAGTTACACTTTTACTTGCTCGCCGATTCCTTATTTACCGAATCGGTATTTACCGATTCGGTAATTGCCGAATCGGTAAATACCGATACGGTATTTACAATGCATTCCTATGGGCCTTTTGGCCAATAGGGTTGTATTGCCATTACCGATTCGGTATTTACTGATTCTGTATTTGCCGATTCGGTGAATACTGATTCGGTAAGTAACGAAACACGATACCAATTGTTTCCGAATCGGTATTTTACCGATTTTTTTTATCTACATCTCATTTTCCGAATTCAAAATACTGATTCGGTAAAAATCTGTATTTTAAATTCGGTAAATGACTTTTACGTACATCGGGGCCCTAGTCCTATGAAATTCAAAGACTAAAATGCATTAGGAGTAATAAAAAAACTCAGAAGCGCATTCATGGGCCCCTGCGCCCACATTTAGAATGTACTCTATTGACACAGCACTCCCTCACACTATATGCACTGTCCTCCCTTGTGCTACACAGACACACTTCCATCGCCTGCACGCTTCACAGCGCCCTCCTTCACACTATGCACACTGCATTCCCACACACTTCATACGTTGCTTTCAGTCACATGGATTCAAACCCTCTGGGGCAGTTCACAAAAAAGTAGTAACTCTGCCTCGATGAAAGTGATCATACGAACGTGTGCTGATTTACTACTCAGGAACCCTTCCAGTGGTACAACTGGACCGATGCACCAGGCATGGGTTTGGGCATACTACTGGGACTATCACCTGCCATATTTCCCCTGATCTCATCTCCTCAGTGCATAGTTCTAAATAGCGTAGACTTCAGCGCTGGCAAAATGATGGCCGATGTCCAAAGACACATTTTATTTCTTCTCTGTTGATAAGGGCTGGTTCAATAAACAGGGTTGGTCAAGTTTGCCCATGAACAGGGGCTGAGAAAGAATCGTGACTGACCACAGTCATGTCATTTCTGTAGATCGCCCCCGCTGCGATGGTTGTCTCTCACCATTTTTTGCCTGGGTTTAAGCCGATGGATCTTGTCTTCATCCTCAGGCTGTGCAAGTGTCACACATCATGTGTGACACTAACACAAAATTGGATACTGAAATTGAACTGGAAAATCTTACATTTCACAGAGTAGTGGACAGTCACGCACACGCTTTATGCTTAGGAGACTTGTGCCAGCTTTGAAGAGAACTTGAAGCAATAAATCTACCAGACAAATTGAGATTCCGCAGCTGCAAACATGCTTCTCAGCAGCCATTTCTGCATTGAGCTCTTCTTTTTCAATGCTATTCAAAGCATAAGTATTTCCCTGGTTGATCCGACACTTAAAGCCAGAGCCTCGAACTCTGCACATGAATCAAGTCATTCCAACGCTCGCTGTTCACAGAGATTGCAACAGGCATCTGATTCAGGGGCAGGTGTGATGCCAACTCGGGTTTATTAAGGCCTCATGGTCTGGCTTGTGGATAGCAACTCCTGTCGTCAAACGTCCACTGAGGAGATTGCGGACAATTGTATCTCCATCCTTCTCCGCTGCCCGCCGTGATGAACCGTGAATCCATGTTAGACCCGAGTTGGACTCCTACATTGAACACTTGTGGGGCTAGGAAATCTTTTTCACCTCTTGAGGGTGAACAGATTAGCGTCTTACAAGGGAATCACCAAAAGCCCTGAAGAATGCCCCTGAACAATGATCTGGCCAGGCATGGGCAGAAACATGTTGGCTGTGGGGTGGATAAAAGGGTCATTATACCTATAATCACCCACCACATTTTAATCATGGCTAGAGAATGAAATCCTTTAAGTTTACCACAAGGTATTTTCACAATCATCTGGGCCCAATAATGATTGTTTATGTGCAGGAAGCTGCCCCTTCATGCACATAAAATGCATATAAACAATTATTAAATAATGGTGATTTGCTAATTCTGCGATTCTACAGCGCACATAGAAGCATCATATCGCCATTGTGGATTGTTTATGTGCAGGATGGGACACCTTCCTGCACATAAACAATCATTCCCTCAATGCAGGCTATCTTGCACTACAGCACAAGAATGTCTGTGTTGGGGCTAGGCAGCTATTTTTAACACCAGCGCACGGGAAAATACAGGGCTGCACAGTATTGTTGTAATATGGCGCATCCCTGCATTTCAGAAATGGTGGCGCATGTTGCTGCAAAATTGGTTACAGCTCTGCGCTCCGTTATTTCCTTGTCTATATGCCCCTTTGTACGGTGAGAGCACTCCACCTGTAAGGAGAGCAAGAAAGTGAGAAACATTTACAGCAAGCAGACACAACACTCGTGCCCCCGCCCTTAACTTCATCTGATGTTGATCTCACAGCTACCAACTGTGATGTTTTGAGCGCCTGATAAGTCAAAGTTGGCGCTAACTCAGGAAAGAAACAGCAGAGACGAGACTGTCGCGTCTGACCCAACATCCTCGACACAAACAGTAACTACTCAAATCGGAGAATTGTGGGTTGTGAAATGTTTTCAGCCAATCATTAAGCTTATAGTAATTTTTTTAGATAAGGCTACATACAGCTTTAGATGTTTTTGAACCTCATGTTATCAAGTGTTCAAAATATAGAACAAGGAGAGGTACAGAAAGAAAGAGATGGCTTTGGGTCAGCCCCCTTCATCCATTGGCTTTCACGTGTGTTCATGGCTTGTAGTGTCCTGTTTTTCCATTAGCCTAAGTAATGTAATGTAGTTAGAACTTATATGGCGTTCTTCTAGCTTGCAAGGTGTCCTGGCGCGTTCTTGAAACTGAAAGTACGGGCAGAAATCAGCTCCTTAAAAAAGAACTAAGGGGCATATTAGCAAGAACCTCGTTAAAATTATCGCTGTTTTAGCGGCAGGAAACTGACGCTAAAACGGCGATAATGGTCTTGCTAATATGCGTTATAGAATTCCAATAAAAGCCCAGGTTAGATGTGCAGGACATATAACCAGGGATCCTATTGGAACTCTATAACGCATATTAGCAAGCCCTTTATCGCCGTTTTAGCGGCAGTTTCCTGCCGCTAAAACTGTGATAATTTTTTTTTTTTCACAACCAGTTTATTGATGAAGATGAGCATATGAAATATAGTGGCAGCCCACAATCAGGACTACACCACCAGACATTATGATACAATCACAGCAGTTAACCAAGTGTCCAAGCAAGAAGACGATGCAATTAAGGATACCAGAAAACAGTTACCCCACCTTCACCTTATTCCACTACCCACCTACCCAACTCCCCGATCCCACCCTGGAACCCACCCGAACCCCATGCATGTGTGTACTAACCGTATCGACGTAAGATTATGACGTGAGTAATGTGTGTGGACATGGGCTTTGCCAGCCAGTACGGGGCTAAAGGTCCTCTTCTTGCTCCACTGGAGGGTCCAGTGTCAGACCTCTATAGTCTGCCCACCTCTTCCAAATCTTAAAGTGTTTGCGGGGGCATCCTCGCGCCTCAAATATAGGTCTCTCCAGGCCCATACAGAAGTCCATACCAGCCTTCCATGCAGTCAGGGGGGGGGGCCTCACATTCTTCCACGCTCGGGCCAGGTCCCTTTTAGCCACCACCAGCCCCAGTAGGAGCAGGTGCCGCTTATAAATATTGCCACCAACCCCTTCCAGGACGTGCAACAGACCCAGGCGGTGAGTACGGGGGAGGGTCCAGCCCAACACCTCAGACAGACAGCCCCAAACACTCCTCCAGAAGCCAACCAGCCTAGGGCACGACCACAATGTATGAAGTAGCGTACCCACCTCAGCCCCACACCGCAGACATTCCGGGGACCCAATCAGGCCCGCCTTCCACAGACGCTCTCGGGTATAGTATGCTCTATGGAGAATCTTGAATTGGATGAGTCGGAATCGCATTGCAATAGCCGCCCCCCTCGGGGATTCCAAGGCCTCTCGCCAGTCGTCCTCGTCTAAGGGGCCGAGATCAGCTTCCCAAGTCGTCTTCAGTGAGAGAAGAGTAGGGGAGCAGTGGGTGACCATGGTTTGATAAATGCGCGATACTTTCTTGTCCCCAAGATCTCCCATGAAGACCTTCGCCTCGATCGGGCTAAAGTCAGGGAGTGAGTCAAGGTTGGCAATGCTGGGCGTCAGTGCATGTCGGAACTGTAGGTACCGGAAAAATTGAGATTGGGGCATATCAAATTCGGCACTGAGGGTCTGAAAGGATTTGAGCGACGTACCAGACATCACTTGACCTAACTGCGAGATACCTATTGCATCCCAGCCATCGAAGCCTGGCAGTTTAGAGAGTTCAGGTAGCATGCCGTTCCGCCATAAAGGTGTTTCAGCGGTTAGTCGGCCCCACCAGCCCACGCGGCGCAAGGCCTGTCGCCATATAGCAAACACGAGTTTAGTAACCCTTGGCAGCGAGTTACGCAGTCGGGGTGAGTATAGGATGGTATGGAGCGAGTTATCGCCCATCAAAGCACGCTCTAGGGCATAGGCCGGGTCTCCACCGTCACAGTACCACCATTCGTTCAGAATAAGGAGGTGAGCGGCCTGGTAGTACGACTGCAGATCCGAGGTGGCCAGGCCTCCACAGTAGGTGGACAAAAAGCATGTGCGCAGTGCCACCCGGGCAGAGCCTCCCGCCCAGAGAAAGCGGCCCAGCACTGAGTTAACCTGTTTGAACCACCGAGGTGGAATAGGATATGGATGGTTTTGCAACTGGTAGAGTAGGCGCGGGAGCGCAACCATCTTGAAAATGGCAGATCGGCCAAAGATTGTCAGGGAAAACTGTGATAATTTTAACGAGGTTCTTGCTAATATGCCCCAAGTTTTCACGGCTCTAAGACGCAGAAGCAATAGATTAATTATCATAAGCTGAGAAGGCAATGCAGTCCAAATCTTAGCTTTGCCAATGGAGAAGGTTCTACCCCCTGAGCGAGCCCGGGGGAGCTTGGCGACTACTAGCCGGTGAGCATCTGTAGATATAAGATGGGGGACTGGCTGCGACGAAGGGCACGCGACGATGCCCACGGCTTTCAATACAATGTGTTTGGAGACTGGTAGCTGCCAGTGCAAAGCTTTTAGGTCTTTAGAGATGGAAGACCATTCTGAATGCGCAGCAGATGGGGTACCAGATTCAGGGAAGCCCAGAAACTAGGAGTTGTGATACTAGAGGCATCGCAACACTGTGGCCTGGACCACCAAAGGCCTGGAGTGTGCGGGCAAAAAAAGGCAGATTGTTGAAGCACTTTCAGCTTTGCAAAACATAAGTATGATAGGTAACTGGACAGACTGTAGGTCAGCGACCAAGCTGGGTCAGGCCGGAAGCCAACGTCTTGGATTCCCGACATAGGAGTGGGAGCAAAACACATTTATGCAGGCCAAGAGCCTGGCGGAAGAGATCCTAGAGCTGCAGCCTGAATTCACTAGTATATTCATTTTATTGGAATTTGATGTCAGTGAATCAGCACTCATCCAGTTCACATGGAGCCAGGGTGTTCACTAGTGTATTTACTTTGCTGACACAACAACAATTTAATTGCTGGTTTATGGTTTGTTGTGTGAATAATTTGTCCTTTGATTAAGAGGTTGTCTATTTCCTGAATAATGCTGTCATGATAACATGTCGATTTCTTTTGTTCTCAGAGTAAAGGCGTGGGCATTCATAGTCTTTACTGGAGGTGCAAAAAAATTGCTCATTTGTCAAAAGTTTCCCGGAATTAATATTTTGCTGGGTATGGCTTTTACGTTTACGTTCAGCACTTACAATCAAAACTTCTTGCCCTGACTTATTTTCGTAGCACTCTTTTTGCGTACAGCTTAACTCTGCTAACACAGGGGCATATTATCAAGGACAGGTGATAGATTATCGCCGCTTTTATCGGCAGGAAACTGCTGATAAAGCGGCGATAATGGCCTTGATAATATGCTCTATGTATTCCAATCGAAGCCCTTGTTCGATGTGAACACGTCTAAGATGGGCTTCAATTGAAATTCACAAGGGCATATTATCAAGGCTATTATCGCCGCTTTATCAGCAGTTTCCTGCCGATAAAAGCGGCGATAATGTATCCCCTGTCCTTGATAATATGCCCCACAGTCTTTTCAACAAAGGGTCACCACTCCCAGCTTTCATATTGTTGTAGCCCAAGATGTTGTTTCATTGGGGGGTTTCCCTTCTAGGACAGCCGGGGACAACATACATAGTCACTCAGCTATTACCAATGCCCCCCCCTAACAAAAGACCAGGCATTTTGGCTTAGCCAATGCTTGTTACACTTGCAACAAATGTCCAGCAAGTGTATAATGTCGCTCAAAGAGGTCTGTTTTGTATTCCCCCTACACAGAGAGTCATTTTAATGAGTCTCAAGGACAGACCAATGCTAGCCATGGATTGTTAAAACTGCTCTCTGGCTCCTCTTAGCACGATGGCGATTTAGGAGCATAAACCTCCCATTGCAGGAGCGCACTAGACAACAGCGGCGAAGGAAAGCGCTAGGATGAAAACGTGTTCACTCTGATCTTGCGAGGAAAACTTGGGCCCCACCAGGCCCGGTGACAGGAATGTTCCTCTGGATAGGCCACGGGTGTGTTCGCGTGGGCCAATGTGGGACCATAGTTGTCAATTCTGGAGGTAGCCCACAACCCCAAGATCACCGCATGTCTTCTTCCAGTCACACAGAGCAGCGAGAGAGCTCTTTGAGAGGAAGAGTGAATGCCCCAACCCTCAACATTTTTTATGAAAGCTGGCCTGTACACCGGGTTATGTGTGTATTTTTTTTAAATTTCTGTCACACATTGTTATCAAATAGATTGAGATGGCATGATGTGTATTTTTATAAAACTTCTTTTTAATTATTATTTTTTCTTCTCACAAATATTTTGTGGCTTTTTGTCACTTTTCAGCGTGTCCAAGTAGTTTAAATATCCCACAAACACGCGCGTTCTGGTGCAGCAGTTCGGGCATGACGGAACTCCGTGACGGCTTTATTAAAAGTAAGTAAAGGACTCCACTACCTACATGTACCAGTTAGGGCCCCGGCAGTATTGTTATTTGCGCAGATACCGGAGCTCCTTATCAGATAGTCAACAGTAGTAGTAGTAATACTGTATGCATATAGACAATATCACCTTACATCTAAGAAGTATTCTCGTGACCTAATACACCCTTTCCCTTATCCTTTCGCCTGCCACGCAGACAGGATTGTAACAGTATTACTGTGTGTGGTCTCCTTCCTGAGCATAGTCCTAGAATCACTTCATGTCTTTAGAGCAGGAAGTATAACTAACGGCCGATTTGTTTTAGATTTATTAATTGTAACATTCTCTCACTAAGAAAAGCAATCCTCTCTCAGCATGATAGAGTCTTTACATTTTGTTTAACTTTCTCTCTTGCAGCACTCGCTTTTGTACCATGTAAAGTCGCATAGCCACCAGTTTGAACCGTGATATCCACATTCAAGATTTTTCAAGTAGGTCCCATCTGATTATAGGCCTTGTTTCAGTAGATAGTAATCTATGGCATTAAATACATTTATATCTTATTGTATATTTTGGCAGAAACTCGGATATCTCGTCAGAACCCCATATCAAGGCAGCTCTGCACACTACATTATTACACGTGACCTTCACTTGAAGGATTAAAACATCTATCATCATAGACCACTTTACAGGTACTAATGCTTAATTCAGAGTTACTGAAGCAAATAGATAAAAAGACAGATTCACATGACCATTGAATCTTAGTCACATCATTTTTTGCTGCAGATTTTAATTTCGCCCAGGAACCTGATATCTTGTCGTCGCCCCGATATTGCATCTAGTCATATCGCACAGAACACCCAGTAGACACTTAAGGTAGGATTTATTGTATTTTAGTTTATTCAGGTGAGCCGTTAGCATTCTGCACCACAATCTAGGGCATCAAACTGCAGACATTTAAAATCACACTAAATATGCACTGAGATCAGAGTTATGAAATAAAAATGTAATAAGGCATATAAAGGAAATGTTTAACGCCTTGGCAATTAAAATTGTACTGTATGTAGATATAGACTGTATATATTTAGATAATGATATGCATATGTAGATTGTATATATGTAGATAAGGATGTGTATAGATAGAACTTGTAATTGTCCAGGGTTGAGAGCCTTTGGTGCTAGGAGAGGGTGCCCATGATCAATTCTTACAGCAGAGAGTACTAGTGCAATATAGACATAACCACTGTCATATGTTGTTTATTATAGATTGTTTCGTTTTTGAGAAAAATTAATTGAGTGTTTTCTACTGTTCTAGTATCAAATCGACAATTGAGAATACAAAACTCCTGATGAAGGCGATTCGCCGAAACGCGTTGGATCTAGTTTTGTATTGGGCAATGATAATCAGTTGTTGACTCAATATGTATGATAAATCACTGTAATTAGATATGTCTATGCTTAGAAACTTGCATGAATTGTAAAAAAAAGTATACTGATTGTTATTTATATATATTTTAAAAAAAGTGACAAAAAGCCACATAATATTTGTGAGAAGAAAAAATAATAATTAAAAAGAAGTTTTATAAAAATACACATCATGCCATCTCAATCTATTTGATAACAATGTGTGACAGAATTTTTTTTTAAAAAAAATACACACATAACCCGGTGTACAGGCCAGCTTTCATAAAAATTGCATTATCCCTACTAGGGTTCATCCAATTAGGTAGGGGCCTCTTTCTTTCAAAACAACCAACCCTCAACATTCCCAGCAGGCCAGGCTTCAGCACAGGCACCTGGGTTCCAAGCAGGCCAGGCGTCAGGGTCAAGGAGGTCCCTGTGACCGCCTCAGCCTTGACACTTACGCACTAGGAAGATGGGCCACTTACTCCTTGAAAGTTGCCCAACGCCTGTTTCTTTGCATACTTTGTAACTATCTATTTTCATGTCATTCTTTTGTCGTGAACTTTCATTGATAAAAGAATTAAAAAAACAGGAACACCTTTGGAAAAAAAGAAAGCAGGATTGTTGACAAGTAAGAGCCGTTCTCACGCCTGATGAAGGAACAGCCATTGATTGCAGTCAAAGAGGTGACCGTCTGGGGCTGTATTACACAGAGGGCCCTGGTTACGGTAGGGGCCCCAGATGGCCGTGCAGCCCCCTCTGTATACTGAATGCTGAAGTGCCGGCACGCATGTGCAGCCAGTGCTATATTCAGAGGGCTTTCCCTCATGTGCAGGGGCGTGGCCGCACGCAAACGAGGGAGTCGTTTTGCCTCCTAGCACATCCATATTATGGAGGTGGGCACAGAGGCAAACAGACACACAACATGGGAACCAACCATCCAGACTAACAGAATCCTCCAGCCCAGGCTCAGTTTTGTACCAGTCTGAATTGAATGCTCCATAAAGTGCATTTGCTTCTCTCGGGTCGCGCTGTGTCGTGTTATGCTGGTTTGTGAAGCGCACTCTCCCCCAGGAGGGTGTCCTGGCGCTGAGCAGGAGTGAGATTAGACCAAACGTAGGGCCTTATGTCATTACGTGAAAAGCCCGGGGCCTCATTTATGAGAAATGACGCATCGCTGCGTGAAAGCAGCGATGCGTCACTTCTGAGTGCGCACTCCTTGCGCCATTCCTGATGCGTCATATTTAAGGTATGACGCATCATGTCGCAAGAAGTTACAGATACGTCAGTATTTCTGACGTATCTGTATGGCGCAAAAGTGACGCATTGCTGGAGTGTGTCACAAAAGTGACGCAACTCAAGCAATGCGTCCTTTCACATGGGGCAAGCCCCATGTGAAAGGGCCTGCGTCAGTCTTACGCCTGCTGTGAGGCAGGCACAAGATTTTGACGCAACAGTGTCCTAAAAGTGATGCAGTGAAATCTCATAGATTTCACTGCGTCACTTTTACGACCCTTCCTTGCGTCAATACACCCCCCCTTGCATACATTATACCTGGCGCAGGTATAATGTGGCGCAGGGGTTTACAAAGTGATGCATCTACCTAGATGCGTCACTTTGTAAATATGGTGCAACAAGGCGCATTTTTTACGCTGCTGGTGCGTCACAAAAAGTGACGCACCGGCGGCGTAAAAGTGACGCACAGCCTCATAAATGAGGCCCCCGGTCTTCAGCTTCTTGTGAAATTCAAGAAATGAAGAGGAGGCTCGGATACACATAATTTCATGCTTTAGGAGCGATGTAGGAGAAGGCGCGACCGCTGGATCTGCTTTTCCATACCTGTGGGTTGTAAACAAGTAGGAGTCTTGCCAGGCGTCTGGTAACTTTGTGAAAGCAGATGGCAGTGTTGAGGTATGCTGGGCCAGAGTGCCGTAAAGTGCTATGTGAGGAGTTTGAAATGGGCTCGTTTGGGTATGGGCACCCAGTGTAGCTCCTTGAGGTGAGGTGAGATGTGTGAGGAGTTTGAAATGGCCTCGTTTGGGTATGGGCACCCGGTGTAGCTCCTTGAGGTGAGGTGAGATGTGTGAGGAGTTTGAAATGGGCTCGTTTGGGTATGGGCACCCGGTGTAGCTCCTTGAGGTGAGGTGAGATGTGTGAGGAGTTTGAAATGGGCTTGTTTGGGTATGGGTACCCAGTGTAGCTCCTTGAGGTGAGGCGAGATGTGTGAGGAGTTTGAAATGGCCTCGTTTGGGTATGGGCACCCAGTGTAGCTCCTTGAGGTGAGGTGAGATGTGTGAGGAGTTTGAAATGGCCTCGTTTGGGTATGGGCACCCGGTGTAGCTCCTTGAGGTGAGGTGAGATGTGTGAGGAGTTTGAAATGGCCTCGTTTGGGTATGGGTACCCAGTGTAGCTCCTGGAGATGAGGTGAGATGTGTGAGGAGTTTGAAATGGCCTCGTTTGGGTATGGGTACCCAGTGTAGCTCCTTGAGGTGAGGCGAGATGTGTGAGGAGTTTGAAATGGCCTCGTTTGGGTATGGGCACCCAGTGTAGCTCCTTGAGGTGAGGTGAGATGTGTGAGGAGTTTGAAATGGCCTCGTTTGGGTATGGGCACCCGGTGTAGCTCCTTGAGGTGAGGTGAGATGTGTGAGGAGTTTGAAATGGCCTCGTTTGGGTATGGGTACCCGGTGTTGCTCCTGGAGATGAGGTGAGATGTGTGAGGAGTTTGAAATGGCCTCGTTTGGGTATGGGTACCCGGTGTAGCTCCTTGAGGTGAGGTGAGATGTGTGAGGAGTTTGAAATGGCCTCGTTTGGGTATGGGCACCCGGTGTAGCTCCTTGAGGTGAGGTGAGATGTGTGAGGAGTTTGAAATGGGCTCGTTTGGGTATGGGCACCCGGTGTAGCTCCTTGAGGTGAGGTGAGATGTGTGAGGAGTTTGAAATGGGCTCGTTTGGGTATGGGTACCCGGTGTAGCTCCTTGAGGTGAGGTGAGATGAGTGAGGAGTTTGAAATGGCCTCGTTTGGGTATGGGCACCCGGTGTAGCTCCTTGAGGTGAGGTGAGATGTGTGAGGAGTTTGAAATGGGCTCGTTTGGGTATGGGTACCCAGTGTAGCTCCTTGAGGTGAGGCGAGATGTGTGAGGAGTTTGAAATGGCCTCGTTTGGGTATGGGCACCCAGTGTAGCTCCTTGAGGTGAGGTGAGATGTGTGAGGAGTTTGAAATGGCCTCGTTTGGGTATGGGTACCCAGTGTAGCTCCTTGAGGTGAAGTGAGATGTGTGAGGAGTTTGAAATGGCCTCGTTTGGGTATGGGTACCCAGTGTAGCTCCTGGAGGTGAGGCGAGATGTGTGAGGAGTTTGAAATGGGCTAGTTTGGGTATGGGCACCCAGTGTAGCTCCTGGAGGTGAGGCGAGATGTGTGAGGAGTTTGAAATGGGCTCGTTTGGGTATGGGCACCCAGTGTAGCTCCTGGAGGTGAGGCGAGATGTGTGAGGAGTTTGAAATGGGCTCGTTTGGGTATGGGCACCTAGTGTAGCTCCTTGAGGTGAGGCGAGATGTGTGAGGAGTTTGAAATGGGCTCGTTTGGGTATGGGCACCCAGTATAGCTCCTTGAGGTGAGGCGAGATGTGTGAGGAGTTTGAAATGGGCTCGTTCGGGTATGGGTACCCAGTGTAGCTCCTGGAGGTGAGGTGAGATGTGTGAGGAGTTTGACATGGACTTGTTTGGGTATGGGTACCCAGTGTAGCTCCTTGAGGTGAGGTGAGATGTGTGAGGAGTTTGAAATGGGCTTGTTTGGGTATGGGCACCCCGTGTAGCTCCCTGAGGTGAGGCGAGATGTGTGAGGAGTTTGAAATGGGCTCGTGCGGGTATGGGTACCCAGTGTAGCTCCTGGAGGTGAGGTGAGATGTGTGAGGAATTTGACATGGGCTCGTTTGGGTATGGGTACCCAGTGTAGCTCCTTGAGGTGAGGCGAGAAGTGTGAGGAGTTTGAAATGGGCTCGTTTGGGAATGGGCACCCAGTGAAGCTCCTTGAGGTGAGGTGAGATGTGTGAGGAGTTTGAAATGGGCTCGTTTGGGTATGGGCACCGAGTGTAGCTCCTGGAGGTGAGGTGAGATGTGTGAGGAGTTTGAAATGGGCTCGTTTGGGTATGGGCACCCAGTGTAGCTCCTGGAGGTGAGGCGAGATATGTGAGGAGTTTGAAAGGGGCTCGTTTGGGTATGGGTACCCAGTGTAGCTCCTTGAGGTGAGGCGAGATGTGTGAGGAGTTTGAAATGGCCTCGTTTGGGTATGGGCACCCAGTGTAGCTCCTTGAGGTGAGGTGAGATGTGTGAGGTGTTTGAAATGGCCTTGTTTGGGTATGGGCACCCAGTGTAGCTCCTGGAGGTGAGGTGAGATGTGTGAGAAGTTTGAAATGGGCTCGTTTGGGTATGGGCACCCAGTGTAGCTCCTGGTGGTGAGGTGAGATGTGTGAGGAGTTTGAAATGGGCTCGTTTGGGTATGGGCACCCAGTGTAGCTCCTTGACGTGAGGTGAGTTGAGATGTGTGAGGAGTTTGAAATTGCCTCGTTTGGGTATGGGCACCCAGTGTAGCTCCTTGAGGTGAGGTGAGATGTGTGAGGAGTTTGAAATGGGCTCGTTTGGGTATGGGCACCAAGTGTAGCTCCTTGAGGTGAGGTGAGATGTGTGGGTATGGGTACCCAGTGTAGCTCCTTGAGGTGAGTTGAGATGTTTGAGGAGTTTGAACTGGGCTCGTTTGGGTATGGGCACCCAGTGTAGCTCCTGGAGGTGAGGTGAGATGTGTGAGGAGTTTGAAATGGGCTCGTTTGGGTATGGGCACCCAGTGTAGCTCCTGGAGGTGAGGCGAGATGTGTGAGGAGTTTGAAATGGGCTCGTTTGGGTATGGGTACCCAGTGTAGCTCCTTGAGGTGAGGCGAGATGTGTGAGGAGTTTGAAATGGCCTCGTTTGGGTATGGGCACCCAGTGTAGCTCCTTGAGGTGAGGTGAGATGTGTGAGGAGTTTGAAATGGGCTCGTTTGGGTATGGGCACCCAGTGTAGCTCCTTGAGGTGAGTTGAGATGTGTGAGGAGTTTGAAATGGCCTCGTTTGGGTATGGGCACCCAGTGTAGCTCCTGGAGGTGAGGTGAGATGTGTGAGGAGTTTGAAATGGGCTCGTTTGGGTATGGGCACCCAGTGTAGCTCCTGGAGGTGAGGTGAGATGTGTGAGGAGTTTGAAATGGGCTTGTTTGGGTATGGGCACCCAGTGTAGCTCCTGGAGGTGAGGTGAGGTGTGTGAGGAGTTTGAAATGGGCTCGTTTGGGTATGGGCACCCAGTGTAGCTCCTTGAGGTGAGGTGAGGTGTGTGAGGAGTTTGAAATGGGCTCGTTTGGGTATGGGCACCCAGTGTAGCTCCTGGAGGTGAGGTGAGATGTGTGAGGAGTTTGAAATGGCCTCGTTTGGGTATGGGCACCCAGTGTAGCTCCTGGAGGTGAGGTGAGATGTGTGAGGAGTTTGCAATGTGCTCGTTTGGGTATGGGCACCCAGTGTAGCTCCTGGAGGTGAGGCGAGATGTGTGAGGAGTTTGAAATGGGCTCGTTTGGGTATGGGCACCTAGTATAGCTCCTTGAGGTGAGGCCAGATGTGTGAGGAGTTTGAAATGGGCTTGTTTGGGTATGGGCACCCAGTATAGCTCCTTGAGGTGAGGCGAGATGTGTGAGGAGTTTGAAATGGGCTCGTTCGGGTATGGGTACCCAGTGTAGCTCCTGGAGGTGAGGTGAGATGTGTGAGGAGTTTGACATGGGCTCGTTCGGGTATGGGTACCCAGTGTAGCTCCTTGAGGTGAGATGAGATGTGTGAGGAGTTTGAAATGGGCTCGTTTGGGTATGGGCACCCAGTGTAGCTCCCTGAGGTGAGGCGAGATGTGTGAGGAGTTTGAAATGGGCTCGTTCGGGTATGGGTACCCAGTGTAGCTCCTGGAAGTGAGGTGAGATGTGTGAGGAGTTTGACATGGGCTCGTTTGGGTATGGGTACCCAGTGTAGCTCCTTGAGGTGAGGCGAGATGTGTGAGGAGTTTGAAATGGGCTCGTTTGAGAATGGGCACCCAGTGTAGCTCCTTGAGGTGAGGTGAGATGTGTGAGGAGTTTGAAATGGGCTCGTTTGGGTATGGGCACCGAGTGTAGCTCCTGGAGGTGAGGTGAGATGTGTGAGGAGTTTGAAATGGGCTCGTTTGGGTATGGGCACCCAGTGTAGCTCCTGGAGGTGAGGCGAGATGTGTGAGGAGTTTGAAATGGGCTCGTTTGGGTATGGGTACCCAGTGTAGCTCCTTGAGGTGAGGCGAGATGTGTGAGGAGTTTGAAATGGCCTCGTTTGGGTATGGGCACCCAGTGTAGCTCCTTGAGGTGAGGTGAGATGTGTGAGGAGTTTGAAATGGGCTCGTTTGGGTATGGGCACCCAGTGTAGCTCCTTGAGGTGAGTTGAGATGTGTGAGGAGTTTGAAATGGCCTCGTTTGGGTATGGGCACCCAGTGTAGCTCCTGGAGGTGAGGTGAGATGTGTGAGGAATTTGAAATGGGCTCGTTTGGGTATGGGCAACCAGTGTAGCTCCTGGTGGTGAGGTGAGATGTGTGAGGAGTTTGAAATGGGCTCGTTTGGGTATGGGCACCCAGTGTAGCTCCTTGAGGTGAGGTGAGTTGAGATGTGTGAGGAGTTTGAAATGGCCTCGTTTGGGTATGGGCACCCAGTGTAGCTACTTGAGGTGAGGTGAGATGTGTGAGGAGTTTGAAATGGGCTCGTTTGGGTATGGGCACCCAGTGTAGCTCCTTGAGGTGAGGTGAGATGTGTGGGTATGGGTACCCAGTGTAGCTCCTTGAGGTGAGTTGAGATGTGTGAGGAGTTTGAACTGGGCTCGTTTGGGTATGGGCACACAGTGTCGCTCCTGGAGGTGAGGTGAGATGTGTGAGGAGTTTGAAATGGGCTCGTTTGGGTATGGGCACCCAGTGTCGCTCCTGGAGGTGAGGTGAGATGTGTGAGGAGTTTGAAATGGGCTCGTTTGGGTATGGGCACCCAGTGTAGCTCCTGGAGGTGAGGTGAGGTGTGTGAGGAGTTTGAAATGGGCTCGTTTGGGTATGGGCACCCAGTGTAGCTCCTGGAGGTGAGGTGAGGTGTGTGAGGAGTTCGAAATGGGCTCGTTTGGGTATGGGCACCCAGTGTAGCTCCTGGAGGTGAGGCGAGATGTGTGAGGAGTTTGAAATGGGCTCGTTTGGGTATGGGTACCCAGTGTAGCTCCTGGAGGTGAGGCGAGATGTGTGAGGAGTTTGAAATGGGCTCGTTTGGGTATGGGTACCCAGTGTAGCTCCTGGAGGTGAGGCGAGATGTGTGAGGAGTTTGAAATGGGCTCATTTGGGTATGGGTACCCAGTGTAGCTCCTGGAGGTGAGTTGAGATGTGTGAGGAGTTTGAAATGGGCTCGTTTGGGTATGGGCACCCAGTGTAGCTCCTGGAGGTGAGGTGAGATGTGTGAGGAGTTTGAAATGGGCTCGTTTGGGTATGGGCACCTAGTGTAGCTCCTTGAGGTGAGGTGAGGTGAGGTGTGTGAGGAGTTTGAAATGGGCTCGTTTTGGTATGGGCACCCAGTGTAGCTCCTGGCGGTGAGGCGAGATGTGTGAGGAGTTTGAAATGGGCTCGTTTGGGTATGGGCACGCAGTGTAGCTCCTGGAGGTGAGGCGAGATGTGTGAGGAGTTTGAAATGGGCTCGTTTGGGTATGGGTACCCAGTGTAGCTCCTGGAGGTGAGGCGAGATGTGTGAGGAGTTTGAAATGGGCTCGTTTGGGTATGGGTACGCAGTGTAGCTCCTGGAGGTGAGGCGAGATGTGTGAGGAGTTTGAAATGGGCTCGTTTGGGTATGGGTACCCAGTGTAGCTCCTGGAGGTGAGGCGAGATGTGTGAGGAGTTTGAAATGGGCTCGTTTGGGTATGGGTACCCAGTGTAGCTCCTGGAGGTGAGGTGAGATGTGTGAGGAGTTTGAAATGGGCTCGTTTGGGTATGGGTACCCAGTGTAGCTCCTGGAGGTGAGGCGAGATGTGTGAGGAGTTTGAAATGGGCTCGTTTGGGTATGGGTACCCAGTGTAGCTCCTGGAGGTGAGGCGAGATGTGTGAGGAGTTTGAAATGGGCTCGTTTGGGTATGGGTACCCAGTGTAGCTCCTGGAGGTGAGTTGAGATGTGTGAGGAGTTTGAAATGGGCTCGTTTGGGTATGGGCACCCAGTGTAGCTCCTGGAGGTGAGGCGAGATGTGTGAGGAGTTTGAAATGGCCTCGTTTGGGTATGGGTACCCAGTGTAGCTCCTGGAGGTGAGGCGAGATGTGTGAGGAGTTTGAAATGGGCTCGTTTGGGTATGGGTACCCAGTGTAGCTCCTTGAGGTGAGGCGAGATGTGTGAGGAGTTTGAAATGGCCTCGTTTGGGTATGGGCACCCAGTGTAGCTCCTTGAGGTGAGGCGAGATTTGTGAGGAGTTTGAAATGGGCTCGTTTGGGTATGGGTACCCAGTGTAGCTCCTGGAGGTGAGGCGAGATGTGTGAGGAGTTTGAAATGGGCTCGTTTGGGTATGGGCACCCAGTGTAGCTCCTGGAGGTGAGGCGAGATGTGTGAGGAGTTTGAAATGGGCTCGTTTGGGTATGGGTACCCAGTGTAGCTCCTTGAGGTGAGTTGAGATGTGTGAGGAGTTTGAAATGGGCTCGTTTGGGTATGGGCACCCAGTGTAGCTCCTTGAGGTGAGGTGAGATGTGTGAGGAGTTTGAAATGGGCTCGTTTGGGTATGGGTACCCAGTGTAGCTCCTGGCGGTGAGGTGAGATGTGTGAGGAGTTTGAAATAGGCTCGTTTGGGTATGGGCACCCAGTGTAGCTCCTTGAGGTGAGGTGTGTGAGTGCCCTGGGAGGGTGGGAGTGATTCTGGCTTCCGTCTTCTGGATGCTCTGCTGCCTCCCCATGAGTGGCTTGTTCATCCCCGCGTAGAGGGTGTTCTTGTAGTCTCGGTTGCTGGTGGCAGGAGTGTAGGTGATGATTTTCCGCATTATTACTGGAAGCCATTTGGAATCGTCCTCAGCCTCTTCCGTCTGTCGGGGCATGAGGCACTGATGCCATTGCCTGGGGCTGGGACATTGTGTTTGCAGTCATGAATTAATCTAAGGTTCTTGGCTAGGGTTTTTTAGTTCTGAGGAAAGTCTAATTAATTAGCATTAATGCCTCTGTGCATATGCCATCCCACATTGCTGAACCCGTGGTAGCCCTTTGTTGAAATGAGTTGCGATGTGTCCTAGTGTGAGTAGATGTCGGTAGATAAAGAGCACCACCAGGGCCACTGAAGCTTTGCATATGCATGCACAAAGCGGCAGGCATATGCAGGGGGGTACCATAGGTACCCCCCATGTGCACCCAACACCCTGGGGGCCCGCAACGGGCCCCCAGAAGCAAAGGTCTTCATGCTTTTCCATGGCGGGAAATCCGCTGCGGAAAAGCATGTTTCCTCACCCTTCGTAATTTGGCTGGCGGTGTCTTGCAGACAGCGCCACCAAATTGCGGACAACATCCCGCGGATCAGCGGCGGACGGACTTGCCGTCCGCCGCTGATCCCACCACCATCCTGATGTGGCTGGTGGTGTTTTGGAGGTCCACAGTGGTGAATCCGCATCCTCCGGGCCGGCAGTGGCTTCCGCCGGCCCGGAGGATGCGGATTCACCGCCATCCTAATTGACCCCATAATATATTACTTGAGATAACAGTTCTTTACTTCACCTTAGCATCTGGCAGAAAACAGACAGGCGCGCTTAGCACCTGATTCAAAAGCTAAACAAACGTTTGTGTAAGTTTACTGTTTTTTGGTATTCGTAAACAACAAGTTTCATTCTACGAATAGTAATTTTACGATTGAGGAGATTCCGCACTCATGGCTGATGCTCTGCACATAAAAGTTAGGCGTGCGCTACATTTATATGTGCCGAGCTCCCACCCCAACCGAGGCATCTCCAGAGTCAGGAAAATACCGGTATAAATAAACTCGTAGTTTGTGAATACAAAAGATAGTAAACTTGCACACAAGGGTGCATGCACCTCTGTGAATCAGGACCGTACTCTATTAGGCATTGTAATTCCACATTAATTGCTGAGGGAAATGTACGATCCCCTCGCCCTGGGGGCTGCCCTGCCACTATCTGAATAGTATAACGCATGCCCCATCTTACAGTATATTACTGCGTGCATCTTACACAAGCTAAAATACATAAACACTGCCATACCCCCACACAGATCAGAAT
This sequence comes from Lissotriton vulgaris, assembly GCF_964263255.1. Taxonomy (NCBI): domain Eukaryota; kingdom Metazoa; phylum Chordata; class Amphibia; order Caudata; family Salamandridae; genus Lissotriton; species Lissotriton vulgaris. The sequence continues at coordinate 19,858,371 of NC_141700.1, forward strand.
TAAGGTGCAGAAGGCCGTTCAGAAGGCCTTGGCCCTGGTCTCACTGTACCTGCTGCACCATTGGCAGGTAAACCTCTGTCCCTACTCTCCGGCCTAGAGAGCGGGGACCCTCTGAAAGCTCGATCCGGGCTTGAGCCTGGAGCCTGGCTCCGCCCATGACGAGCCGAGCTCTCATGTGCCCTCTGTCTGCCACCCTCAATCCACCCAGGATGTGGCATTACGGCGAGAGCTTCCAACTTTGGAACTGAACAAGCGAGGTTCGAGTCTCACCGTTAGCTCAACATCCTGTGATTCTGAGTAAATCTCCAGTGCTTAAAATAAATTAATGTGACTTAGTGTAACGTAACTGGTGTTCATGTAAAGCGCTTCAATATCTCCAGGTCGAATTTATACTAAATAAAAACTGCAGAAAACTGACAATGAGGTAAAAATAAAGCATTAACATAAAAAGGAGAGACAAATAGAGAGCCGTTTAGTGGCTGATTTGGACAAAGTGAGAACATAAAACAAGGGAAAATTGAAACTTCCTCACTTAAATTGTGTGATTTTGGGCGAATATTTTATTTCACCAACATTCGTTTTCTTCATAATTTATATATTCACGTTTAAATATATGAATCAGAAACCCAACTGTACAAACATCTATTGAGTTTGATTTAATAGACTAATGTTGCTCTATGATCAGGGCCACAGACTTGGCGCTGTCGCCAGTGTGAGGGCGGACGGGACCGGAATGACTCTCAGCTTATGTTTCAAAACGATTACGTTTAATAAGTACTTCTCAGTACAGCGATATATTGAAACATATTAAAGTCAAACCTTCAAAGTGTTAAAGAATACTCGTCTTTTCATTTGAAGAGACTGCATCATTTTTAGGTCTCGGGACGAAGCTGCAAAGCAGCTTCCGGTCAGAGAATTAATGTCTTCTAGTGGGGCTTCAGAACCCGCCTCCCTGCTCCGTCTCTCACCATTGGCTGGCTTCCTAAAAGGAGGCCAGCCATTGGAGGAGAGAGCCGCCCCTCCAAAGAAGCCCCGTCTTTTTCGGATTTGGGGGCGTAAGTTTTGCTGTTCTTTAGACAGTGACGTCGTCCGTCACTCAGGACAGCAAAACACGCCCCCAAATGCGAAAAATCACCATGCTTTCTCCGAGGCATTTCTGCTTTGCCTTGGAGAAAGACGGTGGTGATTTCCACAGCTGCTCTGCTGGTCCCCCCTCCCTCCGCAGCTCTCCTTAGGTAATCCACATTTTTTTGTCTTATTTTCACAATGCTGAGACAATCGCAAGAAGCCTGCGCCCGACAAACGTCACTGTACTCCTGTGTAAATCACTCACAGCACACCCGTGAAAGAGGAGCAGGGCTGGGGAGGGGTGCTTACAATTCAAAGGCTGAGAGGAAGGGTGGGGGCGTCTGTGGTGCGCCTGCGGGTGGGCACAACTGAAGGGAGGGGTTTCAAAGTGAGATGAAAGCAGCCACGGCCCCACAAGAAAGCAAGCCCCTCTTTTTCACCCAGTGATCTCCTGCTTTGGCACCAAACAAAGCACTACAAGGTATCGGGGTATTCCAAAAATACCGCAGGGAGTGAATGCTAATCTTTCATGGAGGCCCCTGACCTCTCGCTGGGGTGAGGCTTTCCTGGTGCTCGCGCTGAGATCTCGGCGTCTGTGGTCCGTCGGGGTTGTGTGTGGGAAGGGAGGGGGTGCTTTTCACCAGTAACAGTATGAGGGTGCTGGCCTCCTACATTTCCGCGGGCGTCGGAAAAGAATCCCAACGAAATAATTAAAAATAACAATTCTTGTGTTTTTCGCTAATCTCCCTTGGAAGCATGTTTAATGCTGGATCGGCGCGAAAATGCACACCTGTGGGAAGGACAGGAGACCTCCCGACGAGAAGGTGCAAAGCGGGGAGGTGGGTGGGTGTATCTGGTACAGAGGGTCAGTTCTGGTGACGTCAGTGTGTTTCTGGCCAGGGTGCGTTCAGTTAATGCAGCACCGGGGGTGTGAACGCTCGAGGCGGTGTCCCCCCGCACACCAGGCCTCGGCGTCGGGATGGAGAGCTGAGCCCCCCCCTCTGTCCATGGCAGACCCCTGAGTCCGCCGCGTGGCAGGCGGAGCGGAGGCAAGAGTCTGTATTGTATTTTTTTTAATAAAACAAGGGCCGACCGGGGACCAACAGCGGGAACAGCCTGCGGCGGACAAGGTGAGGAGAGGAACAGAGGGGGGGAGTGACGAAAATAAATGAAGGGGGAAGAAGAGTGCAGGTCACACCAGGCGAGGGGAGGAAAGATAGACATGGAAGGGGGGAATGGAGGTGTGAGGCCTAAGGGAGAGGGGCGGGGAGAAGAATTGAAGGGAGAAGAAGAAACCGTGCGGGGAAAAAAGGAAGGAGAAAATGAGAGCAGGCAAGGGGAGAATTTGAATCCACCGCTGCAGCCTTGCACACTCGGACCCGGAGTCCCGGCGCCCCCCCCCCCCCCCCCCCGCTCCTGTTGGTAAAGATTTGTGTTACTAAAAGTTCTTATAGCATTATGATTCCGTGCCCCATCCCCCCACCACCCCCCCCTGCAGGGGACGCCACCATTCTTGCACACGCTCGTGCTCGTGAAACACCGGGCATGGGCCTGTGCGTGAATGAACACATATGTAAGCACCGACCCCACAGGGGCAGCGGCCTCTGTCCGGTTTGAGCACCAAGCACGTGCCCCCAGTTCACGTCCCTGATGCCATCGGGTGGATCAAAGGGTGGCCGAGACCCCCTGCGGAACCCGTGTCCACTGCTAGTGTGAAGCCCCCCAGGGCGCCGGGCTCACGGGTGTGCGTGTGCCCCACCTCTCACTGTCAGCCTGCACCCAGCATCCTACAGCCACAGGGCGGGGTGCCAGGAAAAGGGGACGGCGAGCAGGACATCGGTCCTGAGTGGAAGAGTGTGGGGGATGCCAGAAGATCGCGGCGTCTGCGGCCCGTCCGGGTTGTGTGTGGGAGGGGAGGGGGTGCTTTTCACCAGTAACAGTATGAGGGTGCTGGCCTCCTACATTTCCAGGGCAATGCACGTGTGAACAGTAGTAGTGTTAACGGCTTCTCAGCTATTGGGCACAGTGGGTTGAGCGCTTGTTGCAAAGTCCACTAGAGGATGCCAGCTTTTTCACCCAGCTGGTAACTGAATTACTCTATTTCGTTACTAGAATGTTAATCTTATTACAATAAAATTATTGTGAAAATAATATGTACGCTTGTATCTCTGGAACTCTGACGTATGCAATTATGTGCCCGATGCTCCATAAAGTTAGAAAACTAGGGATTCGTCCTGGGGCCTTTGTTGTGCAACATTTTCTCTGCCGCGTCGATCAGATGTTTCATTTCAAACGAAATTACAACAGTGCGCGGAATGCAGAACTTTATTAAGATGTTTGAGGTCTCCTATTACATAATGAATCTCCTTTGGCACAGTGACTGCGCACGAGGACGCGAGCTCCAGGTCCCATGCCTGCACTTGGCAACAGAACTGCACACTCAGGAGATGAAAGTCATGACTCGGCCTGAAATCTAATAAACCTTGAACACGCACAGACCCATGGGCGGATCTCTGCGCTTTCGGCAGATGTGGAAATACAGCTTGGATCGTTCTCGTTTTAATTCAATTGCCAAATAATTTGCGCTGCTTGTCTTGCTTCTGCCACCCTGTTTGTCACTCTGACTCACAGGACCCCCCCTGCTCTCCTCCCCCTTTTACCACCCTGTGCTCCACCCACGCATCCGCAACCCTCCACCAATTCGAAAGCCGAGCTCGCGGGAGATTTATTTATTTTGCAAAGCATCAAATATCGTCTTCCAGTCACGTCATAGTACTTGGTTTTTTTCCATATGGAAGAAAGGGGCGAGGACGCCGCTGTGTCTAGAGTAATGCGTATTTTAATTGTTTAAAGATCCTTCAACTAGTATTACCTGAACGTGAGGTACGGATCCTGGCAGGGACGACTCCGCATTTCATCCTTTGGATGGGGATACAGTGACTAACAATTAAATGATCAACATTAATGCCTGTTATTTATAGCAATTCGAATTGGGAAAAACGTCAGTTTTAAGTGCCGTATAAATAAATGAGATGACTTAGCGAGTAAAATTCTGGCCACTGGGATATGCTGTGCTATTTATGCCACAAGGGCCAATCCTGGCAAGGCAGACGCTGCTTCCATCCCTCGGATTTGGGCAACCGAGTACTATTACATTTAGTAACAGTAACAGATATTTAAATACAAATTATTATTATCCTCATTATTACAGCTTAAACCAATTCGGAACACTTTAAAAGTGAAACTATTAACAAACCGTCCCTATTTTGACAGTCATTTTCATTATAAATTCCTCTATTTTTTTTTCAATAGTGAAATTACATTTAAAGTCTCCTGTAATATGCAATACTGTGAATTTCTGACATTGCGAAGTGGAAGTAAGTTCACTAATCCTGCTTGGATATGTACATCGTTTCTCCCTTCATTAGTGCCTCTCACCACTACATCCTGAAAAACAACTATGCGTTGTCACAGGAAACCTTAAGTTAAAAAAAGACAGCATATGGCATTGCTAATTGTTAAGAAAGAACTAACAAATCGTGTATTTTTAAAACTTGGGATTGGATTGAAGTAGAGTCTGGGGGTGTTTGGATTTTATTACCAAAAGGCAGTTGGGGTTTAGAGCTGGCTTCGGGCTAGGGTTTGGATCTGACGCCTGTCATCCTGAGAGTTCCTGTTCCTCGCTCCCAACCTTTGTTATCCTTGGGTTCCTCATGGGGTTTTAGCATGGCATAAACACAGGGAATTACACTTTACAGCCAGAGGCGAATGCAGCCGGGACCTAGCTGCTAAAGGCCTGATTTTTTTATTGATGTCTATGACTTAGTCAGGGAAAGCTACATAGAACTGCTGGCGTTGATGCTAAAGGAATATGCCTATCACTCATGTAAACAGTACATAACCGTTCAGAAAAGCCCACTTCCCCATAAGCTTTTGTAATAAACGTAGAATTAATTTCCTTTGTCTCTCTCTGTTTTGGTGCTTTGTATTCCGTGCCAACAGTTGGTGCCTTTGTGAGACACAAATTAGGAGTGAGGTGGGAGGAAAGACGTAAGAAAATGGACACTATTGGTTTCATCTCTATACAGTGTGTCTTTAGTGAGATGCTGGAGCAAGGAGGGAGTGTGAGAATGAGAGAGGGACTATACAAGAAGGAGGGAATAGAAACCACAAAGAGAGGTGGAATAAAACAATAATACAACAAAGAAACGACAAAGCACAGGGTGCAAGGAAGCAGAATCTTCCAGGAGAAAGGTGCAACTATCCATGAAAACCAGGTAACTTTAAGCAGAACTGACGGCATGTGCTTTAGACCTTTGTTTTGAAGGTGTTGCATTCCTTATTAATATCCAAGCCTCTGTGGCTTTCTGTGTGTGTGGCTCTGTGTCCGCGACTACTCTCTACTACTCTCTAATGCTCACCTATTGCCATTGTGAATGACAATACCATTTATTTATGTTTAAAAAAAATGAATAAAAATGTCGTGAGCAATGCCAATAGCTCTACCTTTAATAATGCCGAGACCATTGCATTGTAAATGCTTGTTTATGTGATGTTTTTTGTATGTTTACCATAGCAAACATTTCCAGGGATTGGCTCGTGCACGGGCTCTCAGCTCGGCTCTGGGTCTCTCTCTGGTAATTTGCTGGCTCGCCCACCTCTACCCCAACACACACCGCCCAATTTCAGTTTTAAAACAAGCAATTGCAATGCAATAGGTCTCGAATTTGTTAAAAGTTACAGCTGTTGGTGTTGAAAATGACAATGTTTTTTAATTTTTAATTTGCATAGCGCTGTTGCCATTGGTATAAAAACGCAAAAGTAAAAAACATTGTCATTTTTCACTCCAGTAGCCCTAACTTTAACAAATGCGAGACCTATTGCATTGCAAATGCTTCTTTTCCAAGCTATGCTGCAGGGTGCAGTACCATATGTGGCTAAAAGATTCATATGGATTTGCAACATCAATATGTTATAGGTATTAAAGTGTAAAGATAATGTAACTGCATATTTATAAAACGCAGCGAGGAACAGCAATAAATGGTTAGTATAACACAGATTACTTTTAGTACTGGGTGTTATAAAAGACAAACCGCATATTACAGAACACGCACATCATACAGCATGCCCAAAACCAACATTGCGCACAATAAAGAAAAAATATACATATAGCTAAACTAGAGTAGAAATACGTAATATTTTAGCAAGGAAACAGTATATTGCAGAACTAGGACAACAAAACTTTGGCAAAAATAAAGGGAGAAAGGGGCCAACTTTGAAGCTGGGGATTAGTTTGAGTATTGCAGCAGTCCCAATTGCGAACGACCTTCACAACGCGGTCGTTACACCGCGGTATGTTTACATCGCCGTCATTACAATGCAAGTTGTTACAACGACTTGTGCTGGATGGCGCTATACACTAAGGAATAGTATGATTCACTGTTCCAACACCTTCCCTACCGTTACGTAGGATGGAGTTGGAATAGTAAATCATGCTATTCCTAAGTCCAGCGCCCTCCAGCGCAAGTCGTTGTAACGACTTCTGTTGTAATAACTACGATGTAACGAACCGCGGTCTTACGGCTGTGTTGTAACGTCACATATTCGGTCCTAACACCCTGTGATCCTGGAAAAATAGATGAGTTTCCTTATATGTAAAAACATATGTTATGGCCTTAACTGCTGCTATTTGAATTTACTTTACTATGTTTGGGTGAAATTTTTGCTATAAAAGCAGGTGTTAATAATTAACCGCCGTGGTGAGCACCAGAAAACCCCGGCTCAAATTGAGCACTAATTTGAAGGCTACAATTGTTTAAAACAAATGGCATGTTACACAGCTCTAAATATAATTAAATACCTACTCTTCAGCATCACGGGTTGCAGAAGCAAAACACATGCTGTGCAGCCTACAACAACAAACGTGGTGTGGCCTAACAGCATGAGGGTTTGGGAAAATCCTGTAATGTACTTGTCTGAATAAAAATGTATTATGTCCTTAAGTGATATTTAAAAAAGTGTAATATCTTTGGATTAAAAAAACATATCAGTATGGATGGTACAAACATTTTGCAGAAACCTATAGTAAAGTGCAATTGTGTTTTGAAAGCAGGAAGTTAATGTATCCAGCAAGGAAATAATTTAGCCCATTGGCTGAAAGTTCACAACAAACTGTGAAATGAAACAGCACGTGGTAAAGTACATGTTCTGTTTACTGTCTGGGTGCAAATTAACCATATAGAAAAGATGGAGATGCTGATAATTATCAAAAGGCCTTCCGATGCAAGTGGGAAACAGGATGCTTAATGGCTCGGGTTTTGAAAATAAAATAAAGTATGCCATGTGTGCACTGTTGACTTAAAGGCCATCCAAGCCAAAAAAAGAGTGTTGTACATTAAATATGAAAGAAAGCATTATTTAACCAAAGAGACAGAATATTTATTTATTTTGTATGCAAGAAAATGTATCCTAGTATTAAGTGGTGTTATTTAAAATTACTTTCAATACTTTTAGGTGACCTTTTCGGTATGAAGTGCCGCCGGGCGCACTGGAAAACCAAGGCTAAAATTAAGGACTCATTTAAATACAGTTAATTTCACTGTGAATTGAGTCCTAGGGAGAGAAGTATAAGAGAGGGACTGAGTAAAACAGGTGAGAAGAGAAGAGCAGGAGGATGGGAGGAGGAGATAAAGTGTGGAGAGAGTGGCTAAGAGGCAGACGAAATAGGAGTAAGCGAGGGCGAGAGTGGGGAGAAATAAGGAAAGGAGTGGAAGAGAGAAGATGCTGAAAGAAAAAAGTGTTAAGGGGTAAGAGCAGAGAAGAAGGAAGGGATCAGGTGAGATAGGTAAATGAATGTGCTGTAAAGAAGGAACAGAATGTATGAGTGAAAGGTCATTGTGGAGTGGATGTGGCGTGAGGCAGAAAGATGAAAATTCTATGTTTGGGGATTAAAGTTTAAGTGGACCCAAAAATGTATTTACTTTGTATGTACATAAATTTATTATGTACTTAAGTGGTGTTATTCAAAATTACTTCAATACCTTGGGGTGATTTATTTATTTATTATAAGAGTATGTGTTAATTATCAATAAGCATGGGCGCAAAATCCGTTCCGCTCGCGGATGTTCGGCAAATCCGCGATTCGCGAATTCCCGCGAATTTGCCGAAAATTCGCAAATCCGCGAGCGGAACGGATCCGGGGTGCAAAAGTTCAAGCTCAGTGTTTGTATCTATTTTAGAATGGTGCTGGCAAGCTGCCAGCGCCATTCTAAAATAGTTACTAAGTTAGCTTCAACAGGAGCACTAATAGATAAAATGAAGCAGGTGCTTGAGTTTAACCGAATTTGAGCTCCAACTCGAGCACCTGCTTTATTTTATCTATTAGTGCTTCCTGAGGAAGCTAACTTAGTAACTATTTTAGAATGGCGCTTTAAATAAAAGGCAAGGAGTGGGGCAGAGGGCAGAAGGGCACAACAACGAGTGTGGCAGAGGGCAGAAGGGCACAACGAGTGGGGAAGAGGGCAGAAGGGCACAACAACGAGTGGGGCAGAGGGCAGAATGGCACAAAAACGAGTGGGACAGAGGGCAGAAGGGCAAAAACACGAGTGGGGCAGAGGGCAGAATGGCACAAAAACGAGTGGGGCCGAGGGCAAAAGGGCACAAACACAAGTGGGGCAAAGGGCAGAAAGGCACAAAAACGAGTAGTACAGAGGGCAGAAGGGCACAAAAAACGAGAGGGTGGCAGTGATGAACCAGAGGGTGCATTGCGGTCTCGTACAAAAAAAACCCAGCGAACACGCAAAGCGCCCCGCGAACACGCAAAAATTAAAAAATCCACAAATTTGCACAAATTTGTGAATTTTGAGGATCGCGAATATGCAAATCCGCGGATCACGAATTCGCAAATTTTGCCCATGCTTAATTATTAAGTGGGGTGTTGCGCACCGGAAAACCCTGGCTTAAATTAAACACTAGTTTAACCCCATCGCTGCGGGGGTTATTTTCCCGCTGTGCTGGGGGGGAGGGGGGCGCGCACGGCGCCCGCATGATCATGACGAGCTGAGTTGAGCTCGTCATGAGGCACGGCGCTCCTGTGCTCATGACAAGCTCAGCTCGTCATGACCACACCCGTTACCGTGGAACGCTCAGCACAGCAGGGGCATTATCCCCGCATGCAAGCGTTCCACGGTTCATGACGAGCTGAGCTCGTCATGAGCACCGGAGCGCCGTGGCTCATGACGTGCTCAGCTCGTCATGAGCATGGAAGGAGTTAAAGGTTAATATTGTTTACATAAATAACAGTACACACATTTACCCCCAATACGTACTAAAAAATACATTTAAATAAGCTTGGGGTAAAGCAGAGAGGCCTTGAGTGGGATTAAGGAGAGTGGAGCAAAGGGAAGTGGAGTAAAGCAGAGTAATGTGAAGTATGCAGAGTGGTGTGGAGTAAAGTAGAGTGGCATGGAGTAAAGTAGAGTGGTGTTGAACGAAGTGGCGTGGAGTAAAGCAAAGTGGAGTGGAGTGAAATAAAGCAGAGTGGCTTGGAGTAGAGCTGAGTGGTATTGGCATGAGTGGAGTGAAGTAAAGCAAAGTGGAGTGGAGTAAAGCAGAATGGGGTGGATTAAGTAGAGTGGATTGGAGTGGAGTAAAGCAGTGTGGAATTGAGCAAAGCAGAGTGGGGTAAAGCTGAGTGGCGTTGAGCATAAGTAGAGTAGAGTGGAGTGGAGTAAAGAATGGTTTAGTAATGCAAAATGGTGTTCAGTGTAGTGAAGTAAAGCAGAGTGGCATGGAGTAAAGGAGGGCGGTGTGGAGTAAAGCAGAGTGGAGCCAAGTGGAGTAAAGTAGAGTGGCGTAATGACCAGTGGCGTGGAGCAGAGCAGAGTGGCATTGAGCGGAGCGGGGTGCAGTGGAGTAAAGAAGAGTGGCATGGAGCAAAGTATTGTATTGTAATTGCATTTATATAGCGCACACTACTCCTGACGAGGATTCAAAGCGCTTTTACAGCGAGTAGCACACTAATCCAGAACCAATAAATGATTAGTGGTGAATTAGTACGGTGAAATATGAAAGTAATTTGAGTAGTGGATATGTTAGTCACTTATTTGGATTGAGAAAGGATAGTGGCGGGATAGAAAAGGAAAAATGTTTGCATTTATATAGCGCTTGTTACCCCTGGTGAGGTGTCAAAGCACTTTTTTCTGCGAATTGCACGCTACTCCAGAACCCATAAAGGATTAGTGGTGAATTAGTATAGTGAAACATGAAAGTAATTTGAGTGGTGGATATGTTAGTCACTTATTTGGATTGAGAAAGGATAGTAGCGGGATAGAAAAGAAAAAAAGTTTGCATTTATATAGCGCTTGCTACCCATGATGAGGTGTTGAAGCATTTTTTCTGTGAGTAGCACGCTACTCCTGAATCCATAAAGCAGAGTGGTGTGGAGTAAAGCAGAGTGAGTGAAGCAGGATGGAGTGGAGTAAAGTAGAGTGGCGTGGAGTAAAGCGAAAAAGAGTGAAATAAAGTGGAGTGAGTAAAGCGAAGTAGAGTGAAATAAAGTGGTGTCGAGTAAAGGAGAGTGGAGTAAAGCAGAGTTGATTTAAGCAAAGCAGAGTGCCGTTGATAGGAGTGGAGTAAATTTGAGTGGCGTGGAGTGGAGTAAAGCAGACTTGCATTGAGTGAAGTGGAATAAAGCAGAGTAGTGTTGAGAAGAGTGGAGTAAAACCGAGGGAGATTGAGCAGAGTGGAATAAAGTAGAGAGGAGTAAAGGAGAGTAGAGTAAAGCAGAGTGCAGTGCAGTAATGGAGAATGGTGTGGAGTAAAGCAGAGTAGAGTGGAGTAAAGTAGAGTGGCGTTGAGTGGAGTTGTGTAAAGCAGAGTGACCTTGCACAGAGTGGAGTGGAGTAAAGGAGAGTGGAGTGGAGTAAAGAAGAGTGCTGTCCATTGTAGAGGAGTAAATTAGAGTGGCGTGGAGTGAAGTAAAGCGGAGTGAAGTAAAGCGGAGTGGAGTAAAGCAGAGTGGAGTAAAGCAGAGTGGAGTAAAGCAGAGTGGAGTAAAGCAGAGTGGAGTAAAGCGGAGTGGAGTAAAGCGGAGTGGAATAAAGCGGAGTGGAGTAAAGCGGAGTGGAGTAAAGCAGAGTGGAGTAAAGCGGAGTGGAGTAAAGCGGAGTGGAGTAAAGCGGAGTGGAGTAAAGCAGAGTGGAGTAAAGCGGGGTGGAGTAAAGCGGAGTGGAGTAAAGTGGAGTAGAGTACAGCGGAGTAGAGTCAAGCAGCTCCACAGCACACAGCTCTGCCAACACACCTCAGTCCTGCAGCAACTCTGCTGCTCCACGGCAGAGACTCACACACGGCGCTGCCAACACACCTACACCCTGGCCCGTGGCGCTTCCTGTTATGTTTGCATCAAACACCACAAATAAAAGATATAAATGAAGTAAGCTTGGAACCGGCGCGATCAGGCCTATTTTGGATACAGAAAAGGCTCAATGTGAACAAAACAAAGCCGCGGTGCATGAGCATTTAATGAATGTATCGGCAAGTGGGTGCACATGTCGGAGGCTAAGAGGGACACAGGACTTGTTAGTTCACAGGGAGTACTATTCAGATTTGGCAAAGGAAACCAGTCCAGTGCTTCCCACCCAGGGCCCACCCTGATCTCAGCCAATCAGTAAAGGGATTTTTAAGAAGGTTTCTTCGGCACAACGAGGAGTCAAAGGAGCTCGAAAGAGGTGTGCACTGGAGACTAGAACACACACAGTAATAGCTCACAGCCCTATTGGTGCTTTCAACTACTACACAATGGAAGTTCTGGTCCAGCCCGTCCATGGAGCACCAGACCTATCACAAGGCTGTCTCGGCCGAATGTATGATGTTACAACGCAAACATTTACAACGCATGCCTATACAATGCAGTTTTTACATCACAACATCCATTACAACAAATTATTTTACATCGCATGCCATCATAACGCGTTTTTAGAAACTACCTTTACAGCGCATACCATTACAACACATACCATTACAACGCAAATTACTTTTAGGGGTACAATAGGGTACGTGTTGGATAGTGCAGGGGTAAAGATTACTATTCCCCATTACTTACCTTATATTGCGTTGTAATGGCATGCGTTGTAGTGACATGTGATGTAATGGCTGCGTTGTAATGGCATGCGGTGTAAAGGATGTTGCGTTGTAATGACTGAGTTATAAAGGTAGTGTGATGTAAGGACTGCGTTGTAAAGGTTGTTTCCCATCTTGGCCACCTCAAGAGTCCCAGGACCATCGTGTCCATGCCTCGGTCACTAGACCCCCCCCCCAAGACTGTCCCATCAACTCCAAGAGCACCACGGTCATGCCACGGCCACGAAGCCCATATCCGCAGCACCAGGCTTATCCCACAGCCATGAGGCCCATATCCGCAGCACCAGGCTTATCCCACGGCCACGAGGCCAATCTCCAGATCATTATCTCAATTCAGGGCTGGCCGGGGTCATCAAACTCACCTCCAGACCGCTTAGCTCTTCTGCTGCCAGAAAGCCCACCAAGGACTGCCAGACTGCCCCACAGCCATCTGGCAAACCAGTGGACGGCTGGCTCCTCCAAAAAGCCTCTTAAAATCAAATGAGGGAGGGAGAAGCTGAGACTCATTCGGCTTCCATCCGGGAAGCAAGTAATCAAAGGAGAATGAATCACTTGTCCTGTTTCTAACCAGGGTCTTGGGTTCTTACTGTCTTTAAAAACCCTCATTCACTTTGAAGCCGTTGGTGCAGTATATCTTGATTTTCCCAAAGCGTTATTACATGAAAAGCATCATCATCGGGTCTTGTGTTATGCTTTCCTCCAACTGGAGGCAGACCAACTGGTATTCACAGTAGTGATCAGTGATGGTGAGAGTGAGAGTGAAGTGTGTCTTAAAATACCTCCATCTATCAGGACTATTTTTATTGTGTTGATGATGGGGTAACGCTAAAAAGAGAGAGGTGGTGCATTAATGGAAGAGTCACTGTTCTATTGCACCCATTTAAAACCGTGAGTGGTCGACATGTTTTAGCCCTTGGGTGCCCTCTCGGGTCGTTGGGCTTCCTTTAGGACCGTGTGGTTGCACACTTACAGTTTAGTAGTGTGCGTAGGTAAATAATGCACTTACCCTTCTTCTTGCGTGTGCTAATTAGCACTCTGACCTGTTATAGGTGAATTGTACCTGTAACTTATGTTTATGCCAAGAAGCTCCATCGGGAGACAGGCAGAGTGAGACTTTCTCTACTTTTAGACGCCCTACTGGTGACTTGTGCTAGCTCCATCTGCCATGCCCCTGTGTAAGAAGAAGGGTAAGTGCATTACTTACCTATGCACACTACAAAACAGTAAGTGTGCAACCACACCGTCCAAAAGAAAGCCCAACAACCCGACTGGGCTCCCAAGGGCTGAAACATGTCCACCACTCACGTTTCTTAAATGGGTGCAATAGAACAGTGACTCTTCCATTAATGCACCACCTCTCTGTTTTTAGCTTTACCCCATCATCAACACAATAAAAATAGTCCTGATAGATGGAGGTCATTTTAGACACACTTCACTCTCACTCTCACCATCACGGATCACTACTGTGAATACCAGTTGGTCTGCCTCCAGTCGGAGGAAAGCATAACAAAAGACCTGATGATGATGCTTTTCATGTAATAACGCTTGCGGAAAATCAATATATACCGCACCAATGTCTTCAACGTGAATGAGGGTTTTTAAAGACAGTAAGAACCCAAGACCCTGGTTAGAAACAGGACAAGTGATTAATTCTCCTCCAAAAAGCCATCAGGCTCACCCACAGAGGGATAGAGACATCCCCAGGCTGTTACTCACACCTCCATCCGCTAAGCCCATTCCAGAGCCATCAGGCCCACCAGAGAACGCAAGGCCTGTGCCACGGCCATCAAGTCCATCTCTGGATGACCAGGCCGCTACAAGCTGACATCAAACCCATCCGTGGATAACTAGGCCCATCTCAAGATTGCCAAGCCCCCTCCAGACAGCTACCTCCTGCCTGCGGTCATCAGGCCCACCTAAGAATGCCAGATGCCTCTCATGTCCATAAAGCCCATCCTTGGATGACCAGCACCCCCAAGACCATGAGACAGACCCCAAGATAGGTCAGCCCAGCCCAAAGCCATCAAGACAACCCTCGGAGCGCCCTCTTAGATAACTTACTCTGTTACCCTTGTCTTCGTACAGGATCTTGAGGGTCTCCATGGCCCCCGTCAAAGACTGCATGGACGTGAAGATGTTCTGGTACACCAAATTAGCGAAAGGCTTCCGCTCCTCCTCCTCCGAGTAGCCGTCCTTATGAATGATGTGCATCTGTTTAATGAACGTTGTTTTCCCGCTCTCCCCAGTACCTGTGGAAGTCAAGAATCAAACAAAAACCCATGTCAGATGGAAGGTACTAAGGCAAAGTGACCAGCAAAGACAGCTTTCAGGGGATGGAGGCAAATACATCATTCCAAGGTGGCTGACAATGTAAGGATGGCAGTGAGGACTGAGGAGGGACGGGCTGCAGTAGGAGACACGGCATGAAAAGAGAAATCGAGAGAGGACTCCTCCAAAGGGTGACGCAGCAGAGCAAGGCCCCGCTTGAGGGAGTCCAGGGCAGGGCTAGGGAAGTGTGCCCTACTCAGCACCATAATAAGTGATAGGATCCACACACATGCCAGTCCATTGGAGTTGCCAAACGGGCTACACACTTTCCAAAGGTGTAAAGGGCAGAGGATAACAAATTGTACACTATATGCGGATGTCAGGCCTTCAGGTGCTTCATTTGACTCAAGGTGCTGATTTTATATGCTGGGAAATAAAAACTCCCTCGTGGTGATTTGGGAGGAAAGGAGCTGAGATCTCATGCAGCCCGTTGTGAGCAAGCCCTAGATGCGGCGGGAGATATCGCCCACACTGCTGATGTCATGTCCTCAGAGTCGCGCTCTCACACACCTGCGGATTTCAGACCTCGGAGACAGGATACTACCCAACTACCTGGATTTCGCGCACAGGAGACGAGATATCATCAATGTTTGCAGATTTCAGCTGCGAGGAGCTCGAAATGCGCTGATCATTTCAGAGTCTGAAGGTTGACATCTTGTTCTTGACCCTTGGGCCCTAGGTGCTCAGGATCTGGGATCCTACCTATCCTGCTCAGATCGCGTCCGTCCTATTGATTCCATCCCTCTGGTACTAAGATCTCCCTCGTCTTACTTATTCTAGTACTTGTCAGTGTTGTTGCCTCAATCTACAAGCTTGAACAGCACACATTCTGTTAAGTTTAACCCGTTGACCCCGGCGCGAATTCCACCGCGGTGCGGGCATATTAATGAGTGGGCGTGTTTCAGACAGCTCCCGGCCATCCTCCGCACACGGGCACTGTGACATCAGAAGGCTGGGGGCCGTCCGACGCACGCAACGGGTTAATATCAAAGAGACGGGTCAGCACCTATATTCTGATTAAAGTACTGACAAAGGCTATATCGCCACTCTGCTGATCGTAGTACATGGAAGGGGTGATATCCCCCTGTAACGATTATAGTAACTCACCTAACTACAGACTGAAAAACCTGGAATGGGGTTATCCCTCGTCCACTGATTACTGTAGCAGGAAGGGGAGATGTCACCCTTGTGCAGATTGTTTAGCCTGGAAGAGGTCATGTAGCCTGTCTGCTGATCATAGTACTGAGTCTCCGTGATATAACACACCTGCTGATCACAGTATCTAAACGAGATGTGAATCCGATAATTGCAGTATGGAAGTGTGATATCACACATCTGGCAACTCACCCCCTTGCCTTGCACAGTGTTGACATCAATTACATCATTTCAGGTGTCACACTGATGTCATCCGTGAGGTCATACAACATGTCATGAATGATGTAATATGTGAGGTCATAAGCAGTGCATGGGGAGGGCGCAAGTCATAGTTACTTCAGTTAACTACAACTGGTGAATTCCAGTGTGTTTGTGTTTAAAATGTAACGTCTGATAGAGATTTCTAGCTGCAGATTCCTTACATTTAAATTTCCTAGGTGTCAGACTGGATCAGGAAGATTTTTCGTGAACAGGGCCCCTGAGCTCCAGGAGGGGTGCGTCGTTTGGCTCCGCGTGCATTGTCAGTGTCATCCGCACCGGAAGTGACTTTTGCGGCTCCTACATAAGTGTCACCTAGGCCTGCTGATGTCATTTAATTTATTTCCATGCCAGCCAGCGCTTATCGGGAGAAGAGCTATCCCTTCAGTCACTGTTTGACTGAATTGTTTTGTCTTTTTGTCAACTCTGAGTTTTTTTTCCTCTTGGTGTGGCAGGGATGTCCTCCAGGAAATCCTGCTTCAAGCTCTGCAGAGCCTGTCATCGACTGATGTTGGTGACGGATCTCCATCTTGTATGCCTGTAGAGTCTCGAGAGCAACCACAACCCAAAGACGTACTCCGACTTCCACGCCGTGAATCCTAAGGACTTGAGAAAGTGGACCCTCATGGCGGCTCAGCCTGTGACACCACGCACTTGAGGTCACGGTCGAGGTGAAGGTTCTGGGAAGCGTTCGTGGAGTCCAAGATCCTCGTCCCACTCCAAATCCTCGGGACATTCGGGTGAATCTTGGAACAAGAAGAAGAAGTCGAAGAGGTCTTTCACTTCTCCTCATCTGTCGGTGGATGAGACGAGGAAGTGTTGGCATTCAAAGCCGGCTCCGCAGTAGAGCCTGTGCCTGGGCTGACTCTGCGCCTTCCCAACTTTCCAGGAGCCGGAGCAACCCCAGCCCAGCTGAAAGAGATTTATGAGGCCATGCACCTCATATTTGGATGGCCAGAACCCAGCGGCGCACCTTCGGGCCCACGGAGTTGGAAGGGGCCCCATCTGGTTCCACGCTGGCTGCTCTAGCCCTGGCTCCAGTCAGGTCCCAAAGATCCATTCCTGGATCCGGACCGGCACTGGTAGTACCATTTCGACATTCCCTTACGCCGGTCTCAATGCCGCGGCACCATCCCCATTCTGATCACCGATTCCAGTATGGAGCTGAGGGCCATAGCCCGATGCCAAATACGGCGCCGACAGTATACTTGTCTACTAGATTTTAGATTGAGCTCTATGCCTTTCGGTTAGAACTCGGGGAGGAATGAGAGGGGTCTCTGGACCCTGAGGAACACCAGTGATATGAAGAGAACCCTAACATGAACTGGAGTGAGGAACTGGGTTACTCCAGTGGATGGGATACTTTTGCAGATACTGGTATGCTTTCTCCGACTGCCGTGGCTATGGAGGAGGGAGCTTCTTAGGCAATGGTGGTGCCAAGGGTGGCTGAGGTCCTCGACCTTCAGTTGCCCTCAGTGGCAATCAAGACTAATGTGTTGACAGAGCTGCTGCAAACGGGTGTCCTCCCATCAGAACTGACACTCCAGTTCAATGACGCTTTCACTGACATTGTTTCGGGGCCCTTGTCCAAACACAACACAGGGGCTCCTGTGAATAGCATGGTTGCCCGCCACCCCCCCCTGCCCCAGGGGACCTAAAGTTCCTCACCCAACACCCTACCCTAGAGAGCTTGGTGGTCCAAGCCTCGACATCCCAAGGCACATTCGCCACGGCTCCCCTGGATAGGGAATCCGAGAGGCTGGACTTTTTGGAGAAGAAGATGTATTCCTCTGCCAGCTTTCCACTGCGGTCGGTGAACACCACATGCCTTTTGGGCCATTTTTCCCTCGCTCTGTGGGACACAGTTGCTCAGATGCTGCCAACGGTGCCGGAGGAGGCCTGGGCTGGACTCACTCAGGCTATAGCCGATGGGAGAGATGCAGTGAAGTCCACTATCCATTGGGGACTTGACAAGACCGACTCTCTGGGCAGGGTGGTTTCGTTGACAGTGGCCTTGACGCGCCACACCTGATTGATGATGACTGACTTTTCGGGGGATGTCCAAACCTTTCTTATGTTCATCTACTTTGATGGCACCCGTCTCTTCAGAGACAAGCTGGATTCGTCGCTGGAGCGCTTCAAGGAGAGTCAGGCTACGGCCTGGTTATTGGGCCTTTTCTATGGCCCCACTTAACCCTCAATCTGTCTTTCGTGGCTTTGGAAGGGGCATCCAGCTGTGCCAATTCCCTCCCAGCCAACGAGCCGCGCAGGCTCCCCAACCTCTGCGTGGCCGAGGGCACGGTACCCACTGGCTGCCGTGGGTCCAGCAGCCAGAGGTCTGGTCAGGTATTTGTGGCATGGTGTGGCTGGAGCGCTTCAAGGAGAGTCTGACCCCCTCGCTGACCCTCTTTCTGAAGTTAAACTCTTCCTTCTTTCCCTTGCCCATCAGGGCTCTGCTCTGGGCACTCATAAAGGCTAGGTGTCTTCTCTTTCTGCCTTTTCACGGCTGCCTCACCAACCCTCTCTGTTCAAATCCCCTATTGTACATAGGTTTCTAAAAGGTCTTGTTCATCTCGTTCCTCGTTCATTATGTATCATGCCTCAGTGGCCCTTAATCTGGTGTTAACTGTCTTGATGTGTGCTCCTTTCGAGCCTTTCCGTAATTGTCCCCTCAGGCTTCACATGATTTAAACAGTAACCTTGTGGTTATTACATCTGCCCATGGAGTATGTGATCTGCAGGCTTTGTCATCTACGCAGCCTTACTTATCATTCTATCCTGGCAAACTGGTGCTTCGCACAAGGGCCTCCTTTCTAGTGAACGTGGTCACCCCATTGGCCAATCCATCACACTGCTTAAATGTACCCCCCTCCACATCCCTCTAAAGAAGAGGAGCGACTCTACCACCTGGACCCAAACAGGGCGTTGTCGTTCCATCTTTACCTCACATGCAAATTCCAGGTGGACGACTAGCTCTTCGTGGGGTACGTTGATGCGAAGAAAGGCCGAGCTGTGCAGAAGGTGATCATCTCCAGATGGGTTTTGGTTTGCATTGAAATCTGCTATACATTGGCCAAGAAGCAACTTCCAGAAGGATTGCAAACTCATTCCACCCGAGCTAAAGCTGCAATCACTGCATTAGCTTGCGGAATTCCAGTCCCGGACATCAGACAACCAACAACATGGGCTTCCCTGTACACCAAACATTATGATCTAGACAGTCAGGACCGTAGAGATGGGCACTTTGCTTGTTCGGTCCTGAAGGACTTCCTTGCTTGAAATTGGTCCGCAGACCCACCACCAGGATGGTATTGCTTGGGTACCTATGCTGAGGTAAAGAACCTGCGGCTAGAAGTTTCTGTCAGATGAACAAGTTACTTACCTTTGGTAACGTCTTATCTGAGAGGGACTAAATCCAGCTGCAGATTCCTTCCCAACCCACCCATCCTCCCCACTCTGCGAAAGGATTTCTAGGGACAGGGCTAATTCCTTTCAGGGCCCTAGTTTCTACACCAGTGATCAGTGTTCTTAATGGCTCCGCGCTTCTGGCATGGAAAGTCATGAAAAGAAACGGACTTAAGCACGCCTAGGTGGCACCTATATCTGTGCCGCGAACATTATTTCCGGTGCAGATGATGCACACAGAGCCAAACGACACCACCTATTGGCGCACAGTGGTACTGCTCATGAAAAATCTTACAGATCCAGTCTGATGCCTGGGAAATTCTAAGTTTAGGAATCTGCAGCTACATATAGCCTCTACCAGATACGGCGTTGCCGAAAGTAAGTAACTTGTTCATTGAAGAGCAAAGGGTGTGTGTAGTAGGGTTTGGGGAGGGACTGGCCTCTCCCCAAAGACTTCTATGTAGGGTGAAGACTGCGTGTGGTATCGTTTTACATTTTAGTTATCTATTTATGTATTTATTGCTGTCCCCCAAGACCACACAGGGGCCTTGCTGAGTCCCACAGGACTTCCACTGGACCATGATGACAATTTATTTATGATTTTAAAAGAAAACTGATTGAGGGCATGCCCTCTACTCCCCCAAATAAATGTCATGACTCAGAGCCTTGCAGTGGCGGGCACAACATTTTTCTCTGATGTGGCCAACCAGTCACATCGGTCAGTCCCGCAGAACCAGCCAATCAAATTGCGCTTTTGCACACAGATCCGTGGAAGTCTTGCAAGAGTACCACAAGAGTACTGCGTCGCTAGATATCTACCAATTTTGAACCCTAATTTCTCAAAAACTACTGAACAGATTTACACCAAAATACAAAAAGTGCACTTTCTTGGTCAAGATCTAGTTTCTGCCAAATTTGATATAATTCTGTACAGCTGTTTTGTGACCACTCCTCCCCTCTTCCCTTTTTCTCGGTTCCCACTTAACAGACTACCCTGGAACATGAGGTGAATTAACCTTTTTTTAAAAAAACATTGCGTGAAGATTTGTCAAACAGTGCCAAAGTTATAAGCAAACAAAATAATCTTTTCCCTATGGAAACATAGTTCTAACTATTACTACATTGTGGCAACTGGCGCTGGAACAATACAGAGAAGGGCCGAACCTGTATGAAAAGAGAACTAGCTCTTGAAAAGTTAGGTCTTCAAAGCTTTCCTGAAGTGTAATAAAGGTGGGGTCTTTCGGAGAGCGCAGGGGAGTTCATTCCAAAGTTTAGCTGCCCTGACCGAGAAACTTCTGTTGTCAGACCAAACCCACCTACATGTAGGTATTCTAAGCAATGAGACCTCAGAGGGAGCGAGGACCTCCCGTTTTAAATTGAATTAAATGATTAACTATTTTTGTACCGGATCAGGAGTGTTGCATTGTTTTTCCTTACCACAGAAGGAGAAATCATAATTAAGATATATATATATATACATATATATATATATATATATATATATATATATATATATATATATATATATATATATATATATATATATATATATACACACACACACACACACACGCTCCCCTCCCCTGATATATATTTTGCCTTGCCGCATTCCTCCCTCTCCTTAAATGTATGTTATTTTAAATACTGGTGGGCAGTTTCTTTTTTTTTTTTAAAGAAAATTGTGATCCCGGGGGAGCCCTGGGGGAGATCAATGGTATCATAATCTTTCATTTTTTTTAAATCCCTGAGGGCCATATGTATCATAGTTCCGTTTTGCGATTCCTAAATAGCGATTCTTAAGGAATCACTATTTAGCGATTCCTTAAGCTTCCTTAATTGCGAATTCGCATTTTGCAATGTGTGCATCACATGCCACCTTCAAAAATGCCAAATTGTGTATTTTTGGAAGAATTTGCAAGTTACCATCAACTACAAGTTGGTGGTAATTTGCGAATTCCTAAACATAATTCGCAACAGAAAAATGCTACATACATATTAGGGATCTCCATTGGCTCCCGATACGCAGCCGTATCAAATTCAAATCGCTGTGTATTGTTTACAAGTCACTCAATAATCAAGGTCCCCACTTTCTCAAACAGAATCTTCTCCATCATGTCCCAACCCGATCTCTTCGTTCCTCTATTCAGAACTTCTTGGCTGTGCCTTGCACTAGAACAGTCACCTGGGGCGACAGGCGTTTCCTGGTTGCCGCCCCTAGACTCTGAAACACCCTTCCTGCACATATCCGAGCAAGTCCCTCCCTGTTCACATTCCGCAAACAGCTAAAGACGTGGTTATTTGACCAATAGCCTTGTATATCTTCTTTACCCCAGTTGCTGATCCATCACTTAACTAGCGCCGAGACGCCCACGGGTATTCGCCGCGCTCTACAAATGTCAATAAATAAACAAATAAATAAATAAATTTAAGGATTCGCAAAATTGCGATTCCTTAAATGCTATGGCAAAATAAGGAATCGCAAAACTTTGCTATTCCTTATTTTGCTAATGTTTCATACATCTTAAAACATGCAAAAAGGCCGTTTGCGATTCGCAAAGGCCGAAATTCTGAGAATTTCGGCCTTTGCGATTCACAAAAGGCTTGATACATATGGCCCTGAGTCTTGTAATGGCTGCCAGCAACATTTTTCCTCATTTTACTGGCAGCCAATTAGAGCCTTACTCTTGCGGGAGCAAGATGGCCCAAGGGTAAAAAAACTCTCTGGGCCAATCGGAAGGCTCTATTTTTGTAAACCGGGTTCGAGGAACTTTCGCGAGAGCCTCTCGAATCCAACTGTGCACATATACAAATATTTTTTACGCTTAACTTCTCAGAAACTACTGAACGGATGTAACCAAATCACAATAAGACGCTTTCCGGGTCAAGATCGAGCTTCCTGCAAAATTTGGTGTCATTCTGTTCACCAGTTTTTGAGATAGTGCTTCTTAAAGAAATCTATGGTAAATACATGTGGATTTTGCATTTTAGGGCCCCCCCTTTTCTGGGCCCATGCCTAATGTAGAGCCCTGTACACACTCTAGGCAACAAAGAGCACTTTTTAGGATTTTTTTTGCAGATTCGTCAAACTGCACCAAATTTATAAGTGAAACAAAAAAAGCATTTCTAAGGGAAACAGTGACCTAACTGTAACTACTCTGTGGCACCCGCGCTGTGATATGTGTGTGTATATATATATATATATATATGTCGCACAGCGGCGGAAGCCACTGTGTAGTTATAGGTAGGTCTGGGTGACATTGAAATTGCTCTGGCGTAATTTGTGCAACTCAGGAATCATGCCATCACGTCACTTGTATTCAGTTGTTACTTTGCGTTTCCAAGAAACATTTACCACAATGCATCATTTGGGGTGAAAATATACCTGGGATACACGGGAACCACAGTATATAAGTGGCTGCTATTTGCGATGCTTTTGTTTTTGCATTATTTTTTAAAGAGAAAGACACCCTTGCTTCTAAAATTGACACGAGAACAGACTTTCCTTAAAAAATAAAGGATTTGCTACAGTATTACGGAATCACATTTCGCATAATTACGCATCATTTTGATGACATTTCCTGTACTTACATGGAAGTAAATTATGCTAATGTCACACACCCCTAGTTAGAGTTAGGTCATAATTTCCAAAGGAAAGGCATTTCCAAGTTCTGAAACTGAAATCTAAATCTCATTTGAATATGATCTTTTTTTTTATAAGGCTCATGCCTGGCAATTATTTCGCCCCTCAGAGCTTGAAGGCGAGAACTTCACAGCCGTTCTCGCAGAAAAAGTTCCTACGACTACATATCCCTCTGAAATGGACGGACGTTAGCTCAAACGCTGTTGAAATTCGGAGCAGGAATGGATGGGGTGACATAATAGCGTGCAGTCCCATGCGTGCTATCATTAACAACACGTGCTGGCCGCACCCCACTCCTTAACTCGTGCCGGTGGTTTGACGTGGTGCGCACCCACACTCATGGTGTAATAGGAGTTATTTTTCATTATCAGACTTTGACCCGGGTATGAGTTTCAGAAAAGAGAGAAAAGAAAAACAGGAAAACAGACGGAAGCAAGGATGAAAATGAACCAGCAACACTGAGTCAAAGAGGCAGGAAATGTAGGGAGGCAGAAGAGAGGCATGAAGTGGATTCAAGACCAGGCAGCCTCGGTATTCATGAGATAAAGAGACAGGAAGTGTAGGGGGTAGAAGAAAGAGGCGTGAGGTGGAATCAAGACCAGGCAGACTCAGTGTTCATGAGATAAAGAGACAGAAAGTGAAGGGTGGTGGAAGAAAGAGGCATGAGGTGGAATCAAGACAAGGCGGCCTCAGTATTCATGAGATAAAGAGACAGGAAGTGAAGGGTGGTGGAAGAAAGAGGCATGAGGTGGAATCAAGACAAGGCGGCCTCAGTATTCATGAGATAAAGAGACAGGAAGTGAAGGGGGTGGAAGAAAGAGGCATGAGGTGGAATCAAGACCAGGCAGCCTCTGTATTCATGAGATAAAGAGACAGGAAGTGTAGGGGGTAGAAGAAAGAGGCGTGAGGTGGAATCAAGACCAGGCAGACTCAGTGTTCATGAGATAAAGAGACAGAAAGTGAAGGGTGGTGGAAGAAAGAGGCATGAGGTGGAATCAAGACAAGGCGGCCTCAGTATTCATGAGATAAAGAGACAGGAAGTGAAGGGGGTGGAAGAAAGAGGCATGAGGTGGAATCAAGACCAGGCAGCCTCGGTATTCATGAGATAAAGAGACAGGGAGTGTAGGGGGTGGAAGAAAGAGGCATGAGGTGGAATCAAGACAAGGCGGCCTCAGTATTCATGAGATAAAGAGACAGGGAGTGTAGGGTGGTGTAAGAAAGAAGCGTGAGGTGGAATCAAGACAAGGCGGCCTCGGTTTTCATGAGATAAAGAGACAGGAAGTGAAGGGTGGAAGAAATAGGCATGAGGTGGAATCAAGACCAGGCAGACTCAGTATTCATGAGATGAAGAGACAGGAAGTGTAGGGTGGTGGAAGAAAGAGGCTTGAGGTGGAATCAAGACCAGGCAGCCTCAGTATTCATGAGATAAAGAGATAGGAAGCATAGGAAAGTGGAAGAAAGAGGCATGGGGTGGAATCAACGACCGGGCAGACTCTGTATTCGTGAAAAAAAAGACAGGAGGTTTGAGGTGATGGAAGAAAGAGGCATGAGGTAGATCAACGGTAGGAAACCATGGTTTTTGACAATCCAAGCATTCGGTTCATCAACAGATGTTCCTAAGAAAAACTTTGTGTCCATGTACTTATTAAGTTTTTTTTTTCCAAGTGAGAACCTCTTCTGGTATACCCTCTTGGACAGTGATTCGTTGTGTACGATCTGCTTGGGAGGCTGCAGTTATACTCATCCAACCAACCCCGCCATCCCCCACTCACCCCTTGTACCAGTTCCAGCCCTTGATGAAAAGAGATACAGATTTGGGAAAGGGAAGAGTGTATGTGAGGCCGGGGAAGACAGATGGGAAATGGAGGTGGTCTTCATGACCGGAAACCATCAAACATCAGCACCGGGGTAGGTGGTCAGGGCGAGGCACATGTCAGTGTGTGCTGAGACCTTCTTCCAGTCTCCCTCACGCACTGTCCTGCCCTCGCCAATGCAGCTCTCCAAAATGGTTTTGTGCATACCTGGCTTAAAGATGCACATGCAAAGGGTGCCGTGAAAAGGTACTCTAACCCTTCAACTGTTGAAGACTGCTGTCTCATCTCAAGCATAACCTTTCTAGCTAAAGTTATTGGTAAATACGGATCCTCCCAATTGAAAAACCAGTTTAATTTCAGTGACAGTCACTGTGCCGGATCTGCAGCACTCCTGGTGGTCAGTGATGTCCTCCTCCCCGCCTCGGCTTCCTACTGGATTCAACCTTCAAAGCAGTTCAACATCAAATTCACCTTCACACTCAGAAACAGGGTAATTGGCCTTCACACTCAGAAACAGGATAATTCACCTTCACACTCAGAAACAGGGTAATTCACCTTCACACTCAGAAACAGGGTAATTGGCCTTCACACTCAGAAACAGGATAATTCACCTTCACACTCAGAAACAGGGTAATTCACCTTCACACTCAGAAACAGGGTTATTCACCTTCACACTCAGAAACAGGATAATTCACCTTCACACTCAGAAACAGGGTAATTCACCTTCACACTCAGAAACAGGGTTATTCACCTTCACACTCAGAAACAGGGTAATTCACCTTCACACTCAGAAACAGGATAATTCACCTTCACACTCAGAAACAGGGTAATTCACCTTCACACTCAGAAACAGGGTGTGCCTCAGGGGAACTGGCCTTCAGAAGGTCCACTCTTGTCTATCAGAGCGCTGTCAAATGGCAAAAATGAACAAGTTCTTTTCTTCCCCCCCATAATATGCAGGGCCCTCCAGGCTGCATCCTAGCCCCCACTCTCTTAGACATGAATGTTGAACCCCTGGGTGGGCCCTGCAGGATCCTGGTACCCTGCGCCTGTCTAAAACTGGACTCAACTGACCCTCTCAAATGGATGGAGCACAACAAAAGCACCTCAAATGCAAGGACTGAGTGTTCTCCTCCTCACACACCAACCCACCCAGCTACAGATCTTCTCAGCTTTGTATCCCTAAACTTGGCAGATTCCCCCCCCCCCAAAATGAACCACTTCCACTAAGTCCTCTGGCTTCCTACTGGACTCTAATCTTTACTTTGCCACGCGTATCCAGACCACGTCCCACCCCCACAAACTCAGGAAACGTAACCACACCCTCTCTTTTCTGGATCTGAATTAAGCAGTGGATGCTATGGTAATCTCCTGTCCCAGATACGATAATCGCCTGTCTCGGTTATAGTAATCTTGTGTCTTGGTTATGATAATCGCCTGTCTCGGTTATGGTAATCTTGCGTCTTGGTTATGATAAATGCCTGTCTCGGTTATGGTAATCTCCTGTTACTGTTATGGTAACCTGCTGTCTCAGCTATGATAGTCCCCATCTCGGGTATAGTAATCTCTTACCTTGGTTATGGTAATCTCTCATGAAATATATCTCCTATCTTGTCTATGGTAATCTCCTGTCTCAGCTATAGTATTTTATAGTTATCTCCCATTTTATCTATAGTAATCTCCCACTTTGGTTGTGGTAATCTCCCATCTCAGCTATGTAATCTCCAATTTTGGCTATGATAATCTCCCATCTCGGCTATAGTAATCCCCTACCGCGGTTATGGTAATCTTCCATCTCAGCTACGGGAATTCTCCAGCTCCGCTACAGTAATCTCTCATGTCGGCTTTGGCTCCTCACAAGTGCAGGTGGCTGAGTGTTGTTGAATGAATGTTGTGCAATGGGATCTGGTTCTTTCTAAA